>NC_139543.1:49774007-50974007 GCF_965153285.1 Podarcis tiliguerta | reverse complement strand
CGTGTTCATCTGAGCAACATAAAACTGGTGTCATTATATTAGCTACTTTCAATGGATTTGAATAGAGAATCAAAATATCAAAGTTTGGAGGAGGTCAGTCATAATTATTAGGGATTTTTATGGTCTTGTTGACAAGAAAGCCAACAGTCAAATGACGTCATGGATGGATTCAGGCAGTGCCGAGTGCTGAATATCAGAGAAACCAAAATCTGCCCAGTTCTTTTATGAAATTCCTTTTTCTGTTCAAGGAAGCATGTGTTAGATCATTCTTCCTGCTCAGTGCCAAGTCTTTAACTCCAACTTGTGATTTTCATTTTTAAAGCCAGCAGTGCCTCAGAAGATTTGCTTTAAGCACACAGATGACTTTTGTAACTGGAAAAATGCATTTCATTTTGTAAAAATGAAAACTTCTATGGTTGGTTTTAGATTTACGCTAGGTTTGTTGAATGAATGAATCAAGTATTCATTAATTTGCTTCTGACCCACTTTCCAAAGGACTATTGTCCCCTTTCTTACAAGTAACTACATATTATGTTGCTGACTTTCCACCGTTTCCCCAGATTGGTCAATAGGATTCATCATGGGTGGAGCAAGAGATGTTATTTTATGGGGAAATGGTAACAAGACCTTGAAAAAACAAATTAATGATAAAAATGTGTTATTTCCTTTATAGATTTGTGAGAAAATTATAATCTTCCTCTAGAAATGGAATGGTAAGACGTCATCTTTAGAAAGCAATGTTTCTAACCTGGCAGGCACCTTTCTTAGTGGAATGAATTTTCCCTAGCTAAACTGCTACATCTGGGTGATCAGTGGGAGGGCAGAGGCTCTGGTCTGTGAACAACTTGGCTGGGATCATCTCTCCCCACACCTCTCAATGAAGTTGGTATTTCTTGGTAGAGTGGAGAGAATGTTGAGCATAGACCTGGGCTCAAATTCCCTCTGAACCTTCAAGTTCACTGGTGGCCTTGAACCATTTCTCTGCATAGTGTACTTCTGAGGACAACATACCGTAAAAGCTGAGTATGTTGCTTGAGTTCTTGAGATAAGAGGCAGAACACCAAAGCGAAACACGTGAAGGCCCCTTCCTACAACTGGTTATTTTAAAAGTGTGCTATTTATTTTGATCACATGCAAAATACTAGGAAAAGAGAATCAGCTATTATAATTTGTCGCAGTCAGGTGAAATCTACAGAGTTGCTTGCAAAGTTCTCCTGAGCCAGGCTTCGTTAAAAACCCAGAGTTTGTAAAAGCCAGCCTCAAATGCGAGGTGAGCTTTTAATTCTTGCTTCAGTCCTTCTCCAGGTAGGATCAAAATCTGAGCTAGAGAAGAATTCCCAATTTCCCTTCCACACCAGCCCTTCACTGTCTCCCAAAGCCCTCCTTGTTTCTCATACATGACAATTCATAGCGGAATCACATAGGGAGAGAAAGAGTTGCTCCTTATTGCTCAGCCTCTTTGTCATGGCAAATGTCTGCAGGCTTCTGAAATTGTGCTATTGCTAAAACATCACATGAGAAGAAAAGAGGACAAATCTCCTTCCTCTCCTCGTCCCACAATTGTGCCACTATTTACCCCACTGATCACCAAGGAAGAGAAAGCAAGGGTGTGTTTTAGAGCATGTGAGAGGCTGATGGGGAGCTCATTTTTTTGAAGCTCATAAAATTGAGTTATCCCTGAGGGTTGGAGAGCTGTGTATGAGAGAAAATAATTTCTGAGTTAAATTCAATGACTATTTCAGAGTTAAATTTGAGGAGAGCAAGAAACAGCTTGCTATTCTGAACAGATTAGTTGAGCATTCCCTCTTATCCTACTTTGGATCCCAGGATCCATTTTATATACCAGCTTTATATTTAATTCCTTTTTTTTTAACCCTGACTTGTTAATTATTTGCATGCTTGCTAGCCATGCACCCCTGCTGGGTCAAATCTAGTGCATCAGTTATAGATCTGTAGCATGATTATAAGAGAGGAAATAATAAAAAGCACAAACGTCAAAAATCCTGTCTTGAATACCTGTGGTTCCTTCTGAAAAAGACATAAGATTTCAGGTAATTTTCCAGCTGTTTGGGCCCCAGGGGCCAACAGGCTCAGATACAAAGCTTTATACTGGTTGTCAGGCATCTTATTGTGAGCTTGGAAAGCCACAATTTCACCATGCCATGGAATTTGGGCGACCAAACAGCTTGCTTTAGCAGCAAAATGGAATGCTGTTCAAAGAGAGAAGAGAGAGACAACTTGGAAACGTCTGATGCTACTTGGCAACCAGTTTGAGATTGCTTTACTCAGTGAAATATGACTTGTCCTTTATCACCTAGCTACTCATGGCCAAGTTTTCCTTCTGCATTTTACATCTTTCTTCGGTTCACCCTGCCTGTTGTATCTTTGGATAATTTTCTCAACTCTCTCTCTCTCTCTCTCTCTCTCTCTCTCTCTCTCTCTCGTGTGTGTGTGTAAGTAATATTCCTCTCTCTTTAGTTGTGTATAGGTTTACATATAAATCAAGTCTTTCAGTGTCATAGAGGCTAAGAGGCTGAACCATGGAATAGGTAGTTTCTGCTTGAAGTCTTGCGTCTTACCAGGTGGCCTTAAACAAGCTGCTACTGTCTTAGCCATAGTCTCTAGTATGAGAATAATATAGGGACATAGGAAGCTGTCTTAGATCTGGCCTGACCATTATATCTAGCATTATATTGCTAGACACCACAGGTAGCCAATGAGCCCTCTGGATGTATTGAACTACAACTCCAATCAGCCCTAGCCAGCATGACCAGTGGACAAAAAGGATAGAATTTGCAGTCCAGCAACATCCATCCCTTCAGGATCTAAATATGCAGTGAAGTAATCAAAGGTGTCAACTCCACCCAGATTCCTAGGGTCCACAGTTCAGTGTTGTGAATCTTTACTGCTAAGTATCTAATGTTGAGATGATCTTTCACCCTCTTTAATGGGGCCCTTCACCCCAGTGGCAGAGCATATGCCTGCGCTGCCCAGGGCGGGTGTGCTCTTGAGGAGGGTGGGGTGCGGAGGGTGCCCTCCCACACGCCACAGTTCAGGGTAGGAGAGGGGCGGGGAAGCTGAAGAAGAAGAGTTTGGATTTGATATCCCGCTTTATCACTACCCGAAGGAGTCTCAAAGCAGCTAACAATCTCCTTTTCCTTCCTCCCCCACAACAAACACTCTGTGAGGTGAGTGGGGCTGAGAGACTTTAAAGAAGCGTGACTAGCCCAAGGTCACCCAGCAGCTGCATGTGGAGGAGCGGAGACGCGAACCCGGTTCCCCAGATTGCGAGTCTATCGCTCTTAACCACTACACCACACTGGCTCTCGCTGCTGCTCACTCTCCTCCTGCTCTCCTTAGTCGGGTCAGACATGACCCAGCATTGGAGCTGCTGTGGCTGAGTGCACCTCACCAAGGTTGAGGAGGGCTGCTCTTGGCCACTGGGTCAGAAGAATGGCTGTCGCCCAGCGCAAAGTGTACCACCCACTCACCTGCCATTTTGTCACCCCCCTCAGTCATCGCACCCGGTGCGGACCGCACCCACCGCACCCCCTTCCTATGCCTCTGCTTCACTCCCCATGAAGGGGGAGAACGTTCAGGAGGTTTGGGGGAGCAGGTGAATTTCTCTGATTTTTAAATCAACAGATTGGAATTCTGTTGGCCTCTAGATGTTGTGGGACGCTAACTGTCACCATCCTGCACCAGAATGGCCAATGGACAGGGTTGATGGTAGCTGGAATACAACAATACCTAGAGAGCCCCAGGCTCCTCATCCATGGTTACAGCAAAGCAATTGGTTTGTTTTTTATTTAATATATTTATATGCTGCTTAATATTTTAAACCGTCCCTTAGCAGACAGAGTGCAATAGGTATAACAATGAAACTGAGAAAATACAATTCAGTGCAACTTCATATGAATCTACCTGGACCCTGAGATCAAAATCTGAGGTGGTTCTTTGTGTGCCTCCTCCACGACAGAATCAGAGGGTGGCAACACAAGAACAGGCCTTTCATGCAGTGGCTCCCTGCTTGTGGAATGCTGTCCCCAGGAAAGTTCAGCTGGAACCACCTTTAGGCACCAGGCAAAAATGTTCTTCAACTAGGCCTTTGGCTGATTAACACTTGGTGCCCTTTTAAATAGGTTGTGGGGGGATTATTGGTTTGTTTTTGTTTTTATTATGCATTTTGTGTTTTTATATTGTATTTTTATGTTGTGAACTACCCTGAGATCTATGGATGAAGGGTGGTATACAAATGTAAATAAGAATAAGAATATTGCACAAAATTACATCTCCCCCTCTTTTTTTACAGCCTTTCCACCTTTCATAGCAGAAGCAAGGCTGCCCACAACACCTCCACAACCTTTCATGTGTCAGAATTCTCATGGAAGTTATGCTACATCATGACTTAGGTAACATTATTGTCACTGTATAGGTTACAGGTAGCACAGAATGTACTGTATGATTGGCACAAGGAGAACATACATCAACGAGCCTTGGGCTCAAATGTTATTCCCTCCTTTCTCTTCCTCTGCTGAAATCATAAGAATGGCATCAGAAGTGATTTTATTAGATTAATTGCAGTTTAGTGTGTCACATCTGACACCTTAACTGTTGCTAATATTAACTATGGTTAGTTGAAACAAGACAGCTTCATAAACTATGGTTTGGCTTATTTCAACTCACTAAAGTTAAGATTTACCACCGTTTGCCAGGATTCAGTCACTATAATAATTTATGGTTAATCTAAAACAGAAGGGAAAGCTTTTGAACTCTTCCTTAAGGTCATACCACAGGAGGAAGCAGCAGGAGGAGGGGGAGCAAGCAAACCCAGGGGGAGGGTATGCGACTTCTCATAAACCCTATCTGAACCAGTCCAACGTCTCAGGTATTAAATCTAAGCCATACCTTAATTGTTAGATGCCATATTTTCTGTTCTAGCTTTAAACTTTGCAAAGTGCTTCAGTGAAAATATAGTTCATATGTGAGACCGAGTTTTATCAACATTTTTACCTCACTGAAAAAGTGACCCCCATTTTCAGCAATCTTTGTCAGGGGGCACTAAAAATGGGTGGGGAGGGGAGTGCCTGTGCTTTTAATTTTTGATGAACTATTGTATTTTAATATTTTGTTGGAAGCCGTCCAGAGTGGCTGGGGAAACGCAGCCAGATGGGCAGGGTAGAAATAAATCATTACTACTACTACTACTACTACTACTACTACTACTACTACTATTATTATTTTATTATTTTACAAAAAACACCTCCATACATTAATGTTGCTTTTTTAAAAAAGGGAAACTTAATTCTTCCATTGTTTTAATTTCTTTCATTTACCTCATTGATAAACTGTCCTTCATCCCACTGCCATCCCATGGGGTTGAAACCCCGGTGTGTATGCACATCAATGAATGGCAATAGTTTCATTTCAAAACAACCTTTTGATGTGAATCAGCTCGTCACAAATTTAATAGGGCTAAATTGAAGCCCTGTTCAGGAATCCCTGAATTTTTACATGGAATTCCAATGGGGTAAGCAGGAGGAAAAGGTGGGCACTGGTGCCATTGTTGCAGTACTTGTCACTCCACACACATTGGGGGCTGAACCCTTACTCATGTAGACTCAAAATGCAATCTAGAACTCTGGCCAGGGAGAATTCCCCTGCTCTTTGAAACACAGTCCTTTCAAGTAGAAGAAAAGAAATGGCTCAAAAGCAGCAGCAGTTCAGGGGAGCAATGGATGTGAGTGGAAAGTATTGTGAAACAGTGGGAAGCAGGATTTTTTTCTTTTCTTTTTTTTGCATTAAAAAAACACGGTGCATCATAAAATTTGCTGCAGTGCCACCTGATATCTGATTGCAAGAGCCCTCTAACAGAAGATCAATTTTTATTTCTAGCCCACCTTATCCCAAGACCTCTGGGTGGGTAATGATTTAGAAGCTATATATTAACAACCAATGATGTCTAGCAAAAAGAAACGTGTGCTGAAACCCTCACATCCTCAAGGGCTTAGTGCCATCTCATATTCTCAGTGGTTCCTGCCAAGACCAGCTTTATCAGTAGAATGGGAGCAGATTGTCCAGTGTGCTTAATTAGTAGGTAGAATTCCGTCTCTCTTCGTTTTGACACCAGATACAATCATTTTCAGGATCTCTGCCTACCCTAGCAAGAAAATTATATTTGGGAGCTGAATTTTATGACACGGGATGCGGGGGTGGGGGGGAGTACAGATCATTGATATTTCCATGGATGTTTTTATAAGTGGCATGAGGCAGGAAATGGGGAGGGAAAGGCTATGATAAAGGAACCAGAAGAAAGAGTACCATATCCCATTTGCAATGTCAGGCATGCAGAGGGAAAAGATAAAATTCAGCTTTCCTAAAGGTAGCCTTACTTGTACACTTGAAAAACCACAGTACTGGATTTTTCTCTCTCCAGTGGCTAGGATGTCTCTTTGTCAGCCAAATGATGGCCTTTCTCTAACCCTGAGCATGGACTGACTCAGATGGCAAAGTAAGGTCAACTGAATAAGCATTTCCTGAGCAGCTTGTTTTCCTTGGAGAACTTCCACCCAAGCAGTAACTACTGGACCTGACCTTACATGGAACATTAATTTTATAGCTGGCAGCCATAAGGTGATACACCCCCAACTGCAGGATTCTGTCTAGTGGACAATGGACCTATGTCTATGTCACAACCCTCTCCCCTCCCCAAAAAAACCCAAACCCCTACCAACAAAATAAGCACTAATTAATGAGTACACTTGTTGGCATTGTTGGCAGAGAAGCTAAAGAACAAAATCAGCATGTAGAATGAACTGCCATCTCGCCCCTAGAGATTGCTCCTCTGTATCAGGATTAAGGCCCATTGGTGGAATTGTGGGTAGAAGCTAGCACTGGCATTGCCCACAGCCCATGCAGCTAGACTGGCTCTGTGAACAAACAGAGAACTTCATTCTCCCGGACATTCAGTCCAGAAACTATTATGTCCATTGCAATGACTCAAAGTTCCCAGACGCTTAATGCTTGAACACTGGTAAAAAGTTTGAATATCATGGCCGTCTATAGAGAGAGAATGCATTTAGGTTTCATTCATATGTCAGTGGCTTGGTGTAGGGAAATCCGTGCCCTTCCCAATGTTCCTGGAATGCAACTCCCGTTAAATTTGCATGTGGCCCCGGAGGGTTGGCCTAGGATGAATGTGGCACTCAGGTGATTAATAATGAAAAAAATTGTTAATATTTTAATCCCCAAAATGTGTGGAGTTTCAAAACAGGTGGTGTGGGGATGTATGTCTGAGATATAATAGCATAGCAATCACCAGTACTTTTATTTTTTAATCTAATATACACTTCAAAAGATTACACAAGGGGAGTTGTAACCGTACACAGTGGTACCTCAGGTTACAAACTTAATTCATTCTGGAGGTCCGTTCTTAAGCTGAAACTGGTCTTATCCTGAGGCGTGCTTTTGCTAATGGAGTCTCCCGCTGCACGCATGTCTCCGGCGCACGATTTCTGTTCTCATCATGGGGCAAAGTTCACAACCAGGAGCAGTTACTTCTGGTTTAGCGGAGTTTGTAACCCAAAGCGTTTGTAACCAGAAGCGTTTGTAACCAGAGATACCACTGTATATCACACATAGGAATGAGACCGCCATTGCTCTCTCTTCTCTATTTGGGTACATTTACAGAAAGATTTCAGCACCCCAGGAGCAGAAATCAAGTAACGTTTTTGTCTATTATCCCATAGCTAAGATTTCAAACCTTGTCACATTACTCATTTTGAGCCAATAGTTCAACACTTAGTTTTGACTTACTCATACTTAGCATACCAGTGATGTGAAATTGCTTTAACTCAGCATCAGGAACACACCTTCTACCTTTTCAGTCATCACATTGATTCCTGTGGTGGCAACTGAGACAGACCTCAGAAGTGAGGCCAAGCATTATAAAGAACCCCCTAAAGTTAGACAAGAGTTTTCTACTTGGGTATTCTCCCTGACAGTAAAATATCCATTGTTTGGGCTTCAGTTTTAACCTCCCCACTAAGAGTGATGCTTTTTTTATTTCTAATGCAGTGGCTTTGTGTGTGTGTGTGTGTGTGTGTGAGAGAGAGAGAGAGAGAGAGAGAGAGTTACAGTCTTGTCATAACCCACACCGTACATCTAAAGCACTCTTATACCACTTTAACAGTCATGGCACCCTTCAAAGAAACCTGAAAAGTGCAGTTTGTGAAGTGTATCAACATCACAGAGCTATGTCCCAGCACCCTTAAAAGCTACAATTCTCAGGATTCTTCATGACTGTTAAAGAGTATAAGAGTGCTTTAAATGCGTGGCATGGATGTGACCCTTGTCCAACTCCCTGCTCAATGCCATATCCGCAATGCAGGATTCAACTACAATGCTTGTCCAGCCTCAGCTTAAATATTTCCAGCAAAGCAGACGCCTTCACCTCCCAAGGCAGTCCACTGTTCCACTGTCAAATAACCCTTATCACTAGGAAGTCTCTTCTAATGTTTAATCCAAATCAGTTTCCTTGCCGTTTCCACTGATGGGTTCAAGCCCAGCCCTCTGGAGCAACAGACAACAAATGAACAAAGAAATCGAGGAAAGTAGTGGAGACACAGGGAGGGCCTTTGCATGTGGGTGTCTCCACCCTCCACCAACCAGCAGTATTTGGCTATATATGACTTTGCTTATACACACTGCCTCTGGAATGGAAGCCTTGTGTGTGCTGCATTTACACTGTACCCTGACATATGTTGTAGCTTCCTAGCTGCTAAATATCACTACTCTGCAACTGATCCACTATTGATAACCAAGGGCAAATCCTTTTAATCAAAGACCGAAACTCTTATAGATATTAGCTGAATTCACCTTAAGGATCAGAGAGGAGAAGCCACTTAGCTACTCTAGTGCTCTTCTCTGGCCAAGCAATGGCCTTTATCCATGCAGTCACATGATCACCTAGCTTTCTAGAATCCAGTGCAGGTGTTTTCCTATCCCTGCTACCCAAACCTATTGAAGCCAAGGCAATAGCAAGGACTGATCAATGCAAAACACTCATCTCCTAGCAGTTGCTTTATGCAGTCATTTCCTGTCTCCCACACTTCCCACTTCAATAAACGTCAATTCATACAACCGCTCAGACCAGATGCTGTAGTAAAGCGAGTTTGGCAATGCAATGTGGAACCCTCTTTGTCACTTGCTTAAAAGTGCTGTGCTGCACTTCTCAAGAGTTGCCAGATGCAACATGTTCTACCAGAGGTGGGGGTGGGAATCCTAGCAAATACAACAGGAGGATGAGGGAAATAACTGAAAGGGCCCCATTACCTTCAGTAGCTCATCAAACCTAAATCCGGCTGGGAGTGGAGGGCAGAGGGAAGATGCTGAACTTAGACCAAATATTGTGCTTTGCTTGACCTTTGGATTCTGAAGAGCTCTGGGGTTCAGTAGAGTAAGCCACTAGAACTATGCATACGCAAGCCTCAAATAACTGTATCCCCATGAAAAACGAGGGGAGAGGGAATTAGAAATGATTGTATGAGGGAAATGGTAGCAAATGTTCAAACTTACTGAAATAAAATCCTCTTTCTCCGCAGACAAATTGAAGAGCATCAACCAGCTCAGCACCACAAAGTGTCTCCGGGGCAGCAGCAGCAGAGGAGCTGGTTAATGTAAGCAAACACAGGCCAAAGTAGAAGAGATGAATGTAGGACACAGTGTGCATCTTCACCTGCCAAAGAGAGAGAGAGACTGCATCAGAGTTTCCCAGTAGAATCCTGAAGCATGGCCTGTTTTGGGAAATTTCCCATTCTGCTTCACCCACCAGGTCCACACTGTTCCTCTCCCACCTCCTATTTACTGTGAGAGTTGGTTGCCATGTGCCATGTGTTCGGAGGACCCCTGGTGCTTTTGACAAAAGTGAACTTTAAAGCAAATTTGGCAAAGGGAAAACTTGGAGATTTGATAAGAGCATTAGCATTAGAGAGCCAGTGTGGTGCAGCAGTTAGAGTGTCAGACCAGGACCTGGGAGACCAGGGTTCAAATCCCCACTTGACCATGAAGCTTACAGGGTGACCTTGGCCCAGTCACTGACACTCAGCCTGATCTACGTCACAGGGTTGTGGTGGGGATTACATGAGGAGAGGGACAACCATGTACGCCACCTTGGAGTGGGATATAAACACCACAAATCCATAAAATAAATTAATCAACGGGTCTCACACAGTCTGGAACATCACTAGATTTCTCCTGAAGTGACATTAAAAGTGAATTCAGAAGCATTTGGCCTCAAATGATAACATCTGGGGAATTTTGAGGGCCCAAAGAGTTTTGGTAGACTAGAGCACTGGTGGAGAACCTCTGACCTCTGGGTTCAACGTGGCCCTCAAGGCATCTCTATCCGGCCCTCAGGAGTGTCCCCAGGCCACATCCCATAGCCATCCTGCTCCATGATCTGAATGCTTTTTCCTGGGTAGAATGTATCCTTGAACCGTAATAACACATCTTGATTTTCTTGAAAGAGGTGTGTATGTGTGTGGCTGGAATGCAGCCTGCTGAAGATGCATTGGTCACCCACTTTTTGCCTTGGACCACACCCATCATTGGCACACGGTCCCTCAGAAGGTTGCCCAGGAGGAAATGTGGCCCTTCGGCTGAAAAAGGTCCCTGCTGACCTGATAGTAGAGGAATTTATTTGTACGTGCAGGGTGCATTTTTACCAAGCGCATATGTTGTTTCCATAATCACAGAGCACACGTCCAATAATTTCTGCTTGGTAGGCAATTTCTGCTGGGGTGATTCTGTCCCCAATGCAACAGCTAGTTGGAACCCGCAGTCTACTGTGGCTGATCATGAGAACCCACTATGCACTTGGTGTCCTGGACCAATTTTTGTGTTATTGGATACACAAGCCTGGTTCCATAGACAAGATAGCACGCAGCAGGTGCTACAAGCTTCAGTAGATTAAAATCCTTGCTTACTTCCCACCTCATTAATTGCTGGGGCTAAGAATAAGACTTAGGATCCATGCAGAGGGAATATCAAGATGCTGGTCTGATTAAAGAGATGCATTTTCTTTTCATCTTGTACCACAGAAAGAAGCTGGTTCAGCTTTCAGGGCATCACCACCATGACAGGAGCAATGGAAAGTGACATTGCTGGTTTCCGGGGCGAGAGCACCTGCATATCATGCTTGCAATTATGTTCTGCGCAGTCATGTTTTATGTTCTGGGTGAACCCTTAAAACATATTGTATGAGAATGCAGATGCTGGCAGGCCAAAGGTGTAACGAAGGTGGGAGAAGGACATAGGCTTCCAGGCCTAATCTTTCCTTCAGTGGCCCATTTATGACTAATAGCTGGGAATGGCTGAGGATTTATTGCATTCAGTCCATCACCACATTTCCTTATTGGCCAATCAGATGTCTCTGGGAAGCCCAGAGGCAGGTTATAGGAACATAGAATATAGGAACATAGGAAACTGCCTTACACAGTCAGACCATTGGACCACCTAGCTCAGTATTGTTTACACCAGTCTTCTCTAACCATGGGTCCCCAGATGTTGATTCAGACTTGGTAGAGTTGCATCCAAGATAGCTCACATTATATTGAAACAGAGACTATGGCTGCATTCACATGGCGGTTCATTCCATTTTCATGACTTTGCCCTAAGTGTTAAGTTCCTCATCATAGTCCAGATTTCACACAATGTAAAAGCAACTTCTGGGACTATAATGTAATATACTCCAAGTTCAATGCTCTTTTCCTTATTATTTGCTTCCAGAAAAATAATAATCTGTTTATAACTAGTATGGAAATGAGTGCTAAACTTGCACTATATTCCACTATAATCCTGGAATTGGTTTTTACAGCATGCGAAAGCTCAAATGTAATGTGGACATTAACAGGGAAAAGTCATGAAAATAGAATAAACTGCAATGTGAGTGCAGCATAAATGACACAATGTTAAGTTATACAAAAACCCTTGCTTTCCTTCACAATAAGGAAATATTTTCTAAGGTTCTAGGATAAGTAATGTTTGGGGCAATGAGTCTTCCTGCCTGCCTGGTCAGTTTTTCATCATTTTCCGGTTGTGTGGCTTGTACAGAATTAGAAAACCTAATTCTGCACCCACCAGGGTTTAACTTGAGCCAAACTTTGTTTGCGGGGTCAGTCACAGAAGCTACTTTCAAATATAGGGCTCATTCCGGGAACATGTGAAGTCATTAACAGGGCACCACTGAACATGTGTTGGGTGCACTTTGTTCTTCCCTGAGTAATTGCGTTTTGCCCACACATATCTGGGATTGGTGGGGGAAAGGCACAGAGAGCCCAGGGCGTCCAGACAGAGGCCTGGACTCAAGCCTCCATTGATTGGAAATGGACATTCTCCCACCATATGTGAGACAACCAGGGCAGGGATCAAGCCAAGCCACGTCCCATGCAGTCAAAGGTCATGCAAATCAATCCGCTGAGGGAAGTTGTAGGGTGGGGAGGGGTAGAAAAACATGGGAAATGTCCAGAGTCCAAAGTCTCTAAAGGCTTTCCAGTCCCTTTGTTATGAAGACCGTTCCTGAAAGTGTAGGGAAAAGAGAGTTGCCAGATTCAACAGAAGACAAAGCTTCTCTAACCACTAACTCACAGAGTTGCCCCTGCCTCCCCCAAAATGCTCTCTTTTGCATAACAGTTAAAAGCACAGGAGCCCTACCCTGAGTATCTTATTGATCCTGGCAGCTCATAGGTAAACCCAGGCAGTGTTACAGTTGTCAGTTTGCAGAGGGTTTAAATCAACAGATATAGTACGGTTCAACTGCAAAGGGCAAGGCCAAATGGATTGGGTGTGGTCCAGCTACCAAAGCAGCTCTAAACCCTTGTATAAATGCTGTTTAAATTAGGATTAGCAGCTGCTTTGTGTTACTGGAGCAGCACAAAGCAGCTGCAGTGAACTGATCTCTCCTGGACATCAGTGACAATTTAGTCACATTCTTCCCCAGAACGTTTGAAGGACCAGGCGGAAACGGCAAACACAAGCACCATCAAAGCACAAAAACACTTCTTATGTTTTCTTAGATTCAGAAGCAATTGGGAACACCTAAACACCTGCTAGATAGGAATTCTGAAATATAGCTGGGACCGGTTCTAGTGAGCTGCTAATTACTTCTTCCAGGACACTCCATTCTGAATCTCCTTGGTTTTCTCCAGCTCCCTGCAACAGATGCTCAGCATTTTCTGGCTACTGAGAATGGAGAGGAGATATGATAATCATCTTCAAATATCTAAAGGGCTGTCACATGGAGGATGGGGCAAGCTTGTTTTCTCCTGGTCTGCAAGCTAGGACCCAAACCAATGGATTCAAGTTGCGAGAAAGGATATTGCAACTGAACTTCAGGAAGAACTTTCTGACAGTAAGAGCTGTTTGACAGTGGAACAGACTCCCATGAGAGGTGGTGGCCATTCCTTCCTTGGAGGTTTTAAAGCAGAAGTTGGATGGCCACCTGTCATGTATGATCTAGTTGAGATTCCTGCATTGCAGGGGGTTGGACTAGATGATTCTTGGGATCCCTTCCAAGTCAACAATTCTGTGATTCTCCACCCCCAACCCACTCACACTGATACCTCCATCTTGTTTCTCAGCTGTTTTGGCCACATTAACATCACGATCCTACACCTTTGTTATATTGAGTAATCCTTCATATATAAGACATTCCTCAACTCCCCCCCCCCCCCCCGGACTGTTATCATACCCCAACATGACCAAAACCCCAGATCCAGAAGAGCCTATGCAAATAGGAAAAGGGGATATTCTCAATGGGCTGGGTTCACCATGGTTGTAAAGCAGGTTTGGTCTCAGTAGTGTCCTCTTTCAGTTTGCCCCATATGGCTGCCATTCACTCTCACTGGAAAAGTACATGGCAACCTTATTCTGTAAGGCATGACTGGAGAACCTGTGGTCCTCCAGGTGTTTGTCAGCCCCACCAAGCATGGCCAACAGACAGGGATGATGGGAGTTGGATCCCAGCAACATCTGGAACATGGTTCCCCACTGCTAGCATAAGGGCAGAATCTACTCTTGGCAACACCTGGACTGGTCCTACCATTTAGGGAGCTCATGGTTAATACAGAACGAGTGAGGATCCATTGCCCCTGCACAGGTCCTTGCTCTTTGCAAGCCAACACTCTATGTCCACCTATGACTGGTGGGTTAATTGCTAGTTTGTATTAAAACAGCTAGTATAGAAGCTGGAACCATCACTTTCATTCATCATAATGGCATTGATACAATGAAAACATCCAACACAAAGTCCAAAATGAGATACACCAAGGAGGGATTGGAAAATACCCCTTCTTTGCATTTGCAACATGAGTCCTCCCTCAACTTTGTAACGTTAAAAAATAAATTGGCAAAACAAAAGAAAAACCCTGAATGCATGAACATGACAGTAAAGCCCCTCTGTATTTCATTCTTAAAGCTCTGAAGAGGTTATGTTTTAATAATATCACTTCCTCTGTTCAATGATATCTTAAAAGCTGTTGCGTGCAGAGGTAAATCACCTGCTGACTTCATGCTCTTGCTTCCAAGGATGCAGTTCAAAGAGCTCTTCCATCATGGTCTCAACGGAATGGCATTATGTATCTGTCTAAGAACACTGTGTGTTTAGCAGGGTGTTCTTAATTCACATCTGGCCTTGCCTCAAACATAAGCCTCATTCAGCAATGTTATATTTTTTAAAGACTTTTCAGGAGAGTTACGTTGTAAGTGAAATATCAGTTCTGGGACAAGATACAGGGTCTCCATGCCCCCCCCCTTTAGTGCAAGCCAAGAATATGACACAATGCAATTGCCAAGAGTTTCAACACTCCCCCACCCTGACAAATTATAAAACAATCAATGACTTGGAGGAAAGGGATGGATTCATATGCTCCTAGGCCAAATGGACCTATAGACCTAGCTCTGAAAAACGTAAAATTGTCCCTTAAAAGATTATTCAGGAATCTGACAGAAATAATACTCTCTTCTTCTGTACCTTTCCTGTTCTTTTTCATTTAGATGGGGATGGTGGGATTCATAAGAAAATACTTACGATGATCTAACAATTTGGCCGCTGGTCTTTTCAATAGGTCGGGGTGTGTCCAATTTATTGTATGTCCAAATTGAATGGGAAACAGAGGCCTTTAAAAGCACGCACTGCCATGTGGGTGGAGTTTTATCGAAGCATCTGATTACATTTGGACTCTGAGTCTGACTCAGGACAGTGCAAGGCAGGCTAAACACCCCTATAATGAATGACCAATTGTGTTTACAGCTGGGATTTTCACGAATCTCTCCTTCAGGAGAAGATCCAGTGTCTACTACATTTGGAGAGCGGCGGTCCAAAACAGTGGCACTTAAGGAAGCCAACAGATGGCTTGCTCCATGGCTTTTACACCTTCCTTGCCCTTCCGCAACTCCTCCCATTCAACAAGCTTTAAATCAAGCAGCACATATGAATGTTCCAGCGAAATTTGGGTGAGCGCTGATTCGTCTAAACGGATGACGCTTTCAATTGACTGAAAACATTTCTCAGAGACACAGCCGTGGCAGCAGGGATGCCACAGATTAAAATGCATTCATTTGTATGTTTCCGAACTTGTCTGGCTGCCCCAAGAACTAAGTGTCAGTCTATGCTAAGTAAATGCACACGCAAGCTGCCCTGCTTTCAAAGACAGCACCACAAATCATCAATCTGTTACTAGACACATCTTGTGATATAGAAATAACCTAACGCAGTGGATGCAATCAAAGTAATGCAGTGGAAGATTTAAACAAGAGGTCTATACGGATGGTTTTCCCAACCGACAATCACAAGTCACACAGCCTCTAGTTCCCATGGAAAGGGATTAGCAAAATCAGTGCAGACAGCAGAATGTAAAGGAAAGTTGGGGGTACGCCCCCATGCTTCTAGCTCATATGATAGGGTCTAGCAGAATCCAGAATGTTTGGGAAAGCACCCATACAATATATTGCTTATCTCTTTCCGAAGATGGCTTTTACCCTTCTTAGAACTTCTGGACTGAAACTGCAGTCCTTCTTAGCCTCACTAGGGAGTAAGTCCCTTAGAGCTTAGTCAGATGTGGTTCTCAGTTAGCATGTTTAGGTCATGCACACCAAACTGGCAGAAGCTGTCTCCACTTATAAATTGGGATAGCTCACTTGATTTCAGTAGACCATGGCTAAATGACAGCAATTTGGAATCTGTAGTATATTGGATATATATATATATAAACAACCTCAGTAGTTTAATTCCAACTCTTCAGTAAACTGAGCAAAGGATGCACATAGTTGTGGAGTTGTAATTCTGACTCTCCAATGGCTACTGAATTCAGCAAGATTTGCATTGCATTCTGTTTGCTTCTACTGTTACAAAATCCCCCCCATCCTAAAATGAAATGGATAAATCCTACTTAGATAATTAAAAAAACAAAACTAAATTGGCACCTACTGCTTTAGAGACTGTGTCAGCTGTACAAAATCCTGCTACAAATGGAAAAACAAAACAAAACAAAAATTGTTCTTGAAGGATATAATCTTGCTGAGAATGGAAACTTGAGTGAAGGCCAGCTGAGAGAAACAGAGGTCAGTGCATCTACTGAAGCCAAAATTAACCTTAAAAGCTTTTTATGTTCTTAAGGAGCAATGACTAGTAATATGGTATAAAAATTCCATCTCCAACTTTGTCTGACAAAAGCCTCTTTGCAGAGTGCAAAACAAAGCTTGACATGAAGATATCTCTACTTTCCTTAATGCAGAATAACTTAATCTTATCATCAATCTGCATAGCCAGCAAAAGCTGTACATGGTTTCTGTTTTAGAAAAGGAAAAACAAACTTAATGTTGACTTAACAGGAAAGCATTAAAAAGAAGTAAATGTACAACACTGTCAGAAAACAGCTGTACGTTCAATGTTAATTCTGTGCATATAGCAGTCTTACAGAAGTGAACCAGCTACCTGCTGTCAAATGACTATCACAATGTCAGCATTTGCACCTGCAGGGAAACTTTAAAATTTCTTGCTCCATGCTAGCAGCACTAGCTACAGAAAATGATGTTAGTAGAAATTTCAGATATGACAACCTAGCCAGAATTTTGCAAAAAAAGTTTCCCCAACACAAGCTGAATTCCTAAGTACCTGCAATAGCTTTACCTCCTCAGTTACCTAGCTGTGTTCAGAACAACCATCACATGCAGTCATTCTTCAGCTCTGCTAAAACTGTCTGTTCAGCAGTTTAGAAATAAAATTCCCAGTACAGAAATAATGACACTGAAAAAAGTGCATATAACACTCTTCTAAGCAGAATCAGATTACACACAATATAATCATAATATTTTCTTTAAAAAGAAAAATCAAATAGGAAGAAAGATTTACCTTCAAGAAATCACAAAAGCAGCACTTAAATAATTGTGTTGAAAGACTGTTGATTTTTTCCATTGCTTCTTAAGTGCAAACTCTGGAAATGAATTGGTTAGCAGTAATAATGAGGTGGGGGAGGGAAAAAAAAGGGAAGAAAAGAAATCCAGAGAGAGGTGAGATGTTGAGAGCAATGTCACATTTCAATATTGAGGACTTTTATTCCATTGCGCAGGCTCTATCTGCACTGATTTTAGCAGTGACAGTGAGATTTAGCAAACAGAAGAGGGATTTAGAGAAAATCCTCACATTTATCTACATTACACAGACACTGTAGACAGGAAACAGCTGGGGGAACATTTGCCTTCTCTCTCTCTCCCTCTCCCTCTTCTGGCAAAGTTACTGAGTAAGGACTTTTTTGGGCATGGTGACAAATAACATCATACCTTTGCATTCTGAAACTGGAGCACTGGAGCATGTTCTCTCCCCCCCCCCCTTTAGAAGAATGTACATTAGCAAAGGGCAGGGGGAGGAGGAAAAACAGTTTAAGAAGTCAAAGAAACTGAAGCTGCAATGGGAAATGAAATGTATGAATGGTCACGTTTCAGCCGGCTTCACACACAGCCAGAGATCAGCTGTCGTTTACCTTTCAGCTGCACGAAATGAGAAGCTGGATGCATCTACGCACACTTGAGCCCACCATCAAAACAAGCTCCTGCTAACGTCAACTCTGAAATCACAAGTTTGCAGACTGATCTGTTATAGAATGCTTGATTGGAGGCTTTCTGACTTTTATTAAATCACATGAAATCACATTGCAACCTGCCCTACCTTACAGGCTAATGTGATTTCCTATCCTCTCTGACTATAGCAAAGAGCACTTCCATTTCTTTTAGTGGCTGCCTCGTGGGATTTTGTTTATTCTGTGTTAAAAAAAAAAGTAATAGAGGGTTGAAGGGGTGCTTGGGAAAAGTGGTGCTTTGTTTGAGAACTGCATCACAAAATTTGGGTAAGTGTGAATTTTGAAGTGTTGTGAATTTGATAGATTCTGCTGAAAATGCAAACTGAACCAAATTTCTCTCCCATTCCTAGGTAGATGATGGCAAAGAACTCTGGCTACGATTTTGCTGGAGGTGCTGCTGTCAAGGCGGGAGTTGGAAGCAAGCCAGTAATAACTCATAAGATGTCAGTGATGTTAACTCTTTATTTACATAAACCAAATAGCTCACGCCTAGTAATCTCAGCAACTCTTCCCAGTAGGTCTTGCCCCAATGAGGCAGTTGCGAGGAATGAATGGGTCCGCCTTCCCACCATTCTCTAAGGCTCCCCCCAGTCCTTCCCCAGCAACCTGAGGCTCCTTCTTCTTGTCTCTCTTTGCTCCACCCTTTTCATTCCTCTTTGTGTTCTGAGAGACTAGGTTTGGAGGGCAGTTGGATGCAGCAGGAGGGGGAGACTCCCTGGATTCTTCAGCTGTCTGCTTGATCTCTGCCTCTTAACCCCACTCCTCTCCAGCCACCACTTCTGCCTGATTCTGGACTGCCTTCTGCCCACTAAACCCTGTTGCCTCTACAGCTTCTGACACCTCCTCCCCCCAGTCTGCTCCTTCTTCTCCCTCTTAGCAGGCAGGGCTACTCTCAGTATCTGATGGCGCAGGAGTGGGTTTATCAGTGAAAGGCTCCGCCATGCTTGGAGAGAGAGGCAGGGACAGAGAAGGTGATGGCACACCCAGGGACGGATGAGACAAGAAGCATGTTGAATGATAAGTTGTAGAGCTGAAAGGGATTCTGAGGGTCTTCTAGTCCAACTCCTTGCTACAAAGGAATCTCCAACCTCCAGTGAGGGAGAGTCCACCACCTTCTGAGGGAGCCTGTTCCACTGTTGAATAGCTCTTGAGGCAGCCCCCATCCAGGATCCTCACTAGCCGATTCCCCCACTCCCATCAGAGGCCACCACATCCTGCTGGAGCTCTCCTCTTGGTCCTTGGTCAATTCTCCACCTGCATTGCCCCGACTTGGCCACCCCACGACACATTTAACAGGAGATGAAAGCACCATACATTTTTACTCCATTGCACTACAGTCCTTCCCCAATGAGCTAGGCTGAAGGAAAGGGCATACATTCAGCTAGGACTCTACACCTTGACTTGTTCTGTAGCCAGTTTACACATTTCCACAGAGGCAGCATTGGGCTTTGGCAAGATTATCCACTTTTTATCTTATCATGGTCTGAAAGGATCTTGTGTGAGATTTGATAAGCAATTTATTGACTCATGTTTGAAGGTCTACACATTTCCTAGAAACCACTGTCAGTATGAAAGGCGGGGGGGGGGGGGGGAGAGAGAGAAAGATGACTCAGTAGAAGAGAGGCCAAGAAGTCCCTTGTCTGCTTCCCACAGATAAATCGCATTTCTCTTTCTGACTTACGCCAGGAATGCAACTTTCACCAGTTGAACAGATTCCTTAAAACTGTTGGAAATGCTATCTTTGGATTTTATAACACATACGATATAGAGAGTGAAATGTAGGAACCAGCCTCACAGAGGCGCCATGTTCTCAAGTTGATTGAGGGGGCCCAATGTGACGCCCTGACATTGCGCGTGTGACATTGTGAGGAGCCAGGGGGTGGAACCAAACACCTTCTGAACATGGAGGGGGCCCGGCCCTCTAAACCCCCCCCCAAAAAAAATGGGGGAGGGGGAGACTGCCTCAGCCCCTAGGAGTCGATGCCTATGCAGCCTCATAATGGGAATTAGGCTAATAATAATTAGGGCTGCTTTGCAATAATCAATGCAGGTCTCCATGTGCTGCCTTTTGGCTTGATCTACAATTTTCTCTGCAAATGATTTGGGGTGTTATGAAATCTTAATTCAGAGTGACTTATATGGTGTTTTCTGTGACGTTCCATTGTGCATAACAGAACTTGCGCACCATTCCCTCGAGGCTGAAGCACCTTGTATTTTTAGTGCTCCTAAATGCTTAGCTTTGGAGCAGGGGCACCAGCTCCAGGGGGACAAGCCCTTTTGCGTCCCGAATATCTTTGGGGTGGGGGCCATGTTTCATTGGAGTCATGTCATGTGCTTTAAACATTCTTTAAATTTAGGATAAGGTAAGCAAACTTAAAGGACGTGGGTGGCGCTGTGGTCTAAACCACAGAGCCTAGGACTTGCTGATCAGAAGGTCAGCGGTTTGAATCCCTGCGAGGGGGTGAGCTCCCATTGCTAGATCCCTGCTCCTGCCCACCTAGCAGTTCAAAAGCACGTCAAAGTGCAAGTAGAAAAATAGGTACCACTCCGGTGGGAAGGTAAACAGCATTTCTTGCTCTGGTTTGCCAGAAGCGGCTTAGTCATGCTGGCCCCATGACCTGGAAGCTGTACGCCGGCTCCCTCGGCCAGTAAAGCAAGATGAGTGCCGCAACCCCAGAGTCGGCCATGACTGGACCTAATGGTCAGGGGTCCCTTTACCTTTATGCAACCTTAGCGGGCTTTAAATGGGAATTATGGAGGGCACATCTACCAGTGACAATTTTTTATGTTATCTAACTGAGTCCTTCAAGTTCAGAAAGAGCATGTTTCCAGGTCCCAAGTGCTGCAGAAAAACAAGGAAGAGGTGCTCCTGTTTGCTTGTGGCTTTCTCAGAGGCATCTGCTGGGTTACAGCAGAGAATAGGATACATCCTTAGCCTCCGTGTCCAGTCACTGAGTCTCTTATGCCTGCTCACATTCAGCCTCCTCCTACACTTCTCTCTTGGATCCCGTGTCTCTTTTTAAATCCCTTGACTTCCTTGGAGATGTTATCTGAGTCAACAATTGGGAAATTAAATTATTGCGCTCATCACGTCCTGCTTGCCGGCTTCCAATGGGCATCTGGTTGGCTGCCGTGGAAACAAAATGCTGAACTAGAAGGGTCATTGGCCTGATCCAGCATGGCTCTGTTATGTGTTTGTTACCAACAATGTGCTCTCAGTGTAGGTGAGAACTCAGTGCCTTGCTGTTCAGAAGTGGGGGCCTAAAACCTACGAATGATGACAGTGTTGTATGTGACTTCTGAACAGCACCTAGGAACACACTGTTGCTGGAGCAATTCAGTCAAATTTGATATCTTTTATACTCCTCAATCTACAGGTACATACTTCCCCAAGTGCCCCGGAAAAAAAGGGACATCCCATTTTTTTCTCACACAAGATCGCGGCAGCCATTTTGAGTGCCGTGATTTCTTGCGCTCTTCAAAAAAGCATGTGAGATCTTGGGGGGGGTGAGGCACAGGTCACATGACTCGCCTGGGAACATGCCCCAGAAGATGCGCATCCTGGTTTGGAACTTGGAAAAGATGACTGGTATGTAGGTGTTAATGGGATAAAGAATAATCAATAAAAAATATTGTGGCCTGAATTCAACCAATCTGACATGCTAGCGTTAGTTAGCGCAAAGGCTCTTGCTAGCACAACATAAATTTGCCTCCTCTCCTTCCACCACATACCCATGTGCAACATCCACTCTGGAGGGTCAGAAGAACCCCCAGAGCAGTGCATGGATGGAGGAGGAGGGGCTTGGTCCACCCAGAAAGCAGGAACGCTTGCACAGATGGAGTGATCAGAAGAGCTTGGTGCTGAATTACATTACATCTTAAGAATAGTTCAGCATCAAGACTGCTTTTATGGACTTCCTGTGTAGATGCTTATAGGAACCTCATACTCCTTTTCCAAATAATATCTTTGTCCATCTCTATATGTCCGTGTGTTGACGTGTACTTCTGCTTTGCTCTTTTCCTTCTACAGGTATAGTTGTAGCCTTGTTTGCCTGCGTTATGATATGGGGAATGTGTGACGTAAGCCGTGCCAAAAATTATTTTAAAATTCGTGAGCCCTCTGGTGGCCACAGCACCCTTTTTTTCTTATGCTTTAGATCAGGGTAACCCAAACTTGGGTCTCCAGCCGTTTTTGGACTACAATTCCCATCATCCCTGACCACTGGTCCTGCTAGCTAGGGATGATGGGAGTTGTAGTCCAACAGCTGGAGACCGAAGTTTGGGAAATCCTACTTTAAATATTACAAGTGGGACCCACAATGAGACATGGCAAAGCATCCTCACCTCTTAAAAGGAGTGGTCCCTTTGGGGGTTCTAGCCAACCATTCCCTCTGTTCACCACTTTTGTGTATATTCTTCAAGCAACACTCAACATTTCATTACTACTGAACATCACCACCACCATTATTTAAATTGTATTATTTATTATTGTTACTGTTGTTAATATATTCTGCATTTGTATTAGTTACACTGAAAGTGGCTAATAATCTGGTCGAAAACGTTGCCATAAAACTTTGGTCCCCCTCCCCTCTCATGCTCTGAACATTTGCCTAGTCAGCTTGCTTTTGTTTCTCTGGAAAAGAAAACATGGTTGGACCACAGAGCAGCCCAGGAGTTGATCTCACTAACCTTGCTAAAGGTAACATCCAACTCAGAAATGTGAGAACCTTCCCCAAGTTACCTCATTTCTTGTAGTTTGGGGTACATGCAGAACCTATACAAACCTGTATTATATACTTGTAGCAAACACATTTGCAAGTGCCAATCTTTATCCAGCCAACATGGTGCTATGCAAGCAGATCAGCAAGCTCAGGAGAACCCCAACGTCTGCAGAAGTACAGAAAATCTTTAGAAGACTCCTCTCCCCAAATGGGCAAATAATGCGTGCTCATAGTGCATGGAATACTGACTGTCTGTTAAAGGAGAATTATGGATTGGAGCATCCTGGAAGGGTTGACTGGCTGGCTTGAAAGCTGGACAGGAGCAGCCCACACAGCAACCTTGTATTGCAGGCCTCCCATACCTTGTCTTTTTCACATTTCTCGGATTTAGTACTCGTACAAATAAATACTAGTATCTTCCATTATGAACTGTAGTAATAAACTCTAGTTAGAATCCTGTATTTGAAGAAGAACAAGGTCTGCCTAGAAAAGCATTTTCTCTCGCTATAGCCCTCTGGTTCCCTGTGGCTTACAGCCCAATACTACAAAACCACTATAATTCAGCATAGTTTGGCAAGGCTGGCAGCCTTAGTGGTCTCCCATTGTCAAGCCATAACCTCTTACAGTAAATTTTTAGAAACTATGAAAATTGGCTAAAGCCGAAGGTAGAAACCACACACAGACCCAATCATCCCATTAAATAACAGATTTTTGATAAACCATAAAGTTAAATGGCCTATAGTAACTGGGGGCAAAATTGCATTTATCCCTTGCTTAAGTTTCACAACTTCTTCCAAAGGAAACTTGACATTCAAAGCCTAATCAACAGTAACTCTTTTATTATTTTTATTATTCAAAGCCTAATCAACAGTAACTCTTTTATTAGATGTACTGAAGACAGACACATACCAACCTGATGCTACTGAAACACCAAGGTGACTAGAACTCTGGGAAATGAGGCATGTAGGTGATCATGTTGGACTAAAGAGATCCAGATTTAAATTCCAGCTTTGCTGTATGGCCTTGAGCAAACCACGGTATTTAACTTTCATTGAAAATATGCATAGCAAAGACCTAACTTACAGGTTTTGTTATGACAGAAGGACTGCAAAGTTCTTTGCACCCAAAATGCACATAATAGATTGTGGCATTGTATTTCCATCCACATATCAGGAGTGGCAACTGCAATAAACACTGTTGTTTCAGGATTCAGTTTCTTCCACATTGATAGATCTAGTTCTGTCTGTCTTGCATCTGAATTGTACGGACGGGGGATTGATGAAGCCAGTGGGCTGCTGATTCAGCAATTTGCATTGTTCTGATCTTCATGTCAGCTCCTATTTTCATGCATACCACTGGTCAGGTTCTATGTATTGCTCAAAATCCGTTAGCTTAGAACCCATAGGTGGAGTTGCCTTCATGGCATGGGGCTTCATCAGCTCGTCCTTCTACTCACTACTACCCTCTGAAAAGCCACTCCTGAGGTTGGAGAATCTATCAGAGTGGCATTGGATGGGAAATGGGTGGGCTGCAGTGGGGAACCTGAAAAATCAGAAGTCATTCCCATTGCCCCTGGAAGTGCCTTGCATAAATGGAAGGGATCCACTGTTCTAAGCCACTCCATTTCTAGATATTCTTTGACACACAATTGCTAGCTGACCCTTGCACTCCTCAAACCCAAATGTCTGTACTCACCTTGACCCCATCTTTCCCCCAACCATCTCCCACTAATTAAAGAGACCCCTTTTATCCTTCTTATTTCTACCCTCTGTGAGCTGTGGTTGTATCCTCTAAGTACAGATTGGTGTTTTTTTATCCAGAATCGTGAAGGGAAGTAGACAATGTAGGCCAGAGGCAAGCTGGTTCAGATGTGAAAATCTGCAGCTGCAGTGGCAAATAAAATACTCTCTTTTTCAATGCACATCATTCTGATCCCCACCCCACCCCGGTCTTAATTTATACTTTACTACTTGATGATGTTTTCTTCTGTGCTCCTTATTCTCCTATCTCAGATTTACTACAACCCGAAAATGTTGCAGTGGCTGGCTGTTTGTAAAATAAACAGAAGAAACTGTGACATAGCACTGGGCCAGATGTTCCTGATAGCATGCTGCCAGCAGAAGAATTCTCATCCTTGAAGAAAGTTTTCTAAGTGGTCATGACACTCTTGGTCATGGTAGGTTTTTTGTTTTGTTTTGTTTGCTCCCCCCCCCCACTTTTTTTGGCAAAGTGCTCAGTGCCCTAAGACGACTTCTTCAGACTTGGCTCCAGAACTGCCTGACAGACCTCCATGCACAATAAAAGTCTTAATTAACATGCTGATTATCCATGTGAAGATTTAGGCTTGATATATTTTTTTTCTAGCAGGCTAGCTTGAAAAGCTAGTTCTGTTGAGTTCAGTCTTATCGGCTCCAGCTGAATTAAAGTTAAGAGAAGGGCCAGGGCTTGAGTGCAGAGATATGACTTTGCAGGCGCTACAACCCTCCCTGGTTCTAACTCTGACATCTCCAGCTGGGACTGGCAACATCTCCTTACCTCCAGCCTTGGAGAGATGCTGCCAGTCAGTTTAAACAATGCTGAGGTTCCATAATCTGACTCAGAACAAAGGCAGCTGTCTATGTTTCTTTGTACAGTGGTACCTTGGTTTAAGAACAGCTTAGTTTATGAACAACTCGGATTGAGAACGCTGCAAACCTGGAAGTAGGTGTTTTGGTTTGTGAACTTTGCATTGGAATAAGAACATGTTTCACTTCCTGTTGAGTGTGTTCCATTTGCAAATTGAGTCCCCCGCTGCTATGGGAAAGCACACCTTGGTTTAAGAACGCTTTGGTTTAAGAACGGACTTCCGGAACGGATTAAGTTCGTAAACCAAGGTACCACTGTATATAAGAAGCATTTCTCACGAGACAGCAGAGACCACTGGAAACTCTCTCTGTGCGCATCAGACCAGTGGCATAGTGTGGGGGGGCGAGGGGGGTTGTGGTCCCGGGTGCAGAATTCTGAGGGGGCACAACTCAGCGTGCCCACAACAGGCTCCCTCGCCAAGGTTGTGTGGCTGCCACTTTCTGGAGCCACGGGTAGGCAAGCCGGGCCCAGGCTAGGTCTTCAAGGCTGTGGCGGCACCACCTTCTTGTGGCTGGGGAAGAGAAGCCCATCCTGGGTGGAATTCACACCAGCCAGTTCCTGGACATTTCCTGGCCCACATCGGTCCTTCCCCGGTGCCTCCCTCCCAGCATGTGTCATTGGGCAAAGCATGTGCCCCACAGTGGGAACAGAGAGAGGAAAGCTGTCTGCTCACCCAGAACCTTTTGGTGCCCACCCTTGTGCTGCATGACCAAAGAGAGGTGGGCAGGGAAGGGCTGCACTTGGTGCCTCAGCCTGTTCTCTACCGCCATCCTCCTAGACCAGCTGCATCTCCAGCGCTTCTGGGACGCCACCCAACCCACCAAGGAGCAGCAGCCACTGCTTCCTCTGGGAGTTCGCTAAGCTGAGAGAGCGAATGCGGTGACTTGCAGGCAACCTCCATGAGGAGCAGGTACAGCAGGGGTACAGTGAAGACCACTTGTTGCCTCCCACGCAATGCCTGCAAGGAGGTTAGGAGGTGCAACCCTTGCTTTGCCCCGGGTGCTGCCAATGCATGCTATGCCACTGCATCTGGCACATGCCTTGTTCATGATAATGTCTTTGAATTCTCACAGGTCTCTCTTTCTGCTGCTGCTGTTCCGTAGGAGGCTAAAATGGTGGCAGGCTACTGTAGCATCTGCAGTTGTAGAGACAAGTTGGGTTGCCTTAGCTCTGGATTTCCTCCACTGGACCAGATGGCCTACAAGACCTATTCCAGGTCTGTGATTTGTTTCTCAGAAGAAGAAAGTTGGTTGGGCCACAGCTTAGACTGCAGAGTTGCTTAGACAATAAGATTCTGTATGTGCATATCAGACATATGGGAAAATTAGTGCACGGACAGCATGTGGCCTACACTGGCCGGTCCAGCACCAAAATCTGGCATCTTTGGGCTGCTACCAGAGCCCTAACAGCTTCCAGGAGTCACCAACAGAAGAGAGGGCCTATCAGAGGATGTTTTGCCCCCGGTACCCTCTCCACTCTAGAATAATTTCTCCCCATAGGGGTCAGATGGACACATATTAATTGAGTAGTGTAGTGAGCGTACTTTGAAGTAAATCTTTCCCTAATTTTTTGATGCCCTTTAAACTGTGAGTTTTATTACATCCAGAGGTGCATTGAGATACCCACCTTGTCACACTGCAGCACCAGTGAAGAAAATACTGTGCATCACTATTGCTTCCCTCCATGTCAGCGGAATAATTGATGGCTGTTGAAATGGCCAGATAATGAACAGATGTACATAACATACAATATGAATATGCAAGAGGTGGAGGTCAGGGACGCTAGAAATATTACTCTTAATATTTTAGCAAAAAATAATAATAATATCCTGGCTCTCATTATAGCCTATATACCTTTGAGATGGCTTTGGTTTGCCAAGTAACAAAGATCTGGCCAGCTTCTCAAAGGTAGCTAATTGGTAAGGATTTGTGCCAAAGAATAACAATATTGTTTTGGTCAGGAATAACTGACACGTAGATATTTTAGAGTGTACAGGAGGATTGCCTTATTGATGCCATATGGCAGGACCGATTAATGGCCAACGTTGGGATAATGAGTATCACAGACGTGTGCATGGTGACTCTTTCCAACCGCAGCTCTTTAAGAGCTACATAAAAACGGAAGGGTTGCTAACATGCTACTTGGTAATCTACATTAGACCTCATCATGTTCAACTTTGGGAGCCAAGGCAGCATTAACATATTTTGCTTTTAAAATATATGGCCACTTTTTCTAGCCTGGTCCTATTAACGCCGATGACTCATCTTTGTCACAAAGACCGCAAAAAAGCATGGCAAGGAGGCAAATATGTACTTAAATAGTCCACAGTCCATGGACATTTGTTGACCACAGGAAAATTGAAATTGTTCTGTGTGCATGTACTTACGGACAAACTGGTTTGGAATTAGTCACAACTGGATTTGCAACAAGATATTGCAGTATGGACTGCTCCTGCTCCTGTTCATTATTCCAGTCTGCCAGCCATGCCTCCCTCCATAAGATGCCTTTTCACCCCCTCCCAAAATTCAGTCAACTTTCCATGGTCAATGAACAGTGGGACCAATTTGGAGATCTCCCCCACCAATCTTTTTGTCCTTCAGCAAACCTTGGGGGTTCTCCAGTCTTCTTGATACCTTCCTCCAGTGGATAGTGCCATTTTTGCTACATAAGCAACAAAACATGTATGGACATTAGAAATAAAGGGAATCATGTATAGTGGTACCTCAGGTTAAGTACTTAATTCATTCCGGAGGTCCGTTCTTAACCTGAAACTGTTCTTAACCTGAAGCACCACTTTAGCTAATGGGGCCTCCTGCTGCTGCCGCACCGCCAGAGTACGATTTCTGTTCTTATCCTGAAGCAAAGTTCTTAACCTGAAGCACTATTTCTGGGTTAGCGGAGTCTATAACCTGAAGCGTTTGTAACCTGAAGCGTATGTAACCTGAGGTACCACTGTAATTTTTCCTAGCACAATCCTCTGAACAGTCTACAAATGTCCCATGGGATTTATTAATGGGGAAGTTTTAGTTTTTATCTCTGTGTGTTTACATAAGTTTCCCCACCAATTTTAACTTCATAACACCACTGTGAGGTTGCTTAGGCAGAGAGAAGGCAACTGGCATAAATTCACCTTCTGAGAGATGGTGGAAGAAGATTGGAAGAAATTTAAAGATTATTTACAGAAACAATGTAAAATTAATGAATGATGGAATGATGTTGGATTGAAGTTAAGGGGTTTATAGCAATAAGGTTTGAAATATTAGGGGAAAATGGAATGTTAAACAGAGGGAAAGGTAAAGTTAAAATATCAAGACAAAAATTAAGATAAAGGTAAAGAGGGAAAGGATTTGCTGAACAAACAATCGAGCTGGAATACAAAGGGGGGAGGTGTGGGGAAGTCCAAGAAACAAGCTAATGCAAGATATGTTTTGAAAGATGGAATTGTTTTTAATTGTTGTTATTTTTTGTATTTTTTCTGGTATTGTTTTTTCTTTTTTTCTTTTTCTGTTTGCCTTACTTTGTGAAAACCTTAATAAAATATTATAAAAATAAAATAAAATAAATTCACCTTGTGAGCTTTACTGAGGATTTGAACCTGGATCTCTTCATTCCTGCTCTAGTACTTTGACCACTGTACCACACTGACTCTCCAATATATTAGTAAAAATGGCTGCTGTTCCGAGAATAGCAAGAGGCTAGGATGAGAAGTGATGAGAAAAGGCCTTGGCGAAAAAAGATATCGGGGAATTGTCAGGGCTGTGTGGGAGATTTGTCAGAATAACAAAAAGACTGTTTCAGTGAATGAAAAATCTGTCAGGGAGACGTAATGAGGGAAAGCAAGAACATTTGAACTCATAATTTGTAAAACTGAAAGAGATGAACTTGACAGAGGGACCATAAAGCCTTGAGGGTTTTGAACTATAGGTGGCTAAGGCTTCTTCTTCTTCTTCTTCTTCTTCTTCAGTTTTTCTTTCTTTTTTAGAAAGCAGAAAACAAATTACTATGGGCCAGCTCTGCCATTAGGCTGAGTGAGATAACTGCCTCAGGTGGTGGATGCTGTTTGTGTGGCATAATAATTGTGGTAGCCACATCATCTGTTACTGTCTGTTGGAGGACAGAGCTGTGTGGACCACATAGTCTGCTCTATATCCAGCCAACTAACCTGTTGCCCTCAGGTGTGACAGAGGACACTGTCTCATTCCCATTGAAGAAGTTAATATTCAGTTGCCAGTCCAGCTCCTGTATGTGGAATGGGGGCAGGGCACCATCTTGTCCTTCTCCTAGGTAACAGAATGACTTGAGTTACAGGCTGGCTGTGCCTATATCCATGAAACTCCAATGCTTCCCCCCTTGCATTCCTTGAGTAGTCAATAATAGCCTTTATCGTAACTGATAATGAAAATAAATCTAGTCAAAGTACAGCACTACAAATTTATGTTAAAAGAAGAAAATTACCTTGTCTGAGGGCTCGTTGTAAAGATCAGGTGAGCAAATCAATGAAATGTCTGCTGCCCTGGCTTGTACTCACTCTAAAATTAGACCCTCTGAGTTTCCCTATTTTCCAGGGATGTCCCTGATTTAGAGAAGCCATCCCGGTTTCTGATTTGATCCTGGAATGTCCCACTTTTCCTTAGGACATCCCTATTTTCACTGGAGAATTGTTGAAGGGTATTGAGTTATATGACCCCCGAGCTGTCTGAAGGCAACCCTGTATAGGAATGTTTTTTTAATGTTTAATGTTTTTTATGTTTTTATGTATGTTTGAAACTGCCCAGAGTGGCTGGGGCAACCCAGTAAGATGTGTTGGATATAAGTAGTAAAATTAACATTATGGAGTTGGATGTCCCTGTTTTCATCGGAGAAGTGTTAGAGGGTATGCAAAATGAAGGGCAATTTCTCATTTATTAGGATATACCATGGTCGTTGTTGTTTTGTTCATCCATTGGGCAAAACTGGATATAGCGGAGGCTGATAAATTTGTTTAAATTGTGAATTTGCTGCAGTCTTATATGAAGCTGGGACTGAGGAATCAGATTTAGACATGGGATGGGGAACTTGTGATCCTCCAGTTACTGTTAGACTCTGGCTCCCATCAGCCTCAGCCAGCATTGCCAATGGTCGGGGATGATGGGAGTTGTAGTCCCACAACTGCTAAAGGGCTATGGATCCCCCATTCTTGGCCTGTTTTGTACTGCAGTCCTGATCACTTTACAGAACATAAGAGGAGGAAGAGAAGGTAGACGGGGAGGAGGAGGAGATAAAGAATGTGAATTAATAATTATTTATCAGGTTGAAAGCAACAAAGGGGAAAAAACTATTTTCATGATTGGTTTAGTTGGTATTTGCATACACACAATGACTTTGGGAAAGATGTCTGTTTTTTCACACTGTCATCTTGACACATGAAAATCAAGTGGAGACGAGCAAGTAAGCAAAAAAAGAAAAAGTTGTGTGTTTTTCCACAGTTCTGTAAATCTCGTGTAAGGTAGTAGATAGATCACATGCAACTGAAGCTTTCAAAGGTGCTGCTTCTTCCTCTATCCCTCCCTGAGTAGGGGAAAGACTACTGCTACAGAATCACAAGGACTGCCAGGGTAACAGAGTTGAGCCAGCTGTCATGGATTGAATAATTCCCTATCATACTGTAAGAGAGAAGAGGCAGGAAAGGGCTGATGGAGGCTGGGGCTGGTGACCAAATCTGCTCTTCAGGAGGGGTGGAGAGAGCGAAAGCTTGGCTGCAGAAAACCTTGTTGAACTCAGTTTAAACATTTTGACTGCTGGAAATCATGTTTGTTTATCCACAATAGGGAACTGAAACTGAACTCAAGGCAACTTTTTTTCTTTCAAAAAACCCTCTTCATTTAAATCCTGACTGTCGGGAATCTTGAAGGGGGGATGTTTGAAGATATTGTGACTATGCTCTGTAAAGCTGGACAAAGCTTTCTTGAATTTTTTAACACCCTGGGACCCAAATCTAGCCATTCTACACAGCAGGAAAGCAAGTAGATCACAGACACAGACAAGGGGTGCGTCCCATTGTATCTCTTTCGTTTGATCTCGGTGACATGCTGCCCTCAGTCTCCCAAAGGGATGATGGATGCTATATTCCATGCCCTTCAACAACCATAGGCAGCCTGCAAGCAGTTTACATTCAAAGTAGGAATTCTCAAACCCTTTCTTACATGGAGGAGGGGAGGGAGTCTTAAAAAAAAATAAAAATAAGATTTATGACTCAGTTTCATAATCTCTTACTTGACAGCAGCTGGTGATACAAAGTGTGGAGTCTATTGGATTAGTTTATATAACAGATGGCTCTGTTTTCAAATTTACTCCAAATGTTCGGATGCTTCGCTAAATTAATATTTCCCATCTGATGATGGGCTAAGCTTGAATCAGTTACTTTCCAAAAACCAGAACAAAAAAACAACAAAAGAGTTCAGAAAGAGCATCTGGGATATTCACACTTTATTTTAAAATCATAGGCTGGAGACATTTGGACAGGATGGAAAGTTAGGTTGAAGTCAAGGTGTGGAATGTAATAAATGATCATGTGCTGCTCTTGGTTTCTGTTCATGAATCACCTCTATGTGGAGTATGAATGGTTCTTGTAGAGGGGATGCAAAGGGAGCAGGGATGGTGAACCTCTCCTAGGGCCACATGCTATTCTCCTGAGGCTGCTGAGAATGTATGGTTTTGCTGGAGGTCTTGCCCCTCAAACACATGGCCACAACCATGTCAAAATGGCTTGAGCAAAGGCTTTGGGGGAGATCGCATGACTGGCAAACCGTGGCTGGGCATGATGGAAACATGACCATAGCCACAACCATATCTGCAGCAGCCCTGCTGTTTGTGCTGTCCAGGGCTGAAGGTGGGAGACAGGCAAAAGCCTATGCTAGGCTATGAAGCATCATGTGCTGCAAGGTGCTGACAGTGAGTCTGGATCAGGATCCAATAGCGCTCAGCATCACTCCACGGGTGGACAGGCAGGGCTGTTATGGGCTGGCCAGAGGGAGACCTCCTCCTTATTTGTGTGGGAAATGGATCGAGGAGTAAATCTGTAGATTTAGATCTAAACCTCCTATCCCACATGTGTGGGAGAAACACAGAAGTAATATAGATGTGAAGCCTTTTTAGCAGAGTAAAACACTTATAAGTTTTGCAGCTTAGGAATTAGGCAGTTATATCTTTTTATCCCTTCTATTTGTGGTCTGTTGACCTCCTCTTCTCCACCCCTGTTGCAGAGAATGAACCACATGTTTTCAGTAAGAGGAACAGGAAAAGGGGTTTCTTACATTTCAATGCAGGCAGCAAATACAACAAAGTAGTGTGCAGAAAATTGCTCTTAAGTTACAGTAAAATAAAAGCTGGCAATCTTAGCTAAAACAGCTGAAAGCAGGAGGTTTAGCCATGCATGTCTGGTCAGCTTGGAGGCATGGTGGGAAAAGAGGGTCTCCTCCACACAGGCAGAAGGAAATATAAAGTACAGTATTGTCTTCTTTGTTACAGAGTTCTGCCCAGATAAGGCAAAGGAAGTGACCACACACAGAGGGTGCCCTCTAGGAAGTTCAAGAACTCTCTGTGTACTAGCCCTGTGCCTGTCTAGCACAAACACCACAATTCATACATACCCCAGTGTGGCAGAATTGGGGGGTTGCATTGTGTCATAAAGTATGTAAGTGCCTTGGCCCTTTACTCTTATTTACTCTTATAAGATATCTTATTTCCAATTATGTGGTTCAATGTCTTAACAATAAAATTGTTTTTATCTATTGCTTAAATGTGCCTATGGGTTTGGACTTCTGAGCCAACCTTCATGCTGGTCAGACCAATCCTATGCTGTACAGCAGATGGAAGATTAGTGGTAGAGGAACTGCCATATCCAAAACCCTCTCTCATCCTAGCAGGACAAAAGGGACTGGGGGCAATTTCTCACCTTTTCTTCATGCTGGTTCTCTCTCTCTCTCTCTCTCCCTCTCTCTCTCTCCCTTCCATTGGTTCCAGTGAGAAGGAAAATTAGTATGTCAACTCTACAGCTCTTGTACATTTCCTATCATTACAAAGACACAGCCTGGGAAGGAGGGGGGCTTAGGATCCAGTGGATCCCAAGTCTCCCCCAATCTTGGCCCTGAAACATGCCAAAGGGTTGTGCTACATGCTGCTGGTTAACAGTATTGTGTATGAGGAATTGATTCACCCCCAAATGTCTAGAACAGGGAAAGAAAAATATTCATTATTAAGCATTATTCATCATTAAGGCACCCATTTTGGGTGGCTGGAAGCACGTGATTATTATTACAATCTGGTAGTTGCTTGAACACCGAGCAGTAGGCAAAAGGTGAGGAGCCAACTCTTCTTCATTGCTACGCACAAAAAAACAAAGAGAACGTTGGGTTGAGCATCTCAAAAGCTGGAATTGTAGAAACAAGGGGTGGAAAGCCAATGTTAGATCATCTACACAAGATTATTTCTCCTGCTAAGGCAAGCATTTTACTGCCGAACAATTGTTTCTTGCCCAAAGCCACAGAAGGAATTGGAGCGAGTGCCAGGATTAGAACCTGGCTCCTTGTGTTCTACTCAGGCAACCAGAGCGTGCTGCAGTAAAACGGCGTGCTCCAAACATTAATGAAAACCAGTTGCAATGACATGACCAGTTTGCTGTTGGTTGCTAAAATACCTCCTGTGGTTTGGACCCAACCGTGTGGACCTGCAAGTACTCGTGAGGAAACAGCAACCCCCCCCCCCGCTTTTCCCTCTTTGTCCTCAGGGTCTTAACATGATTTTTGTTGAAGGCCATGGCATTGCCTTGCTCATCTATCACATGTTTCATCCAGGGATCTCAGAGCCATTTAGAAACAATAAATCTGGTGCCATGGTGTAGCCAAAACGCACAGAGCAGGCTCCAGGAGCCGGCTGGTCGCATATGCAACAAAATGATTGAGCCTGATCGTTTTCGCAGCCAAAATGGATTACCAGGATTACTGTTGCAGGAAAATTGTTTCACTGGCAGTATCAGGAGTTGCCAACCTTTTCAGGCCAGTGGGGGCACATTTGGTATTTAGCACGAATGCAATGGGTGGCACTCCATCTGATCATTTCTCTCTTCCGTCACCCAGATCACACACACACCCAGCGAGAGATTGAGAGGAAGTGTGCACCCACACATCAATACCATATCTGCACCTTACACTCAAAGCACTATTATACAGTGGTACCTCGGGTTACAGACGCTTCAGGTTACAGACTCTGCTAACCCAGAAATAGTACCCTGGGTTAAGAACTTTGCTTCAGGATGAGAACAGCAATCGTGTGGTGGCCGTGCAGCAGCAGCGAGAAGCCCCATTAGCTAAAGTGGTACCTCAGGTTAAGAACAGTTTCAGGTTAAGAACAGACCTCCAGAACGAATTAAGTTCTTAACCCGAGGTACTACTGTACCACTATAAGAGCCATGGCTTGCACCAAAGCATGTTATTTTTATTTTTTTTACAGTACTGGAGTTGTTAAGAGACCACACTTTCCCTCACAGGAATACATTTCCCAGAGTGGTTTAACAATCAATACCTCTTCCCAGGGAATTATGGGAATTGTGGCTCTGTGAGGGGAAAAGTGTATCTTCTCATTACCCTTAGCAAACTACAGTTCCAGGATGCTCTGGGAGAAGCCATGACTATTAAAGGGGTATAAAAGGTAAAGGTAAAGGTACCCCTGCCCGTACGGGCCAGTCTTGACAGACTCTAGGGTTGTGCGCCCATCTCACTCAACAGGCCGGGGGCCAGCGCTGTCCGGAGACACTTCCGGGTCACGTGGCCAGGGTGACATCGCTGCTCTGGCGAGCCAGAGCCGCACACGGAAACGCCGTTTAACTTCCCGCTAGTAAGCGGTCCCTATTTATCTACTTGCACCCGAGAGTGCTTTCGAACTGCTAGATTGGCAGGCGCTGGGACTGAACAACGGGAGCGCACCCCGCTGCAGGGATTCGAACCGCCGACCTCTTGATCGGCAAGCCCTAGGCGCTGAGGCTTTAACCCACAGCGCCACCCGCGTCCCATGGGGTATAAAAGGTAAAGGTAAAGGTACCCCTGCCCATACGGGCCAGTCTTGACAGACTATTTAATGACTATTAAAGGGGTATAATAGTGCTTTAAATGTAATGTGCAGATGGGACCTTTGTTTTTCTATGGGATCTAGTAAACATTTGATCCAGGAGAATTAATATCAGCCTTGACAAGCGCATAGAACTATGAGCAAGGTATTATCACTTAAATTCAAAATCCTCTTTTCTTTTCTTTTTAAATTAAAAAAATTAAACTGTGTGCATCAAACCCCTGGAACATTCAGTGCTGCAAATGAACACATTTTGTTATAGTAGGAGCTGGTCATTATTTTTTTTGGCCCAAATTCTAAAAGTTGTTAATTAAGTAAAACTCCCTCTGGTTTCTATGGGAATTTTGCTGGTATGACCACAGAATTTGGCTAAGTTTTTATTGTTCGCTATTGACATTATATTTGATGCTGTGCAGAACCCGAAAAATAGGCTACACTTGTCCTGAGAAACCTGCAGTTTAAACAAATGGACGACCCCATATGCATTGAGAAACGCCTTATGAGTAAGTTATGAACTAATGGTTTGGGCTGGGATCCGAGGAAGAGGGGCGCAGGCTCACAAGCAAACTGCATACATAGCTGGAGCATTGCTTGCTGTTTTCGCCATTGCATTTCCTGTTGTGAAGAGGTAAGGAAGACCAGTTGACATTTTAGGGTAGAACTAAGCACATCCTTACTTATCTCTCCCTACCACTTGATCTCTGAAAACCAGGAAGAACCAGAAAACTAATCATTCACTATCTGGGGGCCAGATATACAGTTGGACACCAAAACTGGGTTGAACAAACTAATAGGTCACTTTATTAATTACAAAACAGACCTGCAGTGGGAAACTATTGGGGTTTATTTATCTGTTTTATGTTTTTATGTAATTTTTTAAATGTAGCTTAGAGATTTTTAAATATTAAGCAACATAGAAAGGCTTTCCAATAAATAAATAGATAATATTATCACATGATGCTGATGTTTCAGGCATCTGGCACTACTGGAAGTTGTTTCAGAAGCTCCTCCTTAAGCTGGAGCTGATTCTCTGTTATCCTATCTTGAGCACTGGATATTTTAAAAAATCATATACCAATAATTTTTTAATAAATAAATAAATTGTAGGATGTTTTGCAAATACCCACTGTTAGTCATATTCAGACCTATTACAATCGAAGGGCTCAGCCTACACTGAGTATGACTCAGTTGGATATCATCCAATACCTGTCTTATTTTACCCATATCACCAGTCCTTCTTCTGTTCATCATTATAAATGAAAAGGGAAATAAACTTTATCTTAAGCAAGGTATATTTTTGTAATTTTTATTTTTTGTAATTTGTATATTTGAAAGCAGGGCATTGGAAACCAAATCTGTATTCTTCTAGTCAGACCTGAATTGTTGTAAGAAATCTTAGCCTCATTCAAAATTCTCACCTTATTTTAGGTATCCTTAGTATTAAAAATAAATAAACAGTGTAGCTGGTACCCCACTTGTAATTTTAACACACACACGCCATAATTTTGTAACCTTTCCTCATAGAGGAAATGCTCTGGTCCCATAATTATTTAGTTTGCCATTTTCAGCATCTTCCCTAACTCTACAATATGCTTTACCTGGTACCCTAGAAACCTCTGCAACACACAAGGGGTTCTGGGGCAGACTTGCGGGCAAGACAATGCGCAAAGTTTTTTCCAAAGCTGGAAAGCTCAAGAACCACTGAACTAGACCAAGTAATCCCTTCCCAATTGAGCAGAAGGACTCCAAAGGAGTGACTACTGAACTCAGCAAGCAACATCCTCAGATCTGGACTGAAATAAATCACGGTTCCGATTACGAGTTCCAGAGGGGTTTGTGCAGGCAAAGGTAGCTGCGGAAAACTGGCCAGTATCAATGCTTCCCCCCACCGCTCTCCTTTCGCTCTGCTCAGAGCAGGTTTAGGAATAAGCTGTGCAATCCTAAACGGTCTTATTTCACACACTGAGGGTGAGTTAAGGACAGCTTTCCCAACCCCAATGATAAATTTCCTGGCTTTTGTGGCCTTCAGTTATATCCTTAATGTTGCTTGAACATTTTTCAGTGTGGTTGAATGTATACTAGAACTTGTTCTTTTGTGACAACAGGATTTATCCTGGCTTCTGTTCCAATACCACTGGAAACTGGAAGCAGCCTCAGGAGTGTAAGCTTGTTCTCTAAACGTTTTAGAGACTCCGCCACCATTTCTGTGCAGGTTTTGGGTAGCAGCGCTGAAATCCTTCAATAATAATAATAATAATAAGCCTGTGTTAATCTAATGTCAACAGGGCATGCAATCTTATTGCCTAATTGGCCAGTTTAGCATTAGGAAAGCAGGGGAAAGAAAAGAACATGAGTGCCTGCGTACTTTATGTGCACCAACGTATGCAGAAATTGACCACACAGGGCTCTGGGCATGTTTCTCTGCTGGAATGTTTAATTCTCCAAAGAAAGCCAGCTCAATACATTTCACTGCTGCATTTGGCCAGTGGCGTAGCAAGGTCAGGTGGTACCCGGGGCAAAAAAAATCTTGTCACTCCCCCCCCAAACACTGAAATCTAGATGGGCTCCCCAGAGACAGCGATGTACTAACAGTAAAAAAAAAAAAAAAAAAAGACTGGCTGTGATCTCCCCATTGTCATTGCCAGGAGTTGTTCAGCTTTTTTTAGGGGAGGGTTGACCAGAGTTGTTGAGCTTCTTTTGGAGTTACAGGGCTGGGGTCCCGAGTTCCTGAGTTGAGGGAGCTTCTGCTTCTATCCTTCCCTCCACCCTCCACTTGCAGCCCGGGAGCACGGGGCTGTCAAAACTGCAAAGCGCCGCAGCTCCCCCTTCCCCCGACGGCTCATGGTAGGCCGGAGTCATGGGCAGGCAATGTGCCAAATGTTACCCCCCTCGCTGATGACACCCAGGGCGGTCCTCACCCACTGCACCCATCAAGTGATGTTAGGTTTCTGTGTGTTGCCACTGTGCAGTGCTCTTGGAGTCACAAGACTCTGTTTTGCATTCCAGAGATTCCAGGCTGTTGGAAGTCTCACGGAAGACGGGAGATGGATGTGATGTTACTGGTTTCCTGTTCCTTTGTTTTCAGTTGCTCTCTGCTCTCACAGAGAGAGGATGTTTCTTTTCTGTCTGCGTAGTTAGAAATAAAACACTCTTTGCAATGTAGCTCATATTTTCTTGTCCTTCCCTGCGTTCTGGATACTCTGCGTAATGGGAATGTGCCTGGAGCCTCATCAAAGGCTCAGGTCGTTAATCATCGTTGGAGGTGATTCCGAAGGACTCGACTGGAGGAGGTGTAACTCAGTCATAGCAGAGGCTCCAACAAGTGCACCCCTTCCCCAGATTTCTCTCTCTGGCCCTCAGAATTATTTCCTGGCCACATCCCCTTCTTAGTTACATACACTCCCCCCAGGGCCACCCTTCTTTCATACTCCTTGTGACTGTTTTTGCCTGGCTGGAATGTATCCTTGAATTCTGATAAAGCTTCTCGGTCGCTTGGGTGAAGGATACAGAAGGGTGAGTAAGTGTGTGTAGAAATTAGCCTATTGTCCAAAGATTAAAAAAAAAATTAAAAATTGCTCCTTTGCCCTCTTCAACTCTGGCTCAAGGCTGTCCAAATGTCAACTTTTGATCTCAGGAGCTGGCTACAGATTATAGCATAGACACTATGGGGGTCTGCCATCCTCCTCACCGCTCTCCCAATTAACCTCCATCTCCAGGGTCTTTCCTAGGTCTTAGGTTTTGGCCCTGAAATCTCAGCATCTGGAATGGTCCTGAATTGGCATCCCTATTATTATTTTGTAATAAAAATTAGCATTGATGACTGAGGAAAGACTAATGACATAATGGGAGTTTTTTTCCTGTCTTAGGTTCCATCTGCGCCATACATTTAACCATATCATATCACTTTAAACTGCCATGACTGCAAAGAATCCTTTAGCCTATTCTTCACTTGAGTCCTGAACTGCTATCGGCCTCCTTTGGTGTGTGAGTGGCTGATGGTAGTCCACTGCCATATGGATTGGCAGAAACTACCACAGTGACAGAACCCAGGTTAGTCCAGATGTTTCATTGTTGTTTGATCTACACATATTGGCATTCTTTGGTGAGGTTCTTCTCTCACCTTGCAAAGGAGTAGTGAATTGGCTTTTAGAAAGAAACATATGCATACATGACCCAATGACTAAAGTATGAACACAAGGTTGCCCCAGATTATCTCTGAGTATTGTAGAAACAGCTGTTGTCTAATTTAGTATATTGCTCTTTCAGATGTGATAAAGCCGTAGAAAAATATTCTGACAGAGCAACTTTGTTTGTGTCTACTGCACCGAGCAATCAATGTGTGTTCAGATAGATTTCTCCTTCTAGATCACTTCTGTCTTTCCATATCCTCAGTGTAATACATAAAAAAAATGTTAAACGAACATAATGTGATGGCTGAATAGCAAGTTCCTTAAAGGTAAAGGTAAAGGGACCGCAGACCATTAGGTCCAGTCGTGGCCAACTCTGGAGTTGCGGCGCTCATCTCGCTCTATAGGCTGAGGGAGCCAGCGTTTGTCCGCGGACAGCTTTTGGGTCATGTGGCCAGCATAACTAAGCCGCTTCTGGCGAACCAGAGCAGCACACGGAAACGCCATTTGCCTTCCCACCGGAGCGGTACCTATTTATCGACTTGCACTTTGATGTGCTTTCGAACTGCTAGGTTGGCAGGAGCAGGGACTGGGCAATGGGAGCTCACCTCTTTGCGGGGATTCGAACCGCTGACCTTCTGATCGGCAAGTCCTAGGCTCTGTTGTTTTTTGACATTGCCATATTTGTAACAATGATTTCAAACGTGATATGACTGGATATTTTACTCTGGCTCTTGACGTCCACTATCCATACTTTTTTCTAGATGTTTGAAGATGAAGATGAAAAGAAAGCTTTTGCCTCAGGCGTGCAAGCATAAAAGCAACCCAGAGATGCACAGTGGAACAGTGGGCATGGTTTGGTGGAAATGACCTTGTAGGCCAAATTAGACTGCTCAATGTGCCCAAATTGGCCTTGGGCTGGAATTTCCCCACTCTTTGTTTAGGCTGTATGATACACTCTAATTTCCTATTCCAAACTTTTCTGAGTTCCTGGATTACCTTTCAAACAACAGTTTTGGATTTAGCTTTCTCTAAGGAGCCAATATCTCCCTCCAACAATTTAGGAGATGATGCTGAAGTGCTCAAAGCAGATGGCCCATAAATAGACACCAACAAATGTTGTAGTGGAAGATCCCACCATTCAGCACTTGCTGGTAATTGATGTTTAAACTGTAAACAGGAAATGACATTGACACCCCCCGCCATCTGAGCCTATCACCTGATCTCATGTATATATCCCACATTCAACTCTTTTCTCCCCTTCCCCGCTCAATACAAAGCTGCCTCTCTGAATTACCCCATAAGGTTAATTTAGTGTGACAATATCAGTTATACTGTAACTGAGGTAAAAATTGTCTCTTAAGTTGCTAACACTGAACGTAGTATAGATCCCTTCTTTTCATTATACTAGCCAGCCAAAGATGGGTGTTACATAAGCTATGTCTAAAATTACCCATGTTGGGGTATTCACAGAAGAATAATTATTCCAGTCATTTGTATGTGCTAACCTATAAGTTTTAACATCTAAAAACCTCCTTTCGATATTGGCTGCTAAGCCAGGCCTATTGATAAATAGAGAGCTGTAGAAGCTTTTGAAACAACCACACGGATATCTCACACCTGAACCATTGGTTCTTTCACTGGTGGATTGAAGGCAGATGTATTCACGACCTTTCACTATTCAGCTGGGAGTCCTCATGTTGATTCTGCCTAAATATTCTGCAGGGTAAAAGCACTCTATTTCTTCCTTGGAACAGGAAGCAGTTGAAGTACAATGTTATTTGAGGGGAGGATAGTGAGTCCTATTACATTTGTAATCTGGCAAGAACATTATTTCTTGTCATGCATATGGGACCTAACAGAACGTTCAGTCTCTGCCTCCCGCCCCTCTGGAATCAGGACGATGTTTATGCATATTATTAAAATTAGCAATGCCTAAAAACCTAGCAGCATCTCAGAGTGAAAATGTAGTTGGTTCTGGGTTTCTAATGGCTCTGAGTGCTGGGATTATTGCAATCTATCCATCTCTCTGGCCTGCTTTCATGTGTGGGGAACCTTTGGCCCTCCAGATGTTCACTGAACTACAACTCCCATCAGCCTCAGCAAGCATGACCAATGATTTTTAGTTCATCAACATTTGGAGGGCCAAAAGTTCCCCACCATGTGGTGGTACCGTGTGAGAGTTGCTTCCATCTGGCTAGATCCATACCTATCAGGTAACGTTCAGTAACTGAATCAAGTGAGCTGTGTAGACCATGTTCTGGGAAGTTCCCACGTTAGCACAGCTGCCCCTTTTCCTGTAGGGTGAGAATTCACAAGGGAATTTCCAGTGTGAGTCACCTGTGTTACACACAATGCAGCTATCCAAATATTATCTTAGATGTGAGATCACAGCACACTAGTCAAATAAGCCCTGGTGGCGACTAATATGGTCAAAGAGAGAAGTGGGGGAGTGGGAAAGCGAGAATGGAGGAGCAGGCCTAGTTGCTTTTGTCAATCACAAAAAGGGAAGCTATTCTGTTCAAGAGTCTGACAAACAGCCATTTTGTTTGGCAGCCATTTTGAATATTTAATTAATTTGGTAAGTGGCCACAGTGTCCTTTGGCAGACGACGAAGAAGAAGAAGAAGAAGAAGAAGAAGAAGAAGAAGAAGAAGAGTTTGGATTTGATATCCCGCCTATCACTCCCTTTAAGGAGTCTCAAAGCGGCTAACATTCTCCTTTCCCTTCCTCCCCCACAACAAACACTCTGGGAGGTGAGTGGGGCTGAGAGACTTCAAAGAAGTGTGACTGGCCCAAGGTCACCCAGCAGCTGCATGTGGAGGAGCGGAGACGCGAACCCAATTCCCCAGATTACGAGACAACCGCTCTTAACCACTACACCACACTGGATGTCAAAAAGCTAAAATGCTGGACATAAAGGATTTCCTTTTTTTTTTTTTTTTTAGAATTTGTGTACGCACGCGTGTATGCATGCATTTGTGTTCATGTATGTTCATGTACAGTCATATGCATGTGGATTGCTGTGTTTCAGGGTTCGACCTGAAGTTTCAAGATCTTGTCCATTGTCTCAGTATCCTCTGGGGAGATGATTTGTCTGGAAGACCAATTTGAATACTTAACTAAGTATAACTGGAAGAAGAGGCAGAGGCAGAGTGGTGAGGCAACAGCATGTGCTTACTTCTAAATGGTTGTGTTGGACAAACAGGAATGGAGGAGCATATTGCTGGTAGTTGGAGAGGGTAGTATGTGGCTAGTGGCCATCTGAAAGTTGGGCTGGGTGCCTCTGAGAACTTAAGAAGTGGAAACGCTTTCAACAGGACTTGTTGTCTTTAGCAGAAGCCCACTGGGTGGTTTCAACAGGACGTTGTAATATGTCTGGTGATAATAATCAGCGCTACCTATCATTTGTAGGGTTCTCCTGTGTGCTCAGAGGGCTTCGCAACCATTATCTTGACATCCTCACAACAATCTGAGGAACTTCCTAATTTGTATGGCATCATGCAAGCCTCTAATGTTACTCAGAAGTAAATCTTAGTTTTAATCTCAGGTGAGTATAGGATTGTAGCCAGTAAACCCGCATGGGGTGAGGTGGCTTCGAGAAGAATAAAAGGTCAGTCACCTACAAATCCTTCAGAGATGTTTAAACATAACTCACTGGATCCCAGCTTTTACTTTGCTGAAGTTTTGACTCTTCCATCTGAAAAATAGGCCTATATACTAAAAAAATAAATAAATCCCATTAAGTTGTAACCTTTCAAACTAAAGGGAGGGGGGTTAACTTTTAAGCCCTTGGCACTCATTTTCTTTGAGGTATCATTTTCTGGTAAAAAAAATATATTGTCTGGAAGAATGCCCTGAGAGGCTAACAAACTAATAATACCAGTATTTTAATATATATATATATATAAATGTACTGAACCACAAACAAGTTGGAACAACCTATTGTGTAATCCATTATGTTTTTGCCCATAAGGTTTCATTTTTCTCTCTCTCAGTATTTTTGTGATGTGTTATACAAGTGTTTCTATGAAATTTGTAGATCTGACCATTAAAGAATTGCACAAGGAGAGAAATGTTACATGTTCATTTGGGGGGTAAATCACTCAAGTGAGATGGAGTCTAACCCAGAAGCCTCCCAAATGAGGGTTGTGTGTGTTTTTTAATGCTACTATCCATTTATTGTTGTGTATTGACTTTGAAAACACACATTTCTTGTTCATCCAGCTCCCTGGCCTCACCTCTCTTTCCCTCCTCACTCCCTCCATCTTACAGATTTTATTTTTAAGCAGGAATTAGATTCTTTCATATGTACTTTGTCAAATATTATTTGATTTTGTTTAAATAATGTTTCGTCAGCCGTCTTGGAAGGGCTTTTGCCCTGAAAGGTAGCAAATAAACAAACAGATAAATGTATGAGATTTCTGATGTTCTATTAATTTGGTTTATCAGAACAGTTGTCCTCCTGCCTCTCTTTTTCTGACCACATACGTTGATAGTGCTTCAACATTTGGAATCCATTTTGCAAGTTCAGGTTAGTTAGTTGCCTTTCCCCTCTAAAATGATATCATAGAGTTGGAGAAGTGTCAGAAAAAGACAACCAAAAAATGATCAATGATATAGAACATATTTCTTTATGGCAAAAGAGAATGGGATGATGATGATGATTAGTCTGAAGAAAGAAGAAAAGGAGATGTTTATAAAATCATGAGCAACTGGAAGAGAAAACTTTCTGTATGCCTCTTCCTGGCTAGAAGATATACTTCTCTCCAGTTCTTAATTGCTCTCCAAACACTAGAACACTTTGGGCTATCCAATTAAATTCATTGACCGTAGATTCAGGATGAACAAAATAGGGTATCTGTATATGCAATGTAAGCAGGCACTTTTAGTATTAACTTTTAGATGTTTGCTTATGCAGACAGTTAAAGAAGAAACCCCTCTTTTTTACAGTTAGCTGGTAATTTGTGATTCTGCTTCTTTTTATTGCATATGTGTTGTTGCTGTAAACAGTGGTACCTCGGGTTACATACGCTTCAGGTTACATACGCTTCAGGTTACAGACTCCGCTAATCCAGAAATAGTACCTCGGGTTAAGAACTTTGCTTCAGGATGAGAACAGAAATCGGGCTCCGGCGGCGTGGCAGCAGCAGGAGGCCCCATTAGCTAAAGTGGTGCTTCAGGTTAAGAACAGTTTCAGGTTAAGAACGGACCTCCGGAATGAATTAAGTACTTAACCCGAGGTACCACTGTACAGCTTTGATATGTTTTGTGAAATTGGCTGCTATTGCGATGATATAAGAATGTGCAAGTGTCTTGGGTTTAGCCATGATCACTACCAACGGAGCCTCCATCTTTGCCAGCAGCGTACCTTTGAACTTCCAAAGGAGAAAGTAAAGGGAAATATTATCTCCACCATGCACTGCTTACAAAGTTCAAGGCAGTCTTTGCCAACCTGGTGCCCTCCAGATGTTGTTAGACTCTAACCAGGGAAGGTTGGTTGGTCTATCTGGGAGGATGGGGCACCACCACGTCAACTGATCTCAGCCAGCCCCTACCTGCCATCATTCTTACAGCCAGCCAGCCTGTCAGCTTCCTTCTTAGTTTCAGTGTTGTCCCTTGCAGAACTCAGCTGGGAGGACAATAGAGGCAAAAACAAGTTACCGTATTTTTCGCTCTATAAGACGCACCAGACCACAAGACGCACCTAGTTTTTGGAGGAGGAAAACAAGAAAAAAAATATTCTGAATCCCAGAAGCCAGAACAGCAAGAGGGATCACTGCGCAGCGAAAGCAGTGATCCCTCTTGCTGTTCTGGCTTCTGGGATAGCTGTGCAGCCTGCATTCGCTCCATAAGACGCACACACATTTCCCCTTACTTTTTAGGAGGGAAAAAGTGAGTCTTATAGAGCAAAAAATACGATACTTGGGTCTGCCTGTCACTGGTTCTGCCTCCACCTACAGTTGGTCTCTCCATTTCCCACCTTACCAGTCTCAATGGACACCAGCCGCCACTGACTCCAGCTCCCATCAGCCCCAGCCAGTACGGCCAAGAATCAGCAATGACGTGAGTCGGAGTCTAGCACATCTGGAGGGGCACAGGTTTCCCCATCCCTGATGTGGAGTATCATTATAGGCTGTGCTATTTTTGCCAAGTGCTGATATAACACAGAGATGTGTTGTAATCCTAGGATTTTAAACGTATGGCATTTTTTACCCTGAAGCTGTGGACAATCAATCATCAACTTCCCTGACATACACACATGAAAAACAATGGCAGCGCTCCCATTTAAACTTAAGTTTTGTTGACCCAAAATGACTCCAGCTTAATGCTGCTATCCTTCGGAAAAGAACTCTTTGAAGAAGCAAAATGGTTATTCGGGTAATATTCTTTTTTTAAAAAAACCAACAACAGTTGCACATGGATCAAAGATGGTAGTAGTAGGTAGTGGTTGTTGTTATTTGGGAAGGCCATAGCTCAGTGGTAAAACATCTACCTTGCAAGCAGAAGGTCCTTGGTTCAATCCCTGCCGTCAGGCAGCTTTGGGAGAGACTTCTGCCTGAAATCCAGGAGAAGAAAAAAGTTAAAGGACCCTTATCCAGTCAAAGGCAACCTCCAGAGAAGCGGACACGGAGCAATGGATCCAAACTACAAGAAAGAAGATTCCACCTAAACATTAGGAAGAACTTCCTGACAGTAAGAGCTGTTCAACAGTGGAATTTGCTGCCAAGGAGTGTGGTGGAGTCTCCTTCTTTGGAGGTCTTTAAGCAGAGGCTTGACAACCATATGTCAGGAGTGCTCTGATGGTGTTTCCTGCTTGGCAGGGGGTTGGACTCGATGGCCCTTGTGGTCTCTTCCAACTCTATGATTCTATGATTCTATGATTCTATGATTCTATGATTCTATGATTCTATGGCCTGTGGCGCTCATCTCGCTTTCAGGCCAAGGGTCATATGGCCAGCATAACCAAGCCACTACTGGTGCAATGGAACATCATGGCGGAAACCAGAGCTCATGGAAACACCATTTACCTTCCCACCACAGTGGTACCAATTTATCTACTTGCACTTTTTTGGCCTGCTTTTGAACTGCTAGGCTGGCAGGAGCTGGGACAGAGCAACGGGAGCTCACCCCATTGCGGGGATTCGAACCCCTGACCTTCTGCTTGGCAAGCCCAAGAGGCTCAGTGGTTTAGACCACAGCACCACCTTCCCAGCCACTGTCTGTCAGTGTATGCAATACTGGGTTAGCTGGACCAGTGGTCTGACCAGTGGTCAGTATAATGCAGCTTCCTATGTTCCTATTATTATTATTATTATTATTATTATTATTTCTTACCCACCTTTCACCACGAGGTCCTAGGGTGAATTACAATGAAATAAAATATCAAAACACAAATTACAGCAGCAAATGTTTCTGTCAGGCTAAAGAGGTGTGCCTTCAGCATACAGTCTTTAGCAATATAATGAAGGTGCCAGATGCATTTCTAAGTGGAGGAAATTCCACAGTTTAGTGGCTGCCACGGTGAATCTCAGACTATTGCACCCCAAGCTTCTGAGAGCAATGGAAGCACCAAGAGTGTCCCCTCTGCTGATCTTACCTCTTGAGGGTCTGTAGGAAAGGAGGTAGGTAGTCTTTCTGATACTTGGGGCCTAAGTCTGCTAGGGCTTTAAGCACTAATGTGAACACCTTGACTTGGACCTGGAAACGAAATGGCAACAAGTGCAGCTGTTTTTAAAGGCCAGTTCTATATGACGTTTCTGAGTCATTTCCAAGAGCAGCACCAAGCTGAGTGCATTGCAATAATCCCTTCTGGTTGTTTATCAGAGTTTGGAGTACCATAGCCAAGTCATCTCTGCCCAAGAGTGTCTGTAGCTGGCAAACCAGCCAGACATGGAAATAGGCATTCTCCTAGTCAGTGAGGTCACCTGGACCTCCAGTGACATTGTTGGGTTCAGGAACACCCCCAAGATGCAGATCTGCTCCTTCCAGAGGGGTTTGGGACTGTCCAGAACAGGCTATCATCCCGCCTCCTGGACTCAAGAACTTGGAACACACTTTCAGGATTTAGCTTCAGTCTATTGGTTGTAGTGGTATATGAACTGAACAAATTCAGGAAACCCAGATGAAATTTTTAAAGAAGTACTAGTCATTTGGATAAGAGTCAGGGCTTTCTCGGCTGCGGCTCCAATCTGGTGGAACGCTCTGTCACAAGAGACTAGGGCCCTGCGGGACCTGACATCTTTCCGCAGAGCCTGCAAGACAGAGTTGTTCCACCAGGCCTTTGGTCAGGTCCCAGCCTGACTCCCTCCTCTGGCAACCTGCACAGAATTTTGCTCAACGGTTGCCATTAATTTGACTTTAATTAATTTTTATAATGGAATGTTTTTAGAATGTTTGATTATTTGATTGTTTGATTATTTAATTGTTGTTAGCCGCCCTGAGCCCGGCTTCGGCTGGGGAGGGCGGGATATAAATAAAATTTATTATTATTATTATTATTTTATCAGTGCCTTTTTCTTGAAGTTTCCAACAGTGATGTAGTGGAGAATACAGCACCCATGTCATCTTTGGCAGAGGAGGGGGGAAGTCAAGTTCTTTGTACAAGAACTACTTCCAAGTGTTGTTTTTTTTCACCTGTAAGTGACTATTTCCAGACAGGCGGCACCTAGTGCTATCCAGTCATTGCTCTTCTGTTGTATGCTACAAATAAAATTTGAAAATGACTTTCCACATGTGTATTTTCCGTGTGTGCATCCCATATGTTCCATTCACACCAGTGGGTAGAATGTGTACACATTCACTGTAAACCTTCACGATCCTCTCAGAACACAGCTTTTCATCAACCGAAAAGACAGATATGTGAACACTATCTGATGTAACGTTACACCTCACATGTTACATGTTACATGTTACATCTCACATGTCAAAAGAGGCACCATAGAATCCATGAGCCATAGCATCTCCTAAAGATCTTAAACACAAAATTTGGTTGAACTTTCTAAGTAAAACTGTCTGAATGTAACTTGGGTGTAAGCTTAGGGTGAAGGACAGGGTAAAACACCCACACCCACACCACAGAGGAAGGCATGACGACACACACACCTTTTATTATTTGGTGTTCTTCACTGTGACATGGGTGTAGAACAGTGGTGTCCAAACTTCTTTCAAAGAGGGTCAGATTTGATGAAGTGAAGGGCCATGGGGGCCGACCAAAGGGCTGACCAAAGTTGTTGACCTTTTTTGATTTTACCTCAGGAAATAAACTGCCACAGGGGCAGGATTAAACCCCCAAAATGGACTTTGGACATGCCTGGTGTAGACTGTTGTCCCTTACGTGTACCTCTTCTGCAAGCAAATTAAAATTAAGGAGGTTTGAAATATGCTCCTATTGACCGACTGTAGTGTGTTAAGGGTGCCGGGAGTTGTAGCTCTGTGAAGGAGTAAACTACAATTCCCCAGGTTCTTTGGGGAAAGCCATGCCCTTTCAATGTATGGTAGGAATGCAACCCTAAAGTCAGCATCTCCCTGTGAAAGCAAACCTCAGGCATCCTGCTTTTGTAACTCCGTGACTGAGTGGCAGTCCTCAACAACAGCTGGTTCCATTCACTTGCATGTACTTACATGTGCAGAATGTTTGGTTCCAAACTGGGAATGAGAGGATAGGGGTGTGGAGGATGAAAGACGAAAGAGAGGGCTGTTGCTGTTGCTGCTGTTGCTGATCTCTCTACCCCTTGTATGATGGCACAAGTTGATAATTCAGAAGCCCAACACCCTCTGGGTGGGGCCCTTATTGTATCTATTGTTTCAGAGTTTCACCCACTGGTTTAAGATTTTTTGTGTGTGAATTAGTAAATGAGGAAATCACAAATCAATGTAATGTGTGTAACCACAATGACTCAATCATATATCTTGTGCCAAATGGCAAAAACGAAGATTTCTGAAATACCTTTTTGCAATTCCATTAGCTGGAAGATGTTTGCATGCAAGAGGAAATCTGTTACAAAATTGCTCTTTGTTTCCCATTTAAATTCACCTTATGGGTTTTATTGAATCTTTTATAGAACCACTCGTCTGAGCTTAATACAATTTGGGTGTGCTCTCTTGACATTGCTGCAGGACAGCAACCCACAAATGGATATAATTAAAGGACAATATGAGGGGAAACAAACGGGGGCTTTACTTGGAATAGATTGAGATAATTTTCTAGCTTGCCTTCAAAGGAAGCATTGAAAATCAATCTGAATATTTAAATGTTAACTTTTTAAAAAATGTTAATAAGATTGGGGCAGACTGGCTGAATAAATTGCAGCACAATCCTATTCCATAAGAAAATAAAAAGGGCTTGCTGGATTAGGCCAATGACCAATCTAATCCAGTATCCTGTTCTCACAGTGGCCAACCGGATGCCTATGGGAAGCCCAGAAGCTGAATCTGGGTGCAGCGCCACCCCACTTGTCATTCCCAGTAATTGGGAGGCAGACTGATTCAGCCTATAGGGCACCCCAGATGTTGTTAGTTCTCCCTGGGAACTTAATGGGGCGGCAAGATTTGCTGAAATATTTAGGTTGTGCCCTGGCACCCTCTAGGCTCAGGTTGCATCTAAAGGCAAAGGGACCCCTGACCATTAGGTCCAGTTGTGGCTGACTCAAGGGTTGCAGTGCTCATCTAGCTTTATTGGCCGAGGGAGCCGGCGTACAGCTTCCGGGTCATGTGGCCAGCATGACTAAGCCGCTTCTGGCGAACCAGAGCAGCACACGGAAATGCCATTTACCTTCCTGCCAGAGTGGTACCTATTTATCTACTTGCACTTGACATGCTTTCGAACTGCTAGGTTGGCAGGAGCAGGGACCTAGCAATGGGAGCTCACCCCTTCGCAGGGATGCGCACCGCCGACCTTCTGATCGGCAAGCCCTAGGCTCTGTGGTTTAGTCCACAGCGCCACCCATGTCCGCATCTGGGGTTGCATCTGCATGCTGGTAAAACCATATATTCTAAAGACACCACAGCCTCCGATGACATTTACTGCAAGGAAACTGAACCCTGGAAAAGGGCACCCCCCCCCCCCGAGTCTCTTGCTGCTCAGGGATTAGGGTGTGCGTAACAATATCGACATTTTTATTTTATTTTATTTTTGCCACTGCACACTTCACTTGTTAATGACACATTCAGGATTTTATCAGCGCCCCCCTACAATGTACTCAAGAGGCCAGGGGGAGGCAAAATGATGATTATTCTTTTCTTTTTTTGACCCAGAGCGTTTACGTGTAAGAAACGACCTGCAAGCAAACTAGAACTGGCCACCGAGGATAAGCGGGTGATGAAGCCGGGATGCTGGCAGAAGTCGGGAAATACTTTGGAACCGGCAGTGCTGACACTCTGCTGAACACGAGCTTAAACAAAAGCAGTGGGAGTGAGGGACTAGGTCACCAAGGGGGAAGCGCAGGCTTCAGAAGAAAGGCCCCGATGAAACATCTGCAGGCAGCACCAGTGATGAGGAGCAGGGAATCAGGAGACACCCACCGCCCCAGGTGCTCTCCTGCCAAACGGTCCGCAGTGCAAGCCAGCCTCATTTGTGTGTGGGATTTTCCTCTCTCCCTCTTCTCTCCCCCCTCCCCTCCCTCCCCTTCAGATCAAAAGGACAGCAGCAAAGCAATCTGCTCTTTTTCCGTGGTTGTTGTTGTTTGTCGAACAGAGCGCTTTAAGCCAAGGCAAGGATACTGGAGCATCTGTTCTAAGAAGCCACTTTAAAAATAATCTTATGATAGCATGGGGAAAACATCTGGTGAGCACGCAATAGACCACCAGTAACACCGTTGCGGAAGAAGGAAAAGTGGCGCGAGGAAGCTAGGGAAGAGGGCAGGAGTGGGAACAGGCGGAGGGCAAGTGCCCTGCAGGGTGGCAGGGCCTATAAGCAAAAGAATGGCTTATTTCCCTTTTAATCCTCCTCAGGAGGCAGGCAAATTTCGCCCCCCCCCCTTGAGCTGTGTATATGGGAAGATGTTACCCAATGTATGTGGCTTTGAAAAATCCCAAAAGAGAAGCACTGTGTGTTTGAAATCATTGAATTGAAACTGAATTGAAATACTTTATTGTCAGTTGTACAGCTTGTATACAGTGAGATTACACGAGCACCCCCCACTCAGCTCTCTTAGTCTTAATTCCCCTCATTTACTGAAAACACACACCAAACCCAAAAGTCAGTTGCCCTGTTGTTATCTTTTCATTCAGCAGCCTAACAGTCCACGGATAGAAGCTGTTCTTTACCCTGTTGGTGCAACTAATCATGCTTCTATATCTTCTGTCTGAGGGAAGAAGATCAAGAAAGTGCCGGCCAGGGTGTGAATCATCCCTGAGAATTTTCCTCACTCTCCTGAGGCAACGTTCTTCCGCTATTTCATCCAGCGGATTCACGGGACAGTCCATAATATCTTGCACTGTATTCACCACCCTCTGTAGGCACTTCCTGTCAGTTGATGTCAAACCAGCGTACCACGCCGTGATGCAGTATGAAAGGACACTTTCTATTGTGGACCGGTAGAAGGAGATCATCAAATGTTGATTGACATTGTTCTTTCGCAATACTCTGAGGAGATGGATGCAGCTAAATGATTCAGCTAAACAGGTCCCTTTCCTAATCTTGTACTCCCTGCACCCACCCATTTTCCACATCCTTTGCAAACATAAGAGGAGCTGGCTGGATCAGGCCAAGGGCCCGTCTAGTCCAGCCTCCTGTTCTCACAGTGGCAAGGCAGGTGTCTGTGGGACACCTGCAAGCGAGACCTGAGGGCAAGAGCACTTTTCCTTCCTGCAGTCTCCAGCAACTGGGGTTCAGAAGCATTACTGCCTCTGACCGAGGATGGCGATGCTTATTTGGATTTAAAAATGGCATCCTTTCCAAATTTTCTTTACCACCAAGGCTGGGAAATTTGACAAAGCATATATGTCACAAAGGGTCTGGGGCAACAGCCAGTCCAAGCACAGCTAAAACACAGACAGTGCTTGCAGCTGCTTCCATTGCCACCAGCTGCACCCTTTTTTAATTTCATTCATTAGTTAGGATGACAATGACTAGTGAAAAGCGAGTGGCTGTTTTGTTTATCCTGCGATTCTATGCCGGGAGTAGCCTGAAGGTAAAATTCTAGTATTTTAGTCATACTCATGACTAATAAATGTAAAACACCTCAACCATAAAATAAATCTTAACAGATTAACCATATGTGTTTCAGCAAGTTATTAACCAAATTTGCTTATATTTTGCAAATTTAGAGAAGAAAAATGTATGTGTACTTGTTTTGAGACGATGCACGTACATGTTTCAGCAAACACCATAGTAGAAGAAGCATTCTCTCCTATGTAGGAGAGTTTCAGTCAATTAAATTTGCATACATTCATATGTAAATCGACAATATTGCTGGGCGGAGAATCTTAGTGGATGATGAGTTGCAAATGAGTCAGCAACCACTATATTAGAAGGAAAAAAGCAGTAAATGAATTATTTCAAGGAAATAAATAGGTGGCTACTTCATGTTTGAGTGACTGGATGGCCCTTGTGGTCTCCTCGAACTCTAGAGTTCTATGATTCTATGAATGATCCACCATAGGAGTATATTAGCACAATGGAAGCCAATTCTAGATGAAAAATATTTTCTGGGTATAGCAAGATTCTTGGCCCTTATGTATACTTCAGACCTACATCTCATGATGGCAGCCACTTGACAAGTCATAGCTCACAACTGGGAGGCACAAAAAGTTGTCACTAGACCAACCTTCCAAGTCTTTTGCACTACAAATCCCATCAGCATGTCTGTGCTGGGGCTAATGGGAGTTCTAGTCTGAAACATCTGGAGAGTACCACGTTGGTGAAGGCTGGACCAGACCAATGGTACTGCATTAGCAGAGAAATTAACAAAGATATTGAGAGTCACAGGAGGACAAGGAAACATGGGCAACTTTACTGAACTACAGTACTGCTTTATAACCCCTGGAAATAAGCAGCGTGGACAAGAACTGCAGACGAGTTATGGATTGACATCCAGACCTAGGATAAAATAAAATAAATCACCTGCAAATATAAGCCTTCGCTTATTCACAAGATGTATCCTGTCATGGTTTATATGAAGCAACCTTCTGTACCAGATGTGACGTTTTGTGTGTTTTTATGCTTATGAGCTGAAAAGAATGTAAATATTATTAAATCAGAATAAAAGGTTGGCCTTTATTTTCAGCTTCTTTTTGAGCCAACCAAGGGACCCCATGTTCCTCCCATAATCTGACTCTGCCCTTTTTCCCTTTGCAAAATATTTGTGACCTTCGGGCAGATCTTCTTAAAGATTACCGTAATCTTTACTGCCAAAACAACAGTTGCTGGAACTAGAAAAACGGAATAGAAAGTTTCAAGAGAATGGCAGCAAATGGAGAATGGAGCAGCAGATAGTGGATAGCGAATGGAAGCTGAGACAATTCTTAAGTTGGCTGCCTCTGTGCTGGAAATAGCCAATAACCTTTTCAGTAGTGCCGTGCTGATAATTCCTCCTGGTCATTCTCCATGAATTCATGAGAAAAGAATAAATTCATTAGGAAAGAAATAGCACCAGAAATCACAAAAAGGAAGAGCAAACTTTCATGAAATACTTATGGGCAGATGCAGGGCTTTGGCCATGTCGATATTATTTTTTCAGGTGGGGCTTTGTGAGTTTCCTCTCTTTCGTCTTACAAAACATCTCACCATTGCAGCCTTTCCAGGTGCTCATCCTTCAACAAAACCCACGGGGAAGACTTCATGATGTAACTCTTCTAGCGGACTTGGTTACTATGGTGCAAGGCCAAAACTTGGTGCCACCCCAGCCCTCGCGCTGCTTCCCACATGCTTTAGCGCACACATGCTAAAGCCAGAACTGGGACCTAGTACTAGGAATCCTATGCTTTAGGTTTTTGTGTGATTTCCAGCTCTTAGAAACACAGCATCTGCTGTGTAGCAGCCTTGAGTTAGGATGATCACAATGAGGCAATAGAATCGTTTACCTTCTTGTTCTGATGTTCCTCTCAAGAAGAGGGTCTGTGTGTAGAGTCCAGGAGAAGAAGGTACATTGGTGTGAGTGAGGAGCCAAAATCTATCCTTTCCCTGTGGGTTTAGTCCCACAGGCATTCATGGGAGGAAGGGGTAAGGTGAGGCAGGAAGGTGGTAGGGATGGACCGACTGCTTGTCAGGTGAACCTGAGGATATGCCTACGTGCTTTTAAATACTAGTTCCTGATTTATCAGGAAGTCTGGCAACCAGGTGTTGTCTTATTGACTCAGGTTTGTCATTAATTCGCATCATATGTATTTGGCAAGAAAACAAACTGTTTCCTGAGTTGAGGGGACTACTTGGTGAAAGGAATTAACCCAGCAAACCTTTGTTTCTGCCAATTGTTATCAGTTCCCCCTTTATTGCCACACATCAGAGCGAGGAGCCAGGAAGTCTGGTCACGAGGGAAAGGGGGAAAGGGTGAAGGCGAGTTGATTTCCCAGCATGCCTCAGTGGTCTTGTCAACTTTTCAGTCCAGCACATTGGCCCAAAGAACAGGCCAATGGAGGCTGCCATGTTACAAACATAAGGTAGTGATGGGGAGGGTAACAGATGCTAAATATCCCTCCTGTTGAATAGTTGCATAGTCTCTCGTACATTTGCTTCTGTTAACTTTCTTCAGCAATGGTTGAGAAAAGTTGCAAGGGAACACAGGCTTTTTTTGATCTGGAGGAATACTTCATCATTTCACAACAGCCATTAGTAACTGACTCTGGTCCATTGCAGCATTCAATTTGCTTAGGCCATCTGTCCAAAGTCACCTAGAAAGATTATTATTATTATTATTATTATTATTATTATTATTACCCCACCCATCTGGGCGGCTTCAAACAGGATATTAAAAACACAATAAAAAGTCGAACACTAAAAACTTCCCTAAACTTCCCTCTTCATAATTGCTAAGTAAATCTTCCAACAACGCAGTGTTTCTGTCACTTCAGTGTGTAATTGATTTTCATGGGAATTTCCAATGGCACAGCTGACAACTTCCTTTAATTGTGCTGGCCAGAACTGCGCTGGGTAACTTGCCAGCTCCTCCTTGTCGTACATCTGCCCGGCAAGTATTGCTAGGTCAGCTTCACAATGAGTTTCAATGGCAACTGTTGCAGCTGTTCTTAATTAAGACAAAGCCAATGATTCCAGCAGTCAACAAAAGGAAACATCAGCTCCCAAAGGAGATGCAACATCATCATTATTATTATTATTATTATTATTATTATTATGACTATCATTCCTGCTCACTCCACTTGCCAACTCCACCTGCCCCTTTGCCCTTCCCCCCACATTCACCCCCTTACCTATCCCCTCGCAGCTCGCTTCAAATCCCTTCCCTCTTACTTCAAGCTCCTCACACTCCAAACCCCACACCAGGCATAGGCAAATTCAGCCCTCCAGATGTTTTGGGGGCTACAACTCCCATCATCCCTAGCTAACAGGACCAATGGTCAGGGATGATGGGAGTTGTAGTCCCAAAACCTCTGGAGGGCCAAGTTTGCCTATGCCTGCCCCACACCCTTTTAAAGGAGAGGACGGTGCTTCACAAAGCGGCTTGCCTCTTGTGTGAAGAGCCTCTCCTTGGTAGCAACACAAACAGCAGAAGCAAATTTTGGGCATCGTAAAAGGGCAGCAAATTCATAGACATTTAAGTTGTTGTTGATGATGATGATGATGCTATTTATATTATTTTACTCCAAGGGAGAGGCACTTGTGGGATATTCTGTTTCTGGCACCCAAATATCTGGGCTGGCCTTGGGTTCTATGTACCTTAACTGCTTGTGGCAGGATGTGTTTTGCTGTTCCACTGCAAGAAGAGGAGTCTTGGACCAGTGCTGCTAATTCTAGTTCTCTGGTGAGCACAGTATCTTTTGGAATACTGTTCATCTTTTGGAACACTGTATTAGTGTGTCCTGTGTACATTCCTTGTTATTTTGTGCAGATAAACGTTTGGGAGGCTATTGCAGCTCATTAGCAATTGATAACAATGATGAAATGAAGAGGTGCCATTCCAGCCTTTTTGAAAATGCCACTTGACATCTAAAACCCAGCTGGGACCTTGTAACTTTCATACCCGCATCAGAGAAGGATTGCAGTCTTTTCAATATTCACTTTGGGTATACAGTGGTACCTCACAAGACAAATGCCTCGCAAGACGAAAAACTCGCAAGACGAAAGAGTTTTTTGTTTTTTGAGTTGCTTCGCAAGACGAATTTCCCTATGGGCTTGCTTCGCAAGACGAAAACGTCTTGCGCCTTTTTCAATGCATTCCTATGGGAAACCGTCAATGCATTTCCTATGGGAAACCATGCTTCGCAAGATGAAAAATTCACAAGACGAAAAAACTCACAGAACGAATTAATTTCGTCTTGCGAGGCACCACTGTAATTTACTGTGATTCTGGCAGAAAAACAATTAGGTTAGGTAAATTGGCAAAATTTTCTAGGAGAGACATATCATATTTTTCCATCTATAAGACACCCCCATGTATAAGCAACTCAATTTTAAGAAAATGAGGGAAGACGGCCCAAAGTTGTTGAGCTTCTCCCCCCATGCAGCTGCGGGCAGGAAACACTCCCTGGATCATTTCCCGCTCTCTGCGGCATCGGGAGAAGTTGCGCTCCTGTCAACCGGCTGGCTGGCAGGCACACCGCTCCCCCACCCCCACCCTGCCACCGCCACTATCCCTGTATTGGACGACCCCAGATTTTGGACATGATTTTTGAGTCAAAAAACCTCGTCTAATACATGGAAAAATATGGTAGATAAATTACAGATATGACAAATAAATTTTGAGACTATGATCCAGACAATTTCACAAGCCATTATGTATTAGAAGGCAACACATTTTTAAAAAACAAATTACAAAGATTAGCAATGCAATCTATTTTCAGGTTCCTTATCATGTCTCAGGGCTGCCCATCAGCCAATTTATCTACTGATATGATCAATAAAACTGTATTCAGTCTGTAACTAGTATTGGCTTCTCAGTGATCCACGGGTAACTTTCCTTCCACCAATGTTGAAATTCTCAATTGCTTATACACATGAGTTAGTTCTAGCATGCTGGTAGATTATCAATCCCATATTATGTCACCTAAAAAATCTCTTAAAAGTCTAGCTGAGATTGCATAGCGCAATTTGATGCTTTAACATAACAATTTCTTTAGTGTCTGACACAAAGTGGTACCTTGCAAGCTCTAGGCTCGGTGTTTGGGAGGCTGATTGTTGAGCACTTGGGCTAATCAGCTGATTTGGGAAGCGCTGTGCCCTTTAAATGATCTCTCCCCATGGAGCAATGTTCACAAGTGTCTATTACCTGACCTGACATCATTATGATGCCAGATGGGTGATGCCATCCACCTGCAAAGTTGCCCCGTGTATGGGGCGGGGCAGATAAAGTTCCAAACCACACTTTAATGCTGGAGGTAAAAACTTAAATTCCAGTCATGTTGTTTGCAGTGAATCTTGCATAGCAATTACTTCCATGGTGCCAATTTCACTGTTGCTGTAGTGATTTCTCCTCCCATCAGTACTGCTGCAGGTGCTTTTATTTATTTTTTACTGTCAGCATTATATAGCCATATCATGATGTTTGCCATGGTCTCATCAGGTACTGGCAGTACAGAGTGCCATTTTGAAGAGATCAAGATTATCACCAATTATATTGAGCTAGATCAATCAGGTTTTGTAAAAAGCATGCCCTTGGATATGGATATTTGCAAGTTAAAAACATATATATTATTGGCCATTTTAAGAATACACAATAATGAATTTATTTATTTTTTGGGTGCTGAAAAAGCCTAGAACAGGGTGGAATGACAGTACTGTATACAAAAGAATGTACAAGTCCATTTGGTTAAGAAATGGATTGACATCATAGATGCCAGCAACTCTTTCAGTAAATGGAAGATGGTTTTTTAAAAAGCCTCTTTTAGCATGAGTTCACAGAGGAGGTATTGGCTGCTTCAAAGGAGTCGTAAAATGTTACATAAGGAGAAAGGTAGTTCTTAGACCACCTTGTAAGTACGGTATAGATCCATGTCCTCATTGGATCCTCAACTTTGTGACTTGATCCACAGATTAATGTTCCAATCCATACATGGATCTGAGAGGAGTTCATCATGCCACAACATGGAACAAATGTGCATCCTCCCCACTGCTAGTTTTAAGATAGCCTTACGGTGTTAGGGAGTCAGGAGCACCTTGCTGTCGTGCGTAGGGCTCCCCGGAGAAAGAAGAGAGGAATTTTGTGCTGGGCCATTGAACGCCCTTGACATCGTTCTATCATTTTGTATAGACGGCATGAAAATGAGATAGCACTGGGAATGAGAGGCAAACAAACTGGTATGCAAACACGAAAGAACAGGAAGATAAGGTTGATTTACACTGCTCTTCAGCAATGATAGGAATAGCATTTTACAGGGGGGAGCCAGGGTTGCAGTTTACATAAGAAGCATAATTCGGGTGCACCCATGCCTATGTGGCCACGTATTCGTCTTTTGTTTTCTTTTTAAAAAATAAAAGAAAAGCATCACATAGAAAGATATGAATAGGATCTTGGCTCCCATTCATATATTTAATTGTTATATTTTATTGATGTGTTTTGGAGGAAACTGCTTTGAAGTAAACTGCTTCAGGCAGAAAAGCAACCAATGAATATATAAATTTATATTTTGCATATATGGGCTGCATTCAGTGGAGCACTAAGCAGAATGATCCATCAGAGCAAGGATTTCTCCTTGCAAATGTAGCATTCTCCCCCTCTCCTTCCTCCATGCTCCCCCTTACTCTCTTCTGGGTTCCCCCCAACACTCTGTATGGGGCTTGATTTGGCATGAGGCACAAGGGGGGAATTCCATTGCACTGATTGATTGTTTATTTATTTTTATTTATTTATTGAATTTATATACCACCCTATACCCAGAGGTCTTGGGACGGTTCACAGAATAAAATCAAAATATAAAACTACAAAATACACAATCAAAATATAAAACTACAAAATACACAATCAAAATAAAAACAGCAACCCAATACCCCCCACAAAAACCCACCATATTTTAAAAGGGCATAGGATACAAATCAGGTCAACTAAAGACCTGGTTGAAAATGAAAGTTTGTCTGGTGCCTAAAAGTGTACAATGAAGGCTCCAGGTGAACTTCCCTGGGGAGAGCATTCCACAATGGGGAGCCACTGCAGAGAATACCACCCTCCAGACCTCTTGATGAGGAGGCAAACTATGAAGGGTCTCAGAAGATGATCTCAGAATCTGGGTAGGTTCATATGGAAAGTTGTGGTCCTTGAGGTATTGCAGTCCTGAGCCATTTAAGGCTTTATAGGTCAAAACCAGCACTTTGAATTGGGCCTGGAAACTAATTGGTAGCCAGTGCAGTCAGACCTTGCACTAAGGCAACTATTTAGTTGAATATTGCCCTATGTATATATTTAATCTGTTTGTGTCCTGCGCACACCCACAGCTCTCACATCAGTTAACAAAACGCAACAAAAGCCAACATTTAAAAATCACAGTGCATAACAAAATGAGGGGCAAAGGCAGGAGAGACAAATTTGCAGACACATAGAGCCCTTCCTTGCATTATGTGGCAAGGAGGTATAATACAAAATCTCTTCTCTAGAAAATATTTTGGTTAGATTTATTACTGAGACACCGCGATGCTTAAGCTGTCCCCAATTGTTGCTGCTAAGTAAATGTATTTACTGTGTTTGTAAATTCTCTCTTTCGGCATGTAAGTAAATTGTTGTGAACTGTATTGTTATGGTTATGGTTATGTTAAAGTTCCTTTGCATAATTACATATTGTATGATGTTGCGACGTCATGGATTTATAAATTAAAAGAATTAAAGATCATGATATGTACTATGGCACTTTATATTTTGTTAAGCGTAATGTGATTTTTTAAGTCTCACTTAGAAACCACAATACAATTTTGTCTAAGATGTACAATTGTCAAACTAAGCTTAATGCGAAACTTCATTTAAACAATGTGACAAGCTTTGGTCACACTTTTTGTTACTTCTATGAGACAGCAAGCCAGTTTTTCAGAAGGGAATTGGCCTGGAAACCACTGTGTGTAAAACACAACAGGGGATTTACAGCATTCAATCTGCATTGTCGGAGGCATTTACTGAGTATTGATAAGCAAATACCATTCTGATCCACAACACAAATGAAGTTCGAATATCAGGATTTGAGAGCTCTCTTTTGTTGTGTTGTGAGGGTGTTCCTGACAACCTCGAATGCAGCAGTTGCTTATAGATCTGGAGAACTAGAGCTGTTGCACAATAACCTCAAATTTGCTACTTTTTTGGAGCAGGAAAACTGGGGAAACCATTTTACCACCTTTGCATGGACAGGCGGAGTCCCCAGGTCCCGAGCGCCCCCCACCGTCATGTGGAATAACGACTCAAGACAACGTGCTATGGGATTAAATTGGCCACAACTTTATTAAATTTCAAATGTGGGTAGACCTTGGCTCAGGCATTGGGCGTTCTCCCTCCCCAGTCCCCAGCCGGGGACCTAGGGAGCATCAGGGTTATCCAGTGTGTGGGGGGGGATGGGCCGGCTCTGGAGAACATATGTTCAAGCAGAGATAGCCGCCCCCGTTACGCCGCCGCCGCAGGGGAGAGCAATGACGACCTTTCGGCGTACGGTCAAAGCCTCCCTTCAGAAACCCCTTTAACGGGGAACCCTGGTATCGCCGCTGCAAGAGGAAGATGGACAAAAGGATTCCACCCAAGGCCTGATACTTCTTGGGTGGAGGATGCCGGACACTGTACCCTTCACAGAGTTCGAGTAACCCTTAACAAACTACAGTGCCCAGAATTCTTCGAGGGGTGGAACGTGCTTTGAAGATGCTTCAAAGGTATAGTATGTAAACAGACTAAGAACATAATAAGAGCCCATCTGGATCAGGCCAATGGCCAACCTAGTCTAACATCCTGTTAATACAGTGCCCAACCAGACACCTGTGGGAAGCCTCCAAGCAGGACCTGAGTACCACGGTGGTCTGCCCCACCTGCAATTCCCAGAAAGTGGTATTCAGAGGCATAACAAAAAGAAGCCATTTTGTTTGCACTGTGATCTGACTGAAAAGGCCTCAAAATGCCTCTTTCTAGAGAAGCATTTTCTTAAATAATGGCACGGAGGGAAGTAACATGAGCTTAATCATTTCCAAATGGATCTTGAAAAATGTTTGGAAATTTACCATTTTACAAAATCACTGCAACGCTACTAGAAAGTTACAGCAGTTTCCAGTAAACTTGCACTTTTAAGTTTCATCCATGTGGTCAGTTTCAGGACGTCCAGTTCCCCTTTTTATTGTATGTAAACCCTTGATACTTGTTTTAAAGACGTTTTTCAAATGTTGGTATTTACCAAAATGTTGAACCTGGCGTTCCAAGAAAGATTGTGTACGATTGTTCCACTGAAACACTTAGGCTAGATGCGGGATAGTTTATGTACCTGCAAAATGGCTTAAGCTGTAGCTTCCCAAAAGGCCACAGGAAAGAGAATCTGATCAGGTCATGACCCAGTCAGAAGAGCTCATGCAGAATTCCTTATTTTCCTTAGGAAAGCAGAAATATCAGCAAAAATTCCAGTTGTGAAGCTGAAAGATTTAGTAGCCTTTCATGAAAACCATCTGCTCCCCATCAGCTGACCATTTTGACATCTCATCAGCAGTGGAGACTGCTGATATAAAACTGCAGCTACTGTCTTACTGTGCCAACAGCACCGTGTAGGTATAGCTATCAGAGTAGGTTTCAAGCACTGTGTCAAAAACTTTGTTCCAGTTTCCTAAACGTCTTCTTACCCTTGCAACACAAGTTTCCATTTCTCGGCCTTGTTTGTCAGTGGATGCAAAACCGAGCTTGCCTTCTGTTGTGAGGTGGCTGAGGGGTGTCTGTGTGTTCTACATCTTTCCATTAAACATTTTTCCAGTGCCTTGCAGCCTCCCTGGCTGCCTGTCCTTCCTGACCCGAAAAAGCCCCATAAGAAGAGTTCCAACATGACATCTACCCCTGAACTTTGTAGGAACTGACTGCCGAGTGCCTGAGATGGGTGGGCTCACAGGCTTTGTTTTTAAGGGAAGTTGTTCCTTTTACCTTAAAAAGAAGATCTGCACTGATCAGAAGTTTAAAGACTTTAGAAATAATAGCAATAATAACACTTTAACACTGGTGCCCTAAATGGATGTGAATGTGGCCTCAGACGAGGGCAGCTTCCCAGGCTTCCAGTGTTCCTATGAGCTGAAGCAAATTTAAGGGAAATAATTCTGATACCCCCCCTCACACACAGTCATTTCAGTCCTAGTAAAGAACACAGACTGGTTGCCGCTGATGAACACGGCAATGAACAGAAACAAGACAACTGCCGGGAAGCCTTGTCCTTGCGTTGAACTCTTGCCCGAAGGCTATGACCGGCAACACCTTCAAGAAGGATAATGTTTTAAGCTGAAATTAATGTGAAATGTTAAAAGTTATATACATATGTGGCTGATTTGTGTGACATTTAATACGGGCTCCTTTTCCCGGCCTTTTGGGCAGGTGTCCACAAAAAGCGTTGTTACAGGAAGGGTTAGGTTTGTAATTCGGTCCTGGTGGGTGAAGTTTCTGGCCCTCTCTTGCTGATGACACTGCCTTAAATTATAGTTTGCGTTGCACTGGGGAGAACAGCACTGCATCTCTGGTCCTTTCTGGAGGGCTCCCCCCCCCCCGTCTTTAAAGGAATTGGCAATGTAGCTGAAACATTGGGTGGAATTTGGCACTTACTCTTTGCAGACTATAAAGTATGCAGGGGATTCAATCTACATAACCTTGAGAATGCCTTTTTCACCAGCTGTTGCTGCTGTAGCAGCAATAGGCAGGGTAGATGGTGCTCAGGTTCTGTGGATTGTATTTAACTAATCTTTACTCAGAGTAGACCCGTTGATATTAATGGCCATGACAAACTTAGGCCCATTAAAGTCAATGGGTCTACTCTGAGTAAATGTTGATGGACTCAGCCCTATACACATAGGCTGCTGATCATGGAATCATAGAATTGTAGGGATTGCAAGGGTATTCTACTCCAACCCCCTACAATGCAGGAATCTTTGCCCAACATGGGGCTCAAACCCACGACCTTGAGATTAAGCGTCTCATGCTCCACTGTCTGAGCTATATCATATAGGATGTTTGGTGAGGGATAAGACTCCTTCAGCATATGCCATTCTGAAAACTCAGTCGGTGCCAATGTGGTTTTCACCAGAATTTAAATGTCTTCAGCCCATGTGCAGCATCCTTACAGCTGTCTCTGTTTATGGGGTTTGGTGTCAACATGGGATTCGAACCCCCAACTCTGAGATTAAGGGTCTCATGCTCTACCAACTGAGCTATGCCAGGCCCTGTTTCTTTTGTGAAGTACATTGGGGTAGAGGAAGGCTTTTGCATTGAGATTGGATACTTTCCTCATTTTCTGTTGATGAGGTTGCTTGATAGGATTCCTACTTTAAATGGCAACAGTTGTCTGTGGCATTATCTGCATTTTTAATTATAAGGTTGCATTTCAGCTGGCTGAAGAACTTTGGTGATAGCTCAAGGTGCTTTGCAGCCTTCCTGACTGAGCGGGGCTGCCTTCCTCCAAGACTTTTAAAACTAATAATTTACTCCGATTCAAGAGAAACTTAGAACCCTGTGCTCAAGCCCCTATTTATGTGTATTTCAGTGCTTTTGAACTGTTAGCTCAGACACATGCAAAGAAATGTGATTTAAGTGCAAAAGCTTATTATCTACTTAGACTCAACACCTTTCTTAAATAAATAACTTCCTTAAGCTTCCATTGATGTCTTTCAATTACTCTTTCATGTTTACAACAAAAGTAAGTACAAGAGGATTTATTAAAGATCATGTAAGCATGATTGATGGTAGGGAAGGGGAGATCTTGAATGGGGAGACTTGTGCAAATCAAGAGTTTGGAGTGATATAAGCTGAACTGCCAGACAGTTTGTATACAATTTGTCAGACTATCCATCCATCTAGTCCAAAATGTTTACTTTGACTGGAAGTAGCTATCCAAGGTCTTAGGCTCCAGAGGTTTTTCCCATCACCTGCTACCTGATCCTTCTAACGAGGCACCAGGGATTGACGTTGGGGGCCTCTGCATGCAGGACATGGGCTCATCTACTGAAGTATGACTTGGAGGACTTCATTTTAAAGAGAATTCTACCTGTTTAAAAAATGAACCTTCATTCTCCATATAGAAGCTATCATGTGTCACAAACTGAAGGGCCTGGATTTGGGGGTGGGGGTAGGTGGGGTGATTCAGTACTTCAGGTGAGCCCCACAATGGCTACAGCCTTGGTGCCACCTGAAGGCTTTGGTTCATAAGAGCGTAAGAGCCTTGCTAGATCAGACCAAAGGCTTATCTACTAGTCTAGCATCCTGCTTTCACACTGGTCAGCAAACAGGCCTTTAGTTGGCATCTGTCTCCCCATCTATGATTCCCATTCAGGGGCAGATTTCCTCTATAGTGGAAGCAGAGCAGAGCCAACATGGATAGCAGCCACTGATATTTGTCCAATCTGCTTTTAAGGCAGCTTGAGTTTGTGGCCATATCTACATCTTGTGGGGGCAAATGCCGTAGCTTATGTACATGTAGAAATACTTTCTTTTGTCTGCCCTGAATCTTCCAACATTCATCATCATTTGATGTCCCCAGATTCTAATGTTCTGAGAGGTGGAGAAGAACTTTTTATACATTTCTAGCATGTCTCCAATTACTACAAATAGATTTCCTCATAGGCGAGTTGTCCCAGTCCCTTGACCATTTTGGTTCCCAAAGTCTCTCCATCCATTGGGATCTCCACCTGTGTCCAGAGCCTCAGGTGCACCCTCATTTCAGACCCCTGTCTTCTTCCCACTTGCTACCATTCCTATTCATCTGCGGCCTATGATCTGTATGAGCATAATGTGACCTGTATGACCACCATATGCATGTGGAAATTTGGCCATTTCTCAATCATACACTCCTCGCAGCTTCTGGATTTCTTGTAAATTAAAACCTGCGCAACAACAACACCGACATTGCTGAGGTTGAAAAATCAAGGCACACAAGATTCCCACCACAAATAGGTTATGAAAATTAAATTAAGCTGCTTCAGATGACATAAGGTCATCTCCAGACGATGTAAAGTTCAAGCTTAACGTCCAAGGGAGTTTCAATAACAAAGGGGGCATTTAAGAGTGCCAATGTGGTTTTCACCAGAATTTAAATGCCGTTGGATAAAGTACATTTCAATATACTTACAGCAGTCTCTGTTTACGTGGTTTTGTGCCAATGTTTGGATTTATAATTAGTTGCTATTGCAAATACTTTGGAAAGCCTCTGCTAAAGTCATCTTTCTCCACCATCAAATCACTCCTCCTCCTTATGTCTGTTCACCAGCCCATTATCACTTCCCACATTGACTTAAAGATAAGCAAAGCAAGGAATACAGGGATAAGAGATATGATTGGATGTGCTTCTTTTTTTTTTTTTTTAAAGGACTGATTTAGACAGCTTCTGGGATTCTCTTTCTGTTCTAAAATAGCATAGATGTCCAAATAATGTGTACAATGAGTTTAACAGATACTTCTGAATTGATGCAGGAGGAAGAAAAGGCTTGCAATGAAAACTTTATAAATGAGAGATCAATGGAGGCTGGTCCTTTATGGTGAATCGGCCTCTGCCCCACCAACTTGAGTCCGCCATTAGCCAGCCCCCACCAGCTTGCGGTGGATGGCCTTGCCCTTCAGCTTCCTCCTCTTTAGTGCTGCCCTTCCAGAACTCACCAGGGAGGAGACGAATAGGGGCAAAACCAGAATCAGTTGGTTCTGTCACTCATTGGCTTTGGCACCACAAAGGGAGGCAGTGAGAGATTTTACTTTCTTGGGCTCCATGATCACTGCAGATGGTGACAGCAGTCACGAAATTTAAAGATGCCTGCTTCGTGGGAGAAAAGCAATGACAAACCTAGACAGCATCTTAAAAAGCAGAGACATCGCCTTGCCGACAAAGGTCCATATAGTTAAACCTATGGTTCTCCCAGTAGTGATGTATAGAAGTGAGAGCTGGACCATAAGGAAGGCTGATTGCCAAAGAATTTATGCTTTTGAATTATGGTGCTGGAGGAGACTCTTGAGAGTCCCATGGACTGCAAGAAGATCAAACCGATCCGTTCTTAAGGAAATCAGCCCTGAGTGCTCACTGGAAGGACAGTTCCTGAAGCTGAGGCTCCAATACTTTGAAGAGAAGACTCCCTGGAAAAGACCCTGATGTTGGGAAAGGTTGAGGGCACAAGAAGAAGGGGACGACAGAGGACAAGATGGTTGGACAGTGTTCTCGAAGCTACCAGCATGAGTTTGACCAAACTGCGGGAGGCAGTGGAAGACAGGAGTGCCTGGCGTGCTCTGGTCCATGGGGTCATGAAGAGTTGGACACGACTAAACGACTAAACAACAACAACAACTATTGGGCTCCCTGCCTTCTGCCCTGCCAATCCCAATGGGCACCAGCTACCAGTATGAGAAATCACCAGCAGTAGAGTCAGACAGGCAAGCATAGATTTTGGAGAAATCAAAAACCCCCAAAACTGGTAGGATTTAGATCTAACAAGAAGAAGAAGAAGAAGAAAAGGGTGTGTAAAAGAAAACAGCCCCAATGTCACAATGTGTAAATCAATTCTCCATGGTATCCAAAGAGCAGAGGTTTGTTTTTCCTGGATTCAGAAAACAAGTATGTGACCATAATGCTCATTCTCAAATACAAGGTGAGAACCATGATCCCAAATTTCTTCTTCAATTCAAATTTAAATATAAGTCTGTGGTGGGGAGGGAAAAAATGGGGGTGTCAAGGAGGGTCAGTTGGGGGGTGAGGAGTGAGAAATGCCCCTATTTTCACCTGAGGAATGTGGGGGGGGGGCATGCATTTTCTGTTTTGCTGGCAAATGGACTTGTACTAACAGGAAAGAAGCTGCTGTCATATCTAAGTTTAGGGAATGACCCCATGGTAGAGCATTTGCACGCAAAAGGTCCCAGGTTCATTCACTGGCATCTCCAGGCAAGGTAGACTAAGAGAGACTCCTGTCTGAAACCCTGGAGAGCTTTTTCTAGTCAGTGTGGACAATACTGAGGTCAATGGTCTAACTCAGTACAGTAGTACCTCAGGTTACATACACTTCAGGTTACAGACTCCGCTAACTCAGAAATAGCACTTCAGGTTAAGAACTTTGCTTCAGGATGAGAACAGAAATTGTGTGGCGGTGGTGCGGAGGCAGCGGGAAGCCCCATTAGCTAAAGTGGTTAAGAACAGGTTAAGGTTAAGAACAGTTTCAGGTTAAGTACGGACCTCCGGAACGAATTAAGTACTTAACCTGAGGTACCACTGTATAAAGAAGTTTCCTCCATTCCTATGTTTCTAACTCCTGATCTGTGTTTCGCCTCAGCCTAGGGTCAACCCAACCCAACTGACTTGTTTCTGAGAGCATATCCTATGTCCGAGAACAAGCGTGGTAGCTTTCCCGCCATCTGCACACTGCTGTTCAGATACACCCACCTAAACAAAACCCTGCTGCGGGCCTTTCAACTAAATCAGCTTTTGTGTGTGCCACTGGGGTGGTTCAATATGATTATGAGCAGGTCCGAAAGCTGGCTCTGACTTTAAGTGTAACAGAAACTCAGGAGCCTCTTCTGTATGTGCTGGCCACAATCTCTGCCTTTCCTGCCAGCAAGCTTATGCTTTGGCATCTGCAGACACATCACAGCTGTCCAGCTGATAAACTGACGCACTCTGGGTGGCCCCATCCTCCTCCTGAGATTTCACAACTGCTGCCGCTGCCGCTGAGAAGCAAAGCGAGAGGTTTCCAAATTCTCCTACAGAGAGAGAGGGGGGGGGGGCTGAGATTGCAGCGCCAGTCCAGGGCTGACTTCTCAGCAGTGCTGCTGTTCTCTTCCATACAATGCTGTGTTTTCCTTCAGCTGTGGCAAAACCTAAAGCTGTGGGTCATAGCTTAATGGTAGGGTGCCTGCTTTCTATGCAGAAGGTCAATCTGCTGTCTCTGCTTAAAAGATCTTTAGAAAGTATCTGTTGCCATACAATGCTAGGCTAGGGATGGACCCATAGTCTGATTTGTTATGAGGAAACTCAGTCAGAATGGGACACGGGTGGCGCTGTGGGTTAAACCACAGAGCCTAGGACTTGCCGATCAGAAGGTCAGCGGTTCGAATCCCTGCGATGGGGTGAGCTCCCGTTGCTCGGTCCCAGCTCCTGCCAACCCAGCAGTTCGAAAGCACGTCAAAGTGCATGTAGATAAATACCTTCTCTGGCGGGAAGGTAAACGACGTTCCGTGCGCTGCTCTGGTTCGCCAGAAGCGGCTTAGTCATGCTGGCCACATGACCCAGAAGCTGTACACCGGCTCCCTTGGCCAATAAAGCAAGATGAGCACCGCAACCCCAGAGTTGGCCACGACTGGACCTAATGGTCAGGGGTCCCTTTACCTTTACCTTTACCTTTTTAACTCAGTCAGAAGAGCAAGAGATTCTTAATCCTAGGGTTGTGGGTTTGAGCCCAATGTTGGGCAAAAGATTCCTACTTTGCAGGGGGTTTGGACTAGATGACACTTGTGGTCCCTTCGAACTCTATGGTTCTGTGACTACGTGTATGCAAGAAACATTTCTCACATGAGCCTAATTACTTGCAAAAGTCCTCAGCACAAACCCCAATTCATGTCTTCATGTTCAACATCTCCTGGTGGTGAGATCATGGTTGGTATTCCTCTCTCTCAGGGTGACACACCCTCAGAGAAATATCCATGCCCTGAGTTCATCTGGAGGGACATTAACTTTCTAAAGCTTTTCGCCTTAGTAGCAATGATAATTGAAGTGTGTAAAAAGAAGTTGCCAAATGCACAGCATCTTCCCAAAATATATAGCTGTTTATCACCTAGACACTTACTTTATGAGGTGACCAATAAATGTAATTAATAAAATAATTTAAAAAGCAAGCGAGCAAACTTTTAGGCATCTGGTTAAGGTGTTTCTATTCCTTAAGGCATTTTAATGGTTTGTATTCTAGGTGTTGAAAGGCTGCTGTGCTTTAAACAGTGGAATTGAAACTTTCACAGATGTTGTAATTTGCATTTAGTTGCATTATTCATTTGTTTGTTTTCATTCTTTTATTGGACCTATTATTGCCATTCATTTATTTTGATTTGCACCGTAAACCACACAGGGGTAGATCTTATGAAGGAGTGGTATATAAAATTCCTTCAACAAACTGATAAGCGCATCTGGAGTACTCTTTCTAATTCTGGGTGCTGTCATAGAATCATAGAATCATAGAGTTGGAAGAGACCACAAGGGCCATCGAGTCCAACCCCCTGCCAAGCAGGAAACACCATCAGAGCACTCCTGACATATGGTTGTCCAGCCTCTGCTTAAAGACCTCCAAAGAAGGTCATCCCTCCCCACCTAGAGGAGGCCATCAGAAGAGGACCTGCCACTCCCTGAAGGCTACCAGATGAACGTACAGGTGGAGTCAGACAGCAGGGGGGTTGAACTGGGACAGTCAGGTCTTACAGCATCTCAGCCGTTGCCACCTCATCTGCCACCACTTTGGTTGTAAGTCACTAAGTGACTAACGTGTGGAAAAGGTAGAAGCTGAGCCAGCTCTAAGCACAAGAGTGTGCCAAGGCATGGAGGTGAAGAATCAGGTAGGGCGAAAGAAATCCAAAAGTAATGGGCTACTTGCCAGGCACTGCTTCCTCACAAGTTGTCCTGACTTCTCAGGTAGCTGTGATGACTACCAGCTGTGCCTAGAGAGGGGCTTATCAGTCTTCTGGATAAAAGCTTTCAGTCCCTTGGGAAAGTTGATCAAACAGAGTCCATATTCCAGCTTCTTGACTGCCTGAGGTTCTGTGTGGCGTGTCTAACTTCCCTGTGTGTTTGGCCCTGGCCTGTGACTGGATTTTGCCTCTCTTGTTGACTCTGCTAAGCTTGATCTGAACCGTGACCTGGTCTTGCTTTTGGAACCATCCTGTACGTGGAATCTTGGCTCCTGGCATCCTTATTCCAAGAAGCAGAAGAGGGGTAACATGTTAAGAAGGACAATGGCCAACTGCACCTGACCAGAGGAGGGCAAATAGGATATGGATAGGGGTGAGTGCCAATTTTGGTTTATTGTTTTTCCAACTTTTAACTTCAGTTCTCCATGTTTCCACATCAGTTTGCAATACTGTAATAATAAAAATCCTCATGAGATCTCATCTGAATTTTAGTTTTACTTTCTCCTCATATACACATTTTTGTGAAGCGATTCGCCCCTACTGTAATGTGTTTTTGTTTGCTGTTTTCACTCTTACATCCACCCCCCATTGTTCAGCCTGGACATGGAGGTCCAGCTCCGAGGGCCTTCTGGTGGTATCCTCACTGCAAGAAGTGAAGTTACAGGGAACCAGGCAGAGGGCCTTCTCGGCAATGGTACGCCCTCCCCTCAGATGTCAGGTAGATAAATAATTATACGACTTTTAGATGGCATCTGAAGGCAGCCCTGTATAGAGACATTTTTAATGTTTGATGTTTTATTGTGTTCTTTTACCTATTGAAAGCCGCCCAGAGTGGTTGGGGCAACCTAGTCAGGTGGGTGGAGTAATAATTTTTGCATAAATTACTTGGCTGAAGAGCTTCATTTCAAAATTCTGAGAAGTGTGTATTTCAAAAGATAGCAATGTTTCTGTTCACATATTGTTTTGAGATGTGCAAATTAGATAACCGATTCTTATCTGCCATGTCTTTTCTTTTTAACTTTTTTTTTTTTAAAAGCTACATTGGGGTTCCCATGTCTGGACAGGAATGTGGAGTAAAAATAAATTAATAAACAAGCAAACAAACAAACAAACAAGCAGTGGGAAAAATTCCACCAAAATCAACATATATTAGGCTAAGATTGGGCTGCTGAGTTAATGTTTTAATTCATCCATTTTGCCAATGTTTTCCTTAAGTTAGCTCCCACTTTGTTGTAGAAGATCAAGGTACCCAACAACAATGAATGAATGAATGAGTACACGTACATATAATATGGTCAGTCACCTCCAATTCCAGCATACAGTAAAATATCACCAAATGCACTTTCATGTAGTGGTGGCAAGAAGAAGAAGAAGAGTTTGGATTTGATATCCCGCCTTTCACTCCCCTTCAGGAGTCTCAAAGCAGCTAACATTCTCCTTTCCCTTCCTCCCCCACAACAAACACTCTGTGAGGTGAGTGGGGCTGAGAGACTTCAGAGAAGTGTGACTGGTCCAAGGTCACCCAGCAGCTGCATGTGGAGGAGCACAGACACGAACCCTGTTCCCCAGATTATGAGACTACCGCTCTTAACCACTACACCACACTGGCTCTCCAACAGGAGGTCTTGGGACCAAATCCAGCCCCCAAAGGCTTCACATTTGGTCTCCCCTTCCTCCAGCACAGCCCGGGTGCCATGAATTCCACCACATATTAATGACCCAGGAAATTTTCTTCCACATTAAAAACAACTCGGTCTTAATTCTGTAGTACAACTTGCCAACCTGTAACCCTCTGCTTCCCCCATGGGAGTATTTATGGTGCAAATCCAAGCAGCACATTGGGTTTTCGAAACAAGAAGACCAAAGTCATTCTTTGGATGGGGCCCCTGTAATTTACCCTCTCACTCTCTATTTTACCTTTTGAGGGTGTCTTTGTGAGAAACATTTTCACAAACTGCTAAAGTTGTCGTTCTTCAGGTTTCATTCCCCTGTCCTGGGGCTCTAGAAACTGGGGGTTGACTCCAGCGCTCCATGTGTGTGGTTCTGCAGGTATAACAGGACTTCTGTTTCCTCCCCTTTCTCCACGTACCCTCAGAAACTGCACCAAAGTGGGGCTGGAGGACAGGAGAAGAAGCTCCATGGCATGCAAGGAAGTCTGTTGCATCAGCAGAGCTGCAGCATTAGACACAGCCATGAGTGGAAACAGCTGCAACTTTTCCATTTTTCCAATCCTAAATTCATTTACCAACATTTCCACATCAGTTTTGGATTTACTTACTTTCAAGTCCTTACAAACACTCATCAGCATTCTAAGTGCAAATTTCTCCCAATACCCACATTTTGCCTAGCACAGACACTTTTGCAAAGCAGATTTCCCCAGCACTGTCATCTGTTCTTTTCCCCAATATATGCCAATATATATGTATTAATTTTTGTGCCCATCAGTAGGCTGGAGAACCACATTGTAAATACTGGAGCCGTGTGAATTTTGAAGGACGGCTTTGGTTCAGACATTGCTTTCGAAAGTGAATTAGATGGGTTCACTTTAAATGACAGCTGAACAGAAATCCTCCTTTTCTGTAAGTGCTCAGGACATATTGAAGAATGTGCATGTTAATTTGTGGGTGAACATATCAGACGACACAGCGATTCTTCCAAAGCAGCTCTTTGTTTGTAAGCTGAAACAGAACTGAACTGAAGGGCTCAGCCAGCCTTCTTATATAGAGCTCCAGAACCTCGTTACTGTAACAACTTTCTAAAACTATCCAATCACTGAACGTCACTTTCGATCCTTCATTTGCATAACTATCTACAGTATCCATCCAATCACTGAACATCACTTTGATCCTTCATTTGCATAACTATCTACAGTATCCCCCTGCTGGCCCAGGGTGAGAACTTCAGTACATAACAGTGTAAAAGAGAAGGTTTATTGTGACAATAGCTCCCTCCCTTTTGTTGTTGTGGTGGTTGTTGTTGTGTGGCCCACCATTACCTACTTCATCAGATCCATGAAATGGATGCCATTGCTTATGAAACCTCAAGAAGCCAGGATCCCAGCTGCCTTTCAGGTGATACAGAACATTTCCCTGTCTTCCTCAAAATCAAATGAGTGTCGTGACAAAATGTTGACTTGCTTCCTTATCGGTGTGTCTGGCATCGCATGCTTTCCGAGGACCAGCCTTCCCTTTAGTTTACTTTCCAGGAAAGTTGGTATCGAGGGGCCAAACCACACACAATGTGGAGCTTGTCCTTTGCATGTTGTAGGTTGTTTGTTTATTTGCTCTACAAAATCCAGCGATGAATGCTACAATCTAAAGTGTAAGACTGGGGAAGCCAGTGGGGTTCTTACATTTCATGGGGCAAAGATCAGCTTCTAGGGGATTTTTAGTGGGGGAAATAACACCTTCCCTGCTATACTGACCTTCTGTTTTAAATTCTAGCATCTGTGGCTGCTTTGGGTAGAGAGGAAGAGTTTAGAAGCTAGCGGCATGAAACTCACTTTCATATACTGTGTATCCCAAAAAGTGACAGCACCTCTAACAGAATTGTCTTTAAAAATAAAGATAATATTTTTTGCAAAGTTCTTGGTTACCTGTTATCATGTGTAACAAACAGTGGGGCTTGATCCAACAAAAATGAGTTCTAAGTCCCACTGAAATAAAGGAAGAAGTAAGCATGTATTCAACTTTTATTCGCACGGAACTGAATGGACATTTTACAGGTACTTAAGGCTACAAACTCACTCACCTATTATAATTAAATGTATAGGTGCAGATTTAGGGGAGTCGGTGGGGTGCAGCGGTTAGTGTGTTGGACTAGGGCCTGGGAGACCAGGGTTCAAACCCCTTCTCAGCATGAAGTGAGCCAGTTGGTACCTTTCAACCCATCCAACCTCATAGGGAGCAAAGTATTGATAACAGAGGTAGATGTCAAACCACACAACACCACAGAGTGAAATTGAACTTATCTTTTAATTTAGCTTTTAATAACAGAAGCAGATTACACAAAAAGCACAGCTCTGTCCAGTCTTCCTTGTTGGCTTGTTTTCCTTTAGTTTGACAGCAAGGGCACTCAGTGTGAAAACACGATCAATGCCCTAAGTTCATATGAAGGGAGATTAACTTTCTGGAGCATTCCCCCTTAGTAGGAACAATAACTGCCTTTGGGTTAACTTTCTGGCTAATAAGCAAGGCCATAATCCAAAGCGTAAACAAGCAAGTTTATTTAGCAGGTTCTCTCTCTCTCTCTCTCTCTCTCTCTCTCTCTCTGGGTTGTTATTCAAAACTTTTTGCCAGGCTATTCTTTATAACGCTAGGAAAGGTTCTGCAAAAAGAGTAAATCCAGTGCTGGCAATCCAGTGCTGGCAATAGTTCTAGGGTGCAGTGCCTGCACTGCACACTGGCATACCCTCCAACATTCCTCAGGTGAAAATAGGGACATTTCTCACTCCCCCAACTGACACTCCTCAGCCCCTCATTTTGGCGTTCTCTCTCTCCCCTTCCCACTGCAGAGCATTTCCTATCAGAAGAATGGTGAGGGCCACCACCACCACACCAATGGGGCACAGCGCACATGCTCTCCACTGTCCTGAGAAAACCGCTCAATCCTAATTTTATTTTGTTCTTTGGTAAATTTACAAAAAAGGCGAAAAAATACCAATAAATAAATTTCAGAAAAGGGCAAGATTAGAAATGGACGCACAAAGCATTTTTTTAAAAAAATCAAGACTCCTCTTGCTCTGTTCTGCTCCCCGCTTCTTCCCACCCAGTATGGCCTTGGCCTCTGCGTTCCCCTCGGAGCTGGTGTGTCAAGCAGGGCTGGCCCTCAGCTGCTCCAGCCTCTTCTCCTTCTCACCTGCTCTCCAGCAGCCACTACAAGCTGCCCAAGGGAGGAGGCCGGCACTGGAGGCCATGGAGAGGCAGCAGGGTGCTCCCTCACAGCAGTCAGCTCATCCCAGGCTCTCCAGGTGTCCCTATTTTCCAGGGGTGGTCCCAGATTTACAGAAGCTGTCCCAGTTTCTGATCTGATCCTGTAATGTCTCATTTTTCCTTAGAATGTCCCTATTTTCATCCAAGAAATGTTGGAGGCTATGGTAGGTAAAGGTAAAGGGACCCCTGACTGTTAGGTCCAGTTGCGGACGACTCTGGGATTGCAGCGTTCATCTCGCTTTATTGGCCGAGGGAGCTGACGTACAGCTTCCGGGTCATGTGACCACATAACACCGGTCTTGAAAGACCTACATTGGCTCCCAGTACGTTTCCGAGCACAATTCAAAGTGTTGGTCTTGACCTTTAAAGCCCTAAACGGCCTCGGCCCAGTATACCTGAAGGAGCGTCTTCACCACCATCGTTCTGCCCGGACACTGAGGTCCAGCTCCGAGGGCCTCCTGGCGGTTCCCTCATTGCGAGAAGTAAGGCTACAGGGAACCAGGCAGAGGGCCTTCTCGGTAGTGGCGCCCGCCCTGTGGAACGCCCTCCCAGCAGATGTCAAAGCGATAAATAACTACCTGACATTCAGAAGACATCTTAAGGCAGCCCTGTTCAGGGAAGTTTTTAATCTGTGATATTTTATTGTATTTTTTGTTTCTATGGAAGCCGCCCAGAGTGGCTGGGGAAACCCAGCCAGATGGGCGGGGTACAAATAATAAATTATTATTATTATTATTATTATTATAAGCCGCTTCTGGAGAACCAGAGCAGCGCACGGAAACGCCATTTGCCTTCCCGCTGGAGCGGTACCTATTTATCTACTTGCACTTTGACGTGCTTTCAAACTGCTAGGTTTGCAGGAGCAGGGACCGAGCAACAGGAGCTCACCCTGTCGTGGGGATTCGAACCGCCAACCTTCTGATCGGCAAGTTCTAGGCTCTGTGGTTTAACCCACAGCACCACGTGTGTCCCTTGAAGGGTATGGTAGGAGGTCCCTATTTTCACTGGAGGGTGTGGAGTTATGTGACCCCCCCCGAACCAAGGCGATAAGTAACTATACAACCTTTAGAATACATCTGAAGGCAGTGCTGACGTTTTTTTAATGGTTAATTTTTAATTATGTTTTAATATATGTTGGAAGCCACCCAGAGTGGCTGGGGCAACCCAGTCAGATGTGTGGAGTATAAATAAAATAGTAGTCGTAGTAGTAATTGTTAAATAGTGGGTAGACATGGCAGACGACACAGCAATTTCTCCAAAGCAGCTCTTTATTTTGTAAGCTGGAACAGAACTGAACAGCAAACAGCTCAGCCTGCCTGCTTTTATAGGCAGCCGGCTGTCAACATTGTAGCAACAACAACCCAGGGTTTCCCGCCTAAAATAACTGACGTGGACCTGAGTGAAAACTATCTACAGTATCCCCCTGCTGGCCCAGGGTGAGAACTTCAGTACAGTGGTGCCTCGCAAGACGAAAAGAATCCGTTCCGGGAGTCTTTTCGTCTTGCGGTTTTTTCGTCTTGCGAAGCAAGCCCATTGACGGAGTAGCGCTATTAGCGCTATTGGCTAAAAAAGGGCTAAAAGCGGCTTTTTTAGGGGGGGGGTTAGCGGTTTTGCTGCTAAAATGCTTTTAGCAGCCTAGCGATTCAGAATAAGGGGTTTTGGAGCAAAAAAAAAAAATTCGACTTTTTTTCGTCATTTTTCGTCTTGCGAAGCAAGCCCATAGGGAAATTCGTCCTGCGAAGCGCCTCTGCAGACGGAAAACCCTTTCGTCTTGCGGGTTTTCCGTCTTGCGAGGCATTCGTCTTGCGGGGCACCACTGTACATAACAGTAATAGTAATGGACATTCCTATTTTCATTGGAGCAATGTTGGAGGATGTGTCATCCTCCTCCCTTAGAGTTTGGCAACAGCAGTACTAGGAGGGGAAACAGGGACATTACGGGATCAAATCAGAAGCTGAAATGGCTTTTGTAATTCCAGGACTGTCGCTGGAAAATAGGGTCACTTGGAGGGTATGTACTGGCCCTTGGACATTTTCTCTCACTGACTGTTCCCTGGTGATTAAAATTCAGTATGTGCAATAAATATCTGGGGGTGGGGGCAGTGGGAGCAAGTCTCGCTACTCCCCTTGCTTGCAATGATTATTTGTTTGTTTAGTAAATTTCTACCCCAACCCAGTTCTCCATGGAGACCCCATGCATTAGCTAGATCAGGGCTGGGGAACCTTTTCTACATTTCCTTATGCACAAGGAAGAGCCTTCCAGGGATGGGCTGCCATGGACGTAGTCTCTCCATTAGACTCTCCTGTTTCTTTGTCCCATCAAGCGTGGGGGCAGCAAACCCCTGGCATTTGTAACCTCACCCTTCTGCAGAACCCTTTTTATTGAGATTGCTGCAACTCTTTCAGGAGCACTAACTGTTCATTTTGGTCTGTTCTCATTAAACAAGGGAAGTTGTCCCCTGCCAAAGCATTGAAGGTTCCTGTTCTTTGCTGCTTGGACCCCGAATTAGTCAAAAGCCACCCAAACAGAACTGGCATAAACACAACCCAGCTAATTTGCCACGGGACAGAAGCCAGATTTCTGCGTTCCATAGGTCAGCGACTCCCTAATCTTTCCCTGGCAATAGAATCGCAGGCACTAATAATTCCCGTCTTCAGGAGGGGGGAGAGTTCCGTGGCTTATGGGCCAAAATGGCACCACCCAGCTACACAAGAGGGAGCTATCAGCAGACTCAGGGGAAGCTGAAAAGTTTGCAGAAGGATAAGGACACTTTAGAGAGGGGAAATCTTTAAAGCAGCGGTGGTGGTGAGGAGTGAGACCTCTTTACCTTGGCTTCTGAAACCTGAAATGTATATTTTTTAGGATTCTCCTTATTTCTGTGTTTGTGAGTTGTTTGAAACTGCTCTTAACGTTGTGTTTTGAAACATTAGGGTGTGCCTTGGTGCATATGCCTAAGGCCTAATTTTGTACAAGAGACAAGAAGAGGGGGAATTCAGGAAAAGAGGAGAGAGAGAAGGAGAGAAGGGAATGTCACATTAGGAAGCTGACTTATACCAAGTCAAGCCACTGTTCCATCTAGCTCAATGCTGTCTCTGCCTGTATGGCAGCAGCTTTCAGGGGTTTCAGATGGGGGTCTCACAGCCCCACCAGGTGATGCCAGGGACCTTCTGCATGTTCTGCTGCTGAGTTCTGGCCCTTCCCCCTTTGGTCCCAAGCCCACTCACTTTTAGCCCTGGCCCCGCCTACCACTGGCTCCAGTCCCGCTCACTGTTGGTGTGCCCCCCCTCCAACACATTACTCATCAGGTAATGTGGCCCCCCAATAGAAATATAATTCCCCCACTCCTAATTTAAATGGTGTAAGATTTACAAATGGAGAGTTATTATGAACATTCTTATTTTGCAATTTCAAACCACCACTAAAACCAGGCTTTTGGAATTCCATTTGCTTGATAATAATAATAATAATAATAATAATAATAATAATAATAATAATACCCTGCCCATCTGACTGGGTTGCCCCAGCCACTCTGGATGACTTCTAGCATATTAAAAAACATAATGAAACACTAAACATATAAAACTTCCCTATACAGTGGTACCTCTGGTTAAGAACTTAATTTGTTCTGGAGGTCTGTTCTTAACCTGAAAATGTTCTTAACCTGAGGTACCACTTTAGCTAATGGGACCTCCCACTGCCACCGTGCCGCCAGAGCACGATTTCTGTTCTCATCCTGAAGCAAAGTTCTTAACCTGAGGTACAATTTCTGGGTTAGCAGAGTCTGTAACCTGAAGCATCTGTAACCTGAAGCATCTGTAACCCGAGGTACCACTGTACAGGGCTACCTTCAGATATCTCCTAAAGGTTGTGTCTCCTTGACATCTGATGGGAGGGTGTTCCACAGGGTGGGCGAGATTACTGAGAAGGCCCTCACTGATTTTGGGATGTTTGCATTTGAACTACCATGTGTTCTGTAGTGTCGGGTTGTTTTGCAGAGCAGTGATCACACCGGCATAGAGATTTTGTGTTTTCCATAGTGCCCTAGCTGCGTGTTGTGCTTCTGGCATGTGTTGCTTGAATGTAGTGTAGGTTGCCACAAAACATCATCTCATCATCACACGTACACAATGCTAGGTTTTGCATGACAAAGTCAAAATGTCCAGGTAGATCGGAGATGGTTAACCTAGGTGCCTCCAGATGTTCCTTGACTCCAACTCCCATCATCCCAGACTATGCTGGCTGGAACTGATGAACAGCAACATCTGGAGGTCCGGAGGTTAGCCATTCCTGATTTATGGGATTTCCAACTCGATCCATCAAAAGCTTGCCTGATTTCAGAATGGCCACTTGATGTGACCAGCACATTCAATCTTTTTCTCTTTTTTTAAGGCAATGCCCATTTATATTGCACAGCTGTATTTCTGTGTACAGTGGTACCTCAGGTTACAAACACTTCAGGTTACAGACTCCGATAACCCAGAAATAGTACCTTAGGTTAAGAACTTTGCTTCAGGATGAGAACAGAAATCGTACAGCTGTGGTGCGGCGGCAGCGGGAGGCCCCATTAGCTAAAGTGGTGCTTCAGGTTAAGAACAGTTTCAGGTTAAGAATGGACCTCCAGAACGAATTATGTTCTTAACCCGAGGTACCACTGTATTTCTCCCATTTACACTCATTTGCCCCATGTCATTCTTACCCCACCCTTTTAAACAAAGCAATCACCCCAAATGTATCCATTCCCTTTTATGGTGGTGTGGATGTGTGCACTGTGCAGACAAAACACTCTGCAATATCGTTACCATGTTTTGACATTTATTCCTGCTTTTATTAGCATGGAACTTCTCCCACATGGATTTGCTCCAGAATAGGTTCATTTAACTGGATAATAGGCTGTCACAATTAACAAATCATATCTTAGAGCCAGCCTACTCCTGGTTTGTCTGTTCCCAAGAAAGTTCTTTTTAGTTCTAACCCAAGGAGTCAAGAAAAGCCAGTGGTAACTGATACATACTGCCCTTTCAGGACAAAGGTAAGGGAAGAATGTGATAGAATTATTTTACTGCTCTTTTTACTAGACCGTCAGTTGTTGTTATTCTCCTGGGGAATGCCCTGTCTGGGGCAAGACAGAAATGCCCTGTCAGGAAAAAGATGGCACATCGAGAAGGACTGCTCTGGCATTGTGTCCCTGATAGGTGATGCTTTATCTTTATCTTTTAGGTTTTTTTATGTGGAAAAGCATTCAAATGTGCATTCTGACGCAAAAATCAGTTTCTTACTTTCCTTCACTCAAATAAACAGCAGAAGGTATACCATTGGTACTTTTAGACCTGGGTAGGAAACCTCAAGCCTAAAGGCCAAATGTGGCCCTCTGCACCCCTCCATCTGGCCCCTAGGACTCTTCCCCAGGCCACACCCCTCACAGATCACAGTTTGCACCTCCTCTTTTCCTCAGTTGGGCTCTGATTATGCCCTTTGCTTGTCCACATTGTGGACAGAGGTGTTTATAGGAACTAGTCTACTGATACATTTCACATCTGTTGCCGCTCCCATTCCTGCCTGTGGCTCTGCCCACCACTGCCGTGCAGCGCCCAGAAAGTTGTCAAGCAGGGAACGTAGACCCTGGACTGAGAAAGTTTCCCCATCTGTTTTAGACCCTGGACCTATTGGTCTTACAGCCTGCCTGCCTGCCTTTAGATGGTTATGTGTATTGCTTCCGTTGTGAAGCCCAGGAGTGGGCGCTCTGTTCCAGAAGTGCAAAAAAAGATAAATTCCTTTGATTTGCATCCTGTGCCACTGTTTTGCACCTGACTGATGAACCTCTAGGTTCTAATAAAAAGCCCAGTGGGTGTACAAACCTGAAGTCTGCTCCTGCCTGGTCTAACAGATAACTCCTATATGGTCTCTCATGTACTTCTTTCAATATCAAGTTTTCAGATCATTTGGTATATTGCTAAGACAGGGTAGAACGATCAGGTGTTTTGTTGTCACACAATGAAGACATGTGGTATAAAGTGGCACCGCTAAAGTTCAGTATTATTTGCATCCCCATTCCCACCAATCAATCATCCATAGCTCACTAAACTGATGCGTCTCGGTTTCAGTTTTCCTCTCCCCGTCCAGCTTTCTTTCTCTTTTTCTTCCAGGATGCAAACAGTTAGGAGGGTCCAGAGACACAGCTTAATGGGGCCAGCCTTAAGGAGAACCGGACTCTTATTTTTCATGCAGAAAAATGGGGGGGGGGGGCAAATACTACCCCACTTCCCTTTCACTCAGTAATCCAAGTTGAACTTCTCCTAGTCATAACTGGAAAATGACACAGGAGGAGCAAAAGAATGTCTTCTTTCCAGTTTGGGAGGAGGTAGAGAGGATGAATGTTGATGTTACAGTTCCATCTTGTGGACAAAGAGCAGAATTATCACCAGGATGCCAAAATATAATATGCACAATTGTGGAACATGCTGCCTAATCAAAGAGGTGTCTTTGTCTACATGAGCAGCCATCCAAAATAAGTGCAGTCTCACATGAGGCTGTGGTTGCAGACAGTCTATATCTTTAAAGCACATTCAAATCACACACACACACACACACAGAGAGAGAGAGACAGAGAGAGAGAGAGAGAGAGAGAGTTTATCCCTCACAGAGTTACAATTCCCAACAAAACTTAACTACAACACCCAGGATTCCATGAGGGGAGGAGATGTGTTTTGAACGCACTTCAAAGTTATACTGTGTGTGCAGTCTGTGTTTTGAGCCAGGAATTGTATGAACGGAGTGATCATTGTGCAACAGGTACCAGAATGGATTATCCCTTGGTGTGATACAGCAGAGGTACACCAAAGAAGCCACAAGCAGTATGGAGCACAAGTGGCTTGTCTGTAGCCACTGCAGAACATCTGATGTGCCTACAAAAGGGCCTCTGCTCAATCTCCAACAACTTCTGGCTGAGACCTTGGTGATCTGCTGCCAGTCAATGTAGACAACTTTGAGCTAGATGGACCAATAGTTTGACTTGGTATAAGCCAACTCTCTCTGTGTGTGTGTTGTTGTTGTTTACATTTCTTTCCCACTTTTCCTCTAAGGAGCCCAAGGCGATGTACGTGGGCCTCCCTTCCCCCATTTTATTGTCATAGCAACCTTCTGAGGTAGGCTAGGTGGGGAGGCAGGGACCAGTCCAAGTACTTATGTTTCTGTATTGCTTTTATATTTTTTAGGGGTGCATCTAAAATATGAATGCGTCCAAGCTGTGTTTGGAAACAAATGTATTGATACAAGCACACACTCTCTAGGATGGAATTGGCAATCTTAACACTCAGGGGACTCTCCCCACCCTGTTTATCACTTTCACAAGCCATGTTTTATTGCAGATTGACTACTAAGAATACGCAGATAGCACTGTGGGTTAAACCACAGAGCCTAGGGCTTGCCGATCAGAAGGTCAGCGGTTTGAATCCCCACAATGGGGGAGCTCCTGTTGCTTAGTCCCTGCTCCTGCCAACCTAGCAGTTCGAAAGCACATCAAAGTGCAAGTAGATAAATAGGTACCACTCCGGCAAGAAGGTAAACAGCGTTTCCGTGCGCTGCTCTGGTTTGCCAGAAGTGGCTTAGTCATGCTGGCCACATAACCCGGAAGCTGTACACCGACTCCCTTGGCCAATAAAGCGAGATGAGCACCAAAACCCCAGAGTTGGTCACAACTGGACCTAAATGGTATGGGGTCCCTTTACCTTTACCTTACTAAGAATACTAACTAATACATTTTCTCTTTGACCGGAAACTGTCAACGACTACAAATGCACTGTAAATCACATTTCTCTAAATAGTATCTTATAACTGTGATAGCTTAGGCCAACTGTTTTACGAAAGCTTTTCAAAGGCATGGCAGAGAGTTTTCAGTTCTTCTTTCAAGTGGGTAACAATTTCCTTCACTTTCTGCGGTGAGTCAAGAACCTCAACATTGCAGGTAAAGGGATTATAATGAAGAGTAAAAGGTTTCTTGATCTTAACGGTGTATTTTCTGTAGAGGGGAAAAAATTGATCAAAAGATGAGTTTTTACGTTTTTACAAGTGCATGCCTTTTTTAGGGTCTGGAGAAAAGTGTGTTCTTTTCCAGTTTTATGATTGGCACCACTGGAAAATTAAATAGAGCAGGGTCACATAAATAAACTGTGGCCTTAATGTTTACCAAGTAAAAGTTTTGTATGGAGATGATCCTTCCAACTGTTGGTGCATCCCCTGGAGAGATCCCCATATAACACAGCTCAAGACCTCAAGCTCTTAAGGACCGCCTCTTGTCATCTGAGCTCCTTTTCTATGCCCTTCCCTCCATAAGAAGTCCAAAGGGTGACAACACAAGAACAGGCCCTTTCTGTGGTGGCTTCTCATTTGTCGAATGCTCTCCCCAGAGAGGCTCGCCTGGCTTATTTTCCTTATTATCCTCCCAGAGGAAAAAGAATTGACTTCTTTGGCATGCAGAAAACTAGGAAATAAGACCCCCCAAGAGATGGCATAGTTGTCAGTGCTGTGAAATAAGGGGTGCTGCTTTGTCCCTGTGTGCCCTCACTCCACAACACACACATGCCAAGTTAAGAATTCCGAAAGGACAACAACACCTTCTGAGGTCTGTGCATGACTCCATGTTCCCATCAAAGGTGTTCTGAAGGCCAAATCATCCTCACTTGGCGATGGGCTATATCTGCTTTGAATGAGTGCCATTGCCATACTTACTGGAGCTGAGACTTCATGTCTTCAAAGTGTTCTGCTACAAAGTAGACGGGCTGGAAGGACTGGTCCTGGTAAGGCTGGACAGCCATTGCATCTGTGTCAAAGGGTTTGTACTGTGGCTTCTTTGACAAAGCATACTATTAGTAAAGGAAAGTGACAGTGTTCATGTTCAGAAATGTCACAGATGTAGGCTTAGAATGCAAGGAGGGGGCAGCAACCAAGGCAAAAAAATAAGTGGATTTGGGAAGGAAGGAAGGAAGGAAGGAAGGAAGGAATCTATGGGGCTTCAAAGGGGTGTGTGTGACAATGTTTAACTTTAGTAAAGCGGGGAGAGTTGTCCCTTCCCAACAAATATAAGTGTTTCCCACACCTTCAATCACATGACCAGTTCACCTGGATTATTTAACCTTTGGAGACAATTTCATATCTACACTTCAAGTTTGTATATTTCTAATGATGAATGAACTCCTCATTGTGTGGCTTGGGACTGGGATGAGCAAAATGTTTTCTCCCTAAAGTGGAAATAATTTCTGCTTTTCCTTTTCTTTACAAAAAAAAGCTCAGTTCTTAAATTGGATTAGTGGTGCTGTCAATGAATTAGTTGTGCTACCAATGTTGTCATCATGGGTGCAAAGGGATGTGACCAACTCCCTTCCCCAAGCCCCCCTATTCCTGTCAAGAACTGCTTAACTCTGCTTCTTGTTCTCTTCCCCTTAACTAAGCCAAAGGCAGTAGGTCACTAGCTGCAGGTCTCGGGGGCTCTGGGGAACTGCATTTCCCAGGGTCCCCGGTGCCTGGGATACTGTGGCTGCCATGTCCTTAGAAGCCAAGGAAGCCTCACGCAGAAGCCTCCAGAGAGCCCTTCCATTGCTACTGCCCTGCCGCTACCCTGTGGGTTTGGAGGAAAGAAAGGAAAGGGGGTTAGTGATAGGTAGGGAGAAGGGCTGCCTGGCAGTACAGTGGTACCTCAGGTTACAGACGCTTCAGGTTACAGACACTTCAGGTTACAGACTCCACTAACCCAGAAATAGTACATCGGGTTAAGAACTTTGTTTCAGGATGAGAACAGAAATCGTGCGGCAGCAGGAGGCCCCATCAGCTAAAGGGGCACCTCAGGTTAAGAACAGTTTCAGGTTAAGAACGGACCTCCAGAACAAATTAAATTCTTAACCTGAGCTACCACTGTAATGATAAGGACAAATCTCAACATGATCTTGCATTTGGGTAAAACTCTGCTCTTTGTATTCTAAATCACCCAAGCTCTTTATTTGCCTTTACCTCTACTTGCCATTTCTTCCAAAGATGGTGTAAGAACTAGAGGAGAAAAAACAGCTTTGACCCAAAGGACACAATTTTTTTTTTAAAGGGGACCCAAGACTCTAGTTGCTTGATTAGCAGTGCACTGTATGTGGGAGATTCCTGTGAGAGTCCTCGTTCAATCTAAACCAGATGCATCAGTAAAAACATGCAGATATATTGTGTTTCAGGCCTTGGGAAAGCCAGCTGAAAGGATTCAGAACCTCAGGCGTGAGTTTTCAAGCAGAGCCCTTCCTTCTTTGCTGTGGGAAGTTCTGCTTTAAAATGATCAGATGACCCGAGGTGACCTGTAGGGAGCTAAGGGAGCCCTGTTTTTCTGCAAACGAAGCATGCCAAGGGGTGAGCTCTGCCAATTGTGAAGTATGGGCCATTACATTTTACTGTACGTAGGCTAGACTCCAGCCGGGGTGTTAACATGAAATTCATTTGATTTAATGCAGAACAGCTGACTCAGGGTCTCGGGTGCATTCTATAGCTCAGAAAACGTAAGGTTGGCCAGCAGGCAAACTCTTTCATGCTAGTTGGGGATTTGAATATCATCGCATAGATCTCACCTCCTATTTTGAAAGGCAAAGCTAGCTTTCTAGGCCAAGTGATGGTTGAAAAATAGGGTTGAAGTTTGCCTTAAGGATTCGGCTACAAAACCAAAACAAGAGCTGTCAATTAAAAGCACATGGTATCCACTGCTTAAAAAAAAATACATATTTTGAAAGCCATCTTTTGATAGCTTTGCAGAGACATAATTACATAGTGAGTAGATTGCTGGACCAGAAAGGTGCTCAGACTTCCACAGGGTGAGTCCAAATTTGAAGAGGGTATTAGCAGGGCACACATATACCGTCATGTGATAGACAAAAATCCCATGACTGCAGTCATGGAGCAGGAATTCTAACAGTTACTGCCCCCCTCTGCATATTTCAGCAGGTGGCTGTTCTTTACACTGCGCAGGGAGTTGGTGGGTTGGCTTACCAAGTGAGCGCCAGACTCTGCCATTATAATTGCCCACAATGCCCCAGAGCAACATAACATCATTCTGGGGCATTTTGGGCAATTGCAGTGGCAGCTGCCTAGCATTTTTATGAGATGATGTTGGACCCTGGAAGCCACGGTCCACGTTCAGGGCAAGCAAAACAAGCAGCAAAGAAAAGTGTGGAAATAGAGGTTGTAAAGCCTTTAAAATGTGCCTTTCCACTGAATCCCAAAATGCCCCGGTGTTGCAGTACTCAGCAGGAGGATGGAGACAAAACTAGAATTAGTTGGCTCTGGCTTCCATTGGTTCTGACTCTGCTTATCATTGACTCTGACTCCACCTCCTGTTGGCTTGCCTTTCTGCTCTATCAGTTCCAATGGTCACCACTCACCACTGTGCGTTTCCGTCTACAGTGTTGGGCCCTGGTGCAGGAAAGCAGCACTGCCATCAGAAATGATTGGGGCACCCTAATCAGTATTGGCATTCCGCCGGCTTTTGAAGACACACCTGCTTGGATCAGCATTCCCCTGGAACATCACCTTCTGATCTTATTGTTTTAATTGTTTTAAACTATTTTAGGGTTATAGTTTTTAGAATTAGGGATGTTTTGATGTAGTAGTGGAACTGTTTTAATGTGCTTTTTAAAGAATGTATAGGTTTTATAATTGATTTTATAGTTGCAAACTGTTTAGAAGCCATTTTGGCTTGTAAACAGTATATAAATGTAATAGAAACAACAGTTGAGGGGGGGGGGAACACACACGCCACAGCAATGTTTTCAATATCCTGACCTCATCATTTTATTACCCTCTGCTGGTGACTTGGTAGCTTCACCATTTATTAGAAACATGAGGGACAGATTCATTTTAAAATGAAGCACATGAACATTAGGCGTAATGCTGCCCTCTAGTGATGTCAGCTTGTAAGTTTATCTAATGTTAAAATAATACCTGGAGAGAGGGGGAAACAAACTTACCATCAGCTCCCCATAGGAGGACAGGAGACCTGCTCCATAGGCTTTAATAGTTCCATTTTGTTTGCAGAGTCCAAACTCAACAGTAAACCAGTAGAGCTGGTAAATACAAAGAGGAATGGGGTAGACTATGATAACTCCTCTGAGAAGTCCCAGCCCCACCAGGTTATCCTGTGATTGTATGTAGTCACTATGTCCCTGGAAATACACCGCATTAGGTTGCAAATTTATTTATCTGCGTTAACGTTGCTCCTCAAAGGCAGCTGCCTGCTGGCGACCATTTTGATTTCCCCACAATGTCAAACAAAATGGTGGCTGTTGAGGCCAACAAAACTTAGTCCTTTGGGGTGGGGAAGTTGAGGGTAAGCATCTGCTAGACCCACCTTGGGTTCTGTTTCTCATGCTAGAAGACAGGTAGCCAATGCTGTGCCCTCCATATCTTGTTGGACTACAATTCCCATCATCCCTGACCATTGGCCGTGCTGGCTGGGGCTGATGGGAGTTGGAATCCAAGAATACTCAGAGGGCAACACATTGGCTACCCCTGTGCTGGAATGTGATTATATCACATTGAAAGAATCACACAAACTTTGTGTGCACAAATCAGGATGCCATCTGGGTTTGTTTGGGAATAATTTTGTGTGTGTGTGTGTGTGTGTGTGTGTAATCTCCATGAAGAGGATGCAATTTGCGTTTTCTACCTCAAGACACCCAAATGTCCTGACATTAAAAAAACAAAATAAATAAAAATAAAAATAAAAACCAACCACTGAGCATTTTCTAGGGGAGGTTGAAATAGCTTATATTTTGAGCCTTTTGTATTATACCTGCAGTATGAAAATACATAAATATATATATATATACTCACTGTTGACAGTTTTTCTATATCAGCATCAGATGCTCCTAGAGAAGCTAATCCAATATCCTAGATCAAGGATCAATATATTTATTGAAAGGCTGGTTTATGAGAACATACAGTCCTTTTCTGTGAATTATTATTACACTGAAGGTACGATCCTTAGCTTAAGGACAAACATCTGTGTAGTTTTGTATGCCTGTAATTTCCCCCAGTTTAATCTAGTATATCATGTAGGTTAATAATAATAACAATAAATTGAGAGCTAATGCTGCATATTTGGATTATAGTTTAGCCAAGTGTGTACGATACAGGGAAGCATAACACATAAATTTCTAGTATGAAATAGTCTTTCCTGGTCCACACCCATGTGATTTGAGACACATCTGGCAACATCAGTGCAAAACTAGGAACCAGATCGCTTGCACTTAAAAAGTGATGTAATCCAACCATGCTCAGCTGAACACAGAATAGAAAAAACTTGACCCATATCCACCTTAATGAAACCTAGCAAAATTATGTCATGTGGAGTGCCATCATTACCATTTGTCCATTCTCAAGGAGGAAGTAATGCTGTTGCTAGTACAACTCTGACACTACATGAAGCAACGGTTTTGGGGTTTTTTTAGGTAAAATAAAGGCCATCTATAACCCTCTGCCACATATCTATCAGATGAATCCCCAACCTATTTCCCCCCCCCCCTTTAAATTGCCATGCCCCTGAAGAGCACAGACAATTCCAGGATGCCTTTTCTGGCTCATCCAACCCCTGAAACCCTTGGGAAAGGCTGGATCAAATAATTTAGCCCCCTACTATCTGGCATAAATAATTGGGAGTTGAACTGTACACTCAGGGTTGAACTGAGCTTTTCGGCCAGACCAAGGAATTGTGCAGCCTCCTCACACTTGAGGTTTAGCGCTCTCCAGACCCTGTTCCATAAAAATAGGTCTAATATCTACATTGTTCCCTTCTTTTCAAGTCTTGGAGGCTACTGCATGCCATCCCTCCTATATAATACATCCCACCTGAGTGAAGCCTGTAACTCATTCTGCTTTGGGTGGGTGGAATTAGGTAGCGAGTCCAGTGGTTTCCTATCTGGCATAAATGATTCTACAGAACAGAGGTCGTTCCTGACCATTGGCCGTGTTGGCAAGCACTGAAAGGATCTGGGGTGCACCTACATTTGGAGGACCCCAAGTTCCCTGCTCTCTAGATTGAGGACAATCCTATATAGGAGACTCCTGTATATCAGACTATTTGTCCACCTGGCCCAGTGTTATCTACTCTGACTTGCTGAGGCTCTGCAAAGTCTCAGACTTTCCTTGTTGTTTGCTTCCTGTTCCTTTTGACTGGAGATACCTGGGACAGGTGACTTCCTGCATATAAAACATGTGCCCTTCCACCAAGCCACGACACCTTTCCCTGTCAGAACAACAGAAGCGTTACCTGAGAAAACTGGGCAAATTCTTTGTCAGCTAACATGGGAACGTGGCCCAGCAGTTCGTGACAGCAATCACTGTGAAAACGAAAACATGTGCTGTTTTTTTTAAGAGTCCTAAGATGTGTCCCTTGCGTCTACCTGACAATCCTTGGTGTGGCGTTTGCCCTCCTAGGTGGGTCATAAGGAAAGGGTTAAATGAGTGTGAAGTGATTGGCCAGTGGGAATCCAAGGGGAGGAGTTAGAGTTGGAGTTGTTGGAAAGTCAGTTGGGAGTTGGAGAAGGAAGAGGGAGGATAAGTCTGTGGGTTGGTTGAGTTTTGTTGTGAGAGAAAGAGAGAGAAACTGTTAGGAGGAGTCAGATAGACAGTTGGGATAATTGTTGTTGTTTAGTCATTCATTCGTGTCCGACTCTTCGTGACCCCATGGACCAGAGCACGCCAGGCACTCCTGTCTTCCACTGCCACCCGCAGTTTGGTCAGACTCATGTTTGTAGCTTTGAGAACACTGTCTAACCATCTCGTCCTCTGTCGTCCCCTTCTCCTTGTGCCCTCCATCTTAGAAATTATTAGGAAGGTATAGGCGGGTATAGAAACTAAGGATAAGAAACTGACAAGAAAAATTAACTGAAACCATAAACTTGTTCATGCTTATAAAATAAGCTTGATTATTTGTTTTAATGTTAACAACTGTCTGGACTCAGTGTGTACCCGAGAGAAACGGGTTGGTGGCAGCCGGAAAGTGATCATAGTGGTGGCACAGGGATCAATAGACTGTCAAACGTCCGGGGACCCTGTGTGATCACCACACTTGGATTGCCACATCTCAATCCAGAGAATGTACCTAAGATGCCTCTTTAAACTCCACACCACAGCAGGCGATAGTGAAAGTGGCTTTAGTGGACTGTTCCTTTCTTAGTCCTCTTGAAGAAAGAAAGAAAGAAAGAAAGAAAGAAATTGGGGGAGGGGACTGCATGTGATCAATGCCAAGTGAAGTTTGAACCTCAGACACATTTATACAACTTCTAACGAAACAGGAATTTGGCATCTCAAATGCTGATGTTGGATCCTGATCTCAAGATTTGAAAGCCAGTGGAACGTAATAAAATACGGATGGTGGGCGGGGTGGGAGGTGGGGAGAGATGGATAATAGAAGTTACTGTGTGGCCAGAGAAGGGTGTTGCGTGTGAACAGATCATAATAGATTGATGCTGACAGTCAAAACTATTCTCATGCCAAACGGAGTGAGAATCTTGAAGACTTCCTATAACCTTTTCCTGCTCCCAGCAGCTCTCTGAGAAATAGAGTCCTCACAACCCCCAATCCTAGCAGAACAGAAATATTGTGCTATATGGAAGCACTGAACCAGCTTCTACAGAGCCACTGCTGGCCTCCCTGGCCACTACCTGAGAATGACTACATGATCACCCAACTCCTACTCACGGTTCTGGGGAATGCATTGGAGAAGATGAGTGCCTGATGTATTGGGTTGTCTGAAAGACACGGAATGCCAGGCTAGCAAGGAAATCCCGAGCCGACAGAAGCCCTGCAGCTGGCCTCAGCTTGAAGCCAGTTCTTTCTGCAAGGAAAATTAAAGGAGGAGTAAAATTCGGAATAGGGTTGTGGTGGAAATAGGCATTTGTTTATTTATTGCATTCAAGTCACTACTCAGTTTTCATGAATGCCATCATGCCATGGAAACATTTCTTTAGCTTCCTCTGACAAGGCTCTCCACTCTAGCTGTGGAATGCTTAGCTCATGCGTTCTTCTCACTAAATGCTTCTGTAACCTTTGCAAGCAACTTGCAAAATTGTGTAATATAAAATTGTAACTACAACAACACACACACACGACACACAGTCGCGTTCTTAAACATGGATATCTCAAGAGTTGATGGGGTGGGGTAGAGGAAGGGAGAAGGATTTAGTAAGAAGAGTAACTTGTAAAAACTTTTCCTTGTGATTTATGGCTCTCCAATAAAAGTTGGGCTGCAATAAAGAATAGGGGAGGTGGGCAGGGGGCTCACTTGGACTGAATGCTTAACATCTCCTGGAAACCCAAAGAGAGTTGAAAGGAAATTCATGACCAGTTGCCCTAAAGGAACTTACAGGAACAAATTTCTACTCTTAGCCTCCAAATACAGCTACATAAAATTGTTTTCCCTTTTTGGCTATAGGTTTTCGTTCCTTGGAATAAAATCATGTCTAGTATCTGGATAGATGCATTCCAGAAACACAATATTCTCTCTCTCTCTTTAATGACTTGGAAAGCCATCCTTCAGTTTTGTACCAAGGTAGTACAAAACCAGTTGCCATATTGTGTATCGAGGCCCCGTGACCACCCTGTTCCCCAAGGTATAAATAACTAGACACCATACAGCATATTGGTTTGGGATCAAATAAGGCCACAACTTTATTGGTTACACATGTGAGGTTTGGCCATAGGCATTGTGGTAAGCAACTGCACACGTTACTCCCGCTCATACGCTAGGAGTGTTTCTAAGGGTGAAGCTGGTGGGAGGGATGCCCTATGACCTACGTCAAATTGGGGCATCCCTCAAGCGGTCCCTGTTGGAGGAGTGGTATGGCCCTAGCTTCCATCTGGGCATTGGGCAGGAGCCACTCCTTCCAGAGCCCTTTAACAGGATACCCTTACCCGTGGAGGGGCAAATGGAGGCTACAACCTCCCCTCCAGCCAAGACTATGTTTACTCAATGCCTATCCTCCATACAAAGTTGTGACGATTGCTATGAGGTAGGCGAAAACCCAAATGGTGGTGCCAATTAGCCAAGTGGGGGAAATTCCTGCCCGGCCCCTGAAAAATTAGGCAATCGACATTGTCCATAGCAAGCTTGAACCATCCATGAAAAACCCTAATCTGAGGGACGGAGGGTGGGAGAACTGGCACAGCTACAGGAAGACCATAAGGCCATGCTGGCCAGGCATTTAAACTTCCCCTGGGCACAGCACCAAGGGCTGCAATTGGTCGGTTGGTCCTGTGCCCAAGGGAACACCCACTAACTCCTGCTGCCATTGGCCCATTTGGCTGCAGGAATACGTTCTGGCCTGTGATAGGTCAGTTTGCCAGGAAGGCCTGGGGCCCCCCCACAAAGCTGCCCACCCGAAAAGGGAGCGAATGGACTTTTAGGGTGATGCATGGAAACCAGTTGCCATATTTTAGGAGGCGGAGGATGTGATAGGTGAACTCATCCCACCTCAGTTTTGGATTTGGCTCTGAAATGGGCTTGAGCCAATTCTGAACGATTGTTGGGTGTGCCCCATTACAACCCCCCGTTTCCGGATTTCACTTCTGCCACTCATAAGAACACCCTTACTTGGCAGCAGTCCTAGTGCCATACCTCCTTACCTGTTAGAAAAGCAGAGACATCCTGCAGCTGAGGGATATGGTCTGCTTGATACCCACAGTATTTTTCCAGCTGATGAAAGGCCTCCAGATATTGGTGACAGGCATGAGTGGGATAAAGACTGCTTAGCTTCTGGTAGACTTCTCTCCTGAAAACAATAGCGGTGTTAGCTTACAATGGACCTCTTTGCAAACAGCATATTTTGAATGATACACCACACACATAAGTCACACTTTTCTCATAACAGCGACAGGGCTGCGGGGCATGTGGACATCATGTGCACATGTTGCGGGGCATGCACACACGGTGTGGTGACATTGTGTGGCCCTGGGCCCCCTCAGCTCCTGAGGCAAGGCAATGTGCCTGCCCCCTGAATGCAGGAATCTCAGCATCCATGACAGATGGCCACCCAAACTCTGCTTAAAAACCTCCAAGGAAGGAGAAGCCACCTCCTTCTGAGGGATTCCATTCTACTGTTGAACAGCTCTTACTGTCAAAAAAGTTCTTACTGATGTTTAATTGGAATCTCCTTTCTTGTAATTTGAAGCCATTGGTTTGGGTCTTACCCTCCAGAGCAGGATATTACTCCATCTTCCACGTGGCAGCCCCTAAGATATTTGAAGGTGGCTGTCATATCTCCTTTCACTCTCCTCTTTTCCAGGCTAAACATACCCAGCTCCCTCAACCATTCTTCATACGGCTTGGTTTCCAGTCCCTTGATCATCTTGATTGCCCTCCAGGATCCATGGGGGCACCAAATGGACATGTACTGGACATCTGCTACTGGTATTTCATGGTGTTCACCACAGTGAACACTAATATGTACGTGGAAAATGATTTGCCATGTAAAGCAGATAGGAGGAACCTGTTGCACTCCAGATATTGTTGGACTCCAACTCTATCAGCCCCAGCGAGCAGGGCCAGCAGTCAGGGATGATTAAAGTAACTGTCTTTAAAGAGAAGAAAAATGTTTAGTTGTTGGAAAGAGAGCATGTAATAATCATGCAATGGCATGGAGCCTTGTGGAAGTAGGTTTTTATTCAGCTCTGGGGCTCTCACACATTTGTAAACATTGTTTTATGAAAATTGAGGTCATTCTTGGAAATGCTGACTAAGCCAATAACCTTTTCCTGTTTGAGTATTGTATTTCTCTCTCTCTCTCTCTCAGCGCTCAAGTGTTGATATGAAGGGTGAAATTCAGCATCACATAATGGTTGCCCCTATTTTCAATAAATATCAAGACTAGGGTGCAGTTTAAGTTAAAGAATGAGAAACAAAAGACATCAGCTTCCAGTGGTGGCTATTGTTAGTACTGTTTTTAAAAACCCCAAAAAGCTTTATGAGCTTTAGACCACTTCCACAATCAGTCAGGAAAAGTTCAGAAGAGCAAGAAACCAGACTTGTGCTTCCTACACAGCATGATATTTGGTCCATTATTCTGTCCTATTTCTTCTTATCAAAAGCAGGGGTGAATAATCTGTTTCAATTCAAGAACTGCATTCGCTTCTGGGCAACCATGCCAGTGGTGCGCAGGGCGAGAGGCCACAGTGGGGAAAGGCCCTGCAGGGTGTAGGGTAACCCAACATCATCTAAGCCTCCCTGTGAGGAAATCACAATGATTTCTGATTTTGACACATCATCAATGGTCCCTGGGGACATCCTGTCATGGCTAGTGGTCTTGAATTTCTCTAAAACTCTTTCAAAGCCACCCATGTTGGTGGCCTCATGCAAGTGATCCCGGGAGTAGTGCAGTTACATAATTAGACTCCAGACTAACTGTGGTGCCTTCGTGGTGCTTTGGTGTCCTCCAGATCTTTAGACTACAGCTCTCATCAGCTCCAGCTAGCATGGCAATGGTTAGGGATGATGGGCATTGTAGTCCAAAACATCTGGAGGGCATATATATATGCGAGTCTTGAGAGTATATATATATATGCGAGTCTTGAGAGTCTCGTGGACTGCAAGAAGATCAAACGCATCCATTCTTAAGGAAATCAGCCCTGAGTGCTCACTGGAAGGACAGATCGTGAAGCTGAGGCTCCAATACTTTGGCCACCTCATGAGAAGAGAAGACTCCCTGGAAAAGACCCTGATGTTGGGAAAGATGGAGGGCACAAGGAGAAGGGGATGACAGAGGACGAGATGGTTGGACAGTGTTCTCGAAGCTACCAGCATGAGTTTGACTAAACTGCAGGAGGCAGTGGAAGACAGAAGTGCCTGGCATGCTTTGGTCCTTGGGGTCACAAAGAGTCAGACACGATTAAACGACTAAACAACAACTATATATATATATGTGTGTGTGTGTGTGTGTGTCTATAATATTTTATTAATGTTTTCTTGGTTTACAAAGGTATGTGCAATGTCTCTTTTTTCAAGTTACATTTTCCATAGGTCAGTTTCATTTGTTGAGACATTAGGGTTACATTAGGAAGAAAAAAAGGGAGAAGAGGTGGAGGGGGCCATGGAGGGTGGGGTTGGGGTCGGGAGGCGATATTTCTATTTTGCTTAATGTATGTGTGGGTTTTTGTGTCAGCGTCGTTTGTGCAGGTTCTCTTTGGTGTTCGCTTGTGTTCCTTTGGTGGTGAGAGAAGTTGGGGTTGGCCTAGGGTGCGGTTTCTTGTTTGTGATTGGCTGTGGTGAACTTTGTTTTCGTGTGTGAGTGGGGTGTGTGTGTGTTTTTGAATCAGGTTAGCCATATTGATTCATATGCTGTTGGTGGATTCTTGTTGTTGTCTTGTTGGGCTGTGTATGTGATGAAGGAGAGCCATACCGGGGTGAAGGCATCTTCTTCTATTTGTCGCCGTGTCAGTTTCAGTTTATCGGTTGATTTTTCTAGTAAGGCTGTTTCCCATACTATTTGGTACCATTGGTCCATGCTTACTCTTGACAGGTCTCTCCAGTGTCTGGCTATGATGTTTCTGGTTGCTGAGAGTAGGTGGGTTATGAAGGGCATTATATTGACTGCTGTCAGCTCTAGACTGACGGCTCATCCTTTTGTGCTGCGTCTTTAGGCACAGGTCTGGGATTTCTGAGTCTGGGTGTGACCCAGTGTGTTTTTTTTCCTGCTGCTGCTGCTGCTGCTTTCCCTGGGGAAAACTGCAAGCTCCGCCCCACATAATCAATCAGATGATGCATTGCACACACACCATTTGAATGGGAATGCCCATCAACTTTGCGGAGGCCTGGCCCCCTCTAATATTTTATTGTGGGGGCTGAAGCCCCCACAGCCCCTAGGAGTTGATGACTTTGACTTACTACAATACCACCCTCCATCGAGAAATGGAAATAAGCAGCAGCATCATATTCCCCCAAAACCTTGGAATAAGAGGCATGTCCTAACCTGGGACCCAAAGGATGTTCCTGTCAGTATCAAGCAGGCAGCCTCACTGGGATAGGTATTCTATAAAAAGGGGCCACCACTCAAAAGGCCCTCTCCCTTGTATGAATCTCTCGTTGATGGGGCGCCTGGAGAGGGGCCTCCACTTCCAATGTTGGAATCGGATGTGGCGTGTTGCATATGGGTCGAGGTACCACTATTATTTTCCATGCCAGAGAATGGAAAGGTGGGAAGGAGCCATTTTACATTCTCACCTTCCCCCACATGTTCTATGGTTTTTGTGGGCCATTGTGACACCAGACACTTACCATGTAGCCGTTTCCTGGGCTGTGTACTCAACTCTTGGCAATGGGTCACCCCTGTAAAAGAGCACATGTGATTAGAAATCCCTTATAGGAGATACCAAGGATCTTCTAGAAAGTGTCCCTAAGGCCTATTGTTTGTTGATCAGGGACAGAGCTACCAACTTGAATAAAATATTGGTGGGCCTAGGTAAGCCGCACACCAGATAATTTTAATATATGTTATTATGATTGATAATATAAGCCAAAATATTCCTAAAAATAACTACAGACATTCACTATCTTTTAGAAGTTCTCCCTTGTCTTCCTGTTTTCCAACAGAGGAGGCTACAGAAGTCTGCAGAAAACTATACTACAACTGCATGAATGTGTGAGCGGTGAAGAAAAATGAGAGAATGGTTTTTGCTTTTGTTTTGTTTTATTGTGCACTTACTGTCTGAAATTGAAGGCCAGGTCAGCAATAAAAGCCCTTCGCTTTCTGTATTCAGCATCGGTGTATCCCTAAAAAGGGATTAAGAGACAACACTTCACTGCAGTAAGTAGAATAGCCAAAAAATATAATATAATGAGATCCAAATTCTTAGCATATGAATGTAGTTCTGACAATGAGAGCCTGTCTAAATTCAGTTTACCTGGCCTAGGAGGGCAAAGATCTAGCAAGGCTCTGACAAACCCCAGCTGCAAAGGTTGCAGTCAAACACACCACCCAGGGAATAAGCTTCAGTGAACATTGTGGGACTTTCCTCCAACTAAACATTATAGGATTGCACAGAAAGACTGCTAAGGCACCTACAATATTTTTTCACATGTTTTAATGGCCATTTTTAATTGTATTTTTGTTAGCTTGCTAATGCAGATATAAAAATATTTCTGAAATGTGTTTGATATTTTATTTATGTTTAGGACTCTGTTCATGTTGTATTTTTATGCTGACCATTTATTTACGGTTCTGGCAAGTGCTTTGGAACACACAGCATATAATTAAGCTGGAGGAGGAGGAGGAGGAGGAGGAGGAAGTGAATTTTGAAATGCAAACCTGTAGTGCAAAAATTCTGATTTAAAATTTAGGGTGGTGGCTCTCGAGCATCCTTGCAAAATGGAGTTTAATGGAGACATGGTGAATAATCATCACAGTTCCTAGTGATAAGACAAACTGAAAATGTCCAAAGGATTGAGCAAGTGAATTAGTTTCAGTTTCAAGTTTTTGCTATATGCTTGTTCCTGATTAATTAATTAATGCATGCAGACAGCATCATCAATGTACAGGGTGCTTTATAGAGTCACCCTTCCTCTCAAAGATGCATGATGTGTCTGGGAGGGGGGAATCAATGAATAAATCAATGATTAAAAATGTGTGTGTATATAAAAAAGGTAAAGGGACCCCTGACCATTAGGTTCAGTCATGGCCGACTCTGGGGTTGTGGCACTCATCTCGCTTTATTGGCCGAGGGAGCCGGCGTACAGCTTCCGGGTCATGTGGCCAGCATGACTAAGCCACTTCTGACAAACCAGGGCAGCGCACGGAAACGCCGTTTACCTTCCTGCCAGAGCGGTATCTATTTATCTACTTGCACTTTGATGTCCTTTCAAACTGCTAGGTTGGCAGGAGCAGGGACCGAGCAACGGGAGCTCACCCCGTTGCGGGGATTTGAACCGCCGACCTTCTGATCGGCAAGTCCTAAGCTCTGTGGTTTAACCCACAGCGCCACCCGCCTCCCTGTGTGTATATATACATATACCTAAGTCATTCTGTTTCCATCTACAGTAACCACCAAGTACCCACTCCCTTTTATTCTCCAAAGCCTCAGTGAACAAGTGCATCTTCAACTGGTACCCAAACGTCAACACTGAGGGGGGCCAATGCCAATCCATAAAACTGTAGAGTTGGAAGGGACCCCAAGAGTCATCTATACCAACCCTCTGCAATGCAGGAATCACAGCCAAAGCAGCCCTGGCAGGTCCAAGTGGAGCAAATTCCACAATTGCAATTCCTTTGCTGGAAGGAACTTAACAGTCTACATTTCAGCAATGGTTGAGATAATAAAGAAAGACTTTGCAGAAGAGGGCAAACGAAGTCCAGTTAGACCTGCAAACCATAGAGTTCATGAACTGGGCAGCACTCAGTTACCACCAGGTCTAAACAACTCACCGGATGGTCATGGTCCAGATCAGGGTCAAATTTGGTGATCAGATGATGGCAGTTGTCAAGGTCTCGTATTTTCTTTGGGAACCACGGTGCTGCAGCCGAGGGTATAAACCACAGATTGTGAGTACATAAAGGGCCGTCTTAAGCACATCCAGCGCTGTGGTGCAAAGATCCCTCCAGCCCCCCCTTTCCCAGAGTAGTTGACCTTTTTTAAGGGGGGGGGACCCCAAAGTTTTTGACCTTTTTTAGGAAAGGTTCCCTAGAGTTGTTGACCCTTTTTTTGAGAACTGACACCACACTTACACATTATCTCCAACAAGCCCTTAGAACAAAATGAAATGAAAAGGCAGAAGAAAATCTAATGAAGTCCACAATTCCAAAGCAAGACTCATTCAAGACTCAGCAGTTCTTCTAATTCATCCTCATGATTCAAATCACCACATATCAAAAAGTTAAAGCAGTCACCAGTTTGTTGTTCTTTAAATAAATTAATAAAGACACAGACAATGAAGTTCCCAGCCAATTTGTGTTTAAGTACAAAGTGGACGTTTTCAAATATTGTGGAGGGTGGGGTGGGGGGTGTGTAAAGCAGTGACATCCTGAACCTAGAAAGGACCCAAAACTTGGGTCACAAAGGCTGCGGCCCTAACTGCACTTACCTGAGAGTAAGCCCTGCTGAATCTAATAGGACCTTACTTCTGAGTAGACAGTAGGACTGCAGCAAGAAACACAGTTGGGAATTAGGGCTTTCTGTTTTAAGTATCAGCCAGAAGAAAATGTAATATTGGAGATCAGGGAGAAAGGAATATGAATAGATTGGGGGGAGGGGACTGACGAGAGACCAAAAACCACAGGTAGCAAGACAAGGCAGACTTTCTGGGGAGCAAGTCTCACACACAGTTGCTTGGGGCGAGGACTGCAGAGGGACCATAGTTGGGTTGTGCGTGTGTGTTTTTCAGAAAAACGTAGAATTGGAAGGGACCCTGCGGGTCATCTAGCCCAACCCCCTGCAAGGCTTTTTAGCTTGCATTGATCTTTTTTTTTTTTTTTTTTAGTTGGATAGGCAATTAACAGGCTTGTTTCACAAATAAGGGAGAAGGAGGGTTGCTGGCTTGGTTTGGTTTGCCTTTGTTCTAGTTTTTAGCATGTGCTTAGTACCGTAGTTTCAGGCTGTGAGCAGCCCTGATATCTATGGGTGGAGGGCCCTGCAAACAGGGCAGCAAACCCAGTGTGGAGGCTCCTCAGCCGGAGGAAGAAAGGGGGCAAGTCAGGGGGCACCTCTCTTCTTCTTCTTCTTCTTCTTCTTCTTCTTCTTCTTCCTCCTCCTTCCTTCCTTCCTCCTCCTCCTTGCGCTCTGCTTCCCCCACCATCACCCGCCTCCCTCTTCCCACAGGGTGAGTGACAGAGAAAGAGAGCGCTATACGCCAGCCAGCCATATAGTTGGCCGGGCGCAGCTTCCATCCTAAGCCTCTGCAGGGATCGCTCTCCTCCTGCAGAGGCTTGGGAGGCAAGCTGCACTCCTGCCAGCCATATGGCTGGGAGTTGCAGCTGGCAGGTGCAGGGAAAGGGGAGGCCACCAGCAAGGCCGCACCGCTCACTGGGGTGCCCCTGAGAGGCCAGCGCCCTGCCGCAAGGCGTCAGTAAGCCCAATAGGAAAGACACCTCTGAGTACATGATACCTACATCATGTGGGGGTTGAACAAGAGCTGGAGTCGCTCCAGCTCATATAATTTAGATGGAACACCCCAGATACACCTGTGGAACACCCCAGATTTGCTGGCCAGGGATGATCACTCCTGGAGGGGTGAAGGATTCCCATAACCAAGACTTCAGCAATCATAAAACAGGCTTAGTTATTTTTGGTATTACAGCTTAATAAACCCTTATGAATATTGCACTAGTGATTAAAAAAAAAAATGTTTATGTGTCTATATGGAAAAGTGAGGCAGAAGCCCAACAGATTGCTTACCTCTTTCTTCTTGGTTGGCTTTCACATCCTCCGCCACCCTCTTTAAGGAATTAGTGAGGCTGCTGACCTCGCAGTTAGGAACTTCACATCTCACGAAAAATTCAAGGTCATCTGCAGTGTTTCTAGATACTTTCGCTGGTCTGCTTTCAAGGTGATAGATTTTAGTATCGAACACCTGTAAAAGGCAGTCCTACATAAGCATATATTGTGTGTGTGTGTGTGTGTGTGTGTGTCCAATTGCAATGCACAGGGTTGTTCACAAAAGTAACACGCAAATCAACAAAAGTAGCAAGCAAATAAAAGTAATAAAATACGAATTCGACTTCCCCTCCTTCGCAGCTCAACTGACTGCCGTGAGCAATCTGGAATCAAACCTTTTGTTTAACTGGAAACTGTGCTACACAAACTTACACATCTCTACTTGGGAAGTTAAGTCGCATTGCATTTGAGTAAGATTGGTGCCCATTTAAGTGCACATAGAATTGCAGCTCTAACAAAAGCAGCATTAAAAGTATGGCCACTAGCCCTAATGGCCATGTTCCGCATCCACTGTCAGAGGCAGTAAGCCTCAGAGTACCAGTTGTAGGGCACCACCAGTGGGGTGAGGGCTGTAGCTCTCGGCTCCCAGAGGTACCTGGCTGGCCACTGTGTGGGTACTGGAAAAGATGGGTCCTCCTTGGACTGGTCCAGCAGGAATCTTCTTATGTTATTGAGGCTCATATGCAAATATTCCTCTACCGCAATCAATTGGCAGGGCATGTTGTTAATTATCTCCACATCATCTCTTCATCACCCTGCTCCAAATTAACATTTGATGCACAGTTTTGGGCAAACGTGCTGGGAGTTTACTCATAAAAAAATTAATTAAGTTGGTGATGATCACTGAAAACTAATACGCTGCCCCCTACAGAGATTTATTTATTATCTTTCCATTGCTAGGATCTTAAAAACATTTTCATTGCTTTCTATTGCAAAAAAGGAAATCAATATCAAAATAAGCCTCGCAAACCTGTATATAAAGCCCTTTTTTAAAAAGAAAGAAAGAAATCAGAGTCTTGTAGGATGAAAAGAGGCAAGGGTGCAAATCCGCGCTCAGCTATGAAGGCCACCTCGTGACTCGATTAAGGTGAGGCCATCTCGTGACTCGATTAAGGTGAGGCTGATAAGGTGAGCCAATCTCACCTTAACAGGGCAGGCTAAAAATGGGGACGAATAAAACTCTCAAGCTCCTTATCAATGTGATAAAGAGATGTACCTCGAACACTTTGGCCGCCCTAGAAATGCCAGCTTTTCTCCCGTTGCGGAGGGCGAAGGTGAGGGTCAGTGTGGCTTTTCCCGCAGCCTCTCTATCCCGCGCAGAAGGTTCTTTCTTGGTCGACGGCTCCATCCTGGAGGGCAGATCCTCGTCTAGGTTCGTGCGGGTCTGCCGGGGAAGAGGTCTTGCCTCAGCCTTTTAGTCGAGGCAAAGCAGTCTTGGCTCTTTCTGGGAGGAGGCGGAGAGCCCACCTCGCCTTCCAGGAATGGCGGCAGCAGCGCCTTTACGCACCTGGCTCAGCTCGGCAAGCAATCGAGGAGCTGTTCGTGGGGAGAGGGAAATCTGCCCACGATGGCTGGGGACTTGTCCTCCAGCACTTGAGACGTGGGCTCATGTAACCCAGAAGGGCGAGAGACGGCGGAGTCTCGGCTCACGTGTGGCCCGTCCCACCAGGAGAATTGTAGGGGGGACCAACTTGGGAAGGTACTCCAAGCAGCGCCTTAATAATAATTATCATTCAAAGCAGGGCGAGTTCCCCCCTCGAATGGATATTTCGACCTTACCGATTGGTGAGCTTTATGCTCGCTTTAATGTTGACGGGTGTTAAATTGCTAAAATGTCTGTTAAATTGTGCATTGTTGGGGTTTCTCTTTAGTTATTGGTTCTAGCCAGATGGGCAGGGTATAAATAAATTATTATGATTATGATTATGATTATGATTATGATCATCATCACCACCACCACCACCATAGATTTGTATTAGGTCTCCTTGTTGTACAACAGTTTAGGGTTTTTTTGGTTTTAAAAAACGCCCTGAGCACAGATATATTTCCTGGAAAATGGGGGATATAAATAAATGGATTATTGACTGGTATGTATGTGTTATTAAAAGTGCTTATAACCCGCCCTCCATCTGTACAGATTACCTATTCAGAGCATAAGATAAGGAAGATCAGTCGAATTATAAAATACGACAAAGAGCTACAAGTATGGAGGTTTGGTTATAGACTCCGGCTAGGATTTGGGTTCAAATCACAACTCAGCTATGAAGCTCATTGAGTGGCCAGTGGCCAGTTTGTGTCTCTCCTCCTAGTCTACTTGTGAGGATAAAATGGGGAAGAAGGAGAACCACGTGCGTCTCTTGGCTATAGATGTAACGATATAGATTTAGGTAGTGTTTTGTTGCAGTGTGTTCCGTTGATTTTATGTCATGCTTTATGTTCAAGGGACTGATAAACTGAATAGAAAATAATTAATTGGTCGATTCGTGTATAAAGCCCGTCAAACTAAACAGGCATCTGAAAACAACGGAGTCCGTTAAACTATGATAAACCTCTGAACCTCCAAGGTCCACACACGCACCCTACACTCGGTATGGATCTGCAATTGTGTGTTGCCTTGTGAGGAAGAAAGTCCGGCTTGGATGGCAGCTGCGCTTTTGCGAAATGTTTTGTACTGCATTGGTCGCTCACCTGACGTGGGAGAGAGGTAAGCCGCCTTGAGTCCCTATCAGGGAAAAAGGCGGGGTATAAATAAATATAATCAGTTCGCATCCGTCTCGGGAGACAACGGAGGGGAAGAAGAAGAAGAAGAAGAAGAAGAAGAAGAAGAAGAAGAAGAAGAAGAAGAAGAAGAAGAAGAAGAAGAAGAAGAAGAAGAAGAAGAAGAAGAAGAAGAAGAAGAAGAAGAAGAAGAAGAAGAAGAAGAAGAAGAAGAAGAAGAAGAAGAAGAAGAAGAAGAAGAAGAAGAAGAAGAAGAAGAAGAAAGGGAAGGCAGATTTCCTGGCCACTGAAAAATAAAGATATGCTCTCCAAGGTACCGCCAATAAGACAGAAGGCGCTTCTTCTAGCGCCAAGTGCCCCCAAACAAACACCATACGTATTTAGGGAAAATATAAATGACTTCTGCTGCTGCTGCTGTCGGACTTTATTATCCTGATTTTTGGAAAATCAGTGGCTGGAACGATAATACTGGATGTGAGAGAAGGAGGCTGATGGCTAAAGATGGGAGGGCTAAAAAAAATAAAAATCCGTCCTTTATTTTAAAATCTTCTCACTTGAAACCCAACCACAAACGAAAGGTTTGCGGTGTAAAAACGGACTGAAATATATTAGCTCCGTTTAGCTCAATGCGTTTGGCTAGAGAGCGGGGCAGCAGCGGAGTTATTCCCTGTTTTGTTCTGTTTAAAAGCTGTTCATCCTGTCCTCCCAACTTCGTTCTTTCTTAACTTTGTGAAGAAATGGACAATGAAATCGTGTGTGTGTGTGTGAATCATAGAGTTGGAAGGGATGCCGAGGGTCATCGAGCCGAACCCCCTGTAATGCAATAGCAATGCGACGTAGATACGGATAGCAATCAGTGTGGATGCTTCTTCCTTAGACAATTCCTGTCCGAGGTGCTGAAACTGCCTCCTAAAAACCCAGTAAAGATTCATGCCAAGCTGGTATATATTCCAGCTACCCCGATGTGTAGTTTTCCTCTCGTGACCGGTTGTTAACCTCTGGGATCAAGCAGGATGGAGTCACTCTGAAAAATCTTTTTTTTTATTATCTATTTATCATATTTTTAAGCTATATAGGCTATAAGCTCGGGATGGGCAAATATATCACCAGCGGGATATAAATGCCTCCAACTGGGGCTGACTCGAAGACAGAATGAAAGTATTGGGGGGGGGGTTGTTTTTTGTCTGTCCTACTACTAAAAAGACAAAAAAAAAATAAAGCTAAATGGCGTGGGAGGGGGAATTTAGAGGGCTGGACTAGGATCTGAGAGATCAGGGTTCGAATTCCCACGCAGCCATGAAGCGCATAGATGACTTAAGGCCGGTCACTGTTGTTCAGCCTAACCTACCTCACGGGGTCGTTGTGAAGATAAAGTGGGGAGGGGGAGAAGCGTGAATGCCGCATTGAGCTTCTTCGAGGATGGGGGGGGGTGTATAAATGTAGTGCATATATAAGAGTTAGCGACGAGACTCCTTTAGCTGAAATGTAAGAGGGTTTTTTTAGTTCAACCCTACTGCTTTGTTGGTGATAAAATCAGCCACTTAGAACTCAGGCACGATGTAGCTGGTCATTTTTAGCAGAAAAGCTATGGAAAGAATCGGTGACATTTTGTCTTTTTTTAAAAAAGTAAGCTGAGTTTATTTTGAAAGCTAGATAGTGGGGGCAGAGACGGAGACAAAGCGATATGCTGTTTTTAGAAGACGTCAGTTCCAAATTAAACAAACAAACAAAAACCCCGATGGTATATTTTTATTTCTTGCAGTGGTGTGCATTATTTTATTCCTATCGAGATCTGCTTCGGTGATCCTTGACAGTGAGGTTTTATGTCGTGAAAATAACAATAAAATACAATAAAAACAGCTATCAGTCTCATCTTCACAGAGTGCGATCTGTGGGCAACTAAAATAGTAATTGTGGAATACAGCCATCATGGATAATGTTAGATGTTATAGCATGCGCGCCTCCGATATTTTTTTAACGAAACTCAGAACGCTTAGACGTGGGGTGGGGTTGTTTTTGTTTTTTACTGTTGATTTTATTGCTTATTGTTGACTTTTCCTTGGATATTGTCTATGTTTTTATTATGGTGAGAACTGCTTTGGTATTCCTTTTGTAAGTGAAAAGTGATATAAAAATCGTTTAAACTAAATGGATGAAATAAGGGAGAGCCCAGCATTGGGAAGGTGATTCCCGCAATGAAATCGGTACGCACGTCACAGATCAAAAGACCGAGGAAGGATCTTCTATCGCAGAATCTTAAATTCCATGCCTGCACCGGCGAGGCTCCAGATCCTGAGGTTTTGGGGAAAGTGGCCATTTCCACCAGAGACCAGAGTTGGTCCCGGAAATCCAAGTAAACTGCAGTCCTGAAGTGCGAATTATCGCGTCTCCCAAACCATCTAATGAACTAAGCGTTTCTTTGAATCCCTGGTCCTCCCAGACTTCTGCTTGAATTTTGCTGCAATAGCCTTGTCCCCCGAGATATAATATAGCTGATCTTTTCGGATATCCCCAAGCTTTCGCTCAAATCAAGACTTCCTCAATGTCTTTTGTCTTCCGTACTACAGCTTTGCACACCAGGGGCGCGGATCGACCCAAGTTCAGCACCACCATGTCCCGGGAATTTCCACGGAAGGAGCTCCTAGTAAGTGGGTTGCAGCTCAACAGGACCATGTCTACTTAGAAGTCAGTCCCATTGAGTTCAGTAGGGCTTACTCCCAGGTAGGCACCCATAGGGTGCTCTCCGTCTCTTTAAAGCCTTTGATGTAAGCTGGATCCTGCCCAGTGAACTCTGTTCCATTTCCGCGAGCGCGCGCACACGCCTGGGCTTTGAGTCCCCTCGATAGCTACGATTACTCACTGCAAATGTATTATGCAAATAGGGAGGAAAATATTTTCCAACAACATCAAAGCGTTGCCTCCCCCTCAGCTGTGGAATCGTCATAATACTCCCCGGTGCTCAGTTTTTAGCTCTGAAGAGGCCGTTTAAAAGAACAACTGGAAACTGATTTTAGGCGCAGAGGCTGTTCCTCTGACCCCCTGGTAGGGGGACGTTGGTGGCTGTTCAGGAGAGACCTGCTCGCCCCACTGAGCTCAGATCTCTTTGGCTTCCGCTGTGCTTTCTTGGCTAGGGAGAATCCAAGGGAAGCAGCTGCCCAAAGAGTGATATGTGCAGGGTTTTACAAAATCATGGAATGATTGGAAGGGACCACGAGGGTCATCTAGTCCAACCCCTTGTAACGCAGGAATCTTGGGTGCATGGGTGCAGCCAGGATTTATGTTGGGGGCAGGCTTCATGTTGGGGGGGGCAGAACCTCAGTTAGTGAAGTATTTTTCTTGATTTACTTGATTTAAGGGGGGCTGCTGCGCTACACCCATGCTTTAATGCTTCTTCATCTCCAACAACTCATTCATGGAGAGAGACTATTTGCACTGCCCCTCTGGGAGGATCCTGGCATCCAATGAAATGTTGACATGTGGGGGTGTTAATGTAGAAGAGTCTGAGACAGCACAAAAAGGAACTGAACAGGAAGAGCAAACCATCTCTAATGTATCGTGGGTTTTTAAAAATTGTAATTTATTGATGGTTCAAAATCACATAATCAGCTTTAGCATATCATTGCAAACAGCTTTAAACGATGATATAAACAAACAAACAAACAAGAATGCCAAGCAATTAAAAATGAAAAAGCTGAGAGAAATAAAAGTTGCAGGTGAGGCTATAGCTGTGCATTACCTAGCAATTTATTGATTGTCATTTCAAAGAAGAAAAATAAACTGCATGAAGCTGCGTACAGGTTAAGGACACAAGAAGAGCCTGCTGAGTCGGGACAAAAGCCCATTTAGTCCTGCATCCTGCTCTCACTCTGGCTGAGCAGATGCCCTTAGAAGGCCCACAGACAGGTCATGAGCGCAACAGTGCTCTGCCCACATGTGATTCCCTGGCATTCACAGGCATCCTGGCTCTGAAGGTGGACAGCGGAAAATAAATTTGGAGAACAGCCCCCGCCATGCTTTGCGTGTGAACTCCTGGATGAAGATGGGCGGCACCCTAAACAACAAAACAAAGGACTTTGGGCAGGATATGTCTGGGCCTTCACTGCCAAAAGATCCACTTGAATTCCCAGCTGTGTTTCTACCCAAGACTTTAATGTATAAATCAGATTGGTCCATAGGGAAGGCACAAGTTATAAGATGCAGTAGGTACGGTACATAAGAGGTATAGCATGACTAAGTGCATGCTAGGATGCTGATGATCCAACAAGCAACATGCCCTCTGCAACTTCCTTCTGAAGAGCAGAGTGGATGCAGCTGTTAGTGTGGCAAGTGGCCAGAGACCTGGGAGTGGGGAAGCAAACAGGTTTTCCTTCCAATTGGTTGAGTCTGTGAAGTTTGCCGGTGCCAGCTCAACATCTGATCTACTCTCAGTTGCCTCCCCCGAAGCAGGGGGACCCTCACTCCTAGGAGGAGGCACCAGGGGTGGCCCCACAGCAGAAGATATCTGGCTATAGATACCACTCTTGGGTGGAGCAACGCTTCTGGAAACCAGTCACTGGAAACCATGAAGGGAGAGTGTTCTTTTGCTTGAATTCTAGTTCTAGCCTTCCCACGGGCATCTTGGTTGGTTACCTTATGTTCTTATGTACTAGGGGTGTCCAATGGCACAGGGCGGAAAAATTCTTCTGTTAACCCAGTCAGCCACTGGAGCCAGCTCTCTGCTCCCTAGACCACTGGCCTTCAGGCTCAGACATTTCTTAGGGTCCCAGTTTCACCTCCCCCATCCTGCTCAGATCCTCTCCTATGTCGTCCCACCCTATCTCAGAGCTCTTCCCATTTCTCTTAAGGAGCCAACTCCCCTCCATAAAACCTCCCATGAAATTCATGGCTGTGGATTTTTGCAGGGGAAACTTGCTGAGATCTTTTGCATGTCTCATATGATATAAATGGAGATTACAGACATCTAAACTATCACCTGCCTTTATTATAACTGCGATGACAAGCACATTAAATATGTATCACATTTCTACATGCTATTAGTTATTGGTAGACTTTCTTCATTTGTTTTTTTAAAGTTTGATATTTGTTTCACTGTCCAGTACCGTCCCCCCCTTGGCTCTAGGAGCCATCAAAAGGCATCTGAGAGCATCTTCACTTGATCTTCTGGAGAGCGTTGCAAAGAAGTCCCAACTCATCTGCAAAGAAATTAAGGAAGTCAGCCTTCTGTTTTGCTCTTTCTTTTGCTACAGTTTTATATCCATAGAGCACAATAGAATGTGTACATGGAGTCATTCCCATTTTATCATCTCAATGGCACTAGGTAGACTCAGTGACACAGGTGGCTGTGCATAGATTTGAATCTTGGTCTCCTCAGTCCAAATCCTGTACTCTGCAGAAACCAGTCTCTGATGAACAGAAGGAGCCAAGAGGGCACAAACTGAATGCACTGGCACCCAATAAGTCTTAAAACAATGAATGTTGTTGATAATGTGATATAGGATGAAGAAGAGCATTGCATTTACAAGGAGTGAGAATGGCATCATCAGGCATTACCGCAGCCTACTTGACTCTGTTTATCTATTTGCTGCATTTATGTCCTGCCCTTCCTCCCCAATGAGCCCTATCTGGAATCTAACAGAAGTCTAGCCCTCATCACACTGTTAAAAAACCCATTTGTAAGCCCATTCAACTTGGAAAATTACAGAAATTTGGCACTGAATGAAATTTGTAGTGGTATCCTGGCATACAGATGTGTGGCCAGATCCCAGCATACAGATATATGGCAAGGCTTGAACCAGGGATTGGCATTGCAGGCAACCAGGTTTTGGCGAAATATTAGTTGAAACTGCCCAAGAGACTTTTTGGACTGTGGAACAGATTTCCCTAGGAGTTAGCTCCTTCCACTTCTCTGATGTGAAAATACCTACATGCCACAGAATTAAGCTTTTACTGATGCTGTGTTTTCAACATGTATATATTGGTGCAGGGGGGGGGGGGGATTCATGCAAAAGATACAGCAGTCTCAGCTGTTTATTCCCCCTTTTTCATCCCCACCTGTGAGTTTCAACACTTTATGAAATTCTTCAGACCACATCCGTACACAACGCTCTTTCCTCTGTACCTAACTATGTTTTGTTCAGTGAGGCAGATTTGTCCCCTGCAATGAGATGACCTGTTTTGACTCCCAGTCCCTGAACCACAGTAAATCTCTTAGTGTGCAGCAGGATCTGTAGGCTCCATTAAAACTAATGGGGCAAAAGCAGATGTGCAAGAGTTCTCTATGGACACTGAGTCAGACCCTGTGGGTATTTCCACAGGAAAATCGTTGTATATTAAAAAACAGTTACTTACTGCTGATGGCATCAGCTAAATTCTTGAGCTGCTTTGTGTTGTCCAGAACTTCAATCCGCTCAGTGTACGGGTTGTAACGGACGGAGAACGGGCGGGAAATTGTTGAGGCATATTTCCTAAGGAGAAAAGAGAAACTTTGTCGCATTGTTTATGGATTAATACACTGATTGAATGAATAATTTGCATCCTGCTCTTCAGCTGAGCAAGCCCTTCGTAGAGACACATGTCTTGAGAAGGGATCAAGGCCCCTCCCTTGATTTGGGATGGGAGATTAAGATTGCAATCCTATCTGGGGTTGCCATATTTCAAAAAGTAAAAACCAGGACACCCCAAAAGTTGTTGAGCTTTTTAAAGTAAAAGCTACAAAATTTTTTGAGTTTTGGAGCTTCTTAAGGCATTTTCGGTACAATTTAACCTCCGTTGTTGGTTTTCCAGGACACATGCCTGATTTCTGAAAAATAATCAAGGATGCCAATTTCAGAGGCAAATTCCAGGGCATGTCCTGGAAAATCAGGATGAATGGCAGCCCTATCCTATACCCAGTTTCCTGAGAGTAAGCAACACTGAACTTAGGTCTTACCTCTGAGTACACATGCATATGATTGCATTGTATATTTTCATCTCATTTTGCTATTCTACTTTCTGCCCATAGCTTTGCATTTCTAGCCCCAGTCAACATGTTCCTTCCCCACCCTTCCAGGTGGCATTTTCTATCTAACACCAGTTTAGATTAACTACAGATAAATGTTGATTTATTCATTTCATACAAAAGTTTTTCATTCCCAGGGTGGCTGGCAGGTGAGTTTCAAGATGCAGCACTGAGCTCAGTGACATTTCTGTATTATGCACACATGGAGGGACACTGAATGATCCAACCAACTCCTAAGGGAGGTAAAATTATTACCTTAACTTTTGCTTTGCATCTTTGAAACTTTCTGCAACATAGTAAATGGGCTGAAATTCGGTGACAGGATATTTTTGAACTGCTGTCCTTTCCAAATTGAGAGGTTCAATGGCAGGCTTATTTGATAAGCAATACTAAAGAGAAAAAAGCAGATAGGTTATATATTCCTTCATGTGGTAAAACCTCGAAGCAGTTTACAATAAAAATAAAAATGACCAGTATATTATACATATTAGTATCATTATTATTACTGTCATACAACAGGAGGACAAGCTTTTTAACTCTAATTATTATTTCTAGCAGCAAACTCCTTGTGGTAAGTGCCACAAGGATGGTAACCAAACAGGAGGGAAATATCAGAAGGCCCGAGGTTCACAGAAGTTCAAGAAATCAGAACAAAACAAAACAAGGAGACAAAAATCTTTATAAAAACAAGGACCAGTCCACCCTGGACTGAGCAGCCTTCATTCTACTTCTGCTGTTATGCCTCTGAATACCAGTTGCTGAGAATTGCAGCTGACCCACACCCAGCATAAAGGTTTGTCACAGGCATCTGGTTGGCCACTGTGAGAACAGACAGGCGTGATGCTGAATTAGACGGGCGCTTGGTCTGGTTCAGCAAGGCTTTTCTTAGGTTCTTGTGTTCAGATCCATGGGATGTAGAGCAACAGTTAGAAGAGAAAAACAGGAGAGGGCCCCTGATTGCCATGTTCTACTGCCACTGTTGGAGATAGTATACTTTTGAATTCCAGGTGCTGGAAATCGTAGGAGGGGAGAGTGCTGTTGTGCTCAAGTCCTGTTTATGTAGGCATCTGCTTGGCCACTGTGAGAACAGGATGCTTGACTAGATGTGTGCCCCCTGGTGGCCTCATCCAGCAAGCTCTTCTGATGTTCTTATTGCAATGTTTAGTTGCAGGCCCTGCTTACTCTTTCCACTAGTAAAGGACCCCTGACCATTAGGTCCAGTCGTGGCCGACTCTGAGGTTGCGGTGCTCATCTCGCTTTATTGGCCGAGGGAGCTTCCGGGTCATGTGACCAACATAACTATGCCGCTTCTAGCGAACCAGAGCAGCGCACGGAAACACGGTAGAGCAGTACCTATTTATCTACTTGCACTCTGACGTGCTTTCAAACTACTAGGTTGGCAGGAGCAGGGACCAAGCAACAGGAGCTCACCCCATCACAGGGATTTGAACTGCTGACCTTCTGATCGGCAAGTCTTAGGCTCTGTGGTTTAACCCACAGCACCACCCGCGTCCCTACTCTTTCCACTAACAAGGGTTATATTCTTTTTCTTACTGATACCCCTTAACGCCGGAAGCAGGACAGGGTCCCTATTATATGTTATACACACAGGTCCTAATCTAGCTCCAATCACATGCAACTAGCATGGAGCACACTCAAAGGGCCCAACCTATTTGTTGAGTGAGTGCAGGGCTGTTTGCCCATTTCTGGAAGATTATAAGACTTAGAGTCATGGAGTTGGAAGGAATTAGGGTCATCTAGCCCACCCCTGCCATTCAGGGATCTTTTTGCCCAATGTGGGGGTTCAAACCCACAACCCTGAGATTAAGAGTCTCATGCTTTACTGACCAAGGTACATACAAAGCAGACCTACATAAATACCTTTATACATATTTTTTAATTGTTTTAAATACAGTGGTACCTCGGGTTACAGACACTTCAGGTTATAGACCAGGCAAACTTGGCCCTACAGATGTTTGGGACTGCAATTCCCATCATCCCTGACCACTGGTCCTGTTAGCTAGGGATGATGGGAATTGTAGTCCCAAACATCTGGAGGGCTGGAGTTTGCCTATGCCTGTTATAGATGCTTCAGGTTACAAACTCTGCTAATCCAGAAATATTACCTCTGGTTAATAACTTTACTTCAGGATGAGAACAGAAATCACGCGGTGGCAACGGAAGGCCCCATTAGCTAAAGTGGTACCCCAGGTTAAGAACAGTTTCAGGTTAAGAACAGACCTCCAGAATGAATTAAGTTCTTAATGCGAGGTACCACTGTACAAGATTTGATTTGCAGAAATAGGAACAACTGTGGATTCCTACCTGTAATTCTCCAAATGACGACAGCAGCCCTGCTCCGTATGCCTTTATCTCATTGCCTTCTTTACACAGTCCAAATTCCACAGTAAACCAATAAACCTGGCATAAAGGAAAGTGCAAAGATTATATTTCTTGTGCACGAACTCCCAGATGATCTCATTAATGTGGCTATGAGCCAAATAAAGGGGGGGGGGAGGTACCATGATGGAAAATTACAGGGATGGCTGAATTTTCAAACTTGGGGCTTCAGAACCTTTATCATTTCATATATGAGGGTATTTTGCCAGGTGTGGTTTCTCAAACCTCTGCTTTCCAACAGACAGCTCATCACCACTTCCATTTTGCAACCAGGATAATTAGTTGTCCATGACTAAAGCACTGGGAATGGACACACATGAGCTACCCAAACTCTCCCATCTGTGCAATTATTAAAGATAAAGGAATCCTAATGTTGAAGCCCATCCCCCAAATGAGAACATCATAGAGGTAGAAGGAAGAAGCCCATTCCAGAGATCAACTGCTAATACGCAGGTTGCGGTATATTGCAATCAGAGTGGCAGGCTCTGCAAGAACAGACGCCACATTTAAGCCAGGGCAGGCATAACCAATGTGGTGCTCTGCAGAAGTTGCTGGACTACAGCTCTCATCATCTTTGGCCATTGACCATGCTAGCTAGGGCTAATGGCATTTGTAGTTTAGCAACATCTGGAAGTCGCCACATTGACTAACAGGAGACAGAAGAGAGAGGCCATGCAGCAGCAACAGAGCACATGCTCTACATCTGGCCAAAGGACCCAGATTTCAGGTTCTGATCTGCATGCTCCGAGTTCAAATGCTTGGCATTTTCTGTTTGTATAAGATTTTGGCCTTAAACTGGATCAATATAATAGTCCATATTTTAAACATTTTCTCTATCTACAAAATAAAACTATTATTTTACAGGGGGATTTCAAGAGCATTCTGCACCCACTGAGCAGGAGCTGTCATTCTGAATCTGGTGCTGGATCAAACTGGGGGGGTGGGGGTGTGGCACCTGAATTCTAGAGTTACCGTAGCAAGTTTCTCAATGTATTCATCTGGAGCACCCAGAGAAGCCAATCCGATTTCCTGTAAAAATGAAAGATGGTTGTTTTCGGTTGTTCTTTTTTCTAAAAAGCATTCCCCACCCTTAGGTTTTCTGTTTGTTTTTGTGGGAAGCACAAGAGCCAAAATTAATTTGGGCAAAAAAATTAAGGAGACTTTCTTTCTTACTTAGTTATCAATGAATAATTCCACCACTCCCTTCCTGATTATGAATCGTTATGAGTTCTTATAGGTAGGTGGGTTTTAGGAAGAAGAAAACTCAAAGTGTAAAAGTATGTAGTTTTCATAGCTGATGGCATTACGACCAAATTCAAGGTGTTGGTACTAACATATAAGGTCCTATACAGCTCACGACCAGGTTATCTGAGAGACTGCCTTACCCCTTCTGAGAGTTTCTCCTATTGACGGGGCTTGTGTTTTTAACTGTTTCAGTGTACATCACCTTGAGATGGTTGTATAGCAGGTGGTTAATAAATCAGTGACAATGATGATAACAACAACATAACATTAATGAGGCAACTTTTAAAGATCGAGCGAAAACTCAATTTTTTTAAAAAAAATCTAATTTAAATTCTGAAATGTTACTGAATCTCACATCATGCAAAATGTGATTTTAGGTCTAAATGACACATCAAAGAAGATAGTTTGAGTCTCTATTCAGGAGCATACCCACCACAAAAATCAGTAGTGAACATATTGTGTAAGTTTATTAAGGGACAATCCACAAACAGAGCATTTCATTTCAGAAGCAAATGAAAAGTTATTTTGCTGTGTTTCCCCCTGGGGGAAGTGTGTACTATATTGGATTTCAGTCTTAATCAGGGCTTTTTTTCATCCAGAACTCAGTTCCAGCACCATTCAGGTGGGCACCATTGCCATTATTATTATTATTATTATTATTGGATTTGATATCCCACTTTATTACTACCCGAAGGAGTCTCAAAGCGGCTAACAATCTCCTTTACCTTCCTCCTCCACAACAAACACTCTGTGAGGTGAGTGAGGCTGAGAGACTTCAGAGAAGTGTGACTGGCCCAAGGTCACCCAGCAGCTGCATGTGGAGGAGCGGAGACGCGAACCCGGTTCCCCAGATTACGAGTTCAAGAAAACAAGGGAGGTGTTCATGGTGAGTTCCAGCGCCTCTTTTTCTAGAAAAACAGCACTGGTTTTAATCCTAGAAACTCAATCCTTTGGCAACAATATCTGGAGTGTTTGTGCTTATCTAGATCCTGTATGATGCTTTTTGATTATTTTCTGAAAGGTGTTGTCTGCCGGTTGACATCTCTTTTTTTAAGGGTTTTACTTACTTGAGAAAACTGAGCAAAGCTGGGATCAGCAAACAGAGGGACATGTCCTAGGAGTTCGTGGCAAACATCACTAGAAGAAAAGCAGTATGAATTGATCAAGAGTGTGAAAAACACTATTCACGCTTTGAACACAAGGAGGAAAGGCTTGAAGTTGCCCATCAATCACAGCCAGCAACCGGACTGCAGATCAAGCAGGTACACAGCTCACCTGGCCCCAGCCTTTCCCACTACTGTGAGATTGGTTGTGCGTCTATTTCAATCACAGCCATTCTTTCTAAACCTGCATCTCTACATAAAAATTAGCACCTGTAAATGTTACGCAAACCAGCCCCCTCTGTTGTACCCGATATAGTTCTTCCTTTATTGGCCCACCCTTATTTCATAAAGTGCTATGCACATTTGAAAAACAAACAAACCAAAAAACCCCAAAACTTGGCCTTTCACTTCATTGGCCTAATACTTACGGTTCTGGCGTGTACATTGGCCGCGATGAATGGCGGATGTATTGAGTAGAGTGAAACACCCTGAACGCCAAGCCAGCCAAGAAATCCCGAGAAGACAGCAGGCCAGCTACAGGACGCAGGCGGAATCCAGTGCAGCCTTTAAAGAACAGCGGAGCTCTGCATTACAAACCGGTTGGGTGGCCATCTGTCATGGATGCATTAGCTGAGATTCCTGCAGTGCAGGGGGTTGGACTAGATGACCCTTGGGGCTCCTTCCAACTCTACAATTCTTCAGTTCTATGGTTGAAATCACTTTGGCACTTGTACAAAATGCAGGAAGCTGCCTTTTACTGAGTCTTAGCATTAGCCCATCTAGCTCAGCACCAGGGGAAGCCAATGTAGTGCCCTCCAAATGTTTGCTGGACTACAACTCCCATCATCCCTGGGCATTGGTGGTGTTGGCTGAGGCTGATGGGAGTTGTAGTCCAATAACATCTGGCGGGGATCACATGGGCTACCTCTGGTCTACACCAATCAGCAGGAGGTCTCTAGGATTTCAGACAGAAGTCACTCCAAGGTCCTTCCTGGAGATGCTGAGGATTGAATCTGGGACCTTTTGGGTGCAAACCACATGCTCTACCACTGAGCTAAAGACCTTCTCATTTATGGATCATTTATGCAATAAAATCCTAGGCATGGTTACACAGAAGTTAAGTCCCATTGAATTTTCAGAACTGTGGGAATCGTTGGATTTAATGTGGATAGGATTGCAGCCTTAGTACATTCAAATACAGTGGTACCTCGGGTTACATACGCTTCAGGTTAGACTCCGCTAACCCAGAAATATTACCTCGGGTTAAGAACTTTGCTTCAGGATGAGAACAGAAGTCATGCAGCAGTGGCGCAGCGGCGGCAGCAGGCCCCATTAGCTAAAGTTGTGCTTCAGGTTAAGAACAGTTTCAGACCTCCAGAATGAATTAAGTTCTTATCCCGAGGTACCACTGTATTAGGATCACAGTTATAGCAATTGTGTTGACGATGTCAGATATTGGATCTTCACACCTTTACTTACTTTTCAAGAAGTTTGAGACATCTTCCAGCTGCGGGATGTTGTCTTCTTCATAGCCACAGTATTTCTCCAGGAGAGGGAAAACATGATTGTGTTCATAACAAGCGTGGGTGGGATACAGGGTCTTCAGCTCCCTGAAGACCGTTCCCCATGTTCTCTTCTCTTCCTCGGTGTATGTCACTCTGGGGATTGGCTGCCCACTAGAAAAAAAAGAGGAAAAGGCAGATAGCTTAAAGCTACTGCATGAATGCACCCCATTCCTATTAACACCAGCACCAAATAAGGTGCCTTTAATCACTGTATAGATGAGGGGATTGCAGGTGTGGCCTCCAAGGCCCTCAAGGAAACATATCTGACTCCCTTGGATCATCACAACAACTTGGTGAGACAGGTGCCAGTGTGCTCACTGGTGCTTCCTGTAGGTCTCAGCAAATATACATTTCATGATATGCCATGCTCCCGCAGCAGCCATTTTGTGTTTAGTCACATCCCGGCGGCAGCCATTTTGTGCATGGCACCCACAACGCTTTCTCAAAATTCCAAATGTGACTCGAAAAGATGGGCCACCTCAGCAATGAGGTAACTCTTTCTTGTAGAAAACAGCACCGACCTTATGCACAAATAAACAAGCAAGCATAGCTTGGAGTCAAGGAATAGTGAGGCAAGGTGACACACAGGGGCAGCAGAGCAGACCTCCAAGAAATGCCTCGCCCACTGCAGCTCCTGCTGCTACGGTGTGCTCCTTGAGGTAAGTTCTGCTGCCTCCTTAGCAACCCCACCCCACCCCAATGCCACCTCTATGGCAGCCTCTCAGAGAAGAAGAGGTGCTGCTAGTGTCCTTCCACCTCTATGAAGGAAATGGCAATGGCTGTCCTCTGCGGTCTCCTCAGGACTGCACCCACCTGATTCAGAGTGGTCCCCTTTCCCTTCACAACAGAGGCATTGTGGGAAATTCTAATGGCAGCTGGATTTGGCTACATGTTGCTGCCTGGAGTTGCCAGGCTGGGAAAATACATTTAAATGGGGGGGGGGCAGGGTGGACCCTAAAAGGCTGCTGGGCCCCTGGCAAGCATTCTGGGTGCTGATGACAACCGTGCCCCCCCAAACAATAACAGTATCCCTCAAAAGGCGGCATGTTACCAGCAAAGAAAGTGGGGACTTGTGTGTACAACACAGACATGGACACAGCCAACTCCAAGAGGCCCAGATCCCTCCGAGGTCCCCAGTAACAGATGTGAGATGGCTGCTCTCCCCTGAAAAGCTGATGGTCATTGAATGGTGTGTGTGCACCGTGTCTTGTGACTGAATATGTGGGGTGGGGTTTAGCTGCCCCCCATATTTTGGCATTCCTAACCCTTCTTACCAAGCACATTCAGCTCCGAAAACCACAGCGACCTGCACCCCCATCTCCCGCCTCATTTTTCATTCTACAGGCAGAAAGACTGGGCCTTTTGTCCTGTTCTCACTCCACACAGCTCTTGTAATCTGGATAAGCACTGATCTGATATATAAGCCATGCTATAGCCGCAGAGGACTGGCCATAGGATCAAGGGGCTGTCTTAGCCCTCCCCTCAGATCTCCCCTGGCCCTAAAATTCTGCGGCCCTCAGAGTCAGCTGAGGTAATGGCTCAGCAGGAAGAGCAAATCTGTCTCTGCCCTCCATACAGTTAGCGCGCTGTCAGTCTGGCTCTGCCTCGAACGAGAAGGGAGTCCTTTGACCTGCTCCACTTTATTGCCTTGACATTAAAGCGGAGGGAGGCTGATTCTTCAGAAAATAATTTCAAAAATGGACAGGCGGCCCTCCCCAAATCAAAGAGTCTTTTCCAGCAATTTAATAGGGTTTGAGGCGCTGCTGGGATAATGCGAGGGATTTCTGGAGCTCCAGGCTCTTTGTCGAAATACAAGCGATACCCCACCATTCCCTACCCCCTTCGTTTTAGCCGGAGCCTGATGGCAGCCCCCCAATAATTGTGCAATTTTCTGTGTCTCTGCACCAGTCCTCCTTGATCTCTGGAGCTTTAAACGTGATTTTGAATTAGAGGGAGGGGGAACCGGGACCACTGTGGTTTCTATAGCATTGACCTTTTCTAATTAATCCTTAGGCCACCTTCATGGGCCCAGAGAAAAGAGCAGAGGCTTAAGGCACCGCCAGACACCAATTTGAAAGCTGCCAAGATCAATAGACTAGTGCTCAGGGTGGCAGGTGAGGTGGGGAAGGGGAAGGGGAGGGAAACTGGGATGCAAGAGGGGAGGAGATAAGCATGAATGCCTGAGGGTGGTGGGGAAAAATGGGGCTCGCAGAGCACCATCCTAAATTGTCCATCCTTTTCTGTGTGGGCCTTGGGAATGCTACCATTTCACTTTCACAACTTCTACAATATCTTGCTTTGATCTATCTTATCTTATCTATCTATAATAATGATAATAATAATAATAATAATAATAATAATAATAATAATAATAATATCCCGCTCTCCCCAGCCGAAGCTGGGCTCAGGGCGGCTAACAACAATCAAAATAATCCAACGTTCTAAAAACATTTCAGTATAAAAATTAATTAAAATCAAATTGATGGCAACCATTAAGCAAAATTCTGTGCAGATTGCCAGAGGAGGGGGTCAGGCTGCGCCCTGACCAAAGGCCTGGTGGAACAGCTCTGTCTTGCAGGCCCTGCGGAAAGATGTCAGGTCCCACAGGGCTCTAGTCTCTTGTGACAGAGCGTTCCACCAGATTGGAGCCGCGGCCAAGAAAGCCCTGGCTCTAGTTGAGGCCAGCCTAACCTCTCTGTGGCCTGGGATCTTCAGGATGTTTTTATTTGCAGACCGTAAGTTCCTCTGTTGGACATACCAGGAGAGGCGGTCCCGTAGGTACGAGGGTCCTAGGCCGTATAAGGCTTTAAAGGTTAATACCAGCACCTTAAACCTGATCCTGTACTCCACCGGGAGCCAGTGCAGCTGGTATAGTACTGGATGAATGTGATCTCGCAGCGACGACCCCATAAGGAGTCTCGCCGCGGCATTCTGCACCCGCTGGAGTTTCTGGGTCAGTCTCAAGGGCAGCCCCACGTAGAGCGAGTTACAATAATCCAGTCTGGAGGTGACCATCGCGTGGATCACAGTGGCTAAGCCAGGGCGAGAGAGATAAGGAGCCAACTGCTTAGCTTGGCGGAGATGTATGCTGTGCGTGTGGCCTTAGTCCAAACCACCTGGGGGGCATCCAGTTGGTGAAGACAGATCTAGATGTATCCCGCTCTAGAGTTTGCAAGGGGCTTGGAATCAGCAACAGACTCACACAGGTAAGTCACTGGGCCCTGGCATTTACCTGCCTCGGCCGACTTCTTCGGTGTGATACTGGAGTCCTGCTCTTGGGAGCAGCCAAGTGATGGGGAAGATCCAATGTGCCTGCTGGCTTCCACCTCCAATGAGAAAGATGGCTGGCGGCCATCTTTACGAAGAGAATCCTACCCTAAGGAAACCTGCAAACCAGGACAGGAGTGCCTATGGCTCTCATGAAGAGCAGCGAAGGGTAAAGGGGCAATGGAAGGGATAGTGGAAGCAGGACAGAGGTTCGCAAGGACCCCTTAGAGAAGTGTTGTGTAAAATCAGTTCTAGATGAATATTGCCTCTTCAACACCCCATCCCCATCCCATGCAAAACAGTGGAGGGGAAGCAAGCCATTAAAAAATTCACAATGCAGCTGGGCCAGGAATGACTGTCACAGAGTATGAGATCAAGACCACAAGTGATGAATTATTCCAATGCTGTTTACAGCTTCTGCTTTAATGTACATTGTGCGCATTCCCCATCTCTCCCCTGTTTAATGGCAGGAGCACAAGAGGCGCTGCTTCATTTGGCGCTGGGGGCTTTGTAGTTGCCTCTGATGCTGCGAGTGCCATTAAATAACAAAGCTTTGCGGGGCCAGAGCTTGGTCCTCATCTGAATCCAATTGATTTCCGGTAAGCTGCAATTTTAGGATAAATGCAGTCAAAGGAGGATTTAAGCACAGAGAGGAAAGGAAAGCCAGCGAGGGAAAATAAACACTTTGGGGGAAAGAAGAAGAAGAAGAAGAGTTTGGATTTGATATCCCGCTTTTCACTCCTCTTCAGGAGTCTCAAAGCGGCTAATTGGCTTGGTGAAAAGGTTCCTGGCCAGTTTCATCTGGACTGTCAGACAGTTCAGATTTGGTGCTGCGACTGAGCCCTGAGTCCACATGGCAGTGCTCCGATTTCCCCATCTCGCTTTTAATTTAGCAGCAAACCATTCACCTAAGAACATTGCAGGTTTGATCCCTGTGTGGGACAGCTGCATATTCCTGTATTGCAGGGGTTGGACTAGATGATCCTCAAGGTCCCTTCCAACTCTGCCATTCTAGGATTCTGTGTGTAGGTTGTATTCAACCTTTTGTATACGCTACCAATGGAAAATAAGTTGCCTTTCTACTCTAAGACAGCCAGCGAGTGATGGTACAGGTTAAACAGAGTCGTTTATCCATCGTGAGCCTTCTTTGGATAGTTCACAAAGTACACTAAAGTTAGCATATAGTTATGAAACACACTTGAACAGTAGTGTGAATCTCTGCCTGTGCACCCACCGAAGAGATGGCTAACTATGCTTATTTGTTGTTCATTTGGAAGTGAGTTGGGAAATGTTTAAAATACAGTCATACCTCAGGTTACAGAAGCTTCAGGTTGCATTTTTTCGGGTTATGGACCGCCGGAACCTGGAAGTACCGGAACGGGTTACTTCCGGGTTTTGGCGGTTGTGCGTGCGCAGAAGCTCCGAATCGCAACCCGCGCATGTGCAGACGCGCCACTGCGAATGTGCATCCTGCACAGATCATGTTCGCAACCCCAGCATCCACTGTATACATATATGAGGGGCGGAGGGAGGGAACATGCATGAACACAGGACTCATCTATGTACTTTGGTGTTCACAGAATCACAGAAATGTAGAAATGTTGGAAGGGACCCTGAGGGCCATCTGGGCCAACCCCCTGCAATGCAGAAATGTCAACTAAAGCATCAATGACAGATGGCCACTCAACCTTTGCTGAGGGAGTCCGTTCCACTATCAAACAACTCTTACTGTCAGAAAGGTCTTGCTGACATTTCTTTGGGATCTCCTTTCTTGCAACTTGAAGCCACTGGTTTGGGTCCTACCCTCCAGAGCAGGAGAAAACAAGCCTGCCCCACCCTCCATGTGACAGCCCTTAGATATTTTAAGATGGCTATCATATCTCCTCTTCTCCAGGCTAAACATACTGGGTTTGGAGTAACCCACTCTCTACACAGCCATTTCCTCTCCATCTTCTTCTTCCCCTTCCTTCCTGGTCCTCAGCCTTTAAGCTTACCTTGAAGACAGGGTCAGATGCCTGTTCCCCCTGATTCGCACCCAAGCCCCAGAATAACTTTTGTAATCGTCCCATGAGAATTGGAGAAGAACCAGCAGGAACTCAAGGACTATGCAACACTCACATTCATCATTTCTAGCTGACTCAGAAGGGCTTTCTTCTATATATGCCCAGATCCTACAATATATCTGCAAAGGGACTGCTACATTGTCAGGATGGAGACCCATTGACAGCACTGGTTAAGTAGAGGCAATCCAGCGTCACGATGCTATGTATATTTAAATCCCCAGACATATTTCAACATTATCCAAAGAATGAGCACACTCCCCAACCCCACACACCATTTCATCACAGATAATATATTGACTTTTAGGATACATTTTGCCCCTTGTTGTCTTTTGTACACTTACTGCCTGTAGTTGTAAGCTATATCTGCAAATTCCTTTCTTCTGGCCCGGTAAACAGGATCTTTGAAACCCTGATAGGGGGAGAGGATAATAAAAAGCACTGATTTGTGCATGTCGAAAGAGAATTAGTTTTAACAAGAAGTGCAGAAGCAACAAAATGTGTCTCGTGTGCATTTTAAAATGAATAAAAGCATAACTTTTTGTGGACTAGAATCTATTTCATCAAATGCATGAAGATTATCCTAAACTGACAGGTCCACATGGAGTGAGGGAGAAAGGAAGAAATGTTGGCAATGAGGTCGGAGGGAAATAATATACAAGAAATATAGATGGCGCTCATTGTGCTAAGCCATAAATGTATGTAGAATAATGGCAGTGATACTTCACAAAGCTTTGTTGGCTGTAACACAGCCTATAGCATTGGGGAAGTTACAGGTGCCCAGTGAGGAAGAGCTTTGGCCCATAAGCCTGAGGGTTTTCTGCACTGCAGTCACCGAAGACAATGTGATGTTTCCAGATTCGCTTGCTTCTTCACATCCTAAATTACCTAATTGCAGCTTGGTTCCCCCCCAAAAAAAATCCAGAAGGAAAGTCTCATTATCTAATTAATAGTAGCTCATGCATGCAGGATACAGCTTTCATGTCAGTGCACTGAGGTTTTGTTTTGCTGATGATTTTGTCCTGCTTTCAACTACTGCGCCGTTTTTTTATCCTGACAGAAGCTCTGAGAGGACTCTTTGATTCAATCATTCAGAGCAATTGAGTCTCCATTCACCCTGCTTTTCTTCTAGGACTCTGCCAAATATTTGTGTGCCAAGTGACTGTACAGAATACATAGCTCATTTCAGATTAAACTACATCTAGTGAAAGACAAATCACACTGCCCCAATTAATGTAATAGCTGCAATTTTATTTTATATTTTAAAAAATTAGCTGCACTGCGCGTAATTTATTTGCAAGTATTCTGCATTCGTTGAATTAATAGCAGTAAATCCTGGCTGCTGCGCTTCGTCTCCTGACATCAGAACAAGGTGCTATTAGCCTGAAAGGATAAGGCAAGTTGTTTACTTGCTTTGGGGTTGTGTGTTTCATTCATTAAAAAAAAATTACCTGCCAGAGAGCCGCATCCATAGGCTTAGAATAAATTATAGCCTTTGGAGTGGCTCCACATTTTTGTTTTATAAACTGTACTAATTTGGGACTGCACCATTTCAGACTACGGGGGGTGTGTGTGTGTAAGGCCATGTATTTGTATGGCTCCCACACATTACAAAACCCCGAATAATTTCCTATAATGCATCATGGGTTCATTCTGAAAATATTCGTCCCAAGTTTTTAGGAACATAGGAAGTTGCCTTATACCAAATCATACCATTGGTGCATCTAATTCACTGTTGTCTGCACTGGCTGGTAGAAGCTCTATGGGGTTTTTGAATAGAGCTGTAATCATCATCAACAACAAAAACCCCAACAGTATCCAAGAAAAAAGATCCAGAATCCATAGTAGGGCATTGCCTTTATTAGGCCAAGAAAAAATGTCACAAAACAGTGAAGGAGCTTTCAAGTTCTTCATAATTCTCCATTAGGCTGAATGCTAAGCAAAGGCAGGGAGGGGGAGAAAAGGGTGCCTTGATTTTAAAGCTTTAAAGGTCTCAGTCTGGAGCACACCAATCATGTTTTCAAGTTGTTCTCTGTGCTCATGAGGACTTGAAACATCATTTTTTTAAAAGTATGTAAACAGAAAGACTTTTTTTTTGCCTTACGGGGTGGTCGGCATCCAGTTCTGCTCCGTAGCTGAGAATTTGATTGGCAAATCTATCCAGTTCTTTAATCGTTCTTGGGAACCATGGAACTAGACAGCGGGAAAGAAAACATGAATAGTCTTTAGCTTCTTGTTGCTGGCTCCCTTCAGTGACTTTCTGTCACTGAGCTACGGTCTTCGCCAAATATAAATCAGCAAAGTGTTAGCCCTTATTTAATGTTAATGCTAGGAAATAATAATACTCACATTCAAAGCATTGACAATACTGAGACTTATGGCATTTAAGAACTAGCATATTTCTTGGTGGCACAAGGAATCAGTTAGTGTTTACGGAGTCACAAGCCTCCTATTTTTGTTTTTGATGTAACAGTTTAACTTACAGCTGTGCTGACTGTGACTATTACTTGTAGCCAAAAATATCTGGAGGGCACCAGGTTGACGAAATCTGCCTAGGATGACATTTTGGCATTTATATGGCATATAAGAAAAGCTTTGTGCACTGAATTTCCGTCTCTGACATAGCCTCTGTCTATTAAAATATGACAGTCCAAAGAGCAATAAAGCAAGAAGGATATTGAAATGTGTTCCCCCTAAAAGCTAAGAAATGTTATAAATTGTACCACTAGAGGGCAGCAGAAGCAAAATATTACTGCCTCAATCACACATACTTTCTCTTACTTAAGAGTTTACTTTAGGGAGTTGTAGGTCTCCCTTAAAGACCTTTAACAATAAGCTTGTGTGCACACTACAAGGAACACAGGCGCAAGCTGGCTTTACACGCATACAAGTGTTTGCATTAAAGAGCCAATTATTTGTTGGTTTGCTGTACACAAGCACACAGATTGTACACACCTTAAATGCAACGGGTGGATACCTCTAACATAATAAGCACAAGCAACTCAGATTTCCACCTGTGCAAGGAGATTTATGGGAAATTTAAAAAGAGCAAACTTTCTCTCCTGCTGTTAATAACAGCATTGCGGAGGAGTGTGACTGTGTTGCTAACCAGCCGGCCAATGTGCCCGATCCTCATGCGCTGCTCAGAGGTACATCCCACGGTATGGTCTGAAAGCAGGAGACAGACAGCTGAGAGACAGGTCTGGGTCTGGGCAGTGACTGGGTGGGAGGCCATCTGTGAACCCCACAGAACACATTTCAGTGATGGAAGGAAGCTGGAAGACTAAGGTTTGAAATAAATAGGTACCTTGTGTGAAAGCCACTTTTAGCCACATTGCACACATTCTAGCACATGGATGCGAAGAGGGATCCCCACAGTTTCAGGGACTACATTCCTAGAACCACAGAATTGTAGACCCTGAGGGTCATCTCTAGTCCAACCCCCTACAATGCAGAGATATGAAGCTGCCAAATACAAGGATCGAACCTGCAACCTTGGCATCATCAGCACCACGCTCTAACCAACTGAGCTATCCACTTCAAAAGAATGAACTTCTGGAGCTCTTTTATGTGCGTCTGTCAGTGCTGAGGCATATAAGCGTTGGTTTGTCCTGCCCAGAAGTGTCTGACGGAGACTCTGCAAATGGGCTCTTGATAAAGCAGAGATGCTCGAGACATTCTGCATGCAGTGCATGTGCCCTTGAGCTAGGAGACCTCTCTTTATTGGATGTAGTAATACTGCAATCACAGTAAGGTAAAAGGAAAAGGACCCCTGGATAGTTAAATCCAGTCAAAGGCGACTGTGGGGTTGCAGCATTCATCTCGCTTTCAGGCCGAGGGAGCTGGAGTTTGTCCGCAGACAGCTTTCCAGGTCATGTGGCCAGCATGACTAAACCGCTTCTGGCGCAACGGGACACTGTGATGGAAGCCAGCAGGCACAGAAACACCGTTTACCTTCCCACCGCAGTGGTACCTATATATCTACTTGCACTGGTGTGCTTTCGAACTGCTAGGTTGGCAGGAGCTGGGACAGAGCAACAGGAGCTCACTCTGTCGTGGGGATTCGAACCACCGACCTTCTGATCGGCAAGCCCAAGAGGCTCAGTGGATGGCCATTGATTTTGTCCAACAATGTCTTAAGGGTCACAAGGTCTTCATCCCCAGTCAGCTTAAAATTAAGTGGGGGCTTACAGTCAGGTAAGAAGGTACAGGATTGCAAACTAAGGCTGTGCTTGAAAAGCCTTCCCTATTCTCATGTCCTCCAGATGTTGCTGGATTGCAGTTCCCATTAGCCCCAGCCAGCATGACCAAAGGGATGATGGGAGTTGGAGTCCAACCACATCTGGAGGGCACTAGGTTCCCCACCCCAGGACTAGATGGGACTTTGGGCAAATAAATTGTTACGAGGGCTAATTTGGGCTCAACTGCCCAGCTTATGCCGGAACCATTGGCCACAAAGAGCAAACAACAACAGCATTCCAAGAGATCCTTTTTAAAAATAGAAAATCACATTATCCGCTTGCTGAGATGTTCTTTGGCCCATTCGATGGGCTCTCTCCTCCAGCCCCAGTTAGCCAGACATGTTGTCTCTTCCTGCTGCCATTAATGAATGGCCAGAGCAAGCTGTTGCAACACTGACCCTCTGTGAAGCTCTGCAGAGCAAATGCAGGCTGATCAGTAATAAATATTGATTTGTCTGCAAGAGAAACAGCAGAGTTTTATGGTCCTGCGGTGAACACCCAAGTAGTGACCAATTTAACATGGGGTCAGATGCTTAATAGGATGCTAATCAGCTATTTATATGAGGGGGCAACAAAACCGGAGGGCTTCAGAGGTTCTGTGGAACTCTGCCCGTTCTGGGGAGGGGTCAGAGACAGGGCTTTAAAATTTATGGTCGGTCCTAGCCACAGGTTGGAGCCTTTTAAAACATAGCCAACTGCTCAGCTCAGCCCCAGGGTCCTAACAGACAAGGCTTCTACAGACTCTAAGCCTCTAGCTTGTCTCCAGACAGCAAAGCGTTGTCTTTACCTCCCAACTCCCACTGAAACAGAATCATATTTAATTCTTTTATTCAAGGCTACTAGGGGGGGTCTGAACGTTTTGCCCATATTAAAAAGGCTTGTGAGCAAATGGCACCGTGACTTAGTTGGCCGATAACAAATCTTGAGTACAGCTCATGGCTAGTCTGGAGAAAGCTTTTCCCTCTAGACTGGAGGAGCTCAGTTTTTAAAATGGCACACAGATTGGAGACAGGGGAGTAGTGACGTCCTGTTTGAAAGCTGCTGCTCAAAGCACTTTTCTCTGCATTGGGAAGGTTGGCTGTTTATGATAACTTTGCAATATACAAGATGGCTGTGTAAATCAGCTTTCTGTAAACCCCAATCCTAACTGTGTCGACTTGAAACTAAGACCCAACAGCTTCAATGGGTCTTACGTTTAAGGGAACATGCCATAAGATGCTATAAATGACAGAGAAGTAGAACCCTCTTCTCTCTTTTTTTTTTGGTCCAAATTATAATTAAGAAAGATGAAGCAAGATAACCTCCCCTCCCCCACAAACCCACACAGTCCCCAAAGTAATTAAACCTTCACTTTTAAGTGATTGTGATTCCCTGCCAAGCCATAACATCTTGCCCCTTTCCTGAATGGAGGGCTCCAAATATTTTCCTTTTTCTCAATGCAATGTCATGGACAGGACACAAAGGGAAGGGTAAGGAGATTATAAGGATTTATTCCAGGAAGATATTACTACCCTTTCATGTTGCTCCCGGGAAGGAAGGCGAGGCAGCAGACCTAAAGCATTTTAAGCCAACCTTAACTGAAATCCTATTAAGATCACATCTGCTGCTTGAGAAGCCAAGAGGGCATTAAGATTTGGATACGTGTACATGTGTATGAGACATAGAGAAGGGTCTGTATGTGGACACTCATGGAATACTGCACTGGTCATAAAAAAGCTACCTCCAGGTGATTGTCTTACTCCTGTGTGCATATTTATTTCTATATAATGAATAAGGAATCCATAAGTGACAAATTCTGGATGCAAACAGGTGGAGTGATGGGACTCATGCTCTGATTGTGGGCTTCTCTGAGTGCCTCCTCTTGGGAACAGGATTTTTGCCTACATGGACCTCTGGTCTGATTTGGGCCCTTCGGTTATGTCTTTGTGATTATGGCACATATCTGAACCATTTGGCACAGTGATTGTGGGGGAAAATTTGCCACTGACTACATATGGATGAATCAGCATGTTCCCGACCAGTGAAAACTTCACAGGTTCATTCATAAGTCTGTTCTGATCTGTTTCCCCACAAATAAGCAATTCTTTTAAACAATCCACATTAAGAACATACCTAAGTATGTCATTAAATATACGGTTTGTTACAATATACATAGAATGGTACCTCGGGTTACATACGCTTCAGGTTACAGACGCTTCAGGTTACAGACTCAGCTAACCCAGAAATAGTACCTCAGGTTAAGAACTTTGCTTCAGGATGAGAACAGAAATCGTGCGGTGGCGGCACGGCAGCAGCGGGAGGCCCCATTAGCTAAAGTGGTGCTTCAGATTAAGAACAGTTTCAGGGTAAGAACGGACCTCCGGAACGAATTAAGTACTTAACCCGAGGTACCACTGTATTTAAATCATACAGTTATAGCTCAATGTACAAACATATTTTATATTCAGATTTAATACCTTGAGGGAGGAAATACAATGCCACGCTAAGTTAAAGACCCTTGGCAGTGTGCTAGCTGCAAAAGGACTTGCTCTTGAAGAACGGCAGGAGTCTAACATGCTTCTTGCTGCTAGCGGCCCAACAGATTGCTGTAGCCCCAATACTTTCTGTTGTGCAACAACTGGTTGTGCAACTGCTGGCACAACCGATGTGTTGGATTTCATATTGCACAACTAATATTCTTTCCCTTATGCAAGTTCAACAGCCCTTGCATTGACGGTAAAAGGGAGCTGAATCGAAACCTTGGGTATTATTATTATTATTATTAGCCAATAACTGTATCACAAAAATATAGAAATGTGCAAAGGTTAATTATGTTCTGAATGACAAATTAATCCAGGAGGTATGGATCACATCAGTCTACACTGGAATTCACAGATATCAAACTCTTCAAGCATCCCTCCTACCATCTGGGTCAAAGGAGATATAGCTGCTCCAGCTACATCTAAACCAGGGACGAGGGACCTGTATTACTACCCAGGTTGTTAGAGTACAACTCCCATCAATCCTAACTATTGTCCATGCTGCCTGGGGCTGAGAAGTGTCGTAATGCAAAAACATCTGTGATTCTGTGATTCTGTGATCACAGATGTTCCCTATCCCTGCTGTATGCTATCTAACAATCCCACAATATCTAGTCTCTGTAGTTAATCAATGCTAGTCCCAAAATGTCTGGAAGGATCAGTAAGAATATATAATTAAAACACTACACATTTAGCTTTCCCATACCAAAGACATACACTCCAGCCAAATTTTATATCATGGACTTCCAAATCTAAAATATCTGCATTTTCCAATAGGATCCATTCCCTTAACCAACACAGATATGCTGCCTCATAATACAATTGTAGGTCTGGCAGGACAAAGCCTCCTCTTTCTTTTATATCTATCAAGATTTTCTGTTTAATTCGTGGCTTCCCCCCCCCCCCACCAGATAAATTTAGAGATATCTTTTTTCCATTCTTTGAGGCAATTTAACTTATTTGCAATCAGGATTGATTGGAATAAAAACAGCATCTTAGGTAGTACATTCATTTTAATGGCTGAGATTCTGCCTAACAGTGAAAGCTGCATCCTTCCCTAAATCTCCAATTCTTTCTTAATCTCTTTCCATAGTTTAATATGATTATATTGAAATAAATTGAGATTCCTCACCATCAGCCAAATCCCCAAATATTTTACTTTTTTATCTATTTTTAGGCCAGACATTTTTTCTAAGGCCTTTTCCGAATGCTAATCCATGTTTTTAACCAACATTTTGGTTTTATCTGTATTTATTTTGAAACTTGTCACTTCTCCAAACCTTTTCATTTTTTCTAAGGCTTCGGGATCACTTACCATAGGTTGTGCCAATGTTAACACCACATCAGCAGCAAATGTCCTTAATTTGTAGACTCTGCACCCCTCCTCTATACCTTTAATTTCCTTCCCTATTTCTCCTTATATGCTGAAGCAATATTTCTAACATCGAAATGAACAACAATGGAGATAAGGGGCAGCCTTGTTTAGTACCTTTTCTTATTTGGCATTTGTCAGAGAGAATATTGTTTATTAGTATATTTGCAGATTAATCAGTATAAATTGCCTTAATTACTGCTTAGAAAGAATTACCTATCTCCATCTTCTCTAACAACTTGATCATAAATGACCAAGAGATATTATCCAAAGCTTTCTCAGCATCTAAGAAAATTATAGATGCTTGTTTTTCATTTCTTACTTCCAGGTACTCGATTAAATTAATTATATTTCTTATGCTGTCTTTCATTTGTCAACCTGGTAGAAAACCTGCTTGGTCCCTTTTTCAACCTGTTGGCTAAAACTGCAGCAAATAATTTATAGTCACAGTTAAGTAGTGAAGTTGGTCTGTAATTTTTAGTCTTTGTTAAATCAGTTTTGTTTAGGAATCAGGGTAATAAATGCCTCTTTCCAGGAAGCCAGAACCACTCCAGTCACTAAAATTCTAGTCATAGTGTCTTTAAGTGGTTCAATCAAAGCCTTCAGATGTCTTCTAAAGGTTATATAGTTACTCATCTCCTTGACATCTGATGGGAGGGTGTTCCACAGGGTGGGTGCTACCACTGAGAAGGCCCTCTGCCTGGTTCCTTGTAGATTCACTTCTCATAGTGAGGGAACTGCCAGAAGGCCCTTGGAGTTGGACCTCAGTGTCCAGGTTGAACAATAATAATAAATAATAATAATAATAATAATAATAATAATAATAATAATTTTATTTATATCCGACCCTCCCCGGCCAAATGGGGGCGGAGATACTCTTTCAGGTACACAGTAGGGCTGGCAGTTAACCTCTTTGCTGTAGGGAAGGAATGTTGTTATTCTGAACAATATCTCCTTACCGGCATCCTTCCTCTTTTCACGTGAAAGCTCGTGGACATTTGCTCCAATGTCGTCTCTCAGTGTATGAATGATTCCCTCAAGAGCTGGGATGTTCTTGCTTTCCAGATTGATGAAAAATTCGTACTCATCTTTGTTCAGCCGGGAAGGTCTGGATTCAATGTGGATCAGGTTTATCCCCTTCTCCTGGAACAAAGACGGTAACATAATGAAAAGTGAAGCACAATTTTGGCTTGTGGCCTAGAAAGTGGCTGGGGTCACTGGGTAGTTCACGGCACAATTAAAAAGAAAAAAGAAATCACACTATGTTTACGAAGACTGAGCAGGTACACAAGTCCCCTGGCGTCTTCCCCACTATGGCAATATGCATCATATTTTCTAAATTTGAATCCTATTTTCATCAAGGGAAGTAATAGTACCACTCTATTCTGCCTTGGTCAGATACCACACCTGGAATACCGTGTCCAATTCTAGGCACTGCAAGTTAAGAAGGTTGTTGACAAGCTGGAGCATGTGCAGAGGAGGGCAACCAAGATGATCAAGGGTCTGGAGCCTATGCCTTATGAGGAATGGTTGAAGGAGCTGGGTATGTTTAGCCTGAAAAGAGGAGACTGAGAGGAGATATGATAGCCATCTTCAAATATCTTAAGGGCTGTCACATGGAGGAGGGAGCATGCTTGTTTTCTCCTTCTCTGGAGGGTAGGACTGGCTTCAAGTTGCAAGAAAGGAGATTCCGACTAAACATTCGGGAAAGCTTTCTGACAGTAAGAGCTGTTCAACAGTGGAACAGACTCCCACGAGAGGTGGTGGACTCTCCTTCCTTGGAAGTTTTAAAACAGTGGTTGGATGGCCATTTGTCATGGATGCTTTAGCTGATATTCCTGCATTGCAGGGGGTTGGGCTAGATGACCCTTGGGTCCCCTCCAACTCTAAGATTCGAAACGATGTACTGGGTATGGATAGGACATCCTTATTTTCATTTCCAGAAACGTTGGAGGATACGTTTGCCTAAATTACCATATGCAACTTTTATGCCCATTCTCTCCTTGTTGTGATGCAAATCCTCTTTTTCAGTAATGCCTAGCTGGCCACCTGAGCAACTTCTTCTTTCTATCAAGTGACTATTGTAAGCAAATAAATGGACCGGTATCCTCATCGCATGCCAGAAGCACAAATTCTTTTCTTTCTTTCTTTGTTAAAAAAAAAAAAAAAGAGGACTGCTTGGTCTGTGTTGAAAACACTGCTATGGTCATTATAGAAAACAGTCACCTCCAAGAATAGCCATGATAAATGCTGGGGGTTTTTTTGGTACTTTAACCTTAAATAGATTCAAGAGCAGACCTTTGTGGATTACTGAGACAGAACTCTGAAGTGGCTCCCCACCATCGCTTGCCGTGAGCATTGCTGTATGTGCCTTTCTCTGAGTTCTTAGCAGTGGACACTACAGATGAACTTAAATTGTTTGACCAGATACCAACACAATAAGTTGAAAAGGTCAGAAGTGCATTCAAATCCTGCAGCTCAGGAAAGATGTTCTCCTAATTGAGCTGGTCTCCATGCAAATAATGCATTTAACTAGGCTGCTCCCCGAGGTCAAGTTGTTTTAGTCCTCTAAAGGTCTGCATCACACACAGACAATGCTTTGTGTTTGCTATTTAATTAGGTGCTCGCAAATCATTAGAGGGCTCCAGCGATAGGAAAAAGTTAAAATTACTCCCAGCAAGATTTATTATGATTGAGACCAGGCTCAAAAAGTCAGAGCCTGCTCTCAGCAAAGAACCTTCCTTGGGTCATCTTTGAGATTAAGGCTTTATATCGGAGGTGTATTTGTCTTTACTGCAAAGGGCTATGGAGCATCACACTTGGTTGTATCGCATCTTAAGAGCCACAGCCAGAAATGTTACAGCATCTCCACCACTTAGGGTTCGGTGCCAGAGTAAAGCTGCAGCACCCACCACCAAGGAGGCCAAAGTAGAGGGCAGAATGAAACTCTTTTTGACCCTCTTATGTGAGAGTCCCTGGATTCACTGCAGAGCAGAATGAATGACTGCAGGGCGCCAGAAAGGGGCAGATGGCTGAAGCTGTGGAAACAGAGAGATTAAAGGAGTGGCTATTACTGTTCTAAAAGTCACAAGGCCACACAAGGAGGAGGTTGTGAAGGATGCTGAAAGTTCTCGGGAGAACACTCTTCCCTTTTCCACAGCTACAATTCCCAGATTTCCCTGCGATGAGGGACAGGATGTCAAGCCACTCTGAAAATTGCACCACCAGAGTCCCCTAACAACTCTTAGCAAACTACAACTCCCAGAATTCTTTGCGGGAAGCCACAACTGTTCAAAGTGGTATCATGGTCATTTAAATGTAGGGCATAAATGTGGGCGTAGTCATAACTAATTTGCTGGTGTGTATCCATTATGTGTTTCTTTGGGCTCACCTAGATTTTCTTTTGAGCTGTGTTTCTAGCCACAGGACCTAGAAAGTGTCTGAGCATGGGCGGGTATTTTTTTGCCCTGGCACTTTCCCTGCAGAAACCTGATCTTTGCCAGTGAAATGCAGCAAAAAGCAATTCGTGGACAAGTCGGATTTGTTTGTTCAAATTCAGCATTAAAGAGTGGGTTTTTGAAGGGAAAGTGCCAGGGCTAATAATAATAATAATAATAATAATAATAATATCACTAAAACCTAGAACTTTAAAGCACAGTATTGTGCCTAGAAAGCATGGGGCAAAAGGTAAGTGTGATGAGCCCTTTGAGGTTTGCTCAAAGATTCACTGGGCAATCCCATACTTCTTATGCAGATATAAATGCCATCAACTTCAGTGGCATTTACTCCAAGGTAAGTGCACTAACTCCAAGTTAAGTGTGTATAGGATTGCAGTCTAAGGATGTAATGCAGTACTCACTCATAAGTCCCACCGAACACACTGGAATTAATTCCAAGTAGACATGTACAGAAATGAGCAACAAAAATTGTTTTGGGGCTTTCCTAACAACATTTAGAAACATTCAATTAAATCCACAGGTCATTAAGTTGTTAAAATTTTGTGGTTATTCTGTGAGCCATATCTCTGTTACTAGTAATTGGTTTAATTCAAAATATTTATAGCTGTTTAGAGCCAGGTAAGTTTTTGAAATCCTAATAGTGTTTCCGTACTCATACTCCACCTAGTGCCTAATGCTAAACGTGCAACTAATTGCATATAAATTCATTTCAGAGTGCTTACAATTATCAAACAAAAGAGAGTGTTTTCAATTATAAAATACAGTGGTACATTGGTTTACAAACAATCCTGTTTACAAACATTCGGTTTACGAACTCTGCAAAACTGGATGTAGTGTTCCAGTTGCGAACTTTACCTCAGTCTATGAACAGAAGCCGAACGGTGGAAGGGAAGCCTCATTAGGGGAAGTGTGCCTTGGTTTAAGAATAGATTTGGTATAAGAACGGACTTCAGGAATGGATTAAGTTCGTAAACCGAGGCACCACTGTAGTTTTTACAGTGTTTACTCCAGGGTTCCTTGGATGCATTATTCTGTAAACCGAGTAAAAGAAGCAGAAGAAGGTATACAGGCCTGTTGAACCACTGCACTATTTTTACCTTTTTTTTAAAAAAAGCCTAGCCTCTTCCAGGTGATCTATTTATTGAGCATTCATCCCAATTTGTTTGCACAACATTTCCAGGGTGGTTAGACAATGTTGACTATTTACAGAAAATTAATTCTCATTTCTTTATGGGGAAGTTATGCAATATTGCATCCAGCAATTGTTACCCCATACTTCCCAGTGCATTTCCCTAACTTTTTCTTTATTGCGGAAACAAAATGATGGGGAGAGAGGAGCAAGTTGTGCAAGTGCTCCATTATCAGCTTTAACTGAACTTAAATTTTCTAGCATGTTCTTGAATCCAGCTTGGAAATACTGAGAGTCTACAAGCACCCGGAATCTATGTTCGCCAGCTGAAGTAAACCAGACATGAAGTTGAGAATTGTCACCTCTCATATCCTGTACAACAATATGTCAATGAACAAAGCTTTTTTTTCTCTTTTTCTTTTTTGCCCACATCATATTAGCACCAACATCTGTTTCCAGGATGCTCTGGAAAGTGGGTGAATTTCCTGAGTCAACAGTTTCTCTCATCTGGAATGACCCCGATTCCCAGCTAGTGAAATGGAAGGGGATGCGCTGTAAAACCCATCTGTAGCTCCTTTGCTATTAAAATGTCTCCTTTCACATCCATCATGGTAAACCTCTTCAATGTTTTTTCAAGGAATGGTAGCCAAGTGTTGTGCTGAGCAGAGCTGTCTCTGTCTTCTTAATGATAGTGTTATCAAGCACGTTGTTTGAACCTCTTGCCACCTTTTAAGAACATAGGAAGCTGCCTTATACTGAACCAGTCCACTGGTCCATGTAGCTCAGTGTCAGGGAACTGCCATCGGAGCCAGAAGGAGAGGGAGGGCTCCAGAGGGATTCTGGAGAGCGTACTGGGAAGGAGAGAAGCAGCCCATCTTCTGGGGAAGGAAATCAGTGTAGCACCAGTGGAGGAGGGGGGCAGATGGGGGAATCGGCGAGGTGGCTCCAAGACTCTTCACCGGGAACCAGCGGGGAGAGCACGGGTCCTCCGATGCCCACACCCTCCCTACGCAGAAGGCTTCCGCGCAGGGAGAGTAGGCGGCGACTAGGCGTCAAAGAACTTTTATGCTGGAAGAAGTTCAAGAAACGCCCACTGACGGATTCTGCCAGCAATTGAGACAGCCACGGGTGAGTGGCTGTCCGGACAGGAAAGGTTCACTCAGGCAACCCAGCCAGGTGTTAGCACCGATTTACGCACGAGCAACCCCTAGAACCATTACGCTCAGCACTGTCTGCACTGACTCCAGAGATTCAGGCAGGGCTCATTACCAGCCCTACCTGGAGATGCCAGGAATTGTACCTGGGACCTTCTGCATGTACAGCAGATGTTCTGCCTCTGAGCTATGGCACTTTCGCAATTATAAAACACTTTCATCTTCTACTGAAGACAACAAAAAGACTGCCCTCAAAACCATTTGTTCCTCCCCATTTACTTATAGCATCTGAGGCCCTACGCAATTCCATAACTGAATTTTTGCAATATGTACTCCACCCATCTGTTTCCATCTCTGATGAAAATGCATCAATTTAACAATGAGTTTATTCCCGCATTCCCCTCATCAGAGTAATGGATGGGTTAATTTTTATCTGGGCTGAACAGACCTCCTGCAGCAAATGGCTATGCCAGTTGCATCAATATACAAACACCACTCCCCTCCGAAAATGATGTGACCATCCACTCAGCTGCCAAATGTGCAGACGTGACTCTTTGAAGGTAGCTGGGGTAGTTTCACTGACCAAAGTAAATATTGCTTTTTATAAGCACATCCAAAATACTGAGAAAGATAACTGTCCTGTTTGCTCAGCAGAAGGGAGAGGAGGCAGAGAAATCTTTGGTAAGAGTTACATATCTGACTTGACTCTATACGTACATTTTGCCCATTGCATATAGCAGGTGTTGGGAACCTTTGGTCCTCCGGATGTTGCTAAACTACAACTCCCATCATCCCTGACCATTGGTCAAGGTTGCTGGAGATAATGGGAGTTGTAGTTCAATTAACATCTGGAGGTTCTCCACACCTGCCAATGCAGTTTGGGCAATTGCTCATTGCCTAGCACTAAAGGAGCCGGCAAAAATTCAATTTTTCAACTCAGAACCAATTGCATTTTCTTTTCAGGATGCTTGATAGACAGAGGAGTTCTGAGTAAGTTGCATCAACTATGGGGGAACCAGTTCTGGAATTCTTACACACACAAACTTTTACTTTGCTGGAAAGGGATTTATGGTTCCCATTCTTCTGGGTAATCATTATTTTTCCCCCTGGGTTAACCAACAGAAGTGGTCTTGGGATGTATAACTTTTTCTACTTGTATTTCCCCTCCATATTTCCCTTTCACTTGCTAGCTAATTTAATTTCCCCCCAGATGCAAAACAAGTTGCCAGTAGTTTATTACACAACAGTTTCTCTGTTCAGAACTATTCCTCTCCAATGAGCTGCTTTTAAGAGGAGACTCAATGTTCTTTAAAGGAAACAAATGAAACCACAGAGGCTGGGCTTTTAACATGAGATGCTCTCCCCAGTGAGTCATGCCCGGCTCGCCAGCACTGGCATCTTTTTGGCATCAGGTTAATACTTTCCTCTTCTCTTAAGCATCAGATGAAATATGATCCAGCTGTGTCAAGGCTTTGTTAATGCTTCTCTCTGGGTTGCTGATAAGTCTTTTCCTTCTCGCCTGCCCCTGCACAGGCTGGTTTTATGCTTTTATGCCTTACGTGTTCAATTTTGATAGTGATTTTTGTACGTTTTTGTATATTTTAAAACTTGATTGTAAGTCGCCTAGAGACTGTCCTGGGTCACATTACTAGCAATTCAAGAAGAGCTGTTAATAAAGGCTCAATAACACCCTCTGTGGGGAGTACAGTTTGTTCTGTGATCATCCAACTTCCATAAATAGTCTTTCCCCCAAGAAAATTTATTTGGGGACACTTCCACCACATGTGCCAGAACTGTATGCAGTATCCCAAGTGTGGTCATTCCACGTACAAAAGCATTATAGTATTGGCAGTTTTATTTTCTGATGATCTCTAACATGGAATTTGACTCCTTTTTTAATAAAAAAAAAAAAATGACTCACGCAGGAGTAACCTGTTTATCAAGCTATCCACAGCGACCCTGTGATTGCTGTACTGGTCACTGCCAATTCCTCTAGTGTAAGTGTGATGTTAGGTCTGTGTTTACTCAAATAAATATCAATTAAATACTAGAAATTGTCTCCAGCAGCACAAGGATCATGAAGTCATTGATTCCTACACTGAAAGGGGGTTGGACTATATGATTCTACTGATTCTGCTGTCACCTGCATGGTTATTTAAAACACATACAAATTCGATATCAGCAAAGTTTTATAGATGATCCTCTGTACTTGGAAGTACGCCCCATACTGAAGACGTTCCTTTCTTCCCAAAGAGATGCGAAACGGACGGGATCCATGGACATGGCAGCAAGTGCTTGGCTGTTACTAAAAACAGCAGCTGTACATCTAGTTCCAGCACCTGCAATATCTAGTAGAATTTGCCTGGTGCTGTGACGTCATGTCATTCCACTTTTCTCAGCCAATGATATGAATTGGGAGTGGGGAAATGCAGAATGGTATGATGCTATAATGCAAGAGCTTTCCCCAAAGGTTTTTTAACATGCATGCAATGAACACATGGGGTGTGGGGTGCAGAGGTGGTGTTGCGGTAGCGTTGGACTCAACAGCTAAGAATAATGCATCAGGATTGCAGTTTTGACAGCCAGATGCTGGTTCTGAAATTTCAGTCGTGTTTCTCTTGCCGTACAGGCTTAGCAAAGCACATACCTCAAATATGCGTAGCACTTTAGCCAACGCTCCAACTTCTTCTTTGAGGGAGAAAATCAAGGAGATTGCATCATTCTGGGCCTTGCTTTCTTCAATGTAGCTGGATTCCTGCATGATACATACGCAAATGTTGACCATAAGTCTTTTCTCATAAACATGGGTTACAAGAAAAAAGAATGGGACAAACTCAAACCATCTGGGCCAAAGTCTACAGTCTGGAAAGTCTGCTATGTGGTCAAGAAATCTTGGAGGCAGGGGTTTCTTGTGTCTTGGCACAAGAAGCTAATAAAAGCCATTCACTATGAACAATCTTGCTAATGAGGAAAAGGTGAAGACACAAAGAGATCCAAAGACTGCTGGTAGGTTGCACAATTTTATGAGGAAAATCTTGAATAGATCCATGGAAGTGTTGTTTGCAAATATAAACAACCCATGAGGATTTGATTATTTTTTTTTTTTACACCAGTTAATTTTATCCCTAGAAGAGCCAGGAATCCATCACTCAGAAGACGCTTTTAACTTCAGCACATTAATTCAGTAAGGGGGGGGGCTGCTCCTCAAAATAGGCCACAGCTAAACAAAAGAGAACTTCACCTGTAGAAGTCTGCTTGGACATTGAAAATGTTTGAAGAACAGAAACTACTCAGGGCAAATTTATATGTATTAAACATTTATATTCATAAGTCCCCAAATGTTGGCTTGGCATGATTGTCTCAAACAAACCTGAGCTACTCCCTCCTGACTGAGGGAAGGGGAATGGTCTCAACCAATGTCATGCTGAGCTCCAGGACAGTTTAGACCCAGGGGCGACTCACTGCTTCAGCAGGTGAGTATGACTGAAGGAAAGAGCATCTGACCTTTATCCAAAGTTCCAGGACTCATCCCTCTAGTCTCACTGACCTTCAGAAGTCTTGCTGCTTTCAAGTGCATCCAACAGGCATGAGGCCAAGGCAAGCACTGGGGCAGGCAGTTGCCAGATTAAAGGATATGGTCACCATTGGAAACCTGGAGAGTGTGTTTGTGGAACCCTGCGTACATGCAAAATCTGGCATGTAAGTAGGAATAGAAGTACCTTGATTTGAATTCTGACTTTTGTGAGTCTAGAGCACTTGAGATTATTGCGGGGGGGGGGCAGGTAACAATAGATAATAACTGAATAATATTTACTTTGCTTGTATGTGGCTCTCATGATGTCTCCCTCTCCCTGCCTTCAGACCTGGACTGCAGGCTAGGGGTACCAATTTTGAAGCCTTCCCATTGTTAAAAAGAAAACCTGCACACAACTAAGATGGCAACTAACACGTTAGGAAGAAATGTGCTAGCTTGTCTTGCCACCTGAGAGGCAAAAAGTTTAAATATAATTATTATTATTATTATTATTATTATTATTCTTTGGGGCAGTCCAGAAATTCATCACCCACCTGCAGTCTGAAGTGATAGCACCTCATTCTGTTGCACCTTCATTCCATGACAAAATTACAGATGCAGCTGATTTGGAGCAGTACAATAGAATCAGCTCCTCCCAGCCTTGATATCTAAATTTTACCTAAAGTATGAGCAATTTTGAGGGTATTCCTCCTCAAGGAAAACACCTAGGGAATTCAGAGGTCAATAAGAGACTGGTAAAATTACTCAGAAGAATTTCACCCACCCCCTTGCTTCTACTATTCCTTCTAACTATTATATTGAATTAATTCTTTCCTCATTGAAGCTATTTACTAAAATAATTCTGTGAGACTGGCTAACTTTGGCCAGCTCCACAGGAACAAGTGTACAGACTACAGTCAGCTATGGACACCTGGACTCCTGCAGGAAATAATTGATCCTACACCTACATTTGCTCACAGCAGATATGTAATACATGGATATCATACACAAGCGAAATTGCATCTTTAAACACCAGTGCATACGCATTTCACCTATACATGCACCTATATATGGGTAGCAACCACACAGTGATGCTATCAGGGCAAGATTTTGGGGCAGAAATCCAGGACCCCCACTAGACTGAAGGAGCAGGAGGACCCCAAAAAAACAAGGCAGACCAACCACATTTTAAAGTGATGTAATACAACCCAAAGGGGTGAAGAACCCATAAGACCAGTAAGTCTAGAGTCTAAAATTACCCTGCTGCATAACTGCATGCACGCATTACATGTTCACCTGAATTTTTCCACTGCAGTCCTAAAGTATATACGGTAACTCCTCTACCCAGTGCTTTTTTTTCTTAAAAAATGTTTAGGGGTACTCTCATCTTCCTACTCATATTGAAATACCGCCCTTCAATGAAGCCAAACTTAGAGTCACAAAATGTTTAGGGGTATGCGTACCCCTAACCCCCCCCCCTGTCTCTACCAATTCAGACTACTAATACCAAGAACCTGTGGCACTGCATATTTGAAATGGGGAAGTGCTGTGCTCACAAGCCCTGCTCCCCAGTCCCATTAAAGTGCACAGAACTGGGCAGCGCTTCCAACTTTCCAACCTGCTTGTGGAACTCTGCATTTGACAACAGTTTAATATGCGAAAATTAGCAGGTAAAGTGCCGGACAGAGAAAAAGGCTGTTGCCTGTGAATTTCTGCAAAGGTCAAGCCATTGTTGAAGTCATATCGAAGCTGGTCAAAAAGTTGTCAGCCCTAAAATCAGAAACTAGTAAAGTGCTTATTATAATGGACTTACCTGAGAGGCATCTCCATTCATATGGCTAAAGAATTTATTATCCATTTCCACCCTCCAGCACTAGTGATCAGGATGTTTCTTACAGGGAAGAAAGATGGGTGACCTTACTGTGTTTGCAGGAACGTCTGAGTATAATGTACACAGATATTTCAAGTTTAGTTTATAATTGAAGGGTCAGCCCTCTTACTTTGATCCTTCCCTCCCTGGGGTAGGCGGGGCGCTCTGCACACACCCCTGCGCCACCTCCTTCGGGCTCAAGAGGCACACATTGTTTACTCACGTCCAACGAAAGCCACAAGGCTGGAACACCTTTTAGCTTTGCCATGTGGCTTCTGTGGGGACGGATGGAAAGAATCAAGAGTCTTCTCATGCAGTTTCGTACTGTCTGCTGTGTTTAAATTCCAGCTCTGAAAAGCTTCTTCTTTTGCCACCCATGTGAGGAGAAAACAATAACAGAATTTCGACATCTGACAACATGCAATGTTCCCATCTATGCTTAACTTATTTGCCTGTGTCTGTGTGTAAGGAAAACTGATGGGAAAGTGACATAGTTACCTCATCCGTTGCCTCTTTATAATTTTGTATCACTATGGACAGAGTTTGCCCATGTAGATATAGGACTAAAGGGAGTTGTGTCTAAAGGGAGTTTTAATGGGTTGCATCTGTTTAACAAATGTTTAAGGGAAAGGCAACTTAAGGAGGCAAAAAAGGGCATTAATAGGCTCCTATGCTTTAAACGGGAGGCGGGTGGCGCTATGGTCTAAACCACACAGCCTAGGGCTTGCCGATCAGAAGGTCGGCGGTTCGAATCCCCGCGAGGGGTGAGCTCCCGTTGCTCGGTTCCTGCTCCTACGAACCTAGCAGTTCGAAAGCACGTCAAAGTGCAAGTAGATAAATAGGTACCACTCCAGCGGGAAGGTAAACGGCATTTCCGTGTGCTGCTCTGGTTCGCCAGAAGCGGCTTAGTCATGCTGGCCACATGACCCGGAAGCTGTACGCCAGCTCCCTCGGCCAGTAAAGCGAGATGAGCGCCGCAACCCCAGAGTCGTCCATGACTGGACCTAATGGTCATTTACTTTTATGCTTTAAATAAAAACCACTAAGGAAAATGTATTTAGTGGGAGGGCCAAGCTCATCTACTTTGCATGCAAAAAGTCATTGGCTCAATCCTTGGCATCTCTAGGTATTACCGGGAGTTGAGTCCTGCTTGAAACCCATGTGAAATATTGTGGGATCTTAAAATGATCACTAATCTTACCCATCCACAGCACTGCTTCTGGTCCTGGGTCAGAAGAAGTATTTTAATGGAGGAGCTACCAATAGATGCCAGAGGTTGACGCCGGCCTGACATTTTCATAGTGGTGCCCCCACCATTGGATTCCTTTTGGTGCCAAGGCTGACAATTATTTGGTGCCAGCTGAGCCCTTTTAGAAAATAAATAAATAAATTCCTGGCCCTTTTTATTTCTGGTTTGTTTTTTTATCCTGTCCTGGCGTTTGTTGTCTGTGATGCTCACCTGTGATGTAAACCACTCTGCAGACCCTACTGCATTGAATAGGCAAGGTATTAAAGTCTAAGTGAATAGCAGCCTCTCCTTTTGCTTCATCCTCCTCCCGCTGAGCACACTCTGTGAGTTGCCTCCAGGGACTTTTATCACCTCAGTCCCATGGAGAGGGAGGCACAGATTTGCTTCAAGGCATGGGGTGTGTGGTTGGTGTTTCCATGCCCAATTCCCTGCATTTGCAGAAGTGAGGGTGAAGGACAGTCTGGCTCTGTTGTCACCAACAGAGGGCTCAGCCAGGATATCTTTCTGCCTCAGATGGAACAGCAAATGTCAATCTGCTTAAAGTTTTCTCTTACATTCGAGCAGTAAACATTTTTTGTTAAATAAATAAATACTCCCTCTCTCAATTCAAGGCACAGAGCACCCCAGGCTGACCAAGTCATTCTGACGCCTGAGGCAGAAAGTTCCAGAAATCCACTCACCCCTTTACGCTGCGGGAAGGTGCTCCTCCTGCCCATTGTGATTCCAGTGTCGGAGGCCCCGCCTTCTAGCCCACTTCCCAGGTGGCAAAGGATGCCCCTGGAATGAGCTTGCTGCCCAGGAAGTGGATTCAGCCCACTTTCACAACTGGCCAATCGCAAGCAGGCCTGGGGGGCAGACCACTCCAGGACCCAGCTGGGCCTGTTGGCTTTGTTCGGGTCTGCTCCCAAGGGATTTAAAGAGGGCCCATGGCTGGCCTTGGCAGCCACTGTCGCTGGATCACACATCCGCCCTCTCGATTTTTCAGATGTGGGTTGCATTGAACAGCCTTGCTATGGACCTTGTCGGTCACCATATTTGGGACCAGGCTGGAATTTTCCCATATAGCTAATTGGCTCCTCCCATCTAATTTTCACCATCCTCATAGCAATCATCACAACTTTGGCGGTTTGGGCATTGGGCAGGCACAGTCTTGGACAGAGGGGAGGTTGCAGCCTGTGCCTGCCCCTGCTGAAAACGGGGTATCCTATTAAAGGGATCCGGGGGAGATGCTTCTGTCGGGATGCCCAGGTAGGGCCTAGGACCACAGCACTCCCCAAGTGCCACCCAGAGGAGGAGCTACTCTTTGAACTCCCTCTCTTCTGGTTGACCCCATATTAAATACTTCCGGCAAGTGGGCCAGAAGGGGTGTGGTCTACCCAATGCCTATGCCAAACCTCTTACATCTGTAGTCAATAAAGTTGTCTACCAAAATAAAAGACTGTTTATGTATGCAATGATGGCAGCAAGGCTGCTTCTGGCCCAGAGATGGAAAGAAGGAGAAGTGCCAACCAGAGAAGAGTGGCAGAAGAGTGCGGAAACAGCAAGACTGACGGCAAAGATCGGAAACCAGGAGACCAAGTATTTTTAAAAGACTGGAATAACTTTTTAATATATTTGAAAGACCACTGTAGACAGTTAAAATCACTGGCAGGAACACAATGACATTTGTAAAGTAACATGAACTTCTGTTACCATGATGACATAATAGATGGATTACAGTAAAAGATGCAGGAATAACATTTAGAAATGGAATTCATGGAGGGAAGGAAGGAGGTCTGAAGGTTCAAAAGAACCTCTTTTTATTTTTTGAAATGGTTATTTTTGCTGTATTATGTAAAACTAATAAAAATTATATATATATATGAAAAGTTGTGGCCTGGCCCAAATTTGAACTTGCCATGTCTCATTATTTAGACGGTCCGTTGGGCAGGGGACACCTAGGCATGCAAGTGCCTTTCCCTGAGAGTACAAAATCCACAATAATAAATTAAATAACTAACCATTGGCTGCCCTTACATAACACTCCAAAGGCACTGCCTCACTCTGCCTAATGGGAGGGCCAGCGCTGACTTCTGGGAGATCACACACACCCTGCCCTCCCTGGAAGAACACCAGTGAGGGTTTGGGCTATTTTTATTGGTGGTATTTAATAAACTTGGATTTTGTTTTTCAAGAAAAATAAAATTATTTACAGAGTGCATTATTAACTGCATATCAAATGTACAATAAAATACAATTCAAGACCATATAAAACACCAACAAATGAATTAATACATTCAAAACACTATTTCCAGATGTTATTGGAAGCCAAGAGGACCAACACAAATCCAGCATTAAAATGATCAAAATCAGGCAAAAATTGGAGAGTTCTGAATCTCAGATCAAACTAGTTACTAAAGGCTGTGGTACAGAGCTGGGTCTTTAAGGCCTGTTTGAAACCCACAGTAAATGAGACACATTTAGTGGAACAGCATCCCACACCACTTGTGGATTACTCCACGGCCCGGAGCAGGGAGCCAACTCCCGCACTACCCTTCAGAATGAACTCTGCTGCAAAGGTCAATTGCCCTAGAGGGCAATAGCTGGCTTGGACGTGTGCCTTCTTTAAAAGGAAATTTCAATTTCTTTTAGTTTTTTTCTTTTTTAAAAAGTTCTGAAACATTAAATATTGTGTAACCTTCCCAGACCCTTTAGGATGAAGCAAGATCTCAAGCAAGCAAAACATGTTAGCTACTCACCATACTGGTTCAAACACTCCCTTTCACCCCAGAAATTTTATGGCTGATGTTAGACAACCTGATGCAATAGGCACACTTTGCGAGAGGCTCTGATTGGCAGCAGCAGGGGGACTGGCTTTCAGCGACGTTGCCAGCAGTGTAAACAGAACGGTTAGCACATCAAGCATTAACTCTCCTGTGGGGAAAGACTGCCCCACGAAAGTTTCATCCTTTTTATCATCTACAAGCAGAAACTCCAAAGCATATTAGTCACCATATTGAATGAGGTCCACGTAGAACAGCCACAGTACAAAATAGGCCCTACGTGTTATGAAAAGCAACATTTTTTAATGCATGCTCACACTGACTGAATTTATTTTGAAGAAATACCATGGGCCCCCCAGCCCTATGGAGAAGGGCCTTAACTCAGTGGTTGAGCATCTGCTTTACATACAAAAGGTCCTAGGTTCATTTCCAGGTAGGGCTGAGAGAGATTCCTGTCTGAAACCCAAGAGAGCTGCTGCCAGTCAGTGCAGGCAAAACTAAGCTAGATGGACCACTGGTCTGACTTGGTGTAACTCTATAAATAAATTCCCCATTGAGGACTGAGACCTCCTGATGACTGAAGATCCAGATGAATAGGTAGAGCCCCCTGACACCATCACTGAAGATGCTCCCTAGGTCTGCCTTCAGGAAGGACCCTTGGGGTGGGCTCCTGACCCACCACTGGCAGTGGAGTCCCTGACCAAGTCACCCCTGTTTCTCCCTTAAGAGCATCAGCATTAGAAGATCCAAGGCAGCTGGTCAATGATGGTGTGCACACTTGGGAGGCCAATATCACCACGCATGACTCTAGTCTGGAGGAATAGCATTCTTCATGAGAAAGGCCTCTTTGGACTGACTTAAGCACCTGCAGCCGATGTGTGGCATATTCTAGCAGGCTAGACAATATTAACCTACCAGCTGCTGGAACAATATATGCCATTCCGCTTCCTAACTCTTTTGCTCTGCCTAGCTTTCTATGAGATCTTACTTCCTGCCCCCTGGGCTCTTGCTAGTTGTATTGCATCTGATCTCTCCAGCCTGACCTTGGCAAAGGCAGAGGGTGACCCTTCATCCCCAACTGTTACTGCTTCCTACTGGAGAAAATATCATAAGTGTCTCCTCCACCCCCCAACTTCCAAATCAGAAAGCCCATGGAAACACTAATCTCCCATGTAACAGGTAGTTTGAGTCTGAGATAGTGGGCTTAAAGCAGGGGTCAGCAAACTTTTTCAGCAGGGGGCCTGTCCACTGTCCCTCAGACCTTGTGGGGGGCCGGACTGTTTTTTTTGGGGGGGGGGAGAACGAATTCCTATGCCCCAGAAGTAACCCAGAGATGCATTTTAAATAAAAGCACACATTCTACTCATGTAAAAACATGCTGATTCCCAGACCGCCCGCGGGCCGGATTGAGAAGGCAATTGGGCCGGATCCGAGCCCTAGTTTGCCTTGTTGTTGTTTAGTCATTTAGTCGTGTCCGACTCTTCGTGACCCCACGGACCAGAGCACACCAGGCACTCCTGTCTTCCACTGCCTCCCGCAGTTTGGCTTCCAGCGTCTTAACTTTCATATGCCTGTTGTCTTTGTCCATGGAGTTTTCTTGGCAGGGATACTGGAGTGGCTTGCCGGTTCCTGCTCCAGGTGGATCACGTTTGGTCTAAACTCTCCACTATGACCTGTCCATCTTGGGTGGCCCTGAATGGCATAGCTCATAGCTTCTCTGAGTTAAATAAAAGCCCCTTCGCCATGGCAAGGCAGTGATCCATGAAGGAGTTAGTTTGCCTACCCATGACTTAAAGTCTGTGAAGGGAGACAGTTTGTGTTCTACTACCTAATATGATCACTGGCCAGTAGATGGTGATCTTTCCATGTGAGATGATGGACTTCCTGTTTCTGTCCCGTCCCCCCTTTTGCTTCTGAACGCACAGCAATAAAAGGGAGAAAGGGTAGGTAGGTCCAACTTAATTAAGGTAAGGCAGTTTCTACAAAGAACCCCATCTCCTGTGCACCTGAACCAGCACCTGCCCCTTGCTTCACTCCAGTTAATTGAGTCAGTAAGCGGAGATACTGTTTCCTAGCAACACACAAGTGCCGCCACTCCCCAGGAATTCTGGTCGATGCACAAACGATTTTGCCGTCTTTTTACCACTTCACCAAACTTTTGTTCAAAGGAGTATAATCACATTATAAAACGCTGAGCCAAAATGAGCAACCTTTTTTTTTTATGAACCTCTTCCAGTTCTGCAAAAAAAGAAAAGAGAAAAAAGACACACACTGTTGACATTTTTGGACAAAATGTTCATAATGGGGCGTTCGCAAGAGGGCAAATGTTGGGAAGGAGAGGGAGCATGCACCCACATGTGGATGGGAGTCAATCTGCACCACACTACCGTATCAGCAGAATGTCCATTTGGTTGCACATCCTCACTGACATTCTGCCACAACTACAGAGACACAGGAAACTGCCTTAGACTGATCCAGACCATTCGTCCATCAAGTTAGTACTGTTTATGCTAGTAGCAAACATCTTTCTCAGTCCTCCATCAAGATGCTGGGGATTAGATTGAAGATGTTTTGCCTGCTAAGCATGCGCTCTACCACTATGCTATGACACCACTCCAATTTACTCATGACTGAAGCTGTATCGGGATTATTTTTTTAAAAAAACCTTGCATGCAGTGTTGGTGGGCGAGCAATGATATTTCCACACTGAGATTCTGAGTCAGGAAAATAAGAAAGCTAAATTTAAAGAAAACGCACGGTTGATAGGAAAGATCTTAATTCTAATTTAGGCAGAGGTTCAAAGAGCCATGCTTCTTAGAAAAAGAGATGAACAAAGATGTCTTGTCTTCCAAGGAAATATGAAAAGTGGTCAGCCACCCAGAGTATCAGTACAACACCTGTGGGAAGGCCAGCACAGGTTAAAGGACAGTATGGGAAGCTTGGAGGTTTCTCCACCTACTCTTTCCCATCAATGCAAGCTGAATAGCACCCCAACACTTCCATGTTCCCCCTTTTCTCCCCAAATGACCAGAAGCACACTTGACTCCATTTTCTCCTATGAAAGCACTTGATCAGAAATTAGTTGCAACTCAAGTCCTTTCAGTAAAGTGAATAGAAAGTTCTTTGTTTTGGTTTTTTTGTTGTTTTTATTAAAGGATTTTCTTAGTTAACAAGCGTACATACAACGTCTCTGTTTTCAATTCATAGGGTCCTTTATACAGGTCAGTTACATTCGGTGTGATACACTGCTATCTCAGACATTGTGAGGTTGTAGGGAGAGAAAGAAGGGGGTAGTGATTTTTCATTCTTCTGCTTAGTGTATGTGCAGAGTTTCTGTGTGCAGAGTTTTCTGCGAACGCCCCATTGTGAGTTGCCAAGTATAGGTTCCTTATTTATCTGTTTGTTTTTGTTTTGTTGAGAGCCTTCCAAGACAGGATCCTGAGTGCCTTCTACTTCACCTCCCTTGTAAGACCAGCTTTGGCTGGTGTTGCCAAGTAGACACAACTTTTTAATCAACATTCCGCCTCTTTAACAGAGATTTACAATAGGTGGGTATTTCCTGGGCATGGGAGCTAAATCTTATCACCTGCTAACTGCTGCAGATCAAATTGCAGCTCAGGAGATAGTAACAAGGCCAGATCAAAAACAGGCCAACTCATTTTACATTTTTTAATCGAAAGCTGTGGTGTCACTGCCAACGGCCACCTGTGCTGAGAATGTCAGTAAGGAAGTTTAAAATCTGACATGAGGGAGAGTTGCTTTTCCATTTTCCTGCCTCGCCTTAGAGCCTCAAACCTGTATGTAGATGGTTCAGTAGTCAACTGTGGGCCAGTTTACAGCCTATGGGAATATCAGTGTTTCTTCACTAATGTCATAGGCCACCTGACAAGACCAAGCTGACATGGACAGCTTGTCACCAGCAGGCAGGCTATTTCCCAGCATGACCATTTGCTCCATAGCTTCTCCTAAGAACATTTAAAGAGCCCTGCAGGATCGGACCAAAGGCCTATCCAGTCTCAAATTTGCTTCCCCCAGTGACCAAGCAGATGCTTCTGGGAAGCTCTCAAGCAGGACATGAACACGGCAGCCCTCTCCCACTGTTCCCCAAAAACTGATATTTAGTGTTATGCTGATGATGATCCAACAAGAAGCATCTACAATTCTATGATTCCATGATCATGGCAGTAGGCCCCCTTTCTTGATGCTTAATTCATGGGGATTTGGAAGGTTCTACTCCGGGGAAAGAGGCTCCACTCCTTCCTCTCCTCCTCCTTTCAAACATAAAGGCCAGATCAAGGCAGGGATTGAGAACTTCAAAGATGGGGAACCATCTACCTGCCCTCAGGAAACACCTACTTCCTAGGCCACACCCCTACTGTGCTCTTGAACGCTTGCCTGGGTGGGGAGAAGAAAGGGATGCAAAAAGCAGCCTGGTGCATAAAGTAAGGATCCACATTTGTTGCTCTGGCCACTTTGACTCTGGCCCCATCCGCCACTGCCATATGGCCCCCAGAAGGCTATTCAAAAGACTTTGGACTCTCAGATTTTGGCAGTACCCTGTGCAACACTAAAATTTGGTGTCCCTGCCTCTTGTGCTCTCTTCTACAGCATTGTTTTTGCTCCCCTGCAGGACAGCACCAGTTGCGCTCTGCTCTTGCCCACAGATGTCAGTCAGAAGCCTATGGGAAACACACGGTGAGGGCCTCCACCCCAATATCTGCCAGAGACTGGTGTTCACAGGTATGGGCTGCATTCAAAACAGCGTATGTGGATGTTCCGTCAGCACAAAGATTTCAGCTTGCACAACACAATGCCACACACACCCTTTCTACCAAATGGTCAAAGGCCTGGAAACGATGCCTTATGAGGAACGGCTAAGAGAGCTGGGCATGTTTAGCCTGGAGAAGAGGAGGTTAAGGGGTGATATGATAGCCATGTTCAAATATATAAAAAGATGTCACATAGAGGAGGGAGAAAGGTTGTTTTCTGCTGCTCCAGAGAAGCAATGGATCCAAACTACAAGAAAGAAGATTCCACCTAAACATTAGGGAGAACTTCCTGACAGTAAGAGCTGTTTGACAGTGGAATTTGCTGCCAAGGAGTGTGGTGGAGTCTCCTTCTTTGGAGGTCTTTAAGCAGAGGCTTGACAACCATATGTCAGGAGTGCTCTGATGGTGTTTCCTGCTTGGCAGGGGGTTGGACTCGATGGCCCTTGTGGTCTATTCCAACTCTATGATTCTATGATTCTATTCCTCCCATGCACTCCCCAAATCTGTTCTAGGGGTTCCACCAACCCTCCAGAGCAGGGGGCAGGGGGCACACATTGGGGAAGGAAGAAGGGAGTTCCCCTGAGAAACAGTAAATCTGTGCACTAATGGAACAAGTGCATTTGATCCTGCCCTATCTTGCCTCTAACCATGCCTCTAAACATACACAGCCACCCTGACCAGCACCTATAGCATGAAGCTCTCTACTCCCATTTTAAAGCCATCTAAACTGGTGGCCATGACCCCCAAATTGGACAACCAAATTACACGGTTTAACTGTGCATTGTGTGAGTAAGTACGGTACTTCTTGCTGTGTATGTCCTGGAATGCCCACCATTCATTTTTGTTAGATGATTCCAGGTTCTAGTACTACCAAGGAGAAACAAATCACTCTTTTATCAACTGTCCCCAGACTGTGCGTAGTTTTATACAACTCTTGCCAAGTCCTTCCTTCCTTGACTCCACCCCAGTGATAGACCACATGCTGTGCATGCGTAAGATCCCAGGTCAGGCTCAATCACCCTGTACCTCCAGGTAGGACTGGGAATCACAGAATCATACAGTGGGGAGGTTCCCTAAGGCTACCTGTAGTGCAACCCCCTGCAATGCTACCATGCCCAAAACTCTGGAAAGCTGCTGTAAGTGTTGGCAATACTGGTCAGACATGGTATAAAACAACTTCCCATGTTCCAAAGCCAAAGGAGAGGAACCCATGACCATCTCAATATAGTCAGATCTACAATTCCCATCTTCCTTGACCATTGGCCACACATGTTGAGGCAGATGGCGGCTGGGAGCCCAAATCCCTTCATAGAATCATAGAATCAGAGCTGGAAGAGACCACAAGGGCCATCGAGTCCAACGCCCTGCCAAGCAGGAAACACCATCAGAGCACTCCTGACATATGGTTGTCAAGCCTCTGCTTAAAGACCTCCAAAGGAGGAGACTCCACCACACTCCTTGGCAGCAAATTCCACTGTCGAACAGCTCTTACTGTCAGGAAGTTCTTCCTAATGTTTAGGTGGAATCTTCTTTCTTGTAGTTTGTATCCATTGCTCCGTGTCCGCTTCTCTGGAGCAGCAGAAAACAACCTTTCTCCCTCCTCTATGTGACATCCTTTTATATATTTGAACATGGCTATCATATCACCCCTTAACCTCCTCTTCTCCAGGCTAAACATGCCCAGCTCCCTTAGCCGTTCCTCATAAGGCATCGTTTCCAGGCCTTTGACCATTTTGGTTGCCCTCCTCTGGACACGTTCCAGTTTCTCACCCCTGTTCCTAGCTTTTCAGGAAGTCTGATCTGGAAAAAGCCTGCCAATGCTAATAGAGGAGTGGGTGAGCTTTGAATTCGGGCTGGAGACATTTAAGAAACCAGCACCCTTGCTTTCCAGGTGCAAGGCAAGGAAGAAAGCTCCCAAACTCTGCAGATTGAGTTATCCTATTTAGACTAATATTCCAGCATCACAGTGCAAGTCACACTTTGCCCGCGTTGCAGGGAAGCAAGCAACACAGCTGCGGACGGTGCATAGGCACAACTTGATTTCTTATTATATTTGACTTATTGGGCCACAGGAAATTGCACACGTCTGAACAGAGGGGGAAAGTCTGCTGTCTGTGAATACCGGACAGATAATGTGCTTTTTGCCCAGTGGGTCTGCACGCCCAAACGTCCGATTTCCCTAGCAAACCTGGCTGGGAATCCCTCGACTTGCTTCCTCGGGCCGAGCTCCCATCGCCGTCCGTGCAGCGAGGAGCCTCGCCGCCTTGGCCGCTGATGGACGCGGGACACGTGGCCGCACAATGGGGACACACGACTGACCTCAGCCAAGTCGGCAAACTGCCCCCGACCTGATCCCGGCGTCCTTTGCGCGCGGAAGGTTGCTGGGGGGGGGGAGTAGAAAGGGGAGGGGCGAGTTTTCAGAGACAACCCCCCCCATACTCCACCCATTGCCTTTTGCTGTCGAGACGTGGGCTGCATCTGCGACGCAGGCTGTTCAATTTAGAGTTGCACTGGTGACAGCAGCCGAGGAACGCGGTTTGATCCAGAAGTCGACGTTTGCAAACGGCTCTTTGCAGCGCGTTCACTCCACTTCTCATTTCATATGTTGCAAAGAGGAGCGAGGGATGGGAGCTTTGAATATCTCTATCCCGCTCTCCTCCTGTTAAATGCAACAAACCTGTCACTTCGGGTTAGTTTGAGACCCGAGGCCGCTGATTAGCATGAGCTGTAGCTAATATGCTTAAGGCTCCCTAATTATTTATTATGCCCTTAATGGCTGGGGGGGGGGGAAGCATCGTAACGACGTCCTTTTTAATTAATTTTTTAAAAAAGAATAATGGTAAATGAACAAAAAGAGTCTCGAAAACAACGGCGACGATTGATTTAGGGCTGGTCCACAGAGGGGGGAGGGAGTGATTGTCCATCGTGGCCGGACGGAGGTCAATGTCACGGTCAGCCGATTTGGAAAGTGAAAACTCGGAAAGAGTGAAATACTGACCTCGCTGAAGTCCCAAGTGTGTGTGTGTGTGTGTGTGTGTGTGTGTGTGTGTGTTGGAGGGGCGAGAGATCCGACCGGCCATCGTTTCCTCCCCTCCTTCAGCCCCCCCCCCCCCAAAAGACGGAGTTTCAGCCCTGGAGGGAAACTTTGAATCAGAAAAACAAATGCAATATTCCCATTTAGAATTACTGGTGTGTGGTTTATTTTGTTTGTTTAGTTTAGGCATTCCTTTCTGCAGAAGTTCCGCGTCTCTTTCCATTTTTGAGGAAATCTCAAACAATTTCCCTCTCTTCCCCTTAATTCACAACATTTTAGGATCCAGAGTTATAGTCAGAAAACCGTTGTGTTTTTTTAAGTTAACTTCTCTGTGCTCTCCCCCTCCCCCTCTCCCTTTTCAAACTCCTTTTCTCTCTCCAGCTCTCTTTATCTTCCTGCGGGTTGTGCCAACTATTTATTTATCTTTATTATTCCTTCTCCTTTCTTTTCTTCGCATTCCTTCTTTTCTCCCTCTCTCCCTGTGCCTGGACAGTGTGATCCTTAGCTTGTTACCACCCACTGCACGCTCCCTCTCTCTGCTGTTGCCGAGGTGTTTCTATACAAACTTCAGCGTCCAGTTGTCATATTAATTATTACACGGAGTAATGACTGAAATCGTCAAAATAAGAGGGAGACTTGAGCAGAGTCCACCCCACCCCACCCCCTCCGCCTCCTCTTTCTCCTCCTCCTCTTTTTCCTGCCTCCTCAAAGATTCAGCAAAAGACCCTTTGCAGCACAAAGCGCTAATTGGGCTCCAGCAAATACCCTGACAAGGCATGGAAGATAGGGTTCATAAAGCCCCACAATTGTGAAGGGGGGAAAGATCCCTGAATAGACCCCACGCTTCTTTTCTAAACTCTCTTGCTGAGCAAAAAATGGACTGATTCTTGAATACTGGACTGATCTTGAATGCTATACCCAGCAGAGAGAGAGAGAGAGAGATGGAAATTGTAAGGGTGCCCCCCCTCCTCCTCCTCCCCCCGCCCTCCCAGCTATTCATGTCTTCTATGCGGAGAATAAGCTGGTTTTTTGTTTTGTTTTTTGTTTACTATGAAAGACCTTTTACTTTATTTTCGCTCTTAGAGATGGAAGTTTTGGGGAGGGGGAGGCAGAGACATGTGCCTAAGACCCTAAGCTAGCTTGCCTACTGTAACAAAACAGAGTGTAACAAATCGGACCCTCCTTTCTCCCTCCCCCCCCCCAAAATAAGTTCCAAATGTATTGGGTCTTTTGAAGAACTAGGTAGAATTAATGACTTTCGTTATGCTTCTCGAAAGGACGGGCATTTTATCATCGCGCACGCGGGGGAAAGCTTTAAAGCAAGATTGTTTTTTAAGCAGAGGAAAGTTTTTAAAAAGAAAAATGGAGAGGGTAGTGGGGGGGACGTCAAAAGACCCCGGGCCTGTGGCTGCCTGCAATTCACACCCAGAAAACAAGAGCAAAATAATGACGGGAGTTTCTTGAAGGGGAGCAGAAAAGGAATATTTATTATTATGGGGAAATTGAGGACTCTTAACTGCAGGTGCAGAGCTAGTGAAAGGAGGCTGTGTGAGAGAGAGAAATCGCATTTGGTACCTATAACTCTTCACTTCAATAGCTATTTTACTCCGATCAGTAATTTGAGAAGAAAGCCTGATAACAAAACTAATTCAAAAGCTATATATGTGTCTTTGTGTGTGTGTGTGTGTGTGTGTGAGAGAGAGAGAGAGAGAGAGAGAGAGAGAGAGAGAGAGAAGGGCATCATATAGATATAATACCCTTGTGTATCATAAGCAAAGCCTACAGGAGATCTGGAGCAATGTAGAAGTTTAGAAACCACACCTGGCTGATAAAACTAATGTTCCATTTTCTCCAGGAACAAATCATCCCTGGATAGAGTTGCCTCTGTTATGGTCATGCAGGGGAGGCATGGACCTACTGGGTCCCATGCACCACTGGCTTGCTGTTTCTTGCCTTTTTTAGACACTTTCACTTGTGGCAGGGACAGAAACCTGAAGCTCCACAGCTGTTACTGGATTCCAGCTCCTCTCAACTAGCATGGCCAATGGGCCAAGGATGATGATAGTCTAGGAACACAGAAAGCTGCCATTCTGAGTTAAACTGTTGATCCATCTCGCTCAGTATTGTCTACACTGACTGGCAGTGGCTCTCAGAGGTGGATTTAGGGGAGCACGACTGGTTCAGTCACACTGGGCACTGAGTGGTACAGGGGACGCCACAACTATGATTTAGAACGGAGCACGAGGAGTGGGCGCCATTCTCCTCCCAGTTGAGTTCTAACAGGGCTGAGTTCTTAGTTTTCAGACTATGGAAAAGGAAGAAGCTAACAGTCAGTGCCACACACACACACACACACACCTGGCCTGGACTAAGTAAGAAGGCAGGTGGGTGGCTGGGTGGTTGAGGACAGAATGAGTTTCATGGGACCTCCACTGGTCAAACATCATGTGGCCCAGGTTGTCTTAAACCTGTAGCTGTCCCTGCCATGAAAAGCTGGGCTTGAAACACCTTCTCAATCAGAGATGACCATTCTGGGCAAGACATGTGCGTTGTAAGATGCTTTGTTTCCAAATATTTGGGAAATAACAGCCCCCCCCCCCAATCAAAAGATCACACAGGCATTTATGGGGCATATTTACAAAGTTGTCTGCCTATGGTCAGTAGGTTGTGGGAATCTCTCCTCAGTTGCCTCTTTTGAGCAGAGGCTATTGACAGGCATGCAATGGACTAAGTGGACTTTTCTACAAACTCATTGCTGTATACAACTATATCAAGGTGAGTCACTGGAATGCACTTTGGGTTTTATTTCATTGCACATCCAAGTCTGGAATATATATTAGGGATTATTGAACCTTAGAGTCACCCTACATGTGGGACACAAAAGGCCTCTGGTTGGATCTCCCAACTTCTTTGCTTTGACTTAAATTTCCTTGATGGGCTTTACCAATTTTCTCAAGCTGCAGTGAAGTGAGGTGGATGCTATGGGCCTCTGTGCTGTTTTCTTGATCTAAAATTGCCCCTTGAAGCTGATGGTAGGCCTGGGCAGGGGGGCATAAAAACACAGCACCTGTCTAAGTGCATCAATATTCTCAAGTTAAAAATAAGAGCTAGCCAAGATGTCTGGTTGAAGAGGCTCCTAGAAATATAATGCTGGTACCCAGTGCTGTTGACATTTGACAACAGGGACGGAGCATCTTTTTTGGTACAAAGGCTGCAGACCCTTCTAGAAAACCTTCCAGGTGCTGCATGCCATTGATGGGTGGGAAAAGCATAGGGGTGGACTTTCATTATATGGCACCCTGTGATGCCAAAATTTGGCGTTCCCAAAGAAACTTCTCAGTTATGGATCTTCTCTCAATTTTGTGCCCCCTCGGCTTGGAGCCCTGTGCAGGGGTGCCTGCATCACCCTAAATCCAGCACTGGGGCTGGAGTAAAAAGGGTCTAGGAAAAGAGGCTTCACCTTTCTCCATCCAGGAAAGGAAGAAGCATTATCACAAAAGTCTTGAGGAGGCACTAGGCAAAAGCACTTGAGAGGAGCACGACCAGGGCTGGCAAGGGGCATGGCCTGGCACTCAGGACCAGGCAGAGATCCCTGGAGGGCTGCATTTTGAACAGCCATATGCAGGGCTGGCACTTAAATCTTGCCACTACATCCCGGCAAGTCTTTTTATGAACTTTACATTATTTTTTGCAGATCTGAGCAGAGTTCTTCCTTATACTACAGCTACGCACTCATGGATATTTGGTGGGGAATGCAAAGTGAAGCATCTTCATATGCCTGAATTGGCTTCAGATTTGTGGTTGTTGCTCCTGAGGGGCATTTCACACATGTCACAGTAGCAAATCCAAGTTTGCCATCAGCTGCACACATGGCAGGGAGCTGGAGCGATCCCAGCTCCCTGGCAAGTGGGATACGAGGCGTGCATTTGGCAGGTCATGTTTGTTGTATTGATGTGTTACGGAAGCTCCCCTTCGCTCGGAAGTCCGCCGCAAGACAGCGCTCTCCAAGCGCTCGCTTCGTCTCGCAGGAAGGGCTGGTGCTCCTCGATTCTCCGCTGCCTCCACCCCGCTCACTCGTGGGGGCCACGCCGTTGTCACCGGGCTGCTCCTCGCAGGGGTCTCCCAAGAAGCGCGCTCTCTGGCGCCCCCAACCACGACCCTCCACCCAACTCGCCGCCTCAGAAAGCGGCTCCTGAGAGGAAAGCTCGCGCCAGGCGCTGCGCCTCCCCCGCTTGCGAGGAGCCCGGGGAACCCCTCCCCCCTCTCGACAGCCCCCTCCCTCTTCCATTACCGCCTCGACTTCAACTCAGCCAATCAGCGCTCGCTGTGCCGCCTGGGCCCCCTCCCTCCTTCCCCCCACATGCGGTGGCCCAGCCCAATTGTTTATTCAGCGGCTGGGCCAACGGCACGCGCCGGGCGCACGCACTTGCAACAACAAACCTTGCAAGCGGAGCGGTGGGGGGAGAGGAGGCGGAGTTGGGTCCAGCGCGCGTGCACGCGCGTGTACGGGAGTTTGCTCCTGTGTGTGTGTGTGTGTGCGCGCGTCCCTGTGTGTTGTGCCTTTTCCATCCAGTTCTTTTACACACACACCCAACACCAACACCCTTCTCCGGACCGGTCATGAAAAGACGGGCAGCACTTTCCCGACTCGCGGCCACTCATTGCAAAGCCGGGGAGTGTGGAAGGCGCAAGGTGCACACAGAGAGAGAGTGCGTGTTCGTGTGTGTGAAGAGAGGCAGCGATAGGAGGCGGCGCGAGCGAGCGCGCAGGCGGGGGTGGGGGGAGAGTGTGAAGAGAAAAGGCGGCGGCCGTGGGGCGAGCGGGGGGGCGCCCACAACAGCGAGCCCAGCTCCGGCCGCCCCTTATAAGAGACACAATCTCTGGACGTTTTTGGCAAAAGAGGTTTGGCGAAGCGGGCTGCGCACACGCGAGCGCCACGAGCCTCCCTCGGTTCCAAAGAAAGGGGAGGAGGCCAAGCCGGCGGTGCCATCTGAGCTCGCTCGCGCTCTACACCCGCAAGCCTTTTTCCCCCCTTTTTCTTTTTTTAAAAAAGAAACCAAATTCTCCTTCCCGCGCCTCAGGCCAGCAGAAGCCGCGCGCCTTTCCTCGTCCGTGCGGCCGTCCAATGGCCAGCGCCAGCCCCGCCAAGATGGACAGCGTCGCCAGCCAGCCGCCGCATCCCGCGCCTTTCCTGCAGCCCGCCTGCTTCTTCGCGGCGGCCGCGGCGGCGGCTGCAGTGGCCGCTTCACAGAGCGCGCAGCAGCAGCAGCAGCTCAGCCCGGCGGCGTCGGCGGGCCACCCGCAGCACCAGTCCTCTCCCGGCGGCGTCAAAGCGCCTGTTGCGGCTGCGCCGAAGTCCCTTCCGCAGCAGCCGCAGCAGCAGCATGCGAAGCGCCCTCGCTCGTCGTCGCCGGAGTTGATGCGCTGCAAGCGGCGCCTCAACTTCAGCGGCTTCGGCTACAGCCTCCCTCAGCAGCAGCCGGCGGCGGTGGCGCGGCGGAACGAGCGCGAGAGGAACCGCGTGAAGCTGGTCAACCTGGGCTTCGCCACGCTCCGCGAGCACGTCCCCAACGGCGCCGCCAACAAGAAGATGAGCAAAGTGGAGACGCTGCGCTCGGCCGTCGAGTACATCCGGGCCCTGCAGCAGCTCCTGGACGAGCACGACGCCGTCAGCGCCGCCTTCCAGGCCGGCGTCCTCTCGCCCACCATCTCCCCCAATTACCCCAACGACATGAACTCCATGGCGGGCTCGCCCGTCTCCTCCTACTCCTCGGACGAAGGGTCCTACGATCCCCTCAGCCCCGAAGAGCAGGAGCTCCTGGACTTCACCAACTGGTTCTGAGAGGCCCCCGAGGCCCTCTTGGCGCTGGCTTGGCAGCAGGTGGGTTTGGCTGAGGCAGCTTCTCGGGCGGGGGGCGAGCGGGGAGGTGGTCGTGGCGGGGCTCCGTTGCTGGCAGGTCGGAAAGGAAGAAGGGGTTGTTCTTTTCTAGAACTTTTCTAGAGCTGGAAGAGACAGCCAAGGGTCATCTAGTCCAACCCCCTGCATAGAACCATAGAGCTGGAAGGGGGACCCAGAGGGTCATCTAGCCCAACCCGCCTCCGCACTGCAGGGATCTTTTTGCCCAAGGTGGGACTTGAACCCACAACCCTGTGATTAAGAGCCTCGTGCTTTTAGTCGGCTATTTTCCCATTACCATCAGTGCACATGGCACTCGTCGGAGTGAGGAAAGGCAAGGCCGCTGCCCCAAGGAGGTTACAATCAAAACAAATTTGACGGGGAGGACAAGCATGTGCAAATGCACCTAACAAGAGCTTAGGAGTGGAGAACACCATCTCATTATAATTGATGGGAGTTGAGCGACCTGTATCCCGCTGAGCTCAGTGGCTCAACTCCAGAGTGGTAGGTTGCAGTCCACGGACTACTTGGGCGCCGGGTGAAAAAAGAGCCCTCTTGGTCCATGGCAAATGGAGTGTAGGGTGCCTATGCTTCTCTTTTCTTTTCCTCTCTTTATTCAGTCTTCAATACTGAGATACATTCTGAGTGCCCTATGGGGAGGTGGGACCTACTTTGAACTAGCCCTATTGATTACAAAACTGCAAATAACCAAGTGCTCCAGAAGTACTCCTGGAAGTGAGTGTAGTGGTCAACTATAGTAGGATCTGTCAGTGAGGCAACACTAGCCTAAGTGGCTTGTGTATTACATAGCCTGACTCCAAGACTGGGCTTCTGTAGTCAACAAAATGCTTAATATGCGGTAGGCCTGGAAAATGGTTTGTAGCCTTCAGCTGGGATCTCACTGAGCAGCTAGGTCAATACTGCCCTTAACCTTTATTTATTTCCCATTCACTATCTAATGTATATCACAACAATATTTTGTCTACATGAATCAAAACACTAAAACAGCAACAAAACCGTGATAAACTTTAAGCTAGCACACTTGGATTCCTCTCAATTGGTACTCAAAATAATAACTCAGAAGAATATTCCATTGGTTTAACTTCCTGCTATATCCTATGAGAGGGCCAATAGATCTATATTATGATATAGAAGTGTTAAAGGGGCTTCATTCCAAATATGTCTGGATGCCAGTTCTGTGGAAGCTAACAGGACTCAGACTGTGGTCAAAGGACACTGTGAGATCACTTAGATCCCAGGTCTAGCCAGTGCCTGGATGGGAGACTGCTTGGGCAGTGTTATGTACACTGCCTTGAGGTCCATCATGCCAGTGTAATGAATGTGATTACTAAATCTTAAATGCGGTCCAGTCCAGTGGGATCTCTGCCACTGTGTTCAGTGGGACCTCCTCCCTAGTAAGATTTAGGACTGAAGCCTTATGCACACTTTCTGGGGAAGAAGCCCCATTTATCATAATGGGACTTTTTGTGAGTTGATATGCATTACTGTAAGCGTGTTCAGGACTTGGGAATTGCACCCATTGAAGTCACTGGGATCTACACTGCAGTCCTGAATAATTTACTCAGAAGCATCTTTGAGTTAAATCCAAAAAATTCAACGTAACAGACTTGTAGGCCTTGCTGTGAAGCGGGTGTGCCTTTCTGAGCAGAATGATCACTTAATGGAGCTGGCATGCCAAAACCAATTGTGTCCTTGTCACAACTTGGATTAAGCCTTGATGCTTACCTCTCTCTCCTTATGTTGTTACAGGACTTGCTGAAAAACGGTTGCATCTGTTTTCTTCCCATTACGGAAAGGAAGAAAAGTCAAGACAGTGAAGCACAGAATGAGTTTGACTGCATTTGCAAGAAACCGGAAGCACTCCCTGATTCTGCCTTTGCACTCCAGGCTGTTTTGAAGAGACATGCAGCCCAATTCTATGTATGTTTACTTGGAAGTTAGCCCCATTTAACGGAATGGGACTCAACTACTCCCAGATAAGCGTGCACAGGATTGCAGCCTCAGTGACATTCACATACATAGGATCAGGCTGCACAGTGGGCTTAGTAGCAACAGGAGGCCCAAGAGCAACTATCTGCCTATTCGGTACCCCCAAAGTTAAACAACACTGCCTATATACATCATATACATCTTCAACAGAGCAATGAGCTTCCCGTTTTGTTGAAATAAGTACAGTATTGCTTCTTTGGAAAGACTGTTTCACTCACAGCTTTCTGGACACAAAACACAGTGCAATCCTAGCATACTTACTCAGAAGTAAGCCCCACAGCATTCAGTGGGACTTCTTCCCAAGTATATGGCTTTAGGACTGCAGCTGTGCAGACGAATGCTGTGTATGCTTACTAGATTCAGTGGGACTTGCTCTTAAATAAGTGTGCAAAGGACACTCCTGTTGCCTAGTACTTGTGGAGATTTTGAAAATCAAAACTATGCTGTATTCAAAGAATCCTCTGATGTCTCCCCTCTCCTTCATCCACTTCCTCCCTACCATTCCCATCATAAAATGCTTCCAATTTTTTCTTGTGAACTTTTTATTATATAAAAAAATCTATTTGTATCAATCCTAACCAATTTTGGGGATATATTAAGCTATTTTTGTATATAAGAGACAGAGAAATTTATAGACTTTTTTTGTACAAATGGTTTAAAAATGTGTATATCTTGATAACTTTTAAAATGATATGTAATGCTTATTACCTCTTCATATCTAGATGCGTAGTCAAAATGACCTTACAACTGCCATGTTTTTGTCATGTGGTCTTGGTAAAGGACTTGGAAATGCCTCCGGATGTACTTTAGCACCAATGTGTCTTACTTTTTTATAGAAACTTTGCTAATGTATTAATAATGTTATTAAACAATTGTTCAAAGTGAACAAAGTTTATGCAGCTATTGTCCAAACGCAAAATGGTAGCTATTTATTTTACAAGCTGCTGCCTTTTGAAGAAAAAGAAAACTTTTACTACTGCCTTTTCACACTGTTTTATTACAAACTTACAAAAATCATGTATAACTGTGTTTTATACAAACTAGTTTGGTAATAAAACTTTTTGTTTCAATTAAAGCAATGTCTTCCTGGTTCTACTGCATATCTTGATTTTCTTTTCTGCCCTATGTTTTCCATGTATAAGAAGAGTCAAATGTTCACAGAGGGAGATATTACACTTCTGGGGCTCAATCTCTGTGTGTGTATATATAGATGCACGTGAGGATTCAAAATAAGCAGGCCTACAAGGATATTGCAGTAGTTGCTCTTCTGCTGCTGGGTTTTCCAAATGTGTATTAAATAGGGAGAGGTCTGCCTGCTTAGTTTCCCTTTCTGCATCTACACAAATACTCCACCAAAGAATGAATCCTAGCAGGGAGAGAGCTCTTTTTTAAAATCTGACATCTCTGTTCTCCACTTTCTAGTACTATATAACAGGGTGTACACAAGAAAATCAAAGATGTTTATCCAGCAATATACCTTGAAACCATGTTAGAGAAGGGCTGGCGTAAGAGAAACATGAAACGGGATGGCGGGCAGCAAAGCCGCAGAAATTGCGCGCCTGAGATTCAATACGCCGATCTAGCTGGCCTGTTTTTTTACGTTCCCCCAGCAGCGTGATCTGCGTGTAAAAGTGCCCAATTACCAAGATTCAAAAAGAAATTGGGTCTCTTCCCCCTCCCCGCTTTTCCCCCCTTTTTGGCTAGTCTCCTTGTTGTCAGTTAGCAAAGACGTGACTAGAATCCGCCTCGGGTTCATTCTCTCCCCCTCGTCCCTTTCCACCTCCCCGTTTCTTGCTTAGCTCCTCCCGCCTTGCTTGCAAATTCAGTTTGCGTGCGCCAAGCCAAGCGGAAAGCCAAGCGCAAAACGCATCTAATAAAATAAAAAAGGAGGTAGCCAATGTTCCTAAAAATAATTAATCTATCCTGCTTTTTAAAAAAATGGAAGAAAGAGAGAGTGAGAGAGAAACAATGCTGCGCGAATAAATTAATACAGAAAGTCTTCATGCACTGGACTATAACGGAATTTTATTTAATTTGGCAGCATTGCATTGCCATACATGCGGCCTCCTTCCCCTCCTCTCCTTTCTCCCCTCGTCCATTAATATGCTGCGGGAGGGGGAGGCAGGAGTAAAGAAACCATTGGATTGCCCATTCAGTACAAGCACTCGTTGTTTTAACCGATCTTGCAACTTTTGTTTGATTAGGAAAATAATAACGGTTACATTCTCTTCTGCCGCTTTTTTATGTTATTTAAAAGGTGGCTCCGTTTTTCGTTTGTTTACCCACCTTTACAAGGCTGTAGAGATAAGGTATGCAAATGCAGTTTAGCAAGTAATTTATGGCTATGGGTATCCCATTACGACAATGTCTCATTCTGATACTCCAAGACCAAATTTTCTGTTCCTTATGGAGACAGGTGTTCTCTTATATTTTTTTTCCTCCCTCTCTTTTCCCCCCACCCCCGCGCTTTTCTTCTTCTCTGAATAGTCAATATCCAGACTCGTGAAATCAAGAGGCAAAGTTACGGCGCTCCTTGTAACGAAGTCAGAAGCGGGCAGGAACCCAAACCTTTCGCCCCCCGTCCCCCAAAGACCCACACCATTTCACTGGAGATAGGAAAGTGCAGGGCAGGCTGAAGCGAAATCTCATTACATCTGCTCTAATCGCTTAGCAACACAAAGCCTTTTCTTGTGCTGGGAGGCAAAGCTATTCAGGGGCTCTGACAAGACGGATTCAGCCTTAGTAAACTCCATAAATCAGGGAGCATCTATTTTATGGTACTCTCAAGTTTTCAAGCTACTCAGCTAGCGCTATATGGAGGGAGGGAGGCGGGGGCGGAGGACGCGTTAGGGGCGAAACAACCAGAGATACCGATGGAAATTGTTAGGCGTTGTTAGAAGAAGGGGATTCGTAGAAATCGAGCCATATTTGCCAAATGCACCTCAACCACTTTTCCATGTTCTTTCCCAAAGAATAACTGCGCGAACGAAACAGGGGGCAATTCAATAAAGGCTCTTTAAAAAACAGGGCGAGCACCCACTGCTGGGCAGGTTGGTTCGTTAGGTTGGAGTCGCTGGCATTAAATAGGCAAAAAGAGCCGCGTTGCATGTGGGAAAGAGAAAAAAGAGAACCCCAATTTGTTATGTCTGTGCAGCCAACATTGTTTTGGCAAGTGTGTGTGTGTTGGGACACAATGACGCGAGGTAATAGAAATTGTGCGCAGAGATAGATGCGTGTGCACCTTCTCGCAGGAGGAGGCAAGGTGATCGATACCGTTTCGGGTGCCCAGTAAAAGAAAGAAAAGGAGTTCGATTCAGTTTTTCTTTGGATCCTGCTTTAATGGTCTTTTTTCTCCACCGCTTTTTAATTTTTTTAGCTAACCCTAAATCAGGACAGAACGGAGCTCAGTGCCAGTAAGAAGAAAACTCCCAGTGACCAATGCTCGCCCCCCTCGACTCTTCTTAAACTGATCGGGAAGAAGTTGGCGCATCGATTCCCATCTTGCATGAGGACTAAGAGTTTAAAGGCCTAGGCCTCACTCTTTCGCCATCTACTGATAGCCATCGATCAACATCCAAGTACGGGCGTAATATACGTCACGCCCACCATCAGGGGTTTAGCTTTCGCTTCCATTGAGCGAGGGTCCGAGGAGGAAGAAATAATGCCATCCATTTAAACCTTTAATGCTAAACTTACAAGGCTTACTGACAGGGGTGCCAACTTGAATAAAATATTGAGGGCGGAGCCAGGTAAGCCCCGCCCCACATAATCGATCACAAGATGTGGAACGCGCACAATACTGTATTTGAATGGCAATGCCCATCAACTGGGGAGCAGAGTGCCCCCCTCAAATATTTTATTGAGGGACCTCGCCCCCTAGGAGTTTGCGCCTATGCTTACTGAGATTATCGTAAACGGATCAGCTTTAAAATATATATATTCAACCCTGAATCAAACACCATATACCTTTTTTGTCGCGTGTTTTCAGCAAACCTTTGCTGGGGGAGCACAGATAGCAACTTTCCTAACCTCTCCCACCATCTCACCGCGCCTGACTATTCTAATTCCTGAAAAGATTTCAGGACCTTGTGATCCTACTTCGATCCCCAGAAAACCAGCTCGGGCTGCTGGAGCTGCAAGGCGAGCAGTCTTTGGGGGTCCCTATCCCCCCTTCCGCTCCCCACCACCACCTTTGACGCGCAGGTGGAAGTTACAGGACAGCCTTCCCTTTTGTCTGCAGCCGCGCCGAGAGGCGCAGCGCAGCCCAGCCCGGGGAGACTGAGGCGCGCGTGTCAAGCTTAATGATTTATTCAGGCTCTCGGGCCGTCCCAGTTTGTTCCCGGCGCTGATTGGCTGCAGGCATGCGCCCTCTGTCATCCGCGCGCGCGCCCCGGGCCCCTCCCGCGCGGGCGCCGCCATTCAGGGAACAGCCGCCGGAAGGGGCGCTCCGCCCGCCTGCCCGCCCGCCCATTGAAAGCGGAGGTGGCGGGTGCGGCGGGGCAGGCCAGGCCGGGGAGCCAGAGGGAGGCGCCGAGGAAAGGGGAACGCCGCCGGCGCCAAGCTTCTGCATTCTTGCCGCCTCCTCCTTGCTCAGCCTGCACTTTGCAAGGGCCGCCCAACTTGGAGAGCATGGCCCTCTCACGACGTGTTTCTTTTCCTGGGTGGGCGAAGGGAGGCGAGAGCACGTGGCCTGCCAAATGAGAAAAGAAAAGTCTGAAGTGTAGGAAGAAATCTTCCTTCTAGCAAGCATCTCCCGGAGGCGGCCCCGATCCTAGCGCTTGTTTGGGAAGGGAGTCACGTCCATTTCAGGCGCTGCATACAGGATCGCAGCTATCGGGTGTATTAAGAAAGCATGGCTTTCAGGATGCCTGGGGAAACATTTTAAAGCTGCAGTTCTATGCATGCTTACATGGGAGCAAGCCCCCTTTGAACTCGGCAGGGGTGTCTTCGGAGTAAATGTGCATAGGATTGCACTTCAAGGCTACAGTCCTGTGCGCACTACCTTGGGAGCAAGCTCAACGGAACATGGTATTGCTTGCGACTGGGTAGACGTGTCCAGGATTACAGCCTATTAGGATTGATATTACTATTTTATGTGCAGGGGCGAAAGTGGGCTTTATTTCATCCATGTCTAAGACCCAGTTTGGCACACACCCCTCCATGAATATTTGCGCACACACACACAAGCTGGGAGCCGCAATGGTGCTCCTGTGGAGGCTTCACACAGGGCAAAAAACCTGGCTAGCCCCCCCACCCCACCAAGTGAGAGCAAGGCAGAAGCAAAATGTGAACGTAGGACTAATACAGATTTCAAATAGAGTAGTCTGGTGGTTGCTATGATGCACCAGCTCTCTACTGCAAAAGCCTAGACTACTTTTGCTTGAAATCAAATATTTTGTCCTAACCCACCTCACAGGGTTACAAGGATGAAATGAAGAGGGGGACAAGTACACCACCTTGACTTCCAGGGAGGAATGGTGGGCTATACATGTAACTAAAAATAGATGCTACTTTGCTTTCTGGGTGTGCGCGCTTGTGAGGACGTATTTTGGCTCTTCCCAGGGATGCTGGCCACTGGCTGGTAGAAACCACCTCCTCTTATAAAGAGGCATTGACTACCTCCCTGGCCCAGACAGCTGTCTTCTTTCTGCTGGATTTTATTAGCCAAGAAGGGCACAGGTCCAGAGCGCAAGTAGTCACCCAAACTGATCCAAGCGCCTTGTCCACATCCTCAAGCTGCACCAACTGAAACTCAAAACAACATAACAGGACTAGACTGCTCTGGATGTCTCTTGAGATTCAACCGCTATACAGTGGTACCTTGATTTACGAACTTAATCCGTTCTAGAAGTCCGTTCTTAAACCAAGGCGTGCTTTCCCATAGCAGTGCGGGACTCAATTTACAAATGGAATACACTCAACAGAAAGCGAAACATGTTCTTATTCCAAGGCAAAGTTAACAAACCAAAACACCTGCTTCCGGGTTTGCAGCGTTCTTAATCCAAGTTGTTCATAAACTAAGCTGTTCTTAAACCAAGGTACCACTTTAATAGCAGAGTCAAGGTCCCAACAAATGCAAGCAATTTTATCCTCAAAGTGCTTGGCAAACAAGTCACACCAAGCTGCCATTGGTTCTACCACTTCTTTCGGGCCAGTTTGCAAGAGGTCCTGCACAACCTGGAAAAGCTCTGTTGTCAGCATAGAGGAGGAGAAGAAGAAGAAGAAGAGTTTGGTTTTGATATCCCGCTTTATCATTACCCGAAGGAGTCTCAAAGTGGCTAACATTCTCCTTTCCCTTCCTCCCCCACAACAAACACTCTGTGAGGTGAGTGAGGCTGAGAGACTTCAAAGAAGTGTGACTAGCCCAAGGTCACCCAGCAGCTGCATGTGGAGGAGCGGAGACACGAACCCGGTTCACCAGATTACGAGTCCACTGCTCTTAACCACTACACCACACTGGTGATGATGAAATGCAGTATGCCTTCTTTGCTGCCTGCCACCAAGTAAGCTCAATAATGCACAGTCACCAGTGTTTGGTTTCATTTGTCTTGAGTTTTCCTCCACTTGTGTTCAAGCTGTCTCCCAGCTTGTTTCTTTGCCCTAAGCTCTGGAGGAGCCAAACGAGCTCAGCGAAGCAGGAGGGGGTCTCAGGGGTGATCGTGCCAATGGTCCGAGCCATCCTGATGTTCCACAGATTGGCCAGGGTGTTGACAGGACCGCCAGTCATATCAGCTGAAAAATCCCCTGGAAACCAATTGGATCCCTCAACCTCCAACTCGCTGGACCATCCTAATGGCTCCCTTGCCTCCGCAGAGGGCAAAAGGTGCTGAAAGCCTAAAGCTTTGACCATGACAAGGGACTGATGCCAATATCCCCCACTTTCAGATCACTTCCGCCCACCCAATCGAAAAGACAAGATCCAGAGTGTGACCTGCAATATACAGCAAGCCAGTGACATACTGAGACAGCCCCATGGTTGTCATGGCAGCCATGAAGCCCTGAGCCTCCCCAGAGCCAATTGCCTAGCCATGGATGTTGAAGTCCCTCAGAACCAACAATCTGGGAACCCTCGACACGACCACTTTTGGCCAGGTCTGCCAGCTCAGGCAGGAAGACTGCTGGGCAGCAGAATCCCTAATCTGTCCCAATTACCCAACACCAAGAACAAACACACTAGATCTCCATTCAGCTGGACAGAAAGCTTGGAGAGAGAAAGAGAATTTCTATATACCACAGCATCTGCCTCCTTGGCCCTCAAGTCTGCCCTGATGCTGTGCCGAATATCCAGGTGGGCACAGCTGGGTGAGCAACTCCACCCTGCTCCCCGACCCAGGCCTCAGTAATGGAGACCAGACAATCAAGTCATGGATGAGATAAATTTTATTCATGGCCGATCTGGCCCTCAACAACAACAGCCATAGACCTGAGAACTGGCTAATATAAATTGCAAGGCATATTTACACACGGTGCAGGAGGATATAGAGAAGTCAGAGGGAAAATAATGTAGAAACAAAAAAAGATGGCGATAATAAATGTAAAACCATAATAGTTAAAAGTGCAGTTTCGGTGATTGCACAAACATTCTGGCATTGGTGAGCCAAGTAATGCATCTATTGTGATTAGAAAACCACTCTAATCTCAATTCAAACCATAAGCAATAGAATTAAATTTCCTAGAAAACTAACTCAGCAGTTTCATGCTGGAATGTGTCTCTCTTTGAGGTTCTTCTGTTCAAGGACAACCAGCTTAAGGTCAGGAACAGAACGTCCTGGTATGCTGAAATGTTCTCCTACTGGTTTCTCAATAGTGCCGTTTCTGATGTTTGACCTGTGTGCACTTATTTATTTACTGCCCAGAACAGGGATGAAGGACTTGTCACCCTCCAGATGTTGCTTGACTGCAGGTCCTATCCTGTCTGACCACTAGCCTTGGTCAGAGTGCAAAAAGATCTGGAAGGCACCAGGATGGATCTGAGCTTTGTCAAATGCTGCCACTACCATCATTTAAGCCAGAGTAAGGTATATGATCGGGGACGCGGGTGGCGCTGTGGGTAAAAGCCTCAGTGCCTAGGGCTTGCCAATCGAAAGGTTGGCGGTTCAAATCCCCGTGGCGGGGTGCGCTCCCGTCGTTCGGTCCCAGCGCCTGCCAACCTAGCAGTTCGAAAGCACTCCCAGGTGCAAGTAGATAAATAGGGACCGCTTACTAGTGGGAAGGTAAACGGCGTTTCCGTGTGCGGCTCTGGCTCGCCAGAGCAGCAATGTTAACGCTGGCCACGTGACCCGGAAGTATCTCCGGACAGCGCTGGCCCCTGGCCTCTTGAGTGAGATGGGCGCACAACCCTAGAGTCTGTCAAGACTGGCCCGTACGGGCAGGGGTACCTTTACCTTTACCTTTAAGGTATACGATCCAGTGGAGGCACTAAGCATGTTGAGGTTGCACTGATTTCAATGAGAGAAGAACATGCTTCCTGACTGCCTGTTTTTATATTTGCTATTGCTTTGACCAATACACATACACATACAGAGTTTTAGGCACATTTTTGTTGTATTGTGAAATTGCTTGGGGATGCTTCATAGGAAGCAATTCACAAATGAAATATAAGAAGAAAATAAAAAAAAACATATCTTGTTTTTTCATCTTGTCAGCTGCCCCGAGATCCTCAGATGAAGGGTGGTATATTATTATTATTATTATTATTATTATTATTATCATCATCATCAAAAGGTAATACTTTGTCAGTAGCAAGTTTTAGGTTTTAAGACCAACCACCCGCTACCCCGCCCCCTGGGGCCAACCAGCCTATGTCCCCTTTCATAATACACATCCTATGCTTTGGCATTGCGCTGCATCTTTTAAATGTGCAAGGAGGACTTTATTTTAAATTCCACCCTCCCCACCCCACCAGAGGCCTCCATTATGTGTTGACTGTCATGGCACTTTCCAGTGCAGGATTATTAATAATCCCATGGAGGCAATTCCCAAACAAAAGTGCGAAGCCATCATTGATACAGGCCCGAAGATTAATTTTCCTCATGTTCAACTCAACAGCATAGTTATCTCTTCAACAGGGTAAAACAGTTTGGCTCCATTGTCCCCTTGGCAGCTCCGCCTTTGCAGAGAAAGGGAGCCCAGCCAGTCTTCTCATCCAACTCGAAGGTTGGTTAAAAGGAAGAGAGGAAAAAAAACCAGCTGAAAAATCTTCATGAATAATGCCATTCCCCTTCCCTGAGTGGTGGAAAGAGAAGAGCAGGTACCCATTTCAATGGTGGAGCATTTTGTTATGCTGCTCCTTGCCTAAGTCAGAATTTCACAGAAAAGGCCACGAAGAAGAAAAGCTGCAACAATTAGGGGTCGCCTGTCAGAAAACATTAACGCCTTCCTTTCCCTGCCTGTCAGGCGCCCCTGGAAATCTTAAAAAAGAAAAAGAAAAAAAAGACAACTGCCATAGCAAATCGCACCTCCACCCCTTGTGGAAATACTGGAAGGCAAAGAGGAGGGGGAGCACTGAGTGTGTGGGTAGTGATGCAGTTAGATCATTTTAGACTTGTGCACCACCACAACCACCCCTCTAGATGGTAATGTGCATTACTTCAAGATGTGGGAATCCAACCCTGCTGCACTTTGGGCCCTCAAATCCTGAGTGGGGGGCCCTGCTTCTGCCTTAAAAGTCTCCCTGAGTATCTATCTACCTGTTAGCTAACTGATGCAATCAAAGTTTAATTAATGTAACGGTAGGCCTCATATCTGTTGGCTTGGGCTTTTGCCTATGCATCAATCATAGTGATGCTGTTTTAGAGATGATGATGATTATGTCCCTTGGAAGGGGAACATGTGGCCCTGCGGATGTTGTTGGACTCCTCCAATTCCCCTAAGCATCAGTCAGCACGGCCGAGGGTCAGAGATGATGGAAGTTGTAGCCCAGGAACATCGGGAGGGCTGTAGGTTTTCCCTCCCTAAATCAGAGTCCAATTCTTCCTTAGTGAGCTCTTCCGTGCTTTTCAAAGCGACAGGTAGGGAATAATATACCTGCAAACTTTTCATAACAGATTGCTGCATTCTGTAAGAGAGGGCATCCTGCAGATGCCATCCTATCAGGAAGTCCATTCCGCATAATGTTGGACTCAGCACCTACCCTCTGGAACCCTAACCCATTGCATATTACACAAGCACCTTCTCTGTTACGGTCTTTCTGGCACTTACTAAAGATGTTCCCCTTACAACAGACCTGTAAAACACTATCCCAGTTAGTATCTACCTTGGATGTGAATTGATTTAATGTACCGTATATACTCGAGTATAAGCCTAATTTTACCACAAAAAAACTGGGAAAACTTATTGACTCAAGTGTAAGCCAGTTTACCACACCACAAGCGTGGTGGTGGCGGCGGCGGCGGCGGCAGCAGCGGAGGAAGAACAAGCAGCCCAAAATGACTGCTTTCAGGCTGCTCGTTCCTCCTCCGCTGCCACCGACAGCAGCAAAGGCGGAGGAGGAGGAAGGAGCAGCCTGAAAGGACCCTCACTCGAATATAAGCCGAGGGGGGCTTTTTCAGCATTAAAAATGTGCTGAAAAAGTCAGCTTATACTCAAGTATATACGGTATATGCTGTTGTGCTAAACCACATTTATATTTATAATTGTTTGTAAATAGTTGCTTACATGCAACTCTTTTATATCTTACTATACTTCAGCTGCTGCAGAATTTGGTGGCCAGGTTGCTCACGGGGAAGAGACAGTTTGAGCATATTACACTGATCCTGGTCCAACTGCACTGGCTGCCAGTTAGTTTTGGGGCCCAATTCAAAGTGCTGGTTTTGACCTATAACATCTTAAATGGCTCAAGGACTGCGTCTCTCCATATGAACCTACCCAGACCCTGCAATCATCATCTCAGGCCCTTCTTCATTTGCCTCCTCGAAGAGATGTCCGGAGAGTGGCAATACAAGAAAGGGCCTTTCCTGCAGTGGCTCCCCGTTTGAGGAATGCTCTTCCCAGGGAGGTTCAGTTGGCACCTTCATTATACACCTTTAGTTGCCAGGTGAAAGCATTCCTCTTCAACCAGGCCTTTGGCTGATATACATCCTATACCCTTTTAAATGGGGGGGGGGGGAGGAATGAGGGAACGGGTTTATTGGTTCATGTTTTTGTTGCCTTTGTTCTTGTTTTTATTATGCATTTTGTGTTTTTATATTGTATTTTTATGTTGTGAACCATCCTGAGTTCTATGGATGAAGCGTGGCATACTAATTAAACAAATACACAAATTCGAGAAATAATTTGGGTGAGGGGGTATCAGTAGAGTGGGTTGGGCAGGAAAGTCTGGGGGGAGTCAAGGATGGAACTGTGTAGATTACAAAAGATTGTACTGTAGAAATGAATCTTGACAATGGGTTTGGGGGGAAAAACAAGTAAGTTTTTCTGCATAACACTAGAACTTGTGGACGTCAAATGAAATGGAAGGCTGGGAGTTTTTGAACAGATGAAAGTACAGTCATACCTCTTGTTACGTTTGCTTCATGATAGGTTTTTTCAGGTTGCGTCCCGCGGCAACCCAGAAGTACCGGAAAGGGTTACTTCTGGGTTTCACCACTCGCGCATGCAAAGACACGCAAAATGACGTCACACGCAAGTGCAGAAGCAGCAAATTGCGACATGCGCAGATACGGGTTGCGTTCCTTTCAGGTTGCGAACGGGGCTCTGGAACGGATCCCATTCGCAACGAGAGTACCACTGTACTTCTTAACACAGTGAAAAATTAAACTATGAGAGTTGCTTTCACAAGTTTAGTGGCATGGGTGGCTTTAAAAGGGAATTGGACAAATGCGTAAAGGATAAGGGTATCTGTGGCTCCTAGGTGCTGGGTTCCTGGGTCCCTGAGCACCCACAAATTTCCCCATGAAGAGGCTGGGCACCCACAAAATCCAGCACCACAGCCGCGCATGCTGCATAGCACCCACAAACCCGGGCATCCACAGCCGCAGGGCCACGCTGGCACTCCTGCCGTGGTTACTAGCCACGATGGCTATGTTTTCCTACCACTGGAGGCAGTACACTCTGAATATCAGCTGCTCAGAATCACAGGTGGTGAGGATGCTATGGCATTCAGGTCCTGCTTGCAGGCTTCCCATATGCATTTGGTTGGCCACTGTGAGAACAAGATCCTGGACTAGATTGGTCTTTTCTCTGACCCAATAATGCTCTTCTTATGTTCTTACATATATGTACATGGTTTGACTTTTATCCCACCTGATCCAGTGGTGGCATTGAAAGTGAGAAGTAGACTGTCCTACCTCAGCTCAGGTGGGAGTTATCATTTCTGAAAACTCCCTCCAATCTATTATTTTAAAGCCTGCAAATTTTAAACAAAGCACACAGGGAGAAAGATTGTAGACCAGCTCCTTTGCTGGTTTTCTGTTTCCAAGAGAGCATGGTAATTTGCTTCTCACCTGTGATCTGAAGCGGTGCAGCTCATTCTGCCACCTAATTCTACAGTTACCCCCCAAAAGGGCTGTGCAGAGGGTCCACAAATACACCACTGTTCCTAACCAATCTTTATCCTTATTTTCTCCTCTGAGCAACTAATTACTCCTCCTCTCCTATTCTTTTCATTAGCATTGGTTCCACAGTGATTTATGTTTCTTCAGGGATAAAAATCCGGAAAAGGCCTTGTATTGGTAAGGCGTGAAATAATGCAATTGAAAAGAGAAGCCATTTTGTCAGGATCATATCTTGGCAGAGTAGATTAAAATGCTGCCATATGGCCTTGGTTTGTCTGATTACACTTTCAGGTCACAATGTATTGCTAATTAAATGGCGGTGACATTTCAATAGAAAGGCGAGGCTACCTGTATGTGCAATAAAATGTGAGGAGAAAGAAAAACAAGTGATAGCATTAACAAAAGCTTGTTTGGTTTAGAAGGCAACAATCCAGAATTCATTCACACATGCAGATCCAGACCCTCCAAGTGTCCCTATTTTCCAGGGACACCCCTGATTTAGAAGAACCATCCCAGTTTCTTATTTGACCCTGGAATGTCCCTATTTTCATTGGAGAAATGTTGGAAGGTATGGCGTTATCCGACTCATGAGCCGTCTGAAGGCAATACTGCATAGGGAAGTTTTTTTGTGGTTTTTTTTAAATGTTTAATGTTTCATTATGTTTTTATATATGTTGGAAGCTGACCAGAGTGGCTTGGGCAACCCAGTAAGATGTGGGTGGTATAAATAGTATAATTATTATTATGGAACGGGACGTTCCTATTTTCTATGGAGAAATGTTGGAGGGTATTCAGATCAACAGAGGCACTATTTGTGGGGTTGGCTCTTTTACCCTCAGACAGACCCAGAATGCTTCTACATTGATTTCTGGCCCCCAGCCTGGAATCTGGACTGAGCCACCAATTGCCAGGGGCAAGAGAAACTACCTCCTCTTTCTCAGCCACACAGAACATGGTCCCATTTAAAGCAGTATGATAGAATCATTGAATTGGAAGGGAGCCTGAGGATCATCTAGTTCAAGCCCTTGCTATGCAGAAATATGCCGCTGTCCCACACGGGGATCAAACCAGCAACCTTGGCGTTTTCAGCACTGCACTCTAACCAACTGAGCTATCCAGGCTGACTATGATACCACTTTAAACAGCCATGGCTTCCCCCAATAATTTGTAGTTGGTAAATGGCACTCAGAATTCTTAGGAACCCTTTTCACCTCACATAACTAATATTCTCAGAGTGGTTTAACTGTCAATCCCTGGGAACTGCAACTCTGTGAAGGGCATAAGGATTTTCTAAAAATGCACATCACCCTTAAAAAAGTGCACTTCCCAGGTCCTAGTCTAACATCCAAACCATGGCACCACAAATGAAGTTTGAGCATGCTCAGTGAAAGAGTGCTGACTTACTGTTGAGGAAATGGCAATGGTAGAGTCAGGGAAAGAATGGAGTATCCTGGGAGAGGGAGTGTTTGAACACTGACCAGGAACTCTCTTAAGCTGCAATATCTTGATGCAGTGGGCCCCACTTGCCTGTTTATCTCCTCTCGTACATTATATTTCAACAGACACATCCTTTCCAAGCCCTACTTTTGTGCACTTGATTTACATTCTTTATTAGCAACTCCGCAGTTACTGACAAAGCCCTTCCTTTTCATGCATTTTGCATCACCATTTCCTTTTTTCTTCCTGACAACAGGTATAAAAGGACTCTGCCGGCACCCACACCCATATATCTATAGACCTATATATCTATATATCTACACCTATCTATACAGTGGTACCTCGGTTTACAAACTTAATCCGTTCCGGAAGTCCGTTCTTAAACCAAAGCAGTTCTTAAATCGAGGCGGGCTTTCATTAACGAGGCCTCCCGCCGCCGGTGCCCTTCCACTGTTTGGATTTCGTTCGTAGACCGAGGTAAAGTTCACAACCAGAATACTACTTCTGGTTTTGCGGTTCTTATACCAAATAGTTTGTAAACAGGGCTGTTCTTAAACCGAGGTACCACTGTATGTGTATCTGGATGACACAGGGTTTCTGTTTTCCTCTGTATTCTTTAAAAAAAAGACTTACATGAAATATGTTAAAAAATAAATCTCACGCAGGGTGTCCCCACCCCCACCCCGCCTGCCTTCCTGAAAACTCAGTGTCCCCGTGCATATGGGTTTTGGGTGGCCTATGGAAATTGATTTACGAGTCAACCACTTTTCTCTTTTCTTGCTATCTCTCGCTTGAGTGGTTTGTAGGCCTTGGCCCTTTCGTTCACTCGAGGAGAATAAGGTTGTCTATGGAAGAGGTCAGCGTTTCAAATTGGTCGAGTTCAACGGCACAAATGACACAGAACTGACAAGAAAAGACAGACAGTTTGTGGCAGCCGTGTGTGTGTGTGTGTGTGTGTGTGTACCATTGCTGGTCATGGACTGCATAGGCCTTGCCTTGGGTTTTTTGTGGTTTTTTTTTTTTGCTTTGTAATGGGGACTTGGCACCAAAATGAATTAAATAACAGGCTTAAAGACTATTGAGGGAAGGCCTGAATGCAAATCAAAGATAAGTAGAAGTTTTCTTTCCTAAAAGAGGGATGATTTCCTCCCCGCTCCCTCCCCCCTCCCCTCCCATTCCATATCTTCGCAGGCAGGGTCTGCATGTTAAACATGATTTAGAAGGCATTATTCCGGGATCCTTTTCATCAGGTTTCTGCAGCGATTGCCTATCTTGGCCTATGATTAATGATCTGCTGTGCAATTTGGAGCCTATAATGACTCAACAATCCACACACAAAACTATATAGTTGCATTCCTTTTGCAGATTTGCCAAGCTGTTACCAAGGGGCCCACAACCCAGACGGATTGTTGGAGAGATAGCAAAGCATTTCGGCAAATGCCATTCTGCCCTTATCTTGCCGTGGAGTGTGTTGGGCAGCAAGCTCATTTACAAAATTCAAAGCCCAGATTTCAGTGGCTTCTTTTCTTTTACTTTTCCACTCTTCCTCCCCCCTCATCCCACCCCCTGCTACCCTGTCCAAAAAAAGGGAGGGGGACACCGCCCGCCCGCCCCACACAAACCCAACAAAATCAGGACTTGAAATAATTGTTTAAAAAGGCTGGTTAGAAAAGAGCCCAGCGTATGGCCCCTTAGTGATTATGCCGACAAAATACTTCCTTTGTTTCCAAATTTCAAATCTGATTAATTGAGGCCTAATGCTTTTAATGCCATTTGAAAGAGAAAAGTTAATCTTGCGAAGCCCAGGGCATAAACATAATCTGAAAATCTCAACAGATTTCAAAACATACAGGCCTTATTATAATTTCACTTGTAATTCTTGAGTAGATGGTAACAATTTCATTAAAACACTCATTTAAATATATATCTGCAGGGAGTCAAAATGCTTACACAATTTGCTGCTTTTAAAATAAAGAAAAGGAACTCTGAGAGAGGATTGTGCAATATAGCTACCATTGTGTATGTGTGTGTTAGATGAAAATATTTTGAAAATATTTGAAGATCATATCTGGGAGAAAAGGATCCTGTGTAGCCAAAAGTGGAGAGGGAAAGTGGAGGCCGTGTTAAAGATTCCTTCTTCTGGTTTTCCCTACCCTGAAGTGTACACACACACACACACACTATCAATGTTTAAAAAGTTTAAAATTTTAAAATATAATAAATCCATAAAGGAATGCCTATCTCATCTTAGTATTTATGGAAGACATTTAGAGAGGCTTCTAACATTAAGCATTAGTATTATTGTGCATGCTCACTGCTTTGAATGCATAAATATATTAATGTATCAATCTATAGGAGAGCACTTACGAATGCTTAGATGTTGTGCAACTGTGAAAAATGTGAAGAATTTGCTCCTGTGTTTTGTCTCACTGTAAGATCCACCTGGTTTTGAGACTTGGGGTGAGCAAATCCTGGTGGGGAACGTAAGATGGACAATTGGTCCGTCCAGCTCTGTATTCAGCACCACCATTACTCCACAGTTTCAGACTAGAGTCTTTTCTATCCTGGACATATCAAGATGCTCTATGGCTGAACACAGAGGGCATTTGCAGACCATCAATATTTTCAACTAGGACTCAATCACACACAATTCAGGCTGTGCAACTGTAATGGATCAGGAGGTTTTTGCACAAGAACCCCCCCCCCCCAAAAAAAAAGAAACTCCTGGCTTTGTGAAATAAGGAAAGTGAGGTGAGAATAACTGGAAAGTGTGGGATAACACTTTGGTGCCTCATCCTCTAACTTCCCTGCAAAAGCAAAAATAAGACCAAATGCTCAATAAATAGCTGACTTCATTTCATCTCTCCACAAACCAATCGGGATGAATGCTCATCTGGAAGCAACCAGGGACGCTTTCATAGAAGCCACAGCAGATAGAAGGGAGCAATGCTGAGTTTGCCTGACAAAAAACACAAAGACCTAAGAACTGGGAGCATGGAGCTGTCCAGCCACAGCTGCTGAGCCATCCATTGACTAAACCAGACTCCTGAGGAACAGGTTTCTATCAAGCTGGGTAGCACAGATGCTGCTGAATTCACAACTGAGGGGACTCCTCCAACTCAAAATGTTGCACATCATCTTTAGCCAGGCCAAGACCTCTCAGAATTTGGGCCTGGCTTGAAATGGGGTTTGGTCCTTTCCCTGAAGCCAGTCTACCCTTCCTGCATGGATGTAACAAAGATTGTGCATGGGGAGGCTTCCCTGAAATCTGTAAGCCTCGACAATGAGGGCTGCAGATTCCAGATTCCTTTGCACATGTGTCTATGTGCAAAGGCCTCCTGACTTCAGATGTTCATGTTGTATGCATGAGTGTCTGGGGAGGCACATCCCATGTCAGAGCCAGGCTGCTCAGCACCATCTGTTGAACAACACAGGAGTGAATAATGTCTGAACTGGGCTAATGTCAACTATGGTAGGCAACCAGCGTCAATGGATTTCACTTTCTCTTACATACTTCAAATGGCACAGTGTCACTTCCTGTTATTTGAGGAGGTTACTGCCAAGTGTGGTAAGTTTTATGCTGGCTGCAGAGGTCCTGGACCAGTAGCAGCAGCAGAGGGGGTCCTCAGAGAAGCAGCGGAAGGGGCAATTCCTGCAGTGGCTGAAAACCTAGTGCATTCTGGGACTGGTGCACAAAAGAACTGCAACATTTCAAAGAAAAAGCAGGTGGCAGCATAGTTGGTGAAAATTTCTGCCTCCCCTCAAATGGTTTCCGGGGGGGGGGCATCTGTGTGTGGAGGGGTTCAACATACACAAAAGTTCAGCTCAACTGTCTTATTTTTACAGCAAAGACATTGGCAGGGCATGCAGCCAGAAATACCTCATTCATGCAGCTTTCTTTTTCCCCACCACATTCTAAATTCCTATACTTAATGTGTCACATGTACAAGGCTATCTATTGACTCTCCATCCAATAACATGACTCTAACAGGTACACACTAATGGAAATCAAACAATTTGAATCAATAAAGAAGCCTCTTTCCTTTAAGGAACCCCACCCCCCCAATACATATTGAGAACACAATATAGGCTCAGCAAAGAGTTATATCCCCACACCATGATTGCAACCCACCCTGATCCTCCTGGGCTCCCAGACTTAAGAGATGGGCGCTAGAGAGAAAAAGGGAAACAGGGGCAAAGCTTTTGCTGCAATTGTTTGGGCTACAGATCCTAGGTAAATGACAAGGATTTTTTTTTTTCCTTTTAGAAAAAGAACACTCCCAACACACATATTTCAACTAAGCGAAAGCCCAGCGGCTAATGCCCCCTCCCTTTTGTGTGCCTGTTTGAAGCGTATTCTCCTGAGTTGACAAGCACGTGTTTTGGAAACCATTGAAAAGTTTGGGTCATAAATAGAGGAGACCGTTTGGCTTAAATGTTGCTAGGGAATACCTGGCAACAAGCAACAATAGTTCTTTTAGAAGGTCCAGGGCAAACAGTGACCGTGGTAATGGGGTGGGCTTAAGGGAGGCTGCTTGCCCAAAGCCCCTCCACTCACACAGAGCCTTCAGCATTGGTCTGTGTTCCGGAAATTCCACACACAAAGCCCCCCATTCAAGGGGAGGTGGGACAATGCATGTGCTTTTTAGAGAGGGGGGGAAAGGAGGAGGCCTTGATGAGGGTGGGTGCTTTTTTGCTAAAAAAAAAAAAAAAGCAAGCTCCCCCCCCCTTTTTTTTTTTTTGCAAAGAACTAAGGGAGGCCCAGAAAGTGCTAAGTTTGTAAAAGAAGCTGAAAAGATTCAGAACGGGAGCATAAAGGAGCCAGGGAATGCCCTGTGAATTTTGAACAGAGAGCAGAAAAGGGACTCTAAAAAGCAATTAGTGATGCTGCTCATAGATGAAGAGGGAGTTTGGAGGGAGTGGGGAGGCATTAAGGGGCAGGGGGAAATTACACTCATTTAGTAAAGTACTAAAGAGAAAGAAGGAGGGAGATTGACGTCTCCTGGAATTTGTATGGCGAAAGCAGACACACAAATAGCAATGCACAGCATCTAAGTACAGGAGGCCGCACTGAAGCTAAAGACGCATGCCAAGATGGGCCTTTGGATTCGTTGCCAGGGCCCTCACTTGTTCCTGAAAAGCACTATGGAGCAGCTAGACGGGAGGGAAACGAGGCTTCTTTGGCCTCAACGCAGCTATTCTGGCTCAATATAAATGTCAGTGGCCGAGATCTGAAGCAGACCTGCTTGATGAATTGGAGCAGTGGCAGATTCATCAGTGCAGGGCCCGTTCATGATAGTCACAGTCATGCCCTCTCACAGCCACACCCCATCTAAGATAATACAATCATCTTATAATCAGACAATAATAATATTTAGGGATGCTTTGCAACAGTCAATGCAGATCCCCAAGGGTTGTGTTTCAGCTATATCTGTGATGCTCTATGCACACGCTTGGGAAATGATCCGGGTGCTCCAAACGGCCTCGGCCCAGTATACTTGAAGGAGCGTCTCCACCCCCATCGTTCTGCCCAGACGCTGAGGTCCAGCACCGAGGGCCTTCTGGCGGTTCCCTCACTGCAGAAAGCAAAGCTACAGGGAACCAGGCAGAGGGCCTTCTTGGTAGTGGCACCCGCCCTGTGGAATGCCCTCCCACCAGATATCAAAGAGATAAACAACTACCTGACATTTAGAAGACACCTGAAGGCTGTTCAGGGAAGTTTTTAATGTGTGACGTTTTAATGTATTTTTAATCTTTCTTGAAAGCCGCCCAGAGTGGCTGGGGAAACCCAGCCAGATGGACGGGGTATAAATAAATTATTTATTTATTTATTTATTTATTTATTTATTTAGTTAGTTAGTTATTGTTATTATTATTATTATTATTTTCTGTGAGGTTCCATTGTATGTAACAAAACTCGTACATTGTTCTCTTGAAACGCCTGGTGTTTTCAGTGTTCCTAAATGCTTAGCTCTGACTGTGACTAAAAAGCCCCCCCCCCCCCCTTCATGATGATTGGGTGGCTCTAGGACACTGGTGACAGGGCTCCTGCAGGGACTCTGTTGCAGAAATAGGTAACAGGTCTTCAACCTTCCAAGACCTTGGACATTACACCACTTGGCAGGAGTAAGTTCCACTTCCAAGTCATTAGCCAAACGTAAACCTTCAAAGGGACTCTGAGCTGCTAAATGCATCAGGGCCAGCTATGCACATATGATGGTATCTGGGTGCAGAACTGCCACAATAGAGAAACGAATGCTAATGTTGTTTACTTGCATGGGGTGGGGGTTGTGCCTATCAATGCTATTTTGAATGGAAAGAGGCTACTAACATGGATAGGGTGCTTTTTAAGGGAGGCGGGTGGCACTGTGGTCTAAACCTCTGAGCCTCTTGGGCTTGCTGATCAGAAGGTCGGCAGTTTGAATCTGTATGACGGGGTGAGCTCCTGTTGCTCTGTCCCAGCTCCTGCCGACCTAGCAGTTGGAAAGCATGCCAGTGCAAGTAGATAAATAGGTACTGCTGCTATGGGAAGCTAAACGGCGTTTCCGTGCACTCTGGTTTCCGTCACAGTGTTTGGTTGTGCCAGAAGTGGTGTAGTCATGCTGGCCACATGACCTGGAAAGCTGTCTGTGGACAAACACTGGCTCCCTCAGCCTGCAAGTGAGATGAGCGCCGCAACCCCATAGTCACCTTTGACTGGACTTAACCATCCAGGGTCCTTTTTACTAACATGGATAGGGTGTTTCAGGCTGGATAAGCAGCATACAAAATTGTTCTTCAAAAGGGCTCCTCACGCAACCTTTCATAAGAACATGAGACTTGCCTCCATGGATTGTTACAGGAGACCACCAGATGTCTGTGGAAAATTCACAAGTAAGACACGAAGGTGATGGCTACAACACAGTGCCCGCAGAATCTAGAATACAGAGGTATATTGCTTCCAAACATGGAAGCTGTGTCCGAGAGAAAGGTCAAGTGCCTGTTCTGGATGGGGTTCTGGAGCAGGTATGTAGTCTGAGGATACCTCTTGATCCAGCTTTGTCATATGACACACCACTGAACTATGGCCTTTCCCGGTAGCATTTCAGTATTTTTAGGAAGCACTGCCAATACCTTTCCATTGATCTGTCTTTGGAGGACTGGGATTAATCCAGTAAAGTTAGGATGTTGATGTGTTTTTAGCACTTTAAATGTTACGACTTTTCATTATGTTTTAGTGGGCTTTTTGCATTTCCTTTCTAGCTCTTAGGTTGTGGAGGAATAAAAGAGTAAACAAAATATGATTGACCACACAAACAAAAAAATGTCACACATGCAGAACTAGCTAAATCAGGAGTTGCTACTTCCTCAATTATCTGAAGTGGATACAGTTGGTGGTATCTGGCCATGTAAGCTCCAGAAGGATCAGTCCCTTGCATTACATTATACTGTTTTGTTCTAAATAATGGCAATGGCTGCGCATGTGCATGCTTGGCCTCAGGTTTTCAATTGTATTGCCTCATTCCAGCAAGAAGGATCCTTGGCTTGGAAGATGGCTTCTATGCATGCATCTCAATGTGCACTGGCAGCCGCATGATAATCCCGATCTAAGCTTGGGAAGGACCACAGCTCAATGGCAGAGCATCTGCCTTGCATGCAAAAGATCCCAGGCATAGTCCTTAGTGTCACCAGGTAGTGCAAGGTGAAATTCCTGCTTGAAGGCTTGAGTCACTACCAGACAGAGTAGGCAATATTGAGCTAGATGGGCCAATAATCTGAATGTATAAGGTAGTTTTCTATGTCCCTCCACTGACTTGGCTGGATGTGTCTTTTAATGCGTTGGGGGGTATTTAACTCAAGCTGGGATCACTCATTTTTGAATGTGACTAACTCCATATGAGCATCTTAAAAAGCAGAGACATCACCTTGCCAGCAAAGGTCCGTATAGTTAAAGCTATGGTTTTCCCAGTAGTGATGTATGGAAGTGAGAGCTGGACCATAAAGAAGGATGATCGCCGAAGAATTTTTCTTTTTAATTATGGTGCTGGAAGAGACTCTTGAGAGTCCCATGAACTGCAAGAAGATCAAACCTCTCCATTCTTAAGGAAATCAGCCCTGAGTGCTCACTGGAAGGACAGATCCTGAAGCTGAGGCTCCAATACTTTGGCCACCTCATGAGAAGAGAAGACTCCCTGGAAAAGACCCTGATGTTGGGAAAGATGGAGGGCACAAGGAGAAGGGGACGACAGAGGACGAGATGGTTAGACAGTGTTCTTGAAGCTACCAGCATGAGTTAGGCCAAACTGTGGGAGGCAGTGGAAGACAGGAGTGCCTGGCGTGCTCTGGTCCATGGGGTCACAAAGAGTCAGACACAACTAAATGACTAAACAACACAACAACTCCATATGACGAGAACTAGACTGAAGCCAACGTACACATGGCCAGTCCATCTCTTCTTGATTGCACTGTTATTAATGGTCACAAGACACAATGTCATGGGAACATAGGAAGCTGCCTTATACCGAGTCACACAATTGGTCCATCTGGCTCACTATTCTCTTTGCTTACTGGCTGCAGAAGTCCAGGGTTCCAGGCAGGAGTCTCTCCCAGCGCTACCTTGGGACCTTCTGCTTGCAAGGCAGACACTCTATGACTCAGTTAGGGACCTTCCTCTGTCAGGAACAGTGGCTTGTTTGTTTTTTCACATTCTCATTTAGTTCCCCAACCTCCCCTCTCTGTTTCCTTCAACTTTGTCTTTCCAATATCACTAGTCTGAAAAACTTCTTCCTTATTAAACACATAGAGTCTAAGGAATGAAAATTTCAGTACCATAGACAGCACTGGACACAGTCCTTTTTTCTTTTGGTACTCTAATTTCAGAAAGGGAGGGAGAGAAACTTCATACAATATGGAAAGTGCTTTTCAAAAAGAGAAAATGCATGACCAAATAACACTCAGGTGGTTCCATAACAGCCTCATCAAACGTTAGTGGAATGGACACCAGACTGCTTTGGGCTAAGGACACTTCCCATGCCACTTGTCTTACTGAAGAATCACCTGAATGGCTTTGAAAACAGCATTCTAGAGGAGGTAGTTTGAGTCTTGGTCTTAAAAAGAGGGGGAAGGGTTATTGTTTGCTTTGCAAGACTAACATTGGGTATAATACAAAGATCCTTGACCAGTGCACATAATAAATTATGGTATTGTACAGATAAGGCTAAGTACCCAGGATGCTGTACTGGTACAGCAATGCTGCGCAGCCAATTGTGCCAGAGGACCATGGCCAAAAAGAGGAAGAGAGGGAATGTGATGGGACGGGTTGGGCAAATAGCCTAAGCACAATCATATGCAACTGTATTCCACAGTCAGAGATTGCTTGTAATACAAAAAAATTGTCTAGTAGCACCTTAGAGACCAGCTAAGTTTGTTCTGGGTATAAGCTTTTGTGGGCATGCATGATACCTGAAGGTATCTGAAGAAGTGTGCATGCACACGAAAGCTTATACCCAGAACAAACTTAGTTGGTCTCCAAGGTGCTACTAGACTATTTGTTTATTTCGACTGCGTCAAACCAACACGGCTACCTACCTGAATGCTTGTAATACAGTGATACTTTGTAAATTATTGGAATGATAAGATTCAAGATGTGGTGCCACCTTACTTTTTATTAGTAATAGTCTGAGCAGCCACTATTTATACTGAACTTGACTTTAAAACATTTAGAAGAAGTAGCAGCATTGGATACTCTGTATTCTTCTTGTATCATTTATTCTGCATTACTTATTTCTGTATTTCTACATGATGTTTCAAATGAAAATGAAAATGAAAATAAATCTAATAATAAACAAATGGAGAATAATGAGCTAGTCAAGCATACAGTATATTCAAAACCGGGTTATGATTACAATTTTCAGAGACAACTCTGTTTCTGATGTGGAGCTCCCACCTCTTCAGCCTTAGCAAAACTGCCCTGTCCACCACCAATGGCCTTATCAAATAAAAACTGGTGAAATCGACAAGTGTGCCCCTCCTCCTCTCCACAGTGAGTCTGGAGAAACCAAGTGAAACTTAAAAGGCTCTGTGTGTGCCATTTCAACAATGCTTTAAAAAATTCTACCATATGGTCCAGTGCTACTCTGCACAATTCCCCCTTTGAAAGCAAACATTAGTGAAATTGACTTAAGATTTTCTCCATCTGTGCAGGCGGATTCCTGATGGGGGGGTGCGCACGCATGCACACACACACGCATGCAGGCACATGTGAGCGAGATGTATCAATGCACATTATTGGGTACTCCATCACACCCCTTCTATAAATGCTTCCCTTTCAGGGCCGGATACCTTTCCCACTTGAAATCTGCTTTGCAAACAGCATGTGTTCTTTGCCTTCCTTTGGGTAAAGAAAGAGCAAGTGACAAATTGTAGGCCAAATGACCTATCCCTTTATATAGTGCAGCAGAGATAAGCATTTTTCACTACAAGCAGGGTAGTGGGTGGTGGACTAGGGAGAAGGAAGGACTGCTCCAATCGTGGCTGTTGCCTTCTTCCCTGTTCTCTGCTGCTATGGGGAATCATTAGTGCTTAGGAGAGCTGGCTCTTGCCCACATCTGCAACTGACTATAAACAAAAGAAGCTCCCTTGTACCAGGTCAGGCTTACATTGACTGGAGGCAGCGCTCCAAGGCTCATGAAGGGGTCTTTCACATCATCTGATACCTGATCTTTCTTTATTAAAAAATAGCTGTTTATTTATTATTATACTTAACAAAGCCATCCTACCATCTTACGGGGGGAAACCCAACAGCATACAGAAGACAATTTACAAATACAAATGTAATAAATGGTATGTGTGTCATAGGACGTTGAATCATTTTCAAGATGGGAACTAATAACATAGCTGTCAACTTTTCCCTTTTCTTGCGAGGAATCCTATTTGGAATAAGGGAATTTCCCTTAAAAAAAGGAAAATGTTGACAGCTATGAACTAATAATCACATTTTTCATATTCAATTTAAAAAATATTGCATTATTTAAAATAAACTCTTCTGGGTACAAAATTCTAGTTATGATTTCCATGTTTACCAAAAATCAAACACCTTCCTTAAAATAAAAAACAAAAACAGGAGATGCCAGGGATTGAAGTTGAAACTGGGATAATCTGTGTGTAGAGCTATGCTCACTCCCCAAAGACATCCCACTAGTGTTTAGGATGTGAGCATAGCTCAATGGCAGAGCATGTGCTCTGCACACAGATTGTCCCAGATTCAAGTTCCATCTCTGCTAATCAACTGCAGTCACTACAGTGGTACCTCGGGTTACATACGCTTCAGGTTACAGATGCTTCAGGTTACAGACTCTGCTAACCCAGAAATAGTACCTCGGGTTAAGAACTTTGCTTCAGGATGAGAACAGAAATCGTGCTCCAGCGGCACGGCGGCAGCGGGAGGCCCCATTAGCTAAAGTGGTACCTCAGGTTAAGAACAGTTTCAGGTTAAGAACAGACCTCCAGAACGAATTAAGTTCTTAACCCAAGGTACCACTGTATATTGACTCTCATCAATACAGCCACTGGTCTCTGGACCATAGTTGACTGGAGTCCAACTTAGCAGTCAGAACCACAATCTCAAATTGGTAGAAAAAACACCTGATTGCTGGGTGGGTGGGGAAATGATTATATGGTCCAAAGTTCCCCTACTTCCTGGAAATGTTCATTCTGTCTATTTTTTCCAAGTTTCAAAGTATTCAGAAATAATTTTGCATCAAGAGACTGATATCCTGCTTCTCTCAAACCCCTTTCCCCTCTGACTGTTCTGATAAGGGTTAACAAAATCTTTCATCTTAGAAATACTAGGCAGGTGAGTGAAAATCACCTTTGAATGTGCAGTGTAAGGTAATGCCACCTTAAGCACTTTTGGAAAAATGAACCTACACACAGGCATTCAGCATTCAGCTCAACGTTGTCGTAGGTTTTTTGTTTGTTTTTTTAAAGCGAGCTTACAACACCTGTATGGAAATTGATCTCTAATCTTTCCTATTCACTTACAGGACTGTGTGGAGTTCAATCAGGCTCCATAAAGGGTGGTGGCAACTCTTATTTTATATTTTATTTAACAGCTCAGCCTGAGTGTTTGTTTTTGAAAGAACGGTGGCAGTGCCAGGAAGGGCACTAAACTTTTTTTTTTTTTTTAATCTACACGCTTGATAGGACAAAGCAGGTGCGCTTCAAAATTTCCGACACTCTCTGCAGAAGCTGTAATCCCTGCCTTACCACAGACAAGCCACCTGCCTTCAGGAAGAGAGATAATTCAGGTTCCAAGTGAGTTCAGCTTTAGGTGTCTCCTGAGTAAAGACTGATAAACGAGCCACAGTACAACACAACTGGGGGTTGTGTCAATAGATCAATATTTGATCGCCCAAGGCGGCCGTCTTTGGATTCTCCTTAGTATACGGTTGTTGAACTTTAAGTCTGAACTTTAAGTGTCCTCAGCAGGTCTTATACACCTGTAATTTGGGACTCAGGGAGGAGCCTAGCTCCCATTCACATCAATAGGAACATTTCCATGGGTTTCACTGGGCTTTCTACAAGGTCACACATATCATTATGAAAGGCACAGCTGAGATTTGTGCTCAGTGAAATTTAAAAGACACATAGTGTTGAGGTGGATTGTGGATGGATTTTTTCCCCCTTTTTTCAAAAATGTGTCTTAATTTCTCATTGTCCATTGTTAGAAGACTTGAGGGGAAATTTTCTCACTGTACATCATATTAAGTTCAATAGGTTTTAAAATGGAAGCATGGACGTAAAACACAAAAAAAGTATTTGGTGCTGACCTTTAAAGCCCTAAATGGCCTCGGCCCAGTATACCTGAAGGAGCGTCTCCACCCCAATCGTTCAGCCCAGACAATGAGGTCCAGCTCTGAGGGTCTTCTGGTGGTTCCCTCACTGTGAGAAGCGAACTTACAGGGAACCAGGCAGAGGGCCTTCTTGGGAGTGGCGCCCGCCCTGTGGAACGCCCTCCTGTTCAAATGTCAAGGAAATAAACAACTATCTGACTTTTAGTAGACATCTGAAGGCAGTCCTGTTTAGGGAAGTATTATTATTATTACTACTACTACTACTACTACTATTATTTCAAGAAGGAAAACATTTCAATGACCATTTTCAAGGCTGGTCTAATGAATAAGCACGTTAAATGTTTTTAAAACTAAAAACTAAAAATAAAACCCATGTTTCCCTTCAAAGTGCAAATAATTCCAATATTTTGCTAAAAGAATTACCTTCTTATATCTTATTATATAATAGTAGTAATTGAAATAAAAAATAAGGCAATTATAAATCATATATAATATCTACTGCATTGGTCAAAGGACAGCATCAGCTGGGTCACTTGGGCCTAGCAGCTGATTGGCTGAGGACGTCAGATGCTGGTCTTGCATCTGTTGACTGGAGTCAGGATGTTAGACCCGATGGACCCTTCTCCTGATCTAGGAGAGCTTTTCTTATGTTGGAGGACTAGTTCCGGTAACTGGGAAAGAAAAGAAGGAGAGATAAAAGTCACACCAGCGAGGAAGCCCATATTGACTTGAAACAGCAAGACACCTCTTTCAGTGCAGGTTTTTTGCAGTTCTGTAGGAGAAGGGAGAAAGTCAGAGAAGCTCCGCATCGCAAGAATGTGTGGTTAAATAGATATAATGAGTTCACTAGAGTACACCATGACATAGCTGTTTGCAAAGTGCTCTTGACTGAGCACCCTGGTGAGTCTGTATCATTTTAATATTATGTGGCTCTGATTGATATATAACACCTGTCATAATAATTAGAAACAAATCACCTCAATTGGCAGCTATTAACTGCCCCTATATTGTGCAAATAACATTTGTTTGATTCAGTTACATGCCTCTGAATTTCCGTGTCAGCTATCAGTAATCTAATATCTCACAACTAGAGCTTCCAGTAATGCAATAAAAATATTGATTTAACTGCTTTCACTCTGGAATGATCAACACAACACAATTAAGTGGCTCCAACATCTCTCGTTGTACAAGCATACTATCTTACTGTCAGCTAAGGAGACTGCAATTTATTTTTTAAAAAATTGAGAAGTCCTGCATATGTACTGGATCTCAATTGCAGCTGATATAGATGCCCACCTTTTGCTTTTTTATTCAGGCCATTGTGGGGGGTGGGAAGCCAAGATGGGAGCAAAATCCCAAACGCCACACATATTTCTACTTATGCCTGAACTCAATCCAGACAACTGGCATTCAGAGGCATATTTTATAAAAGAGAAATATAAAATCAAATAATTTTAACACAATTCAATTTTTATTAACAAAATGCAAATTTTATTTTAAAATCCAATTGATTATCTCAGTGATTTTTTTCTGTTGGAGAAGAACACTGGAAAGTGGGAGTAGCTTTTATTTGTTTTATTCAGCACTTAGGAGAAACACTTTTACTTGTAAAAGTAAAACAGTAAATAATTGATCCATTTAAAAAATGAAAGCAGATCACACCGCTTTCCACAATCCCCCAGTGACTACAGGCTGAGACTAACTCCTTAAGAATCAGTCCCCAGGGCACGCTAATCTGGGAGTAAGATCAATTTAACACAAGAGGGATTTATAAATCTAAAACATGCCGTAACTGGACTAGATTAAGTTTGGTTGAAGCCTTGGAGCTGTGCTAATATGGTCAGGAGGAGTGCAGGAAAATATGTCCATTTACTGTATAAAGATGCAACACTCTGGTTAAGGAACCAGAATTTGATGCCTATGATACAAGCTCAATGGGTGGTATTCAAGTAAGGTTTACTCAGAGTAGACCCATTGAAATTAATGGGCCTCACTTAGTCATGTTCATTTATTTCACTGGGGCTACTCTGAATTAAACCCAGTTTAATAGCACCCTAAGTCCCCTTTTGTAATCATTTTAGACTTCATTTTTATATATTTTTATATTGTCACAACAGCCATATGCAGTGAGTTGGTGACTAGCCCAAGGCAGGAAGTGAGCAAAAGCAATGATGACTTAAGCACACATCCTTAGACTAATATATATTAATATATATTAGTGTGTGTGTGTTTGTGTGTGTGTATGTGTGTGTTGACAAAAAATGTTTTAGTTTGTGTTCTGCTAAGAGTTGTGAAATTCCACAGGCTCAGAGCATATTTTTTTTGTAGCCCTCATAAGCTTATGCCACAATAAATTGGTTAGTCTTTTTGTGGGACCTTATTTATGTGTTCCTTTTTGGAGGAAGGGGTCCCTATTTGGGGAAATACATCAGGGCCCCCAACCACCTTACTCTAACATTGGGTAGGGTTGAGGAGAACTGGAGAAATCAGTCTATTTCCCTAGCTCAGGTAGACCTGAAGTTCCCACTCTTGCTTCAGCTCAGAATGAGTGTTTATAGAAAACCTGGAGATTCCACCCTTTTCTGGCTCTTCACCTGGGCCCTGATCTGAGCAATTGCTTCCACATGCTTCTCCCTCCACCCAACTAGCCTTCCATGCTGGTAACTCTCCACTGGTGTCCCTAAAGCTCCCACCCCCCGGTTCACTATCTCCTTTGGCTCTGGAGTTGAAAAGGGGGATCCAAGAGCTGACCAGGAATGCAGGCAGTTGGCATGGAGACCTCCAGTCCTAAAGCTGGGATGCCAGGCTCCTAAGAGCCGTTAGTGCTGTGGAGATCTGCTGGGGAGGGAGGGATGGGCCAAGCCATAATCTCAAGAGCAATTGCTAGGCCCCACTCATAGGCTTTCCTAATGCATGGGACTATCCATCACCTCCTAAATGTTCTCTCTGCATCCTCCTTACCTCCTCACCATGTAATAACCATGTAGTAACCACAAGCAGGTGGTTACCTGTAGTAACCATGTAGTAACCACAAGCAGGGACGCGGGTGGCGCTGTGGGTTAAACCACAGAGCCTAGGACTCGCCAATCAGAAGGTTGGTGGTTCGAATCCCTGCAACGGGGTGAGCTCCCGTTGCTCGGTCCCTGCTCCTGCCAACCTAGCAGTTCAAAAGCACATCAAAGTGCAAGTAGACAAATAGGTACAGCTCTGGCGGGAAGGTAAACGGTGTTTCCATGTGCTGCTCTGGTTTGCCAGAAGCGGCTTAGTCATGCTGGCCACATGACCCAGAAGCTGTACGCCGGCTCCCTTGGCCAATAAAGCGAGATGAGTGCTGCAACCCCAGAGTCGGTCACAACAGGACCTAATGGTCAGGGGTCCCTTTACCTTTTTAACCACAAGCAGACTTTGCCCGCTCTGGCTAAGTTGTAAAGCAGTGGAGAAAAGAGGGGAAGAGTATGAAGGAAGGTAAACGTGATTATTCCTGGGACCCTTGGGAGTGTGTAAGGATGGGGAAGTCCACATTTAAAGGCGATCTTATCTACGTCAAATGAGATGTAGCAGGTAAGAGTGTTGGACTAGGCCCTGGGACACAGGGGACACCGTTGGCCAAGAAGCTCACTGGGTGACCTTGGGCTAGCCAGCCTCATTTACTTCACAGGGTTGTTGTGAAGATAAAAGTGGGGAGCCCCACTTGGAGCTTTGTGGAGGAAAGATGGGATATTAATATAAAAATAATCAAGAATTTGGGGAAAGAGACAAATTTGCCAGTCTTAGAAAGTCCTAAATGAAAGCTGAACATGTCACCTGATTGAAGCCTGGTTTCCACATTCTTCTACTTTATTTTTTTATTGGCATGTTAAGGGAATTGCAACATTGTAAATATTTGGACAGTGTCAAAATATCAGCCCTATATTTGTAGTCAGCCGAAGACCAACAAATGGAGGCTTAGCCCAGACAAGACAAAGACAGAATCAGCAGGCAGCTTCTCTGTCTGGGGAGGGTTCCATTTTGAGGGTACTCTTGAATCCGTCACTGCCATTAGACACAGGTAGCGTCTCTGACATGCAGTGCTTTTTACCATGTTTAGCTGGTAGACCAGCAACAGACATATCTGGATGTGGTTTCAGAGATCCAATCCCTACAAGATTCTAAGTGGGCTTTGCTTTGAAAACATTTCATTTCACTTTTAATTTGTATATTACTAAACACAAGGCGGTTTACAAGCTGAAGAAACAACATAGACAGCCAAGATCACACATGTAACAACAATCTGATCCAATACAAAAAAAGTCTCATTTGTGTATCATCTGTGCATAAATTGTAGCAAGCTTTTCCTATTTTCTGACACTTTCGTGGAAGGATTTTAATTGGAGTATGTAAATTTGTGGTGCAGAGTATTTCAGATTATATTGTGTTTTATGGTCTTACAAGGCTGACTGTTATTTAAATGTGCTGGCTATGATATTTAAAAATTTAAAATTATGTATTTATATATGGCTGTTGTAGGTTGTTTCGGTTATACATTTCTGCTACCTTCTAAGGGACTTTATTTACTGAAGGATGGTATATGAATAAATATATAAAGTTTTATGAGTTTATTGTACCCCTTATAAACCCCATGAGTTTATTGCAACCCTTTTCATATATTTGAAGTTTTTGATGTTGATGTATTTTATATGATTTGCTATTGTATTCTTTGATTTGTGCTTCAATTTTGTGATTAAATTGCTGTACATCACCTAGAGCACTCAGTTAGTAAGTGACTAATAATTATAAATAATAAAAGTAGGCCCACATTCTTCAATTATTAGAGCCAAGACTATGAACATGGATGAAACCTAATGTTCAGGGCTCTTGCAACCAAAATGAGACACAGATCCTCTAAATAAATAAACTTACAGCATTGTTGTAAGGGTAAAATAGGAGTAACCCATATATATATATAGATAGATAGATAGATAGATAGATAGATAGATAGCCTGGATTCTCAAAAAAGAAAATGGGGGTAGGATGAAAATATGATCAAGATAAATCATGCAAATCCACCCTCAATGTGCTAAAACGGGCCACACACAAAACCTAATCCTTTCAGAATGAGAGGTGTACCATTCTGAAAACCAACTCTCAGTTCTGGCTGTGTGAAGACTTACAGCAACAGGCAAATGGAGATCATGCCTGGTTGCACATTACCCCATCTCTCAGCTCCCCTACCAAGATCCAGTTTTGTATGTCGGCAGGGAACTGAAATGGATGAGGCTGTTACACTGAAGAGAGTGCAAGATCTCATGGCTAAGTAGGGTCAAGCATAGCTAGAGTTTCATCTGACCTTTCACCCATGAAAAAGCTGGTCATTCCAGGTTAAGGCTGAGGTCACCCGTTTTCCCTCTGTGAGGAAACCAGCACGGCAGGGGTACAAGCTTGTCGCTGATATGGATTAAAATATATCTTATTGATAACTCTGGCACTGTCTCTAATTAGGACCGGGCACAGCTCAACTCTGGAACTATATTTTAAAACAGAGATCCACGGCAAATTGTTTATTTTTTAAATTGTGTGTATATTCATTTAGTGTGTGCAAGTATGCAAGCCTTTTCTAAACCTGTGTATTCCAAAGCTCTGATATCTGGATCACATGTCCCCCACCCCACCCCCGGATCACAGGATTTCTTTTTCTTGATCAGTTCCTATTTGCAGTGAGAAAACATCCTTCTTGCAACTGTGGGACAGCCCATCTAATAATATTGCTTCCTAGTGACCTACTCTGCCTTCTGTTCAGCTAGTTAGGACTTCAAGGATGCAAGGATGGCTTCTGGGCAATTGTGATGCTCCCGGAACTTCCCTATGACTGTCAGTTGTATCATAGGGTTGCATCAGGAAATCCCAGAGCTCCCTTACTTGCTCCCTTGAATGATGATGACGATGATGATGATGATCTCATTTACAAGTGGTTTGCAAGTACAAATGTCAATTGCACAAGCATTAAAACATAAACACTCATAAGGAATGACATAGTTAAAATGTGAAGTGAAACGGTGTTCTATAGTGGCAAGGTGTTTGAGAGTAAGGTTCCTTTAAGAGCTAGCTAAGAAAGAAGAAGGAGGAAAGTGTTGTGGCCAGAGTAGAAAGGGAAATAGCAGAAGCTTCATTATGATGAAGGTCTTCTATGCATAGCTGTCAACTTTTCCCTTTTCTTGTGAGAAATCCTATTCAGAATAAGGGAATTTCCCCTAAAAAAGGGGGAAACGTTGACAGCTATGCTTCTATGTTAAAAGAAGATAAAACATTTGTTGTTAGCATACAAGTTTCCATCTTTCTTCACCAATACAGGGGGAAACACATAGTACAAGGAGTGCGGTAGTGATCCACAGGGTTATTGTGAAGCCTGAAAGACTGGGAAGAAGAAAGATGGAACAGCTTAGAGTCCCAGATGTGATAGATCTTACCAGCCATGCTGCTGACAATTGGAGATTTAAGCAGCAGTTTGACCTGGTCATGGAAGCTAGTAGAGCTGTGAAGAAGATTTATACTGTAAAAGGAAGGTAGCCCTTTTATTGAATCTTGCAGGGCTCCGAGCCGGTGATTTGTTTAATGCCTTTTCACTAACTGTGGGAGGTGGGATCCAAATGTGATATTGTGCTTGACAAGTTTTGAGGAACACCACACCAAGTGGAAACGATACTTTTGAAAGAGCCATTTTGCATTCAGGAAAACAAAGTGAGAAATGGTTTTGTCGCTGATCTTCAACAGACATGGAACTTGCCGCCTCACTGATGAGAGATGAGGTTGTGCTGGAGATACAGGATTTCAAACTGAGAAGCACTCACATATTTCTCAGGTGGGCAGCAGTTGTAGCCCTTTGCACTTAGCCACCACAGGCCTTCAAACACAACAAGGCTTGGCTTACCATATTTTCAAGTGAAGCAATGTGGAAATGTGATTATCTAAAGGCCAGAATTGAAGACTGGAATCTAGAAACTACCAAACTGCACCACTGTTAGAGAGTGCAATTGAACTGATTCTGAGCCAACAAGTATAAAAGCATGTCCTCCCCTTGCAGCACCTTAAAAAAGTCAACTCTCTCTGACTGGACTCGTATAATGCTTGCTAGATGTTTAAAAGTCTACTCTGTAGCATCAGTTCCATAGTTTAAATCTCTATCACGTAGATGTATGAATTTAGTATTCTTAAGTTGTTAATGGAAGGGAGCAATGTTTTAGAAACTTGTCGCCCTCTCCCAAAAAGGATGAAATAAATTAAGAAAATTAAGACCATGCTTGAGTATATACTACTACACTCTTAATTTTTTTTTTTTTTAAGTTTTCTCTCTCATCCCAGCCCGCTCAAATCACGTATTAGAAATCCCCACCGTCCTGGTTCTCTTTTCTCTCTGCACACGTGGTTAATTTAAAGAGTACTCCCAGCAAGCAGGATACAGTTTGAAAAGGGAACAAACAGATTTAAGAAAGCACCATTATTTGAAGGAGTCACTTTGCCTGCTGCAAAATTATGCCAGTGAAAAGATTTTTTTTGAGGTAAAGCACAATTAAGGTTGGCCGCTTTTGCTTAAATTAAAATAGGAGTGTAATGAAGAATCTGACTCCTTCCTCTAATTTTACAAGTTCAATGGTAATCTAACCATGCCATTCATTTACAGAAACCATTAATTTTACTGTGTGGTTGAAAGTGGAAGGGCTTTCTTTCGCTCATTCCCCCCCTCTTCTCCCTTTTGCTCTTTGTCTGTGCACCTGTTTGTACCACTTTAGCATCCCATTTAAAAAACTTTGGGTAATCCTCTGGCACTGACCCTGGTGTGATAATACTTCTCTTATTCAGCAGCATAATTACAAAGGACAACACAGATAAAGCACATCTTTCAGTTCTACTTTCTGCGGCTGATATGACCGTTTTGCCAGTCTTCAAGGTGAATTGGTTCTGTATATAAGCTAAACTCATCAAACGGAGGACACGTCTAGTAGTATTGCAAACAATGAAGAATTATTAGCTTTGATGCACTTTGCATTTGCAGTGGCCACCAAACTTTTGGCATAATTATTTGGTCTAAATACCTGTGTTTGCAAAAGTAAATTCTACAGAATTCAAAAGCACATAAACAAATGACGTTAGGATCGAGCCCTTCTCACTTTGTCCCAATATGTCATTTTGTTATTCTTTCACAAGTTGGTGAAAGCTTCAGTCCTTACTCTGAAGCTGTTATACTTTGGGATAGCTCAGTTGGTAGAGAATGTGACTCTTAAACTCAGGGTAGTGAGTTTGAGTGCCATGTTGGGCAAAAGATTCCTGCAAAGCAGGGTCTTGGTCTAGATCACCCTCGTGGTCCCTTCCAACCCCACAATTCTACGATTCTATGATTCATATATAGCAAAGTGCACAGCAAAAAGCAGATAAGATTGAAGCAACTGGCCAGGCTCCTGTTCATGTAAATATTCAGCGGGTGAAGCTTTTATAACATAGTGATGCAGAAGTGGGAAAAACACACCTGTTGCATCTGCCATGCTGAAATTTGACCAGAGCATTGCTGCAAGACTAACAGATCAGTCCTATGCATTCTTCTGTAGAAGTGAGCCTCACTTTATTCAATAGGGCTTACTTCAAAGCAAGTGTCATAGGATTAAAACAAAGAATAACTAAAAGATGTAACAAATTTATCTCGGCATAACCTAGGGGTTGTATCTTCCAACTCCCACAACTCTGCCAACACAGGCAAATCTCCTGCACACAGAAACCACCCATCTACAGTGTCCTCCCAGGGTTCAAGCTGAGTTTTTCAGCCTTCATCTATTCCACAAGTGGATCCATACCCAATCTCTCTTGACTCAGATGTTATGGAGAAATGGAGCTATTATGTACCAAAGTTGCCAGACATGGCACTAAAAAGCCTCATACAGACAAGAAAAATGGGGAGGTGGTACTGAGAGGGGCCAAACAGAGGAGTGGGGCATATGCACAGCCCTATGTGTATGAACAAAAGGGACGCAGGTGGCGCTGTGGGTTAAACCACAGAGCCTAGGACTTGCCGATCAGAAGGTCGGCGGTTTGAATCCCTGCGAGGGGGTGAGCTCCCATTGCTAGATCCCTGCTCCTGCCCACCTAGCAGTTCAAAAGCACGTCAAAGTGCAAGTAGATAAATCGGTACCGCTTCGGTGGGAAGGTAAACAGCGTTTCCGTGCGCTGCTCTGGTTCGCCAGAAGCAACTTAGTCATGCTGGCAACATGACCCAGAAGCTGTACACTGGCTCCCTCGGCCAATAAAGCGAGATGAGCGCCACAACCCCAGTCGGTCACGACTGGACCAAATGGTCAGGGGTCCCTTTACCTTTACGTGTATGAACAATTTCAAGGACCTCGCTACAACAATGCAACACTGTGACCACAAAACATGAGCATTTGCTGAATATTAACTGATAACTGTGTGTCAAAGTTCATAACCTATAGATTACAACTATGGCAACCAAGAACATGGCCTGTAGGTGTTAACCATAACCACTTTAGCTACAGCCATGCATTCCAAGCACCAAGGCTCATAGCCTTTCTCAGTGGTGGATCTACAATAAAATAAATGAAGCTTCAGCTTCAAGGCCCCTAATCCCAGAGGGACCCCGGAAGCGACTTTATTCATGCATGTATATAACATTTCCCTAATTGATACTCACCCCCCAATAACTTGAAAACTATAAGGCCTAGGAAATGTTTATTCACACCAGGGACTTCGACATGTTAGATAATCCAGTACAGCAATTTTAATCAAAAACTGAGATGTGGTAGTTGATTTTTTTTAAAAAATGTGCTGATCTGTCATGAAACAACCCCACTGAAGAAGGTAACATTGGTTACCCAGACCTTGTTGCTGCTTGCAAAGCCCCCCCCCCCATAATAGTTCAAGCTTCAGGGCCCCCCAAATGTAGCTCCACCCCTGGGCTTTATTTCTATGAGCTACAAAGAAGCAATAGTATTTGCTATATGATGTGCATGGGGTCCCACTCTAACACAGGCATTCACATAACCAAAGAGCACAAAGTGAAAGCAGCAGTGAATGGGAAGCACAACCCAAATGGTGTTGAAAAAGTGGAGGGTGCTGACTCAGTGTGGGAAGTCAACTAAGTTGTCGTGGGGCAAATGCAAGTTCAGCAGAGTCTGTTGCATGCACCACAAAAGGACAACCTGTCAGCAATAGAGCACATGCCTGGTCTGCATAAGATTTCAGGTTCAATAATAGCATCTTCACAATGAATGAAACCCAGGTAACCAAACACAGTACAGAAACCAATGGTCTGTCTCAGCATAGATTCATGTTTGGTGTGATCACATCACTTAAACATCTCTCTCTCTCTCTCTCTCTCTCTCTCTCTCTCTCTCTCTCTCCACAAAATGGTATATACACTGGCATATACAGGGCCAAAGGGAAATTTCACAGTATCTCCATGCATCTTTCTTTGGGAAAAGGAAGGGCTAATTGCAATGGATGGGCAAACTTTCAATGATATTGCACAGTTAGGATAATTATTTAAAAGTTTGGCATCTTCTCAGAACCTCTGTAGGGTAAAACCTCACTTATAGTAAGAGGAGCTATTATGGTCTGACTTATGGCCAGCTGGCAGAGCTGAAAATGTTAAGAATAGCTTCTTTAAAGGTTATTTCACAGCTTCTAGCTCTGGGTTCAGCTGAAACGTGGGTTGGAGGATCATAGATGTGAGTTGAGGAAAAACAAAACAGCATGATTCTGGTAAACCACATGTGGGGGGGGGTGCTAGTTCTGACAAAGCTTTAAGGCTGAAATACTATACACATTTATTTGGCTGTAAACTCCATTGAACTCAGCACAATTCACTTCTGATAGCATAGACTGAGTGTGTGAGATAGCTATTCAAAGTTTTCAAGGGCAGCCCCATGTACAGTGATTTACAGTAGTCTAACCTGGAAGTGAGGGCTTTGTGGTTAACCATGGCAACTTCCATTATCTCTAAATATGGTCACATATGCTGTATCAGCCAAAGCTGGTAAAAAGAGCCCCAGCCCTTGCTGCTATCCAAGCTTCCCCAGTTATGCCAAGTCCAGAAGCATGTTCTTTTTTTAATAATGATGGAAAGTAAGTATTATACATGTATTGCAATTCAATGTCCTTTGCCTTTGAACAGGGGAAAACTTATAAATAAATAAAGCCAAATGGATACCTTCCAGCACTGCAATGACATAATGTGAAGGAACACAATCATTTTAGCAAATGATAGTTCCCCTTTTGAGGACAGAATTGTTTCTCTTTTCTTCCATAGTCACAGCAACTGGTGAACTTCATTGCCCTGTCAGTAATTCCTTTTTGCTTCAGAGTCCCCAGTGGTATCCTCCCCCTCCTCCCAGGTGGAATCTACACACATATAAAAAACACTGAACGTTTTGAAAAATACATTGAATTTTGCATAGCTCACTATCGCCATCTAGTGTCACATGTGCACATTGCAATTTACAACACATTTAAAACATTTTATTTGCAGCTGTGTAGCTGAGTCCCCTGTTTTGAATCTTCAGTCACACTCTAGCATGACCAATGAACAGCCCTCTAGGCTATATGGAAAAGCTTTAATTCTCCATAACTGGGATTGCGCCTGGGGTCAAAAGGCAGAAAGAAAAGTTTTAGCCCCTGTTCCACAACTGTCACACATGCAACCCTTCACTTTCTCCCATGGGAAAAAGTAAAAGTGTTGCATTTGGGGACATTATTAAAGTCAAGGCAAAGCTCCCCTCCCCCGAGACAGGGCTCCCACAGAAGAGAGGCAAATGTGGGGGGCGGATCTGAAGGGTTGCTTTCTCCCATAGGAAGTCTCGCTCACTGGTTAAGATCTTCATCTGATTGCCTCCACCAACCAAAGTTAGGCACTAACTGGCGATAGGGCCTCCTCTCTGAGGGTGCCCCATTTGTGGAATATTCTCTTCCTAGGGAGATTTGTCTGGCACCATCTCTTTTGTATAAGACTATTAACCAATTAATTTCCCCAGGTCGTTAAACTTTTCTCGTTGTTCTGTGGTTGTGCTTTGCAAAAATCTGATCTTACCAACTGAATTGGATCTTATCAGATGTGCAGAAAATCTGAAATGAGATTTTGCTTAACTGAGCTTCAATTCAGTGGGCAAGATTTAGAAAAGCTATTGGACGCCTTGGAATGAATCAGTACACAAAACGATCAAAATTGTGATCGTGTGGGTGAGCCCGTATTACTTTCTTAGTTGCATTGCATTTTATGTTATTCACAGGGCCCCTGAGGTTAAAAAGCAGGATTTTAGTGCTTTAAACACAATAAATAAATTTTTAAAAATGCATTGTACCCCTTCAGAGCACCTTGTAATATACAAGCTTCTTTGCATGCACAGCATCTGCCACAATGGCAGGCATTTTGGCAGTGAAATATAGTTGCCCTCCAATGATTTAACATAATATTTTGATGGTAAGAGTATCTTTTGCAAACATTTATTTTTTAAAGTTGCTTCATACACATGGCTGACTACTGCCCAAGTAAAGTTTGCGTCACTACTTTTTGACGCTGTGAAGTTCAGAGGACCAGCAACTCCCTATGAATGACTGTTAAATCAATACTGGCCAAACAATGCAGCATTTGGGGACATCTGAAGTTGCATTTTTTACAAGACATAGACTATTATACAATTCAACCACTTTGATGCATGTATAACATTTGCCGGTGGAAGAAAAGGGAGCCCCTGATGGTTTTTAGAAACAGTGGTTGTATTATTCATGCGCTAAGCTAACCCTCTTCAGCTGTAGAACCTTTGCAGCACCAACAAGTGTACTAAACACACACGCACACACACAAACTCAACACACACAAAAACCCCACTTGCTTCTTTTTAAAAAAATATGAGTATTGACATTCTTGTGCAGCATTAGGAGAGCTAATTTAGCTTCCAGTTCTAAGAATTTTTTTTTTTTTAATCTATAGCCAGTAATTATTGGCATTCAGGGGTACAAAGGAAGAAAACAAAGGCCACAAATTCTAGCACATTCATGTGGGATTGGGAGTTGAATTAGGATCTTCACACCCCATTGAATTATCAGCCCCCCTATTAGAGCCTTATTAAAATGGTAATGATTATATGCCAGCTATAGGCAGGCTGCCCGCACCTGTCAAAAATACCCCGATTATCCTGTTCATTCAACTGTCTGGCTCTTGAATTTATGTCTCAGGTTTACTCCACTGTGAAGTCGTCTCCCCACCCCCCACCCCACCCCCTTCCTGGCCCTGTGCTCAACACCACTTTAAAAAAAAATTGAAAGAAAAGATACAAGAACAAACACTTCCGCAGAGATGACAGTAAATCCTCTCTGATTTACTGCACCCATTGCCCATTTCATGTTAGCGTATCTGGCATGGTAATAAAAGGATATACAATTTCAGTGGATTTAACTGCAACGAAGAAGAAAAATTAGAAAGGCAAATGAAAAGCTTTTTTTTAAAAAAAAAAGATTGATTAAAAAGCACTCTAATTTGAAGATCAAAAAATTCCACAACTACCGCTCCTATAGCCTACAAATCTTCCTCACCAACCAAAGATGTAGGCTTTTATTAGCTCTAAAATCAGGCTCACAATAAAACCGGGAGAGTTTCAGCTTTCATTCCCCCTGCCTCCCACCCTACAACACTTCAACGTTAAGGGAAAGGCAATATTGGAAACTAAATGCCGCAGCTCAATATGAAGGCATAGAAGCTAGGTGGTACAAAGAGACATTTTAATTATATAACACGCATAGACACCCCTCATGACTTCAACAACAGTTCACCAAATTGGAGAAAAATTGAGCCTGATTCATTAAGAAAACTTGTAATGCCATATTCACCTCTGCTTATTAGATATTTTTGAAGATTTTGTTTTTACCCTGCCCTTCAGCCCAAAACAATTCCATTAGTGAGTTACGAAGATCAATAATAAGGCAATATCTCTGCTTTAGCATTCCTCCCTTTAAGAAACTACAACTTTCGAAAGACAAAAAATATTATCTGTTTGTTTATTCAACTTTTCCCAGTGCTTCTGAAGGCAAGGATTGTATAAAGCAGAGGTGACAGAAGATTCCAAGCAGGAAACCATTACCATACTTGCCCTGTGCTGGAATGCTGAGCCCCCATTATATAGTAACCCTTCTTAGCCTTTAGGTTTCAAAAAACAAACCCTCATTATCTGATGTTCCTACTAACCAGTGCATCTTGAAACATGTGCATGCTAAATTTAAAATTTCTGTTGGCCTGAAAATACCTTTTGCTCCACTATTTTGAGGGCACAGACTTCCAGAAGTCTCCCTTTCAGATTACTGCAGGGCTGCTTCTGGTTTCTGTATTAAATTTAGCTTCCTGGCTTATGGTAGCAAAGCTCAATGGAAAAACTTCAGACAACCATTTTGAGGGGAGGGGAGGGGTGTATATGAGCATCTTCCTTTTAAACTGCCAGTATATTGTGGGCGAGGTGTAGGCCAAATTCCAGTCTTTTGGGTGACCAGGAAATACCTGTTTCTCCAGTAACTGGTGTGCTTTGGCCTGTGCAGGTTCTAAATGCTAAGTGCTCTGGTTCAGGTGTAAGGAACTTGTGGCTTTCCAGGTGACACCTGAACTACAACTCTCATCATCCCTGGCCATTGGTCATGCTTTCTGGAGCTGATGGGAAGTTGTAGTTTAGGAACATCAGGAGGGCAAAGGCTCCTACATCTACTCTAACAAATCTGATATACCTCTGGTGAGTGATTGAGTGAGTGAGAAAGTGAGGTCAACAAAGCCTTTTCATTTTGCAGGCAATGACCGATGTATGTGGATCCAACTGATGTGTGCCTGGGGGACCATTCACATTGCATCAACCCAGAACTGGCTGGAAAGGGGGGGGGCAGATTAGGGTGGGGGCATAAGGGGGTTTAAGGGGGTGGAGCAGGCTTATGTGCACTCTGCCATTGCGCATGATGACCCAAAATGCAACCCCTGCACAAATCAGGGGTTGCCTTATACGAGTAATCTAATATGATTATTAATACTATTCATTAAGTACTTTTCACACCCTTCCTCCCCAAAACACAATGCATTTGAAACATTTTCAAAAATTAAGAACATCTAAAAACAGTCACATATCCTCTCAGCTAATTATCTGAAAGTTGACCGAATGCCTGGGTAAACAGGAATGTTTTAAAATTTCTCCTAAATGTTGATAATGAGAGAGACAGACACACCTCAACTGGGAGGGTGTTCTGTAATTGGGGAACCACTACTGTGACGGCTCTGCCACAGGTCAGGGACATCAACAGGACCTCCCCTACCAATTGTAGGGTCTGGGGTACTGGTTGAGGTGCTGTTTTAAGTATTTAGGTCCCATTCCATTTAGGGCTTTGTATGCTAATACTAATGTAATGGTTCTAGGGGTTGCTCGTGCGTAAGCCGGTGCAAACACCTGGCTGGATTGCCTGAGTGAACCTTTTCTGTCCGGATAGCCACTCACCCGTGGCTGTCTCAATCGCTGACAGAATCCGTCAGTGGGCGTTTCTTAAACTTCTTCCAGCAAAGAAGCTCTTTGACGCCTAGTCTTCTCCTACTCTCTCTGTGCGAAAGCCTTCTGTGCAAGGAGGGCATAGGCAGTGGAGGACCTCTACTCTCCCCACTAGTCCCCGGCAAGGAGTCATGGGACCGCCTCGCCGCTTCCCCCATCTGCCCCCCTTCTCCACTGGTGCTACGCTGATTCTCTTCCCCAGAAGATGGGCTGCCTCTCCCAATCCCGGGACGCTCTCTGGAATCCCTCTGGATTTTGCTCTCTCCCTCCGGCACTGATGGCAGTTCCCTGACAACTAACACCTTGAAGTGGGTCTCATAGCTCAATGACAACTAGCACAGTGCTCTCAGAACCTGTGACATATGGTCCCATTGCTGACCCACTCACCCAACTAGTATGGCAGCTGCATACTGCACCAGCTGTGGCTAGGACATCTTCAAGCATGGACCCACAAGAGCCCATTGCAGTAGCCCAAGAGGCTACTGCATGGACAGCTGAGGCCAGCTTATCCCAGTCCAAGGAACAGATATAATTGGTGAACCAGCCTAAGCTGGACAGAAGCATTCCTTGCCACAAAAGCCATTTGGAACTCCAGTGACATTTTGGAATCTGGGACTACTCTCAGACTAGGAACCTGTTCCTTTGGAGGAGTGCAACCCTTCCCAGAACAGGTGGTCCATCTAATTCCTGGACATGGGAACTGACCAGCCACAGAACCTCTGTTTTATTAGGATTCAGCCTCATTTTATCAGCCCCTATCCAGCCCAATACTGATTCCAGGCACCAGTCCAACATCTTAACGGCCTCTCCTGAATGGAGAGAGAGGAGAGCTGTGTGCCATCAGCATACTGTGTGCCAGTGAAAGATCAAGGAAGATAAACAGGGTCACACTCCTCCTGTCTCTTTCCTGATAAAGGTCATAAATCAGAGTGACCAAGGCTTCTTGAGTGCTAAAACCTGGTCTGAAATGGATCTAGACAATCTGCTTCCTCCAAGCAACACCTGCACACACATTTCACTAGACAGTCAAGCTACAACAGCACTTTTTCTTTCTGTCTTTTTCCAGTTCCTCATTAGAAACATTCCAGATGCAATCAATACATTACCCATTAGGTTTCACATCTCTAAACAGACAAAGCTGTAAAGTCAGTGAACCTGTAGGCAAGCAATAATTTGTAATCTTATAAATCTCCTTTACAACTTGTTTCCAATACTCTGAAATCAACCTCCCCAAGCACGCACAAAGTCAGCACCACTATCTTTACACTTCTAATACAAATATGTATTTTCTTTGGTTTAATAGGTCAAAGACGTACCAGTGGTTACGGCCCTGTCTTCTTCTTCTTTGAATTAAAAAAAACACTTTCAGATTAACACATGCCAAATACTTCAGGGCCATCTTTTAAAATAAATGTTCAGCCCAATCACAGAAGAAGCTAGGTGCAATATGGAAGTAGGCAAAATAGAAAACTCTCTAGATGCCAACCACCCTGGACCTAGGGTAGACTCTTACACCTCTCTCAAAGAGAGGAAATGGTTGACCACAAAAGAGGACACAGATCTGCATAAAAGCTGCTAGATTCTAATTTTTTGTATTGCATTTTTATTACTCCAGGGACCAAATGCAACCCTCCAGGTGCCTCAGTGGGGGTATTAACCTAGAAGAGAAGCATGCATGAGATTTATTTCATGCAGTCTCATGTAGCATGCAGTCATGCTTCATGTAAGTAGAAATGGTGCCACTGCCGGGGAAATTGGCCCTTTGCCAGTCCCGGGTCGTAAGGAAATGCCTGATCCCACCGTTCTCTGGAGGCATCCTGATCATCACAACCAATTAAAGTTTTGAAATGGCCAACATGGCAGAATTTCTGGAATAAGAGACACATTGCAAGCTTTTGCTCATGTCATGGCACCTAAATCGGCAGAAAGTATCAGGATGCAAATGTCATGCAAATGCATGCATTTTTTTTACCCTCAGTAAGTAGAACAATCAAACAGCATTGGTATTGGTGTTTTAGGAAGTGCAAGCAAACTTGCTGCCCCCCCCCCTATTTTTAAACAATCGGTCACTCACCCATCATTAGCAAGAGTCGCTGGTTAAGCACACACACATATCCTGAAAGGAACAACACTAATGGATGTCTATATGCATGTTATTTGTTTGAACAACAGAAAGATAGATGGCTAAAAGACAAGGTAATGATTTGTGATCAGGGTCCCAAATTTGATTTCAGCAATTAGATTACTGCTCTAAGAGGTCTCTAGGGAAATCTATTAAAATACCATCTTCCTTTGCCCTCCAAAGCATACAAAGACTCCCTAGTAACTGTCCACTGTCTGTTCCTTTGTGACATGTTGCATGATCCCAAGACAAAAACCATATGCTGTGGTTAAATGGCAGATTGACGAACAAGAGACAGCTATTCTTTAGCTAACTCGCCTATGAAATGTGGGCTAGTCAACAATGGCCAGAGCTCTGAGCATGACTTTATTTTCTTGTAGGTTTTTCTTTTGTTGACACATATTCTTCAGTAGTGTAGCGAGTCTCACTGGTTCAGCTGAAATGGCTGTCAATGTGGGCATGATGGAATCAAGTTCCCAGATGTCACCCCAACCAGTAGGGATAAATGAGAAGTTGTTAAGTCAAGCACTTAATTTCTCTGAGAGATGTAACGCAACATTATGCATGTCTAACTCTGAAGTAAGTCCCACATGAATTCAATGAGGCTTACTTCCAAGCAAGTATATATACTCCTCTAGACAGCAAAACTACGTCTCAGTTTTAAAAGCTACTAGTATACTTGGTAAGATTAAATTCCTCGATAAAACAAAATCAATTTCTGCCCATTTCTGGTAAGCTAGCCCACATAAAGCAACTGAGAGGATATATTATTGTTGTTGTTGTATAGTCGTGTCTGACTCTTCATGACCCCAGGGACCAGAGCATGCCAGGCACTCCTGTCTTCCACTGCCTCCTGCAGTTTGGTCAAACTCATGTTAGTAGCTTCGAGAACACTGTCCAACCATCTTGTCCTCTGGAGTCCCCTTCTCCTTGTGCCCTCCATCTTTCCCAACATCAGGGTCTTTTCCAGGGAGTCTTCTCTTCTCATGAGGTGGCCAAAGTATTAAAGTCTCAGCTTCAGGATCTGTCCTTCCAGTGAGCACTCAGGGCTGATTTCCTTGAGAATGGAGAGGTTTGATCTTCTTGCAGTCCATGGGATTCTCAAGAGTGATAGCCATCTTCAACTATCTAAAGGACTGTCACACAGAAGATGGTGGGATGCTCTGGAGGGTAGGACTGGAACCAATGGCTTCAAGTTACAAGAAAGGAGATTCCAACTAAACAGCAGGAAGAACTTTCTGACAGCAAGAGCTGTTCAACAGTGGAACGGATTCCTTCAGGAGGTTGTGGGCTCTCCTTCATTGGAGAGTTTCAAGTAGAGGGCTGGATGGCCATCTGTCACAGATGCTTTAGTTGAGATTCCAGCATTGCAATAGGTTGGACTACATGATCCTTGGAGTCCCTTCCAACTCCACAATTCTATGATTCTAAACTAAGCTATAGAAAAGGGGATGGGTTTCAACTGAGCACCCTGAACACAGAGCTGAGTAAAATGGAGTCCTAGACTACTGTTTGATCCCTCTCCCATCTCCTTCCACTTGAGGATACAGCCCATGTCCACACCCACTAGCCCAACTGCATGCATTTCTAGAAGAAACTTCTGAACTTGAAATTTGAGACTGTGGCAATTTTTCTTTACACTAACACATCAGGAATTGGGCATACAACACTTCCTTTCTGATTCAAGCATAGAAGTTATCATGCGCAGCCATCTAGTAATAAGCCCAAATACTGCCATGCATTCTACAAGCACTGACTTTGAAGACTGTATGGGAATCTTCAGATGTGCGTGCAGAATTCAACGAGAGAGGAAATTCCACTGACCCAATTTGAATTAAAATGAAATTCCTTCCCTCTTTCCTCTAGAACAAGTGTCCCGTGAGTATCCCTCTACTCACAGGAAATCTGGGTCCAACCCAATAAATTGTAGGGTTGCAGCTTTTAGTCAATAGACCCTACAGCCTGTGCCATTGCATTTCCCTTTCTGACAGTGGCTAGAGCTGCCAAGAGTAAAGGTTGGATCCAACGATTTTAATGTCTTCCCATTCCCCTGATAGGGAATCAGGGAGATCAGGGAGGAAACTGCACCAGCTCTGGTACTGGCACAGTCCACTCTCCTCATTTCCAATGGGAGGGAAATAGTTTTTAAAATACAGAATAGGATGGAAGGGCTCAATATTGCTTTTCCCCACTTCAAGAGCCCATCAGGGCATTGGGTAGGACTGCAGCCTAAATTAATTTATTACAAAACTGTTTATTAACATGAAAATGTCTCCCCTCCACAATTAATCTCTCTCTGTGTTTGTGTAGTACTTCAAAGAACATGTGCTTAATTGAAAAACAGAGTATGCTTTCTTCTTCCAGCAATACTGCAATTTATTTGTGACTGTGTGCAGATTTAGGCTACAATCCTAAACACACTTACCAGGAAGTTAGTCCAACTGAACATAGTGAGACTTCCGAGCAAACACAATTAGGATTGTGCTACCAATTGACTAAAATTCATATGAGTAATAGACCACTGTTGCAATCCTATGCATACGTACTTGAGAGTATTAGTACTGATGTCCAACTAAACATGTTTAGGAGTGTCCTCTTAAGATTCCTGTTAATTGGATCGCAGCCCTAACAGAATGCAAGCCAACAGTTAAGCTGGTTTCTGTGGCAGGGAGTTAAATGCCTGTTTAAATCAGTGATATTTCACAGTGCTAAGCTCTGGCTCAATGGCACCTGTCATAAAAAGAAATCAATTCAAGTTTATTTTGGCCCACAATGTGCGTTCCACCTCCAATAGCTTTGCCTCTCCTTTTCCTTTTCCCTCTCTCCTCCTGAATCTTCCCTTTTCCAGCCAGAGCTTCCTTGTGCTCCTGTCCCTCCTTGTCATGCCATCGGAGCCACACATACAAAAAAGTGCAAGTTGTGAAACTATTTGTATTTCATGGGTATTCATTCACTCACTCGCTCACTGTGCCAACACGATGGCCTGAGCGTTTGGCAGGCAATATTGCTCGGGCAAATCTGTGAGCTGATGATGAATGGCTGTGAAGCCTTTGTGATTGCTCATGCTCCATTGTAGGCCGAACAATGAAGGAGGACACAAGTCTGGCTCGGGAGAGCAACGGATAAAACTGTTGGGCAGAATGGCCGGGCTCCTGCCGACATGACCACTTGTTGACACAGAAAGGACTCAACAACAAGTGAGCAGAAACAGAAACGATTCTGTTCAGCGAGGCTATTAGTTGCAACGTGTGGTACTGGAGCGGTCACTCCTGATGTGTTTCCTTGCTAATGAGCTCTGAATGCCCTATTAAACTGGGCTGCTATAGGCTCAGAGCCACTGGGGCAGCAGCATGCATGAATGACTCGCCCAGCTCTCATTGGCTGGCCGGGCGAAGGAAGCAACTGGCAACACTCAAATTTAAACAGAACTGACAGTACAGTTAAATGATCATTAGTTAGCGTGGCCAAACAGATAGAGACTCAAGGCAATTCCTATTGACAAGATAGCATTACTCAGCTCTGTGCGAGCTCAAGCTTGCATCTTCTCTTGGCTTGAGCCAATAGAGTTTCTTTTGTGTATTCAGAAATACTGCATTTGAACAGAGCCTGTGCTGTGTTAAATGTGCCTATTCCTGGAATCAAGCTTGCAGATTTAAATACACAAGCGCGTGTGCATACCCACACACTTTACTACTACTTCCTGCAACCTTTTTGCAACATAAATAGTACAAGGTCAGAGAATAAATCTTGCATTACATTACATTACATTACATTTTATTAGTCCCACCATTTTTTCCAAGGAGCTCAAGGTGGAATGCATGGTTCTCGCCGTCTTCATTTCACCCCCTACAACAACCCTGTGAGGGAGGTTATGCTGAGAGGCAGTGACTGGCCCAAAGTCACCCACTGAGATTCCTGGCCAAGTGGAAATCTGAACCCTGGTTGCTCACGTCCTAGTTTGACGCTCTATCCACTATGACCCCTTAGTCTGATTTTCTGGGGGAAATGCATTATCAGCCATTTCAACATTACAAAAGAAGCAGGTTTGCCATGTGTACAACATGTTATTGTTGTTTAGTCGTTTAGTCGTGTCCGACTCTTCGTGACCCCATGGACCAGAGCACGCCAGGCACTCCTGTCTTCCACTGCCTCCCGCAGTTTTGTCAGAGTCATGTTTGTGGCTTCGAGAACACTGTCCAACCACCTCATCCTCTGTCGTCCCCTTCTCCTTGTGCCCTCCATCTTTCCCAACATCAGGGTCTTTTCCAGTGAGTCTTCTCTTCTCAAGAGGTGGCCAAAGTATTGGAGCCTCAGCTTCACGATCTGTCCTTCCAGTGACCACTCAGGGCTGATTTCCTTAAGAATGGATGCGTTTGATTTTCTTGCAGTCCATGGGACTCTCAAGAGTCTCCTCCAGCACCATAATTCAAAAGCAACAATTATTTGGCGATCAGCCTTCTTTATGGTCCAGCTCTCACTTCTGTACATGTAGATGCTTTAAAGGATGAGAAGGATTCTAATTTTTGGACCATGTGACCCCACCCACGCACCCACTGCTAACGACTGGCCTCATCTCTAGGTACATGCATTTCAGAAAGCACAATAGTATGCAACAAGCGGATGTATAATGTAACTGCTGATTTTGTAACATGAAGTTACATATGAAACCCAGAGAAGTGAGCTTCATAGGTTTAAGCCTGTCATTCTTCCTCCATTTTGTAACTGTGCAGTCCTGCTTTAAACCTGGCACCTGCACCTTCAGTGGATAGAATGTTGGTTGGCCTGGGTTCAAACCAGTTCTGAGATCAGCACCCCATGCTTTGGTCAGCTTCTGAGGTCCCACTGGCCTCACATGGGTGTGTTGAGGAACTGCTATTTAAAATTCCCACAATGACACAACAGCAGGGGGGCATGGGAAATTTAAAATAGTGTCTTCTATCTGTTTCTCCTTGCCACCAGGGGAAAACATCATCTGTTCACATTCTGTCTGGCAGGCATATTACCACTTGGTGGTGGCCCCTGATTTACTTTTGTACCCTATACTTCAGCACAGCAGTTTATTACAGTTTTTAAAAACCTGTTTTTAATTCTATTGTTTTAGTGTGTTTTTGCCATCCATGACTCCTTCGAAATAAAAGGTGGAATATAAATTGAATGAATGAAATAATGAAGAACATACTGGTTTATTTTATTTTACTTTATTTATTTTTGTCAAGGATGAACTTTCTATGAAATACAAGCTTCATTAGGATGAACACGAACTGAGCTAGTTCCTTTTTGAACAAGGTGAACTTGAATTAGAACAAATTCTTTTAAAAAATGAATACAGTTCAAGCACTGTATAAGCAGGAGACAGTTTAAATTTGAAGCTGCCAGCTCTGTTCCTTAGCTATGAAATTCACTTACTGAACTACAACCAGCCACCCTCAGCTGAACCCACCTCATAAGCTTCTTGTAGAGTGAGGGGAAAACAGGATAATCCTATGTATGCTGCCCTGAGTTCCTTCAAAGAAAGGTTGGATCCAATAAGTAAAACCAAAATTCTAAAGTAGAACACATTTGTCATAGGAAATAGGGAAACGGCAACCTCTTGATTGTAAAATGAGATTACACAACTTCATAAAAAGAATTAATCTGAATTATGCAGCTGTCAGTGGTATGTTCTTGAAGCCAGAAATGTGGCTTACTGAACAATAGAAAAAGCTGAAATCCTATACTCCTTTTTTACCAGGGAGTATGTCCTATTGAGCTCAATTGGACTTATGTCAGAAAAGATATGTATAAGATTGCACTGAAATTTCGTAAGATGAATGATAAACAAACAAAACAAACCCATATACAAAAGGGATGGTTAACTTTTTGGGGCCTGAGGGCCACATTTGCTGTTGGCCAACCCTCCGAGGGCTGTAAGGTCAAAAACTTCTATTGGAGAGATCAGTTTACACATGTGCACACAAAGACAGGCAGGCAGATACATTCACATAGACTGGAGTGGTGGTAGTACAGAGATCACTGAAGAGCAGCAACAGCGATTTCGTCTCCCCAGGCCTTACAGATTTCACAGCCATTCTGTATCAGAGAGTAACTGTATCAGAAAGAACACACTACTGATCCTGATTTTTTTTTTAATGAGCTAGTATAGGGAGAGAGAGAACTAAATGAACTAATCAGTCCCAAAGAATAGCTGTTGCCACCCATCCTCAGAAAATCTTTAGAGATGTGTGAACAGCTGCTTTAAAACTTCATAAGGATGTAGAAGGCAAACATCCCAAAATTGCTGATGTTGAAAATGGAATCTATTCATGCCAGCAATAACAAATATCTCTGATTTTTACCATGGACTCCACTTTCCACCCTTTGTGTAGTCAACAACAACAACAACAACTTATTATTATTTGTACCCCACCCATCTGATTGGGTTAATCACAACCAAGAACAGACCTTCAATAACAATCCAGTCAACTCAAGGGCAGAAAATACAACTCAGTGGTAGATCATATGCTTTACATCAGGGATGAGGAACCTGTGACTCTCTGTGTGTTGTTGGATTCCATCTCCCATCAGCCCCAGCCAGCATGGCCAACATTCATGAATGAAGGGAGCTGTAGTCCAACAATATCTGCAGCGGCTCCAGCTCCCTATTCCTGCTTTACATCCCATGATCAATTCTTGCTCTCTCTAGTTCAAGATAACCTTAGATAACCAAGTTGAGAGATATATTTGCCAGAGAACTTGGAGAACTGCCACCAGTGAGGACCAGTGGCAATCCCAGGGCAAAGTGTGCTGGGTAAACCAACAGTCCTAAGCCATTCAGGGAGTCAAGAGTAAATATTACAGTGCCTGAATAAAAGCCACAGGACCCAGCTGTATTTCATACAAACTGAACCATCTTCGGGATACACACCCACACCCACACCCACACACCCACAGTGAGTTAGGGACTTCCCCTGCATGCAAAGACAGGGTCCAGCAGATTGTGGGTCCAATGGTCAAGAAGGAGGTTTCTGCACATACAGTGGTACCTCAGGTTACATACGCTTCAGGTTACATACGCTTCAGCTTACAGACTCTGCTAACCCAGAAATAGTGCTTCACGTTAGGAACTTAGCTTCAGGATGAGAACAGAAATCGAGGCCCCATTAGCTAAAGTGGTGCTTCAGGTTAAGAACAGTTTCAGGTTAAGAACGGACCTCTGGAACGGATTAAGTACTTAACCCGAGGTACCACTGTACTGTATAGTGCAGTGAGGGGCAGATGGGGCTTGTCAACCTGGGAAAGTAGCCTATCTAGGAGAAGGAAAAATCTGGTCCTAAACCTCCACTGCCTTGTTGGGATGTCTTTGCGAGCAGAAGAGACTAAGAAGTAAACCCTACACAAATCTGGAGTGAAGTCTTTAAGGTAGTTGGATGGCGCCTTGTACACCTCCTTCCAGCAACTCCTGCAGTCAAGCTGGTGCCAAATGTATTGCTCTGCTTTCCTTTGGACCACATCAGTGAGGCCAAGAGTGGGGTCTTGTCATCTGGGCAGCATATCCTTCACCCCTTCACCCTCCCCTGGCCCTAATAATACTGTGGGTTCCAATGAATGTATTAGAGAGTGAAGTGGTGCCTACAGTAGAGCCAGGATTTGCACTTTTTAACTTTTACCCTTCAGCAGGGTGGGGGACAGAAATCATGAGAACAGTGGCTTTGGGGTGCAGAAGGGAAGGGGACCCGGGGAACACAGACACCGGGAACATTTGCTTCTAAGAGCCCCCGAATGAAATGGGAACTGTGGGATTTGAAATGAGGTTGTGCTTGAAATTCAAAAAGCTGAAACTGAATTCTGAAGTTTTGCTGAATCTCAAAGGTGTGCAACGTTTTGTTTCAGCTCTAGCAAAAGTACCTGAATCTGTTTCACCATATAAGCTTGTTTTCACTGTAACACACATCTGAATATCTGATTTTCTGCTCCCCTCTCTTCCCCTGCTCCAATTTAGTGCATTTGGATAAATTAGATTGCAGTGTACCATAATAATAGCTTTTTCCCTCTGAAAGGTAATTCAGCTGAACCCTCATGTATTTACTGCTGTCCAGATTTCCCCTTGGTGGGCTGAACTCACATTAAGACTACTGGAAACTGTAAATAGGCTTTAGAGATTTAAATATGAAAGGATGCTTGTACTAGTTAAAAAGAGAGTGGATTCACGAGGAAAGATTCTAGAGCTCTTCTAATGTATCCTGACTGAGGCAGCAGAATCCTTTTACCGGGAGGAACAGCACAGGTGAGTTTCAAAGGTTTGGAAAGCTGCATTTATTTGGGACCAAACCTTGTACACACACATTCTCTTAACTGAAGAAGTTGGCACTGTATTACATACCACTTCAGTGAGGTTAACATTTTAACTCACAGTTAGAGGAAGGGATAAAATTGAAGGGTCGCTAGTCCATTTAAGCTTGTGTACCTCCTGATATTGTTGGACTCCAGCTCCCATCAGCCCCAGCCAGCAAGGCAGGTGGTGAGGGATGATGGGATTTGTAGTCCAAGAAATATCAGGAGGGGGGTAAATTCCTCACCCCTGCTCTAGATGCTTGCATAAAAGTACATTGGACTTATAACATCGAGCGCACAATGAACCGAATGAGCAAAATAACTCCTACATGAAGCTTTAGATTTGCCTTTAAAGAAACCTATTCAGGGTACTTGTGTGAATGCGTGCAAACCTGAATTTGAACTTTAACAGAGCTATCTTAAATACAATGTAACTACACACTGCATTTATAACCCAACGATGAAGACTGAGGTTGAAATACGTTTAGCTGAAATATGTTTAGCGGATTGTCTTTCCATCTACTACTTTTGTGTGGCTCCGTTACAACTTGTAAAACTGCCTGTTTACAATATACTCCAGAGAATGGCTTGCTTTAAATTTTAGCTCTAGACTAGAGTCCTGAGGTATTTTTAATTTTTTTAAATTTTTGAGTCACACATTTTCTGTTTCGTTGGAAAACATTTTAATCTTTTATGACATATTTGATACTGAAACCATTTAGTTTTTTACTATGAGCTTCATATTAGTGCTGCTATTAAACACACACACACACACACACACACTTCCATCTGTTTTCTCTCCCCAAGATGTGACTTAAAAATTATCACAATAAAGTGATAATGGTGCATTGGGCGAACTTTCCTGGGCTCAGCTACAAGCCGTTACAGCAGCACTATGCAAATACAACTCCTAATAATATCAATACTAGAATGTTAACACTCAACTTAAAAGTACAAAAAGCCCTTTTATGAAAGAAGAATTTCAGAGCAGCAGCATTTCTATGAAGCTTCAATGAAAACTGAAGAACATTCAGATGCATAAAACTCAGATGTTTGTAGTCTTTGATAGTTCTCTGACATATGGCCAGAGAGAAGCAGATGGACGGGTCACAGCAGTGGGAAGCCAAAGGGAGCATTTGCATTGTTATATGACCCAGTGGGCCAACACTAGCAGACTCTCCCCAGTGACCCGGCTATTATTATCCCAGGGATCTGATAAGAATCTGATACTTGCATTTATTTGCCCTCAGGTAATTTTCACATGTGATGCCTGATTAAAATGACCTTTATTTTGCAGCTTTGTTTATCCACAGGCTGGAACATCTGAATCATAGGGCAGCCCATGAACAAACTCTGCTTGCCTTGATGATGATGGTGATGATTAAAAAAAAAGCCCACTTAGATTATTCCTTTCTGTGTTGGTCCTAAAGTAAAAAAAATAAAATAAATAACAAGCACTTGGCAAGAGTAGCTTGATCCAGTTTAGAACCTGAAAGGGCCGGCCTAAGACATTCTGCTGCCTGAGAAGGACAAGATGCTGTTCCTCTACCCCTGTGGACAGAAACTGACTTGACTGGCAGTTTTGAGTCTTACTTCAATACAGGGACAGTATCCTTCACTGCACTTACAAATGCAGGGCAGGCCAAGTAGCATACACAGCTCTGTCCCCAACATTTTGCCACTACTCCCATGCCGCTGCTTCAGCATTGGCTGCCTGTGGCATCCACCTCATTCTGCCAAGTGGTAAGGCTGTCCCTTGAACTGGGTCGTAGCTCAGTGGCAGGACATCTGCTTTGCATACAGAAGGTTCCAAGTTCAATCCCTGGCATTTCCTGGTGGGACTGAGAATTGTTCCCTGTCTGAAACCCCAGAGAGCTGCTGCCAAACAGTGTAGGCATTATTAAGCTAGATGGACCAGTGGTCTGACTCACTATAAGGCAGCTGCCTATAGTTCTATGAGAACTGGATATCTTAAGAATGGCAGAAACCATATTGGTTCTTCCTATGCCTTCTGGAAAGAAACAGGCACATTATTCTGCCCTGTTTCTTTTGGCATCTTGACTGAAATGCTGTTAATTCTGGCTATGTCTGGAATCCTGACACTTAATTGCTTCTTACCCTGTTGTTACTAAGTGAATTTATTTGGTGCCCCCTCTGTTTAACATTCTGCCCAACAAAGGAATCACACTGATGGAATGACTGCTGCTTGCACAACAGAACTTCTAGTGCCCACACAATGTACCCTTACACTCCCCCAGAACTGCTCCAGACCTGGGGGGGGGGGAATCCAGAGCAGATTTGGGAAGCACGGGGGGGAACAGGGGAGGAATAGTCCCACTGCAGTAGTGAAGGCCTTTTAGAAGTATTACACCCTTGTTGAATACAACCCAGAATTCCCAACTTACTGTGCAGAGGGTAAATAAGTTTGGGACTTGTGTGTCTTTTAAACCATTAAAAATTTAGTCTAAAATCATTATTATTTTATTTTCTCTTCTCTTACTCCGAAGGAATAAAAACCAACAGCTGAACCAAAATACGATCACAGCATCACTGTGTTGGGTATGACTGCACATACTCTGTTTGAGCTGAAACTTAAGGAGCTCTCTGTTATTCAGCTACAAAGGTACTAGTAGCAGACACAAAAAGGAGAAAAGTGTAGTTTTCTTTTCCACAAATCACAGATATTCGAATAACAGAATATGAAAGGAGAACATTTGAGAACCATCTCTAATGAAACAAAACAGTGAAACGTGCCAATTTACAAAGAACTTCCTATCCACCTTACAGAGGATGATTAAGAAGAATCCAGCGGAGCCTTGCTGGAATTCTGCTTACAGTCTACTTTTACTTTTCATTTATACAGTGCTGTGCACCATTTGCCCTAGATATCAGAATGCCCCTGTAAAATAGTTTTCTTGAGCCTAGGTGGGGTTCAGAGGGTGAGCCCTGAACAGGAAGCGCATGGCAGGGTAATTGGTAGCAGAATCAGAGTAAGGTTTTGCAGGCTCAAGGACAGATTCAGCGTGACACTGGCATTGCTCCAGTAAGAAAGGTGGACAACTCAGTACTTGTATTCTGGTGCAGCCCTGATGACTACCCATTCTCTTGGAGATGGCTACCCATTAAAGCCTTGCACGTCTACACCATTATGGAGTCTCCATGTGCCTTCTCTGCTGTTTCAGGTAGGCATCAAGGGACCTTGGGCAACTAATGCCCTTCCTTAGACAAGAAGTGGAGTGGGATCACTTCACTTTATACCAAGTTGTTTAGTCAAAAAAAGTGACCTGTCCAGTCTATCCTGACTGGCATTAGCCCTTCACGTTCTCAAGCACAGGTCCTTCCAAACCCTGGTACCTGAGACCCTTTAAGCTTTGGTGTGTAGGAAGCCACCTATAGCTGGGGCTGGGAACCTTTGTCAGGCAGAGGGTCAAATTCCCTTGTGGGCAAGCCTCCGGAGGCCACATGCAGGGCCAGGCAGAAGTTAAATGCATGTGATTCTTACCTTCGTACAGTCAGGTGCATTCAAGCCACACAACCATCAGCTGTATTTATACCCTCACCCAACCATCTATCTTCATCCTCCACTTAGGCAAGCAACATGCATTGCAACAGTTTACAAGAACATTTCAGCCAGGAAAAAGCACTCAAAGACAGCGCATAGCAGTGTTGGCGAAGGGTGTGAAGAAGAAGAAGAAGAGTTTGGATTTGATATCCCACCTTTCACTCCCTTTAAGGAGTCTCAAAGCGGCTAACATTCTCCTTTCCCTTCCTCTCCCACAACAAACACTCTGTGAGGTGAGTGGGGCTGAGAGACTTCAAAGAAGTGTGACTGGCCCAAGGTCACCCAGCAGCTGCATGTGGAGGAGCGGAGACGCGAACCCGGTTCCCCAGATTAGGAGACTACCGCTCTTAACCACTACACCACACTGGTCTCAGGAGAGGGTGTGGCCGGGGAAGAGTCTCGAGTGCTAGATAAAGGCATTTGGAGAGCAGCTTTTGACCCTGCAGACCTGAGGTTCCTCACCCTTGACAAGGTGCATTTGCCTTGACCACAACCCTGGAGACAAGCATATTACTACCCCTTACAAGTGACAGAATGACTATCCAGGGTAAGCAGAAGAAAGAGCCTGCTGTGACTCGTGCATTTGCAAAGTTTCCATTCTTTACATTTTCACCACCAGAAAGTGGTCCAACTTTTGCCGCTGTTGTGCCTCTCAACTGCTGAAGCTAAAAAGGCAAAACCTCAGCATCCCAATTAGTATTAGAAAAAGTGGATTTTACACCACTGAAACTATGGCAATTAAGCGAGAGTATCAAAAGCAGCAATCAAAATGGCTACTCATTTTGCTGTGGCATGCCCCATCGTGATGTCACACTGTACATTTCATTAAAAACTAAAAGAACAGCCCTGACTGGTGCTTGTTGGAATGTATCAATTTCTGGATTAAGGCTGGCCCATTGTTTTGTTCTAGTTATTCATATATAGATGAATGGGGCATGGACAAGGCTAATCCAGTATAAACAGCCTGTAAGAGTGAAGGGATACTCTGTCCTAGAGAGCCATCTAAGTCTTTTAATTACATCGGCAACTGATAGATCAGCCCTTGCCCCCTTGAATTCCTTTGTCATGAGAGAGTTAAAATTCATGAGCGTCTATCTTTCTGAATACTTACTCCACTGCCGCTATGTTCTACGCCAAGCAAGCCATCACGTCAAAGAGTCGGAGGTCTGTCAGACCATCTGTTACATAATAGTCACCGATTTCTGAAATCTGGGGATGGAGAGAGCAAAGATTATGAAAGGTTTTTTTAAAGGGGGGAGGGAGAAAAAGAGAACAGATTGCCACCTCCCTTGCAAAGGAAAGGTGGAGGGTAGTAATAAATAATAAGCTCAAGTCAAAGCAGGGACTGGCTTTTATTAGACAGCAAAACAAACTTTCAAAAAAGAAAACAGCAGAAAACAAAATAGGATTGATGGCAAACAACCGCATTGCAATGAGGTTTCAGCAATACTCAGGTGAACGCTAGCCCAAGGCAGTTCAAGACTTCAGGTATAATACATGCATAATAACACAATAGCATCCCCAATGGGTAACAACAACAACAATTTTGGCATGATTTAATGTTAGGACCATCTCTGAAGTCATTCTAAATATAGTAGAGAACTTGGCACTTTTGCAATGTGTGGTCTGCACTAATGAACAGTATCTCTGCAGGGTTTCAGTAAAGATTATTTCCTAGCCATATCTGGATGCTAGGGATTGAAACTGCCACACTTTGAATAGAGATTAGATAGATAGATAGATAGATAGATAGATAGATAATAGATAGATAGATAGATGATAGACAGATAGATAGATGATAGACTCTTCCTCTAACCATCTCTCCTGAATCTGCAGCTCTCCCCCAATCTGAGGAACTGGTTACCAGGCATCCCCTTTGCACTGTCAGACTATCTGAACAACCATCTGCCACCCCAACTCCTGGTGGCCTGACAGACTAACTGCATGTCCTCCATCCAATTACCCATCTACCCACAGGTATTTGCCAGCCTTTTGACCTAAGTACCTGACACCAAGCAGTGTCCTGGAATCTAATGTGACCTGACTGATGAAAAAGTCAGGGAAATGAATGAAGAGCCCCAAGGCTACACAGTCCCAGTGCACCCCTACACTAGTTGATCCTTGACTGTTGCAATCCGCCTCCTTCTTGGAAGAAGAACGTCAGAGATCCAGCCTATGGATCATCAGCTTAATGAACAATTCCAGTTTAGAAATCTAAGTAAAAAGTGTGCATGCTATGTGAATAACTACATTTCTCAAAGCTGAAAAAGTCCATTCTAGGAGTTTGTGTTGCAAACGTGGAGCCCCAGGCAACAGACAAATCTCCGCCTCAAACGTAGCTTGGTGTAAAATACATACTTTCCATGCAGATGGTCCCAAGCATCATTCCCCAGCATCTCCAGGTAGGGCTGTGGGAAAGACTTCTGTTTGAAACCCCAGAGAGCCTTTGCCAGTCATTGTAGTGACAATACAGAGCTAAATGGACCAATGGTCTACCTCATTGCTACTGGTATTATGCAGAGAACCTGACTGGGATGTTACATGCCCAGACTCCATTTATATTGTTGTATTGATGGTTGTTATTGTTGTTGTTGTTTACAGTGGTGGTGCATTAATTGTATCTTAAACGTGTTATTGTCAACAGCTTCCTTGTTTGGTGGAAACCACTTAGGGGTCTTATATCACAAAAGGCACTTTATAAAAATATTAAATCAATCAATCAATGTGAACAAGCATGCACAAGAAGGGGGTGGAATTTAGTGAGAGGAGGAGTAGCCCAACACCTGTCACTCACAGTCTCCCTGCCAATTATCATTATGCAGGATAAGATAGTGACCATAACAAAGGCTCTTAAAATGCATTTGAGGCAAAGCCAAATTTGCACTTGAAAATAATATTTAATCTTGAACAGCCTGTAAACCTCCCTGCGAAATGTGCTCTTCCTTACCAAAAACCCCTTTGCTTTCCTACCCCAACATGGAAACTTTCAATGCCATTACTGGTTGGGCCTATCCAGGGATCATAAATGCCCTTGGTTGTGAGTTCAAGGGTTTTTTATGACATTAAACTTGGACTCTGCTTAGTCAGGTCTCTTTGTCTTGCAGAAACACAATGCTAGATAATGTCCACACAAATCGCCCTCTTTTTTAAGCATTTGCAAAGAAAGAAAAAAGCCCCAAACAAGCAAGTCTTCTTTATCATACTCATTGGACAACACTTTTGTCCATAGTGGAGGTAGCTGCACGATAAGTTCTTTAAAGACATCTTTCTTCTGTTTCTGCCTCTTTTGTCTTTTCAAGCCCTGTTTAGTTTGATCAAAGAACAATCACACAGGCAGCAGGGAGGAAAGGGAATAGGAATGTTTACTGAAGGCACACGCACAGTCAACACAAATTGCTCAGAGCTTTTTTGTGGTTTAAGGTGGTTGGATTTTTTTGTTTGTTGTTGTTTTCATAAAGCAGTGCGCATCAGAAAAGAGCAAATATGGCATTACGGAAATCATGAAAGGCTGCCCTCTTCCTTCCCATTATCTGTGCTATGAAAGAACATTCATTAAAGAAGTGCACTGCAGCCTTTTTTAGGTTTATTAATTGATCGCACACAATCCTGCTGACAGATGGAGACGATGAACTTTATACACTGAATAAAAGTAAACAGTGAACACACCGGCATCAATGAAGTGAATTGTCATCATGGAATATGAGTTGCTATAATGAGGTTTATTAGGGTGTTTTTGCTTTGCAACACTGAAATGAAGCTATTTCATGTGAGCTTGAAAGTCACCCCAAAGAGGAAATTAATCCCCCCTAAAAAGTTTGTGTGCATTTGCATAAAATTTGCACATGCTAATATGCATGCATCAATGCAAATTTACAAATAATGTATTGTTTCCAACTAAGTAATGATCAGATTAGTAGACGCACAGACAACGGACCTATGTAAATCATGCCCACTACTTTTAGCGGGTCTGCCCTCAACAGGACTAACATTAGATATAACCTGATTACAGTGGTACCTCAGGTTATAGATGCTTCAGGTTACAGACGCTTCAGGTTACAGACTCCGCTAACCCAGAAATAGTACCTCGGGTTAAGAACTTTGCTTCAGGATGAGAACAGAAATCTTGCAGCAGTGGTGCAGCGGCAGCAGGAGGCCCCATTAGCTAAAGTGGTGCTTCAGGTTAAGAACAGTTTCAGGTTAAGAACTGACCTCCAGAACGAATTAAGTTCTTAACCCGAGGTACCACTGTACTAGAATTTAAGAGAAATACAGTACATCTCACCATACCAGAAAAGACTGTGACCAGGTTGCCTATGTGTCTACAGAGGGCTTGTCCATACTTCTGCTTGCCCCATCCCTTTCCCCTGGGAAAAACAACTCTTTACTGCTGAATCGGAACAAACATCAATCGATTTTTTTTCTGCAGATTGATGTTCGTTTTGATTCAGCAGTAAACAGCAGGTTTTCCTAGGAAAAGTGGCAGGACAAATGAAAAAAACAAAAAACACTCAGACCCATGCCTAGAAAGTCTAGAAGAATTTGCTTGTGAAGACTAACCTCCCCCCCCCCATCATTATATATCTAAAAAGCACCATCACTGTGCATAACACTTTACAAAGTACAAGAAGGCAGGCCCCTGCCCCAAGAAGCTTACAGTATAATACCTGACACAGATGAGATTTCAGATGCAGGAGGTAAACATGGGAATAATGTATTATTCATCTTAGATCTAGCCCAAACAGACATGTGATTCTCACAACCAGCTCTGTCACTGCAGCTGCCACTCATGCCGACTTCAAACCCCTGTTCCATCAGTGGCAATATTTATGCCATGGCCCACGGTGCATGCAGATCCCGATGTGTACTGAGTAATAGCACAGCTATTCAAATAGTAGAGGGAAGGGTCACTGGTGCCCTAAAGCGCAGTGTGCTGCCAGCCATCACATGACCATCCTCATTCAAAGCTGTGACAGAACATGCAGTGCCTACAACACCATAAAACATGGGCCCTTATTCTCGAGTTACAGAGAATAAAAGAACCCGAGTTACAGAGAATAAAATGGAGAACATGGCCTTGTGTTGGCCTGTATGACAACCTGAGTGCGACTCAGAGAAGCAGATCAATGTCATTGCACATACCAGCGCCAACGCTGTTCCAACTACCAAGTGTGACCTTTTCTCCCATTTACGTCAAATAATGAACTGAGTTTGGCTTATCCAGTAAGCTGTATTATTTGGAATTCTTTCCCCATTTTTTTCACAAGCTTGGTTGCAACTCCACTGACATATATAAAGTACTATTTGTGTTGCCCCAGAAAACCTTCAGTTAGGGAACAGAGGAATGAAAGAAAGTATAAAACCACCCTTGATTTCACTTAGGGTTCAATCTCTTTTCATACTTTAAGAAGACGTAACATTTCAAAGGGTAATGAAGAGGAAGTGACTGTGGAGACAGGAAATCTGAATGGCCAGCAACTGTAAAAGATAAAGTGTTATTTGTGCTACTGTATTTGATCCACTGCTTTGCATTCTCAGCATGAAATATTAGGCAAGAGACTTGGATATAGTGGAAGGCAAGATTGTCCTGGGTGTTGGATAGGAAGAGAAAATCAAGAGTGGCAAGATAACAGTATTGGGTTCATTCTCCAAAAAAGACATATTTAGGTAGAAAGAGTAATATCTCTTCCTAAGGGGAACTATGGTTTGTGCATGATTAACTACTCACTTATGTACTGTATTTATTAGTAGTCTTCCCATCTGGTGCCCAGGCAATAGACTAAAAAACCCAATAACAAAAACATACAAATCAGTTAAATATGCATTAAAAAACAAGAAAGCAACAATAAAACACTGCTAAAAATATATGAAGCTGCCTTATGCGACATCAGTCCATCAGCTTTAATTTTAAAATCTTAATTTTAGCTCTTAAATGCACATTTCTATCAAGTTCATAACACGGTCATTCTAATCCCTTGTCTTATCTCCTTCTCCTTAAAAATGATCAGTTCTTATTTATTGTCATCTCAGCAACCTGAATAACGCCACACACAAGTTTCCGGAGTATTTGTATATTTCGCTGTTTGCAGTAACATTCTATTTGCAACCAATTAAGCAGACACAATGGAAGCTCCCTGGGCTGGCAGCTTGTCCACGGAAAACTGCTGAAATTACTTCCTTAAAAAGGTAATTGATTGTCTGTTAATAAAATAATTGGAATGCAACCCACAAGTTGCTTGCATTGTGTCTCAGAGGAAATGTGTAACAGTGTAATCCTATGTGTAATTTACTCAGTAGTATGCCTCGTAAGTTCACTCACAGTGCAATCCTATGCTGTGTACTCATGAGTACACCCAACTGATGTATGCCTAGGATTGTAGACTTAAATCATTTTGTTCTTCTAATACTTTAACTGCCTCTTTTGTGCTGTAGAGTTTTCTTTTGCAAACATTTCAAATTAAATTACTGGTATTTTTCTCCTCAAACTCTTCCATCTACCCACCCATTTTTGAACCTAGAACCTTCAGAAGCAGGCGCTCAACCACTGAGCCACAATCCCTTCCCACTGGGCTTTGTGTGTGAGGTGACTTTCTAGCACAATACTCTATTCCACCATTCATGCAGTGGAGATTGGAGTGCTTCAGCGCAGGGATGTGCTATGCTTCCTCTCTCTAAGAACTTGTACTAGTTTAATGAAGGTTCTGTCAAGGCACTTCTCTTTTTTTAAAAAAAAAGGTCCCAAGCTGTGTTAGTTTTATAGCTAAAGGAACACATCTGGTGTCCTGAAGTGATAGAATAGACTATGTGACATCAGAATGTAGGAGAACGATCACCCCTGCAGGAAATAACATAGTGCAAGTGAGCGACCTGGACCAGAGGATTTTTATATGCTAAGTTAAAAAAATAATGCAGGGCTTTTTTCATGGAGGACCATTCACAATTAACAACCCCACTTGCAACCTAAAGTGGTACAGTCTACTCCACCATCTCATTCTGCTGCAAGTGTAGAAGACCAGGTCTCAGTCTACTCAAACTCAGAAATAAGAAGAAAAAGGCATTGCATTTTTTAAAAAATATTTCTGACATGTGTCAGCTCATGGCGCACAGCTTTGAAATTAAAAGCTCTGACATATCTCGTTGGATGTAGCCTAATGCAACCAGGAACCGAAAAAGGCTCCCTCACCCCAAATGAGCCATCACTGTCTGCGCCGAATGCAACTGTTCAGCCAAAACCACTTTTGTGACCTGATACAAATGGAACTGTCTTGCACAGCAGAATCTGCTTTTGTGCTTTTTGCTTCCAAGAAGAGTGAAGGGAGGTCAGGAGGAGAGAGGCGGGAGGGAGGGGGGAGCTGACCATTCAGCACAAGCAACTGCATTCCCCGCTGTCTGCTCCAGAGACCATTGCTGGCAGCCAGCCCTGGACGCAGCAGACGGCTGCCCTTTCTAGCAATGCTGTGTGGTGCTGTAACTATAGCAGACATGCACCGGGGAGATATTTGGAAAACATCCCAGGGGAAGCACTCTTTCTGCAAAGCAGCAAAGGCCACTTCAGATGTTCTACATGCCTATTGTGCTCTCAGCTTCACCCGTCCATGGAACTTAGAATGTGCATGTGTGTTTATTTCATAGCCGTGTATACTCAGTGAAATAGAGGATGTGTACAATCGAGTCATATTCAGTTGCACTCTCTCTAAGAACATAGGAACGCAACATATGAAGAACACGCTGAATCAGGCCAATGGCATCCTGGTATCACAGATGCCCATTGAAAACCCACAAGCAGAACCTGAGCACAAGGACACTCTCCCCTCATGTGGTCTCCAGAACCTGGTATTCAGATACATTACTGCCTTCAGCCAGCCATAGATAGCCTTCTCCTAGGTGCATTTGTCAAATCGTCTTTTAAACCCACCCAAGCTGGTCATCACTGCCTCCTGGGGGAGCAAGTGCCATGATTTAACTATATGCTACATGAAGAAGTTCTTTATTTTATCTGTCCCCCTCGATGGGGAGTTGCTTGATCATTTTAGTTGCCCTTTTCTGAACCTTCTCTCTCTCTCTCTCTCTCTCTCTCTCACACACACACACACACACACAAAATTGTGGAAGGGGGAGAGCAAAGATAAGTCTATTGACCCTACCCACTCCAACACAACTTTGCCCCATGGCCCCACACCTCTCAAAGTATTGGAGAGTTAACTTCTATAGCAGGGATCCTGCTGTTTCTCAAATAGACTTCCTACGCCATTTAAAACCCTGCATAGCCAGAGCCTACACAAGTGGCAAATGCTTGCCATGGCAGACTTTCAGCCCCCCAGCTAAATCCCCAACTGGCTATGTTCAAGATGCAGGCACTGGTATACAAAGTACAGGACACCTGAAATATAATTTCGCCTTTTATATGCTTAATCAATCACTGTGCTCTCCAGTAGATACCATCTCATCAGGAGGTCCATTCTATACAATGTAGGGATCTTTAATACAATGGTACCTTATCCTTCCAAACGCTCTCCCCTTATATATTAGGTAGGTGTCAGGAAGTAGTAATGGAGGAACCATGACTTGCTTATTCTCCTTCCACCACTTCTGGGGAAGGTGTTCTGCCTTCCTGATGAAAAAGCAAGGCTCAACAGGAAAAGCACACATAGCTGAGGAAGGAAGATCATGAAAGAAACAAACAAACATTGCACATGAGTTAAAAGTTTAACCTTGTGCAAACAGCCCTATTGCAGCAGGTTGACACAGGTCTCCCTGACATTGGCAGTACCACGGAGGCCACCTGTAGCTAAACATACCTGATATGGTTTGAGGATTAAAGGTTGTTGTTGTTTTGTTTTTTAAAAATCAGAATCAGATTTACTGACTCTGCACAAATGGGCAGCAAAAATTCTCAACAGCTGGTTTAGGATTCCTGCATAAGAATACTAGGATATAGCTTCTCCACTTGCAATTCCCAAACTCTAGTTGGAGGCTCCATGAGGGAGAGGATACAACTCAGCCTTCCTCCTTGAGCTGCATTTCTGCCTTGAACATGAAAGAAGCCCTAAGCCAACCACTGATTCATCTACCTGGCTGGTGCCTCATTTGATTGGCAGTGGTTCCCCAAGGTGTTTATGGACTGCAGTCCTTTTATTTCAGGGCTAGGCAACCTTTCTGGGGTTGAGAGCCATATTTCCTCAGCGGCTGCATGCAAGTGACAGTGGTGAGGTCAAAGCCAACCTTTTTAGAACAGTGTTTCTTTCTCTCATTTATTCATTCATCATCCATTCATTCTTTTACCATTCTCTATCTCCCTCTGACACACAAACACACCCCACAAACCTGCCTGCCTGCCTCCTCCCATTCTCTGCCATCTGTGAAGCAGTGAGCGACTCCCAGCCCACAGTACTGTCAAGAGGCAGCCCAGAGGACAAAAGAAAGAACCCGGGTCCTGGAGTGGTGTTCCAAAGGACTGCTCTGTCTGTAAAAAAAAACCACACACAACACAGATCAATCCCCAGCAAACAACTGCCAGGGGTTGTTCCAGAGGAAAAACCACAGAGCTCAAGTCCTAGGGTGGCATTCTGAGGGGTTTATCTGCCTGTGGAGATTCTACAGACTTATCCTTTCGCATGCAACTGGGTACGTGGTCTCCTTCAGGAACTAGACATTGCAGAGAATGTAGCTGCCACCAAAACAGCAATTCCCCATGTCAAATATGTAAGTTTCTCCAATACCCCCCAAACTTCATTGGCTACTCTTGTAGAGGAACTCTTAACATGATGATGCCACATCAGACATTTTGCATTATTAGATGACAGTAGGAGAGGAGCAAAGGAACAGACACAGCACTATTGCAATATCAGGTTCCAGTCTTGAACAAAATTCACTAGCAAGTCTAGTTTGAACTGACCTTGTATAAGAGGACTTCCTAGGAGAACCTGGACTAGGACCTAGGGGACCATGGTTCAAACCTTGGACCAGTCTCTGCCTCTCAGACTAGCCTACCTCACAGGGCTGTTGTGGGAATTAAATGAGAGGAAGAACCACCTTGAGTTCCTTGGAAAAAAGATGGGGTACAAATGCAATTCATAATATCTGCCTGTAGATCATAATTAAATATATTTTCATATAATGTGGAGAAGGCTTATATTTATCTTAGCCAACTGTAAAATGCACACTTAATTTAATTAGTGGCTTTGTCACAAATGCACATTATAGAAATAAAGAGGGGGGCATGATAAGGAGTGCATGAAATGGGAAGGTGAACAGAATGGCCTCAAGTTAGCTGTTGTAAAGGCTAATTTTGCATTCATAATTCCGTGTTTGCCCTTATTTTGTGTGTCACTGCTTTGGCTACGATCTAAACACAGTGCTTCAACGTAGCTACTGAACCATTGTCCAGGCCGCCGTCAAGAAAGCAGAACACAAAGCACGGCTGAACAAACCAGCAGGCACGCTACCAAAAAAAAGGGAGGGGAAGGCATTCATTTTGCTTAGCTGCAACACTCTCATTGCCTGCGCTCCACATCAGAACAAATTAATTTGGGAGCACAGCAAAGAAAGGCTTAGCAAAGACTCCTCAAGTTTCAAGCACAGAGGTGCCATTCCCACAAGTGCAGTAAGCTTGAAGTCACTGGGGATTTGAATTATAAGCTATTAAAAGCCTGCTTGTCTGAGTGTCCTGCTAATTATTCTTTTTGAGACCGTTGGATGGGAATTTGCACCCTGGTTTTGCAAAATTATGTTGGTAAGTAGAGGAAGAAATTTGCTGCGTGGATAACGCTGCCCACGCTACGAGCTGTATTTCTGATACTCAACACAATGTTCTATCGTGTTATGAATATTTATTGTTGTAAGCTGCTTTGGGATTCATTTGAATGAAAAGCAGCATAGAAATATAATAAATCAATAAAATCAACCAGTCTTTTTCTTCTCAATCAAGCTTCATCTCCTTCTTCTAATAACACACCTTTTCAGCAAAATGTGGCCCAAAACATTATGTTGTTGTTTAGTCGTTTAGTCGTGTCCGACTCTTCGTGACCCCCTGGACCAGAGCACGCCAGGCACTCCTGTCTTCCACTGCCTCCCACAGTTTGGTCAAACTCATGCTGGTAGCTTTGAGAACACTGTCCAACCATCTCGTCCTCTGTTTTCCCCTTCTTCTTGTGCCCTCAATCTTTCCCAGCATCAGGATCTTTTCCAGGGAGTCTTCTCTGGACATGCATGCACCTGTTTTTTCTTTGCTAGCTATACATTTCTGAATGAAAATAAAATTCTCTGTACCTGGAATGGTCCTGTAGACACTAGTGGAGATGTTCTCCTAATAACCTCCAGATCCCCACTGCAGCTTGCAAGTTCTCTGGGCAAATATCATCTCACAGTATCATAATACCAACCACTGCTCCTAGCAGTGTTGCAATCAGATGCAAAGTACCCTTGAGGTGCCCCAGATCCTTCTGTTGTTTGGCAAGATAGTTGCTGTGCCAATTTCACTGATTCCTCCAGTCCAGATGAGCTCAGAGATGGCATGCCCTACCTAAAACATCTCAGACTGAAATAAGGACAGCCTTTTGTACTGGCTTTAGAGAAAGGATCATTGCCTTAGCATGCACATAACCACTCACATCCTGCCCTTCATCACACATCTTCACCATAAATATGTGCATCATATTTATTGGCATATTTATTGTTTGTTTGGTTTGTTGGTTTGTTTTTTTAAGCAAGAATGTTTAATCTCACATGGTGGTACTTATTTGTAAGAGCTTCATAGGTGGTTGCCATGTTGCTCCTTTATGAAAATTACAACTGAAACTGATACAACTGCATTAAGTTTGAGTGGAGACATGGCACGGTATCTTCAAGGGCACTAGTGGGGAGGACTTTTATTTAGAATAAAAATAGCTGCATGCAATTAATCACATGGCAAACAGTTTTCCCTGCATGATAACCCATAATGGCTAAACTGTTTACTTCTATACACCTGTTGAAAGGCACAGCAGCCCTATCAGCACCTGGTCAACCTATTTGCATGAATCCTGGAAATATGCCTTAATACTACTGTAGCATCTGCCATGCATATCCCTGGCTGGATGGGCAGCCCTAGACACATGGTTCTCCATTCCAGTTCAGGAGCTGTGTGCGCACATCCCTTTAAATAGAACTGAAATCCAGCTCCTTGGCTGCTTTTGTTGTTGTTTAGTCGTTTAGTCGTGTCCGGCTCTTCGTGACCCCCTGGACCAGAGCACGCCAGGCACTCCTGTCTTCCACTGCCTCCCACAGTTTGGTCAAACACATGCTGGTAGCTTCGAGAACACTATCCAACCATCTCGTCCTCTGCCGTCCCCTTCTCCTTGTGCCTTCCATCTTTCCCAACATCAGGGTCTTTTCCAGGGAGTCTTCTCTTCTCATGAGGTGGCCAAAGTATTGGAGCCTCAGCTTCACGATCTGTCCTTCCAGTAAGCACTCAGGGCTGATTTCCTTAAGAATGGACAGGCTGTTTTAGGGGAGACTAAATTCAGTCCCCTTCTGCTTCTCCAATCAGCTCTTAAAAGGGGGGGGGGGGCTAATGCCAAGCATGGAAGCACAACTGCTCTTTGTCTGCTATTTTTCAGTTCAGGCAGCATGTTTTGCTACAGTGAGAACACGGTAACCACTATCATGTAATAATTTGTAAGATTTACTACAATTATCTCTGTTCGAGTTGGTTTAATATTTTGACTCTTTAAAGAGCCCCAGGAATATACAGGAGGGGGCTTTCTCCAACTGAAGTTAAGTGGGACGACAACAGTTTAGGCCATGGGTAGGGGAACTAAGGCCCAGGGGCCGGATCCAGCCTAATCGACTTCTAAATCCGGCCCGCGGACGGTCTGGGAATCAGCGTGTTTTTACATGAGTAGAATGTGTCCTTTTATTTAAAATGCATCTCTGGGTTATTTGTGGGGCATAGGAATTCATTCATTTTCCCCCCTCCAAAATATAGTCTGCCCCCCCCCCCCAAGGTCTGAGAGACAGTGGACCGGCCCCCTGCTGAAAAAGTTTGCTGATCCCTGGTTTAGGCTAAACTTGCCTCACCTCTAAGAGAGCATCACATTCCTCTTCCCAACAAAAGCAGATGTGGGGGTGGGGAGTCAAAGTGGAGGGGGGAAGCTGACAACAGTCATTAGAGTTCCAACTCCTTGGAAAAAGCCATAAAATGGCAGCATTGCAAAATACAGTAGAAAACCCAGGCCAGCTTTCACTCACAAATCATAAAATCGATTCAATGGAGAGCAAGATTTGTAGAAACAAACATACGAAGAGGCCATAAAAGCCATACAACCGCTTTGCCTCACAGTGACTATATTCAAGATGTCTGGTTGAAGACTGACTTTCTTTCATAGTCAATCAGATAATAATAAGACCCCCTTTTAGAATTACAGAATAGTGAAATTCATCACCATAATTTAATTGTAGAAGGTTATTAAAGAGCACTTCGACTCCCCTCCTGCTCCGGCGCTGCTTTTGTATATTAAACTCAGACTAATCAAATTGCAGATTCCAAGAGTACGGTATTAGTCATCCCCCATCCCTTTTAATTTGTTTAATGGCTTCTCTGTGTTTGTGTGTGTGTAGTTGTGCAGCAGAGGCTCGCACCATGCCAATAAAAGAAAGGATGGGAGAGCCAGTTTGCCTAAAAGAATAAAGCGTGCCTCCGTTCTAAGGTTACATTTGATGTTGGGGTAATTCATGGGATGTGTACTGCAGCCAGTGGCTTATTTCTGCTCAATAGTCCACAGACACTGGAGGAGTGAAGGGAGGAGGTGAGGATAAAGGAAGGGAATAATTTTTAAAAAGCCTGAATTTAGACTTACTGCTCCAAAAACCCTTTTGTATTTTGCCAACTTATCCTGACTGAAAATGCAGTATTCTGCCAAGAAGTCAACTGCAAGAGAAAACAGAAAAGGATAAATTAGCCTAGTTAAAAAGCGTTCTTTTCCCGTATTTCTCCCCCTCGCTCGACACTTAGAAGAAAAACACCTGACTAGAGAGCACAATCCACCAGGACTGTGCGCGGTCCCCATTCATTACAAATGGAGTTTGTACAGGAGACTATCCTAATAGTTTGTTCCTGGAAGGACTCAGTAAGACTGGCTACAGGAGAACCTTTCTAGTCCAGGTGTGGGACAGCTGTGAGCTTCCAGATGTTGTTGGACTCCAGCCCCCATCAGTCCCAGGCAGCATGGCCAATAGGAAGGAGTGGCAGAAGTCGTAGTTCACCAACTTTATGCTTTTATTGTTGATGTGGGTTTCTTTCTGTTAAATTATTTTGAGATGTTTCATAGGAAATGATTAATAAATGGAATAAATAAATGCAATGTAAATGTAAATTATAGAGATGCCCCCAGCACCACTGCTCAGAGTAAGCCCTCCCCCAGTGCAAAGCTGGCAGCCAGGACTCCCCCAAAACACTGAAATGACTCCCATGTGTGTGTAATGGTTAGTGTGTTAGACTAGGGTCTGGGTGACCCTAGGGCAGCCATTGTCTCTTAGCCTACCTTACAGTTCAAACTGTTGGTGTTGTCCTTTAAAGCCCTAAACGGCCTCAGCCCAGTATACCTGAAGGAGCACCTCCACCGCCATTGTTCTGTCCAGCGCCGAGGGCCTTCTGGCGGTTCCCTCATTGCAAGAAGCAAAGCTACAGGGAACCAGGCAGAGGGCCTTCTTGGTAGTGGTGCCCACCCTGTGGAACGCCCTCCCATCAGATGTCAAAGAGATAAACAACTACCTGACATTCATAAGACATCTGAAGGCAGCCCTGTTCAGGGAAGTTTTTAATGTGTGACATTTTAGTGTATTTTTTGTCTTTGTTGGAAGCAGCCCAGAGTTACTATTATTATTACAGGGTTGTTATGAGAATAAAATGGGGAGCGGGGAGGAGAACTATGTATACCACCTTGAGCTGCAAGGAGGAAAGGTGGGGTATCAATGTAAAAATAAAATAATTAAATATAAAGAAACTTCTGTCACTGAAATGAGGCTGTGAAGTTGGGGTGGAGGAGCATTTGGGCTGAGCCCTACCTTCCCCCAACCCATGATACACAAATACTCTCTGTGGTTACCCAGTGGTGAGGAATATATAGCACTCTGCATCTGCTCAGGAGGATTCCTATCTATTCATCCTAAATTCCATGGTTAAGCTCTGCTATTGGCCGTAGACTGAACCTTAGTGAGTACTGGCACTAAGTCAGCTCTGGCCTTCTTTTCTTCAAAGTTCTTACTTTATCTAACCAAACTTTGTCTGTGTGTGTGTGTGTGTGTGTATGTTTAATCCTTCTGATACTGGCTTTGGGTAAGACAATAGGAGAGCTTCTTATGAGCTTCCCTTTCTTGAGCTACCCCCAGACAGCTGGCCAAAACTTCATCAAATGAAATCGATGCAAAAGGCCCTGACGACGCCGGTCTCCTCTGAAGAGAAATAGAAAAGCCTTTTGTCTCTGCAGAGACCAAGCCTTATCAGCCAGTTCTGTCACTCATCCTTCCTCTGCCCACTTTCAAATCCTGCTGGATTTATTGCAGATGTATCAAGCAATCCGGAAAATAATGGTACAAGCAAAGAGGCTAGTCGGCTATCGACTCCAAGCTCTGGACAATGCCAAAGGGAAATTATGGGAACAAAAGGTGCGCTGGGGTGACAAATGAAGCGAACGCTTTGGCCCCATTGAAGGTGCAAAGGCTTGGACAAAGCTAACACACTAATGCCAAACAGCTAGCTAGCGTTATATGATTACATCTTAGGGCTCGATATGCACAGCCCCACACGCACACATGTAATTTGGATTCCCTCTACTGGTCCCCTCCAAATTGCTAAAAAGACACAGGTTGCGTGTGTGTGTGTGTGTGTGTGTACCATAAAACAATAATCATACTAATAATCATAATAATATGCAGTGTACCATAAAACAATAATCATGATAATTACTTACATATAGAAAATACATCTGAACACAGTATTTCCTCCATACCCTCGCAGCAGCACTTCAATTTAGATTGCTTGTGTGTTTGAAATGCACATGGGGCAATTAAATGTTGATATCCACAATATTTTAACGCACTGCACACATCAACAAGTCCTCCACCCCCTGCCCATTTCTTTCACTTTGGTAATTATTTTGATTGCCCTTGCTTCCTTCCCCTACACTTTCTGGATTTCTGGGAGACTGCCACTGAGTGAACATCACAACATAAATCTTGTATGACCATGTGACAGAAAATGTTCCTCTTTTTAAATAATATTTCTAGGAAGACAACAGGTTGAGCAAGAAACGGAATCTCATATTTTATCTGAAGTGATCTTAAAAAGCACTAACTTGACTTCAAGTTAAAAGAAAAGTTAAATTATATATTTTATGTTCAGGCAGGTTTTACTTCTTCTGGATATTTTTTTACATACCTTAAATTTTAAGCATTAAGAGCTGACTGTCAACAGCATTCCCCACCCTTTTTGCATTAATTTTACTAAATTTGTATAACTTCTTAGTCATTGTTGTTCTCTTTCTCAAAAGCAGATGGTGTTTTCTGAATGCATTTGTTTCAAAATTAGAAAATACCCAACTGTCTAAATTTTGTGTGATGGAGAGGTGTGAAAAACGAAAGGCCAAAATCGTGAACACAGTGGGTTTTCTAACCTCATTTCCACCCAGAATTGCAGCAGCAAGAACAAGGCTGTTTCTATAGCATATCAAGGGATTTTGTGCACATGTGATGTCTCCCAGAGGCTTAAGGCATGTATGCATCAGTAGTGTCCAGACTTTCTAGCTGAGTCACCTACTTCCACCTTGACTCATCTGCCATTTGTACACCTTGGCCACAGAACTCCAACACATTGCAGAGGGTTTGGGGACATATCTTCTCCGATATCCACTCAATTCACATGCAGGTCCATTAGGTATCCAGTCCCAGCTTTCCAAGCCAGGTAAGGGAACTGTCCAGCAATGTCAGCAGTCAGAGGGCCCAGAGCTGAACAAGATAGGAGCTGTCCAGAGACTGTTAGACTAGAAGCAAGTCTATGGAAAGTGTTGCACCAGCAGCTTCTCAGCACCAGCTGTGAATCAGTCTGGCTGCTTCCCTTTCTCAAGTACTAGTACGGCCTTGATCCTGGCTGTATTTATAATCATGGTTTCTCCTCCAAAGTAAAACTCTGACATGGGATGCCTTGTGCTGTCAAGCAACCAAGCTTCAGTTCCAGGTTCACTACTATCAGTTTTCTTGAGGACTTGGTGATTGGCGGAGTCTAGAATTGTGAAATAACTTGTTAGGGCATATTAGGTGCCCCAGAAGGGCTCCTTCTGAAAGGCACTCCTAGCCAGTGAGGCCACTTGAGCCTCCAGTGACAAAGTTAGAATCAGGAGCACCCCAAGGCTCTGTCTTCATGCTGCTGCATAATGCAAGCCAGGCCTGGAGGCAATGTGGATAAAAAAAGAATGCAGCCTTCTCTGCAAAGCAACCCAGTTTCACACCAAATAACTGCATCTTGTGGAGGGAGTTTCAAGAGACCATCACAAAGTGGCCATATGGTGAGAACGGGTCCTGAGCAAGTTGGTCTGATTTGAATTCATATTTCCGAGGTGGATTTTGAGCTCCTGTGACCCGTTCTAACAACAGTACACGAAAAGCCCTTTAAATCGGCTTTCTTACAGGCAGATAGGAGGGGGAAAGACAATGAATCTTTCTTGCAATGGATGGAAATGGTCATCCCAAATATTTGAAGACCCCAGCATAAAGCAGCCTTGTCGTTGTATACGTATCAGATTATGGAAGATCTGCCTCTTTATACTTGTTTTTTAAGGGATGGCAGCCTCTATTCAGCAGCGTTTGAGAGACAATCCTTTAAGCTGTGTCAAAATGCCAGTTATCCTCAGATGCCACCCAGATTTGAATAATTTAGAGAGAGACAAAAACCCCACAGAAAACAGTAGCCATCCTTTGACTAGTGTTGCTTTTGACAGGACAGAGCCCCCACCCCTCCCTTCTTACTGAAGCTGCTTCATCTCTCTATCAGCCATGACAAGTGCCAATCAAACCTGCTGTTCTCTAAGCTTGGGGGGGGGAGAGAATAAGAGAAAGAAACATGAAACATTTCCTAACAATTGCTGAAGGAAGATCCACTATCAGTGTGTGGTCTAGGATAGGTGGTGGCTGGAGAAGGGGTGGGATCTAAGAGGGGGAATTCAGGAAGGGGAAGAGGCAAAGCACGCCTCTCCCCCTTTTCACTTCTAATCTCTGACCCCCCTCCCATTTACTTCTTTACACATTTTAATCTCCTAGTTGCTCCAAATGATCCTAAACAAATTGTAGGTCAGCCCGGATTAGTTTCTTCATTCTTCGTAATTAGGACAACTATTCATACTTTTCAACATCTTCAGCAACAGCAGCTGAATGTCAGGAGAGATCCAGGAAATGTCTGCTGTATTTTGAGTAAAGCTTAGAGCCATCCCACAGCAGGCCTATCTTGGGGAAGGGTGGGGTGGGGGAGAGCACCAAAACGCAATGGAAAAAACCAGCCAGGATTCTGGTAACACAACCCGTACTGTCAAATCTGACCTTCAGACAAGTCTGTGCTCAACAGGATGCTGCATGCAATGTTTATATGATGAGGCAAGGTCAGAATTGAAACCTAGGCTGAAGAGAAGAGAGCCTAACACCTTCACTTCCCAGCAATGCTTAAAAGTGCTTTTTTATTTTACAGAGAAATTTGGGCTTTGGCAGGGGAGAGAGGGCTGAAAGGTTTTGCAAAACCATGCCCCGCCCTCACATTTTTGCTGCTGTGGATCCGAAATTATCATATTTTTGTTTAAAATGACGACATTGGTACAGCTGTTCACATTCTCTCCCCCCCCCCATTCTCTGCAAGGTTGTCCCATCCCAGTCTATTACATGAGCAATGTACATTAGATTGGAAATAAAAAGTCTAAGAGCAAAGGCTTAAGAGCAGGTGAGTCATACATTCACTGGTCATCTGGAAAAGTAACTTCAGCTTAGGGTTGTCATATTTCAAAAAGTAACATTCCTGACATCCGCAAAGTTGTTTTTCTCCCCTGCCATTTTGCAAAATTCCCCCGACACCATTTTTACACCCCAAAACAAGGACATGTCAGGAGTTTTCCTGACGTATGGCAAGCCTACTTCTGCTTCCTCCTAAATGTGACACATTTGCCTGACTTTGCTGAATGCCTCAGAGAACGAGGATCAAAGATCAGAGCTTCACAGAGTTACGAGCGGGGATGACAAGCAGAATAGATGCTTTAACCCATCTACAACTCACTGATACATGTATCACATGAACCAAGAGAGCAGGCCCCATCAGCCTGCTTGGGCCAACTGGTCTTTCGTCTCTCGGGGCACTTCCAGACAGTTGCTATTTTCAGGTGGGATTCAATCACATACTGACAAATTCCGTTTCCACAACTAAAGCTGGTCCTCTGGCACAACAAATCTGTTGCTCTCCCCCTACTCCAATAAAACCCCAGACTTTTTACAATAAGGAAAGTAAAAGGAAAATGCACTGGAAAGTGTGGGATAATGCACTGACCTGGTATGAAGTAGTCTCTTATACTCCTATTAAAACAATTAGGGGGTTGAATGGATGTACCAATGTTTTGGACTTTAGAATTAGAGATACAAGAAGCACAAAAGTCACATCCAGCGTTACCCGTGAGGAGAATTTTCCCAGCACAGGAGATATTTAAGCACACAGTTTCATGCTAGTTTCCCCAACATCTTCTTCTCCCTTCTACAGGGCAGCCTGGAGTTATTCTCCTCCACAAAACACATGCAGAAATATAAAAATGGCAACATTTATCGGAGGGAGCCAAATTAAACATGTCATGTTGACAGAATCTGCTAATGCAAATTAGTCAACTACTTTATGTAATCCCGATGACAGATTAATGTTTCATACATACTTTAAAATGAATGGGTTACTGGGAACCTGAGAATCTTAAAAAAGAGATACCACTCTGGAACTCTAGTCTTTCACAAAAGACTTAACTAAAATCAATATTTATGTTTAAAGCAGTTGGCTGGTCTGATAAAGTAATTACTTTTCATTTGTTTTTAATGCAAGAGCCAAATGTCTCCTTTCAAGAAAAGAGCACCGGTGTATGCTAATCCTTCCTTCCCCTACTTTTAACTTTGCCTCCTGCTTCCACCACCAGTGGGGGGGGGGTTCCTTCAACCCTCCTTCCCCTCCATGGCAGGAGGAGGAGAAGGAGCTGGCTACTGAAGCTGTGCTGTGCCACGCTCAGCTCCACACTCAGCCTCCTGATTTGGGGGGACATTGGGGGCCCCCAATCCCCTCCCCCAAAATATTGGAGGGCCCAAAAGGGCTTGGGCCCCAGTAGTTGGCATCCCACCCTCAACCTTTCTTCCAATCCCCCTCTCCCCAACACCAGAAGCTTATCTCGCACAATAGCAGCAACACTTGCAAAAAAACTACATTTCCCATGAGCCACTTGCACCTTGCATTGGCACATCAGGTGCTGAAGGGGCAAAGGAGAAGGCCCTCCCTCCCATCCACTTCTGCTTGCAGCAACCAAACAAATGGAGGGTGGGAGGGAAAGGGAAGCAGCTTTTGAAGACTTGAGGGAGAGACTTCTGGGGACTCATGGAAGTAGAGGGTGAGTTCAGCCCAAATTTGGATTGACTCAGAAAAAAATCAAGGAGCTATTTTCCGATTTTGGGAGAAACAGCTCCACATGTTATTTAGCCAATCCAGTTTGAGCTGGGAGAGTTTGCCCTTTCGCTAGTTACCCGTACAGTAAATCAGTCCTTAGAATTTTGTTTTTCTAAAATAAGATCTTCCAAGAAGCCTAAGCCAGGAGGATAAAAGCAAAGTACAGTTGGCATACAAGGTATCCTAGCAGCATGAAGGCTAATTGTTACGGCCTTGAGATGGCTGGGTTCACCATTTCAATCAAGTACCAGGAAAGGAAATCACAATCTGTGTAACTTGACGCTGTCTGTAACCTTTTCAGACTACACACTTGAAAAACAAATATATGCATTATAAAAAAAGCTTTTGAATCAGGTGCAAAGAAAGACACAGGTGATCGCAAGTCCTGAAGAAACATCTGTTGCAAAATAAAATGAAGAGGCAGAAGAAATGGAGGGGGGAGTTCTTTTCTTTAAAAAAAAAGTAATATTTAATGCACCGTCCACAGACTTCCAGTCATACAGTAAAACATGGAGCTCTTTTTAATAATCTGAATAGAAATTCAATCTCTTTGAATCTGCTATGCGACGCAATTTGTCCAAGCAACCAGATACCCAAAGCTTTAGGTATTTCTTCTGCTTTCATTGCTACAGAATGAAGGCAGAAATCACAAGCAGACAAATGGTGTTAGTTTTGTAGCTGATTGTTCATTATTTTAAAACAAAAACAAAGTTAACATCTAATGGTGGAGTCTCAAGAAAACAGAGAGCCCAGGTTGCTAGCTATACAATATCTCAGCTCCTGAAGACCATTCACCTTCCTTAGGGCTTAGAAGATCCTTACTGCCTATCAGTGGCAGCTAATTGAGGTCATCTCCTAGGACAGAGGTCTTCAACCTTTTTGAGTCCACGGCTCCCTTGACCAACTACATTCTTTCTGCAGCACCCCTGTGGGGCCCAGGAGCCCAGTTATGTCACCCCTTGCCTCAACCATTTGAAGGCCACCAGAGGCAGTTCAGGAGATTATATATTTGGTCCTTTTCATAGGAAGTACTGAGGATTGTTGGGCAGGGAAAGAGGTTTTGTTATCTCTCTATCTATCTATCATCTATCCAACACACACATATAACCTGAGTTACAGTGAGCAAAGGATTGGCTGACGGCTTTAAAACCTAATATAAAGAAACTCCCCCTTCCTGCCCTTGAAGCACCTCTACTTGGGGGTGGAAATTTCCATTAGCATTCAGGAATGTATCAAACAGGGGACAAGCTTGGTATGGCCAAGATTTGAACACAAGAAAAGCCCTGCTGGACCAGACCAAAGCCCTATCAAGTCCAGCAGTCTGTTCTCCAGTGGCCAACCAGATGCCTATGGGAACCCACAAGCAAGACATGAATGCAACAGGCCTCTCTTTTTCATGTTCTCCAGCAATTAGTATTCAGAAGCATACACCCTCTGATTTTGTTGTAGTTTAGTCATTTAGTCGCTTCTGACTCTTCGTGACCCCATGGACCAGAGCATGCCAGGCACTCCTGTCTTCCACTGCCTCCCACAGTTTGGTCAAACTCATGCTGGTAGCTTCAAGAACACTGTCCAACCATCTCATCTTCTGTCATCCCCTTCTCCTTGTGCCCTTTCCCAACATCAGGGTCTTTTCCAGGGAGTCTTCTCTTCTCATGAGGTGGCCAAAGTATTGGAGCCTCAGCTTCAGGATCTGTCCTTCCAGTGAGCACTCAGGGCTGATTTCCTTCAGAATGGATAGGTTTGATCTTCTTGCAGTCCATGGGGCTCGCAAGAGTCTCCTCCAGCACCATAATTCAAAAGCATCAATTATTCGGTGATCAGCCTTTATGGTCCAGCTCTCACTTCCATACATCACTACTGGGAAAACCATAGCTTTAACTATACGGACCTTTGTCGGCAAGGTGGCGTCTTTGCTTTTTAAGATGCTGTCTAACTCCCCGATACTTGGTGTGCTGGGCCAAGGGGTGACCCGAGCAACGCGGTCCAGATCCGGCCCCGAATCCAAGGGTTCCGCGAGGAGTCAGTCCGGCAGGGGGCCAAGGCAGGAAACCAGGCAAGGTCAGGCAAAGGATCACAGGAAGGTTTTGGCAAACAGCAACATTGCTCCTGCAACTGGGGCTTGTTCCAGCAGTCTTTTATCTCTGACAGGGTAACGGCCGGTGCTGATCCCCCGGTGACTCACCTCCGTCTCGCCTGAAGGCAAGCACTCCTCCTGCAAGTACTCAGGTCTCTCCTTCTCTCAGACCTCAGTCTCTGCAGCTTGGGAGATGTTGGTGGGTTACTAGACCAAGAGGCAGCCTCAGCCTCTCCTGACCCAACTGGTAGGTGAGCAGCTGTAAGTGATTGCCCAGCTGGAGGCAACGAGGTAATCCCCGCATCTGGAGCCAGGGAAGGCTCAGGCCCGACTTGGCCCAGATGGTGCTTGTTGCAGGGGAACCTGTGCAGACTGGGACTCTTCAGAATCAGGTCCCAGACTAGGTTCAGCTGCCGCCTGAGGCCAAGGATCCGGTGCAGACTGAGACTCCTCTGGCTCCGAGCCCGAGCCCAAATCCCAGGCCATCACACTTGGGGTCAAATATGTAGCTACTGATAACCTTATCTTTCATGGATTTGCCTAATCCTCTTTCAAAGCTGTCCAAGTTGGCAGTCATCACTGCATTTGTGGAAGTGACTCCCCATCATCTATGTGTTGTGTGAAGAAGTACTTCCTTTTGTCTGTCCTGAATTTCCCACTATTCAGCTTCATCAGATGACCCCACAGGTTCTAGCATTATGAAAAAGGGAGAAAATCACCTCCCTAGCCATTTTCACCAGACCACATATAATTGCATGCATATTGTCCCCTTTTGCACACCCTTTTTAATGCTAAAATACCCAGATGTTGTAACCTTTCCTCGCAGGGGAGCTGCTCCAGCTCTTGTATAAGTTGGCTTGCTCTTTTCCTTCCTCAGATTTTCCAATGGCAGCCAGGAATATATATATGCATGCAGAATACAAGCTGCCTTAACTAGTAAATGAATAAATTTTAAGTGTCTGCCGATGACAAATGAGTCAGATGAGCCATTCAAGACAAGTAGAGAGAAGTCACCCTGGTCATGGAGACAAAGGCAGCCAACATGAGCAGGCTGGGCCGTTGCTCTACCAGTCCTCATTTTTCCATCACCATCTATTGATACAAAGATTCACAGCTAGGTTGCCGAAGTGTTTGATTTTATGAACAATGATAATGTTTAGTGGCTGTCATAAACCTCAAAAGAAATAATGCATGTGTCCCATACAAGGCATAAAAAGTTATTCTTTTAACATGAATAGCTTACCATTGTACGATTACCCTCTTGATCACCTATTCCATTACTGGAATGAATATATGATGCCTTGCTTTCTTTCAAGAAGGCAGGTGCAAGTTGAAGGAGGGAGCCTGCCAATGAAGATGATGAATTGCTTTTGGATGCAGAGGACCAATGTTTAACATGAATGCAGTACAGCTAGGAATCAGGATGATCTCACAGACGTAAATTAACAAGAAAAACACATTTCTTTTTGTCTGCATTAAAAGGGGGAGAAATTCAAAACTTGACAATTCCAAATTTCAAAAATTCGTGTGTTTGTGCACAGGACTATGTTACTTTAAACATGAATGTTGAAGCAACCCTCTTTCCAACTTTTCTGAAAATTCTTTACACAATGGGTTTGCATTCACTAGTACAGAATTTTTCATCTAAACTCTGGAATAGCCCTATGTTTACATTAGCACAACCAAGAAGTCAGTGACTGAAAGGGAGAATAGATCAATGCTTCCCTACATAAAATGAAGTAATGACGGACTTTTTTCACATGTCACTGTAGGAGGAGTTCACTATTGTGACCCTGGTGTTTAGATTTTCTTTCTTCAGGGGATAAGGACTAGGAAGGGGAACTGCATGTAGGTCCAGCACCAGAAGCACTTCCACAATATAAGTGGTGCCAGTTCCCCTCTGACCCAAGGATGTTGCATTGCCATCCTCTCACTCAGAGGACTCCATCGAAGAAGCCTCAGTACAGCCAGAGTGTCTCCCACTCCATCACTGTAAAAGACTACAGGAGCTGGCTGTGCCCTTGTAATTGAAGAGGCACTTTTCAGTGAAGGCAGCACTTGCAATAGGGACAGATGCTACATATAGCTCAGTCCAAGGCTGCTGAAGCAACACCAGATCTCTGCTCTCCTACTTCATTCCCTTTGCCTGCCTTCCACAGAGGTCAATGCTTGCACCAGAAGATGAAACATTCTCTCTTCCATTTAAATGAGTGTAAACTGGAACACATATTGAGGGTTTTTTGAGTGTAGAAAAACACAACCAAAGTAACACAAGTGTTAACTAAGGCAGGAGAGCCAGGCTGCTGGTTTCTGTGGTTTGAGCACACAACCAAGGTACCCAGTTCAGGGGAAACATCATCATCATCGTCATCATTATACAGCCCTACATCCACAGGTCTCATAAAGAAGAAGAGGAGCTTGGATTTGATATCCCTCTTTATCACTACCTGAAGAAGTCTCAAAGCAGCTAACATTCTCCTTTTCCTTTCTCCCCCACTACAAACACTCTGTGAGGTGAGTGGGGCTGAGAGACTTCAAAGAAGTGTGACTGGCCCAAGATCACCCAGCAGCTGCATGTGGAGGAGCGGAGATGAGAACACAGTTCCCCAGATTACGAGACTACCGCTCTTAACCACTACACCACACTGGCTCTCATAAAGCAGGACACTTGTGGTTTGAGGGCCCGACCCCCGCGATGTGAAATGAACAGACAAGGACACGTGATATAAGGTTAATGGGCAAGAAAAGGCCACAACTTTATTGATTACAGCAGTGAGAAGGTATTGGCTTAGGCATTGGATTTCTAAAACAAGGGGGTTTATTCACCAGTAGGTGGAGCCTGTTGATGCTAATCCAACTATAGGCTCACCCCCTGATGTCACCGAGGGTCGTGCCATGGCCTCCCGCCAAGCAGGCATCGGACAGAATACACGACCGCCAGATTCCTTTAACGGAATACCCAAAAATTCCTACCAGGCCCCCCGGACAACCAGGGCGACCAACCTAAGGTCCATAGCAAGGCCAATGAACTAAGACCCTGAACTAAGAGGGGAGTGGAGGGTGGGTGACTCGCGACGAGACGACGAAGGTGAATGAAGCTGAGGAGGAGCTGGCGCTGCAGCAAAAGGCTGCTGTAAACGCCCCCTCGGAGGCACCTGATTGGGTGCCTGCAGGGGGGGGCATGGGCGCCAGCCAGGTGGGCGGAAGAGGCAGGGGGCTAACGCCCCCTGCGAGAGGCAGAGCTCGGGCTCCCGCCCACAACCACTCCCCTCTCTTCCAGGGAGGAGAGTCTTTGCAAGACTGCACTATTTGATAAGTGGTGACTATGATCCAGAACACTATTGCTCTCCTGGACATGTCATAGGTAAAGGCAGCTGAACACAGAAATAGCTTGCTTTCACTGTTATACAACTCTTATGTGTCTTTGTTGCAGCCACATTCAGAATGCAAGCAAGGGAAGCTAACAGTGCAAATGGTCCTGAATAAAGATCTAATTTCATAGTTAACCCCTTTTCGGAGACCTGCTTCCATAAATAGGGGCTGCTGAAGATCATCCCGGCACCAAGCAACGAATTTCATTCTGTTCTTGACCTTCATGCTGAAACCTCCAGCTCAAAAAGAAGATGGCTATTTGAACACTAATCATGGGGCAATTATTTATCTCCCTCTCATTTCCTAACTATTATGTCACCCATAGGAACAATATATAGAAAATTAGTGGAGAGTATTTGTGATCTTTAAAAAAAATCTAAGTATGGGAGGCCTGTCAAAAGCATTCACTGTCAGGCCAAGACCCACTTAATCCCCACAGAGAGGGTGTTAAGTGGGGGTTGTAAGTGGGGCAGAGGGCCGTATGTGGGTTCTTTTGCCATTGCATGAATTTCACCTAATAAGATAACATATTATGATAATGGGTCCTTGGGGGATTCTGAAATGGGCAATAAAGTGATCAGAGACATTTTTACATTCATTTTTTTTATTATTCTCCCATCCCTCCTCCCACCAAAAAACCCCACAGCTAATAAATCAAATTGGGAAAATGCAAGATTTTAATTTGAACTATTTTGTTGATGAAGCCTAGTATGCTATTGACGATCAGGCATCTCCAAGTTCCAAAAAATAACCTCCAACCATTTTTTCATTAAAGACTAACTTGTCCCACTAATTTCAATGAAACTAAATTCAACTAATTTAGTCTTGATTGGGGTGAAATTTAAGTTAGTTCCCATTTAAAGACAAATCTACCTAATTCACGCTTTCTGAAACAGTAAACAAATGAAAATTGCCATCCTTAAAAATGTGCTCTTCTCCAAATTATGCAAGGCAGTTCTTCAACCAAGTCATTGGCTATCGCTGTACTAGGATTACATGTTTGTGATCTAATATCATCTGACATACATGAGAAAATCAAAGCACACAGAGGAAATCAGCATGCAAATTTATAAATCTTTCATTAAAAGCAAAAGGTGTCTTTATGTCTTTTGTTATCTACTGGCCCACAAAAGCTGTTGTTAACAAGTTTGGGTTTAGTAGTTGCTAAAAAGGTAAAGATAAAGGTACCCCTGCCCGTACGGGCCAGTCTTGACAGACTGTAGGGTTGTGCGCCCATCTCACTTAAGAGGCCGGGGGCCAGCGCTGTCCGGAGACACTTCCGGGTCACGTGGCCAGCGTGACATCGCTGCTCTGGCGAGCCAGAGCCACACACAGAAACGCCGTTTACCTTCCCGCTAGTAAGCGGTCCCTATTTATCTACTTGCACCCGGGAGTGCTTTCGAACTGCTAGGTTGGCAGGCGCTGGGACCGAACAACGGGAGCGCACCCCGCCGCGGGGATTTGAACCGCCGACCTTTCGATCGGCAAGCCCTAGGCGCTGAGGCTTTAACCCACAGCGCCACCCGCGTCCCTAGTAGTTGCTAGTGTCCCAAAATATGCAGAATCCCTTGTGCAAAGCTATTCAAAAGACTGCTTCTCATCACCATGAACCACCTTGGAGGCTTTTGAAAGAAGAATGGTAGGGTACCAGATCTAATTATCAAACACCAGGAATAGCTGTAGCTCAGCAGCTGCCTTGCATGCAGTAGGTCCCAAATCCAATCCCCAGCATCTCCAGGTAGGGTTGGAGAGATCCCTGCCCAAAATCCTGGAGAGCTGCTGCCACTCAGTGTGGACAATACTGACAGCTTCCTTTATACTGTAATCTTAACTGCTGCTCTTTTATCTTTTCAGAGGGTTAAAAAATAAATCCACAGAGATTCCTAAGCAAGGTTGATTATTTTCTACACAGCAGTTCTTCTGCCTGTTATACTTCCCTGGCCCCTGAGGAGCCTAACCCTACAGGCCACGCTCAGAAAATTAACCATGGCATGAGCAAAGTCATCACCACCTCCTATGCTTAGCCACCCTCTCATTTAGATTGCTAGCCCATGCTGCCATTAGCACGATGCCAATCTTAACAGTAGGCTCAGAGCTTTTGGAGTAGGTATGGAGTTCTATCTCCACTGACAACCGTGAAGCCTATAAGGCTTGGCTTGGGAGAATAGCTGACAACCATGAAGTTCATCCAGCCAGTGAATTGTTACAGTGGAAATTTTATGAAGCATCAGCAGGCTGTGAAAAATCTTGGCTGATATGGTCAACAACTGCACAACAAAAGGGAGACGCTTGGGGGCGGGGATAGAATAAAAAAGCCCACAGGGGAGCAAATCCAGCAGTTGATAACCTTATAATAAAACATATTTGCCATGCATCTTTCAAAACTTGTGAAAGGGGCATTGGTTCCCCTCAAGGAATTGCCACTATTTGATTGCCCTCAAGCAATCCCTTGGATTATTGTAGATGACTCTGTCCAGGTGCAACCTTCTTTAGAAGGTTTTAAGAAAAGAAGGAAAACAAGAACCAGATCACATACAGCATGTATATGCTTAAATCATGTCCCTTAAAACTGGTGATATTCTTATATGCTCTGCTATCTGGGTTGTGAAATACTATTACTCCAGATATGAAGCTGCTTCTCTCTATAGGACATATCATTTTAAAATGGCATTAACAAATAATAACAGAGATTTGTCTCTGTAATCCTTGTAAGGTGGGACATTGCAGCCCCTCTAAAACAAATGAGAAGGAAGGTTTAAACTAGTGAGTGACCTAACTAGTCAGTTCATGGCTAAGTAAAGATATAGTTTGGGAATTCCTGATTTATGTTCCAGTCACTATAGTACATTACACAATCTCTATCTAGTTAAGTTATTGGCTATTTCAAGATCGTTAGGGATAATAATTAACTCTGCAGTCCTATCAGTGCTCTGCAATCCCACCTGTTGTTGAACACAATAGGACTCTTCTGATTAAATGAACATAGAATTGGGCTATAAGTCTCTCCTGAAGACAACCACATTTTGGGCCCAGTCTACACGCTTTCTGCATTTATCAAATTTCACTGTGACATACACACCCCTGATTTGTTTTCTGCTGCTCCAGAGAAGCGGACACGGAGCAATGGATCCAAACTACAAGAAAGAAGATTCCACCTAAACATTAGGAAGAACTTCCTGACAGTAAGAGCTGTTCGACAGTGGAATTTGCTGCCAGGGAGTGTGGTGGAGTCTCCTTCTTTGGAGGTCTTTAAGCAGAGGCTTGACAACCATATGTCAGGAGTGCTCTGATGGTGTTTCCTGCTTGGCAGGGGGTTGGACTCGATGGCCCTTGTGGTCTCTTCCAACTCTATGATTCTATGATTTTCCTCTTGACTTATGGGTCGGATGGCTAGTCACGCATTGCCAAAAAAGAGGATCTGCGTCATGAAGAGGGCACAAATTTGCCTATTTTAATTTATATGTATGGACACAAATTTAGAAATGACTGTCATAGTTTAAATAGAAATATAGTACATCTCACCAGAGAGGAGAAGACCCCAGGTAACCTGTGTACTGTTCTGTCTGCTGACCAGGTGCTGAGAAATCCTGTTCCCCCAGCTCATGGTTCCTTATCTTTAAATTGGACAGGTCTCAAATTGAGGACACCCCTCTAGTTTGAAGGACAGTCAAAGGACACATAACCACCTTATTTATGGTTCATTTGAGTTCTGTGCTTTAGAACTGAGCGTACATTGCTTATATTGCAACGTTACCTATGAGATTATCTACTCTCAGCTTGTTGTGCATGAAGTTTATGTAAGGAAGAATGTGTCATATTCATTCTGAAAAATGATTAAATATGGCATATTTTGAGGAAAGTACCACCTTGGAATATAGGGACGCAGGTGGCTCTGTGGGTTAAACCACAGAGCCTAGGACTTGCCGATCAGAAGGTTGGCGGTTCGAATCCTTGTGACGGGGTGAGCTCCCATTGCTCGGTCCCTGCTCCTGCCAACCTAGCAGTTCGAAAGCACCTCAAAGTGCAAGTAGATAAATGGGTACCACTCCGGCGGGAAGGTAAACGGCATTTCCGTGCGCTGCTCTGGTTCACCAGAAGCAGCTTAGTCATGCTGGCCACATGACCCGGAAGCTGTACGCCGGCTCCCTCAGCCAATAAAACGGGATGCGCGCCGCAACCCCAGAGTTGGTCACGACTGGACCTAATGGTCAGAGGTCCCTTTACCTTTACCTTACCACCTTGGAATATTTAAGGCAGCTTTGCAACCCTAAAGTCTAACAATCATCTGTGCTACATGTCTGTAGGAAACCTATGCTAGACTTGCCCCCGTGGTTCAAATCTGCTGGGGTAACATAAATACTTTGTAAAAAAAATAGGCAGAGCTTTTTTTACAGCCAGAGTAGAAAAGCCAGTATTAGACTTTATCTCATGGAACAAGATCATTAATTGGCAATGAAGGAAATGTATCTCAGCAAGTACTCACAACCCTTTCTTTATTAGAGTTTGGATTGTTTTTAGTAGCAATCACAATGAAAGGGTTAGAAAGGAGGATGCTGGCATTTCTGTCCGCCTTCCCATCTGGGTTAGCTACATGCTTGCAAAAAAGGGAGAAAGTGAGAAACAAGGGGAGGGGGGGTGGAAGGCTTCACCACACTAAATGAAAAGCAAACAATATGCATATCAGCATCCTAAGGAGATGTACCACTCTGCTGGGAAAAAACAAGACAAAAGAATTATCTGACACAACAGTTCAAAGCATATTGCACCTGTCAAAACGTCTGTCATCTTCTATAGAAATGTGCCATTCCAAAAGGGGAGGTGGTGGTGGAAAGGGAAACTCGACCAAAGTCATGCAGAAACAACAGACCACTTTGTCTCCTTCCTGCAGCCAACTCTTCCATCTGAAAGCCATTTGACTCAATGCTAAAGAGTGCCTGGAAGGACCAGACAATAGGAAGGTCTCTTTCATTGTCAAGGACAGTTACACTTTGAAGATGATGCTCAAAAGGGGTTAAAATGGGTCAACAAGCAATTGTTGGCCCCATCCAAGGAAATTTGAACGGAACATTGTTAAAGCCACACACACAAAATCCTTCTAAAAGGATGCATCTTTTAAGCAAAGGGCAGTGTGGGAAGGGGAAGATCAACACACCATACTGATTTAGTCACAAGGAATAAATTAAGGCCACCATTACAACCCCCACTGTAGATAGATTGAGGAGGTGTTTTCGGTCTAGATGTGATTGCACATAACGATAGGCATTTGCACTGCAGGAGAAATAGGGTCATCATCCACTGAAAAGAGGAGATACACTTTCAGAATTTGGCCCAAGGTGGCCTTAACTTTTTCACTCCTTCTTTAAAAAAAAAAAACTTGCATGTTGGTGTTGCAATGGTCTGGTTCTTTTAAGATCTATGGCAAACAATGAAAATGCACCATGCCTGTTTATAAATGCTAGTTCATTACAAAGGATTTCCTGTCTGTAGAAATGAACTCAGTTCGAATCAATATGCTAAGTTTAGAAAGGATTCAATATTAACAAAGCATTTTTAAAAATAAAAAAACAAACATTTCTGTGCAATCAGGCAAACTATTTTGGTGACTTCTTTGGAGAACCCCATTAATTTTATCTCTGCTCAGTACTGAGAACAACAAAGGTGATCTGCTGAGTAGATAACATGCTGTAGTCTTTCTCAGCTCTAATTCATTTCATAGGGGTTACACCGGAGAATGTCCCAGTGGACTGAGCCCTAATGTAAGGTGATCATCAGCAGAAAAGAAAACACAGTTACAGATATTTTAACCACAATGGCATTAACATTTTCACTGGTTTTTTTTTTTTAAAAAAAAATGCAAGATAAGATCTACAAATATATAAGTGGATAATTGTAAGTGGCATCCACCATCCAGGGAGTCAGTATAGTGAGGTAGGTAGATTGAATGTATGTTGGACTAGAACAGGACAGGTGTGGATTCAAATCCTCACACATTGAGGCAGCTTTTGGATGTTTCACTCTCCATGAACTGAAATTAACACAAAGGGTTGCTGTGAGGACAACTCAGTTAAGGGCCTGCTTTCCTCAGTTCCTTGGACAAAGGGTGGAATAAACATGCCAAAATCCCTATCTGAAGAAGTGTGCATGCACACAAAAGCTTATACCCAGAACAAATTTAGTTGGTCTCTTAAGGTGCTACTGAACAATTTTTTTTTTATTTCAAGTCCCTTTTGTAAGATACAAATGTAAAGGAATGGACATCTATTTTCATCTGGGATCATTATCAGTACTCCTCATCCTTGTACATATTTATGTGTATCTTTGGTTAGTTCATGACAACTTAAATATCCAAAAAGTAAAGGTAGCTGTGCTGGCCCTTGAGAAAATTCCAAAATCCATTTAAGGGCAATGCCTTTGTTAGAACAACCAAAATATCACAGAATTGCTTGCAAGTTCTCCAGAAAGCTTCAGAAAGCTAGATGGTAAATTGAGCAATTTTTTGGAGGGGGAGGGATTATTTTGGCTGATATCAAAGCTGTAGAGTCTGCACTGTATCCTGCCCCCTTTGCTCTAACTAGCCTGATGAAGAATTCTGGACAATTCAAAAGTTTGTGCACTATATTGTGATACTTTGCTTCAAAAATGTTTTGCACTAATGCCCATGTTAAATAGCCAATGCATCTTACATACACAGCCTTGACCCCATGTTACCTCATAGCCTCTTAAGTATACCATCTATGCACTAACTTAATAATATATGTGAGATATATATATGAGAGTTTTGTGTAATGTTTTTTGGTTGCCCAAAGCATTTTACACAACACACATAATCTCAACAAACCTCACAAGATAATGGAAGTCAGTAATATTGCCCCCATATTGCAGATGGAAAATTGAGGTTGATGTTCAAGAGTTGGGGGGGGGGGGGTTGTGGGGTTGTGTCAGAAACAGAAATTTCTATTTCCTCAAGCTATACTATGTGCATTTTTGTGCTCTTTAACTTGTCAATTCCCAGTGACTGATCTGCCATTTTTTCACTATGAGTAGTACTTTTAGTGAAGTGCAATTTTCATCACAATATTGATCTATACACCATGCTGCTGTGGAGCTGTGAATTCTTTTCTTTTCTTTTCAACATAAAGAAGATATAGAAATGAACATAAGAAAATGCCAAATTGTCCAAAAATATTTATGACATTATGTCCAGGTGAATTAATTTCAGTGCCTAGACACTTACAAATCATGGATAATGTCTCACCTAGTGCTAAATTATCTGCTCCATTCAGGAACTAAATGTTTGCTTTAGTTTGTGTGTTTTTTGCTGATAACATAGAGAGTGGCCCAGTGCCACAGCACACAGCACATTAGAAAGCTCTTTTTTTCTGAGGTGGCCATAAAAGGCATTCATTTCCCTATCTTCAGTACAAAACAGGCACATGCTAATTTTCTGAGAGTGAAATGATGGTTTGGAAAGTAGCTAAAGACTTAAGCATCAAGTGACCTCAACCCATAATGCTGAAGTTATCTGGAGTCCAGTCCAGCCAGTGAAAAATCACTCTTAAGTCCCACTGATTTCAAGGGGGTGAACTGAGCAGGTGCTTAAATCCCTCCTATTGAAATTGCAGGAATTTAAAAGTCCTTAATTTAAGCTGGATTGTGCCCGCAATGTTTTCCAGTTTGCCTTGTTATCTGAAAATGCTAATACACCCAGAGAAACAAATCAAGGATGGTTGCTTGGTGCATTATTTATAGAATGCCATGTGCTGCAAGGCCTGAGAAAGCTCAGATGAGCTCACAGCAGCTAGAAGGCCTCAGAAGATATAGGAATATAGAAAGCTGCCTTATGCAGAGTCAGACCACTGGTCCCCGTAGCTCAGAACTGAACGAAATGACTACCACAACTCCCCAGCATTTCAGACGCAATACTTTCACAGTCCTATGTAGATATGCCAGGGGACTGAATAGGGAACTTCTGCATGTTCACTTAGTGTTAGGAATTTTAACATACAATCATTTGTCAATGTAACAGGGATCCTGCTTGCTGGGCTTTAAACCCAAATTATTAATCTGACTTCCTTAGAAATGAATTTAAGTTTGTAACTATTAAAAACAGTGGAAATATAAAATATGCAATGACTTGTTATAGATATAGATATAGATATAGATATAGATATAGATATAGATATAGAAATATCCTTGTCCAGTTAGCTAGGATTTGTTTCACAATAAACTGCCATCAAATTTTCTCAATGTACAGTGGTACCTTGGGTTAAGTACTTAATTCGTTTCGGAGGTCCGTACTTAACCTGAAACGGTTCTTAACCTGAAGCTCCACTTTAGCTAATGGGGCGTCCTGCTGCTGCTGTGCTTCCGGAGCACGATTTCTGTTCTCATCCTGAAGCAAAGTTCTTAACCTGAAGCACTATTTCTGGGTTAGCGGAGTCTGTAACCTGAAGCATCTGTAACCTGAAGCATATGTAACCCGAGGTACCACTGTATAATGCCCAAGTTTAAATCTTAGAACCACCACAATCACACTCTCATTAAAGTCATATTTTTTTTAAAAAAATCTATTTCTTCACTTCAGCTCTTGATTATATTTAATCCCATTTGAAATAGTTACACCCTGAAAGGACCTCTCAGTTTGAGAACATGTTAAAGAAATAGGGATTTCCATCTAGTGACAACACTTCAGCATTTTTTTTTATAAATCCATATTGCAACATGGCACGCGATACATCAAATTACCATTGTAAAGTGCAAATTCTTTGCAACACTGGAAGCCATCACTGAACAAAAATACTACTAGAAGAGTTTTCAAAAGGAACATTTTTGGCTAGGAAAGAGACTTTTGACATTATTTATTAGGTTCAAAAATGCTTAACAAAAGGCCAACAATGGTCCTGTGGAAACCACTACATCTGAGGCACTTTCTCTTGTTAGAGGCCGGCATTGATTTGAGGATGGCCAGCATGAGTGGAACAATTCCCTCACACCAGTCAATGCAAGTGGGCATTCAGACACAAACAAGCACAAGCCTGTGAACAAGCCATATGGAAACATTGGGGGGAGGGGGGCAAGGGGAGGGGGGTGAAGTAAACATTTATTAACCTCTTTGTGCCGAGATCGGCGGAAGGACAGGCCAGGAGTGAAGGAGACGGTCATGCCAAATTTCCACGAAAGACGGGGGTTTGCCCCGAGCATTTTTTCATAGAATATGGCGAAGCATGGAGAATGTCTGCAGTGCCATGGTAACTGAAGCTGTCCGGATCGTGGTTTGGAAGACCGCTGGAGAAGTACCTTCCTTCCCAGAGAAAGACTTTAGAGAAGGGTTGGTAGGAAGTTTGCTTCAGGCTTGGCTCTTGAAGAAACTCTTGCAGGCATGGGAGATGAGCCCAAGTCGGAAAAAGAGTCATTCCTTGTGACAAGTGTTTTTGTTCTAAAAAAATGTTTAGGGGTACTCTCATTTTCCTACTCATATTGAAATACTGTCCTCAATGAGGCCAAACTTAGATTCACAAAATGTTTAGGGGTATGCGTACCCCTGCATCGCCCCAGAAAAAAAGCACTGCTCGTGACTGAGGAAAGCACTAGAGAAGCTTCCAAAAAAACCCAAACACCTAGAGATAATGTACTCTGCACATGTACTTCTATATCTGAAATAACATACATATACTAAAAACAAGGGAACATGTGGGATTTTTATGCACACAAGTCTGTTTAAAAATGCTGCTAAGGAAATGATGTGGTTAGGGAATTGTGTATGACAAAATTAAGAGCTACCAATTGTTAGTGGACCTTCAGCCTTAAATGTTTAGGTAGAGGCTGCATCCTCCGGGCTCACAGAAAACCCCTTAAAGTGGGAGTTCCCATTGCTTGGACAAAAATTCTGATCTGAGTCTGAAGCAGAACTAGAATTTAGGAACATTGTAAACTGCCATATGCAGTCAGATCATTGGTTCATCTAGCTGAATACTGCCTACACTGACTGGCAATGGCTATCTAGTGTTCTAAATTTGTATGTATTAATAACCCATATAAAAGCAGCTCACCCAATATGGTATTTTAGCCTACACACTGTATGCTTGGTAGTGCAACCTTTTGTGATTATCTGCCCTCTAGCTCTTGCTATAAGGGGATAGATTAGCCCCCTAGTCAGCGATGAACAATGTTATCTGCATCGATAGTGACCAATGTAGGACAGTGAGATGACACTGTTTACCTGGCTTACCAAAACAGAGGTCGCTGTCAGTAACTGAAAGGGGTAAGGCAGTGGGGAGGTCAGTACAGTTTCAGCACAGCATTAGAAGTGTCAGCTTGACTCTGCCACTACACCTGCACCATGCCAATCTCCTTGCCACCTTGACTCCCCCTCTCGGTTACAGACAGCGACTTCCACAATGGGAAACTGGGAAAGTAATTCCACCCCACCAGCAGGTGCTGATTTGTGTGCCAATATGTGTACCTGTAGGGTGGACAGTAAGCTGTGTGTCTATGTTGTACCAAAATTCATGGGGCTTCCTTGAATGAGGCATGAGAACACAATATAAGTTACATACCTGGCCAATCAATGATTTTGTATTTTAGCTGTTTCCGTTCTATCTGCAAGCTACCTTGCACCCCAATCTGGGGGAAAGGCTTGCTGTTGTTGTTGTTGTTGTTTAGTCGTTTAATATTCTTACAACAATCTGTTTCCCTCTCAAAGGTGATTGGCTAATTACAGTTGAGGATGGCCTACGAAAATTTTCTGAAAAATTTTCAGCCTCTGAAAATAATGAAGTTGCACTGCTTTGTATCCTGGCTGAATCGAGACATTCTACATTTCTGTCTGTGTTTACTCTATAGCAGTTTCAGTGTCTTCTGCTTTCTCCTTAATGTGTACACAGGTAGTCTCCAGGTTGATAGGTAGGTGAGGATATGCCATTGCTCCCATTCCAACCATCTCTTCCCCACTGGAGACAGAACTTGGTGGTGGCATTTTTGGAACATCATATTCACAATGCGCAAGCAGATTGGTTCTCACTGGCTGCACCTGTCCTCTTCTAAAATTGGCTGAAGAACACAAATAAACAGGAACAAAATTAGAAGAACACCTGATGCTTTGCTAAGCCCTACCTGTTGCATCTGGACTTTTAAGTCTCCAATATATATTCCAACCTTGAATGCACATACAAAATCAGACCTAAAGAAAGAAATAGAGTTGCTAGAGCAATTAAAGCAAAGACTGTCCATAGTATTTTTCACTGAGATATTCCAAGTTTACAGCATCTAACAAAATATGATAATTTGGTAAAGACTTAATAGAATTGGAGTGCTCATTCCACTGTAAAATAATAAAGCTTAATAAAATAATAATCTGCCTCATTTTAGTAATCTGTTTATTCAAAAAGTCCTTTGCTGCACTCTAGATCCAAGTAAAACATATCCTACAAGAAATCAGAAAAGAAGAAAAAGCTTTGAAAGCCTTGTTGATCTGGAAGGCTACATACCGGTAATTTTAATGAAAATTTGCACAATATGATTGAGGCCTACCTACAACTCTCAGCTACTGTTTTATAATTTTCTGTATTATGATTTGGTGATTATTAATGTGTCTCAATGCACAGTATTGTGTTTTGACTATGTCCTAAAAGGCAATGCAAAATACCATAAATAAATCAATAAATGTTGTGGGCTTTCATAAAGATGTGTACCAAAAATATTCTGTCTTAATCTCAAATTTTGGCTAGGATTCAGACTTAGTCATGCTTACAGTACATCCAGTGAAATAAATAGGACTATGAGATGGATGCCATACGTCTGGAATTTATCAGACATATCCAGAATACTGCAGTTGGAAGCAGTGTCCAAGCAAAAATCGCTAAAATATCCTGGAAAATCCGGACTTTGGCCAAAAAACAACAGTTTTCTGTCCATATTTTCCCTGTTTGAAATATGGCAACTCTAGACTATGACCAACTTCAGTAGGTCTGCACTAAGCATGGCGAGCAGAGCAATCCTATGAGGAACTTGAAGCAGCAGGGTGGAGTGGAATGGCAGAGCCACTGCCATATCCAAAGTCCTGCCATTCATGCTGCCCAGGGTGAAAAGTGGTGGCAAGATTTCCCCTCTCCCCTTCTTTTGTGTTGCACCAGCTCAAGGCAGCACAGAAATTCTAAATGGGACTGGGGAGGAGTGTGCAATACAATCCAAATCCCTGATACTCATAACGACCAGGAAAGAAAGTGGGCAGGTTTTTCTTTTTAGTTGTTCTTGTGCCAGGTCAAAGCTGGACTTCTCCCAGGGAAATGCAGCAGCTTTGTATCTGGTGGGACCATGCTGACTCTGATCCACTTCCACTTGTGTACTGATCCATTTCAGCACCCTGTGCTGTCTACTGCCAACCAAAACAGTGCCCCAGAAGCTTCTCAAGAGCCTGTCACCATCAGGTGACACAGGGACGTCTGCAGAGGAGTCACCTCCACTGGCAGAGCCCAGCAGTGGGACACCTCCACTTTATGCTAACCCTCTCCAGCAGCACTGTTCAGGGAATAAAGATTGTGGTGTATATCTGGCTCCAGTTCATTAACAAAACAATTATACTAGTTCCTGGAATAAATAAGAACATTTTCCCTATGAATTTTGCAAAATCCACTTAATGGTGATCCTATGCCCATTTATGTGGAAGCAAATAGGTGCAAAATGCTGTCATAGTTGAACTGTTATATTCAGATAGTTTTTAAACAATATTTATTAATGCCACCGCATATATAATTCACATTATCACCACTAGAAACTGTGGAGCATACCTTAGAAGCACTATAATACTTATTGGATAGGATTGGCTTAAGCTGAAAATATTAGCTTACTTGCACTTAATGCTAAGATAGATCTATAGTAGTGAACTAATAGTAAAATGCAATATCATTGTTAATAATTATGTCACTTATCTGATTACTTTACACAGATGGAGCTGCAATCTCAACTGCTCGTTAGAAGTAGTAGTTTGCCTAAACAGTAAAGCTTTTCAAAATACATCTGAGAGTGCTATTCTTGAAGTCAAATAATACACAGTGTAAAGAGAGAGCAGGAGCATCTATGCTTGATTAATTAGGTTTGTAAGTATTGTTCAAGTACTAAACAATATTTCTAAAGATTTCAATAGTTCAAAGATTGCCCTATGGCAGTCTGGCCAATACATCTTCCAGCACAAACTGTTCACAAGCATTTTTCCTCCCAATATGTTGTCTTTGGTTGGTGCGACATTGTTTGAGTACACTTCTATTTGGGTCAAAGTGGTTTTCTTCATGTCACAGCAGTGGTGCTGCATACAGCACTTCGACCATACATCTTCCATGTCATTTCAGTCAAAGGCACTTGATGCTTCCTGGTGACCAATCTGGAATGGTCCAGCATTCTAACAGAGGGTCATATTGGCAAATCAAGCTTTTTTTAAAAAAAGAAAGAAAGAAAAAAGACAGGCATTGTTCAAAACTAACAAAAGGACCATTCTGAATATTAACATGTGGCCTTGGGTAAAGGTCACCTGTATGGCACATTCATCATATCTCAGGCCCAGGGTGAGGAAAAGCATCTTACAAATTCTGTCAAAAACAACCATTGTCAAAATAAGTGTTGAAAGCTGACAGCTGACGAGAGAATAATACACTACTCTGAGTAATGATTTTCTTTCCTCTCTTTTAAAAATCCTCTCTGGCACCCTTTGAAACTGCGACGAATTGTTCCGAGGGTGAACTTTAAGACAAAGGAGCTATTCCTTGCTTTTTGCTGGTGGGGAGTTCTTTTAATTATGCTGTCCAATTATCAAATTAATTTAATAATCTGCCATAATTAGGCCAAGCAGTTTTGCCCTATCCAGAGGGAAGGACTCCAGCAAATCTAACCTCAGCAATGCAGTCAACTATGTGCAAACACACAGAGAGAATGTCATGCCAGTTTGAGTAGTAAATGAAAAGCACAAAACAAGGGTATTCAACTAAGTTTTATTCAGAGTATCCCCAGTTAATGGACCTAACTTAGTCATTTCGTTAATTTCAGTGGGTCTACTCTGAGTAGAATTTAGTTGCATATCACCCACAGAGTATGAGTATGAGTAGCCATTCCTTGGTGTGAACAAGACAGCTGCCTCTGTTAAAGGTGCAGAAAAGACAAAATACATCCAGCTTTTAAAGAAAGCAATGATGTAGTTAAATCACCCTCACTTGCAACACATTTGTATAAAACTTAAATATCCCCACTCAGCGACAAAGAGAGGAAGTATATTGGGTGATCTTGGTCTGGACATTAAATCTCAAACTAATAGATCCCACAATGCTGTCGTGAGGACAAAATGGGGTAAGGAGCCGTATCCTCAGTTCATCGGATGAAGAGTGGGATAAAAATTAATAAATACAGAAATATAACAAGGACACTTATCATTATTGCAAATACAGTGGTACCTCGGGTTACATACGCTTCAGGTTACAGACTCCGCTAACCCAGAAATAGTGCTTCAGGTTAAGAACTTTGCTTCAGGATGAGAACAGAAATCGTGCTCTGGCAGCACGGTGGCAGCAGGAGGCCCCATTAGCTAAAGTGGTGCTTCAGGTTAAGAACAGTTTCAGGTTAAGAACGGACCTACGGAACCCGAGGTACCACTGTAAATGTTGTTTTTGTATTCCTGGGCATAGGAGATGGGATGTAAAGATATGGCTGGAACTGGCTATACAAAGACATTTCAATAGTCACATTTAATTACAAGGGAAACAATTAATGCTATTGGAATGGAAAAGTCAGTGTAAAGTTTACAAAAATGTACTCTTATCTGGCCTTTGAAACACGCTCCAGGCCTCACCTCTCACTGGTTCTGCTTTGCACCATTCAAAGGTCATTCAAAGAAGGTTCAGCAGAGATGATGAGAGAGGAGGTATCAGTGAGTCTAGCAGCCCCTAGCAGAGATATGCCAGTGGGCCTCATGAAAGGGGTTTGCGAATTTTGATGGCATTAGCAACAGATCTATTTGTCGGAATCAGGTCATTGGCAGTTTCCTATAACAGAGAGATGGCATGGGCAATTTTAAAAAAAGTAGTTTGGGAACTAGAAGTTATGGCAATATGATCTCCCCACACCCCAGAATGTAGTAGGGTGGGAGTGCAGAGAAATCAAAATGCTGGTGCAAGATGGTTCCCCATCTCTCTTCTTCCTAGACATTTTTCTCTTAGTGTTGCTCCAAGATCAGAAGTAACTCCCATGGTGAGGGAGCAGGCAATGGCTGAACTCCCAGAAGAATAAATGCAGGTGGAGGAACAGCTGAGCACCTACTGCTGTCAGGCTTCAGCCCCACCCATACCTGGAACCTGGGATCTCCTTGGAGGTCCAGAGGGAGCTGTCGGAAGAACCAGACACTGCCACCCCAGGACCAGATGTTTTTACCACTAGTCAGCTAGGTTCTGGGTCCCTTCTTCATTACCTCCAGAGTCACAGGAATCAAGGATGGCCCAAAAGCTTTTGCCACCTGAGGCGAACCACAAAATGGTGGCCCTCCCACCAAGGAACAAGGGTGACATTGTCAAAGCACTATACTAGGTTTGGGAAAGAGGGATTGTGAGTAAATGCCTACTCAGATCAAGGCCTGGCTGCCAGCCAGGAATAGGCAGAGCCTCCAGCTCCTATACAGTTTCACTTTCTTCACTTTCAATCACAGCCTTCCCGAACTGAGGCAATGGACATCTGCTCATGGTGCATTTGAGATTGCACCTCACAAACCATTCTCCCAGTCCTTCCCCTATAGAAAATTAATGCCACCAGAATTCTGACCAGGGATGCTCACGCAACCCTGTGATCACCTCAGTAAGTATTTGTGTGTGCTCCACATGAGCTTACAGACTTTCTCAGGGCAGGAGAAGGAAAGACAATTAATAAATACAATTTGGACTATAATTTGATCTTTTTTATTTGAGATTTTTATTTTTCTAATTGGAGTATTATGATTGGATATTTAATTGGATGTTTTTTATTGGAAAATCAATAGAAATGATTTATTTATTTTTAAAAGGAGAAGGAAAGACAGAGACAGCAGGGTGGTGGATGCTTGCACCATCCACCTGGGAACACATATCCTGTATTCCCTAGAGAGAAATGAATGTGAATTGTGTAAATAGCCACTTCTACTTGCTTCCAAGAGCACAAGAACCCAGGAACCCCACAACCTAAAAGCAACAGCACTCTCCCCGCCTGTGATTCCCAGCAGCTGGTATTCAGAGGAATACTGCCTCTGACAGCGGAGGTAGAACATAGCCGTCATGGTGACTAGTAGCCACTTCATGAGTTTGTCCAATCTTCTTTTAAAGCCATCCACATTGGTGGCAGTCACTACTTTTCATGTGAATTCCATTGTCTAGCTTTTGTTTGTCTTGAATCTTCCAATGTTCAGTTTCATTGGATTTCCCAAAGTTCTAGTATTCTTAGTGAGGGAGAAAAACTTTTCTATAGTTTCTTTTTCCAGACCATGCATAATTCTGTATACCTCTATCATGTTCCTTCTTACTCATCTTTTCTCCAAACTAAACTGCCCCAGTGAAAGCCTACAGGCCCTGGAGTGGGCAGGTGAAGGGAATGGTGGTGGTGGAGGCAGGTGCTTGAAGACACAAACCTACTTGCAAGAAGTCAAAGAGGGGCATCTGCTGTTGCTTTTTTCCAATTTCTCATGACATCTCTGATTCTGACACATGGTTCATATCACCATATCTACTTGTCCTTCTTTCTTCTTCTTCTTTGGCGATCACTCGTAGCCAAGTAAGATTGTCTTCCATAAACATGGTTTTAACAATGAGTCCGTAGGTCACTGTGGAGGCCATTCTGGATCCACATGTCATTCCACATTGGGGATATTGATTTCTGGGTGGGAGTTGATCACGGTGTGGATCATACTACACTTAACATGGAAAAAAGGATGCTTGTTTTCCTTTGATGAATATCTATATTTTTGCTCAGGATAGTCTGGAAAGGGTGGAACTAAAAATGTTTTAACCCATATTACCACTGTCAACCGTGCTTAATTAAAATTTCATTCACTTTCCATGAATAGCCTGAATTAATCTGATTCACTTTTACAGAAACAAGATATCCAGAAAAAAATCTTCCTTGCAGTTTTCTCCTTCTTCCACACTTGTCAGTCTTGAGAACAATGTTAAATCCAGATAGCATACAAGTTGCAAGTGCAGATGATGTTCTGGTCCTGTGATTGCTACCCTTCCTTCTTAAACTCTATTGTGGGTGGTGGGAGGGGAAAACAGGAAGGGGGGTACACTCTCCCCCCTCCCAGCTTGAACATTCTGAATCTAAAACAGCTCTTATCTTAACTTGCCTATGTGCAATTTACAAACGGGAAGAGAACAAATAGCAAGTAATTTAAATTTAAATTTAAAACCTCCTCTGTTTTCTTATCACTTATCAAACTGCCAGCATTTCCCCCTCTAACAATGAGCTGAGTGTCACTGGTATAGCACAACCCACACACACACATCCAACACACACACACACACACCCCAACCACAAACCAAGTAATCTCTTTCATCTAAAACCCCTGATCCCTTTAATAAACAAAATACGAAAAGGCAGTCAAAATTACGCCCTGCTTTATGAAAGAAGCAGGGAAATCCTGGGAGTACAATCCCCTGCTTGTTATTTTTCACAGGCCATGTGACCCAAAGTCATTCTGAAGGATAAAAAGGCAAGGGCAGCCACCAGATCCCTGCCATGATTTTTCCACAATTCCCAGCCTTAGTCCATCTGTTATTCAGAAGCCAAATGAATGGCATGTGTCAAGAGAGTCATCGCTGTGCAAACTGCTCAAAGAGCAGCCAGCCAACTTCCTTTTGCTTCCATGGCTTCAGCAATTGTTGCTGAGCCGGCCACCATATGGTGAATAATTAGTTTTTCGACCCCACTCTAGAAAAACGCTCATTCCATTGCCAGGCCTATGTGCATTAATGAACAGCAGATGACGAATGCCTGTACATTAACAAAAGTTTGGTTTTTTTTAAAAAAAAAATATTCAGCAGTAGCTCATAGCCTAATCAAGTGACTGAGAGTACCAAAATAATTGTATTTTTGAGATGGGGGGGATACTAAAGCCACCCCTATTATATTTTATCTTTTAAAAAAGCCTGGCTCTGTTGATGTGCCTGCATCATTCTCTAGCCTAGAAATGTTGAAACCAGTATCCACCAAAGGACTGACAACATAAGGTTCAGAAACCAATTATTTCTGGGTTTGAGGTTTGTTTAGCTGCACTGTGTAGACACGGTGTGTAAGCATAAGTCCTGCTGGTTCAGACCAAAGCTCCATGAATCCAGCACCTTCATTCACACTTCCTCTGGGAAGTCCGCTAGCAAAGCATGGACAGCCCTTCCTCATTGTTGCTCACCAACAACTGGCAATCAGTGGCACTGCTCAGCCAAAATCTTCAACTCTCCTCATCACAGCAGCACTACATCATCATATACGTAATGTCTTTCCGTGAAACTGAGGATCCTGGAAAACAGCATGGCTGGTTGGCTGGCAGAGTGAACAGGAACGCATTCTGCACTGCAATATTGTGCTGCAGGTCTCACTTGTCAATACTATTATCCTTCATCATTATTGTATGTTATACAGTTTAGCAAGTTCTAGAGGTTCTCCTGGCCCTTCAGAGCAGAATTGGGGGCACAACTCAATGAGTTTATATTTCAGACTGAAATCACTGTTGTGGAATCACCTTACTAAATACAAATGACAGCATCCAAAAATTAATGGATATGTATTCAGAGGACACAGATTCTGTTAAAAGAGTGAAACTTGCTGTGTTTTTGTGAAGTGAGGACTTTATATCACCAATGTCTTAGACTCCACTTTATGAGCTTGTTACTGGTGGTTTGCACACCACATTTCCTAACAGAGAGGCAATTCTTGAACATTTGTAAACATTGCTCATATCAAATAGTTTTATTAACCACAAAATTTGGGATCCCCTCCAAACTGGTGAAGATTTTGTATTGATTTTGTACCATTTTGTAGCACAAAGCCCGAATTTTGTACCGCCCTAATAAAGCTATGATGCAACTGGTGAAAGTTCATTCAACAGCCTTAAAATAATAAAAAATTACTTGCATTCTACCATATATGGTCAAGAGAATTTAGCGAGTTCAGCAGCCTTAGTGATTGAAGGTTCTGATTTGCGAGATGTACATAAATTATGACAAGTTAATCAACAATTAGGGACGCGGGTGGCGCTGTGGGTTAAACCACAGAGCCTAGGGCTTGCTGATCAGAAGGTCAGTGGTTCAAGCTCCCGTTGTTCGGTCCCAGCTCCTGCCAACCTAGCAGTTCAAAAGCACGTCAAAGTACAAGTAGATAAATAGGTACAGCTCTGGCAGGAAGGTAAACGGCATTTCTGTGTGCCGTTTCTGGTTCACCACATGACCTGGAAGTTGTACGCTGGCTCCCTCAGCCAGTAAAGCAAGATGAGCAAGATAGTCAGGGGTCTCTTTACCTTTACCTGTAATCAACAATTGTGTGTGAAGGAAATGCCAAAAACACAGGCCATTTTCAGACATACTCATGTTCTATATAGGTGAATGGTTGGGGGGAGGGGGTTGTGCCCAATGGACCATAAATCCACCACTGGTTAGAGGACAGAATCCTCTCTCTCTATATATATATCTCACATAGTCTCTAGCCTGTGGCACTAAACCAGTCAGCAGCTTCAGGTGCAGTGAAGGATGCTATCCTGCCACTAGTGCTGAAATAAAATTCAACTGCCATTCCATTCAGCTTCTATATGTGAAGCAGGGAGGAGCTGCCATCTTGCCTTTCATCAGCAAATATAATTGCCCAGTTCTGGATAAGGCTGCACTGTATTATTCAGCCCTCCCACCACTCTACAAATTACTTTTCAACTTTTGCTTCCGGAGAATATAAAAAATGGGGAGTTTTGAAATGAAATTAATTTTAGAAAACGTGTCAGGAAAAAGTATTCTAAATTCCCACTGTGTGCTATCTAGTCAATACACAATGCCATTCAAATGTAAAAAAAATCTCATCAAGTGAATGTAGTAAACAAAAAAGATCTCTGCAAAGCATGATATTAAGACATTCCTAAGGCCTTTTTTGAATAGCTATCAATATCTTTTAAAAAATGCAAAAAGGTTTTTCATTTTCCATTTTAAAAAGAATATATTTCAAAGTCATTATGTAGTTGAGTGATTTTTAAAAGGCCTCATAGAGACAGGCATACAATAATTCATGACCTGCATGTTAATAGCATTTGTGAAGCCATAACGATATATTGAGAGCAACAGGAATATCTTACATTATTTTATTTGTAGTTTATTATAGCTTGGCTGAGTGCTTGCTGTAGGTACCCAAACTATGATTTTGTTTATAAAATAAGTCTTTAAAACACACACACACACACACACACACACACACACATATCAAAAGGCCAAGTTCTGCCTTGGTTAAAGTCAATGCAAGTTTAGACCTGCCTCCAATACAAATCAAGATCTCATCTTTCTCTGTAAAATGCTGGACCCATTTGATTAATGGAAAAGGGTCTTTGATGGAGAAAAGGGCTGAAGTGAAACTGTTGCCAGAGAAGGCAACCCTGGCATTCCGCCAGGGATTTTAGGGCTAATGCTAATTTGCATGTAAGGGAGGAAATTGCAACTGCCATCCTCTTCTATATGAAGGTATTGTTGGCTCTAATCTAGACAGGACATCACATGTGAGATTTCAATAAACGATATGTCACATTTCCTTATTAAAACTGAAGTCAAGTTACAGGAAGGCATCCCGGGCTGGCTATCACCAGAGAGTTTTTAAAAAGCTATATAGACAATCACATCAAATCCTCTGCAATGCCAAGATTCTCATATCAAGCCATTATCAGCGGGGGGGGGGGGGGAATCATTTACCTCCTCCATTTGTTTTCATTCTTAGAAGTATCATTTATTTTGCTACTTATTCGTTTGCATTTCATTCATATTCATAAATGATTCCTAGCTAATACATTCATTTTATTGATTGCCATCTGATTCTGATTCTCCTCCTTCTTTGTAACCCTTCACTGATGTGTTCTAGCAGGGCTCTAACTAGACCAAATGGGGGGGAAAGGATTCTCATTCAGAATCAGAAGTTCATTCATTTTAATTCCCATCCGTTTCTATAACTAAAACAAAACAAGCAAAGTTTGTTTGTGCTGTTTTGTTTAATTTTTGTTTTCAAAATTAACACACATTCCCTAAAGGGGAAATCTGAGAAACTTCAGTGGCAAGTTGATCTTTCCTAAGCTGTCTATTATATACACCTGCAATTCATTCTTTCATGGATGTTAATAATTTGTCCCAATCAAGTTTATGTAGAGCCAGGAGAAAAATGGCAGATAGCAGGCAGGGGGCTGTAGCTGATGATGCTGATGATGATGATGCACTAAGTCAGGCCAGGGTTTCCCCAAATTGGGTCTCCAGCTGTTGTTGAACTAAAATTCCCATCAACCCTGACCACTGGTCCTGCTGGCTAGGGATGATGGGCATTGTAGTCCAACTACAGCTGGCTACCCAATTTGGGAGACCCTGAGTCAGGCTATACTACAGACTGCATATAGGACTGCATGAGCCACTCCATCAGCTCCGCTGAAAGACCACCTTCAACAGACACCTTTATGCTATGTCTATAGCAGATGGAAAGAGACCAGGTCTATTTAGCTCCTTCTCTCCCTGAACTGTTTCCTGTCAAGCTGGTCATTTATAAGAACTCTGCAACTTAAAAAGCGATAAATAACTACCTGACATTCAGAAGACATCTTAAGGCAGCCCTGTTCAGGGAAGTTTTTAATCTGTGATATCTGTATTTTTTGTTTCTATGGAAGCCGCCCAGAGTGGCTGGGGAAACCCAGCCAGATGGGCGGGGTACAAATAATAAATTATTATTATTATTATTATTATAACTTTAAGAGTAGGAGTTTGCTTAATTTCCTTTTTACTTTGGTGTCTTATGTAAGCTGCTCTGGAAACCTTTTGGCCTGAAGAGGCAAAAATGCTTTAAATAAATAAATACAGCGTCCATATTATAAATTTCAGCCAAATGTGTACTGCCCTTTAATGGCACCTCAAAATGTCTTGCCCTGGTATAGTCTGCCACATCCTGTCAAATTCTTTGGCGATCACTCATAGCCAAGTAGGATTGTCTTCCATGAACACGATTTTAACAGTGAGTCCGTAAGTGACTGTGGAAGCCAATTCTGGATCCACACGTTCTTCCACAGTGGGGACATTGGTTTCCGGGTGAGAGTCACGGCAAGGGTTTGCCAAGCCTGCCTTCCTCTTAGCACATTTCTCCCTATTGTCCAGAATTCGAGTGTCTTCAAAGTCCATGACACCTTTGGTAAAGGCTGTTCTCCAAATGGAGCACTCGCAGGCCAGTGTTCCCCAGTTGTTGGTGTTTATACTACATTTTAGATTTTCCTTGGGAGAGTCTTTAAACCTCTTTTGTTGACCACCAGCATTACGCTTTCAATTTTTAAGTTCAGAATAGAGTAGTTGCTTTGGAAGACAATAACCTGGCGTCTGCACAACATGACCAGTCCAACAAAGTTGATGTTGAAGAATCACTGCTTCAGCACTGGTGACCTTTGCTTCTTTCAGTACACTGACATTAGTTCGCCTGTCTTCCCAAGTGATGTGTCAAATTTTTCAGAGATTCTGTTGATGGAATCTTTCGAGGAGTTGGAGATGGCGTTTATAAGGGGTCCATGTTTCACAGGCATACAGTATGGATCCTGTAAAATACTAGGAGGCCGACATGCACATCGCTGTCATTTATAATATGGATTGTGTTACTATACTGCTATAAGGAAAATGCCAAGAGAAGAAGGATGGACATAAGGAAATGCTATAAAGAAAGAAAAACATTGCAAAGATTACAAAAGGTTCTAGATTGTATTTTATTTTAAACGAAGCACATGTCCACCTTGGGTATCCAGAGTGCTGCTATTGTCCATTTGGACACCATCTCCTTGACCTCAGAATAAATTAGATGGTCTGCACATGGTGTTGGGTCAAAGAGAAATATCAGGGATGTTGCTGATCTACTGACCACCCCATTGCCTGGCAGCATCCCTGATCAGGCTGGCCAAGGTGATCTCTGAAGCATTGTTAGAAGACCCTAAAATTATAATCCTGGGTGACTTCAACATTGACACAGAGGCTGCTGACAAACCAGCTCAAGATTTCATGGCCTTCATGACAACCATAGGCCTCTCTCAGATGGTCACTGGTCCAACATACCAGGCAGGGCACAGTCTTGATGTGCTCTTTGCCCCAGGTGATATGATGGATGGACTGAAGATAGGGGGATGGGTTGTACTCCCCCTTAAGGAGCAGGTTTTTAGTTTGGGGGTGCTTCTGGATCCAGCTGTTACTACAGCAATTCCTAGAATGGGAAGGCCTTGCCACAGTAGTTCCCACGTTGGTTACTTCAGTACTGGATTACTGCAGTGCACTCTATGTTGCTCCCTCACACTTGATCAGGAAGCTGCAGTTAGTGCATAATTCTGCAGCACAATTGGTGACAGGAAGTGGGGCCTTGTCAGCATATGACACCTGTGCTCACTGCTTGCTTTGTTCAAAGTTTTACTATTAGTATATAAAGCCGTTACCAACTTGGGACCAGTTTACTTACAACTTCACCTTACCCCTCATGTGCCCAATCGACTGCTTCGATCAGTGGAACTGGCAGAACTACAGGTGTCACATAATACCTGTTCTGCATTTGTAAGAACTCAGTCATTTAGTGTGGCAACGCTTACACTTTGGAATTTCCTGCCTATTGAGATCAAGCAGGCACCTTCACTCTACTTTTTATGGTGCCTACTAAAAATATTCTTGTTTAGACAAATCTACCCAGATGCTTATAGGGACGCGGGTGGCGCTGTGGTTAAACCACAGAGCCTAGGACTTGCCGATCAGAAGGTCAGTGGTTCGAATTTCCTGCCTATTGAGATCAAGCAGGCACCTTCACTCTACTTTTTATGGTGCCTACTAAAAATATTCTTGTTTAGACAAATCTACCCAGATGCTTATAGGGACGCGGGTGGCGCTGTGGGTTAAACCACAGAGCCTAGGACTTGCCGATCAGAAGGTCAGTGGTTCGAATCCCCATGACGGGGTGAGCTCCCATTGCTCAGTCCCAGCTCTTGCCAACCTAGCAATTCGAAAGCATGTCAAAGTGCAAGTAGATAAATAGGTACCGCTCTGGTGGGAAGGTAAATGGCATTTCCATGTGCTGCTCTGGTTCGCCAGAAGCGGCTTAGTCATGTTGGCCACATGACCCAGAAGCTGTATGCCGGCTCCCTCGGCCAATAAAGCGAGATGAGTGCCGCAACCCCAGAGTCGGTCACGAGTGGACCTAATGGTCAGGGGTCCCTTTACCTTTACCTTTACCCAGATGCTTAGAAAGTTAATGTTTTAGTATTTAAACTTGTGTATGTTTTAAGTATGGTTGTGATTTTTCTTGATTTTTCTTGTTTATCTTTTGTAAACCACTTGGAGGTTTACTTTAACAATCAAGTGGTATATACATTTTATGAAACAAATAAATAATAAATCAGTAACAATGAACAGAATCCAAGTATATTCTTAGCTATAGAATTCTGTGCGGTTTTTGAAGGAATAATTGCAAATACTTGAAACAACGTGAAACCTTTTACCACAGTCTAAATAAAAGTCTAACTGACTCGAAAATGCCGCAAAATGCAGGAAGCATAACTTACTGGAGGAGATTTCTCTAAGTCTCTGTGCCTACGATACTCATATAAATGCCCTCTCTTTTGTTCAAGTACAGCTCCAAAGCATAACAATAAAAGAAAAATACAAAGCAGGGGAGGCACCAGGGAGTGAATGCAACAGTGTTTTATTAATCCATGTGATTAATCCAGCATGCTGAGGAAGATTCTTTACAGAATCGAAACGTTAATGTTTTTGATCCACATGGATTAAGGAAATACTGTTGCATTCACTCCTCGGTGCCTCCTCTGCTTTGTGCTTTGTGGCTTTTTTTTTTAATTCTTTAGAAACTTGCAGGGACAAAAGAGGGAGCATTTATAGGAATACAGCAGCGTGGGGACTTTGATAACCGCCCTACTTCCCTCCCCACATAGATACGATGCATCCAGAATTTTATTTCAGAGGTTCAAGCCTGGAGTTTTAATTTTGCATCATTCCCCGAGAACTAAACTATGAGAAAACAAAAGGATTAAGAGAAATGGCTGCACCTTCTTTGAGCATGCAGACTTCACAAATCAGACGCTGTGCAGTAATCAAGCAATAATTGTGTACAATAATTAGTTGCTGCTTTTAAAATTTGGAGAATTAGTACCTTCTAATAATTAAACGCTTCTGGGTGGCATGGCATGGAAAATCACATTTTGCAGCACCACGCAAGTTTGCTACCCCAAAATTGTGTGAGATTGCAGAGGCCATTTTGGCCACTGTCCTCTTGTGAGAAAAAATGGGATATTCCTTTTTCCTAGGGAAGTTGACAGGCATTATCACTGTGACTGAGCCTTGATCTCCAAATTAAACTAAAGAGCCCTTTTGGCTGTCCCTGAAAACCAAGTGGGCTTTTTAACTGAATGCTCATAAACCTAACTTGCTCTTTCCAATCCAGTTCACCTTCCCCAAACAACAACAAAACGTTTTAGCTTCGAGAAAGGTGAGGTGGGGGAGGCCCCAATATGAAAAGGCCCAGTGGGATATTAATCTATCGTAATCACTCTGTTGGCCATTCAAGAGCAGAATATAACTTTTAAAATAAATTTATAAATAATCATGTCTTCCTTGCCTGGCCAACTCTGTGTAGCAAAAGGCCCCCATAATGACGTTGAAAAAAATATTGATTCTCACTACACTGCAGCTGTGCTGTAAAGTATAGCATCCTATTAAGGTAAAAATGCTATAGCATAAACTAGTTTTCGAAGCATGAACTGAGCATCAGAAGGGGACAATAGTATCTAAACCTACTGCTGAATGGCGCATAAGGATACAAGAGAAGTAAACTACCCATATATACTTGAATATAAGCCAAGGCACCAAATTTTACCACAAAAAACTGGGAAAACTTATTGACTCGAGTATAAGCCTAGGGTGGGAAATGCCAACAGCGGCAAAGGCGGCAGAGGAGGAAGGAGCAGCCCGAAAGGGCTGCTTTTAGGCTGCTCATTCCTCCTCCTCTGCCAACAACAGCCTCTGCTGCTCGCAAGGGCAGGCACAGGAGCCGCACTTGGCAGAGTGGCGGTAGCATGAGTGGTGGCAGCAAACAGTAAGTGGGACCCTCACTTGAGTATAAGCCGAGGGGGGCTTTTTCGGCATAAAAAACGTGCTGAAAAGTTCGGCTTATAGACGAGTATATACGGTAATTAATGTTCAAGTAACCATGGAAGTAAGGACAAAGAAAGAAAAAGATACATAAGAATGTACCCACGAGATGTGTCTTTGGCAGGAAAAAGTCAGGAGTCAGGCGAAGCATTGTTTTCACTAGTCTATCACACAACAAAGCCCTTAAAGATGAATACCACTTTAAGAGCACAATTAAGTGATCCCTATTGAGGGGGGGAAATGGGACGCGGGTAGCGCTGTGCTGTAAACCACTGAGCCCTGGGCTTGCTGATCAGAAGGTCGGCGGTTCAAATCCCCGCAACGGGGTGAGCTCCCGTTGTTCGGTCCCTGCTCCTGCCAACCTAGCAGTTCGAAAGCACGTCAAAGTGCAAGTAGATAAATGGGCACTGCTCCGGCGGGAAGGTAAACGGCGTTTTCGTGCGCTGCTCTGGTTCGTCAGAAGCAGCTTAGTCATGCTGGCCACATGACCTGGAAAAACTGTCTGCGGACAAACGTTGGCTCCCTCAGCCAGTAAAGTGAAATGAGCGCCGCAACCCCAGAGTCGTTCGCGACTGGACTTAACTGTCAGGGGTCCTTTACCTTTTTTTATTGAGAAAAATGCAAAGTACACACTTAGCTATAACACTGGAATGGTCGGTCTTCTTGATTTCGGCAGGAATAGAGAACATACAACTACATATTATTCACAAAGTGCCTTCTAAACAGCAAAAGCAAAGGACAGCTACCTGCCCACAAGGCACATACAATCTAATCTGCAATGAAGGATGAGTGCTGAGGAATCAGAGATGGAGAACCTGTAACCCTCCAGAAGTTGTTGGATCCCAGCTTCCATTGTTCCTGACCATTGGCCCAGACACACCTACAGGTTCCCCACCCAGCCCTTGTAAAGATGTTGCTAAGCTTGGAACATGAACAAATATGAGAAGTTGCCTTATTCAGAGTCAGGGCATTGGTCCATCTAGCCTAGCAGCCCTCTAACTACTCAGTCACAAAGCTCTCCAAGCTCTATTACCCAAGATCCTTTTCTAGGAGATGTGGGAACTGATCCTTTCTGCATGCAAAGCATACCCTCTACAACTGTGCTACAGCTTCTCCTCAAAGTGCAACTCACATGGTAAATGACCACTCAAGACCACTAATGTTTGATGTAGTATTCTTGTCATTGATTTCAGAAATCTAGCTCAATCATAACGACTAGATACGTGATCTATCTATCCCTAATATACAACAATACACACACAGGAAGACAGCTGTTCCCTACCACTACCACCATTTATACCAACACCACCATTCTTACACATTGTGCTAAGTACACTGAACATAAGAAGTTCCAGTGGCCCACCTAGTCCAGCATCCTGTTCTCTGGCCACCGAGATGCCTATGGGAAACGTGCAAGCAGGACCCAAGCACAAAATCACTCTCCCCTCCTGAGTTTTCCTGAAACTGGTATTCAAAAGCATTACTTCCTCCAGCCATGGGAGCAGAGCATAGACACCATGGTTAGTGTCTCTAGCTGTTCCTGAAAATGAGGGGGGGGGTCCCCAAACCCAAACAGTGTGGTATTCAACAATCCTGCTCTTCTCTGATTCTCATGGTGTACAGACTACATATGCTTCTGATGCTTTACAGTTGTTACCGATAGCAGATTTTAATATGTTTAGGGTACACGCCATATATTTTGTCAGCCACTTGTAAAGTTGCATTATTGTCACAGTGTGCAATATGTGTAAGCTTTCCTAAATGTAAGCCTCTTACTCAGAAAGGGCTTCCCACTATGAACCAGAGGCTCTTCTCAGCAATCACTCTGAGATAAACTATAGCCCTTAGTATATAGAGAAAAATTCCCATTGTACTTTCCTTTTGGCCTGGCACTGATCCTCCTTTGAAGCTGAAGACAGCAGAGAAAACGTCTTACTCCTTGCTGAGTAAATATTTGACCCCAGATTGGAAGCAATGAACAAACTGGACCTTCTGCTTTTCAGAGACAGTTAATAGCTCAGTGGTAGAGCAAACGCTTTGCATGCGAAAGGTCTCAGGTTCAATCCTTGGCATCTCCAGGTAGGGCGGAGAAAGAATCCTTCTGAAACCCTGCAGAGCTACTGCCAGTCAGTGTAGACAATACTGAGCATGATGGACCAACAGTCTGATTCCATTTAAGGCAGCGCACTATAACACCTCCTGCTGAGTTCTAACAACCCAAAGGTATTGTCATGGCCCTGCATGTCAAGCTGCAGCATTCAGGAAGTTCTGCATAACTTGTTTGTTAGCCAATGAAACTTTTATGTATCAAACACACAAAGAAGAACAATCCCAATAATGCACATTAAACCAATCAGCACGTTCACCGATTATTCAAAAAATAATGCAAAGTATTTTGAACAGTGTGTTGAGGCCTTGGGAAATGCTCCATATATTTATGGGGGTGTTATTATATTAATTGTGCTATTAAAAACATATATGGGGAAAACCTTTTTGGGGCATACCCCTAATATATTTTATCTGCCACCTAACTTAACTTGATTGAGTCTTGGAAGATCTGTTTCCTGCTTTGCAGATCTTTTTTCACCTGGCCTGGGAAGGTGGGGCTGACTGACTGACTCCTGCTACAAAAGCTATGGTTGCTGAACAGATGTTTGGGCTGGGGTATTGGGGGGTTCTTGGAGGGGAGTTGTTGCTGTTATTGATATTGATTTTTATCTTTATTTTAGATCTTATGATCTATGTGGAAATTGTTCAATTTGGGTTGTGTATTCTTTGATGTTTCATTTATTGTTTTTGGCTACTTTTGTAATGTTGTAATTATGAATTTGTTCATGTTGTTAGCTGCCTTGAGCATGGTTTGAACTAAGGAAAGGTGGCATTCAAATAAAACAGTATGTATGTACATGTATGTATCTTAAATCCCTTTCTCTTGCACTATGATGACCTATCTGATACATTTGTACCATCTTTAAGACTGCAATCCTATACATGGGGCTAGGAGTGAGTCTCATTGAACTCAATGGAACTTATTTCTGAACAGATAGATATAGGACTGTTTCTTATTGTTATTTATTAAATTTGTATACCGCCGTTCATCCATAGATCTCAGAGTGGTGCACAGCATAAAAATACAAGATAAAAACACAAGACACATAATAAAAACAAGAAGAACAAAACCAAACAACAACCCCCTCCCACCACCAGTAGTAACAACTGGTAAGGCTATCCCTGTTTAGATAAGGGTGCAGCTGGGCCACCAGCCAAAGTTGCTGGTTGTCACCTGAACCTCAAGCAACAGGAAAGGATCCAGAAGCACCCCTAAGGTTCTTCAGATGGAGTGTAATCCCATCAACGGCAGGCAACCTCCCATCCATCTGGTCTAGGGAACCACCCATTAAAGTGCCTCAGTTTTATGTGGACTGAGTTTCAGTTTGTTGGCTCTCATCCAGTCCATTACCGAGACAAGACAATGGTCCAGCACATCTGCAGATGTAAAGGAGTAGAGCTGTGTGTCATCCGCATATTGCTGACAACACTCTCCAAACCTCTGAATACCCCCACTCAATGATTTCATGTAGATGTTAAACAGCAAGGGAATAAAAACAGGCCCTGAAGAACTTCACACTGAAGATTCCAAGGGGCCAAAGAACTCTCCGAGCATCACCTTCTGGAAACATCTATCCAAGTAGGACTGGAACCACCACAAGGCGGTCCCACCCACCCCTAACTCAGACAGCTGCTCCAGAAGTACACCATGATTGATGGTATCAAAAGCCGCTGTGAGGTCAAGAATTAACTGGGACACATTCCCTCTGCCTCTTTCCCAACAGCGGTCATCATAAAAAGTGGCCAAAGCTGTTTCTCTGCCAAAACTGGACCTAAACCCCAACTGAAATGGATCTAAAAAATCAGTTTCTTCCAACAGTGCCTGGATCTGATTCACGATCACCCGCTAAAGAACCATGCCAGGAAGGGGAGATTGGCAACTGGCTGGTAGTTACTTAGATTTTCCAAATCCAGGGAGGGTTTCTTGCGGAGTGGTGTTACCACTGCCTCCTTCAAGCAGGCAGGGACCATCCTCTCTTGCAGGAAGGCATTAATCACCTCCCTGGCCCACTGAATGCCTAACTTCTCTAAATATTGCAAAAATAGTTTTCAACAGTTTATGTATCATAAAATATGTATTTCAATATGTATTTGGAAGCAAGTAGCTTTTAAATACATATTATAAGAAGTCTTTTTAAAAATCACAGAATAATATAGAAAAACTGAATAGTATTATGAGTAAACTGTGCTATAGTAGTACAGGCTAAATTCAGGTGACCCACCCACCCCTGTTTTGAATTTCATTGTATCTGCTCCATTACTGATATTCTGCTTTGAATTTTCTTGGGAGGCTAATAATGTTTTGCAACATGCCATGATGCAGCAACATATAAAAAGAAATTTAAAAATGGGTGTGATTCAACTAATGAGTCCCAGCTGCGGAAGCCCATCCAAGGACTTTTGCTTGCACCATGGGACTTTCCCATGGTTGATGGTATCAAAAGCCGCTGTGAGGTCAAGAATTAACAGGGACACAGAACCCTCTGCCATTGGCACAGAAGTGTCCAAAGACCCCCCAAAACAGCATACAAGGGAAGGAGAAGGAAGATTGTTCTGTCTGACAAGCTGAAATGCTTGCCCTGCCAGAACGACTGACACAGTGCAACATTTAATTCCTCCCATTATATCTTAAAAGGTGAGTTTTTTATTTTAAAAATCATTGTAATGAGAGATGCCTTTAATTATTCCTTTTCCATTATAGATGAACTCAAAACAAGGCTTTACATGCTACTCATCAACCTCTTTCAACAAGGCAGACTTCCTCACCACCAGAACAGTAAATATTGATCTTCTTGGCCGACGGTATACTGTACCTCATACTGCATGGACAACTTAAGCATCTGCTTGTTACCACAAGCTACCTCTTTTTGTCAGAAAATAAAGCCAAGTGGCATTATACGCTATCAGTTTCACATAGCAAATATTGAAGAGAAACAAATTTCTCAGCATGAAAGATGCCATCTTTAGATTTCCTTTCTGAAGTAGTGTTTGCTTTGGGCCTACGCACACTTCAGGCACCTGTACTGTTCAGTTTTACGTTTGCCAAGATCACTGTGGCTTCCTGGATTGTTTTTTTAAATTATCAATGTAGGTTGAAGAGGTAGAGTTCATTCAATTTTTTTTAAGGAGACAATGACATTCACCAACCTACACACATATGTACACATGTGTAGCCACCTCCTGGAAGCTTCCAGGACTGCAAGGTTCCAGCAGCCAGAGATGTCCTAATGAAGTGAGAGATGAGGCTGTTGTGACTTCTCCCTCACTCTCTTTCCCCGTTCCTGTTCTTTCATCCCTCAGCTGTGTGGTGTGACAAGCAGAACACTGTGGAGAAGCCATGTCTGCCTTTACAGCTGGCGTAAGCAGGCAATGCATCATAGAATCATAGAACTGTAGAGTTGGAAATGGCCACAAGGATTATATAGTTCAACCCCTTGCAATGCAGGAATATTTCACTCAACATGGGACCCAAGCCCACAACCCTGAGATTAAGAGTCTCATGCTCTACCAACTGAGCTATCCCTCAGGATGCCATCGACCATGATATCCTTTTGGATATCTGAGTTGCGGGTGAGTATCTTAGGAAACTGCCAAAGTCCCACTACTGCCAATGCCAGGCATCTGGGCCTCCTTTACTCATGCTTCAGTGAGCACCAAATGGTTGACAATGTAATTGAATATAATGCCCTGGAGGCATTGAATACAATTCCACAAGGGATCATGGGGAATTACAGTGTTAGTCACCCAGCACTCAGAGGAGGAGTGCCACTTCCTCTACTACCACGGTCCTCCTCCCTGTATGTCCAGTTACCCAGACCACATTACTGGATGAATGGGCAGTTAAATGGCAAATGCAATTCAATGTAAGGAAGTGTGATCTTTCCCTTTATTGTAAGCAAGTTTAACTTGTAAGCAAGTTAATGTGAGCAAGATTCTCTTTCTTCTACTGAGTAACCTGTGAACCACTTAAAGACAATGGAAATTAAGCAGAATAGAAAATGATTTATAAATAAATCTAGTGACGCACATTAGGGCAAAAAATAATAATGTTAAATTTGCATATATGCTTAGTGGGTCTTAACTAGTGGTGACTAAGACCTTTAGGCTGTAGTGGTTGGCTTGCTGAAGATGTGCAGCAGCTGTGAAAAGGGTGAATTCATTGGCAGGGACCAACAGGCAAAGGATTGAAAATAAAATTGACAATATCATAATGCCATTTATACAACTCCATGGTGCGACCGCACTCTGAATAGTGCACATATTTCTAACAGATCTCAAAAATGGTATTGTACAACTGGGAAAGACTTTTAAAAAGCAACCAAGTGATCAAAGGGCCAGAACAACTCCCCAATAAGGAACGGTTATAACATAAGTAGAAACTTATGCATATCCTGGAGAAAGTGGGTAGGGAAAACTTTTTTTTTTCATTTCTCATGAAATTAAAATTTAGGGACATCCAATGAAACTGAACGTTGGAAGATTCAGGACAGACAAAGCAATAACTTCTATATCCAGTGCATAAACTGAATGAATGACCATCAACTTGGATGGCTTTAAAAAGAGGGTTAGGATATCAGTGGCTACTAGACATGGTGGCTTTGTTTTACCTCTGCTTGTCAGAGGCTCTATGCCTCTGAACACCAGTTGCTGGAAATTGTAAGTGGGGAGAACACTGCTGCACTCAGGTCTTCCATAGGCATATGACTGGTAACTGTAAAAAGCAGGATGTTGGACTAGATGGACCTGATCCAGCAAGGTTTTTCTTATGTTCTTATGGTGGAAATATTAGAAAGGGAGGAGCTGAAATGGGGCTGCTCAAGACCCCATGCCGAGGGCTGCTGAGAGCCTCCACAAACCTGGAGCCAGCTCTGGCAACCTCATCTCATGCTGCCTTGTAGAATTTAAAAGTTCAGCACAGGACCTTCCACTTGCAACCTGGTAATACTAACTGTAAAAGAAAGAAACAAAAAAGCTAGAACCAGATTCAAAAGGATGGGGGCCATTAAAAAATACATATCAATTGCCTTTATTGTTTTGGATTCCCCTGGCCCAAGCCATCTTTATCTAAAGAAAGTGAGATGAATAGAAGAAAAACTGAGTAATCATGAAAGATAACCACCCTGACTAAAGTATAAATGAAAATACTTTAAAAACAAGAAGCAAAAGTTGCATTAAGATGATCGCTCCTTGAATACCCTCTGTGGCAAAACAGTGCCTGCCATCCCAGAGATCTTACTACATACAAAAATCAATCTCAATTATATATGTTATAGCTTGTATATATTTTTTCTAAAAAAGAAAATTAAATTGCTTTATTACTCTCTCCCTTTCTCAAAAAACATACCTACAATTGAACTGAAAACTGCTACAGTTAGCCAACGTCGACTGCGCTCTCATTTAAGAGTTATTATGTTAACTCTGTGTGATGGGTGCACACAGAATTTCAATTTAGTTTTCATGAAACATCACGTGGCAAGGAAATTGTAGGTGGGGAGAGCACTGCTGCACTCAGGTCTTCCACAGGCATATGACTGGTAACTATAAAAAGCAGCATCTTGGACTAGATGGACCTTTGGGCTGATCCAGCAAGGTTTTTCTTATGTTCTTATGATGGAAATATTAGAAAGGGAGGGGCTGAAATGGGGCTGCTCAAGACCCCATGCCGAGGGCTGCTAAGAGCCTCCACAAACCTGGAGCCAGCCCTGGGAAATATGTACCTGGGAAATATCCTAGGTAATGTATTGGTTCATTAACAAGAATACTGGTTAGTGCTGAAGTCCTGAAATTAGAATCAGAGAACAATGGCCCTGCATGAAAGCAGAAGGCCAAGGCCCTAAGGCAGTGTTGCCATTCAGAAGCACATCAGCTCTCATAGATTAACCAGCAATCTGGGCCAGACTGTGCAGCAAGCAGAGCTTGGAAGTGAACAAGGTGCTTCAGAGTAGATAAGTAAGTTAACCCACAGGCTACAGGGGAGGGCTGGACAACAGCCCACAGACAGTGTGGACGTCAATTCTGTTCAACTCCTGTGAGATCACTTGTGCTTCTGAGCCACTACTCTTTTTTTAAAAAAAAAGAACAAATATAAGAGGCAGCTCCTGGATCTGGAAAAGATGGGAGAGGGACATAGGAAAAGATGGGAGGTGGCTATACTCTCCACCACCAACAGGTACTTTTTGTTCCTTGTTGCCAAAGTGGCCCTAGCTTCTTAAACAGCCTGGTTAGACTAATTTTATTTTATTTTTTAACTACCTACCCTACAAATGTAAGGATGTCTCAGGTCTTGCAAGGAAACAAGGGCCTTATTTGTGCATTGCTTTAAACCGCGTTTAGCTTTACTATCATTTGAAGGTGAACCCACAGGATGCTTTAACTTCACTTGTTTTGAACACTGCTATGCCAGCATCACAAATGCATGTTGATGCTTTGGATAGAAGGCTTCTGCCTCCCTGGGATGGGATCCTAACCCCTGAGAGGACTCATTGGGGCATGCCACCTGGCAACAACAGGAGCAGGTGTGGAGGAAAGCAGCCACAATTTAAGCAAAGCCCTGTGCACCAGCATGCTGCACGCTCACCTATAAACCATAGCTAAGCTTACGGTCCAGGGCTTTTTTAAAGCCAGAACTCACTGGAACTCAGTTCCAGCACCTCTCAGGCGGGTGCCATTACCATTATAAGAGAACAAGGAAGGCGTTTATGGTGAGTTCCAGCACCTCTTTTTCCTAGAAAAACAGCACCAAGCTTACCTAAGGTTTAAAACGACATCTAAACTAGCTGTTACTGACTTTAAGCCTGCTAGGATTTACAGAAGGTTTCTTCTGCCCTGATTCAGAATTTGCCCTTTTGTGATTTGCCAGGCAGAAGAAACAGCCTGCTGATGTAACCAGCAAAAATTAAAAACATCTGAAATCAGACACATCAAAACATTTAACACTGGGGAAAGTGGCTATCATAGAAGCACCATGGATATATGCAAGACACTTGACCCTGTGACAGTACCTTAAAATAAATGAAAAAGCTTGTAATCATGATAACAATGCTGATAATAACCTATTACATCTAAAGTTTAACCTAAAGTATGGTAGCCTAGTTTTACAGTTTCTGATCATCCTTGTATCCTTCTGTTTATATGGGGCTTGGAGTAAGCAATCATAAATCAATTACTTAATTATTTATTGCAAAACACTTTGCCCATACTAGATAGTTCACTGGATAAATGCCATTCTGGTACTGTAGCATCTATCTTTTCTCTAGCATTTCAGATTTCATTAGTCTATAAAACCAGGTTTATTTGTAATAAAGTTAAACCCATCAAACCATTGACCATGGAAACCAGATTTTGAAATAATTCAGATTTGTGTTTCTGTTCTTTCTAATTAGGGTAATATCGGGAAGGACAGACAGTGGGTAGCATTGTTCAAGCACCGTGGATTTAAGCAAGAAAATCTGATTATCAGCTCATGTCAGAAGCCAAACGATAATGCAGTTTAGCATTTGTTTGGGCTTTCTCTTTCGCCAAAAGATAATTACTGTTCGTTAAGTCTTACGTAAGTATATCTAGTATCTATGGCCCTCAACACTATGAATAGCAAAAAAAGAACACAATGGCCAAAGAAGAATTATAGGATTTTGTTATTTACATGGGGTTGTTCCCTCCTGGTAATTTCATTAGCCACAAAAAGTAAAACTTAATGTCAGAGTATAATTTCAAAAAAGGCCAAGAAGTTAAACATGTCAAGTTCACATGCAAAGTTGCATTTTTGTCAGTGCACAAAAGCTACACTCAGAACCATATTGTCATATGGACTGGAACAACACAACTCTTATTGGACTAGAATGATAACTGCAGCTGAACGGAAACGGCCTTTCAGAGAGAAAATTCTGTATGATGCTGAACTCCTTCTCAGCTCCTTTTGACTTCATCATGGTTAGAATTTAATAGCAATTTTGGTACTAGGTCAGAAAAAGATAATAAATCATCTGCTTGTTCATTTCCATGGTTCATACAGAACAGTAAGTCTATCAACCACTCCTAACCATAACAGCTGAATGAATCTTCCTTGTTCAGAGGCAGTATACCCCTGGGCGCCAATATGCAGGACATGCTAAACGAGAGGACTCCAGTCTCTTTGTCCTGCTTTTAAGCTTCTCATGAGCATCAAGTCAATCAATATGGAGGGGAGTTTTCTTTGGCTCCAGAATTTAGAGAATAGTGATGGCATCATTGCTGCTCTACCAATTGAGCTATCCCATGAGAGCCACTCTGGAATCCAGATTAAGTTTCTGGCCATCCAGAAACCATCAGGTAAATCAATTCCAGAGTGTATGGAGACGCAGTTCCGCCCATTCCTGCTAGAGGATACTCCTGCCAAATTAAGAGACACATTGGCCCACCCAGTTCAAACATAACACGAGCCTTGTGCCCGTCTACACCACCACTTCCTTCTTAGTGTGCCATGATAAAAGCCTTCAATAGTTATGTGCCATGATGACTATACTCTGTCATAGGCTGAATGCCTCTGAATAGCAATTCCTGGGAATTACAAGTGCAAAGAGAGCTGTGTCACTTAGGTCTGACTTTCAGGCTTACCAAAGGCATCTAGTTGGCCACTGCAAGAGCAGGATGATGGACTAGATGGGTCTTTTGCCTAACCAATCAGGGCTCTTCTCAGGTTCTTATCTTAATTCCCTGTTACATCAGAACCAGGAAACCTTAGCTACCACATTCAGAACAAATCAAGTTCTGACATAATGATCAGAAGTTTGTTTCAGGTCCTGATAGCCATAGCTACCTGGTTCAAATGTAATGGGCAACTATGCTTGATTAAACCAGCTGTAGCATGTGAAACAAGGAAGGAAGGGGCGACAAACAAACACAAACCATGTGCATACATACCTCACCTTATTGAGTTGATACATGCTCTATCTGAACTAGGCCATTTTTATGTATCTCAAACACCATGGTTTTTTTCTCTCTGTGTGTGCATGTGTGTTTAGGAAAAGGTGGCAATGTTATTTCCCCCACCCCAGATCAACTTTAAAGATGTCTAGCAAAAAAAAATATCACTGTATTCCTCTGTCTAAAATGTGGCAGAGGGGATGGAGTCTAATATTCTGGTTTTTTTTTTTATTTGTTAAGATAAAATGAGGAGTGGGGAGAGGAACATTTACAACAGGAACAGTGGGGTATAAATGTAATAATAATGAAGTGTTCATACATTGGTGCTTCACATGAGTGCAGTCCCTGTTAGGTCAGGAATACCACTGGCATGGAGCCCCTGTGTGTGCACAGCTCTGTGTTGGTTAGACCATGGTGCTAATAACACCAAGGTTGCAGGTTCGATCCCTGTATGGAGACGAGCTGCATATTCCTGCATTGCAGGGGGTTTAACTAGATGATCCTCAGGGTCCCTTCCAACTCTACAGTGCTATGATTCTGTGTAAGTAGGTGCCAGGTTGTAGATGTTGTGCTGAGCATGCATACATTCAGTCCACTCTCCCGCATCTCCATGCATTTAGTGCACCCATGGAGAAGGTCTGCATCAAATGCATAAGTACTATACTTCTGGGGTGCTTTGCAGCAGTAGAAGTTCACTTCTTTAAGCAAATATTAGAATACTGAAACAAAGAACCAAAGAAATATCAAACATGTTTTCTTATCTAACAAATCTACCATTTAGCATAAACTTTGTAATCTCCCTCACACACCTCAATGATTTTATATATTTCAGTCTCCCTTTTAAACAAAAGAGAAGGGTTTTTTTTTTAGGGAAAGGATCTAACCCTAGATGAAAGAGGCAATGCTGGGCACTGGCATGTTTGAAGACAGAAGCTTTTGGCACTATTATCATCAATAGTTTTCTGAGTAAAACCAGCTTCCTTAGTAATTCAACAATAAACCATGATCTAAAAATGCATTAATGTCCCCATATGTTTTTATCAAACACTTCCTATTGTTGTAGGGTTTATTGTTTGCACTTCTTCAACTGTGGTCTTTAAAAAGTACAAATAAAGGGAATTAAATGCTGTGTCAAGGATACTCTCCCTGCATGTTTGAACACCTGCTCCTTTTCATCGGTAATTATGCTTACTGATGAGTAATGCATCCAAAATACTGTAATCTGTCTCAGAAAGTATTTGTGCTAATGTCACAAGTGAGCTGCAGGAGATGTGGCCTTCCCTTTCGAGAGGGAATATAAATTTCACATAAATGTTTCAAGTAATATATCATGGCATGAATGAGTACCAGGCAACCTAAGAACTTTGGCACAGATCTCTCTCTCTCTCTCTCTCTCTCTCTCTCTCTCTCTCTAACAAACACACACATACAGACAGAAAGTATTCCTTGCCTATACCTTGGGCACTGCCATGCTTGTACAACTATGGCAGGCTCTAACTTCAAAGCCACTACAGCCTACGGAAAGGATGATAACAGAAGCAATATTAGAATGAGCAAGGGGCCCTTCTCTACATTCTCATACCAGGCTTGGAAATATTAATTTGCCTACTTGACTTTGATGAGTTGTAAGCACATAAGAAGAGAAAGTACTTCTTCATACAATCAAACTATGGAATGCACTTCCGCAGAAAGGAGTGATGGCCAGTAACCAAAATGGTTTTTAAAAAGGACTAGAACAGTCATGGAGGAGAAGGTTATCGTGGCTACTACTGCCTCCATAGTCAGAAGCAGTAATACTTCTGAATACAGTGATACCTCGGGTTACGAACTTAATTCGTTCCAGAGATCCGTTCTTAACCTGAGGCGCGCTTTCACTAATGGGGCCTCCTGCTGCCGCCACACTGACAACACGCGATTTCCGTTCTCATCCTGGGGCAAAGTTCTCAACCCGAGGTACTACTTCCAGGTTAGTGGAGTTTGTAACCCAAAGTGTTTGTAACCCGAAGCGTTTGTAACCCGAGGTACCACTGTACTACTTACTGGGAACCACAGGAGGGCAGAGTGTTCTTGTGTCCTGCTTGTGGCATCTGGATAAGACGGACCACTGGCTTGATCATTGCAGGGGGCAGACAGATGCAGCCCCAGCCACTGAAGGAGTCGCTGCTCTCCCCTTCCCACTCTTTTTATCACTTCTTTATATCACTTATATCACTGCTATTAGATTGTGAGCCCATCTAATAGAAATGCCAAAGACTGAACCTGGGACCATGCAGCTCTCACACTGAGTTATTTAACAAATAAACTTTCTCATGGGAGCAACAGTTCTTCATGATAAGTACAGCTGCAGAGATCAACTAAGTGCTTGATATCAATATAAGCTCAAATGGAAGTGATTTAAGTTTCCTTTGGAGTTTGTACAGGTGCATTTTGCTTCCTGTGACTTTTGCACAAAAGTTCAAATTGTTGGTCAGTTAAATGCTGCTTGAGACAGTACAGCATACTGCAGAACTGATCAGCTAATTTTGCAGGTGAGGCTGAAAGCTGTGGAACTACAAGTGAGTGACATCTGCTGGCTGGCTGCAGAGCACATTTAGATGCATAAAAAAAGGCACTGTAAATAATCCACTAAGTATCATGAACTGGGTACACTAGGTCACAAAGCCTTAAGAATCTGAAGTGTGCATGCACACAAAAGCTTATACCCAGAACAAACTTAGTTGGTCTCTAAGGTGCTACTGGACAATTTTTAATTAATGTTCAGCGCAATAAAAACAAAATTGATTGAAGGGAAAAACATGTATGTACAATGTGTATGATGGAATTTAAGAAATTATGTAAAATTACACAGCTGGGGGTATTGTTTTGTTTTTAAAGTAATCCATTAAAAGTAATTGACTAATGCATTTACAGGCAATCATCTCCCATCATCAGAACATTAATACCATAGATTGCTGCTGTTAGCCAGTATAGGAGTAGATGGCCCATCTAGTTTAGTGTCAGGAACTTCTTGTGATCTGAGATTACTGGACAAACTGGATAGTCTTGGTGTCATTCCATCAGAATGCTTTAACCATGACATGGTCCAATACAGTTCTTCTCTTTTCTATTTGTGTGTCTTGAACATGATAAGCTTTACCAGCTAACACTCAAATACTTTGTTCATTAGTTTCACATCTTCACCATGCATTTAAAGTGTATGGCTTCCCACAAAGTATCCTGGGAACTGTAGTTTAAGGGTGCTGGGAACTGTACCTCTGTGAAAGGTAATCTACAGTTCTTAGGATCCTTTGGGGGAAACGACATGAATGGAATGTATTAAATCAAATGTTAAGGTGTGAGCCAGTTCCAAGGCAATTTGGGAATCAAGCAACTGTAGTTTCACTAAGGTAAAGGTAAAGAACCAGAACACCTGGACAGTTAAGTCCAGTCACTAAAAATATAACCATACCTTGTGGCAAGCCCAAACCAGGATTAATTGATACTTTGGGAGACTATAGTAATATAAAACAGAATAGTGATAGTCTTTTTCCCCACAAAGGTACAATTCAGTGCTCCCGTGATGCCAACCACACCAATCATTGTACCAAGTACACATGGCTTGAATTAAAAACCCAGTCTACACTTTTCTTCCTGGCATTGTAGTTTTCATGTGCAGGATGGGGATGGGGAGAAATTTCATAGAATCTTTCATAGAATTGTAGAGTTAGAAAGGGCCACAAGGGTAATCTAGTCCAACCCCCTGCAATGCAGGGATCGTTTGCCCAAAGTGAAGCTGGAACCTATGACCCTGATATTAAGAGTCTCATGCTCTGCCTTGCTGAGCTATTGAGGCTGCTTGGCTCAGTTCGCATTTAAAGGCAAGTCTACCTACCGTATTTTTTGCTCTATAAGACTCACTTTTTCCCTCTTAAAAAGTAAGGGGGGATGTGTGTGCGTCTTATGGAGCGAATGCAGGCTGCACAGCTATCCCAGAAGCCAGAAAAGCAAGAGGGATTGCTACTTTCACTGCGGAGCGATTCCTCTTGCTGTTCTGGCTTCTGAGATTCAGAATATTTTTTTTCTTGTTTTCCTCCTCCAAAAACTAGGTGTGTCTTGTGGTCTGGTGCATCTTATAGAGCGAAAAATACGGTAATTTGCACTTTCCTAAACAACTTGAAAACCGAAACGCAGCAATCCTTCCAAATTTGCATGCTTCCAAATTTTCCAGTGAAGTCCTCCAGTAATATGTACAAAAATGCATATACTAGGGTAAAGTGTGCGTAAAAAATGCATACATTAATGAAAATGCAAGGAATTGTTTCTCAACCATGTGAGTATTAGGAAAAAGTATGAGGCAGAAATTCACACTAAAATGCTGATGAATTTTCATGAGGACAGTAAGAGCAGTTTGACAATAGAATCAATTATCTAGAGGAGTGTTGCAAAGGCTGGACAGCCATCCGTTAGGGGTACTCTTAACTATAATTTCTTACATTATGCAGGGGTTGAACAAGATGGCCTACAAAGTATACATAGAGTGGTGGGGAGATACATATGGAGATATTGCAATTATCTCTTTTAGAAGTATTTTCATAGAATCATAGAATTTTAGAGTTGGAAGGGACCCTGAGGATCATCTAGTCCCCTGCAATGCAGGAATATGCAGCTGTCCCATACGGGGATCAAACTTGCATTATCAGCACCATGCTCCAACTACGTGAGCTTTTTTGAGTGTATATATTACATATTTAAGCCTGTGATCAAAAGGGTTAATTGAACACAGCATTGCACTGTTAAATATCCTTATAATCCATTTTTTTTCAGCTAGCGTAAAGTGGGAAAGGAGGGAGGGAAATACCTACTTTCTTCTTCTTTGAATTGTATTGGGTAGGAAACCCCATAAGGATCCACAGGTCTAAATGGCTTAGTTGTAGGGGCTGAAGTCTAAAGAATCTGACTGAGCAGTACTGGATGTTCATATTGCGTCTAACTCTGTAAAAAAAATGGCCATAAACTGCTCATTCTCCCAAACCTTGACTGCCTGGCTGAGATGAAAATGCTTCACATGAGAATGAACCATGTAGGAAGCACTGCTTCTTACCTTCTTGTTACATAAATGAATTTGATCCACTTATACCTGGAGGGAAGATTATGCCCCATTTTGCCTTGTATCTTATTCCCTGTTGTCATTTTTGCTTGAATCATATGATATGAAGTAACCTTATTTAACCCGATACTATAATTTTCTCTCTTTTTTTTTTTTTTTTTTTTTTAGTATGTTTGTATTTTGTGCCTTGGAGAACATCATTTCCTAAACATTGAACAAATGGTTGGTAGAATTTCTTCCCCATTCCACCCCAGTAATTTGCCTCTCATCCTTTACAGTGTATATATAATATATAACCTTAGTTCTCAAATCACAGCTTGGTGGGTGGATGAAAGTGACAAGAAAAAAGTGGCCAGATTTTTTGTATTTCAGTTTTGATTATAGTTTGGTCGAGAGTTCTCACAATTTGTCACACTGTGTCTCCTGAACCCAAGGGAATAATGGTTGTTTTAACATTCATACACATATAAAGCAAACAAGAGGATTCAGCTCTGGGAGCAATTTGATATTTCAGTGAGCAATGGGCAGAACATTTAGTACCACAAGGTTTAGGCCCGCTTTTTCCATAGTACAATCCTATACACGTCTAACTGGAAGTAAGCCCTATTGAGATCAACAGAACTTGTACTCAGGCAAATGTGTGTAAGAGGGCTATCTGCACACAAAGGTTGAATTCCTGATCACACGGAAAGAACCCTCTGCATTTCAAACCATATGTTACGTTATGATTTATATACTGTTTTTTGACCCAAATGACCTGAAAGTAGTGAATAGCATATAAATACAAAAATGATCAAAGCAATTTAAAATAGCAAAATTACACTGGATATGCAATCCTGGGCTGCATTCATGCTCTCACCATAGAAACAGCTTAACAGCACTTACTCCGCTTCTCACTTGGAAGCCAAGTTAACTCCCTCCTGCCTCCCCAGGTTGCTCCAATCTCTCACCTAGGAGCAAGCCCATCTACAACATCAGTCACTGAGGAGCACAAGTGGAAGAGGGCTGTTGCACTCAGCTTATTGGCTTCTCATGATTATCTTGTTAGCTGCTGTGAGAACAGAACACTTCTTTTCTTTATGGCAAAAATGACAGACTAAAAGTGCTCCAGGCCCATATTTTCGCTGAGCTAGCCACCACCTTGAGATCTTTTTCCTGGTCAGTCACCACAATGCACCCTGGAAAGGGGGAGACAGAGGGAGCTGGACCCATGCTAAGATTGGCCAGGGATGATCAGGCAAAAAAGAGAACTGCTAGCACAGTTATAGTTTGAGCAAGCACAATATTGTATATGATAGCCAATAAAGTTATTATTTGGCATCCTGACCATCTTGAAACACACACACACCGCAACACACACACACCATAACACACTTCTGGGTTTCCTGGATACTACTGGCTCAGACTTTATCTATGAATACATGATGTTAGGTTAAGAGATTTTTTTGTCCAAATGTGCATCACTTTTCAATTACCATACCACATGCTGCTGCCAATTCATCCTGTTTGAAGAGATCCTTTAAGCATTCTATGCAATCTGATTTGCTTCATGTTGCCTTAAAGAATTTGGTGCCATCAGCAGACTTAGCCACCTCACTGCTCACACCTAAGTCAAGATCATTTACACTGGGTTTGCCTTTGTGTAATGTGCAAAATTGGGATGCGGGTGGCGCTGTGGGTTAAACCACAGGGCTTGCTGATCAGAAGGTCGGTGGTTCGAATCCCCACGATGGACTGAGCTCCCGTTGCTCGGTCCCAGCTCCTGCCAACCTAGCAGTTCGAAAGCACATCAAAAGTAGATAAATAGGTACCGCTCCGGCAGGTAGGTAAACGGCATTTCCGTGCACTGCTCTGGTTGGCCAGAAGCGGCTTAGTCATGCTGGCCACATGACCCGGAAGCTGTACGCCGGCTCCCTCGGCCAATAAAGTGAGATGAGCACCGCAACCCCCGAGTCGTCTGCGACTGGACCTACTGGTCAGAGGTCCCTTTACCCTTTACCTAGTGTGCAAAATACCCTTTAGACATCCTTGCAATCTTCAAACGTGACCATTTACACCAGTGTATGCCTGCTACTGCCTACACTAATGTGAAGTACACCTTCATGCTTTAGCAGAAACTGTACTTCATTCTCATCTGTCACCAAAAAGTGACACCAGAGAAAGTCAGAAAGCACATCTAGCATATTTAACAGTCTTTGTCAGGTTTTTGAGTCCTTACGTAAAAATATTTTCTATAAAAGGACTCTGAACATTAACCACCCTCTTATTCTGCAAAGTATTTGCTAATCATAAATTACTGCTGCTGATGTCTGTCTTCTTTTTTCTTCTTCTTAAGCACCTGCAGCAGGGAAGCATTTGTAGGGTTTGGAACAAAGGCTTCATTTCCAATTTTTTAAAGTTAGGCTGCATGAGAATAAGAGACAGGTAAATCATCAGAAAGAAAATAAGGCATTGTACCCAGCAAAGGGAGAAAACATACTTGAAGCTACCAAGGACTTCAGATATTCACTGCTAACCATTAACCCAATTTTCTAATGAATATGGCATTAGGCATTCATTAACAATCATTTGTGTTTATATAGAACTGTGGCTGTACAATAGGGACTGATAAATGAAAGCAATGAAATGAGGGAATTTTGGACACTTATAAAGCAATTTAACTAGTTTGCCAGTAATTATATATTGTCACCTAATCAAGCACATTTGGGAAAAGCATGAGGAGTGAGGCAGAAAACTAAAGGTACACCGGTCCTAAAAAGAATACAAGGAGTTTTGTGTCCTCTTTGAATACAGAGAAAAGCAGACACAACTCACATAAGTATGGTATTAATGGCAGAGCGAGAGAGGGAGAGAGTACATTTCTGGTTTGGTTTTGTGTGTGTATGTTTTTCAAAAGGGAACACAGTTCCAGCCTCTGTCTTCATAAAGAACGAAGTCAATGAAAAAATAGCTAAACAACTTTGGGTATAAAAAGAGAGACCTTTGAGTTAACAATGGAGTGCAAACAGGTGGTGTACTAGAGGGTTAATGTTTTTGTTTCATGAAGAAGGCCCAGTACCAGGGCCTGCCTGCTTGAATCTAGTAATAAATGAAACCACCTAGCAAATTAAATGTGCAAAATGGGAGGGGGGGGCAGAATGAAATGGGTGAGGTTCGTTTTACAGTTATCAGGACACATTCACTCTAATGAGCTGGTAACATGATCTATTTTGGTTTAGTGGTGTGTGTACATGTGTGTGTGTGTGTGTGTGTGTGTGTGTGTGTGTTTTTTACAAATTACTTCCACTAAACATGGCATCAAACCCCTGCAGGCCAGAGAATGAACATGTGCTTTTTAAGACCCGATACAGCCACACAGGTTTTCCTCCAGTACATCTGACTGAACAATAAGGAACACTGTGTAGAATCATGTAACCTTAGAAAAAGTAAAAAAGCCTTTATCTGTAAAGCAGAATCACACATACGTCTGTTCCCTTCCAGTGGCAGACATTGGGATGACCTTTCAGTGGCGCCCTTTGTAACACCAAAATTCTCTGTGTGCTTCACACTCCATTCTAAATAATAGTTGTGGCATCCCCTGTGGCACACAGTGCAGGTGAACTGGTTGCACGTCCCTAAATATACCTCTGGCCCTCCCTACCTTCCATGCACAAAATCTACACAGTCCCAGATTGGGTGACAAGGACAGGGCTAAGCCTAAAGAAAACAGTCAGATAATATAAGCCCTGCTGAATCAGGCCAAAGTGCTATCTAATTGAATATTCAGGTTGCAAGCCCTAGCCAGCTAGAAGCTTCTGGGAAGAACATAGCAGATCAGCCCTCTTCTGCTGTTGTCCTCCTAAGTAGTCTTCAGTGGCATATTCAGATCCTTACGGAGGTTTACCCTCGAGAAGACTGCAGGGCACACAATAAGCGCTCTTCAAATACCTGAAGGGCTGTCACACAAGTTCATTGCATACCATCATACAAATTCATGTTGTGCATGTGAGCAGTACACCCAATCTATATATACTATGCTTTCCAGAAGTTCTTTCCCATGCTGGTTTTCTACATTCAGAGAACTGTCCTGTCCATTTATTCCTACTTTCTGCTTCCAGTTACTTACGCAATTCCTGATCCACAATAGGACCCCTTCTCTTATTCCATGGCTGCTAAATTTACTCAGGAGTCTTTGGTGAGGACCTTGTCAAAAGCTTTTTGAGAGTAGTCAACTTAACGTCTATCTATATGCTTGTTACAAAATGGTAGATTCCTGCTGAACATTAAGAGAATTTTTTTGATCTTAAGAGCAGTTTGGCAAGAGCACCAATTACAGAGGGAGGGAAGTGGTGGGAGATCCCCAAGGAAGCCATCTGTTGGGGATGCTCCACCTCTGGATTTTCTATCTCCATTAGTGGGTTAGCCAAGAGGGCCTGTGATTTTAGCTTCCATTTAGCTCTATGACTGTAGCTTCCATTTAGCTAGCACCAACAGATAAACCTGCCCTCCGTAAATTTGTCCCATTTCAAAGCCATCTAATGCAATGGCTATAATCACATCTTGCAGCAGTGATTTCCATCAATTTATTAGGCATTGTATGAAGTATTTTCTTTTGTACATACTAATTCTTCTGAGCAAATGTGCCTAGTCTTGGACTGCACACCTGCCATCCTATGCCTAGCTATTAAGCCCCTTTGAACTCGGTGGGACTTGCTTCTGGATAGCTGCACTAGTTGCATGACTGCCACACATTGCTAAGGGGCGTTCTTCTAAACTGTGGGTCTGCTGTTTAAAAGGCAGTTAAAAATCCACTTACTTTAAACACTCAGCCGGTATTGTAGCCTGGCCACAGCCCCACGTCAGTGATCCAGCAGCTGGTTGGGGAAGAGTGCAAGTCTGCCTGCAGATTGGCCAATAGCAGACAGGCCTGGGTCTGGGGATTCTCAACCGGCCAATGGGTTTTGCTAGGGTCTGCCCCTGTGGCATAATTGATACTGACCCAGGGAGCAACTGGGTCATGGGGCCTTGGCACACAAGTGATGAGATAGCCAGAAATGTGTTACCACAAGTAAGTGTTTGCATATGTGCTATGTCTGAGTTGGGGCCACCTTGCAAATAGGAATTAACCCAAAACACACATGCAAAATCAGCCTTTAAAAAAGCTTCACACCATGTAGGTTTGTCAGATACATTTTAAGGTATTTTAAAGCTATGTTTTTGGCAATTAGCATAGGGCAGCCTATCCAAATAGATTGACCCAATTATTTAGGCAATTGTTTAAATGAGTGGGGAAAGGAAAAAGAAACAAAACAAGCCGCACGCTATCTCCAAGTATAAGAATTCGTCTTTCGTTTTCTAATTAATACAACAATAAATCTTTATTTTCCCCCTTTTCTTATCCTGCAATATTTTCCTCGGCCCGCAGTGTTTGAGAACCAGTGAGAAATGTAAAGAAAACCATGAATCCTGAACTAACATATGCTAACTTTTCTTTGGGGAACAAAAGCAGCATCTTGGTTTTCTTCTAACCAGCAAACACCAAGCAATCAAAGAGCAAGCTTTTCAGCTACAAATGTTAGCAAGGAAATTCAATTGTGTTTAATTAAGTTCTTCCAGAGAGAAGCTGCATGCTGTTCCAGCAAAGGGGGTTATCGGAGGTCAGATCCCTGCAATGACTTTGTGACCTCCAAAAGGCCAAATAAAAGGTAGTGGCACTCCTGCTGGTAAGATGGGCTTTCCCATTTGTTTCTCACTCTTTCTGCTTTAATTTAATAGCAATCAGCACAATATGGCTGCTTTTCTTTTAACAATGGGATGGGCAGAAGTTAGATTTATGGCACCGCAAGAGGGAAGTCAGAAAACAAGGGAAGCTCCCCATGACTTTCCATCTACAATGGGGACATCACTTTGATAACCATAAATAACTCGCAAATCTACTTAAGATTCATTGTTGTCAAAAGCTGACAGATGTGCACGATTTAAAATTTAGGAGTTACCTTCTAGTTTGTCTCATGTGTATGACTTGGTCTTTACAATTCAAAAAAGAAAACCTCTCTACATCCAGGTAGCACAAATAATGTTTTGAACATAATATTTAAACAGCCCGCTAATGAGCTTTGCATTTATATATGAAAAGGAATGTATGCTATAAAAGTACCATTAGTCATCACTCTCAACTCAAAGAATGTGTAGCACAAAAGTTGCCAACCAAAAATATATATTAAAAAGTCACACATTTAGGACAGTTGATAAGGACCGTAGCGAATCAGTCTGATGGCTCAGCAACCACATTCAAAACTATTTCTAAATGAAGATCAAGGTTGGAAAGATCTCTTACAGCAAAATCCTAGCACATTTATTGTGGCACCTGTTTTATTGTGGCATTTATTGTGGCACTAGAGTCCACTTTCCTCAATGCTTCTTCACTACCTAATTCATTACATGCATTTGGTAAAGTGTGCTCTGCCAGCACATGCCAGATTAAATGTCTCCATCTTTAAGATGCCACAGCAGCCCTTGCTATATAAAACAGTATTTTGATAATCTATGTATATGCTCACCGACACATTAATGCACTACTAATATAACCCCATTCTTAGCCTTCATTTAAATTCCAGAGAAATTCAAAAGCAGTTTGCAGTGCAAAGTGGAGGATGATGTTTGGGGAAAGACCTTCAGGGTGAGGACTCCCTGTGTATAACAGGAGTTCCTAAACCATGGTCTATATTTGCTGTCCATCTCTATTAACTTATAAATAGCATTTGTTTCAGCAACACATTGGGACTATAATATTATTATTATTAAGACTTGTTTGTTACTTGAAAGTCTCTAAGTGACTTGCAACACATTAAAAACTTAAATATAAACACATTACACCACAAAAAGAAAGCAAAGCAAACAACCCTCCATAACAGCAACATGACACTTTGGCAGAATACTAACAGCATAATAGTATCATTTTAGTCTATCAAAAGCCTGGGGGAAAAGTAAGCTATAAAGATGACTACATGGGATCCCACAATAGGTAGCAAATATGCATTTACTTCTGAATATCACTTTAGTGCCAACACAGTTCTGTGGGAAGTTGTTCATATTTGTGATGGTTACCCTTTGTTAAGAGTTTTATCCAGGATTATCATCAGATTCTGACGCTTACCTAACTTTACAAAGATGGAATATGAAGAGAAGTCTTTAATTTTGCTTAGATACCCCAACATTGTAATCCTATGCAGACGTAACCAGAACAAAATCATCCAAATGAGTTGAGTGAGACTTATTAGCAGGGAAGTGTAAACGGGATTGCAGCCACAGCCCACAGGTATCTAAAATTATGTAGCCACAAACTCCCCACCCTACCCTATTCCTCCATTTGTTTCCCTTACCCTTCCTTCTCACCCACACATTGTGAAAAACAGAGTAAAAGGCACATCACTATTGGGACAGTACCCAGTAGAGGCAACTGACACCAGCTGTTCACCATCCCCATGTCTGACATAGCAACCTCATGCCACCACTGCGTCCATGTGGTGTCCACCTCTCCCCCAGTCACCCACTCAATGACAGAAGAATTTTTCTTCCACTGCATCGCCTCACAAGCTGCAATGGAACTCTGACTCTTATGCATACATAGTATTACATTCCAATTCTATAGCCAATATAAAACGCCAGGTCCTTGTGGGCGAAAGTGGGATCCACTCTACCTTTTCATGATGGATCATCAATGTGTGCCAACTGTTTTTGCTGATTTGCATACAGCACTGGAGATACTATTGAAGCACCCTTCTCCAACCTGGTCTGCTCTACACTACAGCTTCCATTGGCTTCAGCCAGCACACCCATGGGAAGGGTACCAGGTTAGGGAAGGCTGTACTAAAGAATAAGACCTGTGTGCAGTTGCAAAAACTCCCTAGTATATTAACGTAAGCTTTAAATGAATGTAAGAGAATGACTGTCCATTTTGTAGCCAACTGTATATTTTATTCAATTTCTGAGTCACCTAATTACAAAAAATATCCCCTACTTCAGCTTCTTCTTTCCTCTTATGATAAAATCCTTAAGATAAAATCAATACTAAGAGCACTTGCTTTCCACAGCTGGACAATCTTAGGTCAGCTAAGAAGAAAGATAATTATATAGCCTCTCCATAAATATCCAAAGGTCATGCTTCTGGCTTCACTTCCAGCCAAACCAAACGCCATGAAGGAGCACATTATTTTCTCCCCGGTAACATGCTGGGACACAGGCAGCATTTGACTGCGTTTACTCTAATCTAGTTCCACTATATTCAGGAAAGTGCATGAGCACACATCCTGCATCTGCACAGGTTACATTACAGGGGTCAGCAAACTTTCAGCAGGGGGCTAGTCCACTGTCCTTCAGACCTGGTGGAGGGCCAGACTATATTTTGAAAAAAATATATGAATGAATTCCTATGCCCCACAAAAAACCCAGAGATGCATTTTAAATAAAAGCACACATTCTACTCATGTAAAAACACCAGGCAGGCCCCACAAGTAACCCAGAGATGCATTTTAAATAAAAGGACACATTCTACTCATGTAAAAACACCAGGCAGGCCCCACAAGTAACCCAGAGATGCATTTTAAATAAAAGGACACATTCTACTCACATAAAAGCATGCTGATTCCCAGGCCGGATTTAGAAGGCGATTGGGCCTGATCCGGCCCCCGGGCCTTAGTTTGCCTACCCATAAGTTACAACATCGTCAACAGCAATCAATGTAGCCTCCAGAGCCACAATGTACAGTTTGAAAGTTTAATTGAAGGGACATGCTATTGACTCCTTGCCTGTGACCTGGAACACCTGAGAAGGATTTGTCTTCATTTTTAATTAACAGCAAGAAATCACTGAGCTACATGTGGCCCTCACCCTAACTGGCCACTCTGCCTAATTTCATGTGTCCATCAGCCTGGTTTCATTACTTTTAAGGGAATTCACCATAACTGCCTCATTTCACAGGAAATCATAGGGTCATCAAATTGGAAGGGACCACAAGGGTCATCTAGTCCAATTTTGTCCAAAGTGGGGATCGAACCCACGACCCTGAGATTAAGAGAGTCATGTGCTACCAAAGGTTGCCTTTCGAGGTAAATAGTAAATAGCCTCACAAGGTAATACCTAAGAATAGACAAAATAAAGTAAAATTATTTAGATTTGGGTCAATATATAATGGGATACATGGTATGGAAGTGTATACAGTATATAACTGATCATATGATTTATATATATCACTGCACAAATGATAATTTATCTTGAAAGCATAAATCATTAATGGCTAGTCGGGAATCAAAAAGAACATTCAACAAGTCAGTGTAATATGTGTGATTAAAATTCTAAATATTTACTTGTACTTATATTCATAATGTTTATTTAATTATAATCTATGCCACATTGTTTTACCAGAAAGGCTAAAGCAGACATTAAAGCACCTAGAATCTTTACCTCACCCACCTTCATTTCTGAATTCACGAACTTTTCAAGGCAATCATAGTTTATACTTCCCTTATCCAAAGTTAATTTCTTTAGTTTTATTGGCATCATAACATCTTCCTGAGCAAGTAGCAGCTTGGTCTCCTGGTCACCCACCCTACTATATTTCTTATTGTTTTCTGGTCTTTAGGAGAATATATGATTTCAACAGCATATGGCGGCCTCTTTGTAGTAGGTTGACTGATTAAGTTCCTGGAGGAAAGGATGGAAAATACCTTTGCCTTTGCTTCTTTTGCATCTCAGTTAGGATGTGCTACATTTATCACACACGCCTTTTTAAAAAAAAATGATGGGATAGTAGAATTGCAAATCTCGGAGCAAAAGCACTGAACTCAAGGGAAGTGCTAGTCTCAATATTTGTTCACACAGTGTCTATGGTAGCCAAGAGTTATTCCGAAGGAATTTCCAACAAGTGTATGAGGTCATGATAAAATTACAGCAGGAATGCACAGCTTTGAGGCTTCAGTCAAGGAAAGAAGTGAAATGCATGAGAACTAATATAATGGTATTATACCACAGCAAAGATATGAAGTGCAAATGCCACACATACATGTGCACTTAGCTTCAGGCACCTGTGTAGATGCAAATGGGGACCGTGGCTTAACCAGGGTTCTCAGATGCAGGGGAAGGGATGGATGACTGCTATGGGAAAGCTACCTTCCCCTGGTTTCCACCAAATGGTATTCAATTGTCATGCACAAACGAGCCATGCACCCAAGATCAGAACTCAGCCTGCATGCATGTAGACAAACTGCAGATCAGGTGGTTTGTGTGTTTCTGGAATGCACCATTGTCAGCAGGTGGACAACATGAATGGAAACTCCTCCACAGAAAGAATTCCTTGCACATAGAAAACTAGATTTGAGAAAGAGCTCTAGCCTAGCTTCCCCTCCAATATGCTAGTTTTTATGTGGTGAATTTTATTTTATGTATGGAGGAGTCTGAGGTGGTGCAGCCCAGAAATAGGTTTGGCTCCTTACCTGATGTTTGTGAGAACTGGGCCTCAGTTGAAGAAGCTTTCTGTAGGGCAAATGGGTGGCTCATGGAGCAGTCATATAATGCAGCCTTGGCCAACCTGGAGCCCTTCAGGTGTTTTGGACGACACCCCCATCAGCTGGTTGGGCCTGATAGGAGTTGCAGTCCTAAACACCTGGAGGACACCAGGCTGGCAAAGGCTGATCCATCCAACAGCAACCACTTCCACTTCTGCCTAAATTCTACTCAGCCTTGTTCAGTACACATCCTCAGAGTACCACTTTAAGAAAACCAGGTCACAAAACCTTACAAAGACTGACATGGGAACAGCTCTACCAGCAATTATTGAACGACTTAAAAATAAATAAACAGAAGAAATCAAATCGTATTTAGCAGAACTCGACAAGACTATTTAATGAGGGCATATGGCAGACAAGTAGCATTTGCGTCTCCTGAGCTGTAAGAAGATGGTAGAGGCAATATTTTTGAGAAACACAGTATGCTCTGTTAGCATTTTTAATTGAAGACAGGCACACAACAAGCTGTATTTCTTTTTCTGTAAATGTAATCTACTTTTTAAAGCCAATATTTTTAACAAGAGGGATCCTTAGTCTGTGCTTAGCAGGTGTGGGGGAGATGGGAAACAGAAACTAAAAGTACAAATATTGCACTTTTTATTCTTACACAAATTCATGGCTGGGGAATTAAAATTTTATACCTAAAACCCTGAGTTGTAACAAAGAAAAGAGACTATGTTCTAATATTCCAAGCTGATTTACAGATTCTGGGAACATGGGATGGGGGGAACCTTCTAAAGAAAAATAAAACAATGTTGCTAAAATAGGCCCAATTATCTGGGTCACTAAGTACTGTGTATTTCCCCTGTAGCATTTCATAGCAGTTACTGTTGCCAAGGGAGGGTTGATCTTCTCATTATGTATGTTTGTCTTTCACATCAGAGCTAGGCTAGCTGCTTTCTTTCTGTATCCTAGAACTGTAACAGAATTTAAAATTTAAAAAAAGGACTGAAGCCCCCCTCACCATTATTACACAAATACCTACAAAGCAGAGGGAGGGACTCTGGCAGGTCATGGGGTCAGTCCTCTAATCATTGATGCACTTGCTCCAGCAGACCCCTGTCTTTTGTAACTGGGTCAAAGCCAAGACCTCTGCTGAGTATCCTCAGTGAAGAATTAACAAGTGTGACAATTTGCGATCCCTCCCCCCTAAGGCCCCTGGTCCCGTCTGTTTGAATGCTGTAAATAGAGACATCTGGATGGAGGCCTTTCAGCGCAGTAATTGAAAATGAACATGGATCAAGTTCTGGCCTCTTGTATTCATAAATCTTGAGGCTTAATTACATTAAAGGGGAATCTAGGGCCTGGCTCTATGGAGACGGCAGATTCTATCAGGCGCTCCAATCATGAATCTTTAAAATAAGCCGTTTTGCCAGCTCCCCACTCGGCATAGCTGGATGAGGCATTTTTCAGGCAGTGCTGGAAAGCTAGATAAAACTTTTTATTCTCTTTGTATGTGTTCATTCGCTTAACATTTCTATTAGCTGAAAGTCACAGGCATAAGAAATGAAGCTGGTTAGTTACTTTATGATTAGTTCTAAAAGGCCACACAGAAATTGAAAACAATTATTAGATAAAGAGCCACATTTGCCTTTCTATTGAGAAATTAACTAAGATGCTGCTTATCTCCCAACTACCCTCTTTTAGCTGGGCTGCCACATTCCTCAAAACAAACACACCTCCATGTGATATGGTTGCCTCCCTCCATCTTTTGTTTGTTTGCCTATAGCACCTAAAATGAAACTGGAACACAGACATTATACATTTAACATCTAGCAAGCTGATGTATGTAATAGTCTGTACTTTGGATACTTGGGCTGCATACATACCATTCATTTAAAGCACACACATACCCCCAATATCCTGGGAACTTTAGTTTACCCCTCACAGAGCTATAATTCCTAACACTCTTAACTACAGCTCCCAAGATTCTCTGTGGTTAGAAAAGGTACTTCCAATGTATGATGTGTATAAGTACACAGCCCAAGTTTAGGTTATGCAGAAAGAAAGGGGTAAAATATACTTCTCGCATAAGTAGTTCTGTGATCTGAGGCAAAAAAGCTGGTGCAATATAGTATTCTAAATGCACTCACTGATATCCCCCCCCCAAAAAAAAAATCCATTCCGTGTAAAAGCCTTGGAGTTTCATGCAAATTATATTTATTTACTATTAGCTGCTTCCCTCTTCGTTCAAGCCCAATGGCTGGGAACTGCAACTAAACTTTGAAAAGAGGAGTGGGGAAGAAATGCAGGAAGAGCTCCCTATATTAGGGGGGAGGGAACTTCCACAGCCTTCTACACCCACATGCTAATGAATTAATAAGCATCAAGATACACATTATAAAAACAACTACTACCCACTGCTAGTCATCCATCCATTTGGTTGCCAGAATATAAATAGTGGAGGGAGGGAGAAGAGAAAACCAGGTGTCTATTCATTTATTACATGCATGCATGCATGCATGGGCGCCTATCTATTTATTACATTTGTATACTGCCATTATAACTGAGTTCCCTGGATAGTTTGCTTATTAAAAACATAAAACAAAATGCAAACAGTTGAAAACCATTGAAACAAATGATAAATAAATCAAAACAGTGAACACCAACACAAACACAGCAACTAAAAACAATCTAAAGTCAGCAAGGGTTTGTGAAAAGTGCTAAAAGAGAAGCAGCCATTATGCTTTAAACATCTGAGAGAATAAAAAGACATTCACCTGGGATCTAAAAGACCATAGTGCAGGCACCCAGCAAGCATCTCTGGGAAGGGTACTGGTCTCTTCATCATGCCATGGTGATGAAGAGGGTTACCTTTCCCCACCTCTTGAAATGTACATAAAGCTGAAAGAGGAAGCTGGAAAAGCGACACACTTTCACAATTCTTCCTCAACTCCATATGCTTTTCAAGGCTCAGATTGGAACCTGAGCAGCTGACGGTGAAGTAACTGAAAAAATGAGAAGGAACTGGGAGAAAATGGAGAAACCAGAGGGAGGCAGGGGAGGGAAAATGGGCTGCTGCTGGGGTCAAAGAGAGAGAAAATGGATTACCACCTTTAAGCCTGGACTATTTTGACCCACCACCAGTGCCTTTTTTTCTAGAAAAATAGGTGCAGTTACTCACCATGAAGGTGTTACAGTAAGTGCCACACTTTTTAACAACAAAAAAGAGGGGTGCTGGTTCTGTGTACCTTTGAGTACTCCCTGGAAAAAAATAACTGTCCACCACCATCACCCAGGCCATGGCATTGGGCTGCTAGGTTCTGAGTGTCCCTTTTTTCAATTGTGTAACCATGAAGGGTATGATTTTAAAGTCAGCCACCAAAGTCATAAACACATGATGGAAGTTGTAACAAACTTATGGTCCAAACCAAAGTCAATAGTGAAGGAAGAGCAGAAACAAGGTCACAGGTATGTGCCCTTCAGATAAGCGGCAGACCTTGGGGTCTCAAATTTAAGTGCCATCCTATGGGACACCAAAATTCAGCACCCTGCCCATCTCTCTCGCTCCAATTTAAATAATAGTTGTGGCATCCTCTGCAGCACCCATGAGGCTCTGTGCCCAGTGCAGCCAAACCAGTTGCACTCTCCTAAAGCTGTCTCTGTTCAGATGTTGCTAGACTTCTACTGCCACCAGCCCCAGTTAACATAGTCAATGATCAGGGATGTCAACTGCAGGAGTGCATCATGTTGGCTAACACTGTGCCTCAGATATGAAAGCCTTGGAAAGGATGGAGCTACGGGCAACAGCAGCTGAACCAAAGCAAAGCAAATGAAATGTAAGCCAAGGCTACAACATCTCACGTTTCTGTTCTGCACTGCCTAGGACTGTTGTAGTATCTGTTAGCAGAAGCAAAGGAATCACAGGAAGTGGTCAGCCAATGAAAGAGACAGTCTCTTTCTAGCCACTTACTAGGCAAAGCACACAATATCCAGAGGAGCCTCATTGTTTTTGCAAAAGTGCTTGACAAGTGGCCTCTAGGCCACGCTGAAGTTGATGGGGCCAGGGCAAAGAGTCCTCTGCTGGTCCCATTCCTCTGTCAGGGGACCCTGCTGGGCTTACTTTGCTGGAGTGACAGTAGTCCAAGCTGTGTTGGGCAGCTGAGTCCTAGACTCCTAGCTATGACTTTATGCCTTGGAAGATTCAGGAGAGATAAAAGAAGTACTTCTTCGCACAGTGCAGAGTTAAATTCTAGAACTCACTCATAGGAGGCAGTGATGGTCATCTGGATGGCCTTAATTAGATGGATTAGACAAATTCATGAAGGAGAAAGTTATCAATGGCTACTACCCATGATAGCTATACATAATGCTTCTGAATACCAGTTGCTGGACACCACAGGAGGGGAGAGTGCTCTTGTGCTTAAGTCTCAGTTACCCCGGAGAAAGCCCTATTCTGCATATGCTCATTGGCTCTTTCTCACCATAAACATCTTTCTCTTTTTTCTTTCCTGCTTTTTTAAAAGACACAGGTAGGCACTGTTCATAGGTTTGGATGAACATATGGAGGACAGGGTCCAGAAAGTGTAGGCACAGTTCCCCTATACAAACACACATCCATGCTATACAAATAAATGTGTGAAAATAAGTTATGTGTTTAAAGCTTAACGTGATTTGGTTTAAAAGCTTAATTTTGCTAAGTACATTAACCAGGAAGACAGTCACTACAGTAGTACTTCTTACACTAAGTTCCTATGGGGAAACATGCTTTTAGGCTGCTTTAGAAAGGTGTATGGAACGAAGAAAGTTTATACCATGACACAAATAGGCATGAAAAGAAACAGCCGCCACCACCAAGGATGTCCAGAGTAAGGAAGAAGACAATTTTCAGAAGTCCTACAAGGGAAGTCCTACAGCAATAATCATTAGATTATCTGCTGCTTCAAATAGAAAAATTTGTAAAAATAATTTTCCAGATCCACCATCCCCCAAATTTTGCATGGCATTCAGTAGTTTCTAAAGCTTTCTAAAGCTTTTGTGTACATCCATGTCTTTATACTCCTGTGGAAGCAAACTTGCTTCCTCTCCTGTGGAACCACATCATTTCGGAAAGCCGTCTTCCATTGAGGGGACAATTGTTTTCTATAGAGATGAGAAACAAATACCAATGACCTGGGTCACTTTGCCCCAGCAGGCTTTTGCTGCAGCTTCCTCTGTGCAGCTACAACAAAGTCTGGCAGCAGTCAGCCCTGCCAGCCCACACTGAGCCACCACGGAGAGGCCTGCTATTTACCCTTCCTATTAATCTGTCAGGGTCCTAGTCAAACACGTAAAACAATATGGTGTGTGCATATCTTGATTAGCCATTGCTAAGTAACTGAGGGGAAACATCAGAGAGCGGAGAACCATCCCACATTCTACAACACAGCCTTCTGAGGTATGAAATGTTTGTTCACTTACTTGTCAAATTAGGGGTGGAAGACACCAGTGGGTTTGCTCTCATGGAACCAGCCGCCCAAAATGTCAGCTGCTGGGTCCATGATAGGATATCATTGCATACCCTCCAACATTTCATATGGGGAGATAGAGACAGGCTTGTAACAACCCCAAAACTTTTACCAGCACATGCACCTCACTATCACACTTTGCTGAAGGCTCTTCTTTTCTGCCTGCTGCAAGTTTTATTCATTTACTCTACAGCAGCCTGGGCTCCACTGATTTCAGAGCATGTTGGTTCTGCTAGTTAATGACATATTTGGAAAAACTTAATTCAGAATATACCTCAGCAGATGCAATACAGAACTTTAGGAAGCTACATTATGCTTCAGTTCACCTAGCTAACTAACAGTGTCTCTCCAGGGTTTCAATCAAGGGTGATTCCTAGCCCTATAACCTAGCTTCAGATGTCTATGCTCTGATAACCCATAGGTTAGATTACTGTAATGCATTACACACTGGGCTGCTTCTGAAGATAGTTCAAAAACTACAACTAGTGCAGAATTCAGCAGCCAGATTGCTGACTGTGATGAGAAGGTCTGAACACTGCACACTGATTTTATGACAACCACACTGGCTACTGATTAACTTCCTGGCTCAATTCAGTGCTAGTATTGACCTCTGAAGCCCTATGATGCTCAAAACTATAATACCTCAAGGACTGCCTCTCCCCATATGAACCAGCCCAAACCATGTGTATAGTGTGATAGAAGACGGCTTAATCTACCGGTTTGTCGTAACTACATCATGCCATCGGAACAGAGCCCTACTGCAAAGACTGTGTGTTGGTTAACGTGCACTGATCAACACACATAAAACAAATTCACGCACAGGAGTCTTTCAAAAACCCAAAAACCGTGTTTATGGAAGACAATCTTACTCAGCTATGAGTGATTGCCAAAAAAAGAAGACGGCTTCCTATGAGCTGTGACTCAGATTAAGCTTTCATTTCTGTGCAGACTTCACAAGCCATAGCTTAAACAAAAGAGCTAGTAATCTGCTACCCTACTCCCTGATATTTTACTCTGTACTAATACAGTCAACTCAACATTTAAAGACTAAGTGATACTGTTTTATCCTTCAGAATGGTCATTATCTGCCCTTCAATGCTTTTGGACTAAAGCTTCCAACACCCCTGACCACTGCTGATGCTAGCTGGGGCTGAAGGGGAGTGTTGTAGTTCAATTTCTGGAGGGTACCACATTGCCCAACTCTGACTTAGAGCACACTCTCCCAAATCTGCATGTAATTTCTTATTACTAAGTTTCCTCTTCCACTTTCTGTAGATTTGTCACCCTGGCAACCTTTATCCTACTCTCCTTAAGAATTCAGGGTGGCATGCAAGACACCTCTCCTTTTATGCTCGTAGTAACCCTGTGAAGTATGGCAGGCTGAGAATGCCTAGACCAAAATCACCAAGTATGCTTTGTGGGGATTTGAACCCAGGGCTCTTTAGCTTTTGTCCCATACACTAACCACTACCCCACAAGGTCTCTCACTTAGGCTTTGTTTCAATTTATTTTATTATTATTTATTGCATTTAGTTGGGGATTGTGACGGATGTATGCTGTATATAATAAGTATATTTCCATCTCTTGTTTGGACATCATTGAATTCTACTTCAGCTTCTCAAGTAAACATATTTTACGTTTCCTGCAATCTTGAAAGAGCTTGAGATGCCCCCTGGTTAAAACATCTGATTTGCTAACAGTCTGATTCAGAAAAGTATACTTTAATATAAATAATGCATTGGGGGTTCAATTCATTATTTGTTTAAAGCTGGAGTTAAAAACTCCTGCTGATTTCAATGAGCTTCAGATCAGATACTTTGTGAAAACCTATCTGTATAATCCCTTCCTTTATGACCTTCATAAATTGAGGATTCTCCTTCAAGACAATCCTAAACAGCATGATTTTACTCTGGGAACCAGTGCCCTGAATCACAGCTTTTAAAATCCATATAATAATCCAAACTGGACCCCATACCATGCTAAATTACAACATCTGTTTCCATGCTAAATTTCCCTTTATTTTCCCTTTATTTCTAATGCTACCAACCTCAATGACATGATATAAAACCTTACCCTGCCCCAGAAGGGTGAAAATAAACCTGATCTCAATAGAAAGCATTCTAGCTGTGCAAATTGTAAAGAAGATTATGTGTGTTTTCCTGAATAGTTATATATGAAGCAGCATCAAATCATATTTCTTCATTACAATTATTTAACCATTTCTCACAATCTAATAATATGTTTGAAATATATGAAATTATTACATGGAAACCTGATATTTATCCTTATGTATCTACCTTCTGAAACAATAATAGTTAAAACCATTTTTGGTCTAGATAGGGATGGGGAAACTGTGACACTCAAAATGCTGCTGGCTGGACTGCAACTCCCATCACCCCCTGACTTTTGAATCATAGAATTGTAGAGTTGAAAAGGACCCCAAGGGTCATCTAGTCCAACCCCCTGCAATGCAGGAATCTCAACTAAAGCATCCAGGACAGATGGCCACCAACCTCTGCTTAAAAACCTCCAGTGAAGGGAGTCTGTTCCACTGTCAAACACTTCTTACTATCAGAAAGTTTTTCCTGATGTTTATTTGGACTCTCCTTTCTTTGTAACTTGCAGCCATTGGTTCAAGTTCTGCCCCCACCCCCCCGAGCAGGAGAAAACAAGTTTGCTCCATCTTCCATGTGACAGCCTTTAAGATATTTGAAGATGCCTATATCTCCTCTCAGTCTTCTCTTTTCCAGGCTAAACATACCCATAAAGCTTGGTTGCTAGTGCATATTAGTTGTGCAACTACATTAAATCTATCTGAATCTGGATTTACTGTATTCCTAACTTTGTCTGTCCAAAAAGAACTTACTATAGTAATATGTTCTTTTAAAAAAATTACAGAAATATATTTATTCTCTGTTCTCCATCCTTACTTTGTGGTGGGTCTCACTCACTTTTTCAAGTGAATATACTTCTAGATATGCATACATAGGAGCAGTGTGGTCCCTTATACATCTACTCAGAAGTAAGCATCACTGAGTACACTTATTGACAGATACGTTTATTACACCCAAACAGTGCAATACTATGCATGTTTATTCAGAAGCACCACTGAGATCAATGAAGTTTCCTTCCTAGTAAGGGTGCCTCTGTGTATGTATTTCTTTTACAAACCAGTCTTTTCCATGGAATAGTCTAGCGTTTGTGGTTTATGCTGCAAAATTCTTCAGTCTACAAAGACTGCTAGGCACTTGTGGCTAGGCCTGGTTGTAAATAATAAAACAAAGCACAACACATAGAAAATGTTTTCAAATGGCATGAAAGCATCCTATCTTTTGAAATACCTTTGCAGAACAAAACTTTTGCCATCACTTTAAATTACCCTCTGCTTCTTGTGCTGCTGTCCATTACTGAAGTTCATAAAAGACTAACTTAAGGAGCATTTTAAAGCTAAAAGCTCTGTTGTGCTCAGAAGAGAGGGGCTGCATACACCGAAACAATCTCTTGTTCCCTCTATTTATTTATTTATGTTTGTCTCGCCCAGCTCCTTCTTTGTCAACCACAGGTGTTTGGGAGCACATAATGCTCCCAATGCATCAGAAAAGAGGTTATTGTGAAAGACCTTTTCTTTTCCACTTGTCCTAAAACTACTCGCAAAGTGTTACATGCGTTATACCGATCACCATAAACATCAAGGAACAAGCAGTCCTCTGTAAGCTGGCCCAGCAGCTCCACTATGACATTAGTTGAGACAGCTTTGTGACCCTGCATTGTCTGGCCTTTATTCACAGAACCTGTTTCTTTTCATTTCTTTCTTGCATGTGTGTATGGGGAGGGGGTGCGCACGCACACACACATTTCACCCTTTTAGGGAAATAAAAGGCCTTTGGGGCATTTTTATTTACTGTAAAATGGACTGGGGGAAGGGAGAGTAAATTTATCTTAAAAGCTATACAGCAACTACTTGTGAAAACACTAGAAGCAGCTACTGTAGTTATGGTTTCCAGAACCACCTGCAAACAAGTGCAGACACCGTAGCAAACTGTGCCCTTGGGTTTTGTCACTGTTGTTTTCAGACTATTTCTTTTTTAAAAAATTCTTCTCTCTTGTCTTAGCGCAAAGCTTGCGGTGAATTTATGTGACAGCTATGAAAGTAGGACGCAAAATTGTGAACAAGAGCTAACCATTTTTCAAGCTTTCCTTGTTGGTATCATCACAATTTGCTACACAGCAGTGAATACTGAGTCGGTCCTGATAAATGGTTGAGAAGGAGGGAAAGACTGTACAGTCGGAGAGCCTCCAAATATTCCTCATAAGCATCCAGACTTGAATAAAGTGATTGGGGGCGGGGAGATAATCTATAGGGCCATTTTCCTTTCCTTTCTCCTGTCTCAAGGAGGGCATGTTTTAACAAAGAAATATTTGGTTCAATGGACTGGGTCTGAGGGCCAAAATAGATGAGACAGATGTGTGTGAATGCATCTCACTCTTTAGCCTTTTGCAAACTGAAGCAATGTGGGGTTCCCATTTGGATTGGGACTATGGCGCATATAGAGAGGACTTAACACATTGCCCTGTGCTATTTTTTCAATGAAAATCCCAAACATACCCACAAACTCAATAAGTATAACAGGGCAAATAGCAAGAAAATGCAACAGAGGAAAAGGAACAGCCCTTGTTCCATCATGCCCCCACCCCAGGCTGCAATTTGCAGCAGTCTGAAGACTTGCAATTTGCCAACACATAGGCACACAACCTTCCATTGGAATCAAACTACCTGGAATAACTCAGGAAGGTCTACACAGGAACTTGCCTTGAATATTTGAACAGTAGAATATGAATTCCCATAATAAATAAAATACACAGAGCTATGCTAGTTTTGCTCCTGATCTTGTGTCCCTATGAACCCTGTGCCACTCTCTGATACACTGTAAAGACTCCTGGGACACCGCACTCAAATTCTGCCATGATGCCACTCATGGTGCTAAAAAGTCTTGAGCCAGTCATGAGAAAGAGGGTTTATAGAATGCCAAAGCAGCAGCATTAAAGAGTAATGTGGGATGGAAAAAAAGCTAACACCAGATGAGGAAATAGCTGGGTCAGCCCTATTATTAGACACAGACCTGAATCATATGTGCTGTTAAGCCAAACAATGGTTCGTCGGAAACAAAAAAGCATGTGGGTTCCTAGAGAAACTGGCTGCTTTGCTCTCCTCCTAGTCCTCTTACTGCTATGCTGCTATGAGCTTAGCGCTTAAAGATTAGAAAACCGAACTGTGGTCTAAGAGTGTTTCATTCAGGTGGTCCGTGGCATGTCTGTAAAAATACAATTTAAAATTGTATAGCACCTTTCGCAGCACATTATAGTTGGTACAACAGGCAGAAAAATCATTAAGAGCCAAAGCCCTCAGCAATTTTCAAGCAGTCTATGGCAAAAAAAAAGTTGGGGGACTTGGGGCTTATGCACACTTCTGCTTGTCCTGTGCCTAGAAAGCATGGATCTGAGTGGTTTTCTGTTTGTCCCATTCTTTCTAGGCATGTGTCTGAGCAGTTTTGCCTTTGCTCTGCCATTTTCCCCTGGAAAACATGCTCTTTAGCACTAAATTGGAACAAACGGCAATCCACAGAAAATGTGGTTGCTGTTTGTTCCACTTCAGCACTAAACAATGGGGGAAAGCGGTGGAACAAAGATGATCCCTCAGTGTGTCATCCAACAAAGCACAAGGTTTAGACAAAGTTTGCCATAGGGAGACAACGTATGAGACTGTTTTTGGATCAAATGTGAAGCCAAACTATGCCTTAGTTTGCAGAAGCAGAGGAGGGAGGACAAAGTGGCCATGATCTCCTCTCCAGTTATACCTTTCATACGGTAAAGGTAAAGGTACCCTTGCCCGTCAGGGCCAGTTGTGACCAACTCTAGGGTTGCGCGCTCATCTCACTCAAGAGGCCGGGAGCCAGCGTTTGTCCGCAGACAGCTTCCGGGTCACGTGGCCAGTGTGACTAAGCCGCAGCTGGCAAACCAGCGCAGCACATGGAAACGCCGTTTACCATCCCGCTGGAGAGCGGTCCGTATTTATCTACTTGCACTTTGGGGTGCTTTCGAACTGCTAGGTTGGCAGGAGCTGGGACCGAGCAGCGGGAGCTCACCCCGCCGCGGGGATTCGAACCGCCAACCTTTTGATCGGCAGGTCCTAGGCACTGTGGTTTAACCCACAGCGCCACCCGCGTCCTTAGCCATATTTTGGCTCGGCTTTTATGAACCATGCCAAAATACGACAGACACCTTAGGAAGCTAACTTGGGGTGTCATGAAAGGGCAGCAAATGGTTAGCTATTTGATTTATTACAGTGCCAGTAAGCAGAGCTGCCAAAATAATTTGGCCAGTCCTGGGTACCATGTACCTCAACAGGGGTCATGGGAATAGCCAGGATTTTTGTTGGGGAGGGGGAAGAACCTCAGATTTGTATTGATTTAGGGAGAGCAGCTGCCCCCCTTGTCCCCCCCCTTGGCTACACCCATGACAGGGGTGAGGTTTTCTATTTGTTACTTTATCTCAAGCAGCAAAATGTATGACAGCCTCCCCTCCCACTTTTTCACAAGTGTGGTTTTATGTGACGGAATGGAAGGGTGCCTCCAAGCGTATGACTTTCTTCTCCTTACCTCAAGGGCATCAAATCCTTAATGGAACAGAAGTTGCCCTGATCCATCGCTTCGGGATTTCCTTAGGCTGTGGGAAGCGAGGAATACATCCATTAAACTGCGAAGCAGCCGGCCCTGCCATTAGGCAGAAACTGAGGCTGCATACACACCGCACACCCAAAGCACACAACTTTCGCTCATCTCCCCAAGAATCTTGGGAACTGTAGTTTGCCCCTCTCAGAGCCACCATCCCAGCACCCCATTAACAAACTACAGTTTAGATGTATGGTGTGCAGTGCCGGATTTACGAATAAGCTATAGCTTAGGGCTCCACTCTCTTGAGGGGAAAAAATTGGATGTACATTTCCAAAATAAAAGATAAAAAACAAATAAAATAAAACCTACATACAGCAACAGTGTTTTGTTTTGTGTAGGCTCCTATGACGTAAGTCATGGGCCCCGCCTGCTAGCCTGCTCCCTAAAATATCACTGGTTTGCTCATTTCTATATATAGGGTGCCTACATTCCTCATGGACTGGTTGCATGGCAACATGTGCAAATGGATTTAGATACCTATTAGGTCCATATAGCATATATTCAACACAAAAAACAGCGACGATTTGTTGTTGACAAAGGACAGCTGGACATATAAAGGGCCCCATTACCTTCAGTAGCTTAGGGCCTCATCAAACCTAAATCTGGCCCTGATGGTGTGTCAACAGTTGATTTTGGGGCACCATTAAAGGACCATAGCTGTCAACCTTCCCTTTTTTTGCAGGAAATTCCCTTATTTCAGCGCTGTTTCCCGCTACTATGCCGGATTGTTAGATATCCCGTAGACTGTCCCCAGGACAGGTGAGGCTGCTGATCCCTTACAGTGGTACCTCGGGTTAAGTACTTAATTCATTCCGGAGGTCTGTACTTAACCTGAAACTGTTCTTAACCTGAAGCACCACTTTAGCTAATGGGGCCTCCTTCTGCCGCTGCGCCGCCGGAGCACGATTTCTGTTCTCATTCTGAAGCAAAGTGCTTAACCTGAAGCACTATTTCTGGGTTAGCGGAGTCTGTAACCTGAAGCGTATGTAACCTGAAGCGTATGTAACCCGAGGTACCACTGTATTTTCAAATCTGAAAGTTGACAGCTATGGAAAGGACAGCGCCTTGCCATTGAACCGTTGTGGCGTTTTTCCCTGTCAGGATGGGGGAAGAAGTATTTTGCGGGGCGCTTTGCCTCAGGAGCCTAAAATACTTAGCCGGCCTTGGGCTGTAGGCGCGCTAGGCAAAGAGGAGGGAAGGAAGGAAGCGCGCCATTTGCAGCTCCGCTTGAGGCAGCCCTTCAAGGCCTTGCTTGGTTCTCCGCTGCCCAAGGGGGAGGCGGAGCAGCGTCGCCCTGTGTGTCAGAGGGAGATGCAGGCAGGCCCGGCAGCGGCGCGGCGGGAAGGAGGGAGCTCGAGTGAGAAAACGTCCCGAGCCCTGACGCTGCATCCGAAGAATAGGAAAGGAGCAATATGATCAATATGGTTTCTTTGTTGGGCCTCGCTTACCTCGGCGGGAGACCATCTGCTCCCTGTCAATGGATCACCTGCTTGTCTGGCTTGTTGGCCGGGCAACCGGTGGGTGGAGGGAGATTAAGCGGGAGCGGCCGGGGAAGGGCCTGTTTTTTGTTCCCTCTCGCGCTGTGAGGAGGGCGGGGAGGGGGAAACATGGAGCGGGCGGGGAGAAGGCCGGGCTCGGCTGGAAGCTGAAGCCGGCTGCGTTCGCCTTGCTCCTGCCTCGCCGCCGTCAAAGGCCGCGAGGCTCGCAGGGCGCGAGGGATGCTTTTGCACATTGCTCAGGGTGAAGGTGCCCAGGGTCAGCCCCGCACACCCCTCGCGGCGGAGCTTCTTCTGCTGAAATGCTGAAAGGAGACGGGGGTGTCGGTCGAAGAAAGGGCCTACTATATTGCACCACCGCACAATAAACCGATAGTCCAAAAAATTGTGGTTGCTTGCTCCTCCAGGGGCCTCGCTTGGAGGGGTGGCGTGGTGAGGAAGGGGTTTGACAAAGGGGGTCGCATCTCTCCTGCCTTCAGAGATGTGTGTGTGTGTCGTTTTACCAAGGCACTTTTAAAAATGCTGATTTATTTATTTTTTAAAAAATATTGTTTAAGGGGTGTGGGGGGGAGGAAGGAGACAACAGCTTCAGTAAACCGTGCAATTGGAAAACATGCATCAAAACAGATTCTGAGATGTAAGCACGCTTAAGCAAATGTAGATACAGTGGTCCGTCCCCCGTCCCCCCCAAGAATTGAGCCCCACTGATTTCACTGGGGTTTACTACGAAGTGCAATACTGTAGTTACCCAGTTATAATAAATAAGTACCTCTGCATAGGATTGTGCCTGAGCTCATAAACGTACTTGCCAGGATATGAGCCCAAGGAATTCAGAATGCCACCCCTTTATTTCTTTTTTTATATATAAAAATGGAAGATGGAGGAAATGCTAACTATAGTTTGGGACATATTGGATAAAGATATGCTGATTTTGCTTTTTGGGGGGTAAATTTGTTTATTTAAAAAGCAAGGCACATAAGCAAACTTTTGGGATCCAACCCTTAAGAAACTAAGCCACTGCAATCCTAACTATATCTACTCAGAAGTAAGGCCTGCTGAATTCAGCTGGGCTTACTCCCAAGTAAGTGGAGTTAGGGTTGCAGTCTTAGACTCTGGATAATATCAACATGGGAAGTGTAATGTCTAAACTGTGAAGAACCCAATCCTATCCCAGGGCTAAATCATATTCAACACTAGCCTTATGCTGTATTAAGAAAACATTGCAGCCATTGCTGTAGATGTTGGTGTTGAATTTAGGGACTTAGAGGTGCAAATCTTGTGCTCTTACTGAGCTGCTCAAGAACAACTAACTTTAGTTTATTTGTGTGTGTGTGTGTGTGTGTGTGTGTGTGCATGCTGCTCTTCATCTATGAACAATCCCAGAGCAGGCACAATTTATGGAAGTGATGCTCAGTGCAGCTCTGTTGTGTCTTGTAAATTTATTATTATTACTCATCAATAAACCACCCCTTTCTGACACATGCATCCTATTCATCCCATTGAATGAAACACAGGTGCTGTAATCTAGCCCTACAGTTAGTCACTGCATCATTCATTTTATGCATATTTTCATGGTAGATATATTTCAAATGGTAAAAAAAGAAAGAAAAGTAATTAGGCATCAGCTTAGATTGTTACAAGGATTTCTTCTTTAAGCCAGAGGCATGTGACAAGATGGCTTGGCACACTCTCCTGTTTGCTCTGAAGCAAAACATATACTCTTCTAGTTGAAGGCGTATACAGACTACAGTGTCCTCATTACTTTCATTTGAACTACAACACTTAAGCCCAGCAGTGAATACTCAGGCTAGGGAAGGACCTATGTCAAAAGTGGGCAGCACCAGAAAAGCATTTCACCCCAGATTTGAAGGGGCCTTTAATGAGCCTTCAAATGAGATCTGTGTGGTTACGAAGGTAAGAGCAGGAATTTGCATACACGTCAATCTTGCTCCTTCCCTCTAATTCCAGAGTTTTCATATTGACAATACAGTGCGTGACTGAATGTGCTCGCTGGCCACAAGTTGAATGTTTCACTTCCAACCTGGGGGGCTTCAGTTCTGCAGTCCCTGCAATGGGCAGCATCCCCAGCAACTCGCCACCAGGGGCAGTAGGGCCAAACAGAGTTGTACTGTGGTATTTGCTGGAGATAATGGGGAGAACCAGTGGGAGCCGATAGTCAGATCGCCTGAAGCCACCCTGAATTTTGAACAGGGGCTCAGCTCTTTCCAATCCAAATCTAAGCTTAAACATGTGTGACTGCCATTGCATATAGCCATCCTTTATTACTCTGGTCTTTTCTTTTCCTCCCACCCTTTCATCTGTTACCTCCTGTTCTGTCAACATTTGGGTTGCAGGCTTTTAGGGAAAGAGTATTGTCTTGTTGCTTATATTATCCCCCATAAAGCAGCATGTACATTGACAGTACATCAATGTCCATCTCCCTGTTCCCTTCTTTGTGTTAGCTCGTGTCCTGAAGGGCAGAGAATTGTCCTCTTATACCAGTCAAATTGATGGTGCTGTGTAAATGATTACAGTAATAAATGGAAACAGTGCTGTGGAAATGGTAAACGACAAGCTAAAACTGCATCAAAAAGTAGATGTAAACAATGGGTTGTTATTTATTTGTTGTTATTATTGTGAAGGCATTTCTGCTTCAGAACCCAGTAGCTTGGCTTGTTTTCCATGCAAGATATGTCTTGTAAGCTAAAACAATGTCCATGAATCAAGCAAAGAGTTTGCAGAATTATTTGTTTCAGACAGGAAAATCTGTCAACACAGGTAAATAGAATTATCTGGCTCAAACCTGGAGATGGAGAAAAGGGCCTTCTGAATGCACTTTCAAGGATAATTAAGTGGCAGCGCTGGATGTTGTTATCCTTTCCAGCACACTGGAGCTCCGTTTCAGGATGATGATGTGAAGCTCCGAACTTTATGTGGCGTCTGCCATGCATCACTGAAAGACAAAGCATGGCTTCCAGTTAATGGTTGCTTATTTCCCAAGAGGCTGTCAAAACATGTAAAGTGCCAGGAGGAGATATCATTTTAATATGAGAAACCTCATTTTTAAGTGGTACTTTTATACATTAAAAAGGCATGCTTCGGAACGGTTCTTTTTGCATGAGTAGCATAATGCATGGAACGAATATTCAGGGCTTGCAACTGCTAAGGGCCCACATCCCGGCAGGCAGAGGGGCCACTGACAAGAGCCCCCTGGACCTGCTCTTACTCTTCACCATTGCAGCATTGCACCATTGTTGGCTTTCTGCCCAGCAAGCAAATAGGTGGTAGCAGTGATGGGAAAGAGGTGGTAGAATCATAGAATTGTGGAGTTGGAAGGAACCACAAGGGTTATCCAGTCTGACCCCCTGCAATGCAGGAATCTTTAGTCTGACATGGGGCTTGAACCCACAACCCTGAAATTAAGAATCTTGTGTTCTACTGACTGAGCTACACAAATGAAGAGTCTTGCCCAAAAGCTTTTCCGAAGCAAGAGCTCATGCAGCAAGGCCTCTTTAAAATATGGCCCCATCTGCACTGTACATATAAAGCAGTATCATATCACTTTAAATATAGATGGCTTAACCCAAAGAATCCTGGAAACTGTAGTTGCTTAAATATGCTGAGTGTTGTTAGAAAACCCATATTCTCCTTAGAAAACTACAGTTTCCAGAGTTCCCTGGGGAGAGGGGCTGATTGTTTAACCACTCTGGAAATTGTGGCTCTGTGAGGGGTCTCCTAACAACTCCCCACATCCTTAAACTAATTACGAGGATTCTTTGCCTTGTCTACTCTAAAAGGATAGGGCAGACATGGCCTCTGTATATCCATGGGTGAACACTCCTTGGAATCACTCACTTCGTTCTGAGTTAAGCAATATCACCCATAAAGCAGGCCTGCCAAGGGTTTGGGTATGTGAACTGTCCTCATGCCACAGGCAGATCTACAGTATCAAAACATTCAACGAGAGACTCCTTCGTTCCATCGAGGAAAGACACCGTTTGTCTGTGCTGAGAAGTTTGGAATCCTGCGAGCCCTTTATTCCATTGAAATGTATCCTCTGCCCCACCCCAGTTGCTACTTGAGTCCCAGAAGAGGTTAACATGCACAGCAGCCATTGCTTGCAAGGAGTGGGGAAATGCCATGTGCAGCCGCAGCTTCTTTTCAATGCACTTGAGGCTTTTTAAACACTCTGTAAACGTCAGGGTTCCTCGTAAGAATGCTGGCACTTCCCTCTTGAGAATGGATGGTGCCTCTCTGGCTACATAAGCAATTATCCTCCCACCCAGAAAATAAGAAATAAAGGGAAAGATCATACTGTATATACAGGCTCAGATTCAGCTAAAGTTCTGTTGCACGTGCGTTATGGCTTTAAAGCACATGGCTTCTCCCAAAGAATCCTAAGGACTGTGGTTTGCTAAGAGTGCTGGGAATTGTAGCTCTGTGAGGGGTAAACTTCAATTCTATGGAGTCTTTGAGAGAAGAATACGGTGTGTGTGGATTTACAGTGGAATCCTAGGCATGTTTGTGCTGAGCAACCCTAAGCATTTATCTCAGCAAGGTATTTTCAGCACCTGTATTAGACAGTGCCTTCCTACAAATACGTTGTGGAGTCCGGTACACCTGAAAAAAAACTTTTTTTTCTGAATCAGTCTCAGGTTTAATCTAATTTTCTTTGTAGCTTGCTGCCACTGAATAAGTTGGTCCTTTTCTATATAAGAAGTTCCATAGCTCTTCCAATATACCTTTTTTATCTGCATAATCTGAAAGCTAGTTTCCACACACACACACATACACACACACACAGCACTGCCTCTCTGCTTTTAGAAATCAGCATTGCAAAGACTTGCTTTTATTCAAATGGAGATGATGAAGGCATCTGAACAGTCAAAGAAAGGGAGGGAAAGTCGGGGGGGGGGGCTATGCTGGGGATCTGTTAATTAATTATTGTGGAGATGGGCAACAGAAATGTGTCAGCATAAACAACATATGTGTTCTGTCCCCCTATTCCTCCCAGGAACATTTTGAGTTTCCCCTCTTCCTGTCACTAGGCTGCCATAAGCTTCCAAAATATCACCTGAAATAAAAAAAAGTTTCCCACACACACAAATACACCTAAAATTTTTGCCATTGCTCCATGTAAAGTTGATTGCAACAGCAGCAACTCAGTTTGCCTATTCCTTGCAACAAGCTAAAGGCAGTCAGCAAAGCTATGCTTTGGGAATTGGTTACACCGGACCTAAAATGCATATCATAAGGACAAAGGGCTAGGAAGGGTTGTCAAGAACAGGGACCTGCACTGTATGAGCTGAGATGACACATGATATCATGAATAGCTCTTTACAAGTCTGCTGAGTAAGAAACGCCTGCCCCTTTTCAGACTCTCAGCACTTAACAAAAGATTTGCAGGAGCAGGCATATGGGGTAACCAAAAATTGTGCAGGCCAGAAATTTTTGTGGGCTTCTTTGAATGCTCTGATCACATATGTCCAAAGGTGTAACTAGAGATGGGTAAGCTTCAATGAGTTCGATCTGGAATGGGCTCACCCAAAATGAGCTCGATATGAACCAGTCTGAATTAGCAAAAAATAAAAAAATTAAAAAAGGAAAGAAGAGATACACATGAAGGAAATTTGACAGAACAAATTAATAGAATAGAATTAGTAACCATGACCGCAAAACTAAGGAATAAGGATGAGTTAAAGATAAGAGGAGAGTAGAGGTGTTTTGGAGATTATCTTAGAGGATACAATATGCAATTTGACCTACATAGGAGGGACACGGGACGAGCTGTGGTCTAAACCACTGAGCCTCTTGGGCTTGCTAATCGGAAGATCGGCAGTTTGAAACCCCACAATGGGGTGAGCTCCCATTGCTCTGTCCAAGCTCCTGCCAACCTAGCAGTGCAAATAGGTACCAAAGTGGCGGGAAGGTAAATGGTGTTTCCATGCGCTCTGGCACTCATCACGGTCATCCGTGCGCCAGAAGCGGTTTAGTCATGCTGGCCACATGACCCAGAAAGCTGTCTGTGGACAAACGCCTGCTCCCTCGGCCTAAAGCAAGATGAGTGCAGCAACCCCATAGTCGCCTTTTCTGGACTTAACCATCCAGGGGTCCTTTACATTTACCTTTACCTAACATATGAGCAGCAGATAACATCAAAAAAGGAAGACTTGAAATGATAATGGGTGAAATATCCGGATATGCAGCAGATCAAGATTTCCCTCGAATGCCACAGACAGCTGGATGGGAAGTCTTAGGAAAATAGATGAGTGGTGGATACTGCATGATGTGTGTATAAAAGCTGTTAAAATTTCACAAATAAAAGTTTTTTTGAAAAAACGAATTAGCTTGGTTTCAGCTGAGGCCCGTTCTGAGCGCTATGTCTCATGGGGCATCTGATGATATACCTGTAATGAGGAACATGGCAATGCCTCAAATCCTTCAGTGTCCCTGTTTTCCAGGGCCAGTCCTGGATTTACAGAAGCCATCCCAGCTTCTGAGTTGATCCTGGAACGTCCTGCTTTTCCTTAAGACATCCCTATTTTCAATGGCAAAATGTTGGGGACGGTATAATGCCTTGTTATGAACCAAGAAGCCCTGGGAGGATACAGGGCACTGATACAGGTTTACGTTGCCACCAGCTGGGGAGCTGGTCCATGCTGCCATCCCTGAGCATGATGCAGGTGATCAGGGGAATGTTAAACTGGAGACTGGCAGATAAGGACCATCTGACCTGAATCTCACAGCCCCAGGGCCTCCTAGAGTCCTTCCTCTTGCCCCAAGGAATTGAGTACCTTTCATACCTCCTTAACCGTCCAATGGTAGAGGAAGCACACAAAGCAAGAATCAATGGAAATCAGGAGAAAAAGCTGTCCCAACTCCAGTTGTTCAAAAGGATGGATTGGAGGCAGAGGCTGATAAGTTTACCTCCAGCCTTTGAGCAGTTCTGCTCACTAGGAGCTAGCCTTAATCGTGTGACAAGAGACCTGCCTTCCTTGTTTTCTCCGTGAAAACAAAACATTTGATGGCATATAGTGTGGTGCAGTGGTTATAGTGTTACACAAGGACCTGGGAGAGCGGGGATTCAAATCCCCACTCAGGCACAAAGGTCACTGGGTGACCTTGGGCCACTCACTATCCCTTGGCCTAACTTACCTCACAGAGTTATTTCGAGGTTAAAATGTGTGGGAGAAGAACCATATGCCACCCCCTCCAGCTTTGTGGAGGAAAGGTGAGGTGCAATATATATGTGTGTGTGTGTGTGTGTGTGTGTGTGTGTATACACACTGTGTGTGTGTGTGTGTGTATATATATATATATATATGGAAATAACAGTAACAATAATAATAAATAAATAGCATAATATGTTGACCAGGTTTTTCAGTTCACCTTTTTTTTTTATCACCACGGTGTCACATTAAGCCCAACCTGTTTATCAGTCTTGGTGAGCTTTGCACAGTGCACTAATTATGTTACTCTTAAAATCTTCTGACCTGCTAGCTATGAGCCAGAAATAGAGAGGATATCAGGATAACGGGTGACAGTCATTCAAGTTGCCAGCATTTTCCGGCTTCCCGTTATGACAGGGTGTGTATCTAGGGGTATAGAGACATATACTTTGGCCTTCAAAGAGGTCACATAAAAACCTCTTTTCAGCCCACAGGGAAGGTGAAAATGTAGCATGCATACAAAGGGGAACTGTGTTTCAGCTGCCAGGACCGGAACTAATGACAGTCAAACAAAAGTTCATAGCTCAGTTCAATCAACGAGCTTGACAGGCAATGGTTCCTCTCAGTTCATTTGCGTTGGCAAAATGCAGGCAGCTCCTTAGAAAGATTGTCTTCTATGGGCTTCAGTGAGCAGCTAAAAGTTGTGTCATGTGATTCTCCACCTCCCATTTTATCCTCACAACAACCCTGCGAGGTAGAGAGAAAGTGACTGCGCAAGGTCACCCAGTGAGCTTCTTGGCAGACTGGAGATTTTAATGTAGGTCTCCCCATTCCTAGTGTGAAATCTTCACAATAACACTCTGCTGGATTAGGCAGGACTGGAATGCAGATTTTGGATTGAGCAGGGAATGTTCAGTTGTTACTGCAGACAATTCGCTTCAGAAGCAGTGACAGCGGGTGCCCATTGGGACCGATAGGGTAGAGGGCAGGGAGACTGACAGTAGGTGGCGCCAGAGCCAAAGACAGGCAGTGCTAACAACAGCTTTGTACACACTCCTGTATCCACTGTGTTTCTGCTGCTGGTTCGAGAAGCTGTATACACATGGCCTTAGCCACAACGTATATCTATCTGTATCTAGGCTGGTGTTTTTCATGAAATGCTGCAATTTAGTGATGGACTCCCCTTCATTGGAGGTTTTGAAACAGAGGCTGGATGGCCATCTGTCAAGGACTCTTTAGCTGTGATTCCCACATTGCAAGGGGTTGGACTAGATGACCGTTGGGTTCCCTTCCAACCCCAGAATTCTGTGATGTATTTTCCCCCAAACCACCTTCAATCCAAATTCAGAAAAAGAATGACCTAGCTTTGTTTTAAGCCAGTAACATGTACACAGCCTAATTCCAATTTCGCCCCCATCCTCCTTCCTGCTGAGTTCCACATGGACAAAACTGAGGCTAAAGAGGAGGAAACTAACCAGCTGATGACTTTGAGGTTGTGACCCATTTGCATTTCTCTCCCCACCCCCCCACATTCCATGCATTACTGCTTCCACACTACAGATATGTTCAAGCTAAAATGCAAACAAAACCCAGTTTGCCAACCATGTGCAGTTTTGCATTTTAAACTCACTGCATGTTAGCTACAGCAATAAAATGGCAGTTCGCTCCTGCTATCCTGACGCTAAATATGTTCCCTTGGGCACATAAGCACCATCCATAGAAATGGATAATATATTTGTAATGTGCAAATAATAAAATGAGCATCAGTAACCATGTTCACGCCCAGTCAGCCACACGCTGACTATAAAACATTTTTTAAAATAAGGAAGGAAGGATGCCATGGCGACTTGATTCAGCGCTGGTGGGCTTATGCTGGCCAAGGTCCTGATGCAGAGCCTATTAGCTCCTTCCACTGTCATCTATTGCAAGAGGCAGACATTATACACTAGAATCTTAGAATTCTAGTAGAGTTGTAGAGTTGGAAGGGACCACAGGGTCATTTAGACCAACCCCCTGCAATGAAGGAATCTTTTGCCCCATGTAGGGCTCGAACCCACGACCCTGAAATCAAGAGTCTCGTGCTCTACCAACTGAGCTATCCCAGGCCCTTTAAGTAGTAGTACAGAAATTGTAAGAGAAAGTTGCCCCAGGCTTTCCTGGCTTATTACCCTGCAAAGATTTCCCATATATTTTTGTTGAGATCCTACACAAAGGATTGTCCGAAACAATTAAAATAAAATAAAGATGTTAACATTTGAGTTACACAGACACATGCAATATGTCTCTGAATACCAGTTGCTGGGGAAAGAGGCAGGAGTTGTGGGCTTCTCATAGGCATCTGAATGGCTGCTGTGTGAACAAGGCTGCTGCACTAGCTATGTCTTTGGCCTGATCCTGCAGTCCTCTTCTTAACGCACATTTTTAACTAACGTAACGCCAGCATGTAATCTTGGAAGCAGAAGTCTACACCTCTGCAAGGAAATATGATACGAATGTGTTCAGGAGCCACCAATTTCAGAATGGTAGCCGTTAGATTTCTAAAAGTTGGTCAGGGAAGCGAGAAAGGTGGTTGAAATGGCAGCTATTTCAACCGGCTCTATAATCTACTGCAATTGCTTTTATTCTGCTGCCACCTGGTGGAAATAACATTAAGTTTGCTTTGATACTTGGAATCCAGGCATTCTGGGTCGCATAGTCACAACTGTTCTCCTGAAACTGATCTTAGGTCTTGCAGTACTCTTAAGGCTGGTCTCATAACCATTTATAACCATTGCACTTTATGATGATGATGATTTATTAAATTTGCATACCTACGCCCTACACCCGTAGATCTCTGTGTGGTTGACAACATAAAACTGTAATATAAAATTAAAAAGTAATAAAAATAAGTACAAACCAAAAAATCCTTACTCCCACAATACATTTAAAAGGGCATTGGATGTCAGTTAGCCAAAGTGCCTAAAGGTGCTTTAGAGGTGGCCCAGGGGCTCCTAAATTTTCATAGTGGGTCCTGATCTCCTTCCCACCCTTTCTTAAAACCTTCCCCCCTTCAAAAAAACACTTTGCTTATATGGAAGGGGATCCAGTGGCCCGCTAGATGTTGTTGGGCTCCGACTCCCCAAATCCCTGACCATTAGCCAGGCTGGCAGAGGCTGAAGGTGTTGTTGTAATCCAACAACATCTGGAGGGCCACAGGTTCCCCACTACTGGCTTACAAGGTAGTTGGATTCACTGCAAAGTGCACTGCTAGTAGAACTCAACAGGAAGTAGGAGAGAGGAGAAACTAGAATTGGTGGGCTCTGCCTGCTAATGTCTGTGGCACCATCTACAGTTGGGCTCCCCACTTTCCACCCTACCAGTCCCTATACGCACCAGCTGCCACTGCTTTTAAGTACCTAGCAGCACTTTAGTTGAGAAAAAGCCTCTTATTGGTAACAGCAGGCCTGGCCAACTTTGCTTCTGGTTACCTCACAAATAACTTCTCTATAATCTGTCTGCGATGATGGGCTGGTTGGATGCAGAAGAATGGTGGGAGGAACCAACTGAGGAATCACTAAGGGAAGAAGGTGCAGAGCTTTGGGAGTGGTGGTGGGACAATGATGAGTGGTCACAGGGAGAAGACGGGGAGGAGGAGGTGTCAGAAGCTGAAGAGGTAGCAGGGCTTAGTGAGCTGGGAGAGTGTGTGTCAGAAAGAAGTTCAGAATCAGAGGCAGAAGCTGAAGCAGGAGGGAGGCCAAGAGGCAGAGATGAGTCAGGCTGGTGAAGAGTCCTGGGCATCTCCCCCTCCTGCTATGACAAGCTCCCCACTCCACTGACTGCCAGAACCAGAAGAGGCATGAAACAGGAGGAGCAAAGAGAGCCACACAGGTACAGTCTCTGAATGCTTGGGGAAAGCCCTCAAGATGAAGATAGATAGATGGCTTGGGGGTACCTTTAGTCTTGGCAACTGATTTCATAGAGTAAGACCTACTGGGAATGAGCTGCTGTGCTCCATTAGGCCTGCACCCACTCAAGTATGTGAAGATCATCTTTTTGCTAATAAAAAGTTAACTCCAACTTTTAACTGTGTGATTTACTGGCCGGTTTGCTCTCTGACACTCTAGGTGGTGGTGGTGGTGGAGAGAATCACTTAATCTCACATCATTTTATAATTTTCAGTGTGATAGTTCAGGTCTTGGTCCATATAAAATTGTTGTGTAGATAAGAATGGGTGGTGGGGACTTGTATGCTATCCTGTACTCCTTCTAGAAATGGGTGGGACAGCAATGTGACTAATAAAGGCACTGAAAAGTATGATGTGTCGTTGGGGATATGCAACATTGGGTGCTGCAGTCTTCAAGCAACGGGTGAGAATGTGGGAACGGGGCCTTTTTCTCTACGGCCTTTTAGATGGAAGGGGCCTCTAAGAGTAATTACCAGACTCCCTCGAGGTCTCATGCAATGCCGTCGGTGGTCCCCTGCATTGTCCGAGCGCCGCTTGTCTCGCTGATACGGCTTCCCTTAATGTTCCTCCTCAGCGAAGGCTTCTGCACTGTTGCTTCGGATAGAGCTGCCTTTTGTTTGCAATTTCACCAGCTGAGAGAGTCTTTTAAGAACAAAGGGAGCGAGCAAGCTGCAGAGGCCGCTGGAAAGATCTAATCTGTGGCTAAGACCACCCCTTGACTGACAGCGTGCACCACCATCAGCTGTATGCCCCATGAACACTTTCTCATTTCAGTCAGCTGTCTTTGCCTTCTCCCTCATTAGCGCTGATGAAAAGCGACAGGCTGCAGCAGACGCAGAGCATTCCTCAGCATACCATCTGCAGCTCCGGCCGAAGGCTTCCAATGGGCTTTCTCATAATTTATTAGTTCTGTCAGTCTCTGCCTCTCACACACCCATACAAAGATGGCTGCCATCATGACAGAAACCAAGATTTGTAACGGCACAACTCCTGCAAGGAGTTTCAGAGCAGTGCCCTGACGCTGAAGTATTCCATAAATTGCTGTGCCCAACTATAGCTTTCTCATTCTTAATGCTAAATGAAATTATTTGTCCTTTGCTGCAATCCAGGGACAGAAGCTGTAGGAAATGTTACAGCTCCCAGAAGCAATGTTTATGGTACCAAATATGAAATGGAGGCCAACAACCTATATCAATTTCACAAGAAACATTCCATGCTTTTATTGAAAGATTGACATTTCAGGTTTTTCTCTTCTCTTTTTTTTTCCAAATTGTTTTTTATTGAGTTTTTCCACAAACAAAATAAAACAATCTTTACAATCATTCTTAGTGTCGTCTTATTTACATTGCGTATAATCATGCCCCGACCTTCCCTCCTTCCCAGTTGCGGTTTTCTTAATATACATCTTCTCTTACAGTTTCTTCTTCATTTCTGTACATGTCACAAGAGTTATGTTAACCCTGCTGTAGATTTTAAACGTCTGCAATTAATTCCTATATATGTTACAAATTTACTCCATTCTTCTACAAACTTTGCCCCTTTTTGGCATCAGATTTTGTACGTCATTTTCGCTAATTCTGTATATTCAAATAGTTTAGCCTGCCATTCCATAATCGTTGGGATCTCCGGCAACTTCCATTTTTGGGCTACGAGGATCCTAGCTGCTACCATGGCATATTGAAATAATTTATGATCTTCGTTTTTTATTTCCTCCCCTATTATCCCTAATAGGAAAGCGTCCGTTTTTGGGGGGAATGTGTACCTAAAAAGTTTCTTGAGTTCATTATATATTAGATCCCCCAAATTTTTCATCTTTTCACATTCCCACCACATATGGTAGAGATCCCCATCCTTAAGCTTGCATTTCCAAGAGCCTTTGTTACCCAGTTTGTACATTTTCGCCGGTCAAATTGGTGAAAAAGGTTTTCCTCTTCTCAAATCCACTTTCTCACATAACAACACAAACAAACCACTTTCTCACTACCCACTAACAATATGAAAGCTTTTGAAAATCAAAGGGATGACTGCTTCCCTCAATGATGGGAGGTTGCATATCCCAATTTTCCCCATCTCAGAACTCCTCCTCCTCCGTGCCCTTACCCTTTCCTACACTCTCCACCTGCATCCATCCTAGATCTGATCTGCCTCATTACTTTTTCTGTGTTGCTCATATCTGTTGCCAAGAAGAGAGCACTTGAAGCACTTCATGGCTTTATGGGCTGTTACTGTTTACCACCATGTGTTGGCGTGTTGCTGGTTTCCACTGCTTGTTTCGCCCAGCTGCGTAACTCTGTAGATTGAGAGCCAGTGTGGTGTAGTGGTTAAGAGCGGTAGTCTCGTAATCTGGGGAACCAAGTTCGCGTCTCCGCTCCTCCACATGCAGCTGCTGGGTGACCTTGGGCTAGTCACACTTCTTTGAAGTCTCTCAGCCCCACTCACCTCACAGAGTGTTTGTTGTGGGGGAGGAAGGGAAAGGAGAATGTTAGCCGCTTTGAGACTCCTGAAGGGGAGTGAAAGGTGGGATATCAAATCCAAACTCTTCTTCCTCTTCTTCTTCTAGATCTGTTATTATAATTTTATTTTTTAGCGTAGAAGTGAACAACTGTAAATATAGGTGCTGGGGTCCTGCATTCCACTGTGTTCCACAGCCTCTTTTTCCCAGCTGCTGATATGGCTACCATACATAGGAACCAACTCCCAGGGGCTGTGGGCGCTTCAGCCCCCATAATAAAAATATTTGAGGGGGCCGGTCCCCCACAAAGTTGAAGGGCACTCCCATTCAAATGGTGTCTGTGCACTGCATCGTGTGATCAATTATGCGGGGCTGAGCTTACCTGGGCCACCACAGTATTTTATTTAAGTTGGTACCCCTACTGCCATAGAAACCTTTTTACTACCTATGCCATGCAATAACCACCAGCCCTTGCCACGATAACCCCTCCCTTCCTCCCAGTGCCTGTAAAGAAAGGGAAAAGCCTGTGCAGAACCAAAATGTATTCTGGTTTTCTGGAAATGCAGCACTGGAGTATTGTTGAGGGAAGGATTGAAGGAAATGTGTTGCCTGCTCTGTCTTCCTCTCTTCCACTAATGCACATGTGCCGGCAAATATGCAAGAGAGGGTAGATTCAAGGGCCACCTACAGGCGGACCATGGGAGGGCTAAGCAAAATGCAGCACATGAAACAAAATGCACTATATAAAACAAGGGAAGTGTGGACCTGTTTAATTGATAAACAGAGTTCTGTGAATCATTAACGAATCAGATAGGCATGGGATTACAGAGGTTTGGGAAATGGATTTTTCGTTGTGGTGTGTGTGAGCCATAGAATGCTCTCAGTAAGTCTGTGAGATACGCAGAACGCTTCCGTCTTCTTCACTGAAGTCTATTAGTAGTGTTCAGTAGAGGAAGTAAAACACTAGATATAAGAAAATAGAGACAGGTTCTCAACGTGCCCAGTGAAAGTTTACTGTGGTTAATTGCACAGTGCATTTGTGACTCCTCTTGCAAGATGCCACAAGGCATATAAGTAAGGTATACAGTTCCATAATATACACAAGCAGTTCGGGACTATTTGTGCATAACACATAATAAGCAATGCACTAGCAGAAGCTAGCGCAATGAGTCCTGCTAGCGGCTCCCTACCCTCTCCCACCCTTTACTCTCCCCCAATCTGTTTGGGTGAGTCAGGAAAACACCAGGACAACACAAAGAGGGGAGATTGTTCTGTCTGGAAGCAGAAATGCTGGCACTGATGGAACGATCTCCTTAGCGTGACATTGAATTCCACCCCAAGAGTCTAATATGTTCTCAACTATCGAAGAATGGCAGATGAAGATGATGGACTATATGGAACTTACCGAACTGACCAGGAGACTCCGAGACCAGAGAGAAGAGACAGTGGAAGAAGACTGGAAGAAGTTTAAGGAATATTTGAAAAAATATGTTAATATTTAAATCTTAGAATAGCTTTGGAAGTGGATATAGGCTGTAGGGTTAGAAGTAGAAGATAGTGTATTTTAAAACAGAATTATTTGTAAGTGATAAAATGTGAAGTTATTTTAAGTGTGATAAAAAAAATGGTTAGAAACTATGATATATTTAAACTGCTAAAGATGAAGTAAAATGAAAATCAGATAGATGGGACTTGAGGAAGCCCACTTAACAATGTTTAGAAAAGAAGGATATGACAAGAATTTGTTTGTATTGTTCGTTTTTCTGTTTTTGTTCTTTATTTGTGTTATAAAGTGAATAAAAAAATTCGGGGGGAAAGAGTCTAATATGTTCTGATGCACTAAGCTTTACTCAGAGTCAGCCCATTGAAATGAACGGACCTAACTTGTGTTCATTAATTTCAGTGGGTTTGCTATGACTATTGCTTCATTGAATACCACCCATAATATGGGAAATGCATGTCAGGGTGCAGAAATCTAATTCCGCAAACATTCCTAGTGAGACCTTAAAAAAAAATATCCACACAGGAGCATATTTTTGTGCTCTGGTATTTGCAGGCAGTGGGGAAGAAGCAAGTCTCATGGGAATGAAAGGGTGTGCCCCCCTCCCCCATCCTGGTGATGGATAAGGAATGTTTGGCTTTGTCTTGATCATAGCACAGGAAAGGGAAATGTCTGATTTCTAGCCTTTCTGAAAGCTGTTCTGGACCCCTGGTTGACACAGGATAACAGGAAAGAAGCCACATTGAACCCCTCCAGTTGCTGCAGTACCCTGTGAGTTGCCAAACAGGAACATAGATACAAGAAAAACAAATGATGCTTAATGTGAGTTACAAGGTTTTCGTTCTCTGCGTGCTTAATTTGAGTTCTTCTCTTTCCTTCTTTGTAGTGCAACTCAGGAACGGCTAGGAATCACAATCATACAAATCTTCCAATCTCTCAAATGTTATAATGGATCTTTGCAGCTCCCCTGGCCTTCATTGCACTAACCCCTTATCCTGCTTTCTCTCCGCTTGTGGCATGGTGGGAAAGCATCATCAGAGGCCACATGGTGCTCCTTCCATTTGCACCTTGCTGACCTCCATGCACCCCTCCCAGTGAACAACAGCCACCCACCTACTAGGATGTCAGCATATCAGTTCTGCCTTACCTGGGAAGCCACTTCTGTTTATTTCCAAACATTTTGAGAAAGTGGCACGAAGGAAGAGAGAATATCCAGCTTCCTCTCTGCTCCTGCTGCTCTGTGTTCCAGTGACGAGTCTCCGCAGCCTTACACCAGGGTAACATTCCCACTAATAGCAGGCTCAGGTTGTATAGGCTGAGAAGAACGGAACCGCAACAGGACCACTGAGAAACAAGAGGGAGGTATCAGCATGTTCAGGGAAGTCACGCCCCACCCCTGAAAAACCATTTCAAATAAACTTAAGAGAACAACCCTAGAATAAAAAGAAAAGCAAAGTCCGTTAAAGAATGAGCATGCTCAGTAGCAACAGAATAAAGGTAAAGGTAAAGGTACCCCTGCCCGTACGGGCCAGTCTTGACAGACTCTAGGGTTGTGCGCCCATCTCACTCAAAGAGGCCAAGGGCCAGCGCTGTCCGAAGACACTTCCGGGTCATGTGGCCAGCGTGACATCGCTGCTCTGGCGAGCCAGAGCCGCACACTGAAATGCCGTTTACCTTCCCGCTAGTAAGCGGTCCCTATTTATCTACTTGCACCCAGGGGTGCTTTCGAACTGCTAGGTTGGCAGGCGCTGGGACCGAACAGCGGGAGCGCACCCCGCCACGGGGATTCGAACCGCCGACCTTTCGATCAGCAAGCCCTAGGCACTGAGGCTTTAACCCACAGCGCCACCCGCGTCCCTAGCAACAGAATGTCAAGTGTCAATCAAGGAAGAGAATGGAGAACCAGAAAGGGGTGAAAAATGGAATGGGCTGCTAGAGAAGGGCATGATGGCTGGATGGCTGGTTACTTTATGATGAGGACTCTTGCTAGGAGGAGAGACTATACGGCACCGTTTAGTTGCAGGTCCCTCTTGGAATCTTGGATCTGCATTGGAATTGTTAGGAACATCAGTTTGTATCTGAGGATCCCAGAAGCTGCACCAGAACCAGCAGCAGCTTCTGCAAGCTGGCACACATGGGGCTGGCGGGGGCACATGTGCACCTCTACATAGTAATGAAGCCTTCTTGGGTGGATCCAGCTGCCCATGAATCACATACAGGCCACAAAAGTCAAAGTGCATGGATAGACCTATTGAAATAAAGGTCAAAATGAAACAATGGCCCGCAAGATGACTTGGCTGTACAGTATAGGCTTTCAGTATACACAGTCAACTGTAATGTATACACTGTAAACCCTGGAGAAACGATTGACTTCCCCTGCACATAATAGATCTGATGAGTGCGCAGGAAATCTCTCTGCCTTGTCCTTTCCTATGCTATAATTTTTAGAATTTTTATCTTCTTTCTTTTTTAGCAGAACATTCTCAAAAAGAACAATACATGGCCACAGTGACAGGTTGGAGGTTTATTTGTTTGGTGCTTGTGATTAATGTTTTCCAGTTAGATAAAAGTCTATTCAGAGAGGCTGTGATTGAACTAATCTAGTTAGAGGCATGGGAAGATTTCAATGAATAGCATTGGTCAGTCTTGTACACAGACGAAATCTTTTGGGCTCTATGCAAAGGAAACAAGAAGAATTTGCACTTGGGACACATGGGAAAGAAAATATTCTAGTTTAACCACATGCAATTTAAGAAGATTCATTTTCTGGTAACTAATTAGGAACATGCACAGCTGCATCATATTAATTCAGACTATTTCTCTGTCTAGATCAGCATTGTCTATCCTCCAGGTCTCTCCCTGGTCCTCAGAACTCTTCCCAGGCCACATCCAGTATGTCCAGGTCATACCCCACCCCAGGCCCTGCTACTCACACGCACACAAACACACACACACACACGTGTTTTTGCCTGGCTGGAGAATGTCCTTGATTGTCTACATGGAGGTTAGAAAGGGATGTGAAAGTATGTATAGAAACTAGCCTACTACCCCTCCCATCCGTCAGTATTCCATGGAAACTGAGCATACTCAGACTACATTGTGCTGGGTTTTTAGGAGGAGGAACCTCTTCTTAGGATTTCTTTCTATATATACTGTATATGGAAATATCTGATCTGATCTGATCTCTCCTTCTTGTTTCCCTCCGTACTAGATTATAAGGTGCAATACACACACGTTGCCAGTAGAGGGAACCTGATCAGTAGCGGATGCTTACCTACATTCAACGAGGAAACGTGAGGATAAACTGTAATTAGAGAACCTGAAAGGGCCAATTTCAACTTCTGTTTTCCCCGGAGGATATCCCAAGGCATACCGGAAACAACGGGTTCAGTCCGTATCTGACCTTTGGCGGTATTCCTGATTAGAGCACCTCTGGTTTTGCCCTGGAAAAGTCAGTAGTGCAGTTAGGCCTGCAACTTATTGTGGGGGTTACATTCCAGGGAATCACGCCTAAAGCCAAAATCGCATCTAGTCAAGACTATATGTGATTTTAAAACTATATGTGATTTTAAATGGTGGGTGAGAATATAAAAGTCATTTTCCCCAGAACCTCGACCCTTTCCCACCTGCTTCTAATTTTTTGTTTGAAATTTCCACCTGTGGGAAGCTAAATGTGCACAAGTTGTGGACTTGCTGTATCTCATGACCAATATCATTTGGGTCTCAAAACTCTTGCAAAGCCAGTTTACACAAAATTAAATAATTACATGCAACCATCCACAATAAAGAAAAAGTACAAATCTGTCATTCCAAAAAGCTAAAAAAAAAAGCAACCCTTAGCTTTCCCATAAATAAGCCACTCAGCATTTTGCCTCCCTCTGATTCCTATAAAAAAAACGTTAGCATGGTTATACTGTAACACCAATGTGACATATTTTCAAATGCTATTCTGAAACTGGGACTTGGCGTTGTAAGATGCCATTGGAATTCTTTTTTTATAGAAATCTTCCTTTGATCTACTGACATCAACTGGGAGAGGACACTCCTTCAAATCCAAGCCCATTCCTCCTCTAGGACAGATTGACCAATTTAATTTCCCAATATCTCTAGAAAATGAAAGTTTTCTTCTGGATTTGTTCAGCCAAGGCAACAGAGCACTTCCATCCACTTTAATTGTGCAAACTTATATGTCTGGTATGCAAATAAATCCCTCCTGCAAAATACAGACAGTCTGGTAAAGGTAAAGGTAAAGGTACCCCTGCCCGTACAGGCCAGTCGTGTCCGACTCTAGGGTTGTGCGCCCATCTCACTTAAGAGGCTGGGGGCCAGCGCTGTCTGGAGACACTTCCGGGTCACGTGGCCAGTGTGACGAAGCTGCTCTGGCAAGCCAGCACCAGCGCAGCACATGGAAACGTTTACCTTCCCGCTATAAAGCGGTACCTATTTATCTACTTGCACTTAGGGGTGCTTTCAAACTGCTAGGTGGGCAGGAGCTGGGGCCGAAAGACGGGAGCTCACCCCGCCGTGGGGTTTCGAACCGCCGACCATAAGATCAGCAAGTCCTAGGCACTGAGGTTTTACCCACAGCGCCACCCGCGTCCCAGACAGTCTGGAGGCAGCCTCAAATGTTTGTTTGCACTGTGAGGCATGCAGGTAATTAGGACTGCTTTACAAAAACATGTGTCGTCTATCCTAGCCTTCTTAAAAGAATCGATAAGATATCACAACATGAAGTAAGCACTTGCTACAACTAACTGGAAACTTAGAGATGCTATTTTGCCCACCTCTGATAAGCCTTTTATTGTGCTCTGTTACACTCACATCTTTGCAATAAAATAAAATAAAACCAAGATCTGTCTCACTTCATTTAAGAAAGGTTAGTGGGTGACACATTGACTCATGACCAGAACTTTATCTTCTGTCACCAGTCCTCAGTGTCCTTGGAAATCTGCTGTCAACAACTCCAGAAATTGAGGAGGGGGCCCAGGGAGGAGAATTTGCACAGTAAAGTCTGGCAGGATGCCAGTTAGGAAGTGTTAAATGAGTTTGCTGTGAGCACTTTCTGCAACCACATGCATTTGGGCAGCCTTTGCTATCTAAGGTCAGGTTTCACATGCTCTCCATTCATTGCCTGCTTTGGGAGAAGGTAAAAAGGATATATTTTGAATGGCACTCGCTTTTGTCTAATAATGTAGATGAACTGAGCACGGCAGAATTTTGTAAAATTGTGTTGCTACGACATCAGCATTTACGAGCAACTATTTTTCATCATGGAGAAACACTTGGCATTTTTATTTCTCGTATCGTCTTTAATTACAAATACCATCACTTTAATGAAAACAGCTGAACAGGTAAGTAGTGTGCTTTGTTTTTAGATGACGATACCAGAGTTTTTCATGAGGATCCATACTGGATGTTTATAGAGAAAGGAGGAGTAGCTATGGATAAACCTGTTGGCTGGTATTCAACTAACTTTTACTCGCAGTAGGCTCTCTGAAATTAATGAACATGATGAAGTTAGGTCCATTAATTTCAATAGGTTTTCTCTGCTTAGTTGACTATCTCCCATAAACACACCTACAGGCGAGAAATTGAGTTTGAACAGGTACAGAGTAAAACAGGCAGAGGACTTGAGCCTGATCTCTGAGATAGATTTTAGAACTAATCTTGGACTCTCTTGGCTCTGAAATGTTGGTGTATCCATTGTTCTCTCCATGAAAGAGATTTGGGTAACTAAGGCTACGCACTTCTTTTGAAATAAGTGCTGTTGTGCATAATGGGGCTTACTTCTGAGTGGACATGCATAAAATTTACTGAGAAGCAGTGCTTTTTTTCTGGGGGGACGCAGACCCCTAAACATTTTGTGAATCTAAGTTTGGCCTCATTGAGGGGCAGTATTTCAATATGAGTAGGAAAATGAGAGTACCCCTAAACATTATTTAAGGGAAAAAGCACTGTAGAAAAGTAAAGTTTCCCAAGGAGCTGGGGTTCTATGTCAGTTTGGGTTCTCTCAGCTTCTACTTTTTCTAGTCTTAAATCCAGCTCTCAACATTTCTGCAGCAATTCGCCATTTTTTTAAAAAAAAATCTTCATCATGAAAATTCCTTAGCAGAAGACTGGAAGAAATTTAAAGACTATCTGCAGAAATATTATAAGATTAATGAATGTTAGAATGACATCAGATTGAATGTAAAAGGTTATTAGTAAAAAGTTGTAAATTTAAAAGATTTAATATTTAAGATATTAAAGGGATTAAGCTATATTAAGATATCAAAATTAGGATAAGGATCAATTAAGGCAGAGGGAAGGGATTTGCTGATTAAATTTAAGATTTGGAATACAGTGAAGGGAGGTGTGGGGAAGTCGGTGAAATAAGGGAATGCAAGAATTACTATGAAAATGGAATCGTTTTTATTACTGTTTTTTTCTTTTTGATGTTTTGTGTTTTTGTAATTTTGTATTTTTCTGTTTTGCTGTTGTTTTCTTTTTGTTCTACTTTTTGTGTTAAAAACTTAATAAAAATATTTTTTTTAAAAAAAAATTCCTTAGCAGATTTATCTTAACAAACACATTTTTGCATGCAGTTTTGACTTAAGTACACATTTTGCAAGTTTTGTGGTCTGCCCATGAGCACCTGGTTGGCCACTGTGAGGAAAAGATGCTGAATTAAGTGGGCCTGTGGCCTCATCCAGCACAGGGCTCTTTTTCAGGTTCTTAGTTTTCCTCCTGGAGCCAGTGGCTTCATGAGCACATATTTTTTTTTTTGGTCAGGAAAACAGCACAGAAAAATTGTTAAAACCTCTCCTGCCCTGCACCACATTCCTAGTCCAAGGTCTATTCTTTAGCCAATGCTATTGTTTTTGTGAACAAATTAAAAGGCACACAAATGTAACCATGCATTTTAACATGCCGTTTAGTTTGGCTCTCAGAGGCCTCAGGGCACAATGGGAGGGTAAAGTGCTGCTGTTCTATTAAGCTTAGCATTTAAGGCATTGTTATTATTCTGCCTCCTCCGCTGACTGTAAACTTCTTTGACTTCATACATATTATTTGACTCCCTCCACTAACGCTGAGCCTCTACTAAATGATTTGTCAACACACCCAACTGCTGCTGAAAGCTCTATTATGACAATAGGTGCGACTGTGGGCAGCTCTAATTGCCTTAATTCTGTTTTCCCTCACTTCGCTCTCAGGCAAAGAACAAATGTGACGAGAAGGCACTTGTTACCACAAAAACCAAATGCAGGTCTTGTTCCCTCAACTATGAAATCAGTTGTCCTGAAGGTTATACCAAAATCACCAATAGCTCTGGGATACGTGACTGCAGGTAATTCACTTGTTTACTACATATTGATACAGTGGTACCCCGCAAGACGAATGCCTCGGAAGACGAAAAACTCGCAAGACGAAAGGGTTTTTCGTTTTCTGAGGTGCTTCGCAAGACCGATTTTCCTAAGGGCTTGCTTCGCTAGACGAAACAGCCCTGCCTCTCGGTCACTGCACGCACGCACGCTCACTTCCCCGCTCCTCCGGCTCCCTCCCACCTTCCGGCTGACCCCCCTCGCGCGCTCCCCTCAGAGAGCCGTTGCCGCCAGCGCCTCTCTCTCCCAGGAGTCGCGCTCCTGAGCCCCGCCGCCCTCCAGCAGCCGCGTCGCACGGTGGCCACAACGCGCGGGTGAGTCTGAGGTACCGGCTGCGGCAGCTGTCCTGCTTCTCGCCGCCGTTGTCAGTGTTTAAATGCAGTGGTGCTTCGCAAGACAAAAAAACTCGCATAACGAAAAAACTCGCGGAACGAATTAATTTCGTCTTGCGAGGCACCACTGTATTGCCAATAAGCGTAAGCCCCATTCACACAATAGATCTATGGATACTATATGGAATGTAAAAGGCACTGTGGTCTAAACCACTGAGCCTCTTGGGCTTGCCAATCAGAAGGTTGGCGGTTCGAATCCCCACAACGCGGTGAACTCATGTTGCTCTGTCCCAGCTTCTGCCCACCTAGCAGTTTGGAAGCAAGTAGATAAATAGGTACCGCTGCAGCAGGAAGGTAAACAGTGTTTCCGTGCGCTCTGGTTTCCGTCACGGTGTTCCGTTGTGCCAGAAGCAGTTTAATTATGCTGGCCACATGACCTGGAAAGCTGTCTGTGAACAAATGCCAGTTCCCTTGGTTTGAAAGCAAGATGAGTGCCACAGCCCCATAGTCGCCTTTGACTGGACTTAAATGTTCAGGGGTTCTTTACCTTTTACCTTTACTATATGGGATGGCACCTGCTTGCCCTGCTCCTCAGCTTCAAATCCGGAGAGGCGAGGCCCTAAAGCTGTTTCTCTTCAAATGTTTTCTGCGTATACAACAAACACATGTGTCACAGACTAGCACACCACAATAGCAGGATCTGCATGTGTTTGTTACACAGATTGAAAAGATCCTCAGTGTGGTGTGGTGTAGTGGTTAAGAGCGGTAGTGGTGTAGTGTGGTGTAGTGGTTAAGAGCGGTAGTCACGTAATCTGGGGAACTGGGTTCGCGTCTCCGCTCCTCCACATGCAGCTGCTGGGTGACCTTGGGCCAGTCACACTTCCTTGAAGTCTCTCAGCCCCACTCACCTCACAGAGTGTTTGTTGTGGGGGGAGGAAGGGAAAGGAGATTGTTAGCCGCTTTGAGATTCCTGAAGGGGAGTGAAAGGCGGGATATCAAATCCAAACTCTTCTTCTTCTTCTTCTTCTTCTCATGCATACAACTTCTTCACACACAGACCAGGTCTCCAATATGCCATAGGGAACATTCGTATGTGCTTTTCAAGGCTCTGGAAGGTGTAGAGAAGAGGCCCCACTACACGGGTGCAGCTGAGTGCAGTGTGCATGTGTGCATTCAAATATCATAATGAAAAAACTTGTGTTGATGGCTGAGCCAGTCACGATGTCCCCCTGCATGGTCGTTGCATAAATGCAAAACATTAAAAGAGACCCTGAAAATGTACTTAGCTGCAGTATGGAATGTCTCAAGGATGGCTAAGCTATTAAGAGATATTAAGGAAAAGACAGTATTTTTCTATGAGAATTGCAGGCCCTTTATTAAATTATTGGGAGCAGGGCCTGCCCGTGTGGCGTTGTGAGGCAGTCACCTCAGGGTGGCAGGCTCTGGACAGGACCGCAGCCCATCCACTGTGTTTCCACTGCCTGCCCCTGCCACCTGCTCCCATTCTTGCCGTCTAGGCTTCTTTTACTTCCCGGGCCACTTCCAGGTAGTGCCTGCTGAGGAGGTGGAGGAGGAGGCAAGGTGCGACGTTTTCAGTTTCATCTGGAGCGCCAAAACATCCTGCCTTTTTTATTTCTTGGCCATTAGAGCTTTGAGGAGGAGGACCGCAAGTTCCACAGGTGCAATTTCTCCTGTAAAGTTGTTGGGGAAAAGTGCACCTGCCGAATGTTGCACTCTGTCATGGTCATGGATTTTAAATGGCCAAAAGGCCTGGCATCTTACACAACAGCAATGGCAGCCTTGTATAGGAGTGAGAACCTTGCTAAGAATCCAGTGAAAAAGAAGAGCTGAAAGGAGGTTAAGACAAGACTTAAGACAAGCCCTACACGGCCTTGGCATAGTACAGTGGTACCTCTGGTTACAGACGCTTCAGGTTACAGATTCCACTAACCCAGAAATATTACCTCAGGTTAAGAACTTTGCTTCAGAATGAGAACAGAAATCGTGCTCCGGCGGCGCAGCAGCAGCAGGAGGCCCCATTAGCTAAAGTGGTGCTTCAGGTTAAGAACAGTTTCAGGTTAAGAACAGACCTCCGGAACGAATTAAGTACTTAACCCGAGGTACCACTGTACCCTATACTTGAAGGAATATCTCTAGACTCATTCAGCCTGGACACTGAGGTCCAGCTCCGAGGGCCTTCCGGCGGTTCCCTCACTGCGAGGTTACAAGGAACCAGGCAGAGGGCCTTCTCAGTAGTGGCACCCACCCTGTGTCAAGGAAATACTGACTTTTAGAGGATATCTGAAGGCAGCCCTGTTTAGGGAAGTTTTTAATGTTTGATGTTTTATTGTGTTTTAAATATCCTGTTGGAAGCTGCCCAGCTTCCAACAGGATATTTTATTGTGTTTTATTGTGTTTTAAATATCCTGTTGGAAGCTGCCCAGGGTGGCTGGGGAGGCCCGGCCAGATAGGCGGGGGTATAAGTAATAAATTGTTGTTGTTATTGTTGTTGTTGCTGGACTTTGAAAATAAGGGCAGAGAGTTTGTGTAAAGAGGCCAGTGAAGGAATCTGAGTGGCAGCTTAATAGTGGCATGTAGGCAACTAACTTTTACCCAGAGTAGGCGTTTGAAAGAAGGCAGGGGTGATTCCAGCCAAATCTCTACAGACAGAAAGTTCCACAGGGCAGGGCTGCCATGCTAAAGGCTCGATCTCTAGTGAAGGCCAACAAAACCTCAGGAATGTGGGAAACCAGCAGAAGCAGCCCATGAGAGCCACTTTTAAAAGGCGGAAGCCTTTTTAGGGATTCAGCTGTTAACTGTGCGACTTTAACAAAACCCCAAATCCTTTTCTTCCAGGTACTACCTTGAAATCAGGAGTTTTACCCTCTCCCTCCCTGGATGCCGGCACTTATGCATGAGGGAATTCCAGCAGTCGCAATGTTGCCAAGGATATTGGGGGCCCGAATGCCTAGGTAAAAGCGTCTTATCGGCAAACATCTGCCTTCTCCCACCTGTAGTCCTCCAGATGTTCTTGGGCTGCAGTTCACGTCAGCCCCAGTCAGACTGGCTACTGGTCTGGTCCACATTCCTGTTGTTAGTGGTAGAGGATATAGCACTTTAACGAAATGTAAATAAAAAGAGGAAGCCCTTTTCTTGCCAAGGTTCAGCTGTAGAAAAATACTGATAATAATGGTAGTTCTGCGAACTGATACAGAGGACTGGCTACCCCTCTGCTGTAGCTTCAAAACAAGAGGCAGCCAGGAAATGGAATAAAGCTGTCAGCAGTTTTCAGGTGACTGCTTCATGGGCGCACACACTTCCTTCATTGAGAACAGTCCAATGCATGAGCCTAAGCACTTTTCTGGATCTTGCTCTCAGAGTCTGAATGCCATTTGGTTAGCCTATTGCAGGCATAGGCAAACTCGGCACTCCAGATGTTTTGGGGCTACAACTCCCATCATCCCTAGCTAATAGGACCAGTGGTCAGGGATGATGGGAATTGTAGACTCAAAACATCTGGAGGACTGAGTTTGGGGGTGCCTGATCTATTGCTTCAGGCCAACCTGAAACATTTTGCTGTTTTAGGCAGATCGCTGCCTGCTACTGATCCTTTTAACTACAGACACCAGGAGTTGAATCTGTACCAGATTCCTTACAGAGTTCTTGGACTAATGTCCATGGTCTTCTGTAGCCCATTCTGCAATATGGCACTCCATGTTGCCTCTCCAGCAGCGAAAGGTTATTTATTACTATTGCATTCTTTTTTTTTAATTTCCTGGATTGCTTCCCATGATTCTCCCCAAACCAGTGTACAATGACATATATAAAACAGCGACACACATAAAAGTATTTTTTTAAAAAAAATGTTTTAAAAACAACAGCAGCACATACACAAAATCTGTTCAAAATCAGAGACAGGTACCAAGTGGAATAAAGATTTTAGAAGGCTTGTTGAAAGGCAACTATATTCAACCGGCACCAAAAGGACGAAGAGATAGGCAGTGAGTAGGTGCCACCACAGTAAAGGCCCAATTCCAACAGTGTGTGGAGTAGACCTCCCAAGAAGATGATCTCCCAAGAGGCCATCTTTTGGGTGTCCTGGTCCCAAGTGGTGTACCAAAACCAGCCCCTTGAACTTCACCCATTGGCTAATTGGCAGGCAATGCAATTCTTGCAGTAAGAGGGTAATATGATGGCAGTATGCCACCCTAGTGAGCAGTCAAGCCACTGCATTTTGCATTAGCTTCAGATTCCAGGTCAACCTCAAGGTCAGCACTACATAGAGCGCATCACAGCAGTCCAATCTTCAGGTTCTTAGCGTAGGTTATGAACTTGTCTTTTTCCACCTTTCTGTGATTTCCATTTTCACATCTGGTGAAACATCTCCAGATGTTAGCCTGACTGCAGCTGCCATGATTCCTAACCATTGGCTATGCTGGATGGGAGTTGGAGTTGAAAACACCTGGAGGGAGACAGGTTCTCCACCCCTTATCTAGGGTGTGCAGCGGTGGTGATGGGGGTGGAGAATTAACCTTGACACTTGCTCTCCCTTTTTGGGAACTGGAAAAGAACCTGTCAGGGTACAGTGTTTTATATGGTCAGCTGGCCAGCACAACTCCTGTACTGACCCAAAATGCCTATCTGAACAGATTTTAACAAGCTCACTGCTCTACTATAAAACTCGTCACCATTAAACTGAGTTTTGTTGATGGCTTGTTTTCAGAATGTCCTGGTGGAGCAGCATTGCCCTGTAATAACAAGGGGCGTTGTTTTCAAGGTGTTATCGGAAACGGAACCTGCACCTGCAAGGTATGTGCTTTTTGTTATTACAGCTGAGAAATGGCACAGAATTAATGACTACAGTGTGGCTTCTTAATAATTTTTAGGAAAAACCTGAGTTATGAACTCTGAAGTCTCTGTTTAAATCTCACTTCTGCCATATGCTTAGTAGGCGACCTGCCCAATTACACTATGGACGCATTCACACATCACAATAAACCACACAGCTGGGAGGCAGGTTAGGAAACAGCTGCTTTTGATTTTTCACAGCTTGCCATATCAGCTTGGACCCAGCTTAGAAAAGCAAAGCAAAAAGAATAAGGCTCTTAAGTAAACACACACACATATGAGAATGGAAGCAAATAAATGAGGTGGTTTACTTTACCAGTTTACCAGTGATTAATCTTAGCTGTGGTTTGTTTAAACAAGCCAGCTTCATCAGTTATAGAAGTTGTCTCGTTTGGTGCTGATCATAGTTAACGTTCTCCACGCTTTGTTAGACTGGATGGCATGACAAACCGTGGTTAAGTAAAAGCAGAAGCACAAGGTTCTGAACATGGAGGAGGAGGAGAAAGGGGGGTGGGTGCAAAGCTGGAGACTTGCTGGGCCTTGTTCCTGCATGTTCACATCACACTAAACCATAGTTTAGCATGGCTTGCAAATGCAGTCATAATGTAGTCATGAGTTTGCAGCCTGAGTCTTGTATCAGCTGTTATACTTTCGTAACCACCCTTATTTTTAAATGCTGCTTCTTGTAGAAAGGCTTTGGTGGAACTGCCTGCGAAAAATGTGCAGAAGACAATCTCTATGGACCTAATTGTACCTCAGGTATGTCTAGTTTGGGTAGGGTGTTAGGCTCCTTTAAAAATAGAATGTACTAACTCATAAATGAAAATTCCAGTACCACACAATAGGTTGCAGAGATAATGTCCTATTTTGGCATTAGGAAAACATAATCCTTCACTCAAAGCAAATGCTTTGTTCCCATCCAAGTATGCTTCTTAAATGCCACTTATGAGGAGCATCCATAATCTGGCAAATACTCTGTGCTGTCCAAAGGGTTTATCTTGAAATGTAAGGCAGGCCACCATGCTGTTCATGGTTGTTGTTTTTTGCAAGAAGATATACCTGAGAAATATATCTATGCATCCAGATTATCCCCAAATTCATGTTGATCTGCAGCTACATGTGTGAAATTGCAGTCATGTAGCCATGTTATTCCCCATGTTCCCAGGTTTTTTATTCATGTCACCTAGCAGTTGCCATGCTAAAAGCAGTTGCGTGTGATTATAGATTTTCTATGCACGATTAGATTGTTCAAATTACTATTTTGTGCAGCAAAATTGTTATCGTGGAGCAGCCAGGATCTTCCTTGTAGAGTGATGATGAAGAGGTTGTTACTTGGCTAATGTTGTAACCAGCCCTGGGACCCTTCTTAAGAATGAGAAATAATTCTGAGGCACTAACCACTCTATGCAGAAACAATAAATTGCAGGTGTCTGCACCCCAACTAACCCCACTGCCAATGCCCCCTAAGCCTTTGTCCAACTCTGTGGAAGCCCAAACTCCATCTTCCTCCTGTGAGAGATTGCAACACTTCAATAATTAACATCCAGGGAGTTTTACTGAACTTTGAGTTGGGGATTTTAAGCTGGTTCTCCTCAATTCCAGCCCAGTGCTTTATCCCCTATTGCACACTGGCTCTTCCAGCTACCTGGAGAGGCCAAGGAGTGTGCCTGAGTCCTTCTGCATGCAAAGCATGTGCTCAACCACTGAGCTGCAGCCCCATCTAACCAAACGAGAAGGTTTTGCAGGAATTGAGCTTCTGCAGTCTCATACATTAACCTTTTCTCAGACAGGAATGTTTCCTGTAGATAGCTTCTGTTGTAAGTATAGAAGGAAACTGCAGCAATCAGGATATAGGTTAGTAGGTGCTGACATGCTGAGAATGTATTGAAGACATTTCCTACGGATATTTCCTATGCAGCACGCACAGCTGAGTTGTTCTGCAAGGCACTTCTAACTAGAAAACAAGTACTGTATATGGAACACATTGAAGGTCTGGGGACAAAATGAAATGGAGGAAAAATCCACTTCTGCCCAGAGGTCTTGGACAAACAGCCATCTATTAATTCTTCCATATCATCACCTGTGTAAAAGTAACCTATCTCCCAGAGTTCCTCTGAGGATAAATTATATAAGCATTCTTGGAAAGCAATGTTGTCAGAATTATTCATAACAATGATCTAGGAGTGTTGCTGACACTGCTGAAAAGTATATAATGAACAGTAGAACATTCAGGATATGCCTTTATGCTCCTTTCTGGCAGCCTCTGCTTCCTACCATGGGGCTTGAAGGTTTCTAGGGACATTGCCAAGTAATTTTAACAATGGGTAAGCAGTTGCGTATTTAACCACCACTGTATCTGGACAATGGCGGGCCTTCACACAACCTGTGTACCATGAGCAAATCATAGTGAGGCTGGGTTGGGAAGTAGCAAGCCGTATTCTGTGGTCATAAATTTGTCCTCCACACAGAGCCCCGTGACCCTATTAACTTTTGCATTGAAATATCTGTAGTCTTAAATGTGTAGCTAAAATATCGCCGACTGCTCTAAAGGCTTCATTCCTGCTCCTAGTATGCAGCTGCGTTCATGGAATATGCAACAGTGGGATAACCGGAGATGGAAAATGCACATGTTTGTCTGGATACAAAGGCCCTAGCTGTGACCAACGTAAGTGACACTTCTGTTCCTGAGCATACGAGATGAGCATATGTAGATGGTAGTCTAATTACGGCAGGTGGGGTGGCCCAAATTAATGAACAGTTTGACTTGTGTAGTATCAGGCTTCAGAGAATCTGATCCCTCCCCCAGTGGGCAGCCAAGAAGTACACATAGATAACAAGAAGAGTTCTTACCAAGTCCTTTAATCAATATTCACAGAGAGGGGATTTGAAAAGTGCCTCTCCATTCCAATAATGGCATTGCTCCAAGTAAAGTCCCACCCCCTCCATCTCTCCTATCATACGTCATCCCTGTACCGGCTGATCTGTCCTTTCTGCCTCTGAGCCTTCTGTTCTCCTACTCTCAATGCTCGCCGGGACCTGGGAGAAGGGGGGTCTGGCATGCTTTCCAAAGACACTAAGTCTGTCAGCTCTCTCTCCCCTGGTGCTTCTTCCTCCTGCTCCTCTCCCAATATTTCCCAGCTTCTCCCCACTCCCTCTGAACTGTTACCTTCTGCAAACCACTGTTCTAAATCTATACTGTCTCCCTCTTCTCTGGGAAGTGCAGGAGGTAGAGGGGCAGCCCCCACCATTCCTCCTCAGTCTAGCCCCTGACATATAGTGGCAACGAATGGTAAGCCATTCAAAGGATCAGATTACAACAAGTGCATCATGCAGGTGGGCTGCGCTTCTCGAAGGTCTGTACATGCCAACAGTTTTTCACCACTATTGCCACTAGTATGACAATTGTAGCAGCAGCATATGGCAGGTGAGAAAGTTATGGAGTAGGTAGAAATGTTACACAGTGCAGAGCGCTCTGTATCAGCTGTACGTTGTCTCGCTTCCTGGCTTTTGCCACAGCGTAATTAACACTTCTGTATATAGCTTGAGAAGATGTTTGGACCCATATAATTAACGGGCCTCTTTCTGTCCTAGCAATCCCCGAATGCCAAGCCTTGCGCTGCCCAGAAAACTCCAGGTGCTCCGTTTCCAGTAGAGATGAAAGCCAAATGGAATGCAAATGCCTCCCCAACTATGAAGGAGATGGCAAACAGTGTGAACGTAAGTAACCAGGCAGGTTTGAAACATTTGAAACACAGCAAACTCAGGCAGGTGAGGTCATTTTAATTTCAGCGCGTATGAAGCTGCGTTTTCATACACTTTAGTAATGCACGTTGTTTCACAGCATTGGTCAATCAGCCAACTCCTGCGTAATTTTAAGAGAAAAAGAATGAATATGGATGATAACTCCTTGTGTTGGTCCTGCTAGCTAGGGATCGTGGGAGTTGTAGGCGAAAAACTTCTGGAGGGCCGAGTTTGAGGAAGCCTGACTTGGGGTTTCTAGCCAGTCAGCAACAGTGCTGAATAAGATGGCTCTGTGGCCAGCTTCTGTTGTTCTGTGGCAAGCGGGGAGCCTTTGCTCTCCACCCTCAATTGCCCCCCACCCAAAACTGAGGGCATCCATCCTTCTTGGTAAATCATTGTTGGTATCATCCAATCAAGTGGCAAAGAGACTCCTATCATTCACTTCTTTTCCAGGTCTTTTGTTGATGTGGAAAAATGAAAACAATCTGTGTTTGTTTTTTATTCATTTCTGGTCTTTATTTACCTCACTTTTTTCTCCAACCCCCAAGCCATCAACCCATGCTCAAAGCAGGTTTGTGATCCTCATGCCGATTGCCTCTACCTTGGACCCAATCGTCACAAATGTACATGCCAGTATGGTTACACGGGAGATGGCGAAGTTTGCATACCAATAGATCCTTGCCAGACAAACTTTGGGGATTGCCCCACCGAGTCTACTGTCTGCAAATATGATGGCCCTGGAAAGGTAAGTGCAACTCTGAAATAAATGTTGACCAAATTTTAGGGGAAAGGGTTAAGTCCAGACACACTTCACTGAGCTGATTCTCCAAACAGTGGCAGAAAAATCGCAAACATAGCACATTATGAAAAGACTTTAAGCACCATGAAAGGACTTTAAGCATTCTCTTTTCAGCCTCTCTCTCTTGCAAAGACTTTACTTCCACAAAATTTTCGTAGGGTCAGGTTTTCTGACTGGACCACAACCTTCACAGTTCATTACAGCAATGCCATTTATGTTTTGCACACATGACATTTTATTCTCAAATCAATGGAGACCAAGTACTGTATTTTTTGCTCTATAACACGCACCTGACCATAACATGCACGTAGTTTTTAGAGGAGGAAAACAAGGGAAAAATTCTAAACGAAACAGTGGATGTATGATTTTTGTGGTTCATGCTGTGGCCACAGACATGTGATCTGACGTTGAGTTTGTGGTAGCCCAATGCAAAAATCCTGAGGATCCATGTGGATCCATGCTTTGTAACCACGTTTTTGCACCATTGCGGCCCCATGAAACAGTGGGTGTGTGTGTGTTTTTTGGTGCAGGCTATAGCCATGGACATGCTATGTGATCTGATGGTGAATTTGGGGTGACCCAGTGCAAAAATCCTGAGGAGCCATGTGGATCCGTGCTTTGTAACCATGTTTTAAGTGGGGAGGGAAGGAAAAGCACTCAAGGGACAAGGAGCACACGTGGGGTGTGTGGAGAAGGATGCTAATAATAATGCAGGAGATGAGTTTAAGGGGAGAAGGAACACGCATGGGGGTGTGGAGAAGGATGCTGCTAATAATGCAGGAGAGGAGTTTAAGGGGAGAAGGAACACGCGTGGGGGTGTGGAGAAGGATGCTGCTAATAATGCAGGAGAGGAGTTTAAGGAGAGAAGGAACATGTGTGGGGTGTGTGGAGAAGGATGCTGCTAATAATGCAGGAGAGGGGTTTAACGGGAGAAGGAACACGCGTGGGGTGTGTGGAGAAGGATGCTGCTAATAATGCAGGAGAGGGGTTTAAGGGGAGAAGGCTCCTCTCCTCTCCCGCTTTGCTTCTTTAAAACAAGCAGGCTCTGCTTCTCTCCCTCCTCCCCGGCTCGGCTCGCTGAAAAGCTTTGCTGCTACTTAGGGAGCTCAGTGGGGAGGAGAGAGGGACAGAGAGCAGGGGTTGTTTTAAAGCAGCCAACCGGACAGGAGCCGCTTACACTCAGTGTAAGCGGCTCCTCTCCTCTCCCGCTCTGCTTCTCTCCCTCCTCCCCGGCTCGTCTCACTGACAGGAGCTGCTTACACCCGCTTTGCTGTTTCAAAGCGAGCCACAGACTGCTTACGACTGCAGCAGATTCCCCCGCCATCCGTAGGCATTCGCTCCATAACACACACAGACATTTCCCCTTACTTTCTAGGCGGAAAAAACTGCATGTTATGGAGCGAAAATTACGGCACTTGTTTTCCCTACGTAGTCTAAATATATTGTATATATTTTTTGCCCCTGAGAAGCGCATCTTGAGAAACTCGTTTCACCCAAAATCTTTGTGATATTGCCTGAAATTGGCACTGGTGTTGGCGGTGGTTCTTGGCCAGCAGCAAATGCCGCAAGCAGTGGCAGCAGCAGTTCTGGTGCTGACAGGAAAGGCAAGGTGCAAGTTCACATTTTGCCTCAAGCGTCGAAATTGGATGCACCGCCCCTGTGAAGCTGAGTCCTCAGAATCTGGTGGTAACAGTAACTTCCATCAGTTCAGGCCAGTGGAGAGGCTGCAGGATCCAGGGCCAGGGGCCTGTTCTTCAGAAGTACTGAGGAGCGAGAACGAATCTTCCTTGGAATAGTTGCTGCTTGAGAACTTTTCTCCAAAGCCTCTCAGTCCAGACAGTGAGAAGCTTGCCGTTTACATTTCAACACGGGCAGCACAATGGATGTAGGAGAGGAAATAGCAACAAAGAACAAAATAGGAGGAATGGGAAAGGCAGTGGTAACAAGAGAGATAATTAAAAAGAAATGCTTTTTAAAAAGAAAAGACTGATAAAACATTCTTTGTTTCTCCCAATTTAGTCCCACTGTGAATGCAAAGAACATTTCAGAAAGTTTGTACCTGGGCTTGGGTGCAGTATGACGGATATCTGTGCAACTCACAACCCCTGCCATAAATATGCTGAATGCACAATGGCTGCACCAGGACAAACTCAGTAAGTTGTTTATCTTCTGGTGTCTTTCTGATATATGTCTGCTGTTCTCTCATTGGGCTGCTTATCAAGATTGAAACTGCAAAAGTGAGGTTTTATGCAAAAATAAATTCCTTTTTTTTTTTTAAATAATTTTTATTAACAGGCCAATCATATCACATTGTTCAAATCACATTAATTCCAGATTATACAGCCAAATTTTAAATTTTTTGGGGGGTACCCATATATCAAGCTCCGCACGAGTCCAAATTCCAGATGACTCCAGACATCACTTATTTGCTGCTTTTGTTCGACAGTTCCATCCAGTTCGATTCGGATAGACGTTTATTACCTTCTTTCTCTTCTTGTTGTTATCATTTATTCCTTTCTTTGCGATCTCTGATAATTTTCACAAACAGATTGAAAGATTTGGTGTCACTGTGTGGGTTTTGTAGTCTTCCAAACTCATATTATTCAGGAACAGCCTCTGTTAGATACTTCCATAAACAAAATTAATCTTCGGTCTGTCCATTATTATTCCTCAGGCTGGCCCGGTAAATCAAATAAATTAATTAGGGGGCTCTGTCAGGTCAAACTTGCATTCCAGCATTTCTCCTCTTCGCACCGCCCTGATACTCCTCCCCCTCATCTTCTTCTCCGACCGGCCTGTCTTAGCGAGACGCCATTTCTTTTTAACTGCGTCATAGAAATTCCTCCTTCTCACCGTTTGATCTTCTCTTATTGTATTATATTTCCTCCCACACAAATCTTAAAGTTCTGTTTATGAATTGTTAGAGCGTGACGATCTTATTTCTTCCTGGGGTGGAGGGTATTATTATCACATCATGCAAGGGAAATCGGAAAGGTTTTTCCCTCCACCCCCCCTTCATTCCAGCCATACATTCTCTTAGTAGTAGTTCAGCAAAAGATTTACTTATCCATCCGTCACTCCCGGTCACAGAGATCCATTAGTCAGCAGTCCTTATCGTCGAGTTTCACTTGATATATGTGCTTCAGCCTTCCAAATCTATTATTCTCCAATTAGTTCCAATTATAATTCCAAGCTGAAGCAACCAGCACGCGCTGATTGGAATCGGCGTCGGGAAGATCTGACTCCACCGAGGGCTTGTGCCAAGTGTTCCGCACCCCCATCTCTCAAATCAGGGGGTGCATTGTAAACACCGCTGGCAGGGCAGGCCCCCCCATACCCTTGGGGGGGGGGAAGGCTGCCTACTTCCCATAGCAGCCCCTTAATACCTCGTATGGGTCAGAGAGATGTTATTGTCAGCCATCTTCCAACGCGCCACCTAGTGGCCCCTGCAAAAATAAATTCCAGGTGGAATGGATGGGAGAGCAAGATGTTTATACGCTTCGTGTGGCAAAGCATTCCGTGTCTGCATTTCCTCTGTATTATTTACATACCAATCAACAAGCTAGCCAAAGCTCGGCATTTATTATTATTACTATTATTATTATTATTATTATTATTATTTATTATTACATTACTTGGATTGTCCTACCTCTTAGCAGGGCTGTCGCCTGCTCAGGGCAGACACTGATCAGATCCTGATATCCTAGTTGGTAAACCACCTTTAAGTTCATTCCACATACTATCATTCCATATCTAGAAATGTTACATCCAAACTGACTCACTGCTTTTTGTTGATGTGCCTTTTATTTCAAAGACTGTTGAGACCCATCTGTTGAACTTCATTGTGTCTCCGCTGCTTTGTGTTGCCAGATTCCACTTTGAATGATTTTCTATGCCTTTTAGGCATGGGGTTGTGGTGCTCATCTCACTTTATTGGCCGAGGGAGCCGGTGTACAGCTTCCAGGTCATGTGGCCAGCATGACTAAGCCGCTTCTGGTGAACCAGAGCAGCGCACAGAAACGCCGTTTACCTTCCCGCCGGAGCAGTACCTATTTATTTGCTTGCACTTTGACGTGCTTTCAAACTGCTAGGTTGGCAGGAGCAGGGACTGGGAGTTCACCCGTCGCGGGGATTCGATCTGCCAACCTTCCGATCAGCAAGTCCTAGGCTCTGTGGTTTAACCCACAGCACCACTCAGTATGGTATTGTTTAGTTAAAAACACTGTTACTCATGTTTGTTTCTTCACCTGGTAAACGGCAATACCTGTTGCTTTTTTGCTCAGATGTACATGCCAAAAGGGTTATGAAGGTGATGGATATATTTGCCACGGAAACATCATGGACCAGATTAGAGACATGAACACCAAACCTGGAGGGCAGTGGCAAGGAAAACTAATTTCTACTATAGAACTCTTTGGTATGTAGATACATTCATCCAAGAAGGTTGGATTTCAAAACTTAGCTGTGTTGCAACTGTCCGAAGACTCACAAATGAGAAATATTTGAGACCCAGATGGACTCAAGTGATCTTGAAGAGTTCTCCCTAGCTATTTCCTTCTGGTCTTTTGAAAGAACACCAGTTCTAAATCAAGATAGGTATTCATGTGATATAAGGATATGCTCTCTTATCCTTATATTTGTCTCCAGATCCATAAAACTGGGGTGGATCCTTCAACGCCCATCTACTCTGTGGGCCTATCCATCAGTCTCAACCTATGCAATCCAGAGATACAGCCATACTATCTATTTAAAGCACACCCATTTAAAACATATTACTTCTCCCAAAGAGTCCTGAGAACTGTAGTTTCCCCCTCTGAACCAGGAAAAACTAGGGAATGCAAAACATACATTCTACCACTGAGTTTCAGAACAGAAAGTACCTGAATGGGATGCTTAGCATTTGAATCATGCCATTGCTGGGAAGTACATGCATTATCTTAGCATAAAGGACTGTTAACTTCACACAACACACACACACACACACACACAGAATGGGAGGAAGAAGATTATAAACTTGTGGAGGAAACAGGATGGATAAGGACAGTAGAGGAAACTGCTGATGGGAGATAGCAAGAAATCCATCCCCTATAATTAACTGTTGTGTTTACAGTTTCCAAAGCGGTAGTATCAACTCCTCCCAAATTTAGATGGTCAAAAACGAACATTTTAGCTGTTTCAGAATAAACACAATTACCTCTTGGAGGCCCATGAGCAAATTTCGCCTTAGGTGGCAAAACAGGATGAGCCGACCCTGGCTATAGGCCTTTATTTTTTTAATGTTAATAATTAGTTGTACTCTTCTGATACATTTCTTAAAGTTGTCTCCCTTTATTCTATGCATTTTTAAAAAATCCATTAAAAATACTTATACAGAATTCATTTTACAGTACTCATTCTTTTGTTCCATTTTTCTGTTTTCCTCTTAAGAAAATGCCTACGAATGGCCGCTGAATACTTTGGGACCATTTACAGTTCTTGTTCCAACAAGCAAGGGGTTCAAAGGAGTAAACGTAAGTGTCGTGCTCAAAAAATGGCATATTTTAAAAATGATAAATATTTGTTTAGTTCTACGGCATCTTTAAATCAATATGATGCCTCGCAGAAGTTTTGGATGGCAACTCCCATCAGCCTCAGCCACTGTTGCCATGTCAGCTGGACTTGATGGAAGTTGTAATCCAAAATGCCTGGAGGGCACCAGGTTGGTAAATAAGTGATATGACATAATATTTTATGTTCTGAGCATATCCACAATAAAATACATTTTTTTTTTGCCCTATTGGGTAGCAATTATATGCAGCCTTAAACTGATTCAGTGTGTTACTTAATAGTTGTAGTCAAGCCAAAGGGTTGTGCTCAACTAAGTTATTTTTGGAATAGGCCTGCTGAAATTAATGTACCTAAATTAGTCATGTCCATTAATTTTCATAGGTCTTCTCTGAGTATGATTAATATTATGGCTGCAATCCAAAATCTGTTGCTCAGCTTGTATATCCTTTTGGGTGAAGCACATTATTTTGTGGTTGGGCAGCACAATTTTCTAGCTAGCTTGAGCTGTAGCTCTTGTTATTGTGGTCTGTATTATGCTCACCTATTGCTTAGTGCCAATGACATCCCTGCTAACCTGTCAGCTTTGTTCATTCAACATTTTGAAGACGTTTAGATTTTTTTTTACTACTGTAGAACAGAATGCTTTTCTGTTTTGTACAAGAACCTAGGAATAGAAGGATGCTTCCTTGGGCCTCTGTCATTAGGAAAAAGATGTTACCTTTTATTATTTTTTCTGTTTTCACTACTTTGGGCCCAGACTAAGACTGCAAGCCTAATCATGTGTAAAAGGTAAAGGTAAAGGGACCCCTGACCATTAGGTCCAGTCGCAGACGACTCTGGGGTTGCGGCGCTCATCTCGCTTTAGTGGCCGAGGGAGCCGGAGTACAGCTTCTGGGTCATGTGGCCAGCATGACTAAGCTGCTTCTGGCTTCTGGCCAGAGTGGTACCTATTTATCTAGTTGCACTTTGACGTGCTTTCAAACTGCTAGGTTGGCAGGAGCTGGGACCGAGCAATGGGAGCTCACCCCGTCGCGGGGATTTGAACCGCCGACCTTCTAATCGGCAAGTCCTAGGCTCTGTGGTTTAACCCACAGCGCCACCCACATCATGTGTAGTCAGAAGTAAATCCCACTGAATTCAGTGGGGTTTACTCCCAGGCGAGGTATGATTGCAGCCTACATTACTTTTGGTCCTGTTGAAATCAGTAGGACTTGAAAATCCTGTCACCATGACTAACTTTTCACATTGATTTCAATCGGCCTATATGTTACTAACCCCATAGTTTGGTCTCTCCAGCACTTGGCAATCACATGTTCTCTAGATGCAGTCTTTTACCTCCCTTTCAATTTTTTAAAGTGCCTTTTCCACATTAATGAGAATTCTTTGTATTAGAAGCCTATATAATATCATTTCCTTTCATTTTCCTAATCTTCCAGGTTAAAGACATTCTTTCTAATAAAGAGAGTGCCCAGTATTTTGTGAAGCTCCACATACTTGCTGGTCAGCTGGATCTGAATGGGTTGAATAGTACAAGTACAGTTTATACTCTCACTGGCAAACCAGGGGTCATATTAAATGATGAAAAGGTAAGGTTTGGTTTTCACTTTATTACTGCTATTTCACTAGCAAGTGCAAAATTGATATTGGGTTTGTTTGGCAGAGTTTTAACTGTTTTGTGTGTGAACTACTTTGGCTTAGTGCTTTTTTAAAAAAAAAAGTTGTGTTTTAACCTTTTATTTTAGTTTCACTGTGTTCTTACTGGAAGGTACTTTGTGGACATTGTAGTGGAAAACAGGATATACAATGATACATATAAATTTCATACTCCATTTTTCTACTGCTATAGCGTCCAAAATGGTTTGCAACAAGCATTAATACAGCAAAACCTGTATCAAATACAAATAAAAATCAATTTAAAATGGTGAAACAACAGATTTAGAATACAGCAATGTTTTATAAGACAGCCAAAGCTAGTTATTCAGCTCCCAGAGGTGCTAATTTTCTGCATCAACAAGAGGTTTCTTTTGCTTGTTGTGTAAGTTTATTAAACTTAAAGGCCTGGTTGTTGTTGTTTTTCAAAGGATCAAATGACAATCCAAAGTTATGGCATGTTGAACTGATGCTATAACCCAATATGATACAAATGCAGAGTAGTTTTCAGGTATAATATAGGAATATAGGAAACTGCCTTATACCAAGTCAGACCATTTGGTCCAGCTACTTTAGTATTGTCTACTCTGACCGACAGCAGCTCTCCAGTGTTTCAGAAGTTTTGCATGCAAAGCAGATGCTCTACTGCTTTGCCACAGTCCTGCCATAAAGGGGCCTTGGGCAAAGTATCCTCTGGTGGGCTTCCCTGGCTGCAGTGACAGTGGCCCATGCAGTGCTGGGGAGCTGGGTCTGTCTGCCCTTCTAATTTCTCACAGTTTCTAGTCCATTGGCAGCTGCCCAAGGATGCCTAGTGCTGACATCAGCCCTGCACAAATGCAGTAGTCCAAAGTCATTTGAAGCCCAGTTCCTATGGGTCGTACAACTAGTATATTGACTGTACCTCTTCTTGAACACTGTGTGCTTGTACCTGGTAAGCCAATGTGGTGCTCTCCAGATGTTGGCAGACTACAGCTTCCATCATTGTTGACCACTGGCCATACTGGTTGGGGCTGATGGGGCTTGCAATCCACCAGCATCTGGACAGCAGCATGTTGGCTACCCTATTCTAGATTTTATTTCAGATGCCTGCCTGATGTTGAATGAGATTTGAGTGCTGAATATCATACAATTTATATAGCAGCTCATGTTTTTTTATTATTACTACTACTACTACTATTATTATTATTATTACATAAGCAGTGTGTGCCTTGTTAGATAAAATAATCCTATATTTATTTTCTGGGCCTTTCTAGGACAATCTACTTAGAATAAGATTACAGGGAGGGAAGAAGAAAGTGAAAATCTTACAAGCAGATATTGTCGCTTCCAATGGAATTGTGCACATTGTTGATAGAGCACTGGACAATATGGAACCGAGCTTTGAAAGTGATAAAGAGGTGAGTTCAAATACAGGCAAGTGACTATAACAGTTTAGAACCACGATTTTACCTATGAATTTAAACATTTATTGCGACAGATGCCTACTGTGCAATAAAGCTGGAGAATAGTAGTATTTATATAGTACTTTAAATGCTCTGAGAGATTCTTTCATGCATAAAACTTTGAAACAATGCTATAAAACTAGGCCTCTGGTGAGGTCAGACTAAGGGATACTGGTCCAGCTTGAACTTAATGCTAAACTATGGTTCAGCATTATGGGGTCAGCAGCAGCAGTCCTCAGGACTTATGCACTCCCTTCTCCTGTTCTCTGTTGTTGCCATGGGGAAATTGTAAGCTCCTGTTTCTGTTTTGAATTAACCACAATTTAGTGTTCCACCCAGGCATGCATCTTTTTCATGCCTCTCTGGAAAAGCCAGAGAATGAATTGGGGAATTTCTGCATGCAAAGTACATCCTCTGCCACTCCTTCCTGCTGAGCCCTGTTGTGCAGTGTCATTCATATAAAGTGAAATATACTCAGAGTCGCAAAGTGATTTCATGCTCTTTATTCAGCTCATAGTGGTGAGGAGGAATGAATGAAAGTCCCCTCAAAGTATCTGCTTTATATACATTATTTACACAATGGGCTGCACATGATTGGCTAATTCTGGAATTCTACTGTAAGCCAATCAGGTTGTGGATTCACTTATATCTGGAGCATGATTGGGCGGTTCCTGCCAACCAATCATACTGCTGCATTGTTCTAGGACCAATCAGACAGCTGCATTCTGAATCCTATTGTTCTAGGACCAATCAGACTGCTGCAATTTGGAACCTATTGTTCTAGGACCAATCAGACTGCTGCAGTTTGGATCCTATTCAACTCAGTACATAACATAAAGCCATGCCAAAGGCAGATCTAGGCGAGCGTTACCAGTGCCATTGCACAAGGCACTGAGCTTCTGGGGCACAGAAAATATGACATCCAATGGAAAGCGAGAGGTTGCGGGGGGGGGCACTGGGTTTTGGTGTTGCACAGGGCACCACTGGAATTTTTGGTGCCAACATCCGCCACTGGCAAAGGTCTCTACATTCCTTTTAATACAAATAATATTTTCTATCATATGCAATAATAATTGATGCACTCAGTTACCGTTGATATTCAAAGTAGGATGAATCTATTTCTGTCTTCTTAGAGATCTATAATGGCATTGCTTCAGGGCAAAGTGAGATACAGCAGATTTAGATCCATACTAGAGGTAAGGCTTAAACAAAACCCCCACACAAATTTAAAGATTTTCTTTTTGCAAAAGAAATGCATATAAACTGCTGTTCCCTTCTGCTCACTCTTTCTAAAATAGAACAGCGTTGTGGGACCAATGTTAGATATACATCCAGGACCTAATACCATTTTCATTCCAACCAACGATGCTTGGAAGAGCTTGAAAGATGGAGAACTGGACTACCTGTTGTCAAGTAAGGTATAAGTCTTTAAATAACACATACGGGCATTCGTTCTTGTGTAGTAACAGTATCCACTAGGACACAACCAATGGTCAGCTTGAATATAGAAAATGTATACATCCCCCACCCAGAAGGACACACAGCATTACTGGCTATATGCACTCCATTGTTCAATCACTTTCTGGATCTTCCTTACCACTAGCATAACTTGTCTGCCACAAGTTGATTTAATCAGGAAAAGGTACTCTCCAGATATTGTTGGACACCAACTCACAGCAGCTCCGGATTGCATAGTAAGGGATGGTGGGAACTGGTGGGAAGTTCAACAGCTTATGGGGGGTACCACAATGGCTGCATAGAAGACCTTATATTTAGTTGTAATGGCTACATCTGTAAGGATGTGCGTAGGACTCGAGGCCATGAAACACCTATTGAATATCATGCTTTGATTAAAAGCAGACATCCAGGTTGTCTTAATAAAAGCTAATTTTCAGAAGAATCCTAAGCATAGGAGGGAAATTTACTCTCTGGTCAGATGCTTTGTTTTGCCACAAAATATCAGACAAAAATATACATTTTTTTCTTTGTTCATAATTACCCTTTTACCTGTGTGAATGGTCTTGGCCTAATATACTTACTGGTTTGGATTTCTGTGGTGGAACCCATGCCAGGCTGTGTGGGGTCACCAGGCAAGTGTACCTACCCCAGCACCAAACTGGTGGTGGGCTTTGGGCTCTCAAATTTCAGTGGCACCCTGTGTGACATTAAAATTTGGTGCCCTCCTCGGCCTCTTGGGCTCCGTTTTTGAATATTGTTTTGGCTGCCCCTGCAGCCTTCTGCGACCTTAAGGGTCACACCACCCTAAAGCCGCCTCTGACCAAACTGAGCCAGTGAACAGTGGCTGCTGTTTCTCTTCTCTGGAAGATGCAGCACCTCCACTGAGGTCAGAGGGGGAGAGCAAATGAGCAAAGAAGCCCAGTGGCTTGAGAATGCCATTGTGCTTTGCATCTTCTCACAGCTCCAATTAGATTTTGCTTCTTTGGTCTGCATGAAAAAGAAAATATTCTTTTGCCCTGGGTGTAGCCAAAGGGGGCAGGGGGCAGCTGCTCCCTCCTCTTCATCAAGTAAAACATTAGAAATACTTAACTAACTGACCAGTCATGTTGGTTATGCCCCCTGCAACAAAAGTCCTGACCCCTCCAACAAAAGTCCTGGCTATGCCCATGCAGAATGTTTGTTCAGATAAATGTGGCTCATTCTTTATTTGTACAGGGTTCACGAAAGCTTCGCGAGCTAGTTCAGTATCACATTGTTCCTCACACCCAGGTTAGTGCAATTGATGTCTGTGCTAGATTTGATATTACCTTATTATAGTACACTTGTTACTTCTCACTACTGAAATCTAGATGCCTCTCATAACTCACTGAACTCCTTATGTCCCAGTACCCACAAAAGAAGTGTGGGGGTGGTGGTGTTCTATAATGATTTGGAGCAGGGCTGGCCCATTCATGAAGCAAGGTGAGGTGACTGCCTCAGGTGGCAGAATCCACAGGGGTGGCAGATCCCGATGTAGATCTTTATTTCCCACCTTGTTCCTGATTTAGATCTTCACTCACCCAATCTTCCTCATTGGGGAGGGCTGGCACCATTTTGTGGTTCACTTCAGGCACCAAAATGTCTTGCACTAGTGAGTGCACCCCTTTAAGTGTCATTATACTTTCATGGACTCCTTTTTGAATACTATTTGCTAGTTATTTTCTATTCAATTAAAAAAAAAGACTCCTATTGTAATATTTGGCTTTGGGGGGAAAATGAATTATTTATTCTTCCCTATAGCTGGAGGTAGCCAGCCTTATCTCAATAGGGCACATCAAGACTATGGCTCAACAGTTCATCTATTTTAACGTCACCAATAGTGTAAGTACAAGAAAGGCCAATTCTTATTTATTCATTTTGTTTTCCTGTTTAATCCAGTCGAATTTTGTTTTCTGAATTCTGAAAGGTATGGACTTTTTAACACACAGTTAACAACAGCTAACTCCTGCTTTCCAGAGTAAAGCCTCCAATTGTCAAATTTCAAGCCTCCAACTGTCAAATCTCTGCTATCTTCCTCACTGACAATTAACTCCCAGCTGACTAAAACCTCAAGCTGTTCAAAGTCTGCTGCCATTCAAACCAATAACAGAAGTAACCCCTCAAGTCACTTGCTGAATGATCTTTGCCATTGTACTTCTAGCAACAAGACCTGTTCTCTCATCCTTTCACATTGCTTTTTCAGCTCACGAGTTGAATCCATTTGCCTGATTCTGTTGAAAATGGTTGTGTTTAAGAGGATGTGAGATGATATGAAAGTTCTGTCTGTGGTGTTTGATGTCAGATGGTTTATTTACACATGCAACTCAACACTTAATAACTGTAGCCATCAAGTGGTGGGTGTACATGTACGAGCCAAAACAGATTTGACAGTCATTACATAAAACTGAAACATCAAAGCAAATTTTCCACACACCCTGCTGATATCACCATTGTAATGTTTAATACCTTGTAGAAATTAGCCATTGTGTTATGAGTACAACCCTTGACTGTTGTTAATGTGGAGCAGTGGCAGCAGTACTCACAATACTCTTGAGGTACACACTGCTGCTAAATGTACATTAACGTATTTGTTACACGGATATTATTTCCACATCTATTTATTCCTCTCAGAGTTGTCTCAAATAGCAGTTCTTATTTCAACAGACTGAATCTGGAATATTTCTGAAAGCGATGTGACACCTTGAGGTCTTACAGTCAGCACTTAACATGTAAATAATTATATATGGGACTATTTGAGGTATATGAACGAAAAGGGGCCTCTCCTTCATAGTGATACTGCAATGTTGTCCTTGGGGGCTGCTCTTTGAGACAAAAATATATGGGGCTGGATGTTGGAGATTCTTTGAAGATTTGTGAGAGATACAGAGGTACCTTGGGTTACAAACACTTTGGGTTACAAATGCTTCAGGTTACAGACTCCACTAACCCGGAAGTAGTACCTCAGGTTAAAAACTTTACCTCAGGATGAGAACAGAAATTGCGCAGCAGCGGCGCGACGGCAGTGGGAGGCCCCATTAGCTAAAGTGGTACCTCAGGTTAAGAACAGTTTCAGGTTAAGAACGGACCTCCAGAACGAATTAAGTTCTTAACCAGAGGTACCACTGTATAAGGATTTATGAAAGACTGAGTGGAGTGTAAGAATATTGCTCTAGTATAGGTGATAGGGCCTTTTCTTTTGACCTTGCAATACCATTAAACCAGAGGAGGAGTCTACTTGGCCACTCGTTAGCTGAACATGAAGTTGTGTCCTTGGCCATAGATACATTGTTCTTTGGTGTGGCTTTGACTAAGGAAACTCACTGCACATGAAACGCTCATCAGAAGCATACTCTCTCTAGACATACTGCAAGGATAATTAAATATGTATGAAAAAATATAGGCAAAAATGTGTTATTGATAATACTTGGTATGGGAGATAAATTCCCACCAAAAAAAAAAAAAAAAGATTCAGGACTGAAGCACTGCAGAGTCCTGGCTCAGATTAAACCTTCACAGAGATTTGAAAATTAAGCCTTCTTTTTATTTTACTTATTCATGTAACTGCTTTGAAATACCAAGAAACTGTTTAGTTGGATTAAAACAACAACAGCTGTAAGAGGTCCTGATTATGAAGAATGCAAACAAATACAGAAGCAAGGATGCATGATATTGTCAAATAATACAATGAAAACATTTTGAAGTACTGGCATCTAATTTCAAAATAAATAACTCTTATTTATGCAGGGACAAATCCTGGCGAATGGCGAACCTATAGAAGATGCAGACATTGCTGCAAAAAATGGCCGAATTTACACACTTTCTGGCGTTCTCATACCACCTTCCATAATCCCAATTCTGCCACACAGATGTGATGAAGAGAGAATTGAAATTAAGATGGTAAGGCTCTTCATAACAAAACAATAACAGGCAGTATCTAATAACTGCTCTAGCAGAGCTAGTCAACAGATGTTGCACTCCATCTCCCATCAGCCCCAGCCAGCATAGCCAATGGAGAGGGATGATGTACCTTCATAAACTATAAATGTTCCATTTGTTTCAGGGTACCTGTGGAAAATGTCCAGCACTACACAGGAATAGTTGTCCAGAAAATTCAAAACCTGTTGTAAGTAAACTTATTATCTGTCCAATCACCAAATAAATTTATAAACAACAAGAGATTTCCTTCTACATGCATTTCAGTAAAATGTATTAACAGCATTTGTGTTGTTATAAAGGGGGGGGCGAGGAACAAGCAGCATATTATGAATGCAATCTGCTCCCCAGCAAAATTAACATCATTGTTTGCTTTCCATAGAGCACAGTGTTGGTTATGGGTGGTTTGTTTTAATGTGTGGATATTTTTTTTAATACTCTAGGCTTTCACAAGGAATCGATGCATTTACCATGAACAGACCTTTCTCAGATATGGGTGTGCTAAATACTGCAATGTAACAAAAAAGGTGAGAGATGCAAATGACATTTCTGTTGTTAAAAAGGTAAAGGTACCCCTGCCCGTACGGGCCAGTCTTGACAGACTCTAGAGTTGTGCGCCCATCTCACTTAAGAGGCCGAGGGCCAGCACTGTCCGCAGACACTTCCGGGTCACGTGGCCAGCGTGACAAGCTGCATCTGGCGAGCCAGCGCAGCACACGGAACGCCGTTTACCTTCCCGCTAGTAAGCGGTCCCTATTTATCTACTTGCACCCGGGGGTGCTTTCGAACTGCTAGGTTGGCAGGCGCTGGGACCGAACGACGGAAGCGCACCCCGCCGCGGGGATTCGAAATGCCAACCATGCGATCGGCAAGTCCTAGGCGCTGAGGCTTTTACCCACAGCGCCACCCGCATCCCTTTCTGTTGTTAGCTTCCTATAAAACTGCTGATAGCACCAGCAACTACTTACTACCGTACAACAGTGGTACAACTTTTGCCACAACCCATCTTCATTTTTTTTGTATTTGCTTCTTGAAGACTTAGGTAATAAAGCGCATAAAAACCCCCAGACATCATGCATACAAAAACATTCTGAGTATATACGGTATCTATTTTCACAAATGCGTCTGGTGATCACAACAGCAGCATGGATCCAGGAGCCATTATGGAGCCATTAAAGAGACCCAAGAGCAGTAGCAAAAAGCATTAGTGAGGACCATAGCAAAGACTGTATCTCAGTTGTAGGGCATCTGGCTTGCATGCAGAATGTCCCAGGTTCAATCCCCAACAGTTCCAGGTAGGGCTGTCCCCATCTAATATTATTATTATTATTATTATTATTATTATTATTATTATTATTATTATTAATTTATTTATACCCTGCCCATTTATACTTCCCCAGCCACTCTGGGCGGCTTCCAACAAAATATTAAAATACCGTAATGCATCAAACATTAAAAGCTTCCCTAAAGAGAGCTGTCTTCAGATGTCTTAAACCTTGGAGAGCTGCTGCCAGTCAGTGTTGGCTGAGGCTGATGGACCATTGGCCTGACACAGCAGCTGGCTGTGTTCCTATGCAGTAGGCAACAGCAAGAGAAAGCTAATACAGCACAAGAAAGGTATAGCAGATATTACAAACAGTGCTACAAACTTCTTGTGCTCTTAATGAATGCCCAGGCCTGTTCAAAGCTTGCCTGGAGCCCAGGGTGGCTGGGAGACACAGAGCATTCTTGGCATGGCAGTGTGAATCTGGCAGGCCTCTGGTGGTGGACCCCAGCTGGCTTGGCCCTCCAATGCCTGGGGCAAGTGTACCCAGCTCACACCACCCCCAATCTCCATGGGCCTGCTCTTAACAAATTTGCGTGCTGCTCCTTTTTCTTTTGTCATGAGGAAATGTTTGCTTATTTTGCAGGAGCCAAAGTGTTGCAAAGGATTCTTTGGCCCAGATTGTAATCAGTGCCCTGGTGGCTTTTCCAATCCCTGCTCAGGAAATGGACAGGTAAAAGAAAGAAATATTTTCAGTGTCAACCGGTCTCCATTTCCTTTGTTGAAGTCTCGTAAATAGGCATATGAAACCGTTTGCTTTTGTTGAGATGTCAGTTGACTTTGGCGTTTTTCAGCATACCTGCTTGATTCATGACAGGGTCAGTTTTCCTGTTGGGCATGAGGTGTTGCATGAAAAAATGCCCACACCTCCTTGAACACCCAAAGGAAAACTGAATGCTTCACCATCTGCATCTTGCACCAAAGTAAATTTATATCACTTCATGTATCACAAGCTGAGGACTGTAAATAACCTCACATTCTTAGCATCATAGAATAGGCTATGTTGTGGACCCTGGACCACTGTTCAAAATGTCTAGCTTTTAAACCTCAGGTCAATGGGGTGAGGGGTTGGATCACACAGTGAGGGCTAATGGGGCACTTCCCCACCAACCTCAGTCTGCCCCTAGTCAGACCCCATCTGTCCGCTTCTTACTAACAAATAGTCAGAGGCGTTGAAAGTAAAACAGCAGGGAACATTCAGTTTGTAAATTAAGCGATAATTCTGTTAGTGGTATAGTAAAAGACCAAGTGGGAGATGGGTAGAGGTGTTGCTTACCAACCAGGAAGAATGGCATGATGTTTGCTGAGGTAGCAAGTATTCTGATTGGCTATGTAATCCTGTGAGAGTTTCTCCTCTGTATGTTTGGTTGACTGTCTCCCTGCTATGTGTAAGGCATGAACTGAGAAATACAAAGCATCTCTGTTCCTTTCTTCTCAAATGATACACTGTTTTGTTTAGTTTTAATCAGTAAAGATTACTTTTCTCTTTGGACTCCATCTGGGTGTTTAAAGTGGCTCTGGAAATGACAGAGGGAACTGGCATCTTGTAGGAAGGGTGTAAGACACATTTTCCCAACAGAAATACCATTCTGATATATTTACGTGAATTTCAATGTATAATTTCAAATATGTTTGTTCCACTTTGCAGTGTATGGATGGCATGAAAGGGAATGGGACTTGTGTTTGTGATAGGAAATTTGAAGGATCACATTGCCAGTTCTGTTCAAACCCAAACAAATATGGACCACACTGTGACAAAAGTAAGCACTGCGGTTTCTCTCTTCCCTGGATATTTTAAGCCTTAGTCAAATTTCATGGCAAGAAAAGCCTCTGACCTGAAGACGAGCACTTCTGAGTTCCATAAACTCCTGCCTGGTGTGCTCCCTGTGCAGCTGAACTGAGAGGTCCTTAGTTCTTTGTGCCCAGGGGAAAGCATCAGTGAGTGTCCTGGCTCAATTTCTATGGGCCTGGTGCTGTGGGATCTTGTTCAGTGGGCTCTTGCCTGCCAGCCTCTAGTTCACAGATAGGGATGAATGGATCTGTCATTTTCAATTCTCTCAGTTTCTCATTTTTCCAATCTTAGAGTCAGTTGTCCCAAAAAAAAAAAAAATGACAATACATCAGCATTTTAGTGTGATTTTCTGTTGTTAAACAATTTTTTGTATGCAATTTTGCCTAATGTACACATTTTTGCAAACCAATTTTCCTTAATATAATTCCTTTTTTGCCTGTTATCTTCATTAATATATGCATTTCATGGACGCTTTAGTATGTGCATTTTTGTACACATTCCTTGGCTGAAAAACTCCACCACAAAATTCAAAGAAGCGTGAATTTTGAAGGGCACCTGAGTTTCAGTTTGCATGTGGTTTTAGAAAGTGTGGATTTGTAGATTCACCTTTAACTGTTAACAGTCTAATTTTTGCTCCATCACTGCCCATGATCACCAGCGTCAGAGCCAGAGCCAGGTACCCAGTCCAGCTTCTTAACTGATAACACAGTAGCCTCTGCCTTGGTGTCCTGTTCACTCCTGGCATCTGGGTTTGTGACAATTAGAACATTCTAACAGTCTCTTCTAATTTGTATTTCATTGTTTATTGCTAAAAAAAAGAAAAATGGGAAAATGAAAGACCAGCTGAGATTTTATTTGCAACAACAACACATATATTACCTGTTTTAAATGGGCCTGATATCTCTCTCTCTCTCTCTCTCTCTATATATATATATATATATTCCTCTCATTGACATTTATTTCCCCCATCCTTCCACAGAATGTATGTGTGTTTATGGTAAGTGTGACAACCAAATAGACAGTGATGGGATCTGCCTTGCTGGTTCATGCAAAAGTGGATATGCTGGAAAATTATGTGACACACAGGTGTTTCCATGCGGGACTTTTCTTCAGTTCTGCCATGCACATGCTGATTGCCAGTTTACCAATGGTGCTATGAGGTAGGCCCATTATACTGATCATTTTTATACCACTCGGGGAACTATAAGGGGTATGTGCCGGCACATGTCTCCCCACCTGTCATCCTCTATGTGAGTGAATGTGGTGCATTCTGCATCTTCCTGACCTCGGCTGTCCTAATGGGTTTGCCAATTTATTTTTATAAATGCTCTGAGTAAAACGAATTTGAATACCACCTGCCCCTTCCCAGTTGTGCTACTTAAGATTTTTAACTGTGCCATCGTTGGTGACAGAGCATGTGCTTCACACATACAGACAGGTCAGGATTCAACTGGAACCTGCAGTTAAAGAATCTTCGGCAGCAGTGGCAAACCATTTGCCTTGCATGCAGAAAGTACCAGGTTCAACCCCTGGCATATCCAGTCTGCAGCTTTAGAGATACCTGAAGAAGCGTCTCAACTCCCACCGTTTAGCCCGGACACTGAGGTCCAGCTCCAAGGGCCTTCTGGCAGTTCCCTCACTGCAAGAAGTGAGGTTACAAGGAGCCAGGCAGAGGGCCTTCTCAGTAGTGGCACCCTCCCTGTGGAACGTCCCTTCCATCAGATGTCAAGGAAATAAACAACTACAGTGGTACCTGGGGTTACATACGCTTCAGGTTAAATACGCTTTAGGTTACAGACTCCGCTAACCCAGAAATAGTACCTCGGGTTAATAACTTTGCTTCAGGATAAGAACAGAAACCGTTCTCCGGCGGCCCGGCAGCAGCGAGAGGCCCCATTAGCTAAAGTGGGCTTTCAGGTTAAGAACAGTTTCAGGTTAAGAATGGACCTCCAGAACGAATTAAGTACTTAACCCGAGGTACAACTGTATCTGACTTTTAGAAGACATCTGAAGTCAGCCTTGTTTAGGGAAGTTTTTAATGTTTGATGTTTTATCATGTTTTTAATATTCTGTTGGGAGCTGGCCAAAGCCAGATGGACAGGGTATAAAATTATTATTATTATTATTATTATTATTATTATTATTATTATTATTATTATTATTAGAGAGCCACTGTCTGTCAGCGTAGGCAATACTGAGCTAGATGGACCACTGCTCTGACTCAATATAAGGCAGCTTCCTGTGTTTCTACGGTTAGGAAATATCTCTGCCTGTGGTCATACAGATCTGCTGCCCGTTGTGATAGAAACATAATTTTGGCTTCGTTTTACAACTGTCATGACAATTAATTTCACATGCTTTGATGCAAATTTTAGCTGCATTTGTAAGCCGGGATACGAAGGAGATGGAATAATTTGCAGCGAAGTAGATCCTTGTGCTAATTTAATTCCACATAGCTGCAGTGCTAATGTAAGTACAAAATTCCTTGGCATATCTGAACATATTTAAATGCTGAGTTTAATTATCCAAATTAAGAACATCTCTCATAAGTAAATATCTTTCCCAGTTAAAATGCTACCCAGTTGGTCCATTGACCAAACAGGTTTCACATTATGTTCTAAAAACAATTGTGCTAAATCGTAAGTGAAATGTTGATGAAGTCTTTGCATTTATCACTACGGAAATAATTAGATTTAGGCTGCAGAAATTGTGGGTGAAATATTCACCTGTCCACATTGGTCTATATTACAGTGGTGCCTCGCAAGACGAAATTAATTCGTTCCGCGAGTTTTTTCGTAGAGCGAGTTTTTTCGTCTTGCGAAGCACCACGGCGGGGAGGGGTGGGGAGAAGCAGGGCAGCTGCCGCAGCCGGTACCTCGGACTCACCCGCACCTTGTGGCCACCGCGCGATGCGGCTGCTGGAGGGCGGCGGGGCTCAGGAGCGCGACTCCGGCTGCAACGCTGGCTGCTGGCGGCAACGGCTCTCAGAGGAGCGCGTGAGGGCGGTGGGCAGCGGCGTGAGGCAGCCGGAAGGTCGGCCATCAGCCGGAAGGTCGGAGGGAGCCGGAGGAGCCGTCAGCAGGAAGGTGGGAGGGAGCCGGAGGAGCGGGGAAGCGAGCATGCGTGCGTGCAGTGACCGTCGCCATGACAGGAGAGGCAGGGCTGTTTCGTCTAGCGAAGCAAGCCCTTAGGAAAATCCATCTTGCGAAGCACCTCAGAAAACGAAAAACCCTTTCGTCTAGCGGGTTTTCCGTCTTGTGAGGCATTCATCTTGCGGGGTACCACTGTACTAAAATAAACATGCAGAATCTTCCCCTGAACTCTGTCCTTCCCACATTACAATGCACAGGCTGTAACTCTGGCATGTCCTTTCCATATACCTGCAGGCAGAATGTGTTAAGACTGGCCCTGGGACCCATGAGTGTGTGTGCCAGCCAGGATGGACAGGAAATGGCAAAGACTGTTCAGAAATCAACAACTGTCTGTTGCCAAATTTTGGAGGGTGTCATAGTAATGCTACTTGCCTATATATAGGTCCTGGTCAGGTGAGTTAAAACTGCCTCTTAACTTCTGCACTGTGCGAATCTTCTGAAATCTTTCTTTATGTGGTAGCAACAACAATGGCAGCCAATGAGCTCAATAGTTAATAAACTGGTTCTTGAGTTTTGCGGTAATGTTGTTGTTTAGTCGTTTAGTCATGTCTGACTCTTCATGACCCCATGGACCAGAGCACCCCATGCACTCCTGTCTTCCACTGCCTCCCGCAGTTTGGTCAGACTCATGTTTGTAGCTTCGAGAACACTGTCCAACCATCTCGCCCTCTGTCGTCCCCTTCTCCTTGTGCCCTCCATCTTTCCCAACATCAGGGTCTTTTCCAGGGAGTCTTCTCTTCTCATGAGGTGGCCAAACTATTGGAGTCTCAGCTTCAGGATCTGTCCTTCCAGTGAGCACTCAGGGCTAATTTCCTTAAGAATGGATGCATTTGATCTTCTTGCAGTCCATGGGACTCTCAAGAGTCTCCTCCAGCACCATAATTCAAAAGCATCAATTCTTCGGGGATCAGCCTTCTTTATGGTCCAGCTCTCACTTCCTTTGCGGTAATAATGCAGTCCAAATGACATGCAGTTAGTAGCTCGTTCATTAGCGCATATATTCAATGCCGCCCTGCCACTGCTGTCAGCACCGCTGCCTCCGCTACTCACTCTGCTGCTGCCACCATGCCCCCTGCTGCATCTGGTGCTGATGGAGAAGCAGTGACGCTATCGGCACCAGTTTCAGGCAAGATTGCACCAATCTGGAGGGAGATCTTGCACAGATCTCGTCCCAGATCGGGGCCAATGTTGGTGCCACTTCTCCAGCACTAGAGGAAGTGGTGGGGCGGGTGGGGCACCCGCAGGGTGCTGCCTCAGGCGCTTCTGCTACCTAAGGCAGAGGCCTCACCCTGCCTAATGGCTGGGTTGGCCCTGATATTTTTATTACAGTGGAATCTCGGTTTTCAAACGTAATCCATTCTGGAAGTCCGTTTGACTTCCGAAACATTCCAAAACCGCCGTTCAAAAGGCTGCCAGCAAGTTCAATGAGGAAAATTGAGAAACATGCCTCGGAAGCTGTTTGTCTTCTGAGGCATGTTCGAAAACAGAAACACTTCTGGGTTTTCAGCATTCAGCTTCCAAAATGTTTTGCAGCCGAGATGTTTGAAAACCATGACTCATGGCTATTATTCTTCATTCTGATTCCCCAAGCTTCCGGTTGTCAAATTGTTTACTGAGCCTGTCTTTAACATCAGATTTGTTAAATTGTTAAAAGCAATCTTAAACCATCAAGTGTTTTTTAAACACACAATCCAGAAATCAACCAAGCCCATAGATTCATTGACAATAAATAATTTGAAAACACCATAATCAAGGGGATCTTGGGGAAGGATGTTCCAGAATTGGTGAGTTACTATGCCCTGATTCTCACATACACACCAACCTGGCATCTGACAGTGGCCAAACAGAGACAAGGAGCTGCCCTGATTGCCTGCGTGCACAGAAGGTTCACGGGGGAATGTGGTGGTTGTTTAGGTACCCTGGTTCTAAACTGTCTAGGATTTTAAAGATGATGCCCAGAGTTGACTCCAAGCATCATCTATTGAACAGGCACTATTGCACTTTATGTTAGGTTAGGTTATTTATTAAATTTATATTTAAATTTAAATTTATATCCCATCCTTCCACCCAAAGGAGCCTAGCATGGCTTCATTTTAAACTTTTATTGACAGAGGTTGCATAGGAGTTGAACAGTTCAAGTGAATAATTTTATTTCACATTCCCCCTATAATACAGAATGATTGTGAATGTAAGGAGGGATTTCGAGGAAATGGATATGAATGTGAACTGATAAACTCTTGTTCAGAACAAAATGGAAAGTGCCATCCACTGGTGAGTAATTCACTTTGTCCAAACTCTGCAAAGGTTTTTATAATAAAGATATACTAAAATAAGCATTATATTATTTTTCATAGAATCACTAACATTTTACTCTCAATGGGTCTAACTTTGAGGCTCTCTAGTCCTTACATATTAAGTCCTTCATATTAATGAAAATATCATACAAGAATGCATTGTATTAGGGAAAATGCTTACAAAAATGTAACATTAGTCAAAACTACATACAAACATATGTTTATTAGGAGAAATTTGCATTAAAATGCTGAAGGATGAGGATTTAAAGAAAACTAAATTTCAAATTGCTTCAAAAATGCGGAGAACTGAATTTAAGACTGGAAAAATAAACAACAGAGAGAACAGAAACTGACAGATCTTTCCATCTTTAATGCTGAACTTGCACTGGAGAGACTTGGGATCAATTTAGGACTCCATGGTTTGATATCAGATTGGGTTTGGTCAAAGCAAGCTATATTCTAAACAAAAACATTCAGGAGCATGATGTGGTCTAGATGCCTCCTGCCAACTCTGCAAACCACACGAGTCCTTGAACTCTGCCTCACCACCTTCCCTTCTTATTTATCAAGTGGCAATAGAAAAGTCTCACTTAAAATTTATCTGACAGGTCACCTCCCTCTCTGGCACTTTGTACGGAGGTATTACCAATATAAGATGAATGCCACATTTGCAGTAGCCCTAAATTAACAACTGTTATCCAAAGAGCAGGGCAAACAAATAATAATTCACTGAGTACTTCTGTGCAGACTCTGTTGAGACAAAACAGAATAGTGGCTTTCACAACAGAGGCTGATTATTCCTCCTCTCCCAATCTTATAATAGAGCTCTAAGCATTAGCTGAATAATTCTTGCAACTAACACCTTAATTAGTGTATTTGAATTAAAAGGATTTACTTTACAGTGGCTTTGCTTCCCATGTAGATAACTGTACACTAGATGTTAATTAGTTGATTTCACTGGCACTTAAGCAAAGGTCACCTCTAAATATCTTTTTTTTTAGTATTGATCTTGACTTTCTTGCACAAAGCTTATGCAGAGGTTATAATGTTTACTGAACATTTGTTCCAACTTGTTTGTGGCCAGTTACACAACAATGAACATTAGTTTGCATTTATTCTGATTTGTTTGTTGGGTGTTGGTCTTCCTGGTATTAATTTGTTTGTCACACACTTTTCAATGCATTTCCTCATCACTTTCCAAACTGCAAAATGCCAGGTTCTTCTTTAAAGTGAATCTGTTGCACTAGGGTGACAGAATTGTTTAGCCCACTGTAACAATGCAAAACTAAAGTTCCAGTATGCACTTGAATCCTTCCTGCAAAACAGTCTGGAAGCACCCAAAAGTGTACTTTTAAGTATTTGTTCAGAAGAAATGCGTTCAGGAATTAGGGACCCACCAGTTATGTAAGCGCAAAAGCCTTTTATGCTGCAAAACCATATTGCATTGGGAAGAATACACAGGTGACTAGGTGTTTGATTATTATTTCCCTGTTCTAACAGGCTGTTTGTCAGTTCACATCTTCTGGAGTCTGGGAATGTGTGTGTTCAAAGGGCTATGAGGGAGACGGCAGCATATGCTATGGAAATGCAGCGGAGGTGCGTAGGAACCTAACACTTGCCTAAATGATTATGACCAATATCTCAGCTTCTACATTGCAAATGCCACCATGTAACAGAGGCACCTGGCACAAATACCCCTTCTTAGAGGAAGTTTATACTCACTGTTTTATGCTTTATTTGCCAGGAAACAGTATCATGTCAATTAAGAGCAAGGTGATAAAATTGCCTTTATCATATCTAAAGTACATGCAATACATCCTAAAAATGAATACAACCAGCACCACAATAGGTATAGCTATTTTCAATAACTACCATGTTAACTCACACATACATAAAATCTGGGGGAAGAACTGCAAAAGCAAATTTACAGTACCAATAGGGTTCCAACTACCATCACAATATGTTTGTATACATGAAGCAAGGGTATGGCTCAGGTTAATTCACAGCAACTATTAACTTATAGAAAAGCATATTGCAGATGAAGCATTATCAATATACCAGCTGTCATCTTACATCTTCATACAAATGAAATGCAAAATATTCCATTGTTGCAAAACAGGAGATGCCAGGAACTTCAAACTGAGACCATGTGCTTGGAAAGCATGGGCTCATGCACTAAACTGTGGGCCATCTGTACATGTCATTTATCTTTCTTTCTCTCTCTGCTCAGGAATTGTCTTCTCTGTCAGAAGCAGCTGGATTTAATGAGTGGGTTGGTGTGAGTACCTCTTCTAAAAATATATCGAAAGACGTGACCAGAGCAATTCCTGTGGAGGGGGGCCGGAGAGAAAATCTGTGGCGCAGCTGCTGCCACTTCCGATATCCTACTGGCATGAGATGCACTCAGGACCATAGCTGTCAACTTTTCCCTTTTCTTGCGAGGAATCCTATTCGGAATAAGGGAATTTCCCTTTAAAAAAGGGAAACGTTGTCAGCTATGGTCAGGACAGGAGGGGGTCACTTCACACACCCCTCCCCCGGACAAACATTAATTTCCCCATTTGGCCCCTATTAACACCAGTGGGAGGGAAGTTAACTATGCCAGCTGTAGGGCCACGTCAGGGGAACAAGGAGACTTTGCATCTTAGAGATACAAATGTTGTCCTCCCATTACGCGTAGTACATCTGCATCAGCAGAGCTTTCCTCAGTGCTGTCCCACCGATGGGACAGCAATTATGCACATTTCAAAGACCCCCTCAGCCAGCCTCTGGGTTGCAACGTGTTTGTTTGCTCATGAACAAAGGAAGAGCCTTAGGGATCAGGCCAAAAGCCCATCTAGTTCAGCATCCTGTTCACAGAGTGTCCAAGCAGATGCCTATGGGAAGCCTGAAATCATGGCCTGAGCACAACAGCCCTCTCCCCACTTGTGGTTCCTAGCTGCTGGCTTTCAGAGGCCTACTGCCTCAGACAGTGGAGGTAGATCCTTGCCACAATGGCTAGCCTAGTAGCGACTGATATTTTCCATGAATCTTGTTTAATCCTCTTTAGAAGCCATCCAAGTTGGTTGCCATCACTACTTTTTGTGGGAGTGAAGGAGCTCTTCCTTTTGCCTGTCCTTTTGATTCTTCCAACATTCAGCTTAACTGGATGTCTATGAGTTCTAGTATCATAAGAGAGGGAGAAAAATGTATTTCTGCTTTCTCCACACACCATGCATAATTTTATACACCTCGATCACGTCCGTTCTTACCTTTTTCAAAATTAAAACTAACATTCCTCAAAGGGAATTTACTCTATCCCCACAGATGATTTTGCTTGCCCTTTTCTGAACCTGATAACTAGACTCCTTTTCAGAAGATGAAGTCCTTCCACTGTTGGCATCAGCCAAAGACTGATGCTGGTCCATAGAAGAGCTTACAATATTAACAAATTAATGGCAATGTGTTTTGTCTTGTGATTTAGGCAGCTGCAGTGAAGACATTGCTGGCAGATGCAGCAAATCTAACCCTCCTTGTGCCTTCTCAGCAAGCAATTCAGAACATGGACCAAGAGGAGAGAAATTTCTGGATGTCAAAAAACAACATCCAAACTCTAATAAAGTATGTCAAACATTTTTTCACCCTTGCCATTCCATTTAAATGCATTTATAAAGTACTTTATCCTTTACTGGAATTGTCTTCGTAATTACTGCGATAGGCTTCTGTACCAAGGGGCATGATCAGAGCCGAGGTTTACACATTATGAGCGAGTGCAAAAAAAAAAAACTCACTTAAGAAAACTAGCCAATATACCCACAACCCCTTCTGTACCAGTCTTCCAGCCCCTAATACTTGTCCTACATCCTGTGATTTTTTGTGGCTGGGGCAGGGGCCTCCTTCATCCAATGAGTTTTCACTGGTGTCTTGATTTGAATCCAGGACACAACTCCTTCTACATGCATAATGACAATGCAACTGCCATATATCCACTGGTTATGCAATAGCTGCTCCATCTACTCCACAATCAGTGAAGTGATTCTGGTTTCCAATGCTGAAATAAACACAGCAACTACACAACTATGAAAGTTGGAGGAGTATTGTTCAGCTTTACATGTTAGCCACCTGACTGAAAAGCAATCTGTATATTGACAGCAATGGCAAGGAAGCCACTCACCTGCATTCTTTATACCAGGGATGGGGCCCTGCTGATGCAGTTGGACTCCATTTCCCATCAGCCCCAGCCAATGTAGCCAATAGAGTTACTGAACTCCCAACGGCATGTGAAGGACCAGCAGATTCTCCATCACTCAGGTGGCATGAAGGAAGATTAGGAACTATGCAATTGGTCCCTCCCAAATAGTTCCAGGAAACAAATTGCCACCAGCTGTGTAGGAAAGGGAAGCACCTCCTAACCTATTAACATATGCCTTATAAGGAACAGCTAAGGGAGCTGGGCATGTTTAGCCTGGAGAAGAGGAGATTAAGGGGTGATATGATAGCCATGTTCAAATATATAAAAGGATGTCACATAGAGGAGGGAGAAAGGTTGTTTTCTGCTGCTCCAGAGAAGCGGACACGGAGCAATGGATCCAAACTACAAGAAAGAAGATTCCACCTAAACATTAGGAAGAACTTCCTGACAGTAAGAGCTGTTCGACAGTGATATTTGCTGCCAAGGAGTGTGGTGGAGTCTCCTTCTTTGGAGGTCTTTAAGCAGAAGCTTGATAACTGTATGTCAGGAGTGCTCTGATGGTGTTTCCTGCTTGGCAGGGGGTTGGACTCGATGGCCCTTGTGGTCTCTTCCACCTCTATGATTCTATGATTCTATATTAACTGCTCCTGGCTCAAATGGTGTTTGAAAGAGAATTGGGTTTCTGTTGTAAGAAAATCTGAGCAGCCATAACTTTCACGTCATTTGAACCTAACTTGCATTTCTGTTAGGCACCATGTATTACGGGGAGCATACACAGTTTCTGACCTCCAAGCCTTGTCGTCATCCAATGGGCTGGCAACATCTCTGCTTGGAAACTTCCTGGCTTTGTCCAAAGAAAATGGAGTAAGTTCACCTGTACTCTCACTCACAGGCTGTTCTTATGTGTGCCAAGAGAAATGTGCTAATCAGATATCATATTGTGTTTGAATATGCTCCTGTTTTGAGCAAGGGAGTAAGAACTCGCTAGTATGGGCCTCAGACACTATGAGTGTAATTTTTATCTAGTAGTAGGTATGGAAGGGGCTGTCAGTTCCTGTTCCCTGTTTCTCATTTTTCCAATCTGAATTTCAGTTCTCCACATTTCCGCAGCAATCTGCTTTTTTAAAAAAAGAAAAAAGAATCTTCATTGAAGAATTTCAATGTGATTTTTCCCCAATAAACACATTTTTGTATGTAATTCTGACTAGTCACGCGTTTTTGCAGGCAATTTCTCCTAGTACAATGCATTCCTGCACTGTATTTTCACTATGTGTATTCATCTGAATGCACACTTTCCCCTAATATGTGAATGTTTGTAAACACTGATTGGAGAACTACATCACAAAAATTGGAGACATGTGAATTTCAAATGTATTTCAGCTGTCATATTGTTTTGGAAAATGCTTGGCAAAGGCTCTGGGGGTGGGGGGTAAATCAGGGGAGTCTTCCAAGAGCCACACAGAGAGACCTGGAAGGCTACATTTGGCTTTTGGGCCTGAGAGATCACAGGTCCTAAGCCAGCTGTGATTTGAAACCTGGTAGCTTTATTTACATAAATGGTTTACCCCCGCCTTGCTTTCCAGAATTTTTCTGTTGATGGAGCCAACATCGTAGCAGGTGATATTGCAGCAACAAATGGGATTATACATGTAATTGATAAGGTATTTGCTTCCATATTATTAATAGTTAGGAAACTGAGATAAAAGAAATACTAAATGTTTAAAGTATTGAGTTGGTGTTTTTCTCCCTCCCTCTAGATTGGCCACTTAACATCACGTAAAACAGAAAAAAATACAGTTTCTCAAAATTATTTTCTTTTTATATTGTTGATATTGTTTTAAATGCTTTGCGCTACTGTGCCTGCTGTTTAAAGTTGGCCTTGTGTTTTTGTTTGCAGGTTCTGACACCCCTTCGGGGAGTCAGTGGCACATTGCCCAAACTGCTTGCCCGCTTAGAACAGATGCCAGATTACTCCATTTTCAGGGGTTACGTTATTGTAAGTCTTCATTCCTTTTTGAGAAGTGACATGCATTATTGCATGTATCCATGCTTTTATTTGAACTGCCATGCAGATAATAGGTAACAGTCCATTTTTTAAAAAACAACGCATTTCTCTCTTTACAACAGCAATATAATCTGGCAAGTGAAATAGAAGCTGCTACCACTTATACCATTTTTGCCCCAAGCAACAGTGCCATTGAAACCTACCTCAAGAACAAACAGTTAACCTCCCTGGTATGTATTGGTTTCCAAACTTTTTATCGGGGCATATTTGCAACCGTTTCTCTTGCTGCGTGGTTGGTGCTTTAAGAAAAAACTAAAAATGCAAAAAGGCTGCTCACTTAAAGGAAGTGCTGTGGTGTGATATACAACATTCTTCTGTGTCAGGCATCCCCAAACTCGGCCCTCCTGATATTTTGGGACTACAACTCCCATCATCCCTAGCTAACAGGACAAGTGGTCAGGGATGATGGAAATTGTAGTCCCAAAACATTTATGGGCTGAGTTTGGGGATGCCTGTTCTATGTGAACCTTTGCTGATTCTTCTACACTTTTAGCTCTGCATAGCAGGGGCTGTGAGCAGAGCCTGCCTTATGCCATTATTATTATTATTATTATTATTATTATTAATTTATCCATTGTGTGCACACTCATTCCCCTAGTGCAGATGGTCAAATGGGGTTTGTAGGTTTAAAAAGCAGAATGAAGCCCTACAAATTTAATTTACCATACAGTGATGGGATACACGTTCATACCATGCGAAATGTTTCATGCCACTGTTAATAATTTAAATAATAATAGTAATTTTTTATTTATACCCCGCCCATCTGGCTGGGTTTCCCCCGCCACTCTGGGCAGCTTACGACATATCTTAAAACATCAAGCATTAATAACCTCCCAATACAGGGCTGACTTCAGATGTCTTCTAAAAGTCAGATAGTTGTTTATTTCCTTGACATCTAAAGGGAGGTCATTCCACAGGGAGAGTGCCACTACCGAAAAGGCCCTCTGCCTGGTTCCCTGTAACTTTGCTTCCCTCAGTGAGGGAACCAGCAGAAAACTCTCGGAGGAGGACCTCAGTGTCCAGGCTGAACGATGGGAGTGGAGATGCTTCTTCAGGTATACAGGACGGGGCCGTTTAGGGCTTTAAAGGTCAGCACCAACACTTTGAATTGTGCTCGTAAACATACTGGGAGCCAGAGAAGATCCTTTAGGACCAGTGTTATATGTCCCGGCAGCCACTCTCTAAAACATATATTGTCTGGCTCCAACCTACAGCTAACTGATAATAAAATCCTTTGTCTACTGGTTGCTGCTGGGATCTGTTTTTGTCACAGAAAGCTTGGAAGTCCACACCTTGCTCAAGTATGTAACATAAATTATCAATTTAATCTGCAGGATGAAAACCAGATCCGATACCATGTTATTTTAGAGGAGAAGCTGCTGAAGAATGATATGCACAATGGGATGTTCAAGGAAACCATGCTTGGATTGTCCTTTAGAGTGGGATTCGTCATTCATGATGGCCAGGTACTTTGTATAAACCTTGTTGATAATTATGTTGGCTTTTGGAACTGCCTGCTTATCTGAATACCTCATCCGGAAAAAGATTTACATCTGGGTAACTGAATGTAGGGAAAGCCTCATTGCTTTCAATGATCTGGATCATAAGTTTACATTAGTGAGGCTTACTCATTGGTATAATGGGACTGTATTTACATCCCTAGCTAATGAGGCCATTCACCATATGTAAACATTACTCATATGCATTAAGTGCTGAGCTAAGAACTTGAGTTAAAGTTCAAAAATTGGGATTAAGAGCAAATGAATCAACATTAACTTCTGGCATTGACTAGCAACTGTTTTAAGGTCCCTGTTGTTGCAATTATGAAGCTGCATTTCCCAAACTTGGGTCTCCAGCTGTTTGGGGGCTACAGTTCCCCTCATGCCCAACTACTGGTCCTTCTGTTTAGAGGAGACCCAAGTTTGGGAAACTCTGGTAGATAAATGTCTTCTTAAAGCGAAAAGAACGCTTTATTATGTTTATTCAAGCTACTTACAATTTTCCTTTGCTTTATTCAGTTGTACAAATCAGAATTAGCCATTTAGGCTGCAATTCTATATAAACTTACTGGGGAACGCAATTGGGGTTACTTCTGAGTAGGCAGGTATAGGATTGCATTGCTTAGTTTTGAGAAAGAAATAATGGGAAAGGAGCAATGGTAAGAGTGAAATCAATAGCAGCAGGTGTGTTCAGCTGCTGTCACTCACCTGTCCTTTAATCAGTCACATCGCTGCCACTTTCCAGGAGGTAAGTGCCCCCTCACTGTATTTCCCAGGGAGCAGCAGCAGCAGCAGCGACGTAACCAACTGGAGGTTAGGAGACCAGTGGCACCCCAATCTGGCATCTGCTGCTGAGTAGTATGGATAGTCCAAACAGTTGCACACCCACAGCCAGCCAGTGCAGATTGATGTACAGTGATATGCACACAACTAGAGTCATATGTTTATAGATAACAGAGTTGGAAGGACTTTGGGAAATAAGATGAATTGGGTTCATAGGAAGCTGCCTTATACGAGTTAGACAATTGGTCCATCTAGCTCAGTATTTTCTGCAGTGACTGGCAACGGCTATCCAGATTTCAGGCAAGGGTCTCTTCCAGCCCTATTTAGAGATGTTGCAGACTGGTCCTGGGGCCTTCTGCATGCTCTCACTGAGCTGCAGCCCTTAATGTGCAACATGAGACCTTTTCCAACTGCATGCTTCAAATTCAATTCTTTCCTCTGCAGTGCCTTTTATTGCACTTACTGGAATAGCAAGATAATATTTGCTGTGTAAAAGTTAATGCAACAAATGATCCTTTAAGTAGGTCCGCCTGGTGTGTACTAAACTGATAACCTATTGTGTGCAGCTCTACATAAATGAGGCGCCCTTAAGTTACCCAAATGTTGCAACCGATAAAGGAATAATTCATGGACTGGAAAGGGTAATGGAAATCCAGAAGAACAGATGTGATAGCAACAATACTGTGCTAGTACCTGTAAGTGCCTTTCTGTGTATATATTATGTGTGTTTGTGTACGTTATAAATGTTTATATACATTAGATGTGTTTTCATTTCTTTAAAGAAAAATAATTAATATATAGAACATATCTTTATTTAGTGAGTCCTCCAGGAAAATAAGTCTTCACTTTGCAGTTTGGTAGAATGCAATATAGGGCAATACGGTCCATTAACATACATTGACTAATTTAACCCTACAATCTTTGATCTTATTTTATACAGCTTTAGTGATCTGACAAGTAGAAGTATCTATGGTACTATGTGAAGCTGGCTTTTGCTAAATCAGGCCATTGATCAATCCATCCCAGGGTTTGTCCAAATATCTTCCCTACTTTCCCCCTATTTCTACTGGATGTAGGAGATGCAAGCAAGGAAAGCAAGCATAGATACTTGCTTTTACTAGTAGTTGTGGCTGTTGCAGCAGGGTTTGAACATAGAGGCTGCTTTCAACATAAAGGCAAGATGGCATACAAAACACGTTTGCCCCCTTCAAGCTTGCAAGTTAAAAGTCAAGCTAGTATAGTTACTTGCAAGTAGGGTCTCTAGTCTGCCATTTCAAACTACTTGCAAGTGAATCAATCAATGAGGCAATTTCATTGCAAATAAACTCCCAAGCTTGCAGCTCTTTGTTTAAATATATTGCTGTGACATTTTTATTCCACCCTTTTTTGCAAGGTGCTCAGGGCAGCTTATATTACTCCTGCCTCCCTAGTTTATCCTCAGAACAGCCCTGTGAGGAATATTAGGTTTATAGGCAGTGCACCAGGTGAGTTTTATGGCCAATCAAGGATTGAAATGGCACATTCGGTCTCTCGATATCCTTCATTTTCCCTCTTCTGGTTTTTGCACAAATGGTCAATGGTTAGAGATGAATAAATTAAAGGGTGTTAGGCTACCATTGTTAAAACATGCAACATGTAACTGTAGGGAACAATTGTGGGAGGCACTAATGAAATTGGGGGGAAATTGTCAGTGTGCACCCAAGGGTTCATTTGGATAAAAATAGATGGTGCCAAACCTCTGCACACTTAAGGCATTTGTGACATGTGCAAAGGCCTGCACAAGTATATATCATGGTCCCTTCCTCTGAAAATATATGTTTGCTTTGCTTTCAAGGGAAAGTGTTTGTCGTGCTTGGCCGTACCTAGCTGTCCTATTGGAACTACACCACTGGTAAATATTTTAGAATTAAATTGCTATAAATAAGTAGTAAGGAACTTAAGGTCCTCCAGATGTTGGTGGATTACAATCAGCAGTGGATGACGGCACTTGCCCGACCTCCCATCACTGTTGCCACTACGGCTTCCCTAAAGAGAGATGAATGGTGGTGAGATTAGCACAGCGCAAATGCAGTGGCAAAGCCAATCTGGCACTTGACCTTGCTGCCACCTCACCCCTCTCCCTCACTGTAAGCCACAATCAGTGACAGGACGTCAGCTGAGTGCCCCCACCCCACGAACTGTTACTGCCTACAACAGTTGTGGCCTTGTTGATTCGTTCATGCTAGGACTAACAGGAATCTGGCAGCATATAGAGGGTACCCCTGCTGTGCGTGTGTGTGGGGGGGGTCTACTCCTGAGTATGCCCAGTATAGGATATAACCCATAGAAGACAATCCACCCCCTCCTGCGGCTGCAGAATCCATAGGACATAATAAACAAACTTCATTGTGACCTCTGAATTTACAGGGGGAGCTGGATTTTCTCCGAAGTTTCTAAACTTTGTATATTTATTCAGTTCAAGAGAATAATTCATTTGTCAGTGCCTTATTGTGAGTCAGGTTATTTTGCCCATTTGTGCTAATTGACTGTAAATTTTGAATAGGATTTGGGCATGTTCAATTAGCGTTTTCCATTGAAAAATATTTCAGGGGATATTCATTAGCTGAATTTGATGCAATGTTTTAAGTGTAAAACTGTCCACTTCTTTTGTACAGAAATACAAGAAAGTGAGCTGCTTGTATTTCCATTCCGAAAGATTGTCCCTTCGCTACGGATGCCAGCCAAGATGCAGTAAAAGCACAATTGTGGGTATTCTTTACCATCCAAAGCATATCTGTCATACTATCATGACACTGATAGAATGTAAGGGGGTTGAGGTGTGGGAGAGAAACAGAACATTGAAAACTGACTGTCGTATCTGTAGGGAGAAATTGTTTTATTAAAGTGATTTCCTAGCAACATGGTCCTTTCAAAGAAGCTTGGTATGAAAAACAAAAACCAAAGACAAAGTGCCATAGGGTAGCCACTGTGAAACCCTCCAAGGGTTGTTGAAAAAATAATATCCAACAATATCTGCAGGGCATCATATTGGCTGCTTGTGCCATAAAGCAACAACATCACCAATCCAATAATTAAAACCACATACAAATTAGACATCTTACAAAACTGAAAGTCACCAGAGCTGCAAAAAACAAACAAATATGTATCATAATCAAAGCTAGCCTGCACCATCAGATTAACAATAAGAATTCAGGTTGTTTGGCTGCCTAACCAAAGCGGGGAGAGTTATGTCGTGCCTAAAAGAAAATAGAAAATGAACTAAACTTATCTCTTTGGGAAGGGCGTTCCATAGGCTGGGGCCACCACTGAAAAGGCCCAGTCTTGTATTCCAACCTGTCTCGTATTACCTACTTGTGGGTCTGTGAGGAGGGCCTCTGTGGCTGATCTTAGACTGTAGCACACAATAAATAAGGCAGCTCAAGAGTTCCTGCCTTAATTCATAGTCCTTTTATGGCACCTCTTCTCTTTTATTCTCTTAAACGCAATTGCATTCGCCTTACCTTGTTTGTTCCTTTTTCAGACCAGGGAGTGTTGTGCGGGCTTCTATGGCCCTCAGTGCGAGCCTTGTCCAGGACTGGCTGGAAACACTTGCTTTGGAAATGGGATTTGCTTAGACGGCCTCAATGGCAATGGTACTTGTGAGTGTGAAGCAGGATTCGAGGGAGTAGCCTGTGAAAAATGTATCAAGGGCAAATATGGCACCGGCTGTGATCAAGGTACTTCAGGTTTCAGACCACTGAGACAACTAGTTAAGTTGCTTGCCTCTCTTTGACTTGCAATAGACACATTTAGGTCCGTTTTGTTGTTGTTCCAAGAACCATGTCACAAAATTCAAAAGTAGTATAAAATCCGAGTGATCATTACATTCCAAGCTGCATGTTAGCCTGGGGACTTCAGATCAGGTCACTTTGCATCAGAGTTCACTGAAATGCAAAAAAGGGACCTGTGTAACTGGCCATAATGCAAACCTCTGTGGTTCTTCAAAGCTTACTGTGGCTTTGAAGAAAAGGGGCAGCCCTTGATCACACAAATCTCAAAAACTTGAGGTGCTATATTGGTACAGTAGTGTTTTCTGCTTGTTTTCTGCTTTATGGGAAAGACTCTTGCATCTGCAAAATATAATATATTAGCCATGCTTTAAGTCAAATAAGCCCCTTTGAGTATGTTAAGGCAAGAAAGGAAGTCGGAATAATACGTTAAGGCAGACCTCCCTTCATAGTCCAGTTGTTGTTACTGCTGGGGCAGTCCTTACAACATCACCTCTCTGCACTTAGAGTGTCCTTGCATCCATGGGAAATGCAACGATGATATTAAAGGCGATGGCTCTTGCGAATGCGATGTTGGCTGGAGAGGTGTGAAATGCGATGAAGGTAAGTGTGATTGCTCTCCATCACTTTGAGCTACCATTTGAGGCTGCAGATTTAAAACTCAGAGCTCCAGGCAGTGAAGGCACCATCACTGAAGCTGCACAGGTTCACTTTTTTTTCAGACCAGCTGAATGTGACCCTGAAATTTCCTGCGGAAAGAAATCAGATCCTGCAGGGCCCTGGCCTCATGAGGCAGAGCGTTCCACCAGGCTCTGAAAAGCCCCTGGCTCTGGTTGAAGCTAATCTAACTTCCTTAGGGCCCGGGACCACTAGGGTGTTGCTATTTATGGACCTTGAGGCTCTCCGTAGGGCATACCGGGAGAGGCGGTCCCGTAGGTACGAGGGTCCTAGGCTGTAAAGGGCTTTAAACGTCAAAACCAGCACCTTAAATCTGACCCTGTACTCCACCGGGAGCCATTGCATCTGGAAAAGCACTGGATGAATATGCTCCCATGGCAGAGACCCCGTGAGGAGCCTCACTGTAGCATTCTGCACCCGCTGGAGTTTTTGGGACAGCTTCAAGGGCAGCCCCGCGTAGAGCGAATTACAGTAGTCAAGCCTGGAGGTGACCGTCGCATGGATCACTGTGGCCAGGTCGGGGCAGGAAATGTAAGGGACCAACTGATGAGCAGGGTAAATTGGGATTGTATACTGTTGACTAACAAAGTCATTTTCCTCCTGCAGAAATCAAAGGTGATAAATGCAACAGTACCTGCCACACCAGTGCCAAGTATGTATGACAGCAATCTATCTAATAATATTTAGGCTGCATTCAGATAACACCTTTCTCCAGCAACTATAGCACGAACATTGAAACAGAGGGTGGGGGCTTGACAAAAATAGGCACCAACCAGCATGGGAGTTTTGCAGTAGTCATTCACAGGAACACTATCCAAATTTAAGCTGTTAACGCATATGGACTAGCAACAATTGGCAGAAAAATTGTCATAATTGCCCTGCAACATATAAGTTTCAGGCACTCTAATTTGACATACCTGACACTTTAAATTGTCCTAGTTTAAAGTTCTCTGAGAGGTTAGATTACATAAAATTTCAAGCTACTGACCTGCTTATAATTTAACTCACCACTTACAGATTTTTGAAAAATTAAGCAGTATATAAATGCTTTTATACAAAGTAAAATAAATAAAATGATATGCTTGGTATGCGTTGGAGAATATTGTACCAAAAATTGTGTAAAACATTCTACAATGTGTATGAAGTTAGGATTGCTTTTTTGCCCCACATGCTATGTTTTTAGAAAATGCAGCTTTCTAAAGATTGCCTTAGAGATTTTAGATCTGCTTTCATGGGTCTGTCAACCTTTTGGGAAAAAGGTGTTGTATGAAATAAGCAGTGGTGATGCTGCAAAATAAGTGGTTTTGTTTTACTTTCCTTTTTCCATCGCAGCTGCCTTCTCAATTCCTATGGCAGAGCATACTGCAAGTGTGCAGCAGGGTTTAAAGGGAACGGGACATATTGTACAGGCAAGTAGACTTTGTCCTTTTCCATTTGACATACCATATTCACTGTGCCTCCCATTCACAAGAAACTGGTGGGGCAGGAGGCTGGGAAAATACCAGAACCACCATTTGTTTCAGTGAATAGGAGTGTTCCGCTCACAAGTGGTCATGTGTGGTGTCTGCTCCCCACTCCCTTGAGGGGTGAGGAGTTTCTGAAGCAGCATGGCATGACTCATCTTACTCCCTTCAGAGGGGAGAGCACTGAAGGTTACAATGTTTTTTTAAAAAGTATATTCTTTATTTGCAAATATGCAAATAGTGTTGATATATAAGGGTCTATGCATGCAGAGGAAAAAAGACAGGAAAGGGTTAAGTTGGGTGTGCTGGCTAATTTGTCTTGCACCTGAAACCAGTTAAGCATGTGAGAGTAACTCAGCACAATCTAAAGTAGAAATCCACTTGTGTTGGAAGCAAGTTTGCTCTTGGCCAGAGCCTAGTCTGTGCTGGAACACTGCAAGGAGGCTGTATGCTGCTGGAAGGACTGTATACTACAACTGTACATAACCTAAAAGCTGTGGGAACTGCGTTGAACTGTCAGTAAAGGGACTGACCCTACCTAAAACTGTGGTGCTTTTGGGTTCCATGGGCGCACTCCGCTGGCGTGTTGAATGGGGACTCTGCACACGCTCCAACAAATAGTAGGACGTCGATAGAGGTAAACAGCAAGGCAGCTAATGTTCCCACAGAGAACGTTCCCCAACGATGCTTCTCTCTTTCTCAGCATTTGGCCCAAACTCCAAACCTGCCATTTGGTGTCACACACAGCATACATTAACACTCTGCCCCCACTGTATGGTTGTATTTTTCTGGCAAACCTATGTGTGCTACTGCATGCTATTTGAAATCACCCAAAGCAGCTTGGGGATTGCAGCCGTACTTTATATTCTTTGTTCTTTCACAGCTATCAATGCATGTGAAACCAGCAATGGAGGTTGTTCTCTCAAAGCAGAATGCAGACGCACCACCCCAGGAAACAGAGTGTGTCTTTGCAATGCAGGTTACACTGGAGATGGGATCGTCTGCTTTGGTAAGTGCTTGTTTTATGGTTTAAGATCTTAAGAGACTGATAAATAGGCAGCATGGCTACATAATATATGTATTGATACATTCTCATGTAAACCATAAATGTTTTTGTTTTTTAAGACAGTTAGCTGCTTGGAGATTAGGGCGATTGCTGATTTTCTGAACTGGGCCTAGGAGTCATGAGTCACAACCTTACCTCTTGGGAATATTTTTTTTAATAATAATGCAGACATGGTTTCACGTGTTCAGAGAGTGAAGGTATTAACAGGACAGAACCATTTCATAATTCACATGTAGGGTGGTTTGATTCAAAGTGGCCCCAGGTAAAAATAAAAATAAAATCTCCATGCATAAGAAAATCTTTACACATTTGACAAAACTTGTAGACTTTTGATGTCACTGCAAGTCCTTTAGCTCCTTCAAGGAAAGGAGTATAGCATTGCAATCACAAACTGCTACAAATACCATAATCTTATTTTACCCTTGTAGCCAAACCAAGGGGGATCCTAGTGGGCAACAGCAAGCAAGAATTATTGGAAACTAGTAGCTTTCATTTGGCAGTGCCTCTCAGAATCAGAACAGTGCTCACATTTTTTCCTCTGTTGTGTTTGTCACATAAAGAAATCAATCCTTGTGTGGAGAATAATGGTGGATGTGATAAAAATGCAGAGTGCACTCACACTGGACCCAATCAGGTAAGCAATGCTCCTATCTCATTTTGATGCACATTGCAGGCATTAATTTGTTGATGCTGCTGCTACTGTTGCTGTTACATAGATTGATTACTAGCACTTACAATTCACCTAAAATTTCCTGGGCACTAAGTGCATGTATTAGAAGATAAGCCAATTCCTGCCCATAGGCTCGCAATCTAATACATGTGATACAAAAGAAAAGGGAATGATGAAGAAAGAATAAAGCAAGTACTGGAACAGTTGGCTGAGGGGATGGGGCCAAGCTGATCTCTACCCATGCCGATATGTTCTTCCTGGAAGGCAAAAGGTACCATCTGACTGTGGCCCTCCGGAGTCCCCTGGCCAGTGTTGAAGGCCAGAGAACACTTCCTTTCAGCTCTGCAGCCCTATGGCAACTGGCAGTGGGAGATAATTGTGGCAGGGAAGCAAGAAGGAAGTTCCCCGCACCTGATTCTTCTCCTACCAATGGATGGGGTCAGGCTCACCTCCCATGAATCATAGGTTATAGAATGGCAACATATGATCCTATGAAGGTGCCTTAAACTGAGACAGGTCATTGATCCATTTAGCCATGTACAGTGGTTCTTTGGCCTCTTGGGCAGGGTGAGGAACCTCAGGCCCAGAAGTCAAATGTGGCCCTCCGGGCCCCTCTGGCCAGCCCTGAGACTCTCCTCAGGCCACACGCCCTTCTCCCCAGGTAACACCCCTTACAGTGCTTTTGCCTGACTAGAATATGTCCTTGAAGTGTCTATAAACCTCAGATTTTTGGTTGTGACTGTAATGTAGCCTACTGAACAATGGTAAGATTAATGCTGTTCATCACCTTTTGGCTTCCTCTTAGCACTCCCTTTGGCACATGGTCCCAGAATGTGGTCCTCTGGCTGAAAAAGATTCCCACCAGTATTTCCCACCATGTGCTGCCTGAGATAATTTTTAACTAAAAATGCCAGGGATTGAAACTTGAGATCTCTTTGCACCCAAAGTTCTTGTTCTGTTGCTGACTGTGGTTTGGGAATGGGAGGAGGGGGGAGTCCTTTCCCATAGAGTGGTACCTCAGGTTACAGACGCTTCCATTCGTGGGATATTTTTATATGTGTTATAACACTAGATGGCGCTGTGGAGTCCCGTAATGAAGTTTACAACGCGTTTTCCTGAAACGTCTTTTTGATGTATCTAGACCCAGCCAATGTGCGTGCCGTACTTTGAGCACAGAATTATGAAGTCCAAAATATTAGGTTTTGTTGTTTTTTTTAAAAAAAACCACTAATATTTTGAGGATTCTTGCAAATAACTTTATGGACTAAATAAAAGTAAGTTGCCTAGGTAACAAGGTCTCTGGCTATTTTTATTCCACTGAGCTATGTAAGATAAATTGGAATGACAAAGACCTAACTTGTTATACTCTAATTGCAACATTTCCCCCCTTTTCTTTTAAAAAAATATTAATATTAAGCCTTATTTATTTTCCAGAGCCAATTATATTCTCTTTGCAGAACTTAACATTGTTTCTCTCCCCCCCCCCCCCCCGCCTTTCTCCTGGCAGGCAGCGTGTAATTGTTTAAAAGGATATTCTGGCAATGGCAAATCATGCACCTACATCAGTCTCTGTTCATTTGTGAGTAGATTTCATATCAGCCTGGTTTTTCATTGACAATGTGCTTTGAGGTGTGTCTCTTACCAAGCAGACAAAGGTCCATTCAAGGCAGGAATCCCAAACAAGAACTTTTTAACATCTCCTGCAGATAGATGAGAAACTGGCATCTACTGGTCCTGGTCGTGGCTGCCATTTCCTTGTATTTCAGCCAGTGGCGTAGCGTGGGTTGTCAGCACCCGGGGCAAGGCAAGTAATTTGCGCCCCCCCCCCCCCGCTGCACTGTCCCTCCCCCAGATAGTCCCTCGCGCGCTCTCCGCACCGCACCGCACGCCTGGCACTCTCCCCTCCACAGTGGGCGGCGACCCGGCGGCTCGGATCGGATTCGCACAGCCAGCACTGCAGTGAAAGAGAGAGAGTGAGTTAGGTAGGGGCAGAGAGCTGCGAGTGCCCCCCCCAAATGTTGCGGCCGGTGCGGCCGGCCCCCCCTGCACCCTCCACGCTACGCCACTGATTTCAGCTACACATGAAAGTGCAGCCAGCCTGCTTTGTTTGCTCTGAACTTAAACCTGAGGCAGGAGTGAACTCACCAGGATCAGCCTGGTGTATTTCTTCCGCCACTGGGTTGCTGCAGCCCATGCAAGAGAGGACGAGGGAGAAAAACTTTCAAGGAAGGTTTGAGACTCCGTGCTTCCTTTTAAAAGTCAGTCCACGGGATTCACATTCCAGACTTGCTTCACCGTCTCAGGGTCCTTAGTTACCATCGCAGCAAAATCTCTGGGTCCATTTCTCCCACAGTGCCTCACTCTGAGAAAGTATCCCTGCTGGGGACTGAGTGAGTGGCAGTTCATGGAGGAGGGAGCAACAGAAAAAGGGGAAAGGGGCAATGACAGAAGGTGCAGGCAGACTGCTTTAGGTAGAGAAAGGGAGGTCACCGTCGACAACGGAGAACCTTTGAGCAAAAGCAGGGCATTTCACCATTTTTACGGAGCTCTTACAGAGCAGCTGTGGTGCAGACATAATCAAAGGCTGATTGACGCTTTTTTGCCTGATCTGAGGATTGAGAGCATTGACATTTGAATCCCAAGTGAAAGACAAGAAAAGTGTTCCTTCCTTTCCTTGCATATGGGCTTCTTATTGCCAGCTTATTGCTTTCTTCAGTAACTGTAAAGCTCTTTAAAATTGGATTTTAACATTTATTTATTTATTACAGCTAATCCTGTATTACTGTCATTCAGTATGCAATCTGGTTCTGTAACACAGCTGATCCCTCTGAGGCTTAGTATATTTTCCAATTTAAAACTTAGGTTTTCCCAATAACTCATATCAATGATCTAGATAGACAGTTGGGGCATTGCCCCATCTAAAGCAGTGCTCTGCCCCACCTAGGATTTGCAGGGCAAAGGGAAGGAAATGGTATTTTTAATTTGTGGCATGACAACAACAGCCTCCATGTAAAGAATTGTAGTATGTAGGCCATGGAAGAGTCTCATATAAGAGTGGTGTGTTGGACTCCATCTCCTGGCTTTCCCTTTGCTCTGCTTTTCAGTTTCCGTTTCAGTTGTCTTCTCAATATGAAGTTTGCTGCTTCTTAAATCCTGATGATTATGGATTTCTGTGCCACTGAGTGGGCAGTGTTGACTATGGAAGGGCCACGTCCCATTGAAATGAGCAAGGTGTAAAAGTTATTCACTTTATCCATAGATTTATTCTTTTTCTTAAACCAGAACTGAGATGTAGCTTCACAGGGGAGATTTTGCTTAATGTTGGGTTCCCTTCCTAACAGAATAATGGTGGCTGTTCGCAAAATGCCCTCTGCAATGATACTGAATACTCAGAAAGGACCTGTACCTGTCGACCCAGTTACGTTGGAGATGGATTTACTTGCAGAGGCAGTATATTTGCGGTAAAACTTCCTTTTTTATTGTAGAATGTTGTGCTACAGCTTTCATTATCCCTGGCCATTGGGCATTCTTGCTGGGGCTGATGGGAGTTGTAGTTCATCAGCATCTGAAGGGCCAAAGGTTCCCCACACCCGGCCTACATCGTTTCTATTTTGTCATTGCTGCCTTCTGTAATCAATCAATCAATCAATCAATCAATTTTTATTTATTTATTTATTTTTATTTATAGGAACTTGGAGCAGATTACAACACTACTCGGTTTAAGGGATATCTAACGGTAAGATAGACGTGCCCTCCCAGGTCCTGATCTCTATCAGTGATCATTTTCACTCACACATTTTGAAAGCTTTGCCAAAGTTGTTATTTATAGGCAAAGTACACGCGATAAACATGATCAGCCATATTGTGGATGAGCCGTCAGTTACTTGTTTTTCCAGACTTAAGTTCAGCTTGCCACATTTCTGCATTGGTTTGTGATTATTATTTTTTAATGTCCTCGTATAAATTAATCAGCACTTTAGTGCACATTTTTCCTGATGAACATTTTTGTATGCACTTTTCCTAATACACGTGTTTTGCAAGCTATTTTTAAAATGTTATTTGCACCTATATGTGCATTTTATAACACTTTACCCTAATATACATTTTTAGCCTGAAATGTTTAACATTTTGCCTTTCTTTCTTGTAGGACTCTAACATTATTGACATTGCTGGAACCGGCCCATTCACTGTTTTTGCACCAACCAACCAAGCATATCTAACCACACCAAAAGTAAGCAAATCAATCTTAATAACCTCACCGGGAAACCAGTCTGGCTATTCCAGGAATTTGATCCATGCTGGATCCATGAATTCGAAGGGTATTGACATACAGCCCTCCCCACCCTCAACTCATAACAGTCTATTCATATTTCCAGCCCTTGACACACTGTGGAGTAAACCCCATTGAACACAGTTGACTTGCTTCCAAGTAAACATGTACCAGAGTAGGCTGCACCATTTATGTGCCTCAGATCCCAGACTCTCACCTCATGGTAATGAGGCAGCAAAATCAACAGCAGTATTTTGGGTGCATTTGCAGCAGTACCATTTGCTCCCCCGCCTTACCTATTATGTTTTCTGGCTCTTGTCTAAGGTTAATGACTGGAATCTCAAAGGTTGGATGCCCCAGATTCTTCGCTATCATATAGTAGGCTGTACAGCGCTGCTCTCTAGTGATATGACATCTGATAAAACTGTCACCACTCTCCATGGAGATCAGCTCAAGATCACATTCTCACAGGTAACTAAGCCTTGGGCAGCATATGTGTAATGTCACCTCCTTAGAAAACAGAGATGCAGTCTTCTTAAGGTGTTGGGATGGATCAGCATTAGCAATGAGGCTCAAATGAATGCTAATCTAATGGGTCGATGGTTGCAAGCCACCAGATGAGCTCTTCTGCAGCATTGCATTAACAACTCACTGGGTCACCACAGGTGACAATGAATGCTTTGCAGGTGAGTAGGTGAACTGGCGGGCAAATCCCACTACACTTAGCTTCCAAGCTAGCTATGGAAGAAAGAAAGCCCATTCCTCCTCTACCAACCCACTTGGTGTGGGATAAATAAGCCTCATATAACCAACATGCTTAACTCTAATTAATGCATGAAGGGGTTAAGACCATAGAGTAAGCTGTCCTGCCAGGCTTAGCTAGGTCACACCCCCTTACATTGGGAGGAAGGGATACCAAACTCTTTGTCCTCTCTCTCTTCCACCATGTAACCCTACCAGGAAAGACATCTGGTCTGGTTGTTCCCAGCTCAGAATGTGTGGCTTTAGCAAACCATCTCTCTTTCAATGCAAATAATTTAGAAACTCTTATCAACTCTAACTGGCTATGTTTTGTTGCTGCTATATGGAAAAACACATGAATCTGACCTTTGAAGAGTTTGTAAATAAATGATTTTTAATTTACCAAACATGTGGTCTCTTTCTATGCTAAGTGGAAGTGGGAAACTTTGGAAAGGACTTAGAGGGAATGTTTTAAAGGTATAGCAGCCTATATTTCCACACTTTACTGCATGTTTTGTAATTTTAAATCTCTATGGCCATGAGGATTCAATGGCCTCTCACAGGAACACAGGAGTCTGCATTATACTGAGTCAGATCATTGGTCCATCTAACTCAGTATTGTCTGAGTTGACAGTTACTCTCCAGGGTTTTAAGCAGGGAGTATCTCCCAGATTCCCACCTGGAAATGCCAGATATTGGAGATGGCGCCTTCTGCATGTAATGTAGTTTGCTCTCCCACTGAGCTATGACCAGTCTGGGTGGGCAGAGTCATTCCAGGTTTGAAGGTACTTCATTGAGAAACTTCCACCTGAGGTTTGATGGCTCAACGGAGAGGGAAGCTGCACACAGTTCCAGCTACTGCTGAAATGCATTTAAGTCCCTAGATTTTTATCACATTGCCTAATTTCCTGGTACATTTATTCTATTTTAAAACATATGTAAGACCACGCACTAGTAGAATCCATACCTTGTTTTCTGTGTTTGTTTTCAGGATTCAGTTTTTTTGAATGGAGACGCTAAGATTTTAACCAGTGATTTAATCTGCACAAATGGGGTAATACATCTCATAGACAAGGCCTTGTTTCCACAGAGGATTCAAGAGTTCCCTCCTGGACAACCAAAAACTCAAAGGGTGTGTAAAATTTATGCTGGTGTTTTCAACTAATTAAAAGTTGATCAGTCACATTTTACTACTTTGCTTTCAGCTGATTAGTTGCTTAACTAGTTGAAATAAAGATTACAGTGTGTCACTTAGGTGACATGTCTGCCATAATTAATTGCCATAGTTGTTTGTTCTTACTAAAACATAGATAAATCGTAATTGTTGCAAAAAAAAAAAAAAGACTGCATTGTTTTGTTAAGTAATTCAATTAGATCATTTGCATCAATACTTTCAACAGTAACTACATTTTGCTAACTTGTGCTTCTGGCATGATTTTATTGATTTAATTATTTGCTACATTTCTATCCCACCTTTCCTCCAAGGAAAGCACATTTGGTTCTCCTCCCCATTTTTATCCTCAGAACCCTGTGAGGTTGGTCAGGCTCAGAGGCTGTGGCCGGCCTAAGGTCACTCCGTGAGCTTGATAGCTGAGTGAGGATTTGAACCCTGGTCTCCCAAGTCCCAGGGACGCGGATGGCGCTGTGGGTTAAACCACAGAGCCTAGGACTTGCCGATCAGAAGGTCTGCGGTTCGAATCCCCGCAACGGGGTGAGCTCCCGTTGCTCAGTCTCTGCTCCTGCCAACCTAGCAGTTTGAAAGCACGAAGTGCAAGTAGATAAATAGGTACCACTCTGGCAGGAAGGTAAACAGCATTTCCATGCGCTGCTCTGGTTTGCCAGAAGCGGCTTAGTCATGCTGGCCACATGACCCGGAAGCTGTACGCCGGCTCCCTCGGCCAATAAAGTGAGATGAGCGCCGCAACCCCAGAGTCGGCCACGACTGGACCTAATGGTCAGGGGTCCCTTTACCTTTACCTCCCAAGTCCAGCTCTCTAACCACTAGATGTCACTTGCTTTTATGTTTCAAAAACATGTGGAAGAAGACTCTTTAAAGGGCTGAAAAGTAGAAGGGAGAGCCTGTAACTCTTCTAGCTGCTGTCACTATAGAGCAGCCTTGGAAAACCTGGGGCCCCACAGAACTCCCATCAGCTGACTGGGTGTAGTCCATGGTGTGTCTCTTCTCCTCCTAGAGAACAACAAAAGCAAAAGCTATACAGAGCGGAAACAGCGTATTTCCCTTTCTGCTCACAAGTCTCCAATAATCAGTGCTGGAATGTAAACAGACATGTGACATGTAACAATCCCACACACATCTGCAGCACGGAAGGAATGGAATTCTCAACAGTCCAAAACACCTGGAGGGTTCCAGGTTGAAGGCTGCCCTACAGAGCAACGTGGGACTTAGCCCAGTGCTTCTCTTCTCTTAGGACCAAACTAGATCATGGTGCTAAATGTGCCACTTGGGTCCCAGGGTTGTGTTTTCGATTGTTAATAGCCACCATAGGTGAGGGAGAAACAATTTTCATCAGAACTGTGGGGAGGCATGGTTAACCCTTCTTCTCTCACTATTTCCCAGACAAAAATGGGGGCACAGCAGTTTTTAAAAACAACCACAGCACTTGACATGTTTCGTGTCATGCCTAGTTTGGTTGTAATTTGTGAATTAGACTACAGCTAATTGGAACTAGCAAAGTACTTGTGAAATGAAATGGCTGCAAAGACCATAGGCAGGTATTCAGTGCTAGTCCTACTCAGAGTAGAGCCTATATATATATGATTGTTTTGCTGCCCTGGACTGCTTTGGGAGGAATGGCAGGATGCACATTTAATAAATAAAGGACATTACTAACTTAGGTTCATCTATTTCAATGGGTTTACTCTGAGTAGGACTTAGTTGACTTCATATCCCGCCCCCCCAGTGTCACAGTGATGCTATGCTGGCACTGAAAATACCTAGTGATTCATTAGCAGCAGTAGTTGGGTTTTAGCACCTTCGTGGTCACACTTACCATAGTTACAAGGATTAAATAGGCTTCTATTATGCAGAAACTTCTGTTACGAGATGTTGCAGAAAGCAGCAACCATTTTCATATGTTGTATGTAAAAATAATAAACAGTATGTTACTGCTTTTTGAAAACACCCTGCTGTTACATTTACTAAATGAGCAAATAAGATTGGCAAATAATTTTTCTTCCTAGGAAAACCTCAAAGTGATTGCAGCAAAAAATGGGTACATCATGTTCTACAATTTGCTAGAGGTAAGAGTACTTGATTTTGTAACCCATTTTGTAAGGCCTTTGGATGGAGGGTTTTGTCAGAGGAAATCCCACCTACTTGGAGACCTCTTGCATCTTACAGGTGATGGAACAGCTGTACTTACCGTGAATGGTATTTCACTGTGGATGTAAAGAGTGCTCCAAGACCCACCCTGCTAGCCTCCTATGATTATTCAATTTGCATCAAGGGGCATGGGACAATAATACATACTCAGTTTTTCTTATTCCTTGTGGGTTTTGCTTATTTCCAGGATGGTTTTTCTTCCACTCCTTGTGGTGGTTTTCCTATTTTGTCTATATTTTATCACTTTCTGCCCTGTTGAATTCCAGTTTCTCCTAAGCCGTTCCAAGAAATGGGATTGAGACTCAACAGGAAGAGAGCCAAAAAGTCTTCTGTCTAATTTTTGGGCATTTCTTGTCTCCAAGCTGCGGAGTAGGCAACAGAACCTGCCTGGAGCCCTCTTTACATCCACAGTGAAATATCGTTCTGTGTCTTTTTCCTTTTACTTTATTTCAGAGTTCAGGACTGATGGGTCTCATTAACGATCCTCTTCATCAACCAGTCACCTTGTTTTGGCCCTCTGACAAAGTAATCAGGGCTCTGCCAAAGGACCAGCAGGATTCATTGTTTAAAATGTCAGACAAAGAGAAACTGCTTCAGTATTTGAAATTCCACGTTATTGGAAGTGCTAAGGTAGGAGTGTACAAAATTTCAGTGCAACATTTCTAGATGATTTATAATTTTTTAAAAAAACAAAACAGCACCAGTGCAGTCTCTTCCTTTTTCTCTTGTTTTTCCTGATCTCTTCCACAGATTTTAGCCTGTGACCTCCCTAGCTCTACTTCACTGAAGACTCTTCAAGGTTCTGATCTCAGTGTGATATGTGGCAATGATGACAGCAGTACTGTGAGTGTTTGGCTAATCCATGGTGTTTTGACCACTCCAGCCCCATAATCCCATCATCATACTTTGGGGGAAGGGACATAGCTCTGTGGCAGAACATATGGCTTCATATACAATAAGTCCTAGGTTCAATCCAGTTGGAGCTGGGAAAGACTCCATTCTGAAACTTAGAAGGCGGCTTGCCAAACAGTGTAGACCGGGGTGGGGAAGAGCCCTGCAGAATATTGTAGGGCAACTTCCATAGGAAGGGAACGATAGTCTTCCATCTTCAAACTGTGTAAAAGTGAAGCTTTCCACAGGAAAGGTGAAAGGAATGGAACCACTGTACAGCCCCCAGAAGGCAGTCCAGAAGAATAACCAAGATCAATGTCTTTGAAATCCACTGAGAGGTCCAGAGAATCAACAGAGTTACATTGCCCCTATCTCTCCGTCAGCACAGGCTGTCAAATCAGGTGACCAAGAGGGTGACCAAACTCCCATGAGAAATCAGATTGAGATGGATCAGGGGTATCCAATGTTGTTGGATTCCGTCCCCCATCAGCCCTGGCCAGCATGGTCAACGTTCAGTGATGAGCTGTAGTCCAGCAACATCTGCATTGCCTACCCCAGATCTAGTTCATACACTTTCTCCAGAAGCACCCATAGTTGTTTCTCATTAACAAAACAACTAATTGCATAAAAATAGAGCCATTTAAGGATTTTATGCTGCTCAATATCAGTGTTCTCTGGGCAACTTAAAGCAACAAAGCATTAAAATACAATATCCATAAAACAATAAAAAAGCAACATTAAAATGTCAGTGGCAGCAAACGAAACAGTATAATAAGATACATAGCATCTCTGAAAGCATTGGTATTGAAACATGTTGTCATATACCGGTAAATAGATAAGCAGATACTACACAAGAGGTGTTGGCTTTGGGATTCTTGGTAAATATGTTAAAAAACAAACCAACAATCTGACTCCAATTTATATTTATTCTTCCTGTTTTCACTACCTAATAGGCCTCCTGCTGAAACAGTGATAACTTTATTATAACTTTCTCCTACAGGGCGACCTGTTCCTCAATGAAAGAAGCTGTAAGATTGTACAAAGGCATATTGAGTTTGATGGTGGCATCGCTTATGGTATTGACTGCATGTTAACAGATCCCATCCATGGAGGTCGATGTGACACCTTTATCTCTTCTAATATTCCGGTCAGTCCTCCTATGGATTTTTGTTGCCTTCTGAATTTCAGAACTAATCCAGTGCCCTTACAGCTGTGAGTGTCCCAATATGTATACACACCTCCTGCATGTACAAGGGAATCCTGCATATGCAGGACCTTTTGCTGTACACTGGAGCTCTAGATCAGAACCTAAATAATGAAGCTCGGTAGGTGCATACTCAGAAGTCTTATTCAGTTCAAGTGGATTTGGTTCAATTAGACTCAGTGTATTTAATCTGCTTCCTACTGCCTACTTTTGAATGTTGCTTAATTTAGATAGTGAAATGCATTTGCTATTTTGCCATTTTGAATATCTTTAGTTATTGTCCTTGACTAGGAATAATAATGGAAGGGACGCGGGTGGCGCTGTGGGTAAAACCTCAGCACCTAGGACTTGCCGATCGGACTTGCTCCCGTCGTTCGGTCCCAGCTCCTGCCCACCTAGTAGTTTGAAAGCACCTTAAGTGCAAGTAGATAAATAGGTATGGCTTTATAGCGGGAAGGTAAACGGCGTTTCCGTGTGCTGCGCTGGTGCTGGCTCGCCAGAGCAGCTTCGTCACGCTGGCCACGTGACCCGGAAGTGTCTCCGGACAGCGCTGGCCCCTGGCCTCTTAAGTGAGATGAGCGCACAACCCTAGAGTTGGACACGACTGGCCTGTACGGGCAGGGGTACCTTTACCTTTACCTTAGGAATAATAATAGAGAGATGTTTAAGAATTTTCTCTGCCTACTTCTCTATTTTATTGCACAAATGAAAAAAGTTCTACTGGGCTAGATTTCATTTCTCAGTTATTCCATGTTCTATATTTCCAGGATTTTATAAATGTTGAAGTATTGGGAAAAACCCAATATGATGCATATGGGATTTTTTTCTCTGTTCTATCATTTAAGGTGTGTTCAAGGAATGTCTGTGCCTGGGAGGAAAGTGGCAATACACTGATACTTATTTATTAAATTTCTATACCACTCCAGCTGAGGATCACAGATATATATATATATGGGGTCATGAAGAGTCGGACACGACTAAACGACTAAACAACAACATATATATATATATGTATATGTATATGTATATGTATATGTATATACACACACAAACACAACAAAGTAACAAATAGAATGACTCACATCCCACAGTTTAAAAGTCAATAGATTATTTTAGAATGTTTTTGCCTGGCACCCCCATCCCAGTGACCTATACACAGGCCCTGCCCTTAGGCAGAATGTTACAGCCACCGCAAGCCAGAATGTGTGAGTGGACAGCAAAGAGGTACTAGTGGGATTCTCTGCCTGTGGTGCCAAAATACCTTGACTGGCTTTGAGTACTATGCACCTTGACTTGGTCCACCTCAGCCAGCGAAATGTATTGAACCATCTTATTCACTGAGTTACCTGAAGACAGACACAAACATGCATACAACTGTACATGCACAGGCTCTGTGCAGTTCAGTGGGAGCATGAGTGCCAGGCCGAAAGGAAACATGCAGGACCTTGGACAGTTCCATGGAGCTCTACTAAAGGTGGAGTCCCTGCAGCTTTATGTAGATTGACCAGGCTTAGAATGTAGCCTCTAACCTGAAGGAGCTGGTTGGCTGGTTAAAGTGTCTTCATCTTGTTTTGTAGTCTTGGCCTCTGTGAGGCTTAGGAGACAGACCTACCCCTCTGAGTTTAAGAATGGTGGCAGGATTGTGTCCTTTTGCAGAGAAGACTCTGTATGAGGTACTGGCAGTTCTACCACCAAGGAAGTAGCCTGAACCTCATCCGAGTACTCTGTTGCACACTGCAAAGTCCCCAGGTTGTGGGCTGCAACACTGGCATTCAAATTAATGTGTGCAGCTTGTGGGCAAAGTCTTACCACTGTAAGGACAATCTTCCCTCCCTCCACCCCCATGCATTCATTAGACACTCTTTGCACTACTGAAGAGGACTGTTGTTGAATCAGAAATTAATTTTCTTTTACTGAAGTGACTAAGAAAATGGGAATTGAGAAGCTGTGTTTTAGGCCTCTAAAACACTATTGTACAAATAGGGGCGTGGGTGGTGCTGTGGTCCAAACCACTGAGCCTCTTGGGCTTTCAGATCAGGTCAGTGGTTCAAATCCTCACAATGGGGTGAGCTCCCGTTGCTCTGTCCCAGCTCCTACCAACCTAGCAGTTTGAAAGCACGCCAGTGCAAGTAGATAAATAAGTACTGCTGTGGTGGGAAGGTAAACGGCATTTCTGTGCGCTCTGGTTTCCATCACGGTGTTCCATTGCGCCAGAAACAGTTTAGTCATGCTGGCCACATGACCCCGAAAGCTGTCTGTAGACAAACGCTGGCTCCCTCGGCCTGAAAGCGAGATGAAGGCCGCACCCCATAGTCACCTTTAACTGGACTTAACCATCCAGGGGTCCTTTACCTTTTTTTACCTATTCACTAATGTTTGATTTATTGGGCTTGCTTTTTGCTCGGTCCCGATTGTGCTCATATAAACTTTGTGCATACAGTCATACCTTGGGTTACAGATGCTTCAGGTTGCGTTTTTTCGGGGTACGTACTGCCAAAACCCGGAAGTATCAGAACGGGTTACTTCTGGGTTTTGGTGGCTGCACATGCGCAGAAGCGCCAAATCGCAACCCGTGCGTGCACAGACACGGCGCTGTGGGTTGCGAATGCTGCGGGTTGCGAATGTGCATCCCGCATGGATCATGTTCACAACCCGAACGTCCACTGTATAAGCTCTGTGAGCATAGGCTCTGTATAGAGGTACAACTGAATTCATGGGGACCCTTCAGCTGTGGAACTTACTGATACACTCACTCATTCACTCAGGTATATATTAGTAAATATAGCTTTGGTAAGAGACTTGTTTAAAAAAAATGTAGGAAACAAAGTTTACAATGTCAGTTCATAGTGCTAATTAGATTATATATTGCATTTGCATACTTATTTTAATAATTAAGTGTGGTTTTTAATCCTAGCTAGCTTTGGGGAGTTTTAGTCTTCTGATAGAAAAAGTGTATTTCTCTTTCTCTTCAGGGAGACTGCACTCCTTGTTACATAACTCCTCGGTGCCCTGCTGGATCTAAAGTGACGGTAATTACAGTTCTACACTTACGAGTCAAAATTTAACCGACAAGTTGTAATAAAATATTTTGGAAAATAGCTACATTTTAAACAAACAAGCTTATACAGCAAAGGAGGTATCAAAAGGACTTGGAAGCTCTGTAACCTACATATGAATTATAAAATAGCTCGGTGGTTCCTTTCTCACTCCCTCAATCATAAGCTTTCAGAGCTACTTACACACCATACATATGAAGCACATTTTCCCACACCACGGAATCCTGGGAACTGTAGTTTGCTATGAGTGCTGGTAACTGTAGTTCTGTAAGGGGTAAACTACAGTTACCAGGATTCCTTTGGGGAGGCAAAACGTGCTTTCACATTTCAGGGAGTTGGATTTAGATGACTTTTGAGATTCCTTCCAACATTATGATTCTAAGCCATTCTGTGAGGGCTGGTAGGGGCGTTATGAATACCTTGTCCTATGGTGCATTTATTGAATTTCCTGATTTCTTTCTTTTGTCCATTCTCTTTTTTCCCCCATTTCTAAATATGAAACCGTAAGGGAGAGGTGAAGAGATGTACTTACATTCTCAACCACAGGATCTTGAAAGGGTGTCAGAAGGATTGTTCTATGATGATCAGGATACCACACTGTTGCAAGGGCTACTTTGGGAATGAATGTCAAGGTAAGATTTCCTGGGATCAAACACTTGAGGAACTTCTGAGAAGGGCTCCTGTGCTTATATATCTTTCTCAGTGATGCTATTAGCAGCGTGGGAAGGGAGAGCAATTTAGGTCTAGATAACAACATGAGGGGGGGGGGGGAAAGGTTGAACATCCTCTTTCCCAGCACAACTTTTACAGTCAACATTGGATCCCTTTATGGCTGCCTAAAAAAGAAACCTGAGATAGGCTTCCTACATATCGTCTATTCTGACTCTTGAACAGGAGAGTTGGCTTAGCAACCACCAGGCAGCATGTGGCAGAAACAGATGGCAGAGGGGTGGTCCAGAGTGTCTAAAGTGATATGGAAACGTTTTTCACAGAATCATAGAATTACAGAGTTGGAAGGTATCCTGAGGGTCATGTTGTCCAACCCCCTGCAATGCAGGAATCTCACTTAAAGAATCCATGACAGATGGCCATCCAAACCCTGCTTAAACACCTGCAATGAAGGAAAGTCAACCACCTTCTGAGGGAGTCTGTTCTACTGTTGAACAGCATTCACTGTCCAAAAGTTTTTCCTGGTTTTTAGTTGCAATGGCCTTTCTTGTAACTTGAACCCATTGGTTTGGGTCCTCTCCTCCAGAGCAGGAGAAAACAAGTTTGCTCCATCTTCCATTTGACAGCCCTTAAGATATTTAAAGATGACTATCATATCTCTGCTCAGTCTCCTCTTCTTATTCAAGCTAAGCATACCCAACTCCCTCAACCACTCCTCATAAGGCTTGGTTTCCAGACCCTTGATCATTTTGGTTGCCCTCCTCTGCACATGTTCCAGCTTGCCCATGTTCTTCTTAAACTGTGGTGCCCAGAACTGGACACAATATTCCAAGTGTGGTCTGACCAAGGCAGACCTTGAACAGGGCACTAAACTTCTTCTGATGCAGCCTAGAGTAACTGCTGCTGGCATACTTTTCCCATTATTGCCTCTTGTAAATAGATTTTAAAGGGTTTTGTTGCCAAAAGCCTTCTGTACAGTTAAATAACAGGTCTATAAGAATCGCCACAACCATCAAACAGTACTGATGCAAAGGTGCATAGGAGACAAAACTTCAGACAAAAGCCTGGGTGAAAAATAAGTTTCAAGTTGGTGTCATAAACTATAAAGAGGAAGGACAATTTCCATAACTGGAGTGCCTGCGTTGAGAATGCTCTCTCGTGGCTTGCCAAAATAAATGCAACACTACCAAGAGGACGTGCCCATATAGTCTTAACATCCACCCTATTATTTTGAATGTAAATTGTTATAATTTATTTTAATTTTGCATTGTTACATCACTGCAACCCACACTGGGACCTTATGATGAAGGGTAGTAAGAAATCAAATAATAATGAATTAATATATTTGGAACCTAAGCCATAATATTGTTTCAGGGAAGATTATCACCTTAGCTCTGTGTGCCTAAATAGATCTCTCTCTCTCTGAGCTGTGGAGTCCTAACCCAATAAGTAATAAAATAGCCACCTTGGGGATAGTTCTTACAAAGACTGACTCATTGCCATTTTCTGCTTCCCAGCCTGCCCAGGAGGGTCAGAAACTCCATGTAATAACCGTGGTTCATGTGATGAAGAATATGCTGGCACGGGAGAATGTACATGCAATGCTGGCTTCAATGGGACTTCGTGTGAGCTCTGTATGCCGGGAAGATATGGCTTGGATTGCAAATGTAGGTTTCACGTGGTTGTCGTTCTGTTAAGCCCTTTACTTGTGTAACCTTTTGTCAGACTATAAGGGGTAGCATGGTTTAGTTTCAGGGGTGGAGAACCTGCCACCCTCCAGAAACTGTTGGACTACAACTCCCATCATCCTTCACTGTTGGCCATGCTGGCTGGAGCTGATAGAAGATGGAGTGCAACAACATCTGCAGGGTCAGAGGTTGCCATCCTCTGTTAGTGGTTGCCGAGTGTGTCTTAGCTGAACTTGGGAGACCTGACTTCAGACCTTCTAGGCTCAGCCTAACCTAGGCTGTTTATTTGTGCAGGAGTGAAAAATGCGGTATGGACCCCTTTCATATGCCCCATCTTCAAGGGCTGCAACTTCTCTAATTATAAGGGACAGTGGGAAAACGCTTTTGCTAGGACCAGCTAGTGTTCATAACATAAGTTTTTGGGTTGCATCAAGTTCCTCCTTATAATCCGTCTCCTAATCATCCAACAACTTTCTGTTTACAGCCTGTGAGTGCACATCACATGGACAGTGCGATGAAGGAATTTATGGATCAGGACGGTGCTTCTGTGAAACTGGATGGACCGGACAGCTCTGTGAAACCAAAATCGGTCTGACTGTTTAACAGTAGGAGAACGTTGTAGTCTGCAGAGTAGATTTCATCTCGCCATTACTTTTTAGAGCTGTCGGCTAATTAAAATAGTCTTCACCATATTTTCCATACAAATAATTGATAAACTTAAAGAAATCAAGATTCTTTGCATACTCTCATTCATGATGTGGTTCTATGAGAGGTAGCCCAGTCAGAATTAATTCCCTCATTTCAGTGGCTCTTGGTTTCTGGTAAATATGCTTGAAATGTTATAACCAACATTTAATGGAGTAAAATAATTACTTCTCATCAACCATTTAGGGTGCATCTACCCTGTGAACGGTTATTAGTTGAATGACCTGCCTCATAGGCCTGTTGTGAAGGCAAGAGAAATGCAACAAAAATTATAAAACAAATAGAAAAACTAAAGCTGATATATAAATATAAACAATGTTAGCAACACATTTGCTATCATCACTCCTCTATCATATCCCTCAAAACAATTGTAGATTTGTTTGAGAAGGATAACTGTAATGTTGACATCTGAAATAGTCAGTCTTTTTTATTGTTTTAACCATAACAGTCATTGCAATACATTAATCAAGGATTAAAATGGGAGTGAAAGAGAAAATAGAAGTGGGGAACCTGTGCCAGATAGTTGCTGGATGATGGCTCCCATCACCCCTGACCATAGGCTATGCCGGCTGGGACTGATGCCCCTCCAGATATAGCCGGCCTCCATGGATTTCCCTGTCCCTGAACTAAAACAGTTTACTGCAAGTGTGTCTGAGGTATTTACTTTGATTCAGTGGACAGGGATGCAATTCAGGCCACACCTCCAGTTTCTTTGTTTAGGATTCTTTCCTCAGTCTTGAGACAATGAGAAAAGTTTGAATGTGGGTAATGGTTCTAATTTTCTTCACAGCTTTAACTCCCGAGTGTTCACCCAACTGTTCCATTAATGCTGTTTGCCAAGAGCAAAACATCTGTCAGTGCAAACCATACTATAATGGAGATGGAATCACGTGTACAGGTAAAATCAACCGGAAAGATCAGCTACTAATAAAATTGAAGGAATGTATTTTAATTGAAATCTTCCACCATGTTTACTTACACACCCCTATTTTCTGGCCCTCATGCAGTTCCTATGTAATGTGATAAAATATGAAAGTATCCATGAACTCCACAAATACATGTATTTTAGTGTGGCATTAAGGGGGCCTGGATCCACTCTGCACAAAGCAAGCCAATATTTTGTGCTTACAACGAATTATTCATAATGACAGCCTACTTACTTTAGCCTAATTGCCCATGATATTCTGAGGCTGGTCTCCACAGCCAAAACATAAGGTTATACTTATAAATCCCCTGTTCCTGGAATATTAAAGGGGAGGGGGGCCCACTTCTGTACTTCTGGGTGTTCCAGTCAGGTGATTATTAGCTCTGAAGCACTGATCACCTGTCAGGGAAGAGTGTTTAGTCTCTCTCGCACACCTACCTGACTGTCAGATCTGGCAGCCCAGATCATCTGTTTGGGAGTGGAAGGGAAAGGAAAGGGAGAGAATCGTCAAGCACAAGCTCAGACTGGCAGACTTCTCTAGCTTTGTAGTATTTGAAGGGATTTCTGTCTTTTTAAGTTTGTTTCTTGGTTGCAATGGCTGCAAGCCTTGATGTAGTATTTAACTCAACAAATTGAGCCAGGTTTAGCGGTTCGTTTTAGCTCTGTCCTTTCCTTCCTAGCCTTTGACTTTTAGAGAGGCATCTGATCACTAAAGTTCTTCCCATTCCATAGCTGGTCCAGTAAGAGCAGGGGAAGAGCACACTAAGGGCATAGATCTACCCCAATGTAGAGGACAGACTGAACATTTGCTTCTCCCTAGGGTAAATCCAGGCATTTGGTGTCACGATTGTAGCCACGAGGTATCATAACATTCAGATACTGCCAGAAATACTCTGTATTTTCTCATTCTTTGGGGGGGCCAAAAAATCTCACTTCATCAATATAAAGGAATAGAATAATGCCTGGAGGACTGCTCTATCAGTAACTTGCAATAATAGCGTAGAACTTCCATATTCAAGAGCTATCTATCTATCATCTATCTATCTATCTATCTATCTATCTATCTATCTATCTATCATCTATCTATCTGTCTGTGTTTTTTGCTTTGCAGCTGAGGATCTTTGTAAGAAAACCAATGGTGGCTGCCATAAGAATGCAGATTGTGTACAAACTGGTGTGCAAGTCAATTGCACATGTCAGAGAGGATACAAAGGGGACGGGCACACCTGCATGGCTATCGACCCTTGCACCGATGGGTTTAATGGTGGTTGCCATGAACATGCAATTTGCACGAAGACGGGACCTGTAAGTGTTAAGAGTCTTTCACCTTGTCCTAGGCAATGTATGACCTTCCAAACGTTGCTGGACTCCCATCACTGTTGACCATGCTGTCTGAGGATGATGGGGGTGAAACAACATCTGGAAGGCCACAGATTCCAAAACCCTGTCCAAGAGGCTGTTTCTTTCACTGATATTAAGGGTACTGTTCAGATAGCATCATTTGCCCACATTTGCAGTTGTGCTCTCTTAGCCCCTAACAAAACTTTGCAAGTGTCCCAGGAAAAGCTAAGTGTATCCCTCCCCACCCTCCTAGCTATTCTGGTCAGTCATACATACTGCAGATTGTAAACCACATTTTAGCCCATTGGGTCTGCAAAGTAGCTTACAGAATGTACCGTATTTTTCGCTCTATAAGACACACTTTTTCCCTCATAAAAAGTAAGGGGAAATGTGTGTGCGTCTTATGGAGCTAATGCAGACTGCGCAGCTATCGCTGAAGCCAGAACAGCAAGAGGGATTGCTGCCCAGCAATCCCTCTTGCTGTTCTGGCTTCTGGGATTCAGATTTTTTTTTTCTTGTTTTCCTCCTCCAAAAACTAGGTGCGTCTTATGGTCGGGTGCGTCTTATAGAGCGAAAAATAAGGTAATCATAAAATAATCATAACATGCAATAAACCACGGCCAGCATTTCCCTGTGCTCTAAACTGGGGCAAGGGGAGATGGAAACTGTGTGTGCATGAAATGAAAACTCTGCGGATGTGCCTTTAAGTCTGCAGTAGTGCAATTAGTTTTAGATCTGGACTGAATGGTCTTATGGAGCCAGTGCTTTTTAGATGGCAGTGTGTGCCCTCCTGTGTTTGAGGGCCCTCCTGCCTATTCTGCCCCAAAGTTCTGCCTTCTGGCCTCAGCACTATAAGTATGAGTATTTTTACCCTGAAAGAGAACTGCGTGGTTGGTCTGAAAATATCATTTTCAGTTCCAGCTGCTGAGGGGACTTAATACAGTCTGCAAAACATTAGTCAGTTTCCCTCCTGTACTGCTACAGTGGAACTTTGGTTTTCAATGCAATCTGTTCCGGAAGACCGTTCGACTTTCGAAACGTTTGAAAACTGAGGCACAAAGGGTAGTCCGCAAATTTCATTGAGAAAATTGAGAAATATGCAGCGGAAGCCATTCAACTTCCGAGGCGCTTTTGAAAACAGAAGCAATTACTTCTGGGTTTTCGGCATTTTAAAACCGAAATGTTCAGCTTCCGACATGCTCAAAAACAGTGGTAGAGACAAAGAATCCTACACACACATACTCCCCTTCTTCTTGAATGGACAGTATGCCATAATATCCGTGCTGAATTGTTTACAATCTAGGGGGGGAAGGCTATAGCTCAGTGGTAGAGCATGTGCCTTGCATGCAGCCCCAAGTTCAGTCCCCAGTGGCATCTCCAAGTAGGGCTGGGAATGTCCTCTGCCAGAAACCCTGGAGAGCTGATGCCAGTCAGTGTAGGCAATACTGATTTAGATGGACGCAGTGGTCTGACTATTGTAAGGCAGCTTTCAATGTTTGTGCAGTTTCATTGCAAATTTCTCTCCCAGGATAATCGCAAGTGTCAATGCAAAGATAACTACATTGGCGATGGAATTGATTGTGAGGTGAAACAGCTACCGGTAGACAGATGTTTGCAAGATAACGGGCAATGCCATGCTGATGCCAACTGTGCCGATCTCCATTTCCAAGGTCAGTGCACCACAAGCAGGCGCACAATTATAGTGATTGTGAATTGAAAAAAATTAAGACTGTTCCATAACTCTCATGACCTTAGACTTCTCAGAATTATATAGTCCTATAATTCTTTTAAATCCTGCCATAGCTACCCAAAGCAACGTAAATGGGAAATTTGCTACATTATAGATCAGGGGTCAGCAAGGTTTATCTTGCCTGGGACGGATTGGTTCCGTGGAGATCCCCCCACAAATTTCTGTGTCTGCGCAGACACGATTTTCGGTGATGCGGAAGCGAGTCCCCATGCCGCACTGTGCTGGTTTAGCACGCAAGCTGGCAGCTTCGTTCGGGGGCGGCTCGGGGGCCAGTCAAACAACCTCCGCGGGCTGCTTCCGGCCCATGGGCCTTAGGTTGCTGACCCCTGTTATAGATGTTCAGTTTCTGTAGTATTGGTGAATGTGCTTTTCTCTAGACCAGAGGAAGGGAACTATGGTCCTTCATATAACTGTTAGTCTGCAACTCCCATCAGGCAGCATGGCCAATGGTGAGAGTTCCAGTCCAGCTGGAAGGTACCAGCTAAGAGAAGACATCTCTAGATCAGCTTTGGTTCCACAGATGTTATTGGACTACATTACCGTATTTTAGATATAAAAAGCTACATGTTAGGTTTTTGTTTTGACTATATTTTGAGCGATTTATTGCATACAATCAGTATTCTTTACCTGACTAACAATAGATTGAGTTGACAAAGGAGGGGTGTGTCTTTGAAGCACTCAATCTTCTTATTGCTACTTGAAAGCATTTTGGGTAGGACCATGAGGGGCCAGTTCATGATCCAAGATATAATTATCCACAAGACGTCTAGAAAACCAAACCCTATATATTCAGGATACACTGTGAAATGGAAATGTGGGTATAAAACTGTATAATGGAAAGGGTTGATTTTGGGATTTGCTCCATTCTTCCTTCCAGATACTACTGTTGGAGTTTTTCACGTACGTTCTCCAAAGGGTCGGTATAAAATGACTTACGACGCAGCAAATAAGACCTGTGCAGATGAAGGAGCAACAATGGCTACTTACACTCAGCTTGTCTATGCGCAACAGGTAACAATGCTTATTTCCACTTGCAGGCAAGGCAGATAACTAACATATGCTTGAACTGAACAGAGAGACTTAGCTGCCAGGAGAATAAGTTGTAATGGACAAGTGCCATCAGGAATACATCTAGTTTCTTTTGAAGAAAAAGAAGTACGCAGGAAAACATTCAAATAAGTACAATATTGACTGTTGCTGCAACCTGTTTAAAAAAAAAGCACCAGAGCTGGTTCACCCAAAAAACTCCCTTTCGTATTTTGGCTTCTTTATTCAAATAACAAACATGAGTCCTGTGCATATGCAAGTCAGTGCTATAATAAACACACTGTATTTTTACCAGTCCAGATCAGAACTGGGTCAGTACAGTGGTACCTCGGTTCCCAAACACCTCTGTTGTCGTACGTTACATTTTGGTTCTCAAACACTGAAAAACCAAAAGAAAATGCTTCTGTTTTTGAACATTTTTCGGAACTCAAACATGCGACGCGGCTTCCGCTGAGTGCAAGAAGCTCTTGCAACCAATGGGATGCCACACCTCAGTTTCTGAACATTTCGGAAGCCGAACAGGCTTCTGGAAAGGATTACGTTCAAGAACCGAGGTACCACTGTAGTATCCTGCGCAAGGGAATGCACGAGCCTGTTTTGACAGAACTTGTAAGTGAATGAGGTCCTTGAGCCTTTTGGAATGCAGTAAGTCTTAGCTGGAAGTGTGCAAACACCTGTACTGATGCACAGAGACTGGTCACGAGTGTTTGCCGTCCTAATTGCCGTGGGACCTTTCGCTTGGCAAATGAGGCATAGTATAGCAAGCCTGCCTCTCAGACTGCATGCAAATCTCTCCCCGTTCCCTCTCTTTCCCAACTCAGGCTGAAAGAACGTGCATATGATTCTAGGAAAGGCCAGAGAACTCTGTCCCAGGTGGCAAGTTTCCTTAGGCAGCACTACAGTTCCAAATCTGGAGCAAGAGGCATCGGCCAGCGCTGCGATACAATGCCGGCTACTTTGCTAGGGTTGCCCCCCGGTGCTAACTCGAGGGCACCAGTTGCAGTTCTGTCCCAGCACGGAAATGTTTAAAGCCCACCCAGTCTTAAGCTTCTTGGCAATGGAATGCCCAGTCATGTGACTGGGCCATGCGAGATAGAACCAGGAAAAAGGCCAATGCTTAAGTCGCAGCCTTCAAAGCAAGGCTTCATTGGGCTTTGACAGTGGGTGGTGTCCCCTCCTACTAGCCACACATTGCCTAAAGCCCATCGTAGCATTAGGTTAACACCATTTCCCATTTTCCTTTGTTTCATGGTTATATGCTAACGGCAGGCAAAGTATCATCTATGTGCTGCTGGCTGGCTGGCGAATGGAAGAGTAGCCTATCCGACTGCCTTCTCTTCCCCCAAATGTGGTGGAGGACTTGTTGGGATTATCGACTACGGGTACAAAGTCAACATGAGTGAAACATGGGATGTCTACTGTTACAGAGTCAAAGGTAAAAAAAAATATGCCTTTGCCTAATGTCGTTTGCCGGAAATATAGTTCATTTCCAGAACTACTAATAAGATCATATTGTCATTGTATATTAACTTGGCAGCAGACACAAAGCCATATCTGAGGTACTGTGGAAAGTTTTTAACCAGGAATAGGCAAACTAAGGCCCGGGGGCTGGATCCGGCCCAATCGCCTTCTCAATCCGGCCCACAGATGGTCCGGAAATCAGCGTGTTTTTACATGAGTAAAATGCATCTCTGAGTTATTTGTGGGGCATAGGAATTTGTTCTTTTTTCCCCTTCAAAATATAGTCTGGCCCACCACATGGTCTGAAGGACAGTGGACCGGCCCAAGGCTGAAAAAGGTTGCTGACCCCTGGTTTTTAACACTGCAGATAGTGGTGCCCCGGGGGGGAGGGGCGGGAGTGAGACTTCATGGTTTTCTACAATTTGACATATTCATATTGTCTGCTCTGGCATTCAAATTGGGGTCTGAATAATGTCTACAGACAATGAGGAGGTTGTTGGGGGTGAGGCATCATGAAGAAGGATTCCCTAATTGTCTACATTGCCACTAGTAGCTGATGGGGGGGCGGCGAAATTAGTTTGGTTTACATTTTAATGCAAATTTACCTAATCTGCACTTTCTGAAGCCATACAGGAACCAAAACACACCTATCCAAATTTGGCGATGCAGCTCTCCAACCATAAAACACATACTAAAATGTATATGTTCGGGGAACATGCAAAGAAACGTGCATGTATTAATCCTAATAATGTACAAATATACATTATTTTTTTACCAACAACTGCTTGTAAAAATGAATGTATAAGGCAGAATTGCATGCAAATATTGTGTAGTGGGATGGATAGGGATCCGATAGATAGATAGATAGATAGATAGATAGATAGATAGATAGATAGATAGATGATAGATAGATAGATGATAGATAGATAGATATCCACTTCCTTTTCCCCCCCTTTTTTTGCAATTGTAGATAGTTCTCTAGATATGGAAGCCTCATCTCTGCTTGCTGTCTAAAATTGTGTTGTTTTATGTTTTATAGATGTCAACTGCACCTGTAACATTGGTTATGTGGGTGATGGATTTACATGTAGTGGGAATCTGCTTCAAGTCCTCACTTCTTTGTCAAAATTTACAAACTTCGTCTCAGTAAGTAACAGAAACAGACCACCTCAGCCCAAAAACTGAAATTAAATAAAATATGCCTCAAAATTTCAAAAATGAACCAACATCTTTATTCCTGTTACACTTCTGTTTTTAGTAAATCATATTAGCTTAAAGAGGAACAATAAAGAGGCTATAAGCAGACAATGAATAAAATGTAAAATGTTATGGCTATCAGATGTGATCCTTTGGCAATTAAGGTCAAGAAGCAATTGTTTGCAATCCCAGGCTTCTTGTGTTTGTTTTTCTTCGTTCTCAGTAGTATGAAAATTGTCTAAGAACAACTATAAGATGTCATCACACCAGAAATAACGCTTTCTCTTGAGAAGGCATAGCAAAGTTGTTTTACTTTGGTCAAATATTCACTATTGTTCAGCCTAATCTCTTAGATAGTTGTATGTATAAAGAAAATGTTATATTGTAGGATCATTTGCATATGTTTGCCAGACTCATATTACAAAAAAGAAAGTTCCATTTGCTTTGTGAGTTACGTTACTCGAATTAGTACTTTTGCTTTCTTCTTTCATCTCAATAAAATTCTTCATAAAACTATATTATGTTTGAGGATTTCGTCTCACCAGAATAAATTCTGTCCCTTCACAGAGAATACTGACTTACTCAAACACATCAAAGCAAGGCCAAGAGTTCCTGAAATACATCACAAATTTATCCACTCACGCAACACTGTTTGTACCAGGCAATGACGGGCTGAAGGAAAATGAGGTAAATGACTTAATTCTACTGTTATTATATGCCAGCTCTAGGAGTTAAAATGCCAACATATGCTGATCCAAGAAAGTGCCTCTTTTCAACTGACAGCAAGTCCTACAACCTAGAAGTGAATGGCTGCCATTCACTCCTATGGGGAACACTTGTACTGCACTTATGGATAGTTTTGTGTCCTCCATCCCTACGTAGTCAGACCTCTTGCACAGGGGTGCAATACATCTCTCGGTATAAAGACTCACTCCTTGCTAACCCATAAGTCCTTATGTGTGCTCTCGCTTCAAGACCTGACCATTTCTAATGAAAGAATCATTACTTTAGAGCAGGAGTAGCCAACATGATACCCTCCCCATGCTCTTGGGCAGGTTTCCTCAAACTCGGCCCTCCAGCTGTTTTGGTACTACAACTCCCATCATCCCTAGCTAGCAGGACCAGTGGTCAGGGATGATGGGAATTGTAGTCTCAAAACATCTGGAGGGCCGAGGTTGAGGAAGCCTGCTCTTGGGCTACAGCTCCCATCATCCCTGATCATTGGCCACGCTAGCTGGGACTGATGGGAGTTGGAGTCCAGTTATCTCTGGAGGGAACTGCAGTGGCGACCCCTGTACTAGGTTGTTTTAGAGCTAAAGATTTTTAGATCTAGATTGCCTACATACCATGGCCCCCGCTAGGAAATGTTGCTCTCCAAACTACAAATGCCATATTCTTCATTTCTCATTCCCAGCACCTTATTTATTAAGTTGCATGGTGGTAAGATTTAGGCAAGCCTTTTCACTTACCAGATTTAATGCCCTTCCTTAGGCATGTCCAAAGTCTGGCCCCTAAGGCAGTTTCTTTCCTGTGGAAATTTCCTTTAAAAAGCTGTACAACTTTGGTGAAAAATCCCCCCCAAAAAAACTCAACAACAACTTCAATCCTAAAAAAACCTCAGCAACTTTGGTCAGCCCTCACGCATGTTCACTTCATCAAATCTGGCCCTCTTTGAAAAAAGTTTGGATACTCCTGCACGAGATCTATCGATGGACCATAGGACAGGAATTCCTGCTGCAGAACATAAATATCTGTGAGGGTCGGAGGAAATAGAAAATCTGATCCATTTTTTAAATGCATTATTTACATTTTTACCCATGCAAGTCTCTTGGTTTTTATGTTGGTTTTCTGTTAGCAGATACCAGGTCTTACATTACAGAAAAAGCAACTACGTTTTTGGCTGACATTATTAAAACACATAGCAAACTGACAGAGTGATATATCTGTATCTACATATATTATCCTGAGTCAATAGCAAATTATCTAAAGCATGAATGTCGCTCTGGTTAACTCTGAAGACTTTGTGTAATTGCTCTGCTATGTACTATATAAAAACAATGAAGTTGGATTGAAAATGTCTCTGTGAACAAATACCCATTCCTTGCTGCACACATCACCCATGAGAATGATGGAATGGGCCAGGATTTTCCATGGTGGCCATTTTCCTAGTTTTAAATACAGTAGTACCTCGGGTTACATTCGCTTCAGGTTACATACACTTCAGGTTACAGACTCCGCTAACCAAGAAATAGTGCTTCAGGTTAAGAACTTTGCTTCAGGATGAGAACAGAAATTGTGTGGCGGTGGCATAGCGGCAGCAGGAGGCCCCATTAGCTAAAGTGGTGCTTCAGGTTAAGTACAGTTTCAGGTTAAGTACGGACCTCCGGAACAAATTAAGTATTTAACCCGAGGTACCACTGTAACTGGGACGCGGGTGGCGCTGTGGGTAAAAGCCTCAGTGCCTAGGGCTTGCCGATCGAAAGGTTGGCGATTCGAATCCCCGTGGTGGGGTGCACTCCCGTTGTTCGGTCCCAGCGCCTGCCAACCTAGCAGTTCGAAAGCACTCTTAAGTGCAAGTAGATAAATAGGGACCGCTTACTAGCGGGAAGGTAAACGGCGTTTCCGTGTGCGGCTCTGGCTCGCCAGAGCAGCTTTGTCACGCTGGCCACGTGACCTGGAAGTGTCTCCGGACAGCGCTGTCCCCCGGCCTATAGAGTGAGATGGGCGCACAACCCTAGAGTCTGTCAAGACTGGCCCGTACGGGCAGGGGTACCTTTACCTTTACCTTTACCTTTACCACTGTAATAGGCATTCCAAGGTAGGCTTTTATTTTCTTTAGGCTAAGGCAGGGATGATAAACCTGTGGCCCTCCAGACACAGCTGAACTCCAAACTCCCATCAGTCCCAGCCAACATGATCAGTTGTTAAGGATGATGGGAGTCCAACAACATCTAGAGGACGACAGCTTCTTCATCTGTGGACTAGGTGATGATAGTTCTCGTTTAAGAATAGTAGCAAGTTATTTTTGTTTTGTTTGTTTGTATTTTGACGCAATTGTATTCTATGGAATGTCTTGGCATCAAACAACTCTTTAATGTTTAAAAGCTGGGTCGTGTCATGTGAATTGAGCAAGTTCTAGAAAATCCATTTAGTGTTTCTGCTAATTGATATTACTGTATGTTGGGTTGCTGCCTTCAGACACTTTCCGGAAGAGACATTGAATATCATTTATCCAACACTGGCGCGTTCTATTATGAAGATTTGACCAATGGAAGTACTCTTCAAACCAGAATAGGGAAAAAACTGTTAATTACACACACTGGAGGCCAGATTTCTGCAGCTAAAGAGGTGAGTGCTTTGTACGTGTGTGTGTGTGTGTGTGTGTGTGTGTGTGTGTGTCTGTGTGTGTTTTTTCATAGGAGCATGTCTGGTTCATACATTTCCTTTACCGTGTTGTTTTAATGGAATTGTTCTGTGGCATGTTTTAATTATGCATGTTTTAATGTTTAAACTACTGGTTTTTATACCTTGTAGCTCTGCCTAGAAGCCTATTTTGGCTGTAAGCAGTATATTTAATTACTTAATAAATTAATGTACTTAAATATTATTAAACTGCATTTTCATAAAAATACAATGTTCCAGGAAAACATCAGGGGGGGGAATCCATAAATTCTGCTTGGTTATGTTTTTTTTTTTTTAAAAAATCACATTTCAAAGCCTTGTCTAAATAGCATTGTTTCTAGGCAATGTCTAAAAGAAGGCAGGAGTGATTCCTGCCAAACTTACAATTAATATTATTTTCCCAAGGGCTGGAACTCTGTGAGGTATAGAAGTGCTGCAGTCCTCTTCCTTCCACCTGGAATATAGTGCTTTATTCACATCATCCTCCCCTCTCAAATCAAAACAGGCTGAGTTTTTCATTCCTGCATGAATAACTCAGGCTGATTTGATTTGAGTGGGGAGGATGATGTGAATAAAGCACTGTTGAGTATCATAGACAGGGAACTACAACGGCCAGGATTGGTTAATGAGTCTCAAGTAGGTGGGCTGTAGGTCAGGGGTCATTTCCAGACCCTACTACATGCAAATCTCCTTGTTATGTGTGAACCAGGTTACGGATGCACAACATGTAGGCTGAACAAAAGAATACTTCCTTGGCTACTATGAAATCCATGGCATAGGGTGAAATGCCTCCAGGCCAGATTTTGGGAGAGCGGTTTTGAAGAGTGGGATGACCCTGCCGTAAGCTGTTTGTGCTGTTTGTGCATGGACAGTACTGGATATCACCCATACTTTTAGCAATACATTGATTACAATCAGAATATTATTTCAGATATATTGTTTTGCCTGGAAATATACAGTGGCACCTTAGGTTACAAACACTTTGGGTTACAGACTCTGCTAACCCGGAAGTAGTACCTCAGGTTAAGAACTTTACCTCAGGATGAGAACAGAAATCACACGCCGGTGGCACGGGAGGCCCCATTAGCTAAAGCGGTACCTCAGGTTAAGAATGGTTTCAGGTTAAGAACGGACCTTCGGAACGAATTAAGTTCGTAACCAGAGGTACCACTGTATATGAAATCAATCAAAAGGTGGTGGCTTCAGTCTTCGGTAGTATCTAGTGTTGGGTAGACACGAAGGGAGCCAAAGGTTAACACACATTCCTAGGAAACTTGGTAATTACAATCTACTAACTTATAAGTACCGTAGTTGTCATATTATAATAACAAACATACCGTATCAGGATTGAGCAAGTAAAGTTACCCAATGAGATGGAAAGAATGTGACATTAGTTCAGCAAGAGATTATATCTGCCTAAAACTAAAATGTAGCTGAAGCAAATTCCCTTTTAAGAGAGGCTAGATTCCACCTCCTCCAGCCAGCTGCTTCCAGTAACTCTCGCCAGAGAAGAATTGAAGTTTCCTTGGGCTGATGTCCAATAACACACTAAAATAAGGGGCTGAGTTCTTCAGCCATGAGCGGGATCATATGAGAAGGATCTAAGCACTAAGAAATAAGCTCCAGCTGTGTTTTGAAGAAACTTAGAAAGGTCAGATAAGTATTTGTCAAGTTGCCATTTGGTTTGCTTTTACTTTTTAGGTGGAAAAACGGTATGTGGCTGGACAAGCTATCCTCGAATGGGACATCATTGCTTCCAATGGGGTCATCCATGTCATCACAGCACCTCTGAAGGCTCCTACTGTGCCCCATGTAAGTCTTGTGCAACTGGTCTCTTTTGTTAACTCACTTGCTGGTCAACTGGAAAACTGAACAAATAGTCCCACTTCTTCTTTGGAAACAGATATGAGCTTTGATAAGAGTGCATACAGATGTCCATAGCTTCAGCAGGGAGCCTGCTACAAAAGTGCACTCACTTTATTTGGTGCACGTAATGGTTTCTCTCCCAGATGTATCTCAGGGGAAATGGTCCCGCACCCTGCAACTCGCCTGGGTAATTTGCAGCAGAATATGGATTTCCACTGCACTTTGGCTGGCCGTCGTATCATTCACAGAGCGATTCCTCATCCTTTGTGAAGCAGGACAGCTTACTACGGTCTTGACCACTTTATGCATTTGTTAGACTTAAGCATGTTGGCTGTATCCACTGATAATGCAGTCCCCCAAGTACCTGCCCGTTGCCTCGTGAGGCCTTGGGAGAGGAAGGAAGGTTGCCCACCTCGAAAGGCATAAACACACCAATTGAGGATACTATTTATTGAATCTGACAAGGTGGGCTCTAGTTTATAAAAACGTATGCCACAATAAATTTGGGAAACTCTGAAGTACCACAATACATGCTGTTGTGTTCTTTACAACTAACAGGATTATCCATATTCCAATGCTTTAGACATAACAAGATTACTTAAACAACATGTAGCATCCAGTAACAGCTTTACCTTAGTCCCAGAAGCAGCTTCTTATCAGGCTTCCAAGAGGAGGGTAGCTGGAAACTCCCTTCCTAAAGCATTGGTTTTCCTTTGCTGTCTTCACTTAGGCCTCTCTACATCCCGGAATTGGAATATTCTTTGCAGTCCTCCTGGTCATAGGGATCATTGCTCTAATTGGCTATTCATACTTCAGATTTAAGCAGGGAACCATTCGTTTCCCATATTTCAAGGTAAGAAACCAATGCAAATGTAAGTTGACCTTCATAGCTACCGCTTTTTCCTGAATTTTGACACAAGTTTTTAATTAGTGGCAATTGAAAATGTAGAAATTGTCCCCTGCCCAAACACAATTGCTGTAAATGCTGCACCTTTGATCATGAAAAAGAATCATGACTAGTTTGCTTCCCTTTAATGTAACTATTTTCAGAAAAGGAAGACACAAAAGCAGAGTTCTTCCGCTATTTCCCATTATGAACAGGATTTGGGCATCTTCATTTTGTTACCACCTTGGCCTGGTTCAGACATTATAGGCAAGCCATTGTTGTGAACATTATGAATGTTTGCTAGAAGCACTTGTAAAAATATCCTATGACTTCTGAATTCCTCAGTTTATCTGTGAAACAAACTTGTTCACTTACTTATTTAAAACAGCAAAAGGATGATATTGATGTGACCACACTGGACAGAGCACCGTCTTCAAACATCTCAAACCCTAACTATGAAAGCTCCACAACTTCAGCACCAGATTCTTCTTATGATCCATTTTCTGTAAGTTTTCATTTTGATTTCGATAAGATATCAACAGAACTATGCACCTGAGCTTCTTCTGAAAAAGCGAGAGCATGTAATACGTTGCAGCACCAGTTTTGGTGACAACAGGAGCTATGTCAATTTACCATGATTTATTTTTAATGTCTCTTGCTATATCAGTGTCTCTGTATGCAAGTCTTAGCTGAATGAAGGGCTTGCTCAGACAAGGAAATATGTGAAGCAGGAATTCCACTTCTCTCTGGGAACACCGGACAGAGACTTTCCCAATCTGAGACCCTCCAGGAGCAGGGCTTTTTTTCAGCTGGAATTGAATTTTGCATAAATGAGATACTACTGCACAGCCAGTCCCCACTCACTGGATAACCAGACACTATCTTTGCCTAATCCTACCTCACAAGATTGTTGTGAGCTGGAAAGCAATGTATGCCACCCCAAGATCTTTGGAGAAATCACGAGGTGAAAAGGACATAAACAAATGCTTTGTTGTACTGATTTTACAGGATGTCAGTAGCAAAAATTATGCCAAAAATGAATACTGTTATTGTAACCCATTCTTCTTTTTTGTATTTTAAATAGGGAATTGCTTTGTAAATTAGTATTAAATTCGTATATAACTACAACATATAAATTGTAGGTTGTTTTTTCAGGTTTCTGATGAACAGCAACTGGTGAGCAGTGGTCCCCAGGATGAGATCTGATGCCTGAATGTGGAGATAAAATAAGCAGCTTTTCAGCTAAAGCAATGTGAAGATACAAGGAAATGCCAAGAATTGTCTGGCTTTAGGGAGGGACATTTGAAGACTATGGTAAATTCTCAGCAAAGTTGCTGAAGGCAATTCGGTTTCTTTCAACGCTTTTTTACTATTATATTGTACAGTTCCTGCTTTCCTGACATCCAGTTGTTCTTCAGGGTTTTCTACTGTTCTGCTTTTAACTCATAATTTTCATGGGGAAAGGAGTGCTCCTTATCATATGCTGCAGATATAGTTAGCTATACATTTAAAAAACAAAATAATGCATAATCGTGAACATGGGATTGCTGACTTTGCTCGACTGAAATTTGCTCTTGTAGGGGGGCCCTTCATAAGAATTTTCTGCTGTTAAAAAAGTTTATTCAGATACATTTCATTGCAAAAAGTGGCTTCTAATTTCAGCACCATTCTGTCCAGGCAAAGAGTTACTGAGGGCTTATGTTCCTTTTATTTAACTTTTTTTTTTTTTCAGGTTCTGATGATTTTATTACTTCCTGATGGATCAGTGAATTATTAGCCTGATTGCCCCACTGTCAGTTTCCATGGAAGCAGGCTTTAATTAAATCTTCTTTCTTCCAAGAAGCACTATTTTGCTATAAAAGTAAATAGAGAATGCAAGAAAATTGGCAATTAAGGCCTCTACACTACAGAAACAGACATTGGGGTAACAGAGATAGGACACTGGTGCCTTCTCCCTTTGCATCCATCCCATGCTCAAGAGGCAGCAATACAGGCTAAATCTAGGAGTAAACTTTTAATTAAGATTGTTAAGAGATTTTCCTTACGGTTAAAGCAATTGCTGTATAATGTAGAGCAACAGCAAGTGCAGAACCTCTTTAACTGTAGAGAAGCGCCACAAGGGTAGAAGCACGAAGTATCCTAATTCGTTCAGAAGCGAATGAAAGGATTGACTAAATCCAGCCCTTACCTATGGCTGTTAAGAGAGAGTGGGGCATTTATATGAACTGAGAATTGATTCTCTCTCGAAGTCACAAATTACTGAGGAAGGCTACTGAAAATGTGAACGCTAGCATTCTATTTGCAAGACTGCACAGTAAATCCAAAGCTTAGCAAGAGCAATGCTACTTCCTCTTTTGTTCCGATCCCACCCAATTATGGAGCTCACTGAATGGCATTGTGACTTTGCTAGCTCTTAAGAGCTGTTGGGAAGCTTAAAAAGAGGAATGAAGAACCTTGTACTCCTTGAAAGAAGTGTAGGATATATAATTACAATAAATTGTAAAATACTGTACATTGTGTCTGCTATTAAATGACTAACGCCTCTGATTTCGGAGAAGAATTCCGGCGAAACTTTCTGCTACTGGAAAGCAGTGCTATAAAAATAAGAATACAAGTATCTCCCCACTTACATGCATTTGACTCATGTGCGGCACCAGGAAATAATTCGAACTAAACTTCAAAAAGGGCAAAAACAGCCTGAAAAACAGTGGGTAAATGCCTAGTGGTCTACCTCTGAATTACGGCCACTTCAGGGTATGGGTCTACCCCCTCCTTTTTTCCACATCGTCCTCCAGTGATGAAGAAAACAGAGCCACCGTTTCCACCATTCTTGCCAGTCTGGTAACTACTGCTGGTGTTTTTCAAGGGTTTCCAGAAGGTGTTTACAGGCTTTTTAGATGGTGCTCCTCACTATATGTGATTTCATGTATACATGTGGTACCCAGGAACAGAACCCCCATATAAGTGGGGAGACACCTGTACTGAACAGGTAAGGATCTTAAGCAGGTTCCCTGTGGATGTAATATCACATCTTGTAGACTTCTAGTCTAAAATTCAGAGGGTTGTGTGTAATTGCCACCATTTCTCTTCAAATACAGTTTCATGCTGCTGGAGGCTTTTCTATTACAGATAAATTTTTAAAACCAACAATTACGACTTCCAGTCTAATTATAATCTTAATGAATGTGACAAGACATTTATTGCATGATGTTGTACCAGAGACATTTCGGGATACAAAAAAGAAAAATTATCTGGCAATTTCTATTTTTGGGGAAGTCAGTTTGTCAAGAAGTAAACTACTGACCTCCTTTTTGGTATTCAGATACTGACAAAATTCCACATGGCTACAATATCAGAAGTTGTGGGTGCTACAATAAGTGATTACAGTGCTTTTAAATAACATCAGTAACATAAATGAGCAAATGTTAGTTTGCAGCTGGTTAGGCCCCAATCACTTCACATGCAAGATCATTTTACAATATACGACATCATGTAGCAGCAAATCAGCACCAGTTAATATACTTTGTATACAAAGAAATAAAAGTAATCTGCAATAGAAGTAGTTTTCTACAAAGCGATTTTGTACAAAAATTCTGTGTGGAGAAGGAGTACACAACACTGGATAGTGTTCTCATAAACCCTTAAAACACTTTCTGCCATAATTTTCTAGAATACAAACTAATTCCATTCTTTAACATCTTATACAAATACAGTCTTTTAAAGGGGCTTTGGAAGCCTAGAATATTAGATGCATTTCAAGTAACACCAAGTCTTGGTTATGCTTTAACAATCAAGTCCAATCCCTTGGATTTTCTGTTTAAAGGGCTTTTCCCTCTTTTTTAAAAGCAATAAAACAGAGGCGACTGTTCTGATAAAGCTTTACCAATGACTCAGCAGAGTTTCATCCACTCTAGCACAGAGCATTAAGGTGCTCAGTGGCAGACATGCATACCAAGTATAACATTTACAGGCAGAAAAACATCCCCGCCAGCGTCACCAAAAGACAAGCTCAAGCCCCTCCGCGTAAGATGGCAATTAGGCGATATGGCCAGCACATCATAAGAACACAGGAAGCTGCCTAATACTAAGTCTGATCAGTGGTGTTGGCAGTGGCTCTCCAGTGTCCCAGGTAGGGACCTTTCTTGAATCCCTAACTGGGATTGGCAGGGTTTGAACCTGGAGGTTGTATGTCTGAATGCAAAGTACAGTGGTGCCCCGCAAGACGAATGCCTCGGAAGACGAAAAACTCGCAAGACGAAAGAGTTTTCCGTTTTCTGAGTTGCTTCGCAAGACGGATTTCCCTATGGGCTTGCTTCGCAAGACGAAACGTCTTGCGCCTTTTTTTAAAAAACCGCCAATGCATTCCTATGGGAAACCGTCAATACACATTGGTGCTTCGCAAGACGAAAAAACTTGTAGAACGAAAAAACTCGCAGAACGAATTAATTTCGTCTTGCGGGGCACCACTGTAGATGCTCCGCCACTAAGCCACAGCCTCTCCACTCCTCAGAAAACTAAGCAAGTCTGTGTCGATGCAAAAACAATTATAAAAAGTAGGGGAAATACTTAATGCCAGAAAGGGAGCTCCTTGGTGCTTTAGGGGGATCACTGCGAAGAGACACCAAAAATAAAGCTTGATATCTGAACACGTCTATAGGATCGTCCATGTGAACATAGCTCTCACACAAAATGGGCTTCATTTGCCCTTCAAGATATCAGCACATCATCCAATCCAATTGGTTAAATTCGCATTGCACTGCATTCACATGATCCAGCCATTCAGGGATCATGTCAATGCAATTGAAAACGGGGGGAAGTGGTGCCAAAGCAATAAAGGGAGGAGAAGAGATCCACACCCCACCCCAAAGCCATAGCTTTCAAGGCGAAGAGGAAAATTAAAAACTTCAGCTCGGCATTACTTAGAAGTCTATTTCAATGAACTGAAATCCCGGACCATATTGAGTCATGCAAGCAGGCAGTTCTTAAGCAACACAGAGAATTAGAACAATGTGATTAAAAGCCTCTCACGTACATATAAAATGTATACAAACTAGTAACACACGAACTTTACCTGACCAGCATTGGGGGGACCAAATTATTTCCTAAAAATAAAGAGAACAATTCTTTCTATATTTTGAAGAACTTCAGCAGACAAAATACATGACTTCTAAAAATAAAAAAGGAAAATTGTTTCAAGGCACCCTTCCACAACCTGGAGCTCTAGAATCCAGATGGTGATGGCCCTAAACTCCTATCATCCTTGACCATCGGCTCTGCTAATGGGAGTTGGGAGTTAAACAATGTCTGGAGGGCAGCAGGTTGGGGAAGGCTGTTTTAAGCTGCCAAGGATGATGGGAGTTGCATTCCAACGATAGCAATTTGGAAGGGAACCTAAGTTGTACATTTGGACTCCAATCTAGCTTGCACACAACTGGTTACATAGCAACTACTGGCTCCAGGTAGAGAGGGTTTGTCCTCCATCTGAATCAACCCAGCCAAGTCCAGTAGGACTCAGATGAGCATTCAGATGCACATCTGCATAGAGACACCTAATTCTGCATGCAGATGATCTCTGCAAACACATTCTGTAAGTTGTAAATTAAATTTAGGTTTGTAAGTATGGCACATGTTTAAACTCTTCCCCTGCTTGGAAGCAGCTGTAGGGAGAACACAAGATTTCTTATCCCCCTCATAGCTTCAAAACTTATTGAAATTTTATATTTCTTTCTCCAACTAGAAGAAAACTAGCTACAATTTAAGATAAATCCAGTTTCAAAACACGTCCAAAATCCAAAGTGATGCTCATCTAGAGTAATATATCTGGCTGCATGTCATACAACTAGAAATATCTTAAATTGTTGTTTTATGTGCAAATAATTCTTTTTCAGCGAATATTCAGCTGGGGGAAGGGATCTATTTTCTATTTGTGCAGCACGACCTATCAGCTCTCACTAAAGTCAAGAAAAGAGACCTAAATAGAAATATTTGCTCTATAATCATATACACTAATAGTTACTACAGCTATTATAGAAGAGATAATTGCTTTTAAAGATACATTCATGTTACGATAAATATACTTTGCTCTACTGAGACAGTGGAAGAGGGGAGGAAGGTGGTAAAGGGTTGCCATTATAAAAACCAAGGGAGAGAAAAGAAAACTTATTTGATTTGAATCATCTCTTGCAGAAATGGTATTCTGAATGTACCAGTGCACAGTTGGTCTGACCATGTCGGGAGTTCATGCTGCAAAGGAGTCCTCCTTGGATAAAATGTGTAGTCGTGGTCATAGTTCAAAAGGCAACTCAAGGATGCCATGTAAATATCAGCAAAGCGAGACAAGCGTCTTAAAAAATAGGTTGGGTTCTGGTCAGTCCTGAATAAGCTTCCAAACTGAGAATTGAAGAAGTTCCTGGTTGTTTCTCTGGGAGGGGTAAGAAAGATATGCATTCTTAGAATTGTCAACCCCTTAAGGGAAACCAAGCCTTCCAAAGTGCCTAACAGTTAAACCAAAGATACTTTCTTTCCCCAGTTAAAACCAGTTTATTTATATATTTAAACAAGGTACCATGCTATTTTGTAAACTGAAAGTCACCTTCAGAAAGCATCAGTTTCATCTTGCTTCACAGATATCAAAGAATCACAGAGTTGGAAGGGATCCTGGGGGTCATCTAGTCCAACCCCCTGCAATGCAGGAGGAATATGCAGCTGCCCCATATGGAGGTCGAACCTGCAACCTTGGCACTATCAGCACCAGGCTCTAACCAACTGAGCTGACTTCTAAGACAGAAAATCCAGGGGAGGAAACTTCGTCAACTCTTTCCCCTCTGCATTTTGCAATGTCTTTAGAATGTGCTCCTGACAAAGATTGCATTCATTTGTTAGTTTAACTTATGTACAGTGGTACCTCGGGTTACAAACGCTTCAGGTTACAAACTCCGCTAACCTGGAAGTAGTACCTCAGAACTTTGCGCCAGGATGAAAATGGAAATTGCATGGCGGTGGCAGTGGGAGGCCCCATAAGCGAAAGAGCGCCTCTGGTTAAGAACTGTTCCAGGTTAAGAACGGACCTCCGGAATGAATTAAGTTCGTAACCCGAGGTACCACTGTACTGCCCATTCAGTACAGCTCTCAAGATGGTTTGCAAACCCATTTCCAAAAATAAAAGAGCATTCAAACTATTAAGCCAACTATAAATAATGTAAACAGCTAAAAAAACTAAACCAACCAAGGAATAGCTAGTAAAACTATCAGAAACCAATAGGGAGATAATTTGATGCAAGTATCTAAAAGTACCCATCCTAATGAAAACGAAAGTAAAATAGGAGGTGGGAAGATCAGGGAAAACTACAAATGGCTCAGTTGTCATATATAGTTTGGCCCCTGGAATCACAGTCACAGGGATAAGAAGAAACATCAAAAGCTTAAGTTCATCGATTCACAGCAAGACCTTGAAGACATATCCAGTGTCCTGATATTGTACCTCTGACCCACATACTTCTCTTGCAACCTATATTAATTTGGTCATTCCTTCTGCTCATCCTACTCCTAGTTACATCCCTGCTGACAGTGTCAGTCAATGCTGGGGTTTAAGTTAGTGCCAGTTTTAAGCACTGTCAGATTTTTAAAAATATTTTTTAAAGGTCTCAAGGTTGGTGTTCTGAGAAATAATTATTTCCATTATGCTTAAAGTTCTGATGGCCTAAGATGACAAATAATCCTTTCATATAAAGAACATCAGAGGCAAAAGTTTAGATCAGTTTTTCACCTCAAGTGGTTGGAGGAGAAAAGGGAGGTATTTGGTGGAAATGTTTTGTGAAGAGACAACAAAGAACTCAAAGTGTGTGCTACAATATTACGTCAGGGCACCTGCGACTTCCCAAAGCAAGCATGTGATTGTTGTGGGGAGAAGAGAAGCAGCAATAGGTGCATTCTCTAGTTTTGTATTATGTCACACCCCATGGCAGCCATTTTGTGACTGGTACCTATAGCACTCTCAAAATTCAGTATGTGCCCACTGGCTCAAAATGGCTACCAACCACATCCTGCAGGGTTGCATTTGGACATATTCAGGTAATTAGAGGATTAAAGCCATCCATGAGTCCCATCTCCCCATGTTACCTATTGCTTCATAACCTTGATCACAAAATGATGCTCCTGATTATATTTTGCAAGACAGTACAAAAAAGGAAACCCTGTTTCCCCAACAGCCAGATTTGGTATCCAATGGTGTTGAATACTCTGCTGTATCTACTACTATTAAGAAAGGTAATGGGAAAACACAGCAAACTGGGCACTGTCGTACATTGCTAAAAGCTTGTATCTGGATTTGCATTTTCAAATCTTGAAACACATTCCCAGTGTTAATGCTTACCTCATTTCCTTTCTTTCCTTTTTCCACTCGTGTAAAATCAGCTGAGAGTCTGGATCCCTGTGAACCTGAAATGATAACAGGCAACCTTGTATGTTCTTAACACAGACTCATTAACAGGAAAAGGACATGAGTATATTGTAGTGTAATCATGTCTGCACACCATTAAGAAATTTGACACAGAGGGAGAAACGTGAACAAGATAAGAGCTGTGGCTTTTTAACTTGTCAGCACAAAGCTAATGTACTATGAAGGAGCAGGGGATTGTATCCGCCACTGGAACAGGGAGCAAAGCTGTTTTCAACCACCACCCACTAACCTGACAGCACCCCATGCCTCCACTAAACCAGCTCTGCAAGGTCCCCCAACCCTGGGAGTGGGAGGAAGAATTGCCAAAAATAGTTTCCCTCATCCGACTGTTGAAAGCCTTGCTGTCAGCTGTGTGACCCCAATTGATGAAACCCATTACTTAATGCTTTTAACAAAGCCACAGAATTTTTACAGGGTTGTAGGGGAAGAATACAATTGCTTTGAGTGCAAGAATATTTGTATGAAGACGTCCGTGTGTCTATAAGAGACAGCAGGAGAAACAGACCTAAATATAATTTCTGATGAAAAGCTGTTTTCGTGTTTAAGTTCTGATGGCACATATTTCTGCCCATTTTTAAATTACATTGGCAACACCGGAAACCCTAGAGGAATTTGTAGAAAGGGCTGCAGGCAGCTAGAATGAGCACAACAAACCTGCATGTGTTCCAGTAATCCAGTGAGAGTCTGAAGCCAGGTCATGGTCTGAATGTATTGCTCTGTGTTCATGATCTTAATCTCCGTCCGTAACTCCGGAATAATTGCACCTGTTCGCCAGCCGTGCTTTAAGGTCAAATCCTATTTTGCCAGCCAGGATTACAAGACACAAAAGTGTTAGTGTTAAAACGATTCAATGTGTACTCTTTCACCCTAAAGGCCATTTGTACGGTAATTCTTGCTTATACATAAGCAGCAGTTACACGCTAAGTGGATCAGCTGGGCCACTGTGCAAATAATTAAGAGGAACAAACTAAGAGGGAATCCACCTGATACCAGGTAGCCAGGCCGGAGAGCTCATGGGGTAAACAACACACAGCTGACCAGGAAGAACATTTGTGTCGGGAGAACAGGGAGGCAAACCAATTAGGGGGGAAATATTATAACATGTGGAAATGGTAAAATATTAACAGAACCTGCGTTAAGCTGCTTAAACAGGATAGGAAAATTTCTCCTCCTGTTGTAATAAGGAGGCTGGGGCCAAAAGAAGAAAAAAGACCATCTGCAGTCCTCTGCAAACTTGGAAGTAATCCCCAAAGAGCAAGCATGCAAAGGATCTAGCTCACTATTGCCAACAATGACTGGAAGTGGTTCTCCAGGGTTATTCTCAGTTCTAATGTTGATGTTTTATCCTATATATTATGCACAACACACCCTGGAATCTGCTAGTGCTGCATGGCAGGATAAAAGTGAAATGAGCAGCACTCAGTCATTGCATTTTTACACACATGATATACAAGGGACTGTACAGACTCTTTCACTGTCACTGCAGGGGAATAAGCCTGTCTTAAAAAATAAACCCAGCGAAAGACTGGCATTTTTATACTTCGCTATTACAAAACAATCTCTAACAAAAAATAGAGTTAGCTTGCTTTATTTTAAAGTTACTCTGAAATACCGTATTTTTTGCCCTATAGGACGCACTTTTTCCCCTCCCAAAATGAAGGGGAAATGTGTGTGCGTCCTATGGGGCGAATGCAGGCTTTCGCTGAAGCCCAGAGAGCGAGAGGGGCTTCAGCGAGGCTGAAGGAGCTTCCAGGCTTCAGGAAGCTATCCGCAACTCTTGCAAGCCCGACGGGAGGTCCTGCAGCCCAAAAGCTCGGGGGACAGCGGGGAGGCGCAGCGCCGCCACCCCGCTATTCCCCGAGATGATCTGGAGGCTGGCGGGGTTTGGAGAAGCAAGCCTGCTTCTCCCCCCTGCCAGCCCCACAAGCTTGGGGGATAGCGGGGAGGCAAAGCGCCGCCACCCCGCTATTCCCCGACCTGATCTGGAGGCTGGCGGGGGTTGGAGAAGCAAGCCTGCTTCTCCCCCCTGCCAGCCCCACAAGCTTGGGGGATAGCGGGGAGGCAAAGCGCTGCCACCCCGCTATTCCCCGACCTGATCTGGAGGCTGGCGGGGGGTGGGGGTGGAGAAGCAAGCTTGCTTCTCCCCGCTGCCAGCCCCACAAGCTCGGGGGATAGCGGGGAGGCGGAGCACCGCCACCCTGCTATTCCCCGACCTGATCTGGAGGCTGGCGGGGGGGAGAAGCAAGCTTGCTTCTCCCCGCTGCCAGCCCCACAAGCTCGGGGGATAGCGGGGAGGCGGAGCGCCGCCACCCCGCTATTCCCCGACCTGATCTGGAGGCTGGCGGGGGTTGGAGAAGCAAGCCTGCTTCTCCCCCCTGCCAGTCCCACAAGCTTGGGGGATAGCGGGGAGGCAAAGCATTGCCACCCCGCTATTCCCCGACCTGATCTGGAGGCTGGCAGGGGGGAGAAGCAAGCTTGCTTCTCCCCCTCCCGACCAGCCCCACAAGCTCGGGGGACAGCGGGGCAAGCCACTGCCCCACGGAGGCTAGAGAGGCTGTCCCTGAAGGCAGAAGAGGGAGACGGAGCGCTCCGTCTCCCTCTTCTAGCTTGAGGATGGCTGCGCAAACCTGGGGGGGAAATAAAAAAATTTCCCTTGATTTCCCCCCCAAAAAACTAGGTGCGTCCTATGGGCCGGTGCGTCCAATAGGGCGAAAAATACGGTACATTTAAGTCTCCCAGCCCTCTGTATACAGAGTCAATTTTGGGTTAGCCCTGATGTGATAAGCATCCTTCCCAGATAGGAAAAGGGAGGCTTCAGTAATTAAAAACTCAGTGCTAAAACAGCACTTGCAACAGCAAGTCCCTTACTAGTTTCTGTGAAGCTTCTTCCATCATTAGAAGGGGTTCTGCTTCTCCTATCAATGGATGTAAAAGCTTCAAGGCGTAGTTTAGCTGTAGCCTGATGAAACACATTACATGGGCCCTCCAGACAAGTCATTGGCCACATTCCTGGGAACTGCTGGGGCTGGCAGGGAGATTCCCTATGCCATCAGGCCCTTCTGGGCATTAGAGCAGATTTCATATGTTACAACTACAAGTGGTTTTTCTTTCCCCTTCTGCACCTTCCATGTGATTGGCAGGTGGAAGGATAACTTAACTGCTGGATGTCAGCCCAACGACTGTGATGCAGTAGTCACAAGATGTTTCAATTAATCCCTGTTTTAGCACAAATCATGACAGGTCTCTTTGCAACAGGCACGGCCCTACATCCATGTGTCAATAACAGGCACATTCAAGGACTTTACCAATTGCGGCTGCAAAGCTACCACTCTGTATATCACCTTGACTACCTAGTGGATAAGTGAGTTAAAATGAACACACATAAAAATATCAAACAGTCTGGTGCTGAGGTTCTTATAGAGGCCCACCACACATGGTCAGCTGCTAAAATGTGGAGTAAAGCTGGGAACATCCCCAAACCTAAATCCAATTTCTATTGCACAAACTGCTTTGTAATTCCTAACTCATCATCTTATTTATTGCTATTTTTGGCCTGAGCATTAGTCTGCAAAGCTGTCCTTATCTCTTCCTCGGCCTCATTATTGAGATACATTAAGTAATATTTTACCCAGCTTACATTTATAGACATGGAAAAGATGCCCTGTTAAGTTTTGAAGTTAGAGAGAGAGAGAGAGAGCGCACACATACAAGAGTCCACTGCAAAGTGTAAGAGATCTGAAGTACTCAAAAGTTCTCCACTTAATTCAATTCTCAATTCTCCACTTAAATATAACAGTAACTCATTTGAACTGCAATTATTCCTGTTTTAGGCCACTGCAGAGCCAAATGGTATGAATGTCCCAGAAGACCTGTAAACGCCATCTTGGTAGTCATGATAACCCCAGGACTAATTGGTATTTACTGTACGAATGAACTCATATGTGCTTATCTGCTTGCACTGAAGCTTGGAAGCCTTCGCTTTTTTGTTTAGCTAGCTGGGAAAGGAGAGGCTTCTCATGCTGGCTGCCTGTCAACTGCACCCTTATCCGAGTGATGGATGGGAGTGGGGAATGGACTTCTATCCCAGGGGTGGTTAACTGGGTTATTGCTGCCAGCTTACGTAGCTTGCTTTTTGATGAAGTAACCCATACACGATTAGCCCCTCACAGACAAAGCCATTATGCTTGCCACTTCGGCATGTGTCCCAAGGTGTAGTGGCAAGGAATCCTGCATTGCACTGCTGTATCTAAGTCTCTTGATATATCTCTATGATAAAGCACTAAAACTGATCACTCTGGAGTTTTGTACATCTTCCTTTGGGATCCCTGCACATCAGTCAATCCTTTGCCCCAATCTGTATTTGGACCCACAGGAAATGACAGCCATCCATATCTAGCCCAAAAACTTAGCCAAGTGCCCTGCAGCCTTGCTCCCAACCATTAAATAAAACTCAGAACTACGTGGAAGGTGCAATAAGAGGCTTATGTTTCCCCGAACAGAAACAAGTAATCCCATCAGTGCTTTACTCACTTTTATGGCAGAAACTTGGCGCATTGGTCTATCTTTTTCATAAATCTCCCTGTTTTACAAAATTATTTTCACAGTACGCAGGTCGTTTCTGTAGACATGGCCAGCTTTTATCAAACAAACAAGTAGGGGAGCAAGTTACTTACTGCTAAATCGCTATAAATGTGATCCCCGAAATACAAGACTTTGGAGCCTCTCCAGCCAGTCAGCTTTAGAAACTCATATAAGTTGCCCTACGAGAGAAGGGAGGAAAAGACAAAATTATAAGTCATAAACAGAAGCTGGTGACTGTCATGCTGGCAGCTTGCCCTCTCTGAGGAAAAGTAAAATCTTTGCTTTTCACATGAAAAGCAGATGCTAATATTGTCAAGAAGAAACACAGGGCTGGCAATCAGCTGATACAGACAATGAACGCGCGCGCACACACACACACACACTTTTCAATGCTGCTGACTAAGGTTGCTCTGGATCTTGTGTATGTTCACCATGATTGTCAGGAAGGTCCAGTTTGATGTGAAAAGGTGAGGGGTATAAATATTTAAACAAACAAAAAACATACCTGTTTGTATATCTGGCCTTTCTGCAGTTGATGGATTTTGTCCCAAAGCAAAACACCTCTCTCATTCACCTTGCGGAAAGGTCTGTTTAAAAAATGAGAGAGGGAGTTCACAAAGATCATTGACCTAATAGTACTACTGCCGTCACCACTCAATGGAAACAGATACAACCAGAATATAAGAAGAATAAATTACACTCTCCTGCAGAGTATCCCTGCCTGCCCCCCAAAATAAACAGCTTCAGAAGTGTAGGAATAGTCTTCATTCAGTAAATCCTGTTGAGGCACAACAACTTACATGTGGATGATCCTGGAAGTCCCTTCCAGTTTTAAATATTGATCATCACTGAGGGAACTGGGTGACCAACCCTTTTGGTAAAAACCAGCAGTAGCCCTGGTGAAGGACTTCAGAAAACCTAGTTCACTGAATACCTGGCTGCTCACCATAGATCTTCAAGTCACACAGTGTGACCATAGTAAATTATAAAGCAGCCTAATTTGCAAAGAGGTCAGCTCTTAATCAGATGCCATCAGCTTTTATTACCTAAGTCTTTAAGATAAACTCTCAACATTTTTTGAATATTAACCACCCATTACATTCACCTGGCCTCCTGCATCAGCAGCGTTATGATTGTTTGTTTGTTTTTAACTACTACTTCTTCTTAAAGTAGACCAGAAGTCCAAAGCATGAGATTAATGCACATTCTAGTGCAACTTTTCTCAAATGGTGGGACAGTAACCAGCCATGGACCTCCATCCACTTTCAGGTGGGCCTCAGTGCTACGGCCCACCCGGGGCTTTCTCACTTGCTTCCCCTGTCCCTTGGCCCTTCCATGGCCTTTTGGTTTGACCAATGTCATCAACCACATGCAGGAGATGGTTAGAGAGAAGCTCACAGGGTTGGAAGGTGAGGGAGGAGAAAGATAGGAAAACATGATGGGTGGACATAGGGACCGGCTGAGTGTGAGAAAGAGAAAAGAGGGGGGAGGAAAGGAGGCGAAAGTGGTGGTCTGAGGGAGAGGAAAAGGAGAAGAAGTGCCCAGGACCACTTTTGCATCCTCTGTCGCCTTTGCTTCACACATGCATGTACACTCATATCCCCACTCTACCCGAATTCCTGTCAAGCTAGAAAGGCTCTCTTGGCTAATTCTACAGTGGTGTCCACCTGCTCTGCCTCAGAACTACAAATCTGGCCTCAGGCGGCAGGAACTGAAGAGCCAGCTATGTGTCTGCAGGGGTAGAAGGGGAAAGAAAGGGCTCCCACTGCTGAGGGGAAAGAGCCAGCAAAGGTATTAGGAAACCGTGAGAAAGAGGTTAAAAGGTTAATGGTTTTAATCATCATCATCATAACTGAGGAACACGGGGGTGATGGATTTGTTAAAGAAGTGAATGTAAAAGCAGAGGATGCTTTTACAGGAAGGGACTCACCTTCTCTTGTCATTGAAAAAGTTTGGCTTGTCAGCCTGGACAATGACAACATCGAAAAGTTCCCTCCAGTCTTTCCCAACAATGTACTTCATGCCTCTGTCCCTGCAAAGAGCAAACCAATTTTTACTGACACAAATATTACTAGCCTGCTTTTTTTTTTTTTTTAAAGCAACTACCGACACCCATTGTTTTAGATAAACACTTTTGGTTTTGTACGTATGAAGAAATCCACCTACACGAAACTGCTAGGGCTGTTTGTGATGAGGAACATCTTCTTGCCGTGATCTGCCAGCTTTGCAAGCACCGCCCGCGTTTGCTCAGCATAACAAATGTATTTCTCTACAGAGAGAAAGGGGTGGGCAGAGAAGGGGGAGAAAGACACAAGTTACAAAACCCCAGATTATATTATGTATATATCAAAGCTTGTGTAAATTCTAAGCCTGCTCATGTTCCCTCCGTTACACTGTTTTTGGGTTGAGTACAAGCCGTCTGAGAAACGCAGTGTAAAAAGATTCGCAATGTAAAGAGCAATAAGAGTCCACAGGGTAAATTGGGGGTGTGGAACCTTTGGCCGTACGCACATGCCCCATATGAACTCAGACATAAGGATAGAAGCCTTTCTTTGGAAGGTGCCCCCATTTCACACAGAAGGCAACATGATTTGTGTCTCTACTGCTGTGAATGCCATGTTCTTTTAAAAAGAAGAAGCAAAGGTTAAAATTCTTAAGAAGAGAAACTGCAGCTTGAGCTAATCATCTGGAATCCAAGCCCTGTAATTTGAATGCACTTCCCACAATCCCAGAAGGGCCGGCAATAGTATATGCTATGGCCAACGGTTGCTGAAAAATGTTGTTGACATAAAAGTGTTTCTGCGAATCCGCCGAAAGTTCCAAGGATTTGACCTGGCATAAAAAAAACTACTTCCAAGAAAAAGCCCTCACTCAAACCCTAAGCTCCTAAATTTGTGAAGAGGTGTTATCCCTGGAAACCAAAGGTTTATAGCTACACCAGACTGGAAATTCAGACTCCCAAACACCCTGGCATTTTGAAGCCTTTAAAAGGCGCATAACATTTCTGAACTGTCTAAACATTTTAAGGAACATCTTGTGCACCATGACTTTAAAAATCTAAAGCATCTGAAAGAATATTCCTCATTAAATAAATCTAGCTACCGTGCAAGCCTGATGAATTGTCCTGGTTTGCCACCTTTGCATCTAGAGGGGTGGCAATTTGTTCCGGCTCCAGCCTACATCATGAGGAAAATACAGAGACTTGCAGAAATCAAGTGCGACTCACGACTCTGGGTGCAAGAGGTCTTACGGCCAGCATGCTCTGGAGAAACAGCACAATCTAGCTTGCTTAGAACAGCAGTGGGCATAGAATCCCTACAAAATTCAAGGAGTCCAGACGACCAGTTTTACTGAACCCTGTTTCTCTTCTTAGATTTGGAGAGGGAAGAGGCAGAAAACGACAGAAGTAGCAAAAAGCTGGTGCAAGGGCAGGTTGTGTATCCTTATTCTATACTTCCAATTCAAAATCTCAGTGAAATATCCAAAGTGGCAACATCTGTACTTTAACCCCATTTTCTTGTCACTCAAGATCACTGTTCTCTGGTGGCTTACAGGATCTGTAAAATAAAAAAAAGACAACCGCAGCCAGAGATTCACACCTCTGGCTGGGGCACCTTCGAGGAAATATGCACAAGTCCTTCAGAAACTTGCACTTTTCCTCGTCAGGCAGGTGTAAATTACTAAAAGGCAAGCTCTGCAGCAAAAGTGCGAAAAGATGTTGTACAAGTGACTGAAATGACGTATTTGAGGCTTTCTGGAACATCCAAACAAGCTCTTAGAAGCCACACACCATTACAATGCCCACATCCTTGCACATACAGCCACCTTGCCTCACTGAAGATATGGTTCCCACAACACCTGTTGCAGTTCATGTCCAGATAAAGGCAGTTGCCATTACCCCTGACTAATACAGGAATGAGCAATGTGTGTTTGGGAGGAGATGTCCTTATGTGATGGATGTGGAACCTGTAGCCCTCCAGATGTTGCAGGACCTCCCGGACCACACACCATATTGGCCAGAGCTGATGGAAATTGCGTCCCAACAACACCTGGAAGGGACCATGGCTTTACCACTGCTGCCCTACATTACTTCAACAATTCACACTGCACCAGGTGTTTGCAAAAGCACGAAGAACACCATCTGTTAGAACGAAGCACTGTAAAACATTAACAGTAAGAGGAAAACAAGTTGTTCCTTCATAAAAGCTCTCTTAACACTTACCAATATCTGCTTCAATTGCACTGTACATTATTCCTTTGATGTGGACATCTCTGATCGAGTCCTGTCAAGGAAATTAATGTAAATGAACAGGGAGATCTTTCTCCAAATTTAAATTTACTCAACTGAAAATGGAGTATTAGTGAGTGGGACACCTTCCACCCCCAACTTAGAGCACAGTCTTTAATAAGTATTTTGGCTGATTGCTAGACTACCAAAAGCAGGTGTCAGGAAGTGCAAGATATCCAGACACTAGGAATGGGGGTAGCAGAAAAAAACAGGACTAAGGAAATATTTGTTTATTGAATTTATATACCGCCCTATACCCTATATACCCCCCTATATCTCAGGATGGTTCACAGAATAAAATCAAAATATAAAACCACAGAATACATAATCAAAATAAAAACAACAATCCAGTACCCCCCCAAAAAAACCCACTTGATATAGGATCCCACTTGAAAATTTCCTCAAATAGGAAAGCTACATACAGTGGTACCTCGGGTTAAGTACTTAATTCGTTCCGGAGGTCCGTTCTTAACCTGAAACTGTTCTTAACCTGAAGCACCACTTTAGCTAATGGGGCCTCCTGCTGCCGCCGCGCCACCGGAGCACGATTTCTGTTCTCATGCTGAAGCAAAGTTCTTAACCCGAGGTACTATTTCTGGGTTAGCGGAGTCTGTAACCTGAAGCGTCTGTAACCTGAAGCGTATGCAACCCGAAGTACCACTGTACTTTGACACTGGTGTCATCAAGTAGAACTCCTAATTTTGTCTAAGACAAGCCAAATTTTGCATAAAGGGAAGCTGGACTATGTAATATTAAGTTTTACAAACTGTATAAGTTGCACAATTTATTTAATTCCATTTATGAATCACTTCTCGTAAAATATCCCAAAGTAATTTCACAACAGCATATAGCTGACTCTCTCTCCAGAATCACTCTCCTAATCACAGGGAACAGTCAAAGCATGGAATGTGGGGAGGCTGGGGGGACCCCGGCATTGATACTTAGAAATCCTACTCGCTACCTTTCCCCCACTCCTCAGTTTTTAAGATTTCCAACAGGAAAAAGAAAAGTTGAATTTTGCACTTCAATCCACACTTTTTAAAAAAGAGCTTCTCATATATATTGGGCAATATCTAAAGTTAGACTCATATAAGCCTGCTTTTCTCAATGAGTCTACGCTGAGTATGACCTCATCGCCAATTAAATCCAATAGCCAGAAGAACATTTATACAAGACTATAAATTGTTTTGCAGGCCATATAGTTTAGCACAGTGTGCAGTACCCTCCTCATTATAATGAATTTGCTGTTTCGGAACTGGAGGAATGTGGTAGTTGGCAAAGAAGGAAATCGGCATATGCATCTGGCAGCATGAAAAAGTCACACGGATGGATGTTAAAATGGGACAAGTCAATACCTTTACATCTTTGTAGAGATGAACTGGCTCATAGTCTATATTGTTTTTCAGAAAATACTCATTCACACAAGACAAGAGCGTCATTTCAGGCAAGGAGAAGATATCCATGAACTGCTTCATGGCGTTACCTTGTGAACTCTGCAAACAAGCATACATGTCATAAACCAGTTTTGTAAAGCTTTAGTTTCTGCTACTTGCATTAAGTCTATAGGAAACAGAGGACAGACACAACAAGACTGGTTTGGAATGAGTCACATGGGAACATCAGAGAATGGTTTACAACATGCAATGTGTGCGTTTAAGTGTCTTGTGAAAACAGGTTCTGTGCTAGAAAATAAACAATTCTTAAACAATTTCAGCTTAGTGACAGAACACTGGTGAGGGTACAATAAAACATCCTTTTCCACATCAGTTTATAGACAGCATAAACTAACCTGTTCACCATCAGGCACAACATTAGTGAACAAAATCCTTATACAGTACATGCATGGAATCTAGATATCCACAAGCATTAAAGTTCAGTACAAAAATAAACTATGGAAGTCTTGAAAGGCATGGCAATTTTTGGAATTTCTGGGCCAGTCAGAATATGTATCTCCACTGCCATTTAGTTATTGCCTCATTAGCTTGGTGATAACTCCACTGAACTACCCCTCTAAGGATGTAGCCAGAAAAAAATTAAAGGGAGGGGAGGTGTCCTAATCACAGGTTACCTACCCGTGACATAGTGAGTGATGAGCCCTAAACAAAAACAAAACAAAACCAAGCCATCCTAAATCGGCTACATTTCAAGTAATCTTCTATGTTTCTATTTTACATTTGCATTCCCACAAACCATCTATATGTTAAGGTGGATGTGGCTCGCACCATAAGATTGTATTTCGAAAGCATCCAATTTGATAAGCAACATATTTCAGAATGAGCATTCGACTACATGCACTTCCTTGCGATGCAACTGGTTTTAAAAATATTGTTTCTCCACTCTTGATTTCTGCATGAAGAATAATAAAAAGCAGCAGCCATCTCAACAAAGGGAAATGCCAGTTCGAAAGAGGCAGGCCACTATTTCCATCGGCTTCCATAACTTGATGACCTAAGTTATGAACTCTCAGCTGACAAGAAATGATCTGTTAGTTATAATAAAGCTACTGAGACATTGTTCTATATGTCATGGTAATAAGAACACATGATTCTATTATGCCATCATATGGAATTTTTAGTTAAGAGATGTACTGGTTTGTACTTTTACCTTTCCATAGAAGTCACTCATTTGTTCCAAGGGGACATGGGACCCGTCGTACATGGCAATGACTTCCTCATCCGGGACGACACTCATTCCTCTGGCAACAGCAAGAATAGCTTTAGTGCCAAAGCCAACCAGGTTTCATACGGTGGTACCTTGGTTTACGAACTTAATCTGTTCCGGAAGTCCGTTCTTAAACCAAAGTGTTCTTAAATCAAAGTGTTCTTAAACCAAGGTGTGCTTTCCAATAGCAGCGAGGGACTCAATTTACAAATGGAACACACTCAACAAGGCAAAGTTCACAAACCAAAAACACCTACTTCTGGGTTTGCACTGTTCTTAATCCAAATTGTTCATAAACTAAGCTGTTATTAAACCAAGGTACCACTGTATCGATATTCTACACAGAAAACCCACATCTTCACTAGTCTCACGTAAGCAATGGGTCAGCCTTAACCATTATGAATACTTCTTCCCTTATCTGATGTCTCAGATTCTGCAAGGAACACCATGCACTGCCAACAGAGGCAGACTGACAGTCTTGTCAAGTGAATGAAGGAAGCCAAGTTTTACCACACTGACACATTGTGGATCTTAAGCTCTCATTTCTGTCCTAAAAGTTAATTAGACACTAATTCTTTAAGGCCCCAAGGGCAAAGTTAAAAGAAGGCATTGCCCCCACTCTTTTAAACTTCATTATATGAAGCACAGATTAGTAGATGGTATTTTAAAAAAGGATTATAGCCAATTCATTTCGAATCTTAACACAGCTCAGCCTCAATGACTTTCAAAGTACAGCAGAAGTACATGTTACAATCAAAGGCTGCCATGTTTCAAGTAAAGCAGGTACTATCTGTGCAGCTTTTTCCAGATGAGTTCAGTTAGAAAGGATGGGTTTCAATTAGAATCACAATGGACAAAATGCACTTTCCCAAGAATATTGCAACCTGCAGGGTGCAAAGCAAAGGGTGATTACACACACACACTCCTCTGCATTCTGTTTTCATGATTCCTTATATTCAAATCCTTGCTAGAGTAGATGAGTCATTAGCAGAAGCCTAAATACCATGCAGTCCTGCACAGTCTTCTAGTACCATTTGGCAGCTGAAAGCAAGGACATTAGTCAGCGGCACGTGGTCGGCCAACCCTCCCCAGACCACACAAGCTAAAGAACAGACTATTTCACTCAGCCATTTCTTCAAGCAGAGAACACCACAACACAGGGGCTCATTTCATCCTATATAGTAGGGACGTCCAACTCCCAAGAGACTGCGATCTAAAAGCTAAAGGTAAAGGTACCCCTGACTGTTGGGTCCACTCGCAGTCTACTCACAGAATAAAAAAACTGGCAGTGATCTACCCCTTTTCGGGGGGCGGGGGTCAGGTCAAAGTTGTTGACCTTTTTGGGGGTTCAGGTAAAAAATGTTGACTTTTCTCTTGGGGGGAAAGGAAAATGTCGCTCACCAGAAGATCACTCAGCCTCACAGCGAAAACTCCACCTTCCATTCTTGCGATCATGCGCAAATGGAGGGCGGGGTGAGGCCAGATGCTCTTTTTTTCTCCCGCAAAGGAAAAAGAGCCCGCGATCGACCAGTTGATTGCGGTCGACTGGTTGGACATCCCTGCTATATAGTAATAGCAAACTCATTCTTCACAAGACAATTCTTAAGTAGCCAAAACAACGCTAATGAGGCACAGGAGGGAGATCTCATCCAGATTGTGGGGACCCCAAATATTTGCAGAAATAATGATTTTTAAAACCTCCTTTTCTTGAGCGGGGGCGGGGGGGGGGGGAGAATGTGAAGGGAGTTTGGCCACAAAACAGCCCAATGAGGACTGAGTACAGTATGCTCCCTGGCCATGAAATTCTGAATGGATTGGGGGAAATAGGATGGAATATCCTGAAAGCTGCCATGATTGGCTGGCTGACTAAACAGGAGACCACCTGCTGCAACCTATCACTGCATGTCCCGCTTGCTGTATTTGAATGTTTAGATTTTTGAATGTTTAGAGTCCCCCTGAAGAAACAACAACCTCACAGCAACATTTTGCTGTGAACTATGCAGGTTAAGACTTACCTGTACACTGTTCCCAACTGAATATAATGAAAAGCATCAATCTTCATCAATAATGCCTTTTAAAAAAAGAGAAAGGTTTTACATGAAACCTATCAAGACTTCACACAGCAGTATTTTGATGAAGTTACAGGCAAATACAGTTGTCCATGATTACTACAAGATTTAGAGCAGGCTTCCTCAAACTCGGCCCTCCAGATGTTTTCAGACTACAATTCCCATCATCCCTGACCACCGGTCCTTCTAGCTAGGAATCATGGGAGTTGTAGGCCAAAAACATCTGGAGGGCTGAGTTTGAGAAAGCCTGATTTAGAGTTATATTAGAACTTAAGAAGAATCCTGTCGGATTTGGCTGTAGGCATATCTAGTCCAGAACTCTGTTCTAACGATGGCTAGCCCACAAGCAGAAACGTAGCACATTTCTCAGTGAATGAGCATCTCCAATTAAAGATGCTAAACAAAAGTTTTATTAGAAGTGCAGCATAGCGGGACCTACCTTATTTTTCGCTCTATAGGACACACTTTTTCCCCTTCAAAAATGAAGGGGAAATGTGTGTGCATCCTATGGAGCGAAGACGCCATAGCCCCGCGACCCTCTCCCGGCTGGAGAGGTAACGCGTGGCTATGGCAGGAGCCTCTCCGCTGTGCCTTTCCGCTGCTCCCTGACCTGCTCTTTGGGGCTGGTGGTGGGCTTCCCCCCGCCAGTCCCAAAGAGCAGGTCAAAAGGAACCTGAAGCCTGGAGAGCAAGAGGGGTCAGTGCACACCGACTCCTCTCGCTCTCCAGGCTTCCAAGGTAGCTGCCTGAACGCACCTTAAACGGCACCTTGTTTTAAAGCGGGAAAACAAGAGGGGGAAAGTTCTCCCCCTCTCTGCGCAGCGCCTCCTGCTGCTTCGCTGAAGGGATGCTGGGCAGAGAGGGGGAGATTTTTTTTTCTTGTTCTCCCCCCTCTAAAACAAAGTGCGTCCTATTGTCCGGTGCGTCCTATGGTGCGAAAAATACGGTACATAGATGGGCAAGATACTGCCACTGTGGCCAAAACTTCATTTACTTCCAGCTGAGTCCAAAAGGTGCGTTGCACAAGCTACAGAGAAGCAGAACTCAAGTTTCCCCAATAATACAAAATCGGATGACATTCGATCAAGCGCTAAGGAATACATCTCACAGAACGATGATATCAATGGAATAATGTATACCTACCCGATGTACATCATAATGAAGACCTCTTATTGCAAAATTTGGATCGTAGTCATACTTCCGGATTTCTGCAGGATACTAGCAGGATAAGGGAAGGGAAAAAACTATTTTACCACAACATATTTAAGCAACATGATCTATCTCCTTTAATCAGAGAAGACAACCAGCTCTCTCTCCTTTCCTAGTTTACATCAGCTTGTCCACTAAGGGCTATGCAAGTGGAGAAATTCCCTGTTAAAAACCCCCTTTCTGATAAGACCTCTCAGAGCCCATTTAGCATCTCTGCAATCCCTTCGAGAAAAAGCTGCCACAGAAGTCAAAGCTTTCATTATGTCCACTCCCTAGCTGAGTGAAATCTGCCTTATAACTCTGTAGCGTCCCCCACTCCTTGAGAAACACAGTTATTTGTCACTCCATGCAACATGGACTTCCGTTCTTCGCTGCCTCCTGCCCCCCCTCCCTGCTCTTGAGTCCCACATTGTTTATCAAGCACCTGCTGTGGATTAGGCAAACTGCTCATCCCTGGTGCCTTGCCAACACCCATTTCCAGAATGCAGATTATGTTCCAATGAAACAGCATCAGGACCAAACCCTCCCCAGACTCCGGCCTTGCAACATCCCTTCCAAATTAATGCCATCTAGCTAAGGATCCATGATTCACACTCTAGAGCAACTGGATATCCCCAAGGATTGCAACAAACTCCTCACTTGTTTATCATTTGCCTTTAGAGATAAAATAGTAATCTCTGGGTGTATTACTGTGTGACCCCGGAAAGTGGAATATAAGCAGCTAAAAGGTTGGCTCCAATTAGATCATGTGTGTGAGTGTAATGACCTCCACTCACTGCAACCCCAGCACCGCACCAACATCTGCTCTGGAGGGCTGGGGGGAGACCCCCAGATATCTAGGAGGGGGTGCAAAGAGAAGTTCCATTGTGCTCATGGGAGGTGTTCCACTCACACAATGATTCAACCCAATGGCTCTGCAGTGACCTCATAAATTTACATGACTCGTATCCAAAACAAAATCTTAAGGCTCCTCCCCTCCTCAAAGTTGGCAACTCTTATTTAGGAAGGTGCAAGGACAGTGTCCCAAACTCTGTAGTTCTATGCTTCTCCTCACTTCAGTGTCAAGGGATGTGGGTCCCAGCTGATCCCTCTACTGAAATCATGGATGATGTCCTTGTATGGACACAATAATTCGATGTACATGGACTCGCACAGATCATGGCCAATGGAAGGTTCAACACTGATAAGGGCAAACAGTGTGAATATGTGTTCAGAAAACAAAGCTTTTGTCCTCAGCCTGGCTACCTCTTCAATTTCTAGCTTCGCATCCCTACAACTGAAAATCATACATGTTAATTAAAAACAACCCTTCTATATATTCTGTATAATCTAATACAAAAGGTGTTCTCTTTGAACGCCGCAAATATCTTTTCCACACTTTTTTCAAAACACTACAACAGTGGCAGAACTCTCAGGAAAATTGATCTGCTTATTATTATTTTGCTAGGAAAGTTTAATTTACAGTGCTCAAGCATTTCTCATGTGCTTGGAGAGGTGTGTGTGCACCATTTTACCTGAATGTACTTCTTAGTCAGGATCATCTGTTGCCAAATTATAGCCTCCAACTGAAAGCAACCATGGCATTTTTACAGAAAACTATGGCTTAAACTAACACCTACCCACAACAGGAGACAATGATATCGCTCTCCTGGCTTCAGGGATAGCCATGCAAAGCCTCCTGAGTGCAGTGGGAGCGCTCCTCCCGCTGCGCTCAGGAGACTTTGCATTGCTTTCACTGAAGCCAGGAGAGCGAGAGGGATTGGTGCGCACCGATCCCTCTCACTCTCCTGGCTTCTGGGATAGCCACGCAAAGCCTCTTCAGGGCAATGGGAGGAACGCTCCCCCTGCTCTGAAGAGGCTTGGCATGGCTATCCCAGAAGCCAGAACAGCAAGAGGGATCACTGCATTCGCTGTGCAGCGATCCCTCTTGCTGTTCTGACTTCGCTTCGCTGGAGAGACGCTGCACAGCTTTCCCTCTCTGCGCAGCACCTCGTCAGTGCTGAGAAGGCACTGCGCGGAGAGGTAAAGCTGTGAAGCGCCCCTTCAGCAAAGCGGGAGGAGAAACGGAGCCCCTTCCATTTCTCCTCCCGCTTTGCTGGAGAGGCGCTGTGCAGAGAGGGAGAGAATTTTTTTTTTCTTGTTCTCCTCCTCTAAAACTAGGTGCGTCTTATGGTCAGATACATCTTATAGAGCGAAAAATACGGTAAACATTGCCACCAATATTTTGCTGAATTGCAATACTGTATACCATAGATATATAGATATGATCAAATTTCTTATTTACTTCTGCAGGGATATTTATAGATGTATATATTTAGCCACTGACCTTTGGACTGAAATGCAGAATTGGAAGCGTCTAACATATTCATTCAGGAGTTCAATTCAGACCGTGGAAAGGAATGATCAGATGCAGCAGCACAGAGAGGGTTAAGCACGGGCATTTCTACCAGTGCAGTAAAGCAACTTTGACTCAGAGGACATTATAAACAGCAGGGCTCCTACCCTCAAATATAATTTTGTGCTGTGCCGCAAGCAATATGTTAACTGAGATAGTGTTAAAAGCCAATTTCCCTGTCTCATCTTCTTTCAATCAGATAAGGAACAAGCCAGGACTTTCATAATTCCACAGAGGCCTAAGCATCTTTTCAAGAAACTGCAAATTTTAATTTTACTCATAATCCTCCTTTAGTTAATTATAATTCCCCTTCATTGTATTATTTATTGCTACAATGAATAACCTTAATACATAAACCAAATGAAAAAAGAAGCTGCTTTTGTTCGTAAAAGTGAGCCGCATGTGAAAAAACTCAGCTTCTGAGCCAAGTGCCACTGTAATGTATTCATTTCTGTGAGCTCCCTACTAGACCTAGGACAAATCACCAATGGTGCCAGAATCCAGGAGCTACACTTATATACCACAGAAGCACAGAAAGCTGCCTTATACTGAGTCAGACCATTGAACCATTACTCAGTATTGTCTATGCCAAGGTTTCCCAAACTTGGGTCTCCAGCTGTTTGGACTACAATTCCCATCATCCCTTACCACTGGTCCTGCTAGCTAGGGATGATGGGAGTTGTAGTCCAAAACCAGCCAGAGACACTTGTCTGGCAGTGGTGCTCCAGGATTTCAGGCAGGTGTTTTCCCAACCCTCCACATGCAGGCGCATGAACCTGGGAGCTTCTGTGTGCAAAGCACATGCCCCACCACATCAGCATCACCAACAGAGACCATATTATTTATTGCAAAAGGCAGACCCCACCTTTCAGAAAGGTGTTTGTCTTTCTGTTTTATGCCTTCTAACTACCTGAGCTCTATAATGTCTTCAATTCCCGAAATATTTATTATTTATTTTTTGAGTAACCAACAGCATAAACGTTCCCTCTCAAGGAGAAACACTGTTTTGCCCCGCAACGACTAGCTTTTTTGCTTGTAGAAAGTTCTGGACCCTGACAGCCCAATCCTACGCATGTTTATTCAAAAGCAAACCCCACTTGGCTCAATGAGATTTACAGTATTTTTCGCTCTATAAGACGCACCAGACCACAAGACGCACCTAGTTTTTGGAGGAGGAAAACAAGAAAAAAAATATTCTGAATCTCAGAAGCCAGAACAGCAAGAGGGATCGCTGCGCAGTGAAAGCAGCAATCCCTCTTGCTGTTCTGGCTTCTGGGATAGCTGCGCAGCCTGCATTCGCTCCATAAGACGCACACACATTTCCCCTTACTTTTTAGAAGGGAAAAAGTGAGTCTTATAGAACAGAACATCTGAGATTGCAGCTTTTGCGTTCAAGTAGATTAGGGTGGGAAACTTCTTCCAGGCAAAGGCCACATTCCATCCTGGATAACGTCCAGGGGAGGAAGTGGGCGGAGCAAATGGAAATTTGGCCTTCGTGCTATAGGCCAGTTTCTACACACATACGCTCCTCTCTATCCTCCATCTAGGCAAAGAATACATTCACTAATACCTTCTAGTCAGGCAAAAACCCTCAAGGAGGCAGAACCAGCAAGGTGTGCAGTTTGAGAGGATGTATGGACTGGGAGAGTCCTGAGGGCCAGATACAATGAGTCATTTGGCCCCAGAGACTTAGGTTCCCCACGCCTGAAGCAGAGGATTACACACATGAACTGATACTGAGAAAGCTAAGTAGAGATCTTACTCCTACCTATGTATACATAATTCAGTAGTGCTGAAAGACAAGGGAGTTGTATTACCAAACGTTTCAGACTGAGTTGCGAGGGTTGCATGAAGACTCTATTTTAGCTGTAAATGGATATCGTTTTAATTACTATAGCAACCAACTGGTATGCAAGCTTGTTCATGAAATATATGCATTTCAGAAATGGGCAACCTGATTTACAACTGGATCTCGTGCCCACGGGCAAACTTTGGGCATGTGGGAAGCCCCATTAACAGGCGAGGTTTGGAAGCAAACCACACACGTAACTCACAAAGTGGGGGTTGCTGACAGCAACAATCAGCTTCAACAACAAGCCCTCTTGCCTGCACTCGGGGGTTCCTGATGGGGAGCACCACCTTGCAGCCAGTCCCATCAGGGTTCACTCTCAGCAAGCCCTGCTTGCAAAGAAGCAATTACAATCAAGAGTTCACTTTAAACTTCTGATGCTCTTCCTTTTTAGTCACATTCTTCCCTGGCCCACACCTGGGTGAGGGTTAGCTCAGTTGGTAGAGCGTGAGACCCTTAACCACAGGGTGGTGTGTTTGAGTCCCACGTTGGGCAAAACATTCTTGCACTGCAGGGGGTTGGACTAGATGACCCTCGTGGTCCCTTCCAACTCTACAATTCCAACTCTACAATTCTATGATTCTATGATTTTAAGTCAATCTGACAAATAAGCACTAGGAAAGGAAAGCAGCAGAAGATCAAGCCCCTGGGGTAACATTACTGCATACTACTTTTACAGGTCTGCATACATTTAAAACATGTACTTCCACACCCCCAAATATCTTACCCGGTGTTCATTTATCAAAAGATCCCGAGCAGCATTGAAGATCAATGTGTGCAAATGCTTGGAATAGAAGACAAGTGTGTAGTCATAATCAAAGCCATAGATTTCTATGTCCGAGAGACTCATTTCATTGTTTGAAAAGATAGCGTCTGGATTCAGCAAGTTACTCATAATGGAAGGAACCAGGTCTGTGAGAGAGAGACATAAACACACAGAGAGATTTTCTAGATTTTTCAGAAATAAGATGTCCCAGCAAAATGACAACAAAAATGTATTCCAAAAAGGGATGGATCTTGCAAGATACACACATTACTGCAATAGTATTCATTACCAATGCATTTTAAAATAAAATAAAATAAAATAATTATTTATACCCCGCCCTTCTGGCTGGGTTTCCCCAGCCACTCTGGGCAGCTCCCAACCAGATGCTAAAAACATGATACAGCATTAAACATTAAAAACTTCCCTAAGCAGGGCTGCCTTCAGATGTCTTCTAAAAGTAAGATAGTTGTTTATTTCCTTGACATCTGATGGGAAGGCGTTCCACAGGGCAGGCACCACTACTGAGAAGGCCCTCTGCCTGGGTTCCCTGTAACCTCACTTCTTGCAGTGAGGGAACCGCCAGAAGGCCATCAGCGCTGGACCTCAATGTCCGGGCTGAACGATGGGGGGTGGAGACACTCCTTCAGGTATACAGGGCCAAGGCCATTTAGGGCTTTAAAGGTCAGCACCAACACTTTGAATTGTGCTCAGAAACATACTGGGAGCCAATGTAGGTCCTTTCAGGACTGGTGTTATATGGTCTAACCGGCCACTTCCAGTCACCAGTCTAGCTGCCACATTCTGGGTTAGTTGCTAGAGCATGCACCACTCTGGAGAGACAGTCTGCGAGCAGGTAGGGTCTCAGCCTGTGTACCAGATGGAGCTGGTAGACAGTTGTCCTGGACACAGAATTGACCTGCGCCTCCATGGACAGCTGTGAGTCCAAAATGACTCCCAGACTGTGCACCTGGTTCTTCAGGGGCAGTTACCCCATTCAGGACCAGGGAGTCCTCCACACCAACCCGCCCCATGTCCCCCAACAACAGTACTTCTGTCTTGTCAGGATTCAACCTCAATCTGTTAGCCGCCATCCATCCTCCAACCGCCTCCAGACACTCACATAGGACCTTCACTACTCTCACTAATTCTAATTTAAGAGAGGTAGAACTGCATATCATTCGCATATTCAGGAACGCCCAGCCCAAAAGGACTTGCAGTTCATAAACCATGTATTTCAGAAGGGGCATCACTCAGGGACTGCTACAGAACCAGTCGTGTGTGAATTAGAGGCACACCCCACCCCACACAGCCACGGATCAGGGCACACGCAGACCCGAAAACAATGCAGTAAGGTGGCAGTTCTTACAGGCAAGAATCATAGCTGTCTTAGATGAACTTCACAAAATATTCCCTTTACGCTAACCCACTGGTTATTTTCACTTACCTGTATGTAAGAATTTGGCCTGTTTCCTTTCCCACCTCTCATCCTCATTTTTGTTCAACTGCTTTTTAAAAAGAAAAATCCCCTGGCACTAACTCTGAGGATAACAAAGGCAGCACTTCATCACACACTTACCTGAGAGTGAATCCCACTGAACTCATCTATATTTATCTATTTCTTAGCCCTCTGCCCTTCACAAAAAAAATCCCAGGACGGGTTTACATCACAATAAAGCTGTAAATACAATACAGATAGTGAACAGAGCAGCAGTTAATGAATTTAGGCTTGCGCTCCATTCTACTTTCAGAATAATTTAAACTGTTTATTAGTAAGATATAACACACACACACACTTTCTTGCTTGCTATATAAACACCAAAAATTGTTTAGAATAGCATTTACAGTGGCTTTGAAACAATTAACACAACATAAAATATTCTGATCCAATCTCAGACACAAGCCAGAGAGGTTCAATGAAACTGAATTTCAGTTAAAAGGATCCTTCTACTGTCACCTAGAACTGGGATAGGAAACACTGTGGCCATTAAGATGTTGTTGAAATAAAACTCACATCAGCCATAGCCGATGGACTGACATGATGGGAGTTGGTACATTTTTTTATTTAAAAAAAAATAAAAATCTGGAAGGTTGCTCTCTTCCATTGCATTCCCCTCTGCCCTGCCAGGTTTTCTTCCATTCTCCATCCAATCACTCAGCAGTCTGTGGCTTCTGAGTCCACCAAGTCCTCCCTGATCTGTTTTTGGGGTGCCCGCCTCTCTGAGTTCCCCCTCCCCTCCAAAAATATTTTGTACTTCTGCAAACGTTTTGGTTCATCCAAACCTGCTGAACATCTCCCACAAGTGTGCTGGTGGTGCCATAGATCCTCACTCAAGAGGCAGAATTTGTTATTTGTGCACAGGATAGTTAATATTTGCAGAATGCCTTCCAAATGCTTTGCCATGCAATCCTTAAAACAGAGCAAAATCAGAATTGTTATCTCCCACATTGCAAAAAAAAAAAGAGGAGGGGGGATGAGGTTGAGAAAGAAAGGCTTGCCCTAAGACAACCTTGCATGTCCATGGAAAATATTGAGTTTTAATAGGATGCTTTCTGGTTTATAGCTCAGTCTTAACCGCTATGTCAGCCCTCAGATCCTTTTCTTCAAACTGTTTGAGAGAGACTAGCAACGATCTAGGTCAAACAAAATAATTGCTTGGAAATCCTTACCTAATTAGGCAGATGGGAGAATATATTTTAAAGTAGTACCCAGAACCTGGAACTGCATGACGCAATCAGCATTAAAAAAAAAAAAAAATGCATACCAGAAACACAGCATTTTGAAACAACCATAACTTCGCCCAGGAACATTATGCGTCCACCTCACTTAGACAAAGCAAGAACAATTTGTGTATTTCTGGCTGCAAATAAAGCACAGAGCCACACCAGAAGGTTTCACTAATCTTAAAAGCTGTAAGCAAACTGCAGCCAGCCTGAAAATCCTGCTTAGACAATCTGCGTGAAAAAGTTCCCACCCATCCTAATTCATATGGGACTGTATCTTGAACAGACACGTTACTGTGTATTTTCACAGTGATTACACACATTCAGGAAAGACACATTTTTGGGTCTTGTGGTGCACTAAGACTCATGGCACAAGAACTTCTGGACCTTTCTAGCATGGGGAGTTACAGAACAGATGGGGAGCCAATACTGGAATAATCAAACAGATGTTTTATTACGGAGACCAAAAAAATAGGTGACACAACAAGGCAGCATTCAGACCAGTCCAGCAACTATTTGGTTAAATGTATGGAAGATTAGTTATAAAGTAAATGAATTTATTTCCAAAAGACAGGCATGTGAGAAGCTCAATTGGGTTAGGAGATTCCTGGTGGTAAACAACACTTTGCTAGGGGGACAGCATGGGTAACTTGCTTGAAAGTTAAAAAAGAGAGAGAAGCGGGGGGGGGGGGGTTCTGAATTAGAGAATCTTTAAGGAAAACATTTTTTTAAAAAAAGAATTAGAAATAATTTAAATAATAATAATAATTTATTATTTATACCCTGCCCATCTGGCTGGGCTTCCCCAGCCACTCTGGGCGGCTTCCAACCAAATATTAAAATAAAGTAATACATCAAACATTAAAAGCTTCCACAAACAGGAAGAAAAAGAAGAGAACCCCAAATGCAGAATGTTACCTACCCAATGCAGGAAGGAAAAATGGTTTCTTCTTCAGAAAAAAAAGAGAGCCAAGAAAGATGTGGTTCAGGAAGCTATTCTCTGGGACCAGCTGGACTTGCTTTTTCAAGTCTGCAGAAGTGGGAACTTAGAAGCAAGGGAAGCCCTTTCAGGTCCTTTTAACCTTGTGCTTTATGTGGATTTATTGGATAGAGGCTTGGAATGACAACATAAGGCTATGCGTTCCCCAGAGCTCTGACTCAACTCGAGTACAAAATAAAGTTAGCAGTGGTGAACAAAGCAAGGAGAAGCGTAGAAGGATGTGTGAAGCTAACTGAATCTGGGCCAACTTCAAACAAAACGGGCCAAATCGGAACAATGATTTGTGGGCACCTTTAAAAAACAACAACAGATTAAGCTATATGAGAGAGGGGAGATTCTGCTTCCCATTGTAATTGAGAGACTGGTCCCAAGTTGCAGGAAGTTTTCTTAAAATAAAAATCACAGAGCATGATGTTGTTCATTGCATTTAATTGAAAGAGCAGCTTTATTCGTCTTAGCACAACTCTGTGCTGATGAATGATCTAACTTGTGGGAGGGGGATCTCTCTCCCTTTGTCATCTGTATAACAAAAGTAGGCAAAAAGACATAAGGGGGCTAATACACAACTGTCCTTTCGGTCTAGGCATCTGCAGTGTTACATGAAATGCCTTGGTGACAGCAGACTAATTTTCCACAAATCATGTCGCTGAAAAGATAAAACAGGAGTTGCAAGTCACAAGCTATACTATAAAATTAATCGCAGTAGAATAACCTTCAGACTCTCAATTGCTTTAATGTTCCAGTTGTTATGCAATAATAAAGTTACTGAATGCACCTTCAGTTCTCTTACTCAAGTACCCCAAGGCTATTTTACTCGGAAGAAGGAAAGAAACTCCAGTGACATAGTCTCAAGGTTACAGAGTAGAAATTTGTCAAACTCTTAAAGATGCATTTATAGCTACAGCACACATTCAAAGCATGGGGGGGGGGGGGGAATGCAACAGGAGAAAGCAACTGTTTAAATTTTCTGTGAAGGTGACACACCAAAACAATAAAACAAGAACATTTTATTTCCAGAGTGAACAGCACTGCTTTAAGATAATATCCTTCAAATGCTGTTTTAATTAAAACTGTGTTCTGCTTAAACCAAAGGCATTCATTACAGTGATTAAATTACCTGAACGCAAATTAAAGGGCTGATGCCTAGGAAATTGGTTTCCAGTAGTCCTGCTCTATTTTAGGAGTCTATTAGGTTTTTTTACATGTAAATGGATAACAGCATCAAAGGAAATGATAATAAAAGCAGAATGCTGACGTTTGCCTGAAGATGAAATAAACCATATCAAAAGTTATTCAAATTAAGAACCACTACTTGAGATAAGCCTGTATGAAGCTATTGGCCTCATCTGCACTATACAATTAAAGCAGAATTGTACCACTTTAAACAGTTATGGCTTCCCCCAAAGAATCCTGGGAACTTCAGTTGGTTAAGGGTGCTGAAAATTGTTAGAGAGATCTCCTCTCTGCTCCCAGAACTATAGTACCAAGGGCACTTTAAGAATCAATCATCCCAGGGTACTCCAGAAAGTATAGCTCTGTGAGGGGAGTAAAAATGTCAGACATCTTCAAAATAAGACAATGAAAATAAAAGTTGCACTCTGGTCAGAACTCACTGGGAGTTCCGGAAGTCAGTTCTTAACCCGAAGCGTTCTTAACGGGAGGCGCACGTTCCCTACATAGGCCTCCCGCAGCCCTGGAAGCGGATTGCGTTCGTATCCTGGGGCAAAGTTCACAACCCAGGACACCTACTTCTGGGATTGTGGAGTTCGTAACCTGAAGCAGTCGTAAGCAGGACTGTTCGTAACCTGAGGTACCACTGTACTCATTCCTTCACTTTGCGCCTCTCCAATGCCTTCAATGAACTCGCTGCTATAGATGCTTGGATCATTTCACTCCTAGTCAGTCTACTGCTGCAAGCAGAGTTTTCCCAGCATTAAGCCATAATATTTGGCTTCCCCAAACTTCTCCCCAGCAGCCTGCAAAGCCATTTAGTTTATAATTATATTATAAGATGAGACCGCATGTAGCAGGAACCCACTGGGGAAAGTGTTTTGTTACAATTTACACAAATCTTTGAAGCCTGGGTTCTCTCTTGCAGCACTCTCATATGTCAACACACCAACAAATCCCTCACCCCCTCAGCAGGGCCCTCGCTAGGTCTTCTTTTTATTTTGGTTGTATGTATGTTAAAAAAAAAAAAAAGTACCATAAAGTACACATCCCACAAACTGAAAATCCAACCAACAGCCTTGCCAGCCTCACTTCCATGCTTCAGATAAGGAAAAGGAAATGTCAAGAAATTTACAGGAGAACTTAGTTGAGTTTGACAAAGGGGACAAAAATGCAGCTTGGTTATGACCGGCTTTTGAGAGCATCATGTAAAGATGTGTGATTGCCTGCAATTTTTGGAGCCACAGAATCAGACAATTGTAGAGTTGGAATATAGAATGGACCCTGAGGGTCATCTAGTCCAACGCCCTGCAATGCAGCAAACTCTACACGTGGTCCCCCATCCAATTTGAAACCACAGTGGATACTGCTTAGCTTTGCAAATGTGCTAGCAGTTTTATGGCTGCACCATTAGGAAGCAACCCCTTGTGCTGTATATCGGAGAGAGGCATTTGTGTGAAGGCACCCTTGCACCTAGGCTTGACCTTGTTATCTCTCTAAGACCACCCAAAACTGCCCACTCTGAAGATACTCATTGCTAACCTTCCTGAAGAATGCTATGCTCTATAGATCAAAAGAAGCTCCCACCTTCATCTCTAGAAAAGAAAAATAAGAATCTGGTATCAAAGCCCTGATACTGCATTCTAGAACACCAGAAGGAATTGTGTGACCTAAAGCTGGAAAAGAATCAATATCCACTTCACTTAGTTTACACAAGACGTTCTAAGGATTAAGCATCCGTTTATCACTGAGGGTCTTATGTTCACAGCCGAACAGAGGGCATGATGGAATCATAGAATTGTAGAGTTGGGACCACAAGGGGCATCTAGTCCATCCCCTTTTATGCAGGGTCCATCAGTACTGTCTACACTGACTAGCAGCAATTCTTCAGGGTTTCTGACTGGGAACATTCCCAGCCCTACCTGGAGGTGCCAGTAGGACCTTGCGCATGCCAAGCAGCTGTTTCACCACAGAGCTACTGCCCTTTCTAGAGCAGATAGCAGACTAGCTGCCAATAAGGCACACGCTTATTGGTTTCTATTTCCTAGTAAATAGTAAACCCTGAAACAGCCAAGATTGCTAGAAACAACATCTTAAATTAGCTTCCTTTTCCCTAGTCAAAACAGCATGGCAGCAACCCTATGACTGGTTCCCCAACTAAAATTAAAATTAAGCAGAGCAGTCCAATGTCAATAAACCACTCCTGGCAAATACCATTTCAACAACCACTAATAACTCACTGTAGAAGTTCTCCATTTGAAAGTTATCCCATGGAAGCAAAGTACCCTCTGCTTTGTTAACTAGGTAAAATTGTGACAAGTAATTCACAGAAGTTCACTGCCACCACTATGTGCACGGCTACATGCAGTATCAGCTTACTGTATGTTACTTTCTATAATAAGGGTTGATCTGTCTTGCTGGCATGTTTAAAGCAACCCACACTTCATATGTCTGTGAAAGCCAGCTTGATCCAAACTGAGAAACCACTGCTCCTCCTAGAAATTGTTGTGAGTCGCCTCAAGAGCTAGCCTTGGTTTTGAGCTCAGAAGCAATGTGCTTGACACATTTCAATTTCGTATTACTCTGGCCATGGTGACCCACTGAAGTGATGCTTTCACTTTTCACCTTGTATATTTGTCACTAGATAAATTCACGCATAACGTTTTTCAAATAGATTCATTACAGATCTGTTGGGAAGTACTCAGTGTACCACTGAACAATTTGAAGCATGAAGGAAAACCGATTCAACTGCAGGACTGTCCTTTCCATGTCATTAGTTTTAATGACTGGTGCTAAATAAGCTGCAACCAACTCTTCTATTTCACACCTTCAAAACCACCAACCAGCTCCGATTACATAAAAAGAAATGTTTAGTCAAAATTAGGAAGAACTCTCTGGTTGTAGGAGCTGTTCCAACAGTGAAAAAGTATCTTGGAAGGTGGTGAATTCTCCCCAGTGGCTTTTAAGCAGAAGCTGGATAACCACTTATCAAGGATGATGTAGAAACAGATTTCTGTACCAGCAGGCAACTACAACAGAGGACTTTTCAGGAACCTCCAAATTCTGATTCCATGAAAGCACAAAATTAAGTACTCAATCTTTTGGAATAGCTACTAAACTGTAGCTACTAAAAGAAGCCTAAAAGCAGTTTAGGGAAATCAAGGATGCCTGGGGAGGGGAAACAGCAAGAATGGAGACAGAGGTTTGGTTCAGACATAAACAATCTCAGTTTACCAGTCTGAGAATAAGCACTGTGTGTACATTCTTCCTCCCTTCTCTTATGCACTTTAATGCAATTAAACTGCAGTTTTCCATTACACCCAGGAAATTGTGATTTACGCTGTGACTATAATCCTGGCTTGCCAACTACAAACAAAGTATTGCATTAAGTCCCAAAGAGAGGGGGGGGGAGAGAGAGTGTGTATGCACATGACTTATCAGCCCAATAAACCATTGCCCATGGTTTATTGGATTAGGATTTTTATATATGAACCAGCAAGACTGAAAAATAACCAGGGTTTTTTTCAGCCAGAACTCACTGGAACTCAGTTCCAGCACCTCTGAGGTGGGTGCCATTGCCAAATTTATAAGATAACAAGTATTTATAAGATAAGATAACAAGCATGCATGGTGAGATAAGATAACAAGCATGCATGGTGAGTTCCGGCACCTGTTTCTGGAAAAACAAAAAACGTTCAATCTGCCATGTTCCGCCCCTGGAAATCCATGCATGAGAATCATGTGACTGCTGCATCGCTTAGATTTTTATATAATTTGTACATAATCATAAGAAGAGCCCTGCTGGATCAGACCTAGGGGATATATAGCCCAGTGCCCTGTTTTGTTTTGCACTGTGGCCAACCAGTTGCACATGAAAAGCCCAGAAGCAGCACATGAGCATAGCAGCACTCTGTCCACAGGGACCAATATAAAGAAGTACAGTGCCTCTGATCCTGGAGACAGCTTATCGTCATCATGACCAGTAGCAACTGACAAGCTTATTTTCCATGAATTTGGCTAGTGACCTTTTAAGTTGGTCGGTGCAACCAACTATTTGCAGCAAATTCCAAGGTTTAACTATGTGTTGTTCCTTTTGCCTGCCCTGTCTCTCCCCTCATTCAGTTTCACTGGATGATCCCAGGTTCTCACATTATAAGGTGGGGTAGAGGCAGCCAGTCTTGTGCCACTTTCTCCACACCATGAATTTTATAAGCCTCTGTCATGTCTCCCTTACTCACTACAGTACTTCTCAAATTCACACATTCAGAAGAAAAATCCAGTGTCAAGCATTCTCTAGTGTTGTACACTGATGTGTGAAATGGCCAATACTATACCTACAGTAAACATTTGTCGGTTACTCAATAGGAAGGGAATAAGCACAGATGCAAATTATTAAAGAGATGGAAACTTGTCATTTCCCAATACAATTTAGACTTATTTACACCTCTTGTAACAAAGTTTTTCAAAGCCTGTTAGTTTCTTAAATTGAGCTTCCCCTCAAAGGCCCATACAAGCACTTTTGCATGTGGGAGATGTCTTATTCTATCCAGCAGCACCTGCAAACACTCCATATTTCGAAATGAGAGCTCACTGATTACCACACTGGCACAGAAACACTGTTCATTTAATTTCATTTAACATTAAAAAGCCTCCAAGAAATCTGCCATTTGGACCACACGGTTCAGAGGACCAGCCCAAACAGAATGGTTTTATCCAGTGTCTAGGGCCTACGTCATTCAAGACAAGACACTGGTTGGACACTGTGAGAACAGGATGCTGGCCTAGAATCCAGCAGGCCGTTATGTTCTGATGACGTTGCACAACAGCTCCCATTGTATCTAACCACTGGCTATGCTGGCTGGGACTGAGAGGAACCAGAGCCCAACAACATGTGGAGGGCCACAGGTTCCTCATCCCTGCTCTAGAAGCATGTATGTGGAGCACTTTTTGTAACATTTGTAACCCACCATTCATTAGAAATTGTAGGGCTGTTTACAAAAGTACAATCAAACCAGAAAATATAGAATGTTACAGTAGGTAACACAAATACTAAAAGCTAGGTATCAACAATAGCCAATGTTTGAGTAAATAAATAGGCCTTCACCAAGTGCCTAAAACCAGTCAAGGTCTGGGGCTCTCTCTCTAACGTCCAGAGAAAGTAGATTTGATAGAATGGATGCACTACCACAGAAGACTTTCCTCCAGTTGATCCAACCACTCAGAGCCCCTTAAGACCACGGTACTCGACAAATACTGACCTCAACAGTCCACACAGCAGAGGATGACAATAATTGTAGCACTGCAAGCCATGCAATTTGCAAGTCCTTTCTCTTCGCCAAGTATCACACAGCAAAATGCCCTGTTTTCAGGAATGCTGCTTTCCAGCCTTCTGGTTTTGCACTAGTATACCAAACTAGTTGTGTGGAAATAATGCCCTATAGATACGCACACGTAATTTGTTATCTGACATTTTGCTGGCACCTCAACTCAGACCTGGAAGGGAAAAATAGATACTGCATATTCAAAAGGGAAATTGGTTGCCCATTTAATCTAAAGTAATACATTACTCATCACTGCCACACGTTTTATTTCATTAATTCTCTTACATTTATTTCCCACCTTTTTCCATCATGGAACCCAAGGCAGTGTATAGTGTATGTCTAAACCCAGACCTGCTTAGTTTCAGCAAAGTGGAGGTCTCATGCACCTAGTTTAGATGACACATAATGAGCACCATTTGATGGATGAAACTGCAACAAACCCAGGTTTGCCCCCAAGTGGACTTTCAACAGAAGTAAAAACAAATCCCACTACCCTGACAAGCTGGTCGATATTATTTGCTTAATTCAGCCCTTGTTTTCTTGAGGTGCTTGGCTGGAAGCCACCCCAATTTCACGGTCTCGACTGCATTTCCCACATTAAGCAAAATAATTTTCATTTCTTGCAACTTTCTCTGAAATAAAAAAGGACACCCCATGTATAATTTCTTTCCTGTTGATTATATGACTCCAAACACTACTCACTCATGATCCCTCAAATTTGAGTCTGGAGTAGACCCTTCAACAGAGACCCTATTTTATGAGGCTGGAAGTGACTGCAGCCATGCCTAATGCATAACAGAAACCATTATGTTGCCCCCCCCCCCATCAACAAAACACTTTATGATATCTTCTGACAGGACTGGGGAAGCTTTAATCCCCTAGATGTTGCTGAACTGCTACTTCCATCTGCCATAGTAGTAAAGGGTAAAGGGACCCCTGACCATTAGGTACAGTCGTGACCGACTCTGGGGTTGCGGCGCTCATCTCGCTTTATTGGCCGAGGGAGCCGGCGTACAGCTTCCGGGTCATGTGGCCAGCATGACTAAGCCGCTTCTGGTGAACCAGAGCAGCACACGGAAACACCGTTTACCTTCCCGCTGGAGCAGTACCTATTTATCTACTTGCACTTTGATGTGCTTTCGAACTGCTAGGTTGGCAGGAGCAGAGACCGAGCAACGGGAGTTCACCCCGTCGCGGGGATTCAAACCATCGACCTTCTGATCGGCAAGTCCTAGGCTCTGTGGTTTAACCCACAGTGCCACCTGCGTCCCAGATATCTGCCATAGTACCCATGGCCAATAACTGGGGGTGATGGCAGATGTAGTTCAGCAACATCTGGAGGGCCAAAGCTTCCCCACACCTGTCTTAGGAGTACCAAAACAAGAAGCAATTTGCATATAACTTTTTTTTAAAATGAAACTATAAAGCAGTCCCTGGAGCCCTGACCTTTACCAGAACAGCAGCACACCACTCTCACAAACAGTTTTCATTGTCTAACAGACAAAAAGCTATTAGGACTACAAACGTCAAGGAGTGAGGGGATCTCATCACAGATCTCCCACATCACATCTGTTTTGGCCTTCAATCAGAGAACCTATTCAGACAATCATGGTGTATGCAAATTTCTATATTGTCTTTTCAAGGGAGCAGGAAGAGAGATTAGTTGGCGCTCAGTACAGGAACCAGATTTTGGCAAACCACCGCATTCATCAGTGTCCAAGCGCACACAGACAGAGATGCACCACAGACTAGGAGCCAACATATGCCCCACACTGGAAGCTATAATCTGGGCTGGCAAGCCGAAGCCACCCTCTTCCACTTCTGCACCCTACTGTCCCACCAGGAAGCTCCCTATTTAGTTTTTGGAGCGCCCCTCCAGGCAGATCCGTTAGGATGAGAAACTGCGTCTCAGCCAAGGTCACCTGCGCGAACTCCGGCGATTCGAACCCAGAGCTTGCCAACCCAAAACGCTTTCCACCCGTCCCCACGCGCTGGCTCTGGGTTCAAACCTCCGCGTGGCTGCGAAGCTCACGTTTGGTGACCTTGGCCAAGGAGGGCTCCTGCCCCACATTTAAAGTGGAAGTGTCCCTCTCCCCTCCCTACCCACCTCATGCTCTTTAAAGACACCTGGAGTCCCCTTGAGAAATGGGGAGGGACACACACAAAAACCCAAAAATGGGAAGGGAAAGGGCGGGAGGGGAGAGAGCGGAATGTCAGCAACCGCTTTCTGCAAGCCTAGAGGACCCGCGTGGCGAGGCTGTGGGGCGCCTTCTCCCTCCGGCCCCAAAGCTGCTGAAACACACGCGCAACCAACCCCCCCAATGCACCCCTCATTTTAAAACCTCTCACCTTTCGTCACTTTCTTGGCTTCGTTATAGCGCTTCCACAGGTAGTTCTTCATGTCCGGGGGCGGGGCGGAGGGCTGCTGCTGCTGCCGAGGGGCCAGCGTGCAATAGGGATTTGCCTTTAAGCCGCCGCCGCCGCAGGAGCAGCAGAGCCCGGCTAAGGAGGCAGGAGAGGCGGCAGCAGCAGCAGCACTTGCCCGCCTCGCGCCGCCCTTCCCCGCTGACCCCAGCAACACCCTCGCGGTAGAAGCGGCCGTGGCTGCCATGGCCGGCGCAGAAGCAGAAGCAACAGCTTCTGGCGGACTCCCCGGAATCGCTTCAGGAGAAGAAACGCGCGCCAGCCGCAACCTCGCCTGCCTCCGCTGGCTCTGCGCTCCACTGGCGGCCGCCGCCGGCTGAAGTCACTTCCTCAAGCCCCGCCTCTCCGTCTCCGGGAGGGCAGGCGGGCGGTGAAGGGGCGGGCAGGCCGCGCGCGGCACGTGTCTTGGCGGGAAGACCCGCCCGCCTCCTCCTCCCTCGGGGCAGAGAGAGCTCAAGAAAAATGCTAGAGCTGAACCCACTCCTTTCTCTCTCTCTGCCAACACAGTGGGTTGTCAGCACCCGGGGCAAGGCAAATAATTTGCACCCCCTAACCCGTGGATTTGCACCCCCTAACCCGTGGATTTGCACCCCCTAACCCGTGGATTTGCACCCCCTAACCCGTGGATTTGCGCCCCCTAACCCTAACCCCCAGGTGTTGCGCCCGGTGCGGCCGGCCCCCCTGCACCCCCCACGCTACGCCACTGTGCCAACAAACCCATTGCAGGCCCCTGCTTGGTACCGCCTTCGTGTCCCTATTGCCAACTTGCCTTGGTCGGACTAGGGCGGGGCCAATGCATTTTGGCACCTAATGCAAACCACAAAATGGCACCTCCCTCCTCGCCAGGGAAGAAGGGGTGAAGGAAGAGCTGCCTCGGGAACAAGGCAGGGAGGGTAAATATCTGCGCTGGGATCTGTTACCCCTTTGGATCTTGCCTCGCCTTGCCTCATGGGTTACTGGCTCTGGGTAGGCAGGCGACTGAGGAAAGAGGGCACACTGCAGCAATCCCGCTGCTCCTTTTATTGAGTCAGTTCCATCTGGCCCAGGCCGGTATTTCCCAGACACGCACAGTATGTTGGGGATTGGACCCAAGACCTTTCTGCATGCAGAACATGTGCTACCAGTTTGGGGCCAGTCCATGCATGAGGCAAGGTGAGGCAATTGCCTCAGGTGGCAGAGCCAGCCTCCAAGGAATGCATTGCCCTCTGTTGCCACCATAGTGATCTCCCACCTTTGTAGATGTTTACCCCTCCCCTTGTTCCTGTTGGATATTTTCACTCCCCGCTTCTTCCCTGGGGAGGGAGGGGACACCATTTTGTGGTTCAAAATATCTTGCCATTGAGTTGTGGTCCTTTCCCTGTTAGAGACTGCTTTCATTCATTCCTTCATTTCTTCTCCAACCCTTGGGGTCCTTTCCATCCTCTTGTGCATGGACTGTTCCATTTTTGCAGCGTAGGGAATTCCCATCACTATAGGACAAAACCATCTAGCAATTTTCTTGTACAGTATAAAGTTCTTTAGATTTTTGGTACAGGTGTTGACCACAACATCTCTGTGAGGTAGAATGCCCTTGTTGCTATTTTCCAAGTGAGGCATCAACACGAATGAGCGGCTTGGCAACCGTCTCACCCGGAGGGCTGCTCCATATATTGCAAAAGAAAACATTTCCAGAAACCCTGTATTATTCATTTACTTCCATTTAGGAATCACTTCCTAGAAAACATCTCAAATCGATTTTACAATGTGTCAGACAATCCATGCATGCCATAGAATAATCCTCATCAGAAAAAAAAGGTTGCCCAACTCTGCTTTACAGTGTGACCCACATAATACTTAAACTCACCTCCTTTTAAGGCTACAGGTAGTTAGTCCTATGGTAGAAATGGGGAACCTGGTACCCTCTAGGTGCTATTGGACTCCCACCTCCCATCAGCCACAGCCAGCATGGCCAAAGGTCAGGTATGGTGGAAGCTGTGGTCTAACAATATCTGTTGGACATCAGATTTTTCCCCCCATCCCTGCCTTATGGAATTAGATGGGCAGGGAGAGAGTTGTCTGCTGCAGGTGAAGTCCCACTGTGTTCAGGGGGTCTTCCGGGTAAATATGTGCAGGATTTCTGCCTTCAAACGTTGGAGTCTTCATTCTTTGCCTAGAGTCATTTATAAAACCTCAGTGGAAAAGAGCGTGGGAAGCAGAGGTCCATAATGTGAGACAATCTCTCACTTTCATTGCTAAAAGACCTCCTATGGAGCCATGTACTAGCTGAAGTCTATTTTAGTCACAAAAAGTGCCATGCCAACAAATTTGCAGGTCTCTAAGCTTCTAAGAATACCTTATGTACATGAAATGATTAAACTCCACTGCAAGGCTAATAATGTACTTGGCCCAATTTTACAAATACCCATTAATTTACCCAGTAGGACTTTCATGGTCTGTGTGTTTCTGGAAGTACAAAACCATTGCCTTGTGTATTATGTGATCATAATGTGATCACTTTTTGCTGGGTGACTATGCGTTTGTCCTGCTGCTGGCTATTTCTATACTACTGTAGTTTTATTGTTCATTATCATAGAATCAAAACATTGCAGAGTTGGAAGAGACCCCAAGGGCCATCTAGTCCAACTTCCTGCAATGCTCATAGCAGTCCTGGGGCCGGGGGGGGGGGGCTCAAACCACCAACCTTCTGGCTAACAGCAAGATGCACTGATTCATTGTGCCACTGCTATTTTATTCTGTACTGTACTTTAAAATAAACTAGACACCCCCAGGGAACTTCACACTCAGAGGCGCACTCCATTGTCTCTCAAGACAGACGGATGGCAACAACAGAACTGTAAACTTTAAGAGTCTGATGCCCAAACTACATATTACATTATAGTTCTGCGCAGTTTTCCTTTAAGGATGCAATCAGGACTGGATGGAAGTTTTCAAAACTTCAGAAGAGAAGCAAATTTGTCTCTTGCTCCTTTTTAAAAAGCTGGCTCAAGTTCTCTTTGAACGTCATTAGCAACAAGCATGTAAATTGTCCATTGTCTTTCCACTGCACAAAGTAAATGGCTCCAGGACATTGCGCAAGCTCTAAATAGATGCACACATTCAGAACAACCTGTTCATGGTTATTCAATGTAGCTTCAGACAGCAAAGTAGAAGATACACAAAAGCCTGTGTAAACCTACCTGCTCAGATCCACTCCTCAGAGAAAGGAGGATGCAGATTAAGAAAGATAAGGCCTAAGTGCTCCTCCTACCCTCACAGAGTATCATTAGCCACCATTTTGTGCCAGCAAATCAGAAAAAGCAGGAACAGTACAGGTGGTATTTATACTGTACATTTGTTGCGCTAAAATGACAAGAGCAGTTTTATCCTCTTTAACTAGGTAAAGGTAAAGGGACCCCTGACCGTTAGGTCCAGTCGTGGCTGACTCTGGGGTTGCGGCGCTCATCTCGCTTTACTGGCCGAGGGAGCTGGCGTACAGCTTCCAGGTCATGTGGCCAGCATGACCAAGCCGCCTCTGGCGAACCAGAGCAGCGCACGGAAACGCCGTTTACCTTCCCGCCGGAGCGGTACCTATTTATCTACTTGCACTTTGACGTGCTTTCGAACTGCTAGGTTGGCAGGAGCAGGGACTGAGCAACGGGAGCTCACCCCGTCGCGGGGATTTGAACCGCCGACCTTCTGATCGGCAAGTCCTAGGCTCTGTGGTTTAACCCACAGCACCACCCGCGTCCCATCCTCTTTAACTAAGCAAACCTAAATTCCCAGTATGTTCTTGAATCCCTCCTACAAAATACTGACAGTCTGGAGGAATTTTGGAGGTACAGCAGAGTTCTGGATACAATATGTCAAGAGGGATGCAGTTCCCACCCACCCCACTCACACATGAAAAGAAAGACCACCACAGCCAACCACAGATGAATAACCACACCCTAGGCCAACCCCAACCTCTCTCACCACCAAAGGAACACAGGCGAACAGCAAAGAACCTGCACAAGCAACGCTGACACCAAACCCTACATATAGTAAGTGAAATAGAAACATTGCCACCTGACCCCACTCTCACCCATCTCTCCCTCCCTCCACGTCTTTCCCCCTTTTCTTCCTAATGTCTCAACAAATGAAAATGATTTGTAAAAATGTTACATGGGGGGGGGGGCGAGAGAGAGACATTGCACACTTTTTGCACAGAAGGGATGTGAGAACCAGTGTGGTGCAATACTTAAAGAGTATTTTTTTTAAGGGAAATTCCCTTATTCTGAATAGGATTCCTCACAAGAAGAGGGGAAAGTTGACAGCTGTGGTCAAAAATCATGTGTGTTTTCTTAACAATTGTGTAAGAGTGTTATGCAGTAAAAGCTACATTAGCAACTATTTTTTGCATATTTTCCAAATAATTTTATAGCCATAAAGTAAAGGCAAAGGGACCCCTGACTGTTAGGTCCAGTTGCAGACGACTCTGGGGTTGCAGCGCTCATCTCGTTTTACTGGCCGAGGGAGCCGGCGTACAGCTTCCGGGTCATGTGGCCAACATGACTAAGTCGCTTCTGGCAAAACCAGAGCAGCACACGGAAATGCCATTTACCTTCCTGCCGGAGCGGTATCTATTTATCTACTTTGATGTGCTTTCGAACTGCTAGGTTGGCAGGAGCTGGGACTGAACAACGGGAGCTCACCCCGTCGTGGGGATTCAAACCACCAACCTTCTGATCGGCAAGCCCTAGGCTCTGTGGTTTAACTCACAGCGCCATAAGTACTCAAAAATACTTCATTTTTTTCCAGGGAAAAACAAACACGTATTCCACTAGGGTGTGCTGTGACCCAGTGAATGTTTTCAAGTTAGTATAGTAAACTACCATAAATATCCTGGAGCTTCTTTGGCAATATCAGCTATATCTTTTCTAAAACAAAGGTAACTTTAAATCAGCTTCTATATGGGCCCTCAAGTTAAAGAGGAGAAATTGTGATGGAACTGGCTTTACCATGAATTAATTATATAGGGACTTTTTTCCTTTTGCATTTTCACATAACAAGAAATCTCCCTTGGAAACTGCTGTTTGTGGCAGGAGATAGAGAGGGGCAGGGAGTAATACCTACAACTACCCTCTCTTTCCTGCTAGCCTGATAAGATAGAGAGAAAGGTTGAGCCCTGTCTTGTCCCTGCAAAGGGAGAGAAGAACCGCAAAGTTGTTCCTTGTTCCTGACCTGTGCAAGTCTTATTGGTGCATCTGACAACTTCGCTGCTACAATTGTTTTATACGTTTTTAATTTGGGGGTGTTCTTTTGTTGTTCTAATGAGGGAAGGGTGATCTGTCTGGGAGGAGAGGAGCTGAGGAGAGCAGGGGTTCCCAATCGCAGTGGTTCAAATTAACAGGAATGAACTCTGAAGGGACAGATGAGTAGGACAACTCTAGGTTGCTTACCTGCAATGTATGGGACTGCAACCTTAGCTCAATAATCTGATAATGTCAGGCTGCATACATACTACAGTGGTACCTCGGGTTACATATGTTTCAGGTTACAGACTCCGCTAACCCAAAAATATTGCTTCAGGTTAAGAACTTTGCTTCAGGATGAGAACAGAAATCATGCTCCGGTGGCGCAGGAGGCTCCATTAGCTAAAGTGGTGCTTCAGGTTAAGCACAGTTTCAGGCTAAGTATGGACCTCCGCAACTAATTAAGTACTTAACCTGAGGTACCACTGTATATCTTTAAAGCACATTCAAAGCACATTCTTTCCCTCAAAGAATTCTGGGTACTGTAGTTTGAGGGTTGCTGGGAATTGTAACCCTGTGAGGGGTAAACTGCAGTGCTCAGAATTATTTGAGGGAAATTATTATTATTATTATTATTATTATTTGAATGTGTTTTAAATGTATAGTGTATACTGTACAGAGTATTAGTATTGTAATTGAAATAGTGAACTATTCCCACCTGCAGATAATATTCATTTGCATAAAGCAAATGGCCCAAATATGCATTTGGGAATCCACTTCTTGTTTTTATTTACTGTACTGTATCTGAAGAACCCTTACATGACTTGATTTTTACTTAAGAGTTCGTTTATAAAACATTATGGTATCCAGTGTTTTTTAGCTTCTGTCACTCCAGTAAATAATTAGTAAGCAGAGTAAAAGAGAGAGAATGTCTGTTTACGAATGTTCAATGGAGAAAAACAAAAGAGAAGATATATAGCAGATAAGGAAAGCCACCTTGAAAATTAATGAGACACACAATGCTGTGTCAGTTTTTCTGGGTGACAAATTGTGTAACTTTCTGAACTTTCAAGTTACTTCCATGTATATGAAGCTGGAAGCAGGTGTTGTACCATTTATTCTAAGACTATGACATTAATATTTTGTAATCTGTGAGACACTTGCTGGTACAATTTGTGAACTTCCTTTTTTAATGGGACATCAAATGCTTTTAATAAGTCATATCAGTACTTGGTATATATACCGTTGTACAGGCACTTCATTAAATGGAACACCAAAAGGCAAATAATCATATATATATCATTTATCATATATATATATATATGCATTTACCAGGCCAACACGTTCTGTGAAAACTAAGGGTTGGTTCACGTGTTGCAGTTCAGGATCCAGCATTTGTATTCTACACACACAAAATCAATTAATCATTTGCAATTAAACACTTAAGACAATTCCCACTTTTCAGATATCTCTAGTGAAGGTAAATTGAGGTTCAGTAGCCCAGACTTATAAACACGGGAGGCAAATCCGGACAGAAATGCAGTATATATCTAAGTCACACTCAGTACAGTATATTGCTTCAGTTCATTGATTTAAATGGGCCTACTCTGAGTTTGATTAACATTGGATATCACACTTTTTAAGTGTCTTGTGGCAATAGTTATGTCCTGTTTTATATGTTGCTATATCAACCTTACTCTGGTAGCTAAAACCTCAAGTGTCAGAATATAGGGCTGTAGTTTTGAGACTGTGGTTTACTAGGTGTGTGAAGAAGCAAGCAGGTGTTTTTGTCGTTGGAGGTTCCTCTAGTGGTTAACTGGAACATGTCTAAATAGTGTTCTGCGGTTGATAAAACACACTACATAATTTGCTGGTAGAACATGTAGTTTGCATGCACAAGGTCCCAGGTTCAGTTCCTGGCATGTCTGGGTATGATAATTTTGAGTAGCAAGACTGAAAATTCCAGAAGGAAAGGGAAGATCCCTGCCAAGGATCCTAGCAACCTGCTGACCATCTTTAATAGACAACAGTGGCCTAGACAGAACTTTTGGCAGCTTCAAATGGTAGGAATGAAGGAAGGTTCTCAAACACTGTGTGCTATCAGAGGTGCTAATGAGCTTGGCTGCGGGTTAGGAGGACAATATGTGCAGGCTGAAGGTGATTCTCCCAGAATCTATGGAATGGAATAAAACTTCGGTCAAGACTGAGACTCTGGCTCTTAAGGGAAATAGCCCTGGGTGCCTGTCTTAAGCTAGGGGTAGATACGTTTTTCTGGACTGTATGAGAAGCAGAAATGCTGACAATGCATTGGTCACACTAAGACAATGCACTAGTGTGAAAGAGGCAGAATACGTTTTGCTCCATGAGGCACTGGGTGACGACCTTGAGACTCTCTATACCCTGATAAGACTTGTATCATGATAACTCCTAAAACAATGGAAAATTGTTTGTGCAGGTCACCTTCTATTCACCAATACAGAAACAAGTTTTGATGTGAGCCAGGGTAGAGTGGGGTGGGGTATTAAAATGGAATCAGGAAAAGGTTTCTAGGATGTTGGGGAATGGATAGAAGTGACAGTTTCTTTTCCGAACTTCACATTTGCTTCATCTCTTTTATACTCAAGCAGCTTTTTCTAATGTCTTTTTGTGCTGTAACTTATCTCTTCTCTGGAACACACAAACAGGAATGAAAACTTTGCTTTTAGATTTAATTATTGCTACCTTTAATAATTTTACAATGGGCTGCATTCTTCTCTTCTGAGTTTTCCAGAAGACTCTTTTTTTTATAGCTCTTGTTATCTTAGGTTCAGACTTTCTATTTTTAAATGTTTTTATTTCATTTTTACCTAGGCTCAGTTTCTGTTTGGATTCTTCCAGGATCCCAAATCCTGGATACCAGATTGATTAAATCAAAACAACATCTAACCATTCCTAAAACAAATTTATTTATTTCATTATCTTAAGGAGAACACTTGATGAATATTTTTAATACCTACCTGCAAATAGTAAAAACCAGTTTGTAAATTAACAGAGTCAGCAAACCTGTCCATGCCGTTCTTGGCCAGATCAGAAGTCAGCCCAACCAGAAATACTACATACTGAGCATGCTCCAACAAGTAGCTCTAGGGGGAAAAGATTAATTGCTGTTACAAGCAGATACAGTACGCTTCTGCTCAGTGCTACTAAATTCAGGCAATTGCAACAAAACTTAAATGTTAATAAATAAAACAAATACTACAAAGCCGCTGCAAACTTCAGCATTCTCCTCCCATGGAAACCAAGTCCAACAGTGTAGCCTCTGCAACTTCTCATTGCTTAGAAATGTGGAGCGCGCAACAGTTGTGCACTCTTGTGCACCAAGAAAATACTGATACAATCAATCTTTGAATGGGGCTGTATTATTTCACAGTGCAGGTAGGGTCTCACAGGATAGGAATTGTTCTCCCTCATACCACACAAATAAAAACGAAATCCCTCCACATGGAAAACTAGATGGTTGGGAGAAAGGTTCTAATCTAGCCTTCTCCTCCTTGTTCAAGTTTTCTATCTGTAGGAGTATTTTTTACATGGAATACATTAAGTTCAGCATTGTGTACACTGACTAGCAGTGACTCTTTCCAGTGCTTCAGGCAGAAGGCTATTCCCAGCGCTCCCTGTAGATGCCAGGGAGTGAATCAGAGACCCTCTGCATTCTCCTTTTGGTGAGGTTCCCTCGCAATACTGGTGATAAAGTTTACGGAACTTAAATCTTTACAGTGGTTTGTCCTAATGCGTGAATCAAATTAAAGCTGTTTCAAATTAAAAGTCAGCAGTCCGCCTACTGAGGTGTCCCATGCCTTTAAGAACCTCAAAAAGTCAAGTCTAGTCAATGTATTTTCTTTAAAGGACTACAACTCCCACAGGGCAATGTAAGAGGGCGGTCCCAGCATGCAAAGCAGCAATGACGTAAGCAAGAATAACACCAATCGTGGGCCTGCACCTACACAGCGACCCTATGGAGCATTGCAAGATGGGACCATCCTTGCAGACTTTATTTTAGACCTTTTTTTACAACAACTTTTTACTTTTTTACAACTAGCTCTAAAAATACATTTCTGAGAGGAAAACTGATGCTGAAGAACAGCCGTCCTGTTAATTCATTCCCGATTATCTACTTTAATTACGTTCGACGTGAGGCGTAGGAAAGCGGAAGTGAAAGTTGTCATAGTAACGTGTAGTTTTGTCCAACCTGCCCCGGAAGTACATGGTCGGGTCCCTAAAACGTGCATCTGTACATTTTTTAAAAGAAAAAAAGAATACGTCATATCTCATGCTTAGTTGTCAGGGATACAACCAGAGAGAAGAAAGCCGGCAAATAAACTTTTAAAAAACATAATTTGAAAAACCAGACAGTAACTAAGGCCTGCTGCTCCCGCCCTTGACACCCATTGGCTCATCAGCATAGCAACAGCCAATCGCACCCAGCCACGCTCCGGCGCCGGGAACCCTCACCTGGAAGGCTTCGATTGGCAGGGAGCGAATCCGCCCCTCCCCTCCAACTTTCCTATTGGCTGCGTGTTTGGCGTGGTGCGCTGCCATTGGCCAGGGCGAGGGTCCTCTTCCCCCCACCCCGCGGCGTTTGCTGGTGATAAGCCTGAGAGGAGGGAGGCGGGTTGACGTTGATTAGTCGCTTTGGCCGTCCAAGGGGCGCGTGTGGAAGGAAGCATTTCAGCGAGGGGGGAGGGCTTTTAATTCCTTTCCCTCGACGGTTCCCGGTCCCTTTCCTTGTGGGAGCGCGTGAGAAGCAGGTGTGCCGCCGTAGCCGCGCCAGGGTAGCACCGCTGCGATGAAGCCGCTTTGGGGTCTCGGCCTCCTCTGCGTTCTCCTCCTGGCCGGTGAGCGACGGTGGGGGATGGAGGCGTTTCTGGAAGGTTCGGCGGGTGGGCGAGCGGGACCGTTGAGAGCGCGACCTCCCCTCAGCCGCCCCTCAGCTTACTGTTTTTACCTCAGGACATAAGTTTGTATTGTGTTTTTGAGGGGACGGACGTCCTCGTTTCATACTCCCCCCCCCCCCCGTGAGGAGGAAGGTACTTAAATTGTGGGTGGCGGTTGAGAGAGAGAGTTCGTGTGTGTAACGGTCCTCCCTCAGGGAGGCTTAACTTTCTTAGGATGTCCTGCTGAATCTTAAGGCCCAAGGCCTTCACCACGCAGCCAGTCCCGAGGGGCGCTTTAACTTCTGAGGAAACGGGTGTGCGAAAAGTGTGTGGCATGTACTTGGCTGTTAGAAGATCCGTTGTTAATTCAGTCTCTGTATATCAAAAAGGGATTTTGGGGGCGGGGGGGAGGGTTGAAAGGATTTTTAATGACGATTAGGGGAGAGGCGAAGTTTTCCCCTCGTTAAGTATTCATTAAGAACACTTCGATATTTGCCCTAGCAGGAGACCTTTCTGGTGGGTTGTCATTCATCACTGTGGGTAAAGAATGAAGTAAAAGTGGTCCGCAGGAAGAGTGTAATTCTAACTTAGTTTTCTAATAGACAGCGTTGGACTGGGGCTTTGGATGGGGATAGCAGCCATGTTTGTCGCTTCCCAGCACGTTTGTCCTAAGGCTCCATCTACTATGCTAACGAAGCAAGGAGGGCTGAGCAGAGAGATGACTTCACTCTTCTCTCTTGGGACCATCATTTGCTGCCTGCTTGTGCAGCAGCTTCTCTTTACCATCCATCTGAAATTTGACAGAACTTTCTAGCTGGTCCTTGGTGCTGCCCCTTTCAGTTGGTTCTCTTGGCCAATCACACTTAATGCGGGGGGTGGTGGCTTGAGATTGCTTCATCAGCTTTGCTTTTTCATTCAGAATGGTTTTCACTTCCCATATACCCTGCTATGCATTTATTTGAGAGAGATTCCACACCGATGTTGCAACAAATATATGGAGCGATGCAAGCAAGGAATGGAGGGCTTGGTGGGCCCCACTTTCTACTTGAACCTAAGATGTTTCCCTGTTTCTGGTGTACAGATCAGCAAGTTTCCTTTAAGCAACTGATTTGATACTAATGTGTTCAAATTATTCATTTTGCAGCCTCAGTCCAAGCTGATGAGGTAGATGTAGATGGCACAGTGGAAGATGACCTTGGTAAAAGCAGGGAAGGATCTCGAACCGATGATGAAGTTGTTCAGAGGTTTGTTTTAAAATTAATTCTTTCAACAGTTGGGATTGCGGTGCAAATGTAATACCTTGTTTAAAAATGATTGACTTCATGAGGTTGCACACTGACATACTTGTGGAATATTTGCCAGCTTCTTAACTGGCAAATTGGAAAAATGCTACCTTATCAAACACAAAGTAACTTACAATTAGATTATGACCTAGAACACTTTGTGCGAGTATTGGTGCTTTGTTAAATAAACTATTGTTAAAATGAAGTCTTAATCCAATAGGCATATTTACTTTTCCAAAAGAGGACTAGTGTGCCTAAGACATTGAATGCTTATTTAACATTGACTCGCTTGCAGTGAAAATTTCAATTGCTTAAAACAAGAAGCAATGGTTTCCATTGTGTAGGTATTTTGGGACTTTTCAACCTAGAGATGTCATGAACATGCAAAATCAGTAAACTACCTTGGAAAATAGACAGCAACAAAAATAGAAACTGATAATACATGAGTGGCGGGGGGGGATAAACCTGTCAAGTGCTATTTCTGTAGCATTTGGCATGTGTATGGCCACAGGAAGAGTCATTTTACAAGCTGCTTGGCTTTGTTGTGAGACCAATTGATCATGTCAGGAAACTTGGTGAGATTTAGTTATGTCCTTCTGCTTGCACAAAAGAAACACTGCTAGTGTAGTGGGCCATCTGGTTTCACCTGTGTATTGCAGGCATTCTAATTGCATCAAGGAACATACATTTATGTTTGCAGAAAAATCAGTTTACTGCTACAGTGGTACCTCAGGTTTAGTACATAATTTGTTCCAGAGGTCCATTCTTAACCTGAAACTGCGTTTAACCTAAAGCACCACTTTAGCTAATAGGGCCTCCTGCTGCTGCCGTGCCGCCAGAGCACGATTTCTGTTCTCATCCTGAAGCAAAGTTCTTAGCCCAAGGTACTATTTTAAGTCTTAATGGATAACCTGGTATTTCTGTCTACAGGGAAGAGGAGTCTATTCAGTTAGATGGTTTAAATGCATCCCAAATAAAGCAAATTAGAGAGAAGTCAGAAAAGTTTGCATTCCAGGCAGAAGTAAACAGAATGATGAAGCTTATTATCAACTCTCTTTACAAAAATAAAGAGGTAAGCTATGTATATAATATGAGACAGAGTTGATACAACTTTTTGTATGTACATGTACCTGACTGTTTTTTTAAATTTCACTCCAGATCTTCTTGAGGGAATTGATTTCAAATGCATCTGATGCTCTAGACAAAATACGACTGCTTTCACTAACTGATGAAAAAGCTCTTCTTGGTAATGAAGAACTCACAATAAAAATCAAGGTAAGATACCACTTCGATTCCTTCAGCAGTTTTGGAGAATGTGTGTTACTATTAAAAATAATTCTAAGGTACTTTTTGAGAATGTGTTTTAAAACGAGTGGGAAACCTGTAGTCTTCCAAATAGTGTTGGATTCCCACTCCCACCAGCATGAACTGTGAACAAGGATTGTGGGAGCTGTAGTCCAGCAAGACCTGATGGTTCCATAAATTAGGAAGTGACATCATGGTATTTTCTTAATGCATATAAAGGAAAAGACCGACTGTAGGAAATATAATGTCCTGCACTGTCTTGCAATGTACCATATTTTTTGCCCTATAGGAGGCACTTTTTCCCCTCCAGAAATGAAGGGGAAATGTGTGTGCTTCCTATGGGGCAAATGCAGGCTTTCGCTGAAGCCTGGAGAGCGAGAGGGGTCGGTGCACACGGGCTCCCTAGGCTTGCGGATAGCAGCCTGTTCTGGGGTCGGGGGAAGCTCGGGCTTCCCCAGCCCCGCGCCTGGGGGGGGGGGAATATTTTTTTTTCTTTATCCCCCCCCCCTCCAAAAAAAAAAACCTAGGTGCGCCCTATGGGGCAAAAAATATGGTAATCAGTTATAAAGTCATGTACATTGATGACCATTCAAACAGTGATATGTTAAACTGATAAATCACTCAGACTGGGTTTGTTTGTTTTACAGTGTGATAAAGAGAAGAATATGCTTCATGTTACAGACACTGGCATTGGCATGACTAAAGAAGAACTAATAAAAAACCTGGGTACCATTGCCAAGTCTGGTACAAGTGAATTTCTAAGTAAGATAACTGAGATGCAGGAAGAGAACCAGTCAACTTCTGAGTTGATTGGTCAGTTTGGTGTTGGCTTCTACTCAGCTTTCCTTGTGGCAGACAGGGTTATTGTCACATCAAAGCACAACAACGACACTCAACACATCTGGGAATCTGACTCAAATGAATTCTCTGTAATTGATGATCCTCGAGGAAACAGCTTGGGACGAGGCACTACTATAACGTAAGTGTTCCACTCATGGGTGGAAGAAAGTATATACGTTTGACTTCTGTTGAACCAGATTCTCAAAAATAAAGGCTGAAGGCACAATTCTCCCTATCCTGGCATTCTCTGCTTCAGGCTGCCTAGGATTAGGATTGACGTCCCTTCACTGGGATGATCTCTAGTGGGATTTGCTTCTATAGGTCATTAGTGTTGTGGCTGTTCTGTGTTGGGAAAAGCAGATGTCTACTTTTTGATCTTTTTGCTAATAAGTTGCAGAACTCTGTACAGTTACAACGTGTAGTGGCTTGTTTTGAAAGTAGTGCATAGTGTTGCCCAAGTATAATATGCTGTAGCATCTGCAGCATAAACTCCTAATTATGCTGTGCTGCTAGAGAACAGAAAAGCATTTAGTTACTGGTCTGTTGAAATAATGTGCAGTGCTTAAATTTATTTTTTAATGTAATTTTACTTAAATACCTTGGTTAATATTAATTTGATTAATTAATTTGATTAATGCAGATAGCCAGCATGTAAAAATATTGTGATATGTTATTTATTAGTTTAGGTATTTGTACAGTGAAAATAATGCAAACTTTAGTTCTAAAATAATGGTTTAGTTACTGGATTTTGCATCCTTAAGTTGCAGTTGGGTAACAATTGGCTTTGGGGCTAGATGCCCTAGCATCTGTAATCAATGTTGCATATAAAGCTAAAACTTCATTAAAATCATTAAGATGAAGTCGTTAGAATTGCCTAGAAAATCATTAGAATTTCCTAGAAAGTAACTTTGTAGCTGATCATATTTTATCAGATGTAGAGTCATAATAAAATTATTTGTATACAAAGCTGCACGTTTTGCTGCTTAGAATTCTTGTTGGTTGCATGGTACCAAAAAGTAGGGCCGTCTAAAACTTAATTTTAACAATGTGGCTTCATACTTACTTCAACCTTGGTTAGCATCTCTAGTCCAAATTTAATTTAATGATGGCCCATGTGGATTGGAGAGATTGAGGTTAATGACAAAAACATATTTTTGCACAAGTTCCTGCAAGGGCTGTGTAAGATCTAATCTGTTCCTCATGCAGCTTGGTGTATTTCTTGAATCTTCCAACAAAAAGCTACAGTTGCAACTTGTGATAAAAGAAGGGAGGATTCTAGAGAAAAAGGGCCTTATTGTGATGAAAATATTGGTGCCAAAACCTGCTTGGTGATCTAAGGACATTCTATCCTCCCTCAAGAGGTGGCCAACTTTTTGCCTCTTTCACAGGGAAAGGAAGAATTTCTAATTTTTTACTGAGAGCAAAGATTTGCCATTTATCTTCATAGTTCACTGCTGTCTCACAACTGTAACATTTAATGTACACGCATATAACTGCCATGTCCTGAAATTTCTTAGAAAATTATTCCCTTCGCTCTCTTCCCTTCCTATGGCAAGTGGCTGAAAATTGGATTCTGCCAAATTATCAGAACAGCCTTATGAACGCTAAGTTATCAGATTTTAAAGTTGCTGAACTTCTCTAGCAATGGAACTTCTAGAAGCCTATTACTCTTAGAACATGCTCATTAGCAAAAGCTAATGTAATTGTTATATCTAGTGCAAATTAAAAGAGCTGGTCTGGTAATTTTTTTATTGGTGTTCCAGTTCAGATAACTTGGTTTAGAAGCTTGTAGGTAAAGTAGTTGTTTTTAAATGAAAAGGAAATTGATGTAAAATATGTTGCTTTGAACTGAAACAATGCATTTTCCCTTTTATTTCTCAGTCTTGTTCTGAAGGAAGAAGCTTCAGACTATCTTGAGCTGGATACAGTTAAAAACTTGGTCAGGAAATATTCACAGTTCATAAACTTCCCTATATATGTGTGGAGTAGCAAGGTAAACTTTTTAAAATATTGCTGACTTGTGTAAAACACTAAGAACATAAGTTATATCAAAGTTTAAAGATTGTTTGTGGAAACAAAGCTTTAAGTGTTGCTATTATCTATGATAAACCAGTTTAACATGAACAATAGATCCCAACTGAGCAAATGAGACTACCAAGCAAGATGGTTTCTCTGTCTACATTGTAATTGATGTTGAAATGTGCTCCTGGTAGCCAGAGGGCTTCTTATTGGATCAGTTCATACAGTAGTATCTACAAGGCACTTTTTAACACTAAGCTGTTAAGGATGCCTCTGATTTACTGAAGACTCAAAAAGCTGAAGCACCATTAACTTTCAATATTGTGGCTGGTAGACAATTGGAAACTTAAGACTTAGTCTTAATACACTTAAGAATTACATGTAGTAGTGAATAGTATGGTTCAGCATGTGGTTCTTCTGTTGGATATGTGTAGGATACTTACAGCCATACTTGCTAAAGTTCAATTCTCACTTTTCAGTGCTCATGATGGACTTTACACCCTTAGCAAATATTCCCCTATTTAATTAAACATTTCTCTCCAAATATATGAATGCAATATTAACTATTTCTGCAGACTGAAACTGTAGAAGAACCTCTTGAGGAAGAAGAAATGAAGGAGAAAGAGGAGACAGATGAAGAAGCTGCAGTGGAGGAAGAAGAGGAAGACAAAAAGCCAAAAACTAAGATGGTAATAGTTCTTCACGTTATACATGCCTTTAATGTTAATACAGCTGCCAACGTGAATTGGCTGAGTTAGTAAGGTTATCCAAACAAGATGTACATAGGTTTAGGGTTGCATATCTCCAGATGAAAAATCTATTTCAGAACATTTGAAATAAAATCAGATACCTATTGGTTTTTAACTCTCAAAGTGCTTCCCCTTTAACCAAAATGTCACTAGCCTCCCACTAGAGGGATGTACACAAAGGTTTGAAGAAGCACCTTTTTATTTTTTGGAAGAACAAGAGTTGCATGGGTGGTTACCCCAAAACAGTCACATGAAGCCTGGGCATCCTCGGTGTTTAGAGAATGTTGGGGATAGGGTAAAATCCTCAACAGTAGCATTCTACTCTGCAGCATTTTGTTCCAGATCCCGCATATTTTTCTGATTATTTGGCCCGATAGTACAAATAGCGTAGACAGAAGCAAGTACATCTATAGGTAGAGTGATACTGATTGTTGTCAACAGTCTCAACACTTTGTCCTGTTTTTTTCTTTGTCATTTCCAAATTTATAAATTACTGACATGACAGGAAAAGCAACTATTATGTTTGTGTGATGCATTTTTAGTTAAGTACCATGCCAGCTAGAGTGTAGACAGCTGCCACCATTTAATTTACATGACATATAAAACTTGAGTTCTGCAAATAATGCTAAAATACTTTACAGGTTGAAAAAACTGTATGGGATTGGGAGCTTATGAATGACATCAAGCCCATTTGGCAGAGACCATCTAAAGAAGTTGAAGAAGATGAATACAAGGCTTTCTACAAATCATTCTCTAAGGTGTGCTTTCTTTAGCATATTGGGATACCAAAATTGAACTGCAGTGTTAAATGTCAAAACTTGCTTTGATGGGGTTGGGGGCATGAGTAAATGTGATTGGATGAAATTGGTAAGCTGATTTTCAAGGCACATGTCTAGAGCTTAGTAAGATAACCATGAAAGTACTTATAATAGTTGCCATGCTGTGGTCTCAACTTGCTGCCTGTATGAAGTACACTTAAAAAAAACTAGATCCTGACTTGAATCAAGAAAGCACCAACTCTGTGTAACTTTCTTGTAGGAGACTGATGAACCCATGGCTTACATTCACTTTACTGCTGAGGGAGAGGTGACATTCAAGTCCATTTTGTTTGTTCCGACGACTGCTCCACGTGGCCTATTTGATGAATATGGATCAAAAAAGAGTGATTTTATAAAGGTAAAAATGTTGTAAATTTCTTGCTAGAATCATAAAATTGTAGTGTTGGAATGCAGGAATCTCAAGATGCAGTCCCCTATCCAATTTGAAACCATATTGGACCCTGCTTAGCTTTGTAAATGTGCAAGCAGTTTTATTGCTTCCTAAAAAGACAGTTGCAGAAACGGTCATTAATAACTTTGTTGTCTTACAGCTGTATGTCCGGAGAGTTTTCATCACAGATGACTTCCATGACATGATGCCCAAGTACCTTAACTTCGTCAAGGGTGTTGTAAGTATCTTCAGGAATAACGTCCAGTGATAACTTGCAACTCCAATTTTACTGCTAAGCCTCTCTATAAAATGTTTTTTTAAATGCAGGTAGATTCAGATGATCTTCCTCTAAATGTATCTCGTGAGACTCTCCAGCAACACAAACTGCTAAAGGTACGTCATTTCCAGCAAGAGCTTTCAGGGGATGTCTTTATGTAGCTTAAGAGCATGAGTTGTAGAACTTAAAAATATCTAAACCATGGGTAGGCAAACTGAGGCCCGGGGGCTGGATCCAGCCCAATTGCCTTCTAAATCTGGCCCATGGATGGTCCAGGAATCAGCATGATTTTACATGAGTAGAATGTGTCCTTTTGTTTAAAATGCATCTCTGGGTTATTTGTGGGGCCTGCCTGGTGTTTTTACATGAGTAGAATGTGTGCTTTTATTTAAAATGCATCTGTGGGTGATTTGTGGGGCATAGGAATTCGTTCATCCCCCCCCCCCCCAAAATATATATATAGTCTGGCGCCCCCCCACAAGGTCTGAGGGACAGTGGACCGACCCCCGGCTAGAAAAGTTTGTTGACCCCTGATATAAACAATTGGTTTGATTCTGAAGATCTCCCTTTTGTCTAGAGGCAGAGCTGGAGTTTTCTCCTTTATTCAAGGGTTAAGCCATAATCAACAGGCAGATGGGTCTGTATTAGCAAAAAAAACCAGGAGGGTTGGTTTTAATAGGAATATTTAATAAGAATGCATCATAATGCATCTTGACCTAACAACTTGCAGAGTTTCAAAACTCCTGATATTCTTGAAAGCTGTCATATGCAAGTGTCCTTTTTCAATCATTTTTAGGTTATCAGGAAGAAACTTGTCCGCAAAACACTTGATATGATTAAAAAGATTGCTGACGAAAAATACAATGAAACATTCTGGAAAGAATTTGGAACAAACATCAAACTTGGAGTTATTGAGGATCATTCAAATCGCACTCGTCTAGCAAAATTGCTTCGCTTCCAAACTTCTCACCATGAGTCCGAATTGACTAGTCTAGACCAATATGTAGAAAGAATGAAGGAGAAACAGGATAAAATCTATTTCATGGCTGGATCAAGCAGAAAGGAGGTCAGTCATTTTTCATTATTGAATCCTACTGTGATTGTAACTTCCATTGCAGAAAGATGTTGCTATATCTCTAGAAAAGTAAGACTAATGCCTTATTCAGGCTGGATAAATGTATGCTAGTAGTGAAAGAATACCTCATTCAGCATTTTGGATCTTACAGTACTGTGTGCTTATACTAGTATTTTATACATCTGCTTCGTAGGCTGAATCTTCACCATTTGTAGAACGACTTTTGAAAAAAGGCTATGAAGTAATCTATCTGACTGAGCCGGTAGATGAATATTGCATTCAGGCTCTCCCAGAGTTTGATAACAAAAGGTTCCAGAATGTAGCTAAAGAAGGAGTAAAGTTTGAGGAGAGTGAAAAATCGAAGGAAGCCCGTGAAGCTTTAGAAAAAGAATATGAACCCCTTCTAAATTGGATGAAAGATAAAGCTCTGAAGGATAAGGTATGTACATACTAAGAAATCTCATACTCTTCTACTGATGCATTTCTGTGCTTCGTTTGAACTCACAACAATATTTCTTTTTCAGATTGAAAAAGCAGTGTTGTCTCAGCGATTAACTCAGTCTCCATGTGCTCTTGTGGCTAGTCAGTATGGATGGTCTGGCAATATGGAAAGAATTATGAAGGCTCAGGCTTACCAGACAGGCAAAGACATTTCTACAAAGTAAGTATTTAGAATTTTTCCTAAGTGCTTTCTAGTTAAAGAATTTATAAGTCAGACATAACATCTGCCAGTAGTCATCTGGATAAAGCACTCCCATCTAGAACTTATAGGCTATATTACCTGGCTGATCATAAAGCTGTCTTGTTACCCCAGCTTCAAGGTCTCATAGGCCTTGTAGCGTAGAACTCAAGTCACTTACTTGCTAGCTGAGAGGGAGATTTTAGCATTGCAACTGGAAACTATCCCATAAGCAATGTAAATGCAAATAGTTAAGTATTTCAAAAATGCCTTTTGGAACATTTCATATTAAACATTTTGCAGTTTGATATAGAGGCTCTGAAGTGAATTTTCTATGCAAGTTTGGTATGCATGCCACAACATTGTGGCAGTTTCTTACACTTAGGCTGCAATCCTAGGCACAGTCATCTGAGTGAAACCATTGAAGGTGGGACTTGCTTCTGAATAAACATACAGATAATTGCACTGCACAACGCTTAGTCTTCCTACAAATTGCAATGTTATCTTTCCCTAAGATTAAATTAACAACTCAAGGCCGCCTCTTTAAGTATCTTTACTGGTTAGGAAGCTTCTTTTTTAAAGTCTCATACAAAAGTACTATATTTAGTTAACCTTAAACGTTCTTTCTTTATAGTTACTATGCAAGCCAAAAGAAGACATTTGAAATAAACCCTAGACATCCTCTCATAAAAGACATGCTCAGACGTATTCAGGTAAGAAAGTTCCAGGGCTCTGTATTTTCGGGTCCTGCTGGAATTCTACCTTTTGAAGCTGTATTAAAGTAACTTGTTACTTCTACCTGTAACAAAATACCAAATGCTGGGTAACTCATGCTGCAGCCTATTTGGCTACATGTATGACAGCCCAGTGACCACAAGCTCATTTGGTTGTGCTAATGTTTTGCTTCTTTCTCAGGAAAATGAAGAAGATCAAACAGTTGCTGATCTTGCTGTGGTTTTATTTGAGACTGCTACCCTAAGATCAGGGTATCTGCTACCCGATACAAAGGAATATGGAGAAAGGGTAGAAAGAATGCTTCGTCTGAGCCTGAACATTGACCCAGAAGAAAAGGTTGGTTAAAACGTCAAGGCAATTGGCAGAAGCCTTCAATTCAGTTTAATTGGCTCTTTATTCAAGAAGCACAGTGGTATTCAGTACAGAATTGGAACATACTAATCTAGTCAAAGCTAACAGAACTGTAACCAGCTATTACTTAAAAGCAAGGCTGAAAATGTCCTATTAACTAGCTATTAGGCCACGTACATAATTATAGAAATGTAAGAATTAGGAAAACAGTTGTCTGAGCAGAAAAGGAACATAATTGAAATTAAGACTCAGCTGCTGTACATCACAGATGCTTCTGTGCTATGGTTCCTTCATCTTATACCTACTTTGGTGTAAATTTAACTAGAGAGAATATGCTTTTGGGGGGAGGGAATGCTAGGAACCAAATTGGAGCTTGTGCCAATGATCCAGAGGTTCCCTATGCCAAATATCTCGTTTAACACACACTTAAATTTTTTACTACTTCCCCAAAATGAAATCCCATGCGCAGTAATGTACCATGACTGCAAATGTTCCAATGGAAGTCTTGGGTGCTAATCCTGAATTGTCCAGAGAGCCTCAACAAGAAAAAAATCACACTTGGTATTGATTGAAAGTATTTTGGAGGATGGTTGGGTTTTTTTTGTTCACTAAATAAAATGATTTCTGAAAGGTGGAAGAAGAGCCAGAAGAACCAGAAGATGCTGCTGAAGAGGTAGAACAGGAAGAGGAAATAGAAGCTGATGAAGATGCTGAAGACAGTGAATCAAAGGTTAGTGCTGTTGTGTGGGATGGTGCAAAACTTTAAATAATTGAAAATGGAATTCTAATGTTTTTCAAAAGGACATATATTCCCTTTATCCAAATAATACAATCTTGTGTTTCTGGTTGATTAGAGTAGGCCTAACGTAGAGGCAAACTGTTTGGACTCATTTAAAGTTGCTAATAATTGGAGTAGTTTTTGCTCCGGCACAGTGTGGTGTCCTAGATGTTACTGAATTCCACTTCAGGAATGATGGAAGTTGGGAATCAATCAGTATCTGGAGTGCAAATAGGAATAAAAAATGGCATACTGCGTAATAGCAGGCCTAGAAATAATGTTGAGACGCTTGTCCATTCTTTTATAGGCAAGTGTTTGTGCCTTGAAACATTTGACTTAAGTCTTTTCTTTGTCTCTCTTCCAGGAGCCCACAGATGTAAAGGATGAATTGTAAAATGCACTCTCACAAATAGTATCCTGTGTCTGGGATGAAGCAGGAATGTGAACTAAATTTGTTTTGTTTTGGTTTTGGTTTTTTTTTCAATGTAAAATGTTGGGGGGAGGCTTAGGGTTATGGGCAGGAGAGAATTTTTTAAGTTGCATTTTTTAAACATTCCTCACAATGTAAATTTGTACTATTTAACTGACTACTTGGTGTAAAATCTTGTCATGTGTACAAAATTAAAATGTTCACACCATTTGCTGTATGGGGCAGCGGAGGTGCTTATTTACTTACCTTGAAATTAAGCAAAGTTAGTTTGTAAGTACAACAACCTTGTTGAAAGAGAAACAAGGGAAGAAAAGTGGGAAAGGAAAACCTGTTAACTATTTTACAGGAGATGCTTAATAATCAGAACTGATAAAGGTATGGAGCACCATCTGTGTTTTAGAAAGTGTACACTATTCAGAAGCCAGAACATAATTACTTAAAAATATAGGGGATTGGAAATAGGAATCCATGCTATTTTGTCAAATTATTCACAGGTATAATAGGCAGGTTCTAAATTACTTGTACTTCCTCAAACAAGTAGAATGCCCAATTAATTAAAAACTGTATGTTTTTAAAAGAGGTTAAATTAAATTACTTCCCTGTTTTTTGTATGAAAGTAGTGGACCTCATTTATTAACAAGACCTGACTAGTTGCTGTTTCAAAACAAAAAAAACCCTGAACACTCATTTCTTGCATAATTAAGATGTGTGTGAGTGATATGCAACAATGGGAACTTCACAGATGGAAAATTTTGGTGCTGGAAGATGTAGCAAGGTGGAACTACAGCCTACACGAGGCATTGTACCGAGGAGCTAGGCAGCAAAAAAAAAAAGAAAACTAGAGCAGAGACATATGTGGTCACATGACAAGTTGAGCTTTGTATCAGTTGTCAATTCTGAACTCGTCCACAAGGTCTTGTATATAGAATATATGTCAATCTATAAGGCAGTAAATCCTGAACAGCAGCAGTGATACCTTCCACTGCAGGAAAAAAGTCTAGTTGGCACAGCAGATAACTATAAACACCTTATATTAAACTGTCTGCTCTTAATATAGATTTAAAAGACAATCCTAACAATTTCTACTCAAGAAATACTATTGAACTCAATGAGGTAGAGACATTAGGATTGTAGCCTAAGGCTTGCCTACAGAAAGCACACTTCACGCAGCTTTGTGAAACATGAGTTTATTGCACCACCACTTTTAGGGAGTGAAAATCCAAGGAGGCAACCATCCATCTCCAGTCCCCATTATTTTCATCAACTGGGCTACCCTCCCACCATTGGAACCAACTGTTCTTTAGTGGGTGTCATTTTGCTGCCTTTTACTAGAGGCTGCAGTGCTAGAACTTAAAAGGCCCCAACCTGCAAATCCACCTCCATTACAGCCACTTTAAGGTAGGATGACACCCTTGCTTGTTGGAAGCCCATTATAGAATTGTGAGCAGCCTACAGCAATGGATGTATCTGCTCTGGTGAGGGGCTGATGAGATGCTGACAGATTTCTTCCTATGCCCCAAATTACCAGTCTGTAAGGTCCATTGCAAGTGCATTGCAACTCTTTCCAAGAAGGTGTTTTGATTGACACTAACCAAATGTGTAACCAAGAACTAGTACTTGAACGGACAGCTGCATATTTCTGCATTGCAGGGTGTTGATGATACCTTTTGCTCTTGTATCACATCTTAGTCCCTGCCCTTGGGCTGCCCTGGCTCACTGATCTCTGGAAGTCACTCTGCAGACCTTTTTCAGCAGAAGGGTATAAAAGTTTAACACCTCATCAAAAACCTACAGAAACCATTTTAAGGAAAAGGGGGGAAATAGTACTGGCATATTGTGCCACATGTAGAGAGCAATGCTACGGGTACATATTGAGACAAACCAGGCAGCTAAGTAAAAGACTGTCTTGTATTGCATGGGAGCAAGTAAAAATATTTTGACTCCAGAAAATGGGCATACACTAGATGACTTGTAAAGCCCATGTTGTCAGAAAACTCTGAAATTGCACAGGTTCAATTATAAATACTAAAGAGCAGTTCATGGAGGAACATAATCCTTGCATCATCACTGTTGTGAAGGCTGAACTTCCTGATTTCTTTCTTTGAGCCCCAATAGTTCAGTTCTGAGTTCTCCAGGCTTGGGAGGAACTTCTGGTATTGTCTAAAAAAAGAAAAAAGGCAAGTCATACTGATACCAAGAACCACAAGTTCAGTTTTTAAATTTATAGCTTTGATTATATGCACACTTAATGGAAACTTCTAGGTCATGAACCACGAAAAGGTACTAGCTATAGCCCAGGTGTGGGCTTCTGGGTACTGCTGAACTACAACTCCCATCAGCCCCAGCAAGCACAGCCAATGGGCAGGGATAATAGGTTCAGCAACATCAAGAGGGCCAAAAATTCCCCACACTCCATTTTAAAATGCACAAAAGGCTAAAACAATAAAGGAATATTTTGAACTACCTTTGGACACAGATCTGCAGGCTTAGGGAAAAGAGTAAGGTGTTCAAAGCCATCCAGGCAACAGAAAAGCCAACTATTATTGCTCAGCAGCTCATCTAAGACCTAGGCTACTGAAGCTGGCTACTGTCTGTCCTGGGATGGACAGTAAAAAACAACAACCTACAGTCTTGGGAGATATATTACCTCTCGGAGCTGTAGTGGGGAATAAGTGTATGGCCAGTGTTACTGTGTTGTTTGATGTAATCTGTCCTGGGGGTCCTTCTGAAGTTGAAAGGTGCAACTATTTCAAACAAACCAATACATAAATCGTGTGGGGAGGGGAGAAGCCACTTACAAGATCAGGCCTGTAATATCGATGGACAACTTCTGCACCAGCAAACATGGCCAACATACTTGCACTGAACATTTTCAGGTAGCGAGGCCAAGCTACTCCTGCAGGCATAGCCAAGAGCTACTAGCAGCAACTGGAATACAAGTAAAAGAGGAAGACGAGGACACTGACTAGCAAAGAAATGGCATGAACTCTGATGACATAAAAGGAAAATGATGAAGTCCAGGATAGAAACACAAGATGCTGGACATTCTGGCAGTGCCTGTTGCTGGCTGTATCCAACTAATAATGCTCAAAATGGATTTCAATTGATTAACTTAAGTTTGTTGATTACAATGGATCTACTACACTAGTATGACTTGCATACAACCCTCATTCCTGAAACAAAGCTGCATCTTATGCTTGGAAAGCATTTTTACTATCATCCTTCCTGTGCTTTTTCTTGCTCAAAGCCACACAGCAAATCCCCAACACAGATGGAAAAACAGTTTTAGGCTGCACTCCCATGCACAATTACTTGGGAGTATGTCCTATTGCGCACAGTGGGACTTCTAAGTAGATGTGCATGGGACTGCAATTTCAGTCCATGCGCATCTAAGAAATCGTTGGCATGCTGTGCGCTCCAATCCAGGAAAATTTCTGGGGGGAAATCGTTAGTCTGTCACGGCATAAATAGGTACAATATGTTTGGGTTAATGAAACACACCCTAGATGGGACTGTCTTTATTGCAGTAATCTAACCTCGAGATTACCAGAGCAGAGAGAGCAGTAGTTAGGCTTTCCTTCTCCAGATACGGGCCACCAGCCAAAGCTGATGGAAAGCACTCTGCGAATAATTGTATTGTAAATTGGTATTGTTATAATGAGGCTATTATTGGAATCTAATTGAAAACTAATAAAAATTATCAAAAAGAAAGAAAGCACTCTGCGACACAGGCCACCTGCGCCTCTAGTAACAGTTGCAAAGGCTCGTTAAAGGCAGTCTCCACGGTGGGAGAAGTGGGTTGCCTGCGGATCTCTTAAACGGTTCTCCCAGACCCATGAAACCGAGCAAATCCGCCATGTGACAAACACGCATCTTGCCCAACGGACACGCGTGTCCTTCCACAACGCCAAAAGGCAAGCCAGGCTCTTCCCCACGGAAAGGAGGAGATTGGGGGAGGGGGGTTCTTCCATAAAGCTCCCTGGTTGGCAGCACCGCCCTGAGGTTCCCTCTTACCTGCATCAACCCTGATCACTGGCTCGTCGGTGGCGGAGACTAATCTCACGAAGGACAAGCCGAAAGAAGGTTCTCTTTGGCCGGACCAGGAGCCAATAGAGGACGCGGAAGGCAAGAGCAACGCACAGGTCAAGAAGTCACGTGTACAACTAGATGTTACGTCCCATCACTCTTCTGGAACTTGAAAGCACTCTAGAGATAGAAATGTAGAATAGCGTGTAGACTTTCCATTCGTGTAGCCTTTTCATTCACGGGAAGATTTGAAAGACGCCCATGGCTGTAATTCTCGCCCTAGGTGCTCTACGCCTGCTCTAAAGTGTAACGTATATATGGGGGGAAAGCCCTAAATATTCCGCATCGGGAGATAAAGGAGGAAACCCGTTCGCTCTAGACCGGCAGTGCTATAATAAGGCTAATGAACTAAGTCACTCCTATTTTTGCTATGTCTATGATGAAGTAATAAAATAAAATTGAAATAAAATAAAATTTTGTATATGTATCTATGTATGTATGTATACATATACACACACACAAGTAATAAAATAAAATATTGCCGTAGCTCAGTGCATCAGCTCCGCCTGCAGAAGGTCCTCCCACGTTTGGCCCCACATCCCTCCAGCAAACCCAGGCAGGGCTGCGAGAGAGAACCCAGCCTGACACCCGCGGTTCCGGAGCGCTGCTACCCTTCAGGCAACGCCGAGCCACGTCGGCCAACGGAGCAAAGGCAAGCTTCCTACGTCGCTGAAATCGTAGCCCCACGTTTCTCCATCCCGGATTTCTACGGTAGGCCGCGCCGCGTGTCAGTCTATCCTTTTCCTGTCTCTGTGGGCCGGCCAGCCTACGCCGGCGCCGCGGAACCAGAGAGAGTCGGCGGCAGAAGGTACAGCGCGCGAGCTGTGGGGGGAGGGGCCTCGACGGGGGTCGCGGGGTATTGGAGGTTGGGCTTGGCTGGCGCTGACTAGGCCTCGAGTTCTCGCCGGGCCTTCGCTAGCTGGGGAGGTGGGCGTCGGGGAGACGCCAGCGCTCAGGAATGGAAGCCGAGGAGCCCGGCCCCAGGTAGATGGGGCGGAAGGAGGCCGAGGCCGAGCTCGCGGGCGGGCAGGGGGGCTTCCAAGGCCCTCTGGGGGCGGAGGGGGCCGTGGTCGCCTCCCCTCCTGCCGTGGAGGAGGCTGCGGCGAGTACAAAAGGCTTCCAGGCCAGGGTCTCTTGCCACAGGCAGGCCAAGGCCTGAGCCCGGAATGGGAAGGGGGAGAGGGGAGTGAGCGAGGCTCTGGGTCGCCTCTGTATTGTTATTTATGATGCGTGTTTATATTATTGATACATGGGCAGATGCACACAGGATGGAGGGCTGCATCTCTCTCTCTCTCTCTCTCTCTCACACACACACAAACACACAATTATGTATACTTACTAGCATATGTGTAATATTGGAGCAAGATCTGTTAGGTACGCTCACAGCACACATTTTACTGTCATGACTCCCCTGTATATGTGTGTGTGTTTATTGTTGTTGATTGCAATTTTTAAAAATGGTTCTCCTGCACCATGCCCTGAGATCCTTTGATTTCAGGGTGGGTTATAAATATTTACGAACACACACACACACATATATATTGATTGGTGTCCATCTGTCTCGGGAGACAATGGAGGAGTGAAGGCAAACTGTTGGAAGGCAGAGACTGATATGAGAGAGGCATGTTTTGTGCATATACATGTGCACATACATACATACAAAGCTGCTACCAGGGTGAGTGGGTGGGCTTAGCATGATTCATATTATCAAAAAGTGCCCATACATAGAAAACTGGCATGTCAGAAAGAAGCTTGAAGCCTCTGGTGTCTAATTTTTCTATAAGTAAGGGCATGGGACTGGTGTAATTGAAGAGGGTGTAGTGAAGTGAGCTTCCACCTGCAGTGTGAAATGGTACAATCCACAAACAGGCTTACCAACTTGAAGCAGTTCATGTGGAACTAGGAACTAGGAAGAGTGTATTCAAAACTCTTCCTATTACCTTGGAAAGCAATTATCCTTTCTACGGGTGTGTATTCAGGATCAAATAATGTGGATGAGTTGCTTCTTTATGCTAGTTGTAAAGAGTGGTGCAAGGATGGTTTTTGCTTGCCCGCTTTCAATTACACTTAAGGTGGAAACTAACTTGCCTTAATAAGTGTAAGGGTAGAGCTGAGGATGCTAGTTGTTTCTCCATTGTTATAGTACAACAGCAGTGGTCCAGTTCAGATACTCTTAAAATAAACAGCATATGGGGCATGTTTATGAACTCAACTGTTGATAGGAACTAGTATCTGACCCATGACAGCAGGTTTTCCCAGCAGCAGTTTGCATGAGCATATTGGTACCTTTTTAAAACAATTTATTCGCAGCATAAGTGGTCTCATGGGAAGCTGTGTTATACTGAGTCAGACCATTGATGCATCTGATGGTCTGTTCTGGCTGGCGGCAGCTTTCTTTGGTTGGGACTTTCCCAACCAAATCTGGAGGTGCTGGGGACTGAGCCCTGGGGCTTTCTGCATGCAAGGCAAATGCCCTGCCTCCGCTATGCAGTCTTTCTTTCAGTGAATTGCTGTCAAGAAGTGGTGCCTTTCAGTGTGTGTTGTAACTTCTTTTACTCTGCTTGTAGGGTTTTTCAGTGCTTGAACCAGGTTAGCATGTCGTGTTGGGACTCATTGACTTGATTAGCAATTTTGTGCTTTCCCAAATCATGCAAACAGGAAACGTAACTCTCCAAATTATTTGTTTGTGTTTAAATTAGACTTTGAGAATCAACCCTGTTACCACTCTGATCATATATTTAACAAACAAAAAGCAAGCACAACTATTCAAGGGTAACTGGGGATACTTCCAGAACGGAGGTTAATAGAATAGATCTCACAAATGGGCTGTTGGCAACATTTTTTTTTTTAATTAATTGGATTTTTCTTGGAAAGGGTAAGTCTGAATTAAATGGAGAAGTATAGAGTGGTATTTTTACACAAACAATGTCTTGGGAATGCTGCAAAAGATGTGCATGCCTAAGGAGCACCCATTCCACACCAAGCACCTGTCTGGAAGTACCCTTATTGTTGACCTTGGCTGTGATCCTGTGGGAGCAGAAGTATATAATATATAAGATGAGAATTGTTGCCAAACATGGAAGAAATCCACCAGACTAGACTTGAAAATGCATGTCAAATACTACTTGAAATTTTGTTCCAAATTTATAATTTGAAATGGTAGTAATGTTAACCTTTTTAAATTATTATTTTAAAGACATTATACTGCCCTTCAACCAGCATTTTATCCTTTTCCATTCCATCAAATGATGACTGGAGTTCCAAACATGGAGATGATGAATGAAGAGGAAGCACTTCAGGGGCCTTTGGAATCAGACTTTGTTCCAGAACCTGTTCAAGGTGTCTCAATTTTTTCCTCGAAATGTTTAAGCAAATATGTAGGAACATATTTCTTTTAGAATATCTGAAAACAGTTGGATAGCTTCATTCTTCAGAGTGGTGGTTTTGCTGACCTGAACCAATGCTTATTGTGAAAATGTGCCCTTTTCTTTACAGTTTTAAAATATTGTAGTAAGAGAAAAGAGTGGACACTTCTAGCTTGAGCTTGCACATTTTTTTCTAATAACTGATGAAGCAGCAGTTTACATGAACATACTTAACTTGCATTTCTGTTGTATAGAGTAAATGGTAAATGTCAAAGTTACAGGAACAAGTTGCATAACCTGTCCATATCATGGTATTCATACATGCATTACATTAATCTCAGATTGTCAATGCAACCCTTTTTATTCCGTTTTGTAGTTCAGAAACTGATCCTGTCTTTTTTATGGTTGGCCAGCATATTGTATTAAAGATTACAAATTTAGTCTCACTTGATTATTCTACATCAATATTTAAAATGGTACATTACCAATCCCCTTACAATTCTTGGATATTGTTACACATTTCTGGATAACATTTAATAATGCAACTTTTTAGTTTGCAACTAAGAAATACCTTAGTAACTATATGATTGCTTGCCATGTAGTTACTAAGGTATTTCTTAGGATAATGCACAAAATAAAGTTTTGAGGCAATCAAACTTTTCTTGCAGCCTTGTGATTTATATAGCAAATTGAATTTATTTGTAAAAGCAGCCTCTAGAACTAAACTTGAATAACCTTAAGATTTCTCAAGTAATTTTTTATTGTGTACTTTCTCCAGAAATGGGCACTGGGGGTCAGTTTTGATGCCCAGAGCTCATTTGCAAGGCATTTAAAAAAACCTCTTTCATGTACCAGCAGGTTTCTAGTAATATTTATCTGTCCAAAGGTAAATATTAACAGCAAGAGCGATCTGATGCTCTTTTCATGGCAGTAATGGGATGCATAAGTTAGAAAGATGTGGAGTTCTTCCAGCTTTCATTGAGAATATTTGTTGGATGTCATGTTTAGCTGAAAGATATTTTATTAGAAATAGATTTTTAAATGTAGCATTTCACATCATCTCTGATTAAATAGTAGTATTTTGCCATCTCTAAAGACATAGTAAAAAGTCATTTCCTTTTGTCTTTCAGCAACTGTTAAAGGAAGAAAGAGAAAAAACAAAACTTCTGAACCCAAGAAACCTGCTGCTAAAGTTGCCAAATCAAAAGCCAAACAAGAAAAAATCACAGATACTTTTAAAGTCAAAAGGAAAGTAGATCGTTTTAATGGCGTATCTGAAGCTGAATTGTTAACCAAAACTCTTCCTGATATACTGACCTTCAATTTGGATATTGTAATTGTAAGTCAAATGTAAGAAAGTTTTATCTGTAGATAACTGTTTTGCAGCCAGTTCAGTTAGCAACTTTGTAGTAAACCCCAAAGGGATGTCAGTGGTAGTCTGTTGCAACAATAGCATTCTGTTCTTCCCTTGTATAGATTTGGGCTCTGTATAGAAATGTTACAAACCTCCTCCTCTTGTTTGACCTTTGGGCTCTACAGTTTAATGTTTTTCCATGGGAGTGTCTCTATGAGGATAGTTTATCATCCCCCCCTTTTTTTTTCTTTTTAAATGATAAGAAGAGGGTCGTTTGTTGTTTCAAGTGATCATTTTACTAGATTGGCTGGGAAAACCAAACACATAGGAGCATCATGTAATAGGTGGGCAGGCTCATCCAGGAAAAGGCAGCCCTGTAGATGACCCAGTCCTAAACCATTCAGGGCATAAAAAGTATCCAAAGCACTTTGAGTTATTCCATGGAACAGATTGGAAGATTTAATTGTTCTTTTGTTTTCTAGATTGGTATAAATCCAGGTTTAATGGCAGCCTACAAAGGCCATCATTACCCAGGACCTGGAAACCACTTCTGTAAGTTCCTCCTTTTTGATCTCTTGAAACTTTTAAGAATGCAGTTTTAATTCTGCATTTTTTGATTGTAGAAGGGCTAGAGAAATGAGATTGTGGGCAAGATTTGGCTTTTGCTAGAAGTGTAGTGAATGGCTGCATGGGTGAAATGATGATCATGTAAAATAGTGCATATTCAGCATTAATGCTAAAAAGGAAATGCTAAGCAGTGAGAAGATATTAGTAATCTTCCAAGAACATCAGAGGCAAATTGTGTGGGAAGCACCCAATAAGAGAGCCAAAAATGACACGGTGTTCAAGTACTGGTTGCCTGCATTGTAACACAAACTATAAGAATCATATGTTTTCCGCCTCCACAGGGAAGTGTCTCTTTTTGTCTGGGTTAAGTGAAGAACAGTTGAATCATATGGATGACCACACTTTGCCACATAAATATGGTATTGGGTTTACAAACATGGTGGAAAGGACAACACCAGGGAGCAAGGACCTTTCCAGGTAGGGTCAAGTTGGAATTCCGTAAATAGATCATTGGTATTTCCAGACCTGTTATATAACTTAATATTTTCCTCCCACTTTTTAGCAAAGAGTTTCGGGAAGGAGGACGGATTCTGGTGCAAAAATTGCAGAAGTATCAACCTAAAATAGCAGTTTTTAATGGAAAATGTGAGCCTTTTATATACAAGATTTCTGCATATTGATTTCACTGGTGTTGTATTGTGACTAACAGTCAATTTGTATTTAATTTGACTGTAGGCATTTATGACATTTTCAGCAAAGAGGTTTTTGGAGTGAAGGTTAAAAAGTTGGAATTTGGACTCCAGCCACATAAGGTTCCAGACACAGAAACAGTAAGTTCCTGTCCTGGTTATGAAATGAAAACACAGAATCTTACCATTTGTGGAAGAATGAATTGATATAAACTTGCACTGATGGAGAGAAAAAAAACACTCCTATTCAAAACTATGATCTTTGAATTTAAGATTTCACTACCTGTGAGTGAGATTATGGAAGTTTTTGAAACAAAGTTAGTGTTTTTAAAAATGCTCTACCAGTTTGGAGGCTTCTGATTTAACATTGCCTTCTGTTTTGATATTTTTTCCTTTTTACAGCTTTGCTATGTTATGCCCTCATCCAGCGCAAGATGTGCTCAGTTTCCTCGTGCACAAGATAAAGTTCATTATTACATCAAGCTGAAAGACCTAAGGGATCAGCTCAAGGGTGTTGCGTCAAATGCAGAGGTCCAGGAAGTGCAGTACACATTTGACTTGCAGCTAGCACAAGGTATAGCATATGAAGCCAGAATAACCAGGATTTGCTCAAAAGACCTAATCCACATAAGAAAAATAAAGTGGGCCTGGGCAGCTGCTCAGTGCTGTAACCGGGTGACTGCAGTTTTGACCTATTTTAAACAAAAGTGTCCTAAACTTATGCATGATTTCTTCTGTGAAACTACCATATTTTTCGCCCTATTGGACGCACTGGCCCATAGGACACACCTAGTTTTTTGGGGGGGAAATCAAGGACAATTTTTTTATTTCCCCCCCAGGTTTGTGCAGCCATCCCCAAGCTAGATGAGGGAGACGGCGCGCTTGCTTCTCCAACCCCCGCCAGCCTCCAGATCATCTCGGGGAATAGCGGGGTGGCGGCGCTGCGCCTCCCCGCTGTCCCCCGAGCTTTTGGGCTGCAGGCTGCTGCCCGCAAGGCTTTCAAGCCCACGGGACCTCCCATCGGGCTTGCAAGATTGCGGATAGCTTCCTGAAGCCCGGAGAGCGAGAGGGGTCGGTGCGCACCGACCCCTCTCGCTCTCCGGGCTTCAGCGAAAGCCTGCATTCGCCCCATAGGACGCACACACATTTCCCCTTCATTTTTGGAGGGGAAAAAGTGCGTCCTATAGGGCGAAAAATACGGTATTCCTTAAACAGCTTAACAAGAGAGCAAATAGAAAGTTTTTAATACATTTTTGAGGTCTTGTAACTTGTAATTCCTTAAAATTTATTTTATACTGGATATTATATAATCATATATAATAAGGGTATAATTAGAATATACCTTCTGAGTAGGATAACTGTTATTCTGTTGAAAGACCCCTCATATGCTCAAGTCAAGTTTGAAATCTGATTTATTTTTCTCGATAAGGTTTTTATTGAGATTTTCCCATAATGCAATAAGGTTACAGCTACCTAAGATACAATACAAGAAAAAGAAGCAAAAGAGATGGAGGCAACAGAGATAAAGAGAGAGAAGAGAATGAGAAAACAAAAAAAGCAGAAACAGAGAAACATTAGCAAAAATGACAAAAGAGGGACTTCCGATTTTCCATCTACAGTGCAACCTTGGTTCTCGAACTTAATCTGTTCTGAAGTCCATTCAACTCCCAAAACATTCAAAAACCAAGACGTAGCTTCCAGTTGGTGCAGGCACCACAGAAACAATAACCATCAGACGTTCAGCTTCCGAAATACATTCAAAAACCGGAACACTCACTTTTGGGTTTTTGGCACTCGGGAGCGGATTTGTTCGTCGACTAAGCCGTTCGAGAACCAAGGTTCCACTGTACTGGTCATGTACAGAAAGAATATAAAATTATTTAAAACCATCCTCAATTTGAGTTACTATATACTTCACTGTCTGTTAAACAATATTTCCTCTAAGTTACAGTGTCTCATAGTCATCATTTCATTTATTTCATGGAAAGTCCAAGATAGGTCCCCTAAATACTGTAATTATTTATAAGTGTTAACCATATTTCTTCTTTTTATTGATTCACACCAACATTATTCCATATTGTATCATACTGTTTCTTTCCATCCCTGTCCATATTAAGGTCTCTCCACTGTGATCATATATTATATTCCATTTTTGTTTCTCATATATCCACTTGTTCATGTCTGGTTAGAGATTTGATTTAAGATTTCAATGTATGTGTTTCTTCAGAGGATGCTAAGAAAATGGCTGTCAAAGAAGAAAAATATGATCCGGGTTATGAAGCAGCTTATGGGGGTGCTTATGGTGAGAAAACAGCCGAGGATGGTGAACCATGTAACTTCCCTTCAAATGGAACAGGTAGAGTATAGGGAATATTTTGTTTTCTCTTCATTTTAATCCATGTTCCCTGATGCAGAAGATAATTAGGATTGGTTCTATTAATTTCTTTTGTTTTAGACAAGTGCAACACTGCATTTGGAACTCAATGCAAAAGTATAAACTATTAAGGTGTTATAAAGTAGAAGTCACTTTCTGCATTCACATGTAACTTTTTATATCTGTTTTTAAAATCCGACGTAGAGAAGCATGTATAAATCTGTGTAAGTAAAATTCAGTCTTTTCAGTTGCCATATATTTTCTCTGTCTTTCACTCTCTCAATTTATCCCTTGTAAGATAACGATAATAATAATGATAAGCAGCAGCAGCCACAGCAGCAGCAGTGCTAATGCCAGAGGATCTAGGGGTACTGTTGGGGGACATGGTAAATTAGTGAGAAATTTAGCAAATCCAAAATCCAAAAAGTTAACCATGGTTATTTGACTTATTTATCACCTTTAGTGAAATGGAGTAACAAAATACAAATTTTAAGTGCCAGTTGTGCTTTTTAATTCCATTTATTTTCTGTCTTGCTCTTCAGCCCCAAGTGATTCTCATAGTGGCTCACAAATAAAAATGAAACTACAAATACAATAAATCATTTATGAAGCAACAGAGCACTAAACCAGATATTAGAACCAGAGCTGCATAAGATCAAGACTGTTTGTTAAAATACCATCTAAAAAACAAATAAAAAGTAATGGCACTAACCCAATAATTATTGTCAGCACAATGTGAGACTCCCTTCCAAAGATGGGACATTTGATGGGCAAATATTTCTCTTCCAGTGGAAAACAGGCCGACAAGAATGCCTTGGAGGAAGGCATAGAATTCTTGAAGCACACTTACTTTCTTATAGGAGAATTGGCTAAAATATGGCCATCTTTAGTTTTCCCCCCAATTGTTTTCTTAATGAAATGGATTGAGTAAGTTAGTTGCTTTAAGTTGTACGTGTTTAACTTTTTTAAATGGACAGCAGCTGGCTGGCTTTTGTAGCTGAAAATTTCATGGTGGGGAATGGGTTAGACTTGCAGGGGTGCCCAAACGTTTTTCAAAGAGGGCCAGATTTGATGAAGGGAACATGCGTGAGGGCCAACCAAAGTGTTGTTGAGCTTTTTTTGTGTGGTTTTTTACAATTTAACCCCAAAGTTGTTAAGCTTTTTAAAGGATTTTAACCCAGGACATATACTGCCACGGGGACCGGATTAAATCATCCGGTGGGCCGGATTAGGCCCCCAAAACAAACTTTGGACATGCGTGGGTTAGAGTTTCCCTGAGGTGGCTACCCTCAGCCACCCACCAGCTACAGTAAACAGATGAATGAATGCCCCCTGGTGGGCAAAATCTGTAACCAGCACATTTGGGGACATGCCTTTTCTTCCTTCAGCCAGAGCACCAACTAAACGATTAAGTCATTTTGGTTTGTTTTCCTGCAGCAACCAGTGCAGAGTACAGCAGTGGATCTTCCTTTGGAGATGTCCCCAATGGACAGTGGATGACACAGTCTTTCACAGATCAGATTCCAGATTTCAGGAATTCTAGGCCACAAGAGGAAGAAGGAAGCAATGCTTAAAGGCTGCCTTTCAAGGGAAGCGTAACTTCTGCGGGAGTTTTTTAAAATGCAAATGTCAAGAATGGTACCTCAGTTCTCCAACTGAAGCATTTTTAAATAGCATTTTACCTCTTAGTTCTCTCTTATGATAACAATTTGTGTTTGTAGATTTAGACCTATGAATCAGGTCACTTAAAGAAAATGTTTTTTAAGAGATGAGGCTTCCCTGTTTCTTTCTCTTTCTTTCTTATTTTGTATGAGACTTTTGTATTTAAATGGTTCCATAGTTGCAGTTTTAGAAAACTTGACTTCTCATTGGTGAAAACTTTTGTTTTGTTTTGTTTTAAATCTGTATTTTGTAATGTAGTTTGTGAACGTACATTTTTAACCTATCCCTTCATGTGTTGGGATATTTCATACGTGTGTTAGTCCATCTAAGGAGAGGGAAAGCTGCTTGTAGATCTAACATTGTTACTGGAAGTGACATAGCAAGTTATTGTCCAGCAAATCTGTTACACACAGTTGTAGGCCTGCCTCTGGTGTGAAGGAGTCTTGCTTTTATGGCAGAAAGTAGTGTGCAGGCATGTATGTACATCATTTGACTACTGCCACTTGAATGTGTGACCTGCCGCCATTGAAAAGCATAAGGGTTGAACCAAATGATCACCAGGTCTCTCCTCTGTTACTTTATGGGGGCCAAGCACCTTCACCCTGTTGTTGTTGTTTAATATCTGCTGCTATTTCAGCTGGCATTTTCACTCTCTCCATTTCATTCATCCTCAAGTGATCCCAGCCAATCAGGGATTATATACTGGATGTGGTGACATTACAGTGCTGTGCAGCTGGTCAGATTTGACTGCTTGCTGATGTCACTAAGAGCAAGTGGGTTCCCCTTAGTGTAAGGGCACTGCTTCAGTTCAGCTACACTGTTCAGTTACACTGCTTAGTGTAAGGGCACTGCTTCAGGTTCAGATTTTGAGGATAATCTTGGCCCATAAGGGATTCTAAAATCAACATTTTAACAGCCTTTCACGGTGATCTCTGAAAGTTGTAGCACTTCTTTCAGTTCTGATCTAAGATTATCCTAGCACATGCCTTTGTTCAGTCCTCCCTTTACTACTTTTGGCTCAGCCCTAAAAAGCGTTCCTTGTGAGAAATGGAAATCCTGCCTCCAGTGTATTGTCTTTGATGGCTCATGATAAACATGCATGTGTGAACAATTCCTTAGTGGGTGAGAGAAAGACTGTGTGTGTGTGAAAAGAAGAGAGGTATGAAGAGACTGTGCACATGTTTCTGAGAGTTTAATACCTTGATCTCATAGCCACTTATCTCAGGAAGATGGAGGGGAATGCTATAACCGCCACATTTTGTGTGTTCCCTTCTGCCTGCCCTCTGAAGGTTGAGCTGCTGGTGGGGAATGGCTTGTAGCGTAGCTCTTGGAATGGAAAGATATAGTGGTGGGGATTTAGGGCTAGGGAACATGTGGTCACCCAGATGTTTTTGGAATCCAAATCCCATCAGCCCCAGATTGCATGGCCAGGATGATTGGAGTTGTAGCCCAACAATATATTGAATGGCACATGATCCCCAACCCTGATTTAGTGTTTCAAGAGAACATTTGGCCAGAATAGAGAACCACCTTAAGAAGGAAATATGTATGCTCTGTACAGTGGTACCTTGGTTCTCGGACTCAATCCGTTCCGGGAGTCAGTTCAACTCCTGAAACTGTTCAGAAATGAAGCCGCGGCTTCTGATTGGCTGCAGGAGCCTCCTGCACTCAAGCAGAAGCTGCGTCAGACATTTGGCTTCCGAAAAACATTTGCAAACCAGAACACTTACTTCCGGGTTTTCGGCATTCGGGAGCCAATTTGTTCGACAACTAAGCCGTTCGAGAACCAAGGTACCACTTTTTAAATACATACATGCCACAGGAGGAGGAGAACATTGGAAAGGAACTGGGGGCAAGAGAGGGTTGATCTGAAGAAGCTTCACCAGAATTCAGCATTTTTCATTTTTAGGGAATATCACATTCCACATCTTGCTGGCCAAAATGATGGTGGTGGTGGTGTGACATTCAGGCAGCTACAAGCCTAACCTAGGAAATGGACATAATTGCCCGCCTACAAAACATCTAATGGTTTGGGGCACAATGACATTGCATTGCAGACACAACACCTGCATATGGAAGATTTCAGTAAGCTTGCCCTGTCCTCCCCTCCTCCTCATGGCCACTCATACAGGCAGTGCTACGGTGTTGGGAGAAATGGGAAGTCTCTGTGCATTTTCACAAATCTATTGAGCCCCTTCTCTCCATGCCTTGCAAAAGTTTGGGTATAAGTGAAGGAGATGTGTCCCTTTCCCCTCTAACATTCCTTCGCACTGACTTGTTTGCACAGGTGGAGGAGGGAGAAAACAGCCTCCGTTTTAGCTCTGTTGGAATTCTTTGCTTGCAAGTTTTGAGCCCACAATGCAAGTGGATCGTGCTCATTGTCTTTGGATAAACTTAAATTGATGCTAGGAGTGTTTGCTCTGTCTGTGCCTAATACCTTGCTTCCTTCTCTCTTCCCCGCACCTCCTTTTGGTCACAAGTGGGGAAGAGATGGCTTAAAAGTAAAAGCAATAAGAGGATCAAACTGAGGATTTGATTCATCTGCTGATTAGGTGCTTTGGATACTTGAATTATGCGCAAGAACTGTGTCTCCATAATGTGTACATAGTCTAGATCACTATTTAAGTATACCACAAACAGCTGGATTTATTTAAAAATGTCTTGTGTGTGTTTGGATCAGGAACAATGGGTTGAGTGGATCAATTTAAAGTAGATCCATAGCTTGCTAGCAGCTTTGAACCTTATGTAGTGTTTTGACTTGCTGCTCATTGAGAGATAAGCATGTTTGTGATCTCCCTCCAAAATCATGTGCTTTAATCCACAAACACAACATTGTTGTTTTTTAAAAAAATAATAAGATTGAGGTGTATATTCCGGTTCTGATCATGTCGGTTAGTTGCTGTGGAAACTTTTCATTATCTGGTCAACAATCTATAAAATGATTCACTTGCAGCCCAGTCCTATGCATGTTTACTCATAATTAAGCCCTCCGGTGTTCAGTGGGATTTACTCCCTAGTAAGTGTGTTCAGGATTACAGCCTTAGGTTTTTTTAAGGGTTTTTTTTAATGTATCGCTGTTTACATGGACACTTTCTTGCAAGTGCTTGAAGTGCCTTGCATCAGGGATCTGAAACAATTTTTAGTTTTCACAAAGCTATATTGCCACAGGTGGTGGACAGCTCAGTAGTAACTTTAGTTAAGTGTGAAAGGGGAACATCTTACTTAAAAGAGCATCCATTAGATTACCAACAGGTTAATGAAATGTGAATGCACGTCTATTGTCAAACATGGTGCTTTTAAAAATTGTATTGAACACTTCTGATCTGCCAATTTCTTGCAAAAAAACAAACCAGGAATTGTTGCAGTATCTTCTGGTGCTTAATTGTGGCATTGTTTAATAAAAGTCTTAATGCTGAATTGTTTGTGCTGTTGAAAGAAGAAATGGATAAATTATTTGAAATAAATAAAAGAACGGATGTTTAATTTTGGTTTTAGTTTGACTTCATAATGTATACTTAAGGTAAACCTTATTTTTATTCAAAAAGTGTTTCAGTCTGCAAGAAACAGTATTTGGTCTCTCAGCAAGAAACAAACTTTATTTACAGATTATGACTTAAAATGTAGTCCCTGTTTTTATAAAGTACTTTCCCTAAGCCTTGTAGCCCTAATGGCATGACTTGAAGCTTCCCCAAACTGTGATTGTTTCATCAGGGCCCCAATGAACTGTTCATTTTGAGCCATGCTTTTAGTTACAGACTTATGCAGCGGCTTTATATGCAACAAAGGAGGTGAACTCGCATCGCAAAATATTGCATAGAATGAAGTATCTTGTGCGTGCTGCAAATGACTGATCCTGATCCTTTAAAAATGTAAATGACAGCATCAGCTATTAGGACGAATCAATTTAAAGGTTCCTGAAGGGTCAGGAACAAACCACTTTTCCCATAGGTCAGTGTGAACACTAGGGTGATCCCAAGGCTTGTATCTTCCATTCCAGTGAAGTAACTTGGCTTCATGAAGAAAGTGCTCTGAGTACCTGGCATCTGGACTCCAGCCTATAGGGGGGGGAATTAGGTAAGATTTTTATAGAGCCCTTACTGGAAAACTCTTCACTCTTTAAACAAAATAGTGCGGCTTTCCTCCAGTTCATCATAAACACTTGCTTAACACCCTGTCATTTGCAGCACCATCCCATCCATGTCTACTCAGAAGTAAGTCCCATTGAGTTCAGCAGGACTTGCTCCCAGATTAGTGGGCATAGGATTACAGTAAATACCTAACTATGGCTTGTTCACACTCCATAGCTATATTTAAATAATTCCAGAAAGCTTTATCTGTGCACCATAAAGGAACTTTACCTGTGTACCAGGATTTCATCTCCCTGCCATGCCCCATTTGCACCACAGTCTTGGGAGAACAACAGATTTAATTTGCAAAGAAGAAATCTGATGTATGTGCTGTCTCTTACAGTCTGCCCAGCTTCAAACTATACAGTGGTGGTAAAGGTAAAGGTACCCTTGACAGTTAGGTCCAGTCGCGGGCGACTCTGGGGTTGCGCCGCTCATCTCGCTCTATAGGCTGAGGGAGCCAGCGTTTGTCCACAGACAGCTTCCAGGTCATGTGGCCAGCATGACTAAGCCGCTTCTGGCGAACCAAAGCAGCACACAGAAACGCCGTTTACCTTCCCGCCGGAATGGTACCTATTTATCTAAAGCACTTTGATATGCTTTTGAACTGCTAGGTTAGCAGTAGCAAGAAGCAAATACAATACCATTCTAAGGAACCCTTAAAGGCCTTTTGCATTTTTGTTTCAGCTTGCACAACTCGAGTCTCAAACTTACCTAGATGTCGGATATGCCATAAAGGATTAATATGTGAATATTTCTCATGGAATACAATGAGCATTGGAGAAGTGGCCACACCTCCAGCAAGAGTGCTGCTGTACAGATTTTCTCTGAAAAATATATCAACGGGAATTGAAAGATCTGTTTAGAATACCTTTTCAATGAATAGCAAGGCACAGCACAATTTATTTAGATGAGAAGAGCTTTTGAAATAGTTGTGTAACTGAAGCTTAGGATTCTTTTTCATTTAAGATTGCAAGTCCAGAATATTACATGATAGTATAAAGGCTATCATTGATAAGCTCTCTGAGCATCTTCCTTCCTTCCAAAAGGATGTGCTGAAGTAAAGGAAGCTGATTTAATTTTCTTGCATTTATAAGCTGCTTCTTTTCTATCTTGGAACCTGAGGTGTTGCTACAGCCAGCACTGGCCAGACCCAGACCTGCTTAGCCTCAGGAAGCTGGTGACCTCATGTGCCTTTAGACAATACCCTGGGGTGGTTTTAGTCTGCTACATCATTGACTTGAAAACTGGGCTTTTTGTGATGATACTGAGATTTAAAAAACAACATCAAAATTGATCCAGCCTACAACTTGTATGTAGAGTATCATCCTCCTAGGGTGCACATGAGAAAGCTATCACATTGATCACCTTTAATGGTCCATTCAAACACTGAGTGTATTGCTGGCGCAAGCATAACGCCCAAGCTAGCCTCCTGTGAACACCAAGCAGAGAATTTGCAGTGTGTATGCTAGTCCACACCAGACCCAAGGAGGATATGAGAGAGAGAGAGAGCGCACACTGTTTATACATACTCTACATTTTTCTGCATCCATTTTTCTAATTGCTTTGTGATTCGTTGGTGCTTCCATTCCGTCATATTTGCAACAATGACACCAGGATTAAAGGAACATGTGCTGGGACTTATGCCAAGATCTCGGATTGTTTGTTTTCGGTAGTCCAGAAACCCCATATAGGTATTCTAGGGGGAAGAACAAAACATGTGATTACTATAAATTAACCTAGATATTCTCAAAAGTTTATATTTGTGAGTGGCACTAGCTCATTCCATGTCCCAGGTTTTCAGGGCAGGGGGTGGTAGTGGAGGAAGAGAACAGAAGACATGTTTGGGGACTTGGGGAGGCAAGTTTATTAGCTTGTATTTATTTTAATTTTATTAGGATTCATATCATGGTGGGTCACAACAGAATTGAAAGACAACATTGTGAACATGGAAAATAAAATATAATCGCAGAATCCATTGCTTGATGCAAGTAGTAAAGAGTCACACAGGCTATGCAGCCTGAAAATAAATTAAATAGCTCATTCCCATTGTGCTGTTAACACCTTGTGACAAGCACCTCTGATTTTTTGCAGGCTTTTTATGGAGCTCTCCCAGAAGGTCTGCAGGTTTCTCAGCCTGCCTCCCTCATACCAGTGCAGCACCAGAAATCCAATTTTTCCAATGCCCGTCCCCCTCAGGTCCCAGAGATTAATGTGAAGAAGAAGTGGGAAGAAATATGAACTCAGGGGAATGAGTTGGGAAATACGTGAGTTTTTTTGTGCTGCAAGGACTTCTTACCTGCATTCCGATGCTTCTCACAATTTCGTGAGTGGAAGGCAAATCACAGTCATCCGAAAAAGCTGCCGCATGCCCACGGGCTAGTTTGGTGTCATACAGATCTTGGATGTCACCTAAAGAAAAGCCAGGCTTATTCAGAAGCCCCATAAGTCTGTACTCATTACCATGTTAACTGTATTTACTGCTCACCCGTTTCTAATGCAAAAACCTGCTACCCTCTAAGGATTTCAGTGTGTAGCATTCAGAGCCAGCTTTAGCAGATGCGGCGCCGGAGTGCAAATATCCACCCAGCGCCCCCAAATTACCATGGATAGTGTTGGGGTGGGCATAGCTGTGCACTGCCAGCCATCGGGGGGCACAACTCTCCCCCATGCCGCTGCAGGAGAGCAATCCCCATAGAGGCTTGGGAGTGAAGTTGCACCCCTCCAAAGCGTCCGCAGGAGGAGAGTGCAGCTTCCCTCCCAAGCCTCCTCGGGAGGAGAGCGATCCCCGCAGAGGCCTGGGAGGGAAGCTGTGCACCCACCAGCCTTATGGTTGGCGGAGCGCAGCTGGCAGGCGTGTAGGGAAAGGGGAGGCCACTGGCAAAGCCGTGCAGCTCTCCCACTTGCTGGGGTGCCCCTGCAAGACTGCTGCCCTGGTGCAACGCACCACTAAGCGCAATGGGAAAGGTGGCTCTGGTAGCATTACTACCTCTGTTTTCAAAATTTGAAAACAGGGCTGAGCAAAGGAATCCATTCCAGATCTCATTTCTGGTGATGATAGACCTACAGAATATAGGCTTTGGTGGGGATTTTCAACCTCCTAGGGCTTATTTTTCTGGACAACTTACCTTGCACAATCACATCATCGTCGAGATATATCACTTTTTCATGTTCATGAATAAGCAGAGGGAGGTAAAACCGCACAAAGTTTAGCTGTTGAAATTAAAAAGGGAGTCAGCAAAGTAGAAGATATAAGACATTCAACATTATATTTCATATGTCCAGTTTAAAATATTCATCATTCAAGCAATATCCTGTTGGGGCTAGAGTGCATTCTAATAATACATAATGCATAGGGGTGTGTCTGTGTGTTTTGCTGGTTTAAGTTATAAAAAATAATGTTTCCTGAACTCAAACCTGCCTGAAAAACACGAACTCTCCAATCCTCAGTGGTGGAGGGAAAGCAGATCTGGGTAACAACCAGCCCTTGTGTTTTCAGAAAGCAGGAGTAGCCATTGTTTCTTTGTCCCAGCATCACGCACAGGTGTGTGATCTGATGAAGGCAGTATGCAGCAGAGATTTAGGGCACTCCCAGTCAATCTTTTTGATATTTCAGGCTGATTTGTTTGCAGGGAGATTGGAGGGGCTTTTCTGGATGGGGTGAGGGTGTGCTCAGTTATGCTCTCTGTGTGCACTTGGGCAAAGAGAGGGGGTGGGGACAGAGAGAGAGAGAGAGAGAGATGCATGTGCAGTTTGTGTATGTGTGATCTATGTAAGACACAGTGGGAGAGATGCATTTGAGAAGAGAGTGAGGCAGATATGTATGTGTGGCTGTTTATATGTGAAGTGCTTGAGTCTGTGAAAGAGACACAGAGATGTATGTGTGTCTGTGGCTTGTATGTGTCCAGGGAGTGTGTGCACGCACATGCGCTGTATGTACAAGAGACCATGAATGTGTATATTTTCCCTGGTCCTCCCTGCTGTTATTAGGCAGCAACAGCACTGCCTAATAGTTTTCCACTACCAGGACCAGAAGAACACAGATAACTTCTCACCGCAACCAATGAGCTGGTTGGGAAGGGAGCAGCAATGACTGTACTCCTCTCCTTTTGTGTTATGCTATGTGCCCTAGGGCAGACATTTTGTGACTGGTACCCACAGAAATTTGAAATGCTGGCCCAAAAAGTTTGGAGACCCCCATTCTACGGGCGTCTGTATACTCACAGGTTGAAGTAACTCAGGCCGTGCTGCATCTGGCCTCATTTTCCCTTTTAGCACCATGGGGTTGAATTCCACAATTTTAAACCTTATATCTTTCAGCTTGGAATTTTCAATCCACTTTCTAGAAGCAAGAGAGAGAGAGAAAGGAATATATGACAGAACACCTTAAGCAATGAGTGTCTTTGTTGCATCCCTTGCTGCTCATTCTATCCCCTTATCCCTGGTCATATTGACCACTCCATTTCTCTTCACACGGTACTTTTTCTGCAATACGGTGGAATATTGGAGAAAATATTATGGGCAATTTCTAAGCCCCCCCAAACTCTGAGTTCCAAATGACATTCTTCAGTCACCTGAAGTGTCCAACGTTTCAGCTTACTGGTGTGACCTTCCATATGGAATTCCAACAAGTCCTAGGATGAAGATATTTGATCTTCCGCCCCTTGCTCAGCTGGCTCACCAGTATACTAAGCTTTAGACATAGTTTTGCCCTGCATTGTCACATACTAGCACGTGAGCTGAGGAAACAGCTCATTGTCTTTTGACTGCTTAGACAGCATCCCAGCAGGACTCCTACTGCTCTGTTTCCTCAGCCATTCCCATGTGGGGCATCCAACAAGTTACATGGCTCTTCAGCTGCCGGAACCTAAGCACAGAACTGAGCCCTGTATTTCCCCATCACATTATTTTCACCTGATATGCGGAATGCCATTTTTTAGTCCAACTACGTAAAACAAGACATTGGAATCGGTGTTGCTGTAAATGCTGCTGATTGCTGCTATCGCTGCACCCATTCTGCCTGCAGCCGCACATATAACCACAGGGATTTCTTCTTCCATTTCCTCAGGGCTCTCCAAGTCAACTGGTAATAATAACAATAAAAAGAGTAACAGAATTTTAGGGCTGGGAGGGACCCCAAGAGGCATCTAATCTTCCTGCCTGCAATGCAAGAATGTCAGCTAATCAATCCCCAACAGTGTTGCTGAAAGTCAGTTTTATCTGAGTATCTAAGTTTGTGGAATTCACTGCCCTTGTATATTAGGCAGGCGTCTTCTGTATAAAGTTTGAGATGCCGCTTTAAAACATTTTTATTTACACAAGGTTACCTTGCCACATGACCCTGCCTTCTGTTGTTCTGTTCTTTGCTTCTTTATGATTTTACCTTTAATCTCATATGGATTTTATGCACACCACTTTGAGAATATATTTTTTATTGATTTAGTGGCATAGAATGTATGTATGCATAAATAGATCAACAAACAAACAAACAAACAAACAAACAAACAAGAAGACAGCCTAAATGAAATTGGCATGTTTATCTCCTAATGTGCCACTTGGATTTGTTACATTTTGTATACCTGATTTTCCTGGCTGCTGTATTTCCTTCTGATATTGTACCTGCGCTCACACCTATGCTGAAGTCACTTTCTTATCCCATGTAAGAACATCAGTAAAGGGAAATATGGCAACTAGGCCTGAAATACTGTCAGCCACCAAGAGCTATCCTGTATTACAAACAGAAATTAATTCTATAGGGGCCTACCTGAATCATTCTTGAGCATGGTAGATGGCATCTTGTGAACTTTATTATATAGAATAGCACAGAGAGTCAAAACAAGAAGGAACAGTAGGATCTGATTAACTGAAATGGAAAAGAAGCTGGTTAATAATATTATATTCACAGTAACAATCCTTAGAATGTTTACTCAGAATTTGATGGGACTTTAGTGTATTTCAGCTGACAACTTGACAGTGCAATCTTATTTGCTCAGAAGTATGGTCTTGATGAGGTTTACTCCATCAAGTAAACCTTGATAGATTTCCTACATATAATAAAAACGTAAGAGTATCATCACACTACAGCTTGCTTGGCCAAAGACAGTTGGCGCTGCAAACTACAATATGACAAGAGGCAGTGGGTGAGTAGCCCAGGACAGCCATAGAGTGACAGCCATAACAGGCCACAGCAGCACCCCAGCAGCCACCTTGCTCTGCTGGCTCCTGGCTCCTCCACCTGCCGGGCCTGGGGCCCCTGAGCATCCGGACCCCCAGACTTGCCAGTGCTGCTGCTGGCTATCTTCTTCCTCACCAGCCAGTTTTGACTGCCACCAATTTGGAGCATGGCAAGGCGGCTGGCCTGGTAATCTGCTGCTATTGATTAGCGTGAAGAGTCAACCAGGATAGGGTGGCAGCAGCTGATTCTCAGACCAGCAGATGGCCACTTCTGACCTCCTTCCCTTGCTTCTCCTGCTACTAGGCTGACTCATCATCCCACTTGGAAGCAGCAGCATAAGGTGGAAAGGGGAAGGTCTAAGCTCCCTCAGTGTGCTGTCGCAGATCCTGATACTGAACACTGGATGTTGCTCACTGTTGCCTTGCTGCCAACCTCTGCAACCATCTACGGACAATGCTGCAGATATTCAAAAACTTTTCACCCCACCTACCACTAGCAGGGACTCATCTACAGACTTCAGTTCCAAACCAGGGATCTAATTATTTAAATCAACTCCCCACCCCAAAGGTGTCTTACTTTTTCGTAAGAGAGCCATACGGTCCTTTCTTTTGGTCTCAATCTGTGGTCGAAAGAAGAAACAGGAGACAAAGATGAGAAGGCAAAAATAATCCACATTTAGTATGTACTAAATGTTACTGGTTGAAACCCCAATAATGTTAGGTTTTGCCTTTGACTTGAATGGAAAGCATCTTAAATCTACCCAGCAGAGGTAGAGGTGAATTCCAGGAGCAAACTCAATGCATTTATCCCTCTGCCATTAAAAAGAAAGAAAATAACATAACTTGGTCTTATTCTTCAAAACAGAGCCACAAATGTGAAGTGGTCCTTTTTGAGAAGATGTAGGAAAGACATGAACATCTTTCTGACCCCTCATTGTGGTGCAATACCTACCACATCTGCTTTCTTCCCATTCATGCAAGGTTACTCTATATGGGTTGAATCCATTACCCTCACCTGCACAATCTTCTTGTTCCTCTGTTATATCCCTTAATATAAAGGGCAGAATGGTCCAGCTTATGGCCTGACTATATATACCTGAACTGTGAGAGTGATACATGCATTTGTTTTGACTTGATATATCTACACTTGAACCAATTTCTATATTGTCTCTGTATACAGCAAAACTTGAGCTTATGTTAGTCTCAGCCTGAGTCTGAGAACTGTACCATAAGGGGAGCTACAACTTTGAGTGGGGATTCTGAGAACCAGCCACCTTTCTTTTGATAGTTATGCACAGCCAGGTAACCCCTATATCTGTCATATATCTAGACATATAGCTTGAGGACTGCAATGGCACACTGGATTAACATATCTGAGGCCCAGGAGGTGGGAGAGAGAAACCGTCACTCCTATAAGGTGTTATAAGAATTTTAAGGTCTTTTATATACCGGTATATATAATTTTTGTTGTTGTTGTTTAGTCGTTTAGTTGTGTCCGACTCTTCGTGACTTCATGGACCAGAGCACGCCAGGCTCCTGCAGTTTGGTCAAACTCATGCTGGTAGCTTCAAGAACACTGTCCAACCATCTCGTCTTCTGTTGTCCCCTTCTCCTTGTGCCCTCCATCTTTCCCAACATCAGGGTCTTTTCCAGGGAGTCTTCTCTTCTCATGAGGTGGCCAAAGTATTGGAGCCTCAGCTTCAAGATCTGTCCTTCCAGTGAGCACTCAGGGCTGATTTCCTTAAGAACGGATAGGTTTGATCTTCTTGCAGTCCATGGGACTCTCAAGAGTCTCCTCCAGCACCATAATTCAAAAGCATACATTCTTTGGTGATCAGCCTTCTTTATGGTCCAGCTCTTACTTCCATACATTACTACTGGGAAAACCATAGCTTTAACTATATGGACCTTTGTCGGCAAGGTGATGTCTAATAGATGTTCATAAATGTACCAAGCATGTATGTATGTATGTAAACCACATGTCTGAAACTCACAGAAAAGTCCTGAAACCATTTTCTCTCTCCCAAAATTACCTCAAATATTTCTCTGCAAGGTTGAAGTATATGGGAAATCTCCCCATTTTCACAAATCTGTCTTAAGGGCATATTTAAGATAGGAATAGGGTGTGGACCTGTGACCTGGATTCAGGAATTGAGTAGCTATCACAACAAAAGAGTGGCCACGATGCCCAGGTTATCCAATCAGGTAACCTGGCAGACAGGAAGAAACAACACACCCAGATTTCCGCCCCTTCTCTGATGTATTATGGGGGGGGGGTGTCTTGGGCCACACCCCTTCTGTGATGTATGTATGATGTTTCTGGGGGGGTGGTCTTGGACTCCAGGGCGGGCAATTTAAAATGTATATACAAAGGCTTGCGCGCATGGCTTGGGGTCCCTCCCCCACTCCTGTGTGTGTATGGGGGAGCACCCTGTTTCAACAGCTTTAATAAAGATCGGGCTTACCAGCTGCTTTGCTTCTCAATATTCTCTGGTTGGTCTCTGTTACTTTCTCCTACCGATAGAGAACTTACAAAAGGATGGGATTTTGGGTACCTCACAAGGGAAAAGGAGCAGTTTTTTTCCTCATAACAAAGGCAAAAGTCCCCCAGAGAACAACTCCCCAGAGAACAACTTCCCTAAGGCCGGACCCCCACATAGTTCCATTTAATTCTTTAAACTCTTTCCTTTGCCTCTAGCAACCATTCACTTTGACTAAGTTCTATAAAGGAGAAAAACATGGGGGGATCATTAAAGGCCTTCACAAGGCTGAATAATGCCATCGATGCTTATAGAGGCCTGTAGTTGTGAATCTCAGCTTTGTGTCTTATCTACAGAGTAGGTGCTTTGGAATAACTGTGCTTGGAAATAATTGCTTGGGTCTGTGTTTACATTGATTTCAGCTATTTAACCAGCATCAGATTCAGCCACCATTTAAAGGAAATAAAAAATTACTCAAAGATGGCATTACTTGCCACAGCTCTAGCCATAAAATTATGATATTTTTTTTTATAATTCTCATTTGAAAAGTTTTTTTTATGATCCTATATTTGATTTTCTATAATAAGATGATATTGTCTCTTATGGTGATTCATCAATACTGTAATAACATGTTGCCCAAATCTGTAGAGATTTTTTTCCTGAAATATTGCAGAAGGAAAAAATAAGCTTTCTGTTACAAGGAACTTATCAGTTCACAACTTAGAAGGTAGCATTTGCTTTTGCAGTGAAGGCCTCCAGCTTTACCCCAAAATATCTGGAATCCATTTCAGACAATTGTGGTGATTCTTAGTTTTAAAGGCATAAATTCATTCCAACATGTATCTCCTACTTTTAATTTAATCAATAATGCTTAATTTTTTTAGTTGTTTTAGTAAATACAAAAACAATATATGTTAGCTTTATCTGGATTTTAAATATTTTATATTGTTCTATTTTCGTAAATTCTATTTTTTTCCTGACACTCTTTCTCTCTTTGTCACACACACACACACACAGAGAGAGAGAGAGAGAGAGAGAGAGAGAGAGAGAGAGAGATATGAGGTAATTCCCATGGGGGTTGTTCAAAAAGAAAGGATAGAATTTGGGAGGGTTTGCACACCACAAGAATAAACAAATCCCCGTGTGGAGAGATCCCCTGCCGAACAGTGCTCTCAGAACTGCATATACAACCAGGTTTCAGTAACACGCACAAAGAACTAACTCATTTTGATCCAAGAAAATATCATATATCTGAAACCTCTCTTTTGGCACGCAAGAAACATGCATTTTCCATTTTCAGGCATGGAAATTCTACTCAATAATTACTGTAAGTAAATAAAACATCGCTGGTGTCCCAAACCATCTGCAGTCATTGAAGCTACAAGTGTTTTCGCACAAAACAACCTTAATCTGTGTAACTTGCACCAGATTCTAAAATCTAGGATCTGAACTTTAGGAGACCCATAGTAAAAAACACAGCGCTATTTGTTTAATATGGGGGGGGGGGAGGAGTTTTCATTTTTGGAAAATTAGATCATGTCAGCTCATTGCTTTTAATACATTTACTGGAACACTTGGGAAATGGTTACTGAATATTGACAATCTCCAGACACAATTGCAAGATAGTATGACAAAACTAGAGAGTGCAGCGAGGGAGCAGAAACAGAAATGGTGACTGCCATAATTTCCTGCAGAATAAAATGTTTTACCTTTCAAAGGCAGCTCGGCAATAGGGAATTTTCTCCAGAAAGAAATAACTGCAAGGCAAGTTCCCTAGGTAGCTGGATGGTCCAGTGCCGTAAACATTCACTCCAGAACTTCCCCTTTCATGGGATTGCCGTTGAAATCCTGCAGCCGAGAGTCTTGAAGGTGCTCTGCAGTTCCTGCAAAAGTACTTTGATGGAGAAGTGTCTTTCAAAATTGACTTGGGACTGCTTTTTCTTCCCTTCCTTTGCTGCTACGTAGCTACCCAGAATCCAGACCTTGCCCTGCTGGAGTTTATGTGGAGTGAGCCACATAAACTGCTTCCAGATGTGCTGAACGATGCAGCTCCAGAAGTGGCGGACTTTCCTCCTCCCACTCTTGGTTGATCCTCATCGGACAGAAAATTCCAGAGAGTGGAAAAGAAGAAACTTCAGCAGCAGTCCTGAGCTCAGATTACAGTTGCGCTTAATGCTGAGCTTTGGTTGTCGTGAACAGGCAGCATTTTACCAGTTAGAAGGAAGCTCAGCTGAAGGCCAGGGAACTGTACTTATTGTTTATGAAATAATAATCTATACCTTTAAAGCATATCCAAAGCACATTCTTTCACTCAAAGAATTCTGGGCATTATAGTTCACCCACTGTAGCTGCAGTTCCCAGCAACCCTTAACAAACTACTGTGCCCAGAATTCTTTGAGGGAAAGAATGTGCTTTGAGTGTGCACCCAGCCTACATGGGTGTTCTTGGGGTGGTGGGGAACCACGTATGGGGAGATGGGTATTTCATTCAATGTACAGCATATATGTTCATAAATAGCTCAGACTAGACCCTTAAGTGAAGTGGGGCCTGCCTTGTGCCAGTGTGGTGTAGTGGTTAAGAGCGGTAGTCTCGTAATCTGGTGAACTGGGTTCGTGTCTCCGCTCCTCCACATGCAGCTGCTGGGTGACCTTGGGCTAGTCTCACTTCTTTGAAGTCTCTCAGCCCCACTCACCTCACAGAGTGTTTGTTGTGGGGGAGGAAGGCTTTGTTAGCCGCTTTGAGACTCCTTAGGGTAGTGATAAACGGGATATCAAATCCAAACTCTTCTTCTTCTTGTAGAATACACGCCCCATTGAAGTTAAGCAGGCACCAGCACTGTACATAATTTCTCAAGGGCTAACAGCATTATGGGCCCAAGCCTATGGAAGTCCTTCCCACCAGAGATAGACAGGCACCCTCCTTGGTGAACTTCAGGTTCATGACAAAGACTTATTTTTATTTTAAGGTACTGTTTGGGTTTTATTATTATTTTTTGTTGTTTTATTCTCTGTATGGTTATTTTTACGTATACTGCTTAGAAATGTTAATGATTAAGTGCCTTAGATAAAAATTAATAAACTTTAAAGAAAAATGTTTCCCATTATGAACTTACACAGATTTTTTTTGTTGGGAACTGTTTTATTCATTTATTTTTACTTGCTTAATTTTTTTATTGTTGTAGATCGCGATGGTATTTTGCAATGTTTATAAATATTCCAAAATGAACAAACAGCTGTACATAACAGAATGAAGGAAGAAGGCAGAGCATAGTTAATTTTTGGGGCACAGCGAATAGTGCGCTGCAGACAAAACCTGTGAAGATTCAGATAGGATGCACCAGTGGTTGGAGCCAGGGCCAGGCTGGTGCTACCTCAGGCAAAGAACAAGATGGCACACCATTTACAGATAGGAATGGAAATGTCAATTTAACTTCTCACAGCTTCTAATTTTTCCAGTCTTAAATTATGTTCTCTACATTTTTACAGTGAGTTGTGGATTTCCTTTTTTAAAAAACCTAAAGAAAATTCTTCAGCAATTCAGTGTGGATTTCTCCTAATAAACACATTTTTGTATGCTGTTTTGACCAATGTACACATTTTTACAAGCTATTTTCCCCAATATAATGCATTTTGGGTGTTATTTTCATTTTTACACACTTTCACCTAATATATGCATTTTTAAAAACATTGGTTGGTTGGAGAACTGCAACAAAAAGCTGGGTAAGTGTCAGTTTTGGAGGATACGGTAGTTACCGTATGCTTTGGTTCTCAGACTGGTTCAGAAAGTGCAAATTTGGTAAGTGTGGCTTTAGATGTGAATTGAATAAATCCCTCCCCCCATTCCAACAGGTGGTATACAGGCCAGGCCATGGTTAACATATGTAGTGGGAACACAGAGGGGGAAAGCCAGGAAGATGTTGGCACTGTCTCCCAGCAACCAGACTCTGCCTAATGGTAGGGAGCTGGGTGGAAGTCTCTCTCGCTCACTTTGGGTTATTATTCCCCTGGTAGAAAGAGCTCAGCTGAAAGGAAACGGGCATAGGCATGTTTTCCACATCTTCATTGAACCAACGTGATCTAACATGTTACCAGGCCACACAAAGCTCTCCTTGCTGCTTGCCAGTGCCAGTGCAGGATCAATTAGCTTTAAACATAACAACATATGCCCTAACAAACAGCTCTTTATGTCCACCCTTCTGAAAGTGAACAGATAAGACCTGACAGATGCTTCTGGTGGGAAAAAGGATCAGCCCAAAGCATGCATTAGCTCCTGGAAGGAGGACTGTGGTCAAAGACCAAAAATAAGTAAAGGATGGCTGCCATCGAAGTCAGAGAGAAAGGGAAGGAATTGTGATAAAGACTCTCCTCCATAAACCACTCAAATGGCTTCCTAGCTTCCATGATGGGGGTAGGTTTCCACTTGTGATTCTAATAATATTGCTCTGAATTCCAGGAATAAATATATGTGCCTTGTTCACATCTAGATTAATTACAATTTTCTCTACACAGGCCTGCCCTTAAAAGTGTTCAGAGTGCATTAGCTAGGGTTTACAGTGACTCCCTGTTTGTTTCCAAGATCAATTCAAGGTACCTTACTATACCTTTAAAGCCCCAGGTGGCTTGGAGTCAGGATATCAAAGGACCTTCCCAATGTAAACAACAACAACAGCACACTGAGATCCTTGCACAAGGTCATGGTCTTTGTTACCCGTCAGAGGTGCAGTGATGGGAGCACAAGGGAAGGCCTTTTCAGTGATAGCACCCAGACTTTGGAACACACTGCCTTTGGAATCTCTCCTGTCCCCCCCCCCCCCATCTGTCCTTTTCAAAGCTTAAAGTTGAGATGCACTTGTCCCAGCATGTTATGCTGAAGGCAGGATTAAAATATTTTAATGAATACAAATTTATAAACGGTGGTTAACCCTCCCATGCAGTTTCCTACAGTCAGTTTGGTCCCCACAGCAACGGAAAAAACTGAATGCAAAACTGTTTGCTGTTAAATGAAGGTGCTGTCTGAAACGTCATAGCACATGCATGTTCCCTAAAGTAATATATGCAGTAGTGGCTGCATTATAGCAAAGTATGTGTACACACAGGCTGTTAGCATAGTGTGCTGTGAATGTGTGTTGGCACTTTGCTGCAACACGGATATCTGCCCCTTCATAAAAAGGCATATGGAAGTGATTGGCATAATTTTATATAATGCATTGGGCAAGAGTGCACACATCTGATGCCAGCTGTCATTGTGCAGGCAATGCAGATCAAAGTCCCAAGTATCTCTCTCTCTCCATTGTATTACTTCCTGCCAGCTCATCTGACTGATTGCCCTGTCAGTCGGTGCAGCACATGTGAGGCAGCTGTTGCCCTAGGCAAGCAAGCACTGAGGACAAGTTATCAGATTCTAGAGAGCACATCTTATCTCCAGACAAACCAGGCTACGTTTTCTTCAATCTTTAATTCCTTGGAAAAAAAGACATATGTACTCTATCTAGAAACAGCATTTCCCACAGCTCCTCGTGTGATAAGGAAAATTGCACTCTGCACTTGCTCAGGGGCATTTTCAACAGTTCTCCATGACTATTTATTTATGACCCCTCTTCTGTTCATAAAGCATCCAGGCTGGCCTACAACACAAATGAAATAGCAGCACAGTTAAAAACAGTATCACTGTAAAACCATAAAAAACAACCAATGACCAATATTCCAGAGTTGGGCGCTGACAGTGGCAGCAGATGCTGAGACTGAGCTTTAGCACATTAGTTTTACCTCATTTCAAAAGCAAGGGTTAAGAGCTTTTAAAGTTTTTAAAAATCACATTGGTCCCTTTGAGAGGGAGAGGTAATTAAATGAGTAAGGGCCTTGAGGTTGGGGTATCGTGCCCCCCCCCAAGAAATGTGATAACCCTAAAGGTTATCTTGGTGCAACAGATAAAACTGTGCACAAATAAGTGGTTATTATTATCGACAACAAATTCATAACAATGATAATAACACGAATGAAAATGAAGCATTACAGTTATAAATCTTTTTTCTTCATGCTAACGTACTCTTTTTAAAAAAGTTTTTATTCAAGTTTATACATTTCATTAGTTTTACAATCAATTTAACATTTCAAAGTCTGCCTTCCTTCTGCCCTCTTTCTGTGGTTTCTTAAATTTATTTTTAAATATCGATTGCATATCCAAATTCATTTAATTTGCTCGTTTAACTGAATTAATTTGCTCATTTGATTTAATTAAGGAATCAAGATAACAAACTTTTCATATAAAAGAATGGAAATAACCTGCAATTTCGTAAGAGTTTACATTTGAAGCAGAAAATTAAATAATTAAACATACCAACGTACTCTTAACGCGCTATAATAGCATTAATTAAATGCGGTTCTAATCGAGAGTGACCAAAAAATCACCCGCGTTAACAAAACCGATATACAGTATATTGCTGCTACTGATGCAACTTGCAATATTATATCAGACATAATATAACTCTTTCGTATTAACACTGAATCCTCAACATTCTCAATCATAATTATTTATTTCCTCGAGCGGGCCTCCACCCCCCCTCCGCCTCCCGCCTTTTTTTTCTCCGCTAACTCCTCGTCCCCAGCGGCCGCTTCGGACCTCGCCGCGGCGCATTGTGGGTAGCGGGGGGACAAGATGGCGGCGGGCGCCGCTGCCCTCAACTGGAGGCGGGTTTCTTCTTTCACGGGGCCGGTGCCCCGATCCCGGCACGGGCACCGCGCCGTGGCCATCCGAGAGCTGGTCATCATCTTCGGCGGAGGCAACGAAGGCATCGCCGACGAGCTGCACGTGTACAACACCGGTACGGGGTGTGCGGGAAGCGGGGGGAGTGTGTGAGAGAGAGACAGACTGAGGGAAAAGCAGGCGGGCGAGTGGTTGTTTCAGGTATCCGGACTCGCCAGGCACCTGGCGCCGCTTTCGTGAGGGCGGCCGTCGCCCCGAAGAGGGCTCGTGTGGGGTGTGACTGGTCTGAGAGGATTTGCCCCAGAGGAGAGCGCGGCGGCATCTTAGCGGCGGGGCAGAGAGAGCCTCTCGCCCCAATAAGCCTTTCCTGCCGCCCCTAAAGCCGCCGCCGCCGCCGCCACAACGACGACGGCAAGGGCGGCATCTTCCTGGCCCAGGTGCTGCTGCCCGTGCCTGCCGTGCTAGCGCCCCCCACCCCCGTGGCATTTGCAGCCCCGCCGCGCTCAAGGGCATCCCCGCGGATGGTCCCTAGACGGAAAAAGAGCAAGGCTGAGGCGGCTTGATCCGGGGCAACCCTGGCTGTTCTCCTGTTTTGTTTCGTCTCTTGCATGTTCCGTTTGAGAGGCCGTTGGGGGAGCGCTGGTCGGCCGTTGGGAGAGCGGGGTAGAAATCAAAATAAATGTGAGGCATCCTTTGTTCGCCTTCTCGTATGCAGCAGGAGCTGAGCTTTTAAGCTTTGGGAAAGTGTCGCCGGGGCTGGATGAACAGAGAGGAAGATGGGTGAAGAGAGAGGCTGGGTGTATGTTTCTATGACTTTACCTGACTTGCGTGTGTTGTGTTTGGTGGAAGGACATTTGTTAATAAGGGAGTTGCTGACAAAGGGAAGCGAGGGCGTTCTTCTTTTTAACTTTTCCTCCTTTGCCAGCTTTGCCCTTTTAATATACCGTCCTAACACCAGGGATGGAGTTATTTCTGTCTTATAGCTTAGTGTGCTGTCGGGCAGTGCTGATCAGATGTCAGATCATCATAGTGGGAAGGTTTATGGTGGTTGAAGGTTTACCTACATGTATAATAGTACTGTATTGAAAATAACAACAATGACCTGTGTTTGGGTCTACCAAAGGTGTGTGAGAGAAAGGGTTTTTGTAAGGCTGCAGATGAGAAAGGATAGGTGAGGTAGGTGCAAAGAGAATATATGGCTGAATACAGTGTTGAGAAGTGGAATAATATAAAAGGGCATGATGGAGCCCTGCCAAATGTTTCCTAATCAGTTAGCATTCATTGCTAACCTTGCTTTCAAAAGCGTGGGAGTTTTGCAAAACACTCCACTTTCATCGCCAAAGGGCCATGTAATATTTCTGTAGGGCAGGCAAGTTGCCTTTTCAACAAAAACTGACCAGGTTTGTGGGGGGAGGGGACAAATAAAAATATTATATAAATGTACAGCAAGGCATTATAAAACAACGTGGATGTGGCAAAGTGTTGTATCGGAAAGGGGTATGTGCATGTATTTGAGGCTGCATTAGGAGCTTGTTATGTGGAGTCTGATGTGAGGATGAAGTTTGTGCACCCTGTGGAGATGGTATGCATATATAGTAAGGTGTGGAAAGTTATGCTGTGGTGGTGTTTTTCAAACTGAGGAATGGGGTACCAAGCTTTCTGGCTGTCTCCTTAGGCCAGTGAACAGGTGGAGGATAAAGCTACACAAAGTGTGGGTTGTGATGGTCCAGCTGTCTGTTTGGGGTATGCATTGGCTGGATATGAAGTGGATGCTTGTGCTGAGAGAGCAGAAAGGGGATTTTGCTAGAGTTGAGTATATTAAAAAGTGAAGGGTTTGGAGTTGTCTGTCTATGAAAAAAGTGTGTGCTTAGGCACAAGTGAGGATACAGGACTTGAGTTAAGTTTGTTTTGTTTGCATTCATATTCGGCCCGAGATAATGTGATGTTTAAAATCTGCTGTGAACTAACATCTGCAAATGAGCAGTGGCATCTTTTTTTCCTTATGGTGAAGATAATTGGCCTGTATATGAAAAGTATGAATATTTAGAAAAATGAAATTGGAATCAGATGAGGCAGGAATAGGATGTTTTTCAGTTTATTTATTTAATGTAACTGACTGTTTCCCCCTTCTCCTGATACTCAAAATAGTGTTCAAAGCAGAAATACCTACAAGGAGGAGATAACATGAGGATAATGAGGTGCTGTTAAGATTTCTCCTAACCCTCTTTATTTGACTTTTTGTGATTTGTTTATCAGCCTGTATGTGTTTGGCCCAAGATAGCTGACTTAGGTAAGAAAATACATCTTACTGATTGGTATTCTTACTTTAAGTCTTCTAGATCTTCCGCTTTCTGAATTATCTTTTTTTCCTTAGGTGGAAAGTAAGGAATATTCAGTTATGCTATCATTTAGACTTTCTAGACAAGGAAGAGTTAAACTTTTATTTGAAAATACAGAGTCTAAAACACCCAGTTAAAGTGTTAAGTAATGTAGCATCAGTTCCCTTTGATAAACAGTGAAGCTTCTTCATTGTGATATTTAATATTTAAATCTACCTTTTGGTTTCTTGTTCAGAATAAAAATACTGTACCAAGCTTCAGACCTCAAGCTATCTACTCTGTTTACAAAAGTGTTATTTCCTGTGTGTTTTGATCTAGCTACAAACCAATGGTTTCTTCCTGCTGTTAGAGGAGATATCCCACCAGGCTGTGCAGCCCATGGTTTTGTCTGTGATGGTACCAGAATACTAGTATTTGGAGGAATGGTTGAATATGGAAGATATAGTAATGACCTATATGAATTACAGGTATGATGTTGCCTAAGATCACTTCTCTAGTTGAGAAAAACAAATGGAACCTGTTACGTTTAACTAATACCAAGGTGGAATCTGCACACATATAAAAACAGTTCTGAAAATGCTTTTTAGAAAAAGCATTTTTAAAAATACGTTGAATTTTCTGTAAGGCTTACCATCGCCACCTAGTGTCACTTTGTATATTGCACTTAAAACACACTTAAAATGTTTTATTTCCAGCTGTATAACTTAGTCCCAAGAGAATCATAGGGTAATTTATAGCGTAAAGCTATAAATGTTTGCTCAGTTCCATTGAGCTCAATGGGACTTACTTCCATTGAAGTATAGGATTGCACTTCACATATCTTATGCTTTTAGCAGGTACCTGTTTTGCCTATGCTAAAAATGGACACATAGAATATCAAAATATGATGATTCCTCTGTTAAAGATAAGATAACCTGGTGAGAAAGTTTTAAGTGGGAAAGAATTTTTGTCTCCATGTCTCTTTAACTGAATAATTCTGTACAACCTGATCCGCTTGAGAGCCTCTTCAGGAGATTCCAGGTGGAGGGGGATTGAGACAGTCCCTTTCCACAAGCATTTTTTTGACCTCTAAGCCACTAAGTGTGACTTGTGAGCAGATGTAGGTTAACATGCTCCTGTTCTGTTTTCAAGGCAAGTCGATGGCTGTGGAAAAAAATGAGACCTCAGCACCCATCAACAGGCTTGCCACCTTGCCCTCGCCTTGGCCACAGCTTTTCTCTGTATGGCAACAGGTGTTACTTATTTGGTGGGTTGGCAAATGAAAGTGAAGACACGAACAATAACATTCCCAGGTATGCTGATGAAACTGGAACAGAATGTTTGGAATTCTTTGTTTGGAACTAATATTTGAACAGTTTAAAAGGAGGGAAACAGTTCTATGGCAATAGTGATTAGACTATAGCATACCTGAAGGATGTTAAAAGGGGAGTCTGTGCATTGAAGAGGAAGCTTAGCAACCAGTTACTGAAATGTCATCACCCTAATTTATAGGACTTTGGATTATTAATATACGTTTGCCATTCAAAAACAAAACAAAGAATGCTAGTCTGTCAGTTAGTATTAAGAACTTTTTATGTTGAAACTTTGTTACTGAAAAGTTTTATAAAAAAGAATGGCGTGATAGTGACTTTGGAAGGTTGCATTAATCAAATAAAAGCTTTGATGCTATAGAAACTCTTCAAACTGTAATCAGTAAAATCTCAAGAGGTATTCGTTTCTCTTTAGTAGTTCTAAGTTATAGCATCTTTGTATGTACTTCACTTTGGAAGTCAGTTGGTTACAGGGTGGATAAAAATAAATGATTTTTTAAAAATCAGATTTTTTAAAATATAAATCGGATTTTTTTTATTTAAATGGGATTTTAAAAATAAAATTCTTTTGGAGGAAAAATATAGTCTTCTGTTGAAGTTACATTATAGTCCAAAGGCTATTAATCAGGAACTAAGGATTTGTTTTAAGTTTTTCACGTGTGCTAAAACTCAGTCTAAGTCTCTCCCCCCCCGCAATGTTTAACCACATCAGTTAACAAACATGGATATATATGCTGTAATGTTATTGTTTTAGTTAAATAAATTGTTTAAATGGTTATTACAGAAATGATTATTTTTCTCCTTCCAATAAAGCAGTAAAGTTGTCCAAATATAAATAGTTAACTTATTAAACCTCACCATAATTTCATAATTATCTGTCTATGTATTTATAATAATATAACCAAATCAGTAATTTTTGATATAACTGTAAAAACTACTCTGAAAATTTATTATTCCAAAAATGAAACCTTCATATGGTTGTAAATATTAAGATTATACGAGCAAGAATCTTTCTGTAAAAAAATGATTTAAATCAAGTCTTACTGAGTAGTGATTTAAATCAAGCCTTACTGACTAGTGATTTAAATCAAATCCACCCTGATGGGTTAGATTTATTTAAGGCAACTTAAATAAGAATACTACTTCAGGAAGGTCGACAGCATTGTATCACATTCTGTGTCGGCCCACTGAAATCAATGGTCTTACATTAGTGATGACTAGCAATGCCATTGCTTTTAGTGGATCTTTACAGAGGTGGACAAAACCCACAGACTAGCTTTGGCAATTCTACAGGAAAAGAGAATTCCAAAGTAATGTGATACCTCTTTTGTTCTTTCTCAAATTTAGCCAGCTCTGCAAAAACACATGCAGTTTTGTTAGTGAAACCATATTGATAGGCTACAGTTTCCTTGCAGTAGTTCCATAAAGAGGTCAGTGACCCTTTTGTTTGTTTCTTTTTAATGTATCTAGATATTTAAATGATTTCTATGAACTGGAGCTACAGCATGGTTCAGGCGTCATTGGCTGGAGCATTCCAGTGACCAAAGGAGTGCTGCCTTCACCCCGAGAATCCCACACAGCTGTTATATACTGTAGAAAAGACTCGGGAAACCCAAAGATGTTTATTTTTGGAGGGATGTCTGGCTGTCGACTTAATGACCTTTGGGAGCTTGACATAGGTGAGTACAGTGAAGTTACAAGTGTGAAGTTTTGTTGTATTTTTACATGCTGAAAACTGATTTGTTGCGAAGGGTTTGCAACTTTAATTGCAGTGTTGGGAGGCAGCTGACTTTGCCTTAGGGCTGTTTCACACAGTACACAGCAACACATCCAAGTTTGCTATAATGTATATTCTGAACAAGGAGCTGTAGCTAGTCGAGTGCATATGTGTGATAGCATTTTCCCCCCAAACAGCAATTGACCGCATGAAACTGAATATTTTAGGCAAGAACTTATAAAAGGTGTGAAAAAACACCCTTTTTAGCTCAATTTGTAGTATGTTCTGACACATTGCAGCAACGGAAGCTGCATTTGTTTGTCAAGAATGTGATAAAATATTCAGTGCTTATCTGGTAATGGAGAGTCCATGCAGTGCATTTTAAAATCCTTGTTCACAAACCTGTATAATTAAAAACAAAATAGTTTTAATTGACGTTTTGATGGAGGCTGTAAATCTTTGTCCTAAAACTATTGCTGTCCTTGCAAAAACGGTGCTTGGAACCAGGTTCATTACTCCAGAATTGTAGGCAGAATCTGGATGGCACAGACCTATCACCCCAAGTGCGGTCCTCATATTTTGGAAAGATTTACATGAGCAGGAGGTCTATAAAAGTCAATAGAGCCTGTTCCTGTAGATCCTTTTTGAGAGGTGATGAGGCAGTGCAAAATTAACAATATTTTGTTTGTTTTGCTGTCACGCTCCATAATAATTACTTGGGAGCAAGTGAGCACCAGTCCTGGAAAGTCTGTAGGAGATTACAGATTTCTGTAACACCTGAAATTGAGAGGAAATTTCATAATTTAAAATGTTATATTATCAAGTAGCTACAAATACTTTACTTGGTATATCTACAATTCACATATTTTATATATAACCTCTAGCACCTGCATTCATATATTCCAAAAGGCTTCTCTGATCTTTCTGAAAACTGTTTATGCTTAGCTCTTATACAGTGTTTCCTGAAATCTAAAAGATGCACGATAGTTTGTTGGGGTATAGTTCATAAATATTCAAGGAAGTAAACCCTGCTGTAATCTTTTTGGTAATAACTGCTAATAACATTTTTGTTTAGACATGCCTACTTAGACATAAAGAATGTTGATGTATGTTTTTATCTGTTGTTACTTTATTCTGTTTTTTTAAAAAATATTTTAAATAGTTGCTTTTAAATGTTTTTACTGATAATTTTATTGTTTGAGTCTCTTTGTAAAGTGCTTTGAGGTGTATACATTTTATGAAATAAATAAACAAAAAATATTCTTTTTCTCTGTCCCCCCCCCCCCTCCGTTTTTCTTAATAGAAACAATGACTTGGTCGAAACCAGAAATTAAAGGGACAGTGCCACTTCCCCGTAGTCTCCATACAGCCAATGTAATAGGAAACAAGTATGTCTGTTGTTAAAAGCTCACCTATAGAAAGGTACACCTAGTAGGAGACTGTTACCGTAGTGTTTGTATTTAGGGATCCTGCCTGTGTCCTTCTCTGTGAAGTGCAAACTGTGAAGTGCTTTTTGAAACGCTCTGCTACAGGCTGAAAGACTTAACTGTGGAAATTGAAACATATTGCTTGAATTTTGCTGAATGCCTGGAAACTTTTCACTGTTTTATTTGGGAACATTTAACTCTCTGCATTAAATTACCTGAAGTTAACATCTTTTTGTGGGGGGATGGGGAAAGGCAACCCCTTCTATTAATAGTGAGAGCTGCAGTATTGTAGCTTAACAGAGAAGACCTGGCTTGAATTGAGCATAGTATAAGTGACTGCATTAAAAAAGAATTCTGTGATGAATCACAATGTCACTAGAAAAAAATATCTTAAAACATCAACACTAATAAATGACATTTCTGGAAGCTGCTCTTTATTAGCTGAAATAAAAGTTTGAGATGTGTAGAAATTAAGGCCTGTTGTAGATAAGAACTTGATATGTTTGGTTGTTTCAGGGGCTATTAATGCAATTTTAACACTACCACAGCTGTATTTAGATATTTGATCCAATGCAGCATGGGAGATTGGGGTTGTTCCAGCTGATCCACCTTCCTCCACTGTACCCATCTGACTCCATCCCCCAAATATTCACACATTGGATGTCCCATTTTTATAGCTTCTTAGGAATATAGGCCTACCCTATCATGTGTAGGCCTCGAACTGCTTGAACCATATGATCTGCCACTTATGTATGCATGACATTCAAAATGTAAACATCAGAGCAGTCCAATAACAGAAAGGGTAGGATTCTGACTTTCCTACCACATCACTTACTATATGTTGGATTTTATATTTTCCTAGGGCTTCTGTTTAGAGCAAGACAGGGACATATGTCTCTAAACCAAAGTTCAAAAACCTGGTCTCCCAGATGTTGGACAGGACTCCAACTCCTATGATCCCTCCTATGATTAGCCATGCTGGCTGAGGTTGATGGGAGTTGGAACTTAGTAAGATCTGGAAGGCCAAAGGTTTTCTACTACAAATAAATCTTACTAGCTTAATGAAAATCTAGCATAAGTAAACTGTGAGACACTTATGCTTATGTCTCCTTTGATGGACAGAATTGAGCATCTTCATAACACTCTCTCTCTCCCTCTCTCTCTCTCTCTCACACACACACACACACACACTCATTTGTATGTTTCTATGCAAGGGATTGATTAGTTCTACATCCCCTTCATTTCAGTATTGCTACAGTTTCTCTCATGCCATTCACAGAGTCTCTGCATTTTGTCATGTTATATGAGCTCCTGTTTCTCTGTCCCAGCTTCTGCCAACCTAGCAGTTCAAAAGCACACCAGTGCAAGTAGATACCATTGTGGCAGGAAGGTAAAAAGCATTTCCATGCTCTCTGGCACTCACCACGGTGCTCTGTTGCACCAGAAGCAATTTAATCATTCTGACCACATGACCTGGAAAGCTGTCTGTGGACAAATGCCAGCTACCTCGGCCTGAAAAGTGAGATGAGTGCTGCACCCCATAGTCACCTTTGACTGGATTTAACAGTCCAGGGGTCCTTTTACTTTACTTACTAATCCTATACCCCCCACTCCATTTTGCAACAGATAACCCAACAGATTGGTTAAAGGTACTTAATGGTTTTGTTATGTGGGACTGTATTTGGTGAAACATTCCAGTGCTTGATAATAGATAGCTACAAACAGCTCTTTACTTGTGGTTGCTTCTTGCGATACAAACATGTGGGAAGACTGTGTATGTAACTTCCAGCTATCTGCTGAGAGAAATGTCACCATACCTTTTCATTGCAGTACATTATTTCCATTTGTTAAACAGGATTGGCTTTCCATGTGGTTGCCAGCTATAAATTTTCAGTTTCCAAAACTCATTAAATTTACCCCAAAATAGTCAACCATATGATAGATGATTGTCTGTATCTACATGCTGTTCCTGAGACAGTTTTCAGATTTTGTTTTGTAAGAACACAGATAATTTTGATAGTTAACAACTACTATTTTAATTTTGAAAACTAATTATAGGGATCCTATGTTATGTGTGGCATGGGGAAGGAGGTGGCAGGGGAGTCAAGTTCTAATTAGTAAATGCAAAGGAAGCACAGCTTTTTTATTTAAAAAATTGCCTGAGAAATTAATATAGTGGTTGGAGGGAGTGTGCTTCTGAATACTGGTTATTGGAAACTGCAAGAGGGCAGAATGCTCTTGTGTTTAGGTTCTGCCTGAGGGCTTCCCATAGCCATCTGGTTGGCCACTGTGAGAACAGGATGCTGACCTAGGTGGATCACTTTTCTCATCAAGCAGGCTCTTATTATGTTCTTAATATAGAAAAAAAGCTTTAGAAAATAAATTAGCTTGTCTCTTCCCACAACACCCTTATATTTGCAGAATGTACATTTTTGGTGGATGGGTTCCACAGAGCACAGATGATAATGTGTCTTCTCAAGATGAATGGAAATGTACTGGCTCATTTTCTTACCTAAACTTAGGTTAGTATACTTTGCATTTGATGTTAATTTACAGAGCAGTCCTCTATACCAAATATTCCCGGGGTGGGATACACTGCTGCTACATGGGCAGAGGGAGAGAGGAAAAGTGGTGGTCCTGGCCAGTTGAGTGCTGGCCGCTTATATGGCCCTTGAGGGGAAAAAATTCCTAGTCTTCAATAGTCCTTGAAGAAATGCTGCCCTTGACTTCAAAATAGATTTCCCTCTGCTACACATGCCAAAATGGGAAGGGGGAAAATGCACAACCAAAACATACAAGTGTGGAGGGAAAATGGCAAGCCATTGCAGCATCCTTGTAAATTTCACCAGTGCTCTTCAATTGGGATATAACAACAACAAGGGAACATATTAGGAACACACTCGACATCAATGGCAGTGAAATTCCTTGTGCCATGGTTGGTGTTTGTGCCATTGCCAGGAATTTGGCTGTTGATTGCTGGATATAGGATATGGCGCATGTGCTCCTTCTCCACAACACCACCGTGTTTCAGCAGTTTCACGGATGTAGCTTTGATAGTAGAACAGTTCCATTTGCCAGTGTATCTTGTGGCACCATGCATAGTGGGGCTTCTGCCATATCCTCTGTCTCCTATGGCTATCAAGTAAATGTTCAGGTTTCAACAGGAAGAAGCAAAATATTTGAAGTTGGAATCAGTTTTAGACCAATGATTGCACTTCAATTTATTTCTTTATAATAAATGATGGCCTACTTGGCTTTGTTATATAGAACCAGCCAGGAGCACAACATTTCTTCAACATCCCAGTCTCTATCCAATGAAAGATACATTTGATACAAACAGAAATCAGCCAAATAGACTCCTTGATCGAAGGCTGACAAGCTAAGATTCAGAATTTACAGAAAATAAATTGACTAATTTGCATATTCTTAAAAAAAACTGTTATGTGCAGATATTTGTCTTTGAATTTTTATATCTGCTCATATCCGTTTTATAGATTGCTAATTTTACGTGATGTTGTGCATCTGTAAAATAATGTAAGATTTTTAAAAAATCCTATCTTTGGACACTGATTTTGATTGTCTGTTTTATTTACTTAGATACCACAGAATGGATAGGTCTGATAGGAGATTGCCAGGAAGACAAAAATAACCTATTGCCAGGCCCAAGGGCTGGCCACTGTGGTGTCATAGTTGGCACTCGTCTGTATATATGGAGTGGCAGAGATGGATACAGAAAAGCTTGGAACAATCAGGTTTGCTGCAAGGATCTTTGGTATCTAGATACTGGTGAGTACCCGCTTAATGCTTTTCAGTAACATTACAGATGGTTGTTATAGCTTGTTTGAGTGTTACATGCATTTGGTTTTTCAAAACTTTCAAAAACACTGTTATTGTGCAACTGAAATTTGTAAGGATCATCCTTATTCTGGAAGTCCACATTTAGGGTTGATTTAAACATAACATTATCAATTCTCCAACCCAGATTCTGTAAGGCTGGCTGTGACCAAAGGTTTATTTTCTCACACAAGTAAGTTGTAGGCAACCTGGTGGCTGTCTGTGGACTGGAGTGCTTGATAGGTGGTTAATTGCTTATTACTTCAGTAAGGAACCTGTGCCATTTGTTCTGCAATTTTCATTTGTGCATATACTTCCCAAAGGGAGGACACAGCCCTTAGAAAGAAAGGTCTGTAGGCTGATAGGCAAAGCCATGATGTGGCCAAAATCCTAATATCCCTGGATTTCTTCAGTTTGTTCAGTCCTACCAGTTTTAATGAGACACATGCAATCTTAACAGTGTGTTTTATTGACAAAAAGACGGTTATGGTTGGACTTGCAGATAGAAACAGTTGCAGCATTATATTTCTTGGCTTTGCTTAATAACCTGTTGGAACATAGGCTTTTTTGGTATCATAGATAAATATTTTGTTGAGAAATCATAGCCTGTTCTAAAACACTGCATCCTATTGGTAACTGGAGCTCACTATTCTCCTTTAAGAGAAACCACCAGCACCATCACAAGTACAGCTGATCAGAGCTACTACTAATTCATTCCAAGTTAAATGGGATGAAGTTCCTACTGTTGAAGGTTATCTTCTTCAATTACATTTGGAGATGCCATCACCTGTTACAGCTGAAATACCTATTAACATGGCATCCGAAGCACCATCACCAAGTGTGCAAGGTAAGATAGTCCATCTTTAAAAATCATTTATAAATAATAGGTGCAATCTAGCTGCAAGGCTATTCTTTCAAAGGCATGAATTGTGTTAATTTTTGAAGCAATGTGAAAGTAAAGTCACAAATACACTTCGTGGAGAGGATGGGGTAACTGATCACCATGTCACCCTTGCCTTGCCTTGTGTCATTTCATGTCAGTAGAGCAGGAATCTGACTAATCCTGTTACTTCCATAGTTTCAGTCAGGTATGGGAGCAAGTAGAGAATGCTGATTCTTAATGTTCCTTATACCTTATAAATGTGAAGGAAGAGTCTGCACTGTGCTTCCTCCAAAGTGGGGGAAAAACCAAGGGTGGGGAAAAATAATACAATATCCTTTAGGCACTGAGCTGATGACTCCTGACTTACATTATATGTTTCACTTTCGAATATGTTGTTATGAGAAATGGAGGTTTTGATCGTAGAGAAAATTCTTGTCTTTCTGACATTGATGAGGACTGAAACTGTGTTTGTGTGATAACCAAAATGGAATAACAGCCCTCAGAGCAGCTAAAAGCTTTATGTAAGATTCTGCTGTTGGCCATGCTTACATTTACATGAAAGATGGTTCTTTTCTCCAGCAAAGCCTAAAATTAATGAATATCATCCTTCCTTCAGGAATCAAGCTGGATCTTCACAGCCAAACGCTCAATAAAGTCCCAAACAACGTAAGTATTTACTTGTGAAGGCTATGAATAAGAATAATTACTCTTGCTTGCCTGGATGGACAGTGTGTGTGTGTGTGTGTGTGTGTGTGTGTGTGTGTGTAGAAGCTAGCCTACTGTTGCCACTGGCATGTGGCATCCCCAAAGGTTACCCAGAAGGGAATGTGTCCCTTGAGCTGGAAAAGGTTTCCTGTCCCTTCTTGGGAGCCTGCTAGGCCACATCATTTAACTTGTGCAGGGGCTGAAATGGAAGCAACATTGACTCAATGCACTGATTCATTACTACACAAATCAAAGAGCTGTCCTTCTAGTGTGGGGAGCAACAGAATCTTTGGTAGAGCTCTCCCTGCACACTGCTGCTTCCAGCAGGTGAGACACAGATTAATTGAAGTGTGCAGCAGAGATGCATAAATTGAGAATTCTGCCAAAGTTGCTCTTTCTGTCCAAGGAAGACTTTTGATTGTGTCTTAGATGCAATAAGTGAGATACATAGTATTGAAGGGCTCCCTTGGAACTGAGGGCTATGCTGTGAGAGCCTAGTGAAATATAATTATTATCAAATAATTGCTGTTACTGTTCTTCCATGTGCAGGTGCAAATTTCAATTTCAGAAACTAAAGTAAAGGTCTCGGAACCTGAAAATGCAGAGAAAAACAATTCCGCTTCCAAAGAGTCCAGCACCTCTTTATGTTTGCCTGCTAGCACTTTAGGTAAGAAGAACCTATGGGGCAGGTTATATTTTATTATTCATTTATTTCATTTATATGCCACCCAGTGGTGGACCTCGGTGTCTCAAATTTCAGTGGCACCCTGTGCGATGCCAAAATCTGCCCTCCCACCTCTTTCCTTCCATTGGATGTAATAGTGGTGGTACCTGCTGTGGCGTCCCAGAAGCTTCACGGCTGGGGCCACTGTCTCGGTTGCGCTTCCTAAGAGCTGCTTCTGTACCACCTTTCAATATACATGGAAGCATACTGTATTGGCCCAAATATAAGCTGCACCTTTAAAATTGATGGGGGGCAAAGAAAAAACGAAAAAACACCCGAATATAAGCTGTTCTCTTCCTTGCTTCTCCTGGCTGCGTACTGTGGGCGGGAAGGGGGGGGGGAAGGAACTGTGCTGCGCTGCCAGTGGCCTTTCCCCTTCCCCGCTCTCTCCCTTCCTGGTCTTGGAGGAGAAGATGGGGGAATATGAGCGGGGCAGGCGCCACTTCGCCACGCTCCTGGCGCTGTTTGCTGCACACCGCAAGGTCGTGAATATAAGCTGTACTTTAACTTTTCACGGTCAAAATTTGGGGGGAAAGTGCAGCTTATATTCAGGCCAATACTGTGAGATGCACTTGATGATATAAACAGGACAAGAACACATGCTCAGTTTAATAAATGAAGGTCAACTAAAGTAGAGTTGAGTGAAAATAGTCCTTATACAAGGGCAAATGCTCTTTTGGAGGATGCAGTTGGGTTTTCCATAGCTGTGAGAAGTAAAATAGCCTGTCAGTTCAGGCAATAAGAGACATTTCCACACACGGGAAGCAGGTTCAAAAACAAAAGTTTCTGTTTATCGCTCTATACTTTTGCTAGATAATATGAGAAAATGTCAGTGATCTTGATAGGAACTGAGTTATTAAAATCTGGCTGGAATAAATGGCTTTGACATGGGATGCAGTAGAGCTTGCTTATCTTGTCTGTTCCTGAACAGCATCTTTTCTCCTGAGAACTCCTGCCAGAGCTGTATTGCAAGTTCTTCTTGGTGTAATTTAAAAAACCAGCATTTTAAAAAAAGGAGATAAACTGTGATATGTATCATTGGGCCCATGTGTAAGGCCTGTGAGGGATGGTCTTACTGTTAGACAGAGTGAGGCAGCCATGCACTCAGTAATATATATTAATTCCAAACCATCATACCTGTTCCTTCCACTCTGCATAGCTATATACTCTCTGTATAATTATATATACAGTGGTACCTCGGTTTAAGAACAGTCCTGTTTACGAACGATTCAGTTTACGAACTCCGCAAAACCAGAAGTAGTGTCTCGGTTTGAGAACTTTACCTCAGTCTAAGAAGGGAATCCGGACGGTGGAAGGGCACTGGCAGTGGGAGTCCTCATTAGGGAAAGCACGCCTCGGTTTAAGAACGGTTTCGGTTTAAGAACGGACTTCCGGAACAGATTAAATTCGTAAACCGAGGTACCACTGTAGTTGCTATTGATACTGGGTAGTTTTACGGTTTCCTAAATTGAAAGTCAGCATTAAGCTATGTGTGCATCACACAAAATAGGATTGAAGCTTTCTTTTTGAAATACATTTGAACAATAGCTGCTGAGAGATTATTTGCTGAAGTGTTTTTCCTGAATTAATAATAGTTCTTAATATCATTTTTTTTCTAGTTAAAGAGATTGCTGTTCCCCCAATAAGTGTTGCTTCTGTTAGTCCAAATGATTCAGCTATACAATTGCCTGTAAGTACATGAAATTTTAAAGTAAAGGATATTGCCAGTATCACGCTGGCAAAACATAAGTTTTGTTACACCTAGACATCATGATTTTAAATATCCAGCCCAACAGGATGCATACCACCATCCCTCCATGCCTGATTCAGCCCTCTGGAAGTGTCTTCTGCATAAACCCTACTGAAATGAAAAAGAGTTAAGCAACAATTTTATTATTTATATGGCAATTAAAGCATAACATAAACAATAAAACCATATGAAAATCATTTTACAACCAATTCCAGCAATTATTGTAAGATATAGTCTTCAATAGGTGGTAGCATGTGCAGTGAAAAATAACAGCCAGTATTGCAATGGGAAGGGGGAGCAGCTGGGTAAATGAGGAAGTTTTTCACTTGTGTTGCAAACATAGAAGGTACATGCTGTAGGAAGGCTGTTCCATATGGTAGGTGCTACTACTGTAAAGTCCCTCTTCTTTTAAAAGATTGTGGTACCAGCAAGTGGGCATCAGTCTGCTGATCTCAGTTTGCAAGTAGCTCGACAAGGGAGATGGCGTTCCCTCGGGTAGCATGATCCCAAGTTGTTTAGGACTTATAAACTAACAGTAGAACCTTAAACGTGGCTTGATAGCAAATGGGTTTGTTCAAGACAATGAATGGTGCTTCCTTGAACTGCAGTTTCTGAACCAGTCTTAAAGGGCAACCCCAGTTACAGTGTATTGCAGTAATCCATTCTCAAGGTTACCAATACATGGATTACTGTAGCCGAGCTATCCCTGTCCACTAATGAGTGTAGTTGGTAAACTAGCTGAAGTTGGTAACAAGTGGTAAATATCAGCAAGAACATTCTCTTGTTTTTGAAGTAGCTTAACAAATGATGGCCTCCAATTTTGAAAAACATATGCAAGGAAATAGGATTTTTAAAAATGTTTATAGTACTCCAGCTAGCAGAACCCATGGAAGAGAACAAATGAGTAATTTTTTCTAGCCATCAAAATCAAAAGTCAGAAGTGTTTTTAACTGAACACATGCTTTTATTCTTAAATCTCAAAAATTTATTTTGCATAACTCTTGGTCATTTCAGTGTGTTTCTAGATGCAGATGACAGTGCAAGAATGCTGTCAGTAAAGCTGTAGCTGAACAAGGCAATTATGGAGTCAAGTATTGCCCTGTAGGTCTGGAGAAATCCTGCTTTAGGCAACTCATGTAGCAGAAAAGCAACTTCTAGACAGAAGGGGGCAGATACAATTTCTTGTTGTGCAGACCATCCATACTCTAATGAAACTTGTTGTCCAAACCACAGAAAACTTCACCACCAAAGCAGAATGCAAGAAAAAAAGAACGAAGGTGGTATGATGTTGGCATTTTTCAAAGCAACAGTGCTCTAGTGAACCAGTTCTATTTGTTGCAGGAAGAAAAGGCCATAATTTCCAGCAAGGTAACTGTTAATTTCTTTACCTATGCATTCTAACATGACTTTCCCCCTGTTTGAACATTTTTATTATTTTTCTTAGTATCTAGTATTCATTCATTTTGTTGGGAATTCCATGCCACCTTTTGTTGCAGATATGTGGATTGTTACATGTCACATGTCTGTTTACATTCCAGCACAGATTGCTGGCATGATTTATGTATAATAAATGCATAGTTTAGTATTGTATCCACACCTCAAGCCTCATCTGTTGCACAGTTTACACTGCTAAATAATGTGTGCTCAAGTATGCACTGCAGCTTGAGACACAGACACATGTTGGAGCAGAGTTCGATGGATCTCCAGAGCAGCAAGGCTGAGAGGGGAGATGCTCCAGCTGGGGCCAAGCCAGCTGGCTTTTCACACCCCCCCCCTGGTTCCGTCACATTTATGTCTTTGTTTAATCTGCTTTTTGAGAACCATGCTATACAAAGCACCATGTAAGATACGTAAAATAAAAACACAAACCTCAATATAATATAGAGTAAATGTTGTTTTCATAGGAATTTCAAAATCCGTTTCAATAGGCAGACTGAATATCCGTTGGGTATATAGTTAAATCACTTTAGAGTCCCACACTCAATAGACTATCAGCCTAGATTTTGTACAGTTCAGTGTTTTTTATTTCATATCTATTGTCCGGTGGCTTTCGCATTATTGCTGTTGTATTCTCGCAATTGTTACCTGTTTTCATGTCCCATCCTCCTGCCCCCTAAGTTACTTTAAGATCCCCGACTTCTAGGATCTCCTAGAAAGATTTGTCTGCAAGCACAGCCAAAGTTAAGCACATTAGAATCCCACTTACCACAATGGGAAAGGTTTAAGTATATGGTCAGTTGCTTCATTATTATTACTATTTTAAATATATTTTTTATTAAAGATTTCTTGGTTTACAAAAGTCTGTGCAGTGTCTCTTTTTTCAAGTTACATTTTCTACAGGTCAGTTTCATTTGTTGACACATTAGTGTTACCTTAGGAAGAAAAGGGGGAAAGAGGTGGAGGGGGCCATGGTGGGTGGGGTCAGTTGCTTCATTGACATCAATGGCTTTGAATGCATTCAGGTTTGCCTGAACTGTGCTCCTTACACCTTTAATATTGCTAATGACTTCTTGTACAAGGAAGCTGAACCTAGCAGGCATTCAGGATTCACTATCTGCAAAGGAATAGCATGCTAGTTTCTTTAGATTATTTTAAGAAATATGGGTCAAATTAATGTTTAATTTATATGTCTTTGTGTGCTTTTTTTTTTTTAACTTAGGTAGATAATGCAGATATTCCAAACAACAGTTTCCTTAAGAAACAGGATCTTGCTCCTGGCACTTTATACAGGTTCAGGGTTGCAGCAATCAACGGCTGTGGCGTAGGGCCATTCAGTAAAGTCAGCGAATTTAAGACCTGTATCCCAGGATTTCCTGGAGCACCTTCCATTGTCAAAATTAGCAAGGTAAGAAATGATAGCCATGCGGATTTGTGTGTTTGTTCCATGCAAAGCTAAAGAGGCCACTCTTAGACCTCACAATTCTTGGTAAAAGTCAGTGATGGCAATATAAGGTACACTGAGCAAAGTAAGCAGACTTGAAATTGAAATAAGCAAAAGTCAGGGGAGGAAATCTGGCTCACAGAACTATACCTCAGAATGCATAAAATCTAAATCCAGTTTAGCATTGTGGCTGTCAGCATGAGCTGTGAGCAAGGACTCTTCATTTAAATTTCAGGTCAGGCATATTAACTCGTTGGGTGGCCTTAGGCAAGATGCTGAGTTTCTGCCTCAGCCCCGTATCTGTATTGTGTAATATATTATTACATTTTTTTCCAAACTTAGTGCCCATCAGATTTTTTGGACTACTGTTCCCTATCAGCCCCAGCCAGCTTAGCCATGCTGGCTAGTGCTGATGGGAGTTGTAGTATAAAACATCTGGAGAGCACCAGGTTAAAGAAAAGAAGCTTGTATTATAATATAGCTCTACCATTGAGGATTACTGGAGAATTACTCAGGAAAATATGTACGGAGCACTTTTTTGTGCATTACAAACACTAATTGCCCATTCTCCTAGGTTGCGGCAGTGGTAATTGCCTATCCAGGGTCTGAGTGCAGAATCGAAGCATGTGCTCTGTGTTTCCCCCTCACTACTGAGGAACCTTAACCTGATTTCACATACCTGAAATTAAAGGAAACAGCCCTGTTCACAAATGGCTGGGTACCCTAAAATCTCTCTTCTCTCAAATTAAACCTGAAATATAAATCTTATTCTTTATTGATTAACTAATGAAACTTTATATGCTAGTACCTACACAATGTGAAATTAATTTCCTGTTTCCCCTCAGAGTGCAGATTGTATTCACCTTTCATGGGAACCTCCAGTTTCGCCTTCAGGAAATATCTTGGAATATTCTGCCTACTTGGCTATAAGAACCACCCAGCTGAATGAAAATCCTCATCAGCTTATGTTCATGAAAATCTATTGTGGCCTTAAGACCTCATGTACAGTGACTGCTGCCCAACTTGCAAATGCCCACGTTGATCACACATCCAAACCTGCCATAGTTTTTAGGATTTCAGCCAAGAATGAAAGGGGATATGGACCAGCCACGCAAGTTCGATGGCTCCAAGGTAAAGGGGGTGATTTGTTCAGACACCCTGACTTTTCTCTATAATATGTACAGGTTGTTTGTTTGTGGGAACTTGTTCTTTAGTAATACATTTGTATAACTATCAAGTCAAAATTAACTACTGGCATATATTTTATGTTTGGAAATCATGAGACACTTCATCCAAATGATTAGCTCAACATAGTCAGGCTGTTGTGGGTTGCGCAATATGGGTTGTGGGTTGCATCAGCATTTCATTGGGCAGATGTGCAAAACAGAAGGGCCAAAAGCCACTTCTCTGACTTTATGCAGCCAACTCTCTTTGTAGGAACATCTGTTTATCAACAGTTCTGGTCGCCTTTCTTAAATTGGGTGTCTTGGCACTGGAAAAGATGCAGCCAATAGCTGCCAAAAGGATCAGAGTGTTGGAACACCACCTCTATGAGGAAGGACTAAAGAGTTGGAAGCTTTTTAGTTGAGAGGAAAGATCTCTGTGGGGGGACATGATAAAAGATACATGCAATCATGCATGGTGCAAAGACACACACACACACACACACACACACCCTCTTCCTGGGAAGAATATTCCACAACAGGGGAGCCACTGCAAAAAAAAAAACTTAGAGATTGCTTAGAGATGAGGATCTGGGGTTGTGGGAGAAAAGGAAAGAAAGCACTGGGCTAAATATGTATAAAAATGTTTACCCACAGTTAACATTTCAGTGTGGCCTTCAATAAAAATAAAAATCGTCCCATAGAGTGATTTGAGGTGTGTACCCCTGAAATGTGGGGTGTCACTGTACCATTGCACGTAACGCTTTGGCCCCTAGAAGACTTTCACAAGGAAATGAATCTCCTTTTCATGGGGCTTCACTGTTTGTTATGATTGCAAGCTGGCATTTGCAGGGTAGTAAAACTAGACTTTAAGTTCAATTACTCTTGATATTAAGTGGTTTATCTGTATCGGATTGAACATGGCTGTTCCGGATGCTGGAAATCTAAAGCAACTTTTTCCTCTTCCTTTGCAGAAACGAAAACATCAAGTTCAAAGTAGAAATGGCACATTGTGCTGCAAGTTGTGAAATAGCTGTTAGCTCTCATGGCGTTTTGTAACTCCGTCAGATATTTCATTTGATATTGTCTTAACTTCACTGCATCAGCGTTGCCCAGTCTTGCAGAACTGCACCTGCAGTGGCTGCATTTTTCATACCACTTTATCTAGTAAGGTCACTTTATAGAGTCCCACGCTGATAACTCAGAGGATTACATATGCATCTAGATTTTTGGAGAGTCTTCCTTCCAATAGCTCCCAACACATAGATCCCCAGTTACATTAGCTTCCAACGGATGTAGAAGGGCTGTAGCTCAGTCGCAGAGCATTTGCTTGCATAAAAAAGGACTCAAGTGCAGTTTGGCATCTCTAGAGAGAATTGGAAAAGACTCCTCTCTGGAGAGCCCTGTCAGTCAGTGTAGACATTATTGAGCTAGATAGACTAATGGTCAGACTCAGTATAAAGCAGCTTCCTGTGTTCCTAGACGTAGATGCTCAATTTTATTTTAAAATTTGCAGAATTTAAAGAGCTAGTTTGTGATTTGGCACGAGAACCATTTTCAAAGAGAAGCCCATCTGAAAGAATAACAGACAAACTTGTGTTGAATTCCCTTTGAACTGTTTTTAGGGCAAACCTACGGTGCTTCCAGGTGGGGAATTACTACTGTAAATGGGCTATTCAGATAACACAAACTGATTATTGGCAATGATTTTTGTAATTCATTGGATTTTCCTTGAAAAGGGGGAAATCAAGGTTTAAAGGGGGAGAGATATGGGCAGGCACTTGGATGCCTACAACATTGTGTGGACACTGCAAACAATAACAACATCAACTTGCATGCATGAGAATCCCACAATAAACACCTGTCTGGAAGCATAACCCCCAGAGAAGCTTAACATACAGTTTGGGGGTTTATTTGGGGAGCAGCTGAAAGAAATGTTTCCCCAAACTGGTTATTTGCACATCCTTGTGGATTGGGGTCCATAGAACTATTACAGAACATGTTGTTCAAAGATGGCAGTAAATATATCACATTAGAGATGCTGAAAGAAACAGCAATTGCCTTTATATGTTTAATGCTGATAGACTGAATCAAAATTTACCAATTAAGCTTTTTCAGATGAATGTGAATTGTCTCCCTTTTCCCCCTATACCACTTTAGTAACACAGGGGTTGTTGCAAATACACTGCTTTCTTTCACGACCTTTGTATAGGCACCATACCAGACACGATCTTGCCCATACCAGAAAATAAAAAAGCATAGGAAGGTTTTATGTATTTAAATAAAATAAATATCCGTAAGTCTGGCAGGGTATGCTGAGATTCTCCGTAATTTGTGGAGAATGAGTGGAGTGAGTTTGTCAGTTTGAAAATCAAGCATGCATTTCCTTCTTCCCATGTATTCAAATTTACTGGTGCAAACGACAACCAGTGCCATTTTTCTAGAAAAAGAGGTGCCAGAATTCACCATGAACACCTCCCTTGTTCTCTTATAATGGCAGTGGCACCCATTGAAGAGGTACTATAACTGAGTTCTGGTGAGTTCCTGGTGAAAAAAAGCCCTCTTATGGGAGAAGTGTCTGAAGAGCTCAGCATTGGTCTCTGCGCTGAGGCAGCAGATCTTGTGCTCTGTTCCCCTGGCATTCTTCCGTCCAAGCAAGAATTAAAAGAATTCTTCCACCTAAGCTGATGGCTAGCTGAGGGATGAGTGGACATCTTTCTCAAGGATGGGCTGCTTTCAGCTGCCATTTCAGGCTGGACCTGTTACGCCCACTTCAATGCCTTTGAAGACCCTGTGTGTATTACATGGCTTGTACTTTACAACAGAGACATGGTGAAAAGATGCCAGAGGGCAAAGGCAAGTCTTCCAAAAAACTGACCAATTGGTTAGACAAAGCGGCATCACATAATCAAGTCAGCCCTGAAGACTCACAAGCAAATGCAAAAGATATAGGAGCAGGAGTTGCTGACTCCCCATCTTGATCTTCATGCAGATCTGTTCTCTTTTGGCTTATATTCCATATTCATCATGTTATCTTAGTGCTAGGCAAGTTATTTCAGTTTACAGTAACTTAAAATGTATAGAATATTTTAATATATTCATTTTTGTAAAGATTTTTCTAGTGTTTGTAAACACATTCTAATCTTGGAAACTATCCCCTGATGATATGCAAATTGCTCAACTGGTCAAATCTGTTATGAAAAACAAACTTAGTGTAAATGCACTACTCTTAGTTTCTCGTGGGCATGGGAACGTTAAATCTGTAGATATTTTGAATGTTTACAAGAGTCTTTACATGTTAAAGTCCTCCATGATGTATGCTTCATTTTAAAAAAGAAAAGAAAAGAAAACTGTATGCTTTGTTGTGGCATATTCATGCTATTTTGCACTAATAAGAATTTAACTTTGTAACATTTTTGTGTTGTTTCCAGAAAATTTCTGTAGTGGTCTAAAGTTAAAGCAAATTTGCACATATTTGCATGCTTCTGTGGCGTACATTTTTCTTTTCCCATTAATTTTCTCAATGGCTTGTTTTTGCCTTAGTTTTTATATCCTAATAGTGTTGTTTAATATACTTTTACCTTGATCATCTTATCACTAATGTGCCAGCCGCTTCAGGCTCCTTCACTTTTTTCCTACAAGGGAGTAGAGAAAAAACAGCATGTGCACTGCAAAAAAAGACACCAGGACAATGTTCATCCATGGCAGAGTACATGGCTATGCATATTCACCCTACACCTTTGTAGCAAAAATGTTGTGCGTGAAGCGATCCTTAATAGGAATGTTAATCTGTTCCTAAACACACAAGTGTACTAAATAGAGGCAGTTGGATGCCGTTTTATAAATAAATAGTTATTTACCAAATTATAGAGTAAAATAGCTGAAATATGCCAGTATGCTTAGTCAGCCTTCACCAGCCTGGTGCCTCCACAGCTGTGCGGCGTCTGATGGGAGTTGTAGTCCAAAACATTTGGAAGTCACCAAGTTGTCAGAGGTTGCACTAGGTGAATATAGCGTAAGGCACAATCCAACAGGGACATGGCTTTGTGAACAGCTGTGCTATTTACATTCATTTGGATTGGCCCTGTGCAGGTTCCTATGGATTGCATCCTTTGGCATTTAAATAAGATTATTTTGTTTGGAAACCTGGCTAAATGCAAATGTGCAATAAAGTGAAAATTTTGCACTTCCATTTTTTTTCTATCAATGCCTAATAAAGAGGGGAAGTACTCGATCTACAAGATCAGTTTTAAAGTGGATAGGGTAATGCTAGTGGTTTGCAATCATTCCTTGTTCACTCTAACAGGACTTCTTTGAGGAAGGCTGCTAGTAGTCCATTTTGAAATGGGGAAACTGAAGGTGAGAGAATGTGACTTGCCCAAAGTCCGTGCAAAACCCAACTCATCTAGCTTCATCCCCAGCAGCGACTAAGACGGTAAGGAAAAGAGACTTGGTCAAATGACCACCAAGAGATTCAGTACATCAGAACTTGTGGCCTTTCCTTTAACAGTAGAATACTATATTCACAGTAGATATGTTGGCACAGTGTAAGTACTGCAGCACAATCGATAGTGCCATGAAAGACCAATGGCAAACATTTCTTAAGTGTTCTTGAATCGATAAAAAATTAAGTAGCACTTTCTGTTGGCTACTCCCTAAAGAAGGGGGGGGGGGTTTACATCAATTAAGTTGTGTCTATGATAATGAGAGATGTCAACTGATTAATATGAGGCTTGGTGTATTTTATATATCAAGCTAAACATGCCAGGCCACTCTTATAACTGTACACCCAGTTAAATGGGTTATACATCGAGTTCATCAATAGTACTTTACATGTTCAATTTTTATGTTGGAAAGGTATCAGTCATGGAACTTTATAATACTGTGTCAGTTTTGTTTTCCTAAGGTGCGCAGGGTGACAATGAATATTTTTAAAATTATCCCCTTTTCAGAAAAAGTATGTGAAGCTGCCGTAAGATTCTGAATGTCCTTGATAATTAAAATTATACAAGCTACACAATGAGTACAGAATATCTTGGGACCTAAGATAAGACTTAGGTTGTTCTTAACTAGTGCTGTGAAATCTAAACTTCAGGAAACGTTTAAGGTCAGAGGGTTATATCCAACAGTCGTTGCGCTTGTGGAGCAAATTCCACTCTTGCAGCGGAACATTTCCTCCCCTCTCCCCGTGTACCCCTGAATCTGCTCTTGGGCTTCCTTCAGGGCCCCAGAACAGATTTGAGAGGTGCAAGGTCACAGGATGGGAGAATTTCCATTGTGTGAGTGAATATCCTTCCGCAGCTGGAGTGACTTCATTGAATTCAACCCAGTCTTCAAAGCTAAAAGAAGGCCTTCATAGTGAAATAAATGCTATTGCCAGAACCTTAGTTCTTCCCTGAATTGTCATAGACAAGCAATGTGCTTCCCTCCTTCTTGGTCACCACACACTACTTCCAACTCTGGATTGGATCTAGAGCTGCCATAGGATTGTAAAGAAACTTTTCATATTAAGGGGGGGGGATCTAAACAATTGTGTGTTTTTTTATTTTAAAAAAACTTTTTTAAGGGAGGCAAGCTGTGGCAGAATGTGAGAAATCTTGTGTGGCTACTTAGCTACGAATAACTTTTGATTGTAGATACATTACTTAACAATATGATCTGTTGAGTATATCTGTGAGTATTTTTGCACTTTGAGTTCATGTTTCTGCACTTGTTTTTAGGGGTATGTCATGACTACCAAAGGTAAATTTGTGGCAGTGTTAATCCAGACATGATTTTCAGTGTAAGTGTGCTTATGCCAATAGGATCTTATATAATTTATCATACGTCTACAGTCTTCCCCTATATACATGAGATTAGTAACATGCTTATCGGTTTTCTGTAGCTATCCCTCACCCCAATTGTATAACTATTTTTGTGGCCTGTTTCTGTCAATAGCACTTAAAATATATAAATCCCACAAATTTTATATTTGAGGCCTATTCTGTGTAGCGTAAATATCTAATCAATATATTTGGATATCTGACCCATTAGAATTTCACTGAAAATATAAATTAAATCAGGCTGTTTGAGAAACTGGTGGATGCTCTTTTTGTTTGCATTTGTTAAAATGTATGTGCAACATCTTGTATAAATCTGAATCCATCTTATAGCAACTTCAAGGAATAATGGACTTTGTATGAAAATTATAAGTAGAAACATCCATGCTATTTATGACATACTACATCCATTTAACTTAAGATGTTTTGTGACAATGAATATATAGCTATGTGAACAAGTAACTGGCCAGATTTGCATGATTATATCTTGACTTAATAAGCCACAATATGAAAAAGACTTTTGGTTGCACATGTAAGCCCTTTGGATTTTGGGTAGTCAGAATCAGAAGCCTCTTATTAACCATAGTTCCCTATTTTGTCTGAACTAGGAAACTATGGTCAGGAGAAGTCAGAATATTAAACCACTACTTGAAGTTGGTTTATTATTCTCACTTGTTCCAAAAGAGGCAACGATCATTTCCCAGTGTGGAAACAACGGGAAACTGTGGTTGAATAGAGGCTTCCTGGTTGGAAAGTGCTGTCAAAAGGCTGTCTTTGTTTCTTGAGGCAAGATACATTTACATGAATGTGGCCATTATTATGTATGATTTATAGCAATATTTGACCATAGTTTCTAAGTAGAGCACATCAGCAAGCCATAAACTTTAACAAAAATGGTGTCAGTTAACTGGAATGTTGAGGATATGGTTAAAGCCAGCTAGTTACTGTCTTATGGCTGAAATAGTCTCTACAAAGAAATCCAGTATTTTGTACAACAAAAGTAGCATTGTTCTTTGTAATAATAAAGTGATTTGTCCTAATAATCATGTTTACTGGTACACTTTTTAAAAAGTGGTTTTCTGGAGTTAAGAACCAAAAGCTCAGGGGACCACTACTGAAAAGGCTGCCTCTTGAGTTGATGCCTGTGAAGGGGGTACACAAAGGGGCTCATGACTGCAGGGTCTGGGTTGGTTCATAACATGATTAGGTGGCGCCTTAATATATTTCTCATCTTCCATATTAGAACTCAGTGTAGCATATTGGGACTTTCAGACCCATTTAGTGTTACTGTATTCTGATTGGTGTAGCATGTGCCTTCTGGACTCCAAGACAGTGAAATTCTACTGAATGGTCACTGTGCAAGTATTTCACAGGTGGGGATAGAAATTACTATACTACATCACTTTTACATGTCCCTTCAGTATAGTATTATCCCCTCCAGTGCCCTGCTACAAATAAGCACTAACAAAACAGCAACACTGATAGTAATGGTGTGTAATGTAAACAGTTTTGAGGTTTTTTACAATCAAGTGGTGTATAAATTTTATGAAATAATACAGTGGTAAAGGTAAAGGGACCCCTGACTATTAGGTCCAGTCGTGACCGACTCTGGGGTTGCGACGCTCATCTCGCTTTATTGGCCGAGGGAGCCGGCGTACAGCTTCCGGGTCATATGGCCAGCATGACTAAGCCACTTCTGGCGAACCAGAGCAGTGCACGGGAACGCCGTTTACCTTCCCGCTGGAGTGGTACCTATTTATCTACTTGCACTTTGACGTGCTTTCGAATTGCTAGGTTGGCAGGAGCAGGGACCGAGCAACGGGAGCCCACCCTGTGGCGGGGATTCGAACCGCCAACCTTCTGATCGGCAAGTCCTAGGCTCTGTGGTTTAACCCACAGCGCCACCTGCGTCCCCAATACTGTACTCAACTGCACAATTAATAAGCCAGTTGGAATCCATTGATAATTAGATTGGGGAGATGTTTTATAAACATTTAGTTAATTTGATTCCTTGCTGCATTATTCTCTTTTCAACCAGCTTGAATTTCATCTAGTTGGTCAGGACTGAGTCACTTACAAAGATAGCAGGGGCTCAATATAAGTCTCCCATTGTTTGTGAGAATATCCGATGCACAAGATAAAATTACCAAGGCGAAATGCCATTTCCTGGAGAACTCAAGATAGTTTTACACAGTAGCTCAGGAGTCGTCTGATAAAAACAGCAAGAGGGACAGTATATAACGACATATTCCAGGAAAATAAGATGGCAGTTTGCACATCAGGGTTCTAGACATAACAGTTCTTCAGACTGTTATACCTATTTGTTTTAAAGTATACTCTATCCACAGGTCCCTGAAAGCAAGTGGTGAATAAAAACAAACACTCGACTTAACTTCCAATTTAACTATGGGGGATGATTTACAGAAAGTAGTGTTTTAATAACATTAACTACCCTCTCGTGGAAGCTGCTGAACACTTGAATTCTAGACTTACATTTTCCATATAAAATATCAGACAAGAATTATAGTTGGATGAAAGTTCTGTCCTTCTACAGAAGTCTCCCCATACTTACTATGGGGAACATTGCAGCATATATATAATTCTCATCACACACATAACTTAATTGCTTTGTCCTAGCCTCCATTATGAAAAGGGCCATACTGGCTATGGATAGGTCCTACTGAGGCCAACTGCACTTTTTGTTAAGTTCCCATGCCTTGTCAAGTGCATCACCTGCATTCTTGGGCTACGTGGGACCTGAGGCAGCATTTGAGCTTTTAGCTCCAATACATAATTCATAAAATATGTGAAACAGGTCATCAATTAATCCTAGTACAAGGCGTCTGAACAGCAGTACTATAGCTCAAAGCTTCCAGAAAGCCGGGTAAGAGAATCAAGGTTCCCCACCCCTATGCCTTGCAATTGCTTTGAGCTATAGGGTGGCTAAAACTAGCAGTTTTATCCTAATAGCAACAGTATAATGTTGCACCAGCAAAATATTCACCCCCCCCCAATCTAGACACTAAATGTACCAGAACAGGTGGTCTTTGGCACAATCTGTTCATATACAAAATTAAGTAATATTATTTAGGTATATGGCAGTTTATTGCAAAGACAGGAAACCACCAGCCAAGTGCAGACTGAAGTCTTCCATTTCAGATCCATTCAGACACAAGCATACACCCACACACTCCACAGATGTTATAAACAGTTCAGAATTCCCATGAAGCATGGAAATGGAGAAGTTTAGAGAATAATGATGAATTACCAAAAGACTATCAAACTGTTGCAAATGAGTAAAGAGAATTTGGCTTTTATGAAGAGAGATCATAACTTAAAAAGGGTTTATTTCAAAAGCAGTGAGACGAATGCCCCTAAGTCAATGGAATCAACAAAAGAAACTCTACTACATACTTCTAGTTGTTGCAAAATAGGGACTGCACTACAATGTACAGTTAACACTGTTATGGGGCACCAGGCAATCCACAGAACTAGCCCTGCAGAAGACAGTTATTGTCCTGTGAAAACTTGTGCAAAGCAGTTCTTGGTAGATTATGTCCCAAGCTTCTAATGCTAAGATCTAGAGACTGGATACTTCCGGATTCACATTAATTCAATCATTACATTAAAACACTGGGAGCACTTCTTTTGAACTGCTGGCGCTTGAGGAATTCCCTTTCAAAGTCGAAATATTAATAAATATGTTAACGCAACTTTAGTCATGCAAGACAGTTACAAAACAAAATCTCATTTTTTATAATAAAGGCAACTTGCATTCAAAATGAACTGTACCCTTATGTTTTATTCAAAGGGTAAACTTGAATTAATTACCCAGCTGTTTACTTGAATTACAAAAGTAACATGATTCAATATGAAAATAAGAAACTGTCTACAAATCTCTGACAGTAGTAAATTGCAATATACAATGCATACAGGAGTTATACAGAGCAACAAACTCTTGTACAAAACAAAAATACTTTAATACCTTTAAAATCCAATTTCTTTTAAAATCATTCATGAAAAAAGGTTTGAGTCAGAGTTCACACCTCAATTAGTCAAGCCTCAGGCAGCTACATTACAGCTATTATATTTACAAAGTGACATTTTTCTTTTCACCAGCCATTTTAAACCAAAGTTTTCCTCCCTTTCAGCATTCCTATTTCCTTGCCCATCTCTTTCAAGTTCCCAAATCCAAAGCCATCTTCAAATCATGAGAACTGAATTTGCTGAACACCAGAGATCTAGGGAGTGCAAAACAAAGTAAGATTAATTTCAACATTTTACAATAGAAGCACATGCATTTATTCGGAAGGTCCAACTGTTAAGTGCTGATTTAGAACCATTGGACTTGTTTATTACCTGTCTGGTTGCTATCAGCTGTAGCTGCCGAAACTGGGAATATTTAAATATAAGTCAGGAGAAAAAGAACGGGAAGCACTGTACCTGTTGATAAGATGTTGTATAAACCATAACATTTTGTTGTTGGCCATCTGCAGTTATTAAGCCTGCTGGCAACTGGTTAGCTAAAAGAAAGAAAGCAGTTTAGTTAAGGGACTGAATCCACAAAGAATGATACTCCAAACCAAATTTAATGCGTTCACCATTAAACAAAAAATTTATTATGGCCAGTGTAGTGTATCAAGACCACCACCTGATATTGCAAATGAAATCTAATCTCTTTCACTGGTGCATATTAAAAACAGAGAAACAAAGGTACCAGATAAGATTGAGAGACTCGGGTGAAGACAAGAAATTTAGACTCAAGACAATGAAATGGTGGCAGCAGCAGCATCTAATTTGGAAAACGAAAGAAGTTACACTAGCATGAAGTTTGGGAGTGCTCTTGGATCTAGAATGGTCACTGAAGATACAAACAGCATCTTAGGGAAGCCAGAGGAACTTAAGTCTTCCTACAGTTATCCACAGGCTCAGCCTGGTAACCTCCCAGCTGGGCTACTGCAGTGTAATACCGTTGAAAAAGGTCCATTTGGTCCCCAAGCTAAATTATTTGATAAGATTGGCTGTTAAGAACAGATTACTTCAGTGTTGTGCCATGTGTACTGGCATCCAGACTATTTCCAGACCCAATTTAAACAGTTAACTTTACAACCGTGAATGTCTTGAAGTCAGATTTTCTGAAGAACTGCCTTCTCTCACATATGCCCACCTGAACCTTAAGATTATCTTCTGAAGCTTATTCAGGTGCCCCCATCAAATGAGGCATATAGGGAGAGGGAGAGAGGGCCTTTTTAGAGGTGGCACCCCAGTTGTGAAACATCCTCCCAGAGATACTTGCTTGGCATGTACTTTGATTTCTTTGGCACCAGGTGAAGACTTTTCTATTTTGTTGTTGTTAGAATGCTGGACTAGGATCTGGAGCCTAGGATTCAGATCACCAGTCATGAAGCTCACCGAGTGATTTGAGACCAGTAATTATTTCTCATCCTCATCCACCTTACAGTGTTTTAATGGGAAATGCTGGAAGTGTTGGTGGGAGGCGCCAGTGGCAGGGCAGAGATTAAGAGCCATAGGTTGCACCTTGAGCTCCTTGGGAGGAAAGGTATATAAATATAGTATTAATAAAATACATAATTTTTTCATGCTTTTAGGTTACTCACTCTTTCTAGCTTTACCTCGTTTCTGATTTCATGTTACGTAACCCACCCAAAGAACCTTTGCTGTTGGGTGACATATAAATATTGTGAATAAATATAAATAAATAGAACTCAGGAGATGTATACATGTGCATGAACCAGCCACAAGGTGCCAACCACAAAGCACAGCCTCCAGTGCATTTCAGTGCACCGTTCATGGACTTCTACATAAACCACATGGCAGCAGTACTTGGTAGGTTGCAGCCCTTTGGTCATACTTGACAAGCTTCTTTCAATCTCAAGTGTCAAGTACCAAAAGCAAAATCTGTCCCAGCAACTTCAAGTGTTACTTACTAAATGCTTCCTCTGTGAGCTCCTCACTAAGGCCATCTGCTGTGGTAACTGCTCCAATACCCTTTTCTCCTTTCATGGCCTTGAAAAAGCATAAATAATGTTTTGTATGAGGATACAAGCACTTTCAACCACTTAAATCATTGCACGCTTTTTGGAATAGCAGTGTAGTTTATACAGAATAGGTTTTTCAAACCCTGGATCTCCAGTACAGAATTCTATAATTCTACATATTTTGTACACCAATAATTATATCTGTATTCTTGGTGTGAATGTTGATAACATTTTAAGATCACACCTATAGCAGTGTAACCAGCAGAGTAGCGCAGCAGAGCTTCAGGATCTTCCCCTTTGTTATTGCTAGCCATTTCAGAGAAAACTCCTTGCTCATTGAGTTAAGTGTAAAATGTTTATATTGCCTCAAACAACAAGACAACTATTTACACTATGTACATAAAGTTAGGAGATGCTGTGCACCAGAAGCTATACACTATAAACTAACTAAGCAAAGTAAACCTGGGTTCAGTCTGTGTCACACAGTCTGCATTCAGTCAGGAGGTTTGTAGTCAAAACTGGAAGCATGGCTCAATCTGGAGGCTCGAAGGCTGAATGCAGCAGGCTCTAAATTAGCCAAACCAGAGATTCGCACAGGATTCTCCCCTTGGGTGAGAAGCAAGTGCGAAGAACCCTCCTGAGTCGTGCCAGAAGCCCATGGCCTTGAGCTATTTTCAGGAGGCCCACTACAGCTGGAGTTCTAACCCTGAACAGAAATGAGGCAAGGTGGAAAGGCAGCTCAAGAGACAGATCCAAGCACAGTTAATGCAATTAACAGCAATATTTAAATTACAGGTATGTGGTATTTCCTTCAGCTTTTATTGCAAGAGGTCTATGGTTCTTCAGCAAACACAACCTCTCATATACATCTTCCAGTGAGTGGTTGCCAAAAAGAGGAGGGTGAAAGGGTTGTGGGAGCTAGACCTCATGTCACCAACTAGGAAGATTCAAGAGGTTGCATGTCTGTAGCAGCCCAAGTTGCCACTTGTGCATTTGAAACTGCAGCAGTTTAACCTGTGCATCGTAGCCCGTTATGATAAGAAGGAATTATTGCTGGCACAAATTGCACACACACAGCATTCAATGTGAAAAGGAGCAAAGGGCAGGGATGAGCAATGCTAAGCTACTGCCACAGAAAGCGACTGCAGATTTCTTTACACATTACATTAAGTGCTCATTTCAAACATTTTGCAATGTAGCTTCTTAACGAAATAAATAGGTAAAATCAAAAATCAACAACCAGAGCTGCATCAAGCTGCTCAGGAGACTTTCTTTCCACTGCTGCTAGTTCACCCTCCTTATTGCTGTTGCCCCTTAGCACTACCCGCAGTAAGAAGGAAAGTAAGAAAATGACAATGAAGAGAACCGCCACCACAATCTGTCCCCCACATCATTATGGGATTACAAAGAACAAAGCAGCTGCCCCCCCCCACCTATCCTATCAGGCATTAGGAACGTTTTAATCCACTGTCATAAACCGCTTTGGGGCTTTTAATATGAAGTGTGGCCTAAAAATGTTTTTAAATAAATAAAAATAAAAGAGCAAGTGTGTGGGCAATAGCTGCTGTTCCTCTTGGCCAGAATAAGTACAATAATGTTAAATAGATGCAAGGTAGAGAGGATAGAAAGTCTACCTGTGACATGACAGATCCAGATAGGAAGTAAAACATTGCATAACATATGGGAAGAGGAGAAGAGTCAAGGGGGAATGCAAATGCTAGATTATTCAAGCTTTGCATTGAATTTGTGGAGATGCTTGACCATGTGCTCTCCTGGACTTGACACATTAAAATAAAACTATTCTAAATAGTCCACCATGCAATAATAAAAACATGAAGTAAAAGCAGCAAGCTAGTAAACACAAGCTTCTTTTTCAGACCAGTGCATGCCATCTAAGTTGCAACACTAATCTAGCAGGGACAGAAAAAGGCCAAATCCTTAAAAGCATATAAACCAGCTGGTTCATCAACAAAAATTACATTATTTTTTTTTAAAAAACACACAATAGCATTTACATTCTGAAAACAGGCTTCATATAAATAAAAATTTCAGTCAACATCCCTGGTTTATATAAAATATAAAAACAGTAATTAGTCATAACAGACAAAATTCCAAACTGTTGTAAAGTAAAACCACAGAAAGATTACAAACCTCTCTGAACTTCTGAAGGTACAACTTCAAAGGTTCCACGTAGCTGTCAAATCCCAGAGTGGACATGGCAAAGAGAATATCCTCCCCATTTATAGTCTTCCGTTTTTCTTGATGACACCTCTCACTTGCTTCCGATGTTATAAAGCTTATGAATTCACTTACGCACTCCTGAACACATTCCTTTGCATCTTTAGCAATCTAGAATAATCAGCATCAGAATCAAACTATTTCTCGTTTCCAATCCGAATTAACCCTAATATGTACACCAGCAAAACTGCCAACAAAATAAAATGTTTTGGGCCAGTTAAATTACCCCAAACAGAATGGATTAATTGTACACATTACCTCAATTTTGAAATGTTTGACAATTTTGAATTGAGTAGTAGTTTTTTTAAAAAATAATAATAATTGAAAAACCAAAGCTGCCATTCATTTAGAGTAGCCTTCCCTAACTGTGTGTCCACAGATGTTGCTGAAGTGCAACCACCAGCCAGTATGCAGAATGGTCAGGGATGATGGGATGTAGTCCAGCAACAATTGGGGACCTAGGACTGGAATCCCTCCATGAGAGGCAGATGCAAAAGTTGTTTTGGGCAGCTGGAGATGTGGAGGATTAGAAAGCACTTGAACTTCCTGCTCTCATTGTTACATCACATCTGAAGGAGCTCTCAATATTTGGTCTTAAACCCCCCACTGAATGCAACCCAATGATTATGCCGTATTTTAAAAAATTCTATGATGAATCTAAGATTCTTACAGTACACGTGGAATGCTAGCAAAGCTCTCTTTCTGAGTTATTACCTTTCCTGTCTGAGGTATAGCATTCTTCATTATCCTTGCCACATTTGCAATTGGAAGATATATATCTTGTTCTCTAAAACTCTCTTTGGAGCCATTTGTGTCTTCATGATCATTCAGGCTATCCTCCGTATCTAAAAAAAGAGAGCATAATACACAAATATTAGCTTTATATGTTGTACCCCTTTGAAAACCTCACTTACACCTTGTTTTAGGGTTGCCATATTTTGAAGAGCAAAAAAGAAGAAGAAGACACATTTGCCAACTTTGCTATGATAACTCTCATTTTAAATACCTGTCATATATGTAGGCTATAGAAGTTCACATTCCCACCTTAAAAATGTACAAAAAAAAGTAAACATATACACTTTCTCATTCTTCAGCCTTCCTGGGTGATCCCAGCATGTCAAAATAATCTGGGCTGAAAATTGACATTTTAGGAGCACGAAGGGGGGGAAAGGGTTACATAGCTTATCACTGTATGACACATACACACACATCTAGTTCAGCATTGTTTCTACTGACCATCAGCGATTCTTCCAGGTTTCAGAGAGGGTTTGCCCCTACCAGGAGATGCCAGAAATTGAACCTGAGGCTTTCTGCATGCAAAGCATGTACTTTACCACAAAGCTATGGGTCATCCCCAAAAGAGCAGGCATATAGGACATGTCCGGCAGAAACTGGGCGTATGACAACCCTACCTTATTTGGAAAACCACCTCCCATTACAAAGCCTTTGACCATCATCAAAACTGCTGTACAGTAACTGTTAGTAAAGTTTCTCTTGCATCTTTTTTCTCCAAATGCCTACCCCTTGAAAAGGAAGAGATCATTCTACTGGTTTGACAGAGCTTATTCTCCCTCTGCTTTCTCCCACCAAACCCTTCCTCCTTTTAGTTTAGTTCTAAATGTATTTAACTGTAAAAATTTAAAAAAATTAAACATCCTTTTAGAAAATATCACATTTGCTATCACAATATGTGATCTTGTCCACTGACATACATGCTGCTTTAAAAGCAAATTAAATAAATTCATGAAGGAAAAGACTACCAACAGAAATTATTCATCATGGCTGTATGCTACCATCAAGATCAGAGGCATGATGCCTCTGAATCTCAGTTGTTGGGAAACACTTGCTGGAGAGTGCGACTGTAGTCATCTTCTGCTGTTGGGCTTCCCATGGACATGTGGATGACAAGTGTGGGAAACACGATGCTAGACTAGATAGGCTTGTAGTTGAAACCAGCAGGGTTCTTTTTATACTCTTTATGTGTTTACAGATATTACATTACAAGATCCCAGGAAACTAGATTTTTAGGACATATTGTAGATCTACAAGAGACAGAACTGGTAATCTTAAGGACTGCCACAAAATTTATTTTTAAAACTGTTTAAAATATTGTTAAAATAAAAAGATTGGTTCGGTACCAATATGAGCATTTTCTCACATTACTTGCAACACAATGCTACTCATTAAATATGTCCCACTGGGTGAAACCCAACTACCAGTAAGTCATACCAAACGTAGATCCACTGAAATCAATGGACTTAAGTATGATCAACATACTTAATGGGATATCACCCATTAGGGTTAATGGGATATTACCCATTAGGTTCCATGCGGCTTGAGCCCAAGGAAATGTGCACAGGATTGAAGCATATGGCACACAAGTACTACATGGTATACATTAATTTAATCATTGCTGAGCAATGGTCTCATATAAGAGCTATTATGAGCTGTGAATGAGTCTTATGGTACGGTCTTCTTTTACAGACTATGATACATTTTCACAGGGCTGCAGTCACGTCTCTTCTACACGTCTGCAAGCTGCAATGTGAAAAATGACAATAAGAATGGACACTGTCTTTGACCAATACATTACTTACCATCATGAGGCTGTATCACATAGTGACTACCACCAATATAGTCTCCAGCAATTCCTAACTGAGAAGCATCTGTTGTAGAACTATCACCATCCATCTGGAATAAAAGGATCCGAGTTTAGAACAGTCCACTCCACTTGACTAAGCATATTGTCCTTAAAAATCTGAGTACATATTTCTGATTAAAATACCTGAGATTTGAAAATATAAATAGTATTGCATGCCCACTACACATGATCTTTGCTGCCTAACACGCAATAGCTCATTATTCAAACTAAGCCTTCTACTGAAGACTTTTAGTGTACGTACTGTATAGCAGTACTTCTATTATTTATGAATAATATGAAGCTTTTATTATCCAAAAACACTTTATGTCTGTGAAGAAGGCAGCTACCCACAGAGAGCCAGAGGTTGAGGGGACGCAGATCATATACAAGGGCTGCAAAATACACACTGCTGAAGATTAAAGGGCTACACTTGAAAATGTTTTAATTATCTAAATAATTGAATACTTCTGAGAGATGTTACCAGTTTTATATTATGTATAATAGGGGACAATGTTTATGAAGTTACCAACAATTTTTCATTAAACAATGTTGAGTTTATTTCTGTTAAATATTAATAAGTTTGGATGACCTCTTTAATGCTTTGGCTTTGCTTCTGCATAACCATTAAGTTTAAATAAAAACTATACAGCTCGGGCTTTCTCTCAAGGATCTACCTATTATAACAGAGTGCAACTTCAGCATCCATGTTCTCCTCCTGTCTAACATGCCATTATTTAAATCTGATCCAGTGTACCACTGTTGGCAAGATGACTACCGCTATCCTAGAATCCTTGCTTTAAATCAAGTTTCATTCTCCCAACTTTTTCTGACATAAGAAAGTTAACAGCTGAGGCAAAAGCTGAAGAAAATACCTGACATAATTTACTTTAAGATTTTGTACAGAATCCAGATTTGATAGGATTTGTCATTTAGCCAAGACTGTTCTTTGGAAGAGGTAACTTACGACTCCAAATAAGAAAATGAGCTTTCATGAGTTGAAAGTGACCCTTCTTAAGTTACATGAAATAGCCCTACTGATGGATACTGTACAGAGGCCACTGCCAGCATGTCTTGTTTATAATAGAATATTAGTTAGTTATCTACAGATATCTTATATCACAATTGTCATTTGGAATGAGAACTTTCAGTATATAGTTTTCAAGCATTTGTCACTTTCAAATTATGCAATAAAACACTATGTTGTATAACTACATTAGTCAGGTAAAATAAAGCAAAATGTTCTGGCTTTCTGGAAATCATTGAGCACAAGAGCAATATGAAAACATCACACTGTGAAAATGCAACAATTTCTCTAGAAATACACAACATTCTGAAGACCTGCACTTTAGGGGATTAGTACTGATGGAAGTCACTGATTCTGCTTCTTTCTGAAAAACTACTATGAAAATAAAAGAGGCAACAAAATGAAGCTTAACCTAGACAAGACAGAGATGCTGTTAAGGGACAATTCTTCTGACCAGATGAGTGGTGGTCAACTGATTCCAAACAAAGTACCGCTTCTCCTGAAGGAACAGGTTTGTAGCTTGGGAATTCTATTACTGTCACTTGCTGCATGAGTGCTCTCTGTTTAATAGAGTGCCCTTCCCTTCCCAGCTTCAGCTGGTACCCCATCTATATCTGGACAAGGATAACCTGGCTTCAATTCTGGCACCCTCCAGATTAAAATAAGGCAACATGCTATGCATGGGACTGCCTCTGAATAGAGTTGAGAAATGGCAGATAATGAAGAATGCAGTGGCTTGACGGCTGTGGAGTCTAGACGGTCTAATCATATTACATTAATTCTGGCTAGCTTCAGTGGCAGCCAATACATCTCTGAATTTAGTTCAAAGCACTGGTTTTAACCTATAAAGAATTACATGGCATGGGACCCCAACACCCGATGGAATATCTCCTCAGACAGCAGGGGTTCAGACAAGTATGAACCCCATAGTTGTCATCTGAGCCCAGGTGCCCCACCAAAGAGAGGTGAAGAGAGTTGCAACAAGGTTGTACCTCTCCTGTTCATGGGACACGCTCCCAGTGAGGTGCCCTGGTGGAGACGTTAATATATTTATGGCACCAGGGCAATACCTTCCTTTCCTCTGAGACATTTGGTGAGTTGATTATATAATTAATTTTCTTTTTTTATTTTCTTAAAAAATAATAATTCTCTACTGATAACTGGCTATTGTGCCAGTTATGCTATAGATATTTGGTGTGGTGTTTTTTTAGCATTGTTTTCTTAAATTGTGTTCTATTATTTTGTTTCATTTGTATGTTTTATGGTGTGTGTTATACTGTTTATAAGTCACCTTGAGACTATTTCAGTAGGTGTACAACAAACCAACCAACCAACCAACCAACCAACCAGTAATTAATCCTACTTCAACATTTTCCTGTTTTGGAATTTCCAACCATCAGTTCAATAACCAATCTAACTACAGGACAATTCCATACTAAATATACACAAGGACATCTCACCAAATTTTCAAGTGAATGTTGCTGTTAAGAAAATTAAACCCAAGTTGGGCACAGTTGCAGGATTTTAATGAGCACGGTTAATTCTAGTGCAGCTACTCAGCACATAGTACTAGAACGTATCAGATTGCCTTCAGGCTAGTTAAGGCCATGCTGAAATCAAGAAGACTGCTGCAAGAAGAGGCCTTTAACCTTATACAATAATACTTTTTTATTCAGAAAAGTTTTTGCACTCATTCTATATATTAACACCTTTCTCTAAGTGGCAATCTTTATGTAGCCAAAATGGCACCATCCACAAGAGGGAGGTGCCAGCAGGCATGGTGGGACAAAAATTGCAGTACGAAAAATCTTTAGGGGGGTGGGAAATCCCAACAGCGTTTAAAAACAACAACATGATGAGTGTCTGCTGGGGAGAGAAGATGGAAAAGGGGGGGGGGGGGAAGAAGCCTGAATAGGTGGTAGAGCGCATGGCTGGCTAGCACCATGACACTGTATAAACTGTTCAATGTACTCTTTTCTATGTATTTTACTGCTTGCGGTATCTGTCATTCTGCTGGTAGAGTTGTGCATACAAGTTCGCACAAGCAGACAAAGGCAACCAGTACAAGATCTGTTCTGTCAACCTGTCTTGTTCCTGCATGAGAATTCCATGTCAGCATGGAATTGTCATACAGCATCTTGCGGGATACCTAGAGTTTGTTTACAGAAGGCCTAAGCTAATGCTATTCAGTGTTGGTAGGCAACCCCAGGAAATCAACAGATCACATACACTTTGTATACAGGGAATATTCATTCTAGAATTTTGCTGGGTGCTTTTTAAAGCCTTTATATACCTAAAAGGAGAAACACAAACTGCCCTAACAAAAGAGTAAGTCTTCAAAATAGGTTAGTTCACTTGGGCTTGTTTTTCCACCTTCACAGACTTTTTGACTAGACAGATAAAACAAATGGAGAAACCAGTTATGGTATGCAAAACGGAACAGAGTTCTATGACTGAGTTATGTTTCGAAAAAATAAATAAATCACAGAACTGATGCCAACCAGCTAGTTTGTACTCTTAGGATTCACACAAACAATTCAAATCTGATGGGTACATTCACACTAGGCAGGTGGGGCCAGGGACAAGTCTGAGGATTGAACAATTCCAGTAGCTGTGTAAATGGACTCTATAAAACAGTGTTCTCTGATTTCCACAAACACATTCCTAACATGTGTGGTGGCTTGAAGGTAGCTATGATCCAGTGACAAGGAGACTTCACAAGGAAAGGGACTGGGGGAGGATGGAAAAAGAAGCTCGAGTGTGTAAGACAAAAGACAAACCTCCCATAACAAGACAGAAGTAACTGGTAACGTTTGAACATATGGAAGCTAGGAAAATGACACCCCCACCCTCGGCTAAATGGCACCCCAGAGCCACAAACCCACCCACCTTTGGGGTTCACACGCGTTGCGAGCAGGACTTAGCGAGACAAAAACAGCAGCTTCTCTTAGCGTGCAGAGCGCTTTTTGACAGCTTCGTTTCTCCGCCTCCCCAACCAAAGCCACTCTCGAGACCGCGAAAGGCGGCCATGTGCAAGGGCTAGGCGGGGAGGGGGGGGGAGATAACCATGGGGGGGGGGGAGCGACGACTGTGTGGGGTGTGTGCGTGTGTGTGGCAAGAGACTTCCAGACCATCGCCAACGTGGTGGCAAGGGGAGCCACCGACCCCTTCGCCGCCCCATTCCCACTTCAGTGAACCTCCAAAAATAAAATTAAAAAAATGGTGGGAGGCGGGTGGGTGGTGGTGGTGGGGAGCAACAGAAGAGCGAGAAGCAGACAAAAGCCCTTGTGCACAAATAGACCCAACTCCACCCCAGGAGGAGAAAAGGAGCAGGGAGAGCGGAGAAAGGGAGGGAGAGAAAAGAAGGGCGGCCTCCACGAGGGAACAGAAGAAGAGGCGCCTATTAAAAATAAAACTGGCTCGGGCCGCGCGCTTGGCCGAGAGAGGGGTGGTCGGTGCTCAACCTCGGGGGTCCCCTCCGACTCCCAGGTTGGGAAAGCGGGAGAGGAGAGGGAAGGCGCCTCGGGAGGGCTATTGACTCGGGCGGCAAACGCGGCTCCTTTCGGCACACACACAACCTCCCCCCCCCCCACCCCGCGTGCGGTGACACGCTCCTCCCGCCGCCGCCGCCGCTCCTCTTCCAGGGGTCAGCTCCTGTCACAACAGCCCGTCTCACTTCAGGGGCCTCGGCCAACGGCCCCCGCTCGCTTTCCCCTCTCCAGGCCCCGAGCAACGGCCGCCGGAGCCTCCGCTCCGCCGCGGCGGCAGTACAAAGACACGGGCGGGCGGGCGGGCCCGGGCCGCGGTCTTTCTTCCTTCCTTCCTTCCCCCCCGGTTCCTCCTCCTCCTCCTCCTCTCTGTCTGTCTGCCTGTCTCTCTCTCTCGCTTTCTCCTTCTCCCCGCACTTCCTGGTCCCCTCAGCGACGGCGCGGCGGCAACGCCGGAGCCCGGGGAGGGAGACGGACATTTCATTCGAGCCTGCAGTGAAACCGGTTACCAATCATTGGCCGGAGCCAGGCACAAACCTCCAGTGCGGCCCTGGTTGGCTCCCTCCGCAAATCGGCTGTTTGGTTGGACAGAAAATGGCTGCGAAGGAACCAGTCCCAGCGCGGAGCACCGCTTCCCGGAGCCGGCCTGCCCTCCCTCCGCGCCGCCTCCTCCTCGCCAGCCGCCGCCCCCTCCCTTCGCGGGAGGGCTCTTCCCGCGATGGGGCGGCCCTCCCGCCGCTGGCCGGATCCTTCTCTCCCCCCTCCCTCCTCCTCCTCCTCCTCCTGCTGCTTTCAAACAGCTGCGCGCCTAGAAATAAATAAACTATCAAACAAACAACCCGACGGTCACAAGCGGTGACGGCGGCGCGCTCTCGCACACGCTCGTCTGAAGAGTCCTGTTTCCCTGTCAGAACTCAAGGCCGGCTCAAGATATTTGGGCACCTGAGGCGGACAACCTGCCCAACCAAATGGCGTCTCCCCCATCCCCGTCAGGGACAAAAGAATTGCCATGTGTCCTCTTTTTTTTTTTACCAGGGCACGTCTTCTTTTTCAGGGGTAAATTCAGTGCCAGATTTATGTATAAGCTAAACAAGCTATAGCTTAGGGCCCCACTCTCTTGCCCCCCCCAAAAAAAATTTAAGAAAAACATTTCCAAGATATAAGATAAAAAACAAATAAAACAAAACCTACATACAGCAACAGTGTTTGGTGTTGTTTAGGCTCCTATGATGTCGCCTGCTAGCCTGCTCCCTAAAATATCACTGGTTTGCTCATTTCTATATATAGGGTGCCTACATTATGCATGGACTTGTTGCATGGCAGCATGTTCAAATGGCTTTAGATACCTATTAGGTCCATAAATTACCATATACCAAATATTCAACACAAAAAAAAAAAACATTGAAAATTTGTTGTTGACAAAGGACAGCTGGACATATAAAGGGCCCCATTACCTTCAGTAGATTAGGGCCTCATCAAACCTAAATCCGGCCCTGTGTCCACATATAGAAGCCAACATAAAGTAGGAGTATTTAAAATGAGAGTCTTCATGTGGCAGCCTTAAGGTTGAGGAAATGGAGGGGAGAAAGAAGATACGATATGGGGAGATCTGCCGCCTTGTGGTGGCACCTCGAAAGTCTTATCGGCTTTGGAGGGCTTTGACTGGGCAAATTCATGGAAGACAACACTATCAATGGCTAGTAGCACAGGGGTGCCAACTTGAATGAAATATTGGGGGGCGGGCCCTCCGCCATGCATAATCAATCACATGACATGGTGCACACACAGTTTTTGAATGCAATGCCCATCAACCTGGGGGGGGGCAGTCCCCTCAACTATTTAATGTGGGGCCAAAGGGACCTTGGGCCCTAGGAGTTGGCTCCTATGCTAGCAGAGGTGTAGCGCTGCCACCCCACTTGTGCCCTTGGCAAGGAGATGGATTGATGTGGAGAGGCACAGTTTTTGTGGAGGGACCAACCTTGCCTTGCCAACCCCTAGGTATGCTAACGGCCGCAATGGCTATATACTGCCTCCATGGTCTGTGTCCATAATGCTTCTGAATACCAGCTGCTGGAAACTGCAATGGTGCTTTTCTTGGTCAGATCCTGCTTGTGGGTCTCCCACAGGAATCAGTTGGCCACCGAGAACAGGGTGCTGGATTAGATGGGTCATTGGCCCGATCCGGCAGGCTCTTCTTATGTTCTTGCCCCAAAATGTGCTGGGGGGGGGGGGCTTATGAGCCCTTGGGCAGGAAGGGAGAATCATCAAAATACTTATCTCCCTTCAGCATTTGATTGGGGTGGGGTGGGGTGGAGTGGGGCTTAGATGGAGACGATGGATTCACTTGATTGTGTTATCACTTATTATTAGTGCTATTGTGAAGTTACTGTGCTTATTTTGCACATGTTTAAGCTGTAATTGAATTGCTGCAGACTACGTTTTGCAATCACTTGCCTCTTCAATCTCATTATTTAGAGATTTTTAAAATCTTCTATACCACGGTGGTACAGCCTGTGGCCTGTGGCCCACATGCAGCCCGCAGGAAGCCTTTTTTGGAGACCCTTGGCAACATTCCAGAAAGGAGATCTTAAAACCTTAATAAATAAATCTGTCATGCATTGTTAATGAATATGCATACATCTGTTTGTGTATTAAAGTTGTTTAATAATTAAATATCCTAACTGTATTTAAATATATTTATTTAATTAAACATGAATTGTGTATATTAAATAATATTAAATAGATTGTGAATACTTATTTTACACTATGGAAATCTAATTCAGTTTGGCCTGTAGGTTCTGTGTTGAAGTACTCTGGAGGCCCACTTGGTATTAAAAGTTGGATTGTCCTATTCTATCCCCATTTGTTTCATTGGAAGCAATTCATAAATGAAGTAAATACAGACATACCAGCCAACACTTTATGCACCTGATTACAACATATACTGTTGTAAGCAAAAATCAGAGAGATTCCATTCTGAGGCGATCATGCAGAGAATGCATGCTTAAGACATAAACAAAGATTAATTAGCTGCTGACCAGACCAACATGAAATAATTAAGATCAAAAATACATTGAAAAGGGGATAGAATCAAATAATTGTTGGAAGGGACCCCGAGGGTCATCTATCCCAACCCCTTGCAATGCAGGAATCCTGCCCACAGCAGTTCATGGAACAAAGAAGAGTGATTTGTGTCTGTATCTGCCTGGCTTTGAGAAAGTGCCTAAGGCAGTTTGTGGACTGGTGATATTTTTTTTTTTTAATCTGCTTGCCTGCAGCAGTATTCCTTGACTCATTTGTAAAGTGGTACAAAGGTGTTCTTTAATTTGCCATGAGAGTCTAGCATTTTAAGTAGTTTTCCTGATTCCTAGCTCTGTGCCTTTCATACTTGAGTAAGAAATAAAATTTTGTTTTGGTTGATTAAGCCAGTCATGGTGGCAGATTAGATAGACTCAGCTGGCAACAAACCCTGGGTGGGTATTTTCCCCACAACAATATGTAACCGATCATTATGCTTTGCAGGACAGAGCTGTAAAAGATAGGTGTTTAATGTGCATAAAATGCTGTTTGCATGCACTGTGTATGAAACTTATTGGATGTTTGCATTTTCAGAATGATTGTTTTGCAGAAAACTGCAACAAGTACCAAAAAGTGCTTTTGCAGTTAAAGCTGCAGTTTTTGTGAGTGTTTTTGTTAATGGATTGTTCATCCCCAGAAGTAGTGGGTGAGTCTCAGAAGCTGCCAGCATATTGAAGAAACAACTAGCTTATCTGATTCTCTCTCTGGACCAGAGAGAGAATAGTTATTGGCCTATATCAGCAAGTAAGAACTTTAAGAAAACTGGACTGCATTGCTGGTCGTTTTTGCTGGTTGTTTAAGAGCAATGTGTCAATTTGTACATTTTGTAACAAGTTTAAAGACAGTTTGAAGTGAAATTTTGGAACTCTTTCTTGGTATGGAGAGCTTATTGGTTCATACTGTGCCCATGGTCCAAATCAGGGAATTCCACTCACATAACTCTAACGAGGGCATCTTGCAGATGCCATCCTCAGAGGAGGTCCATTCTGCATGATCTTGGAACTGGGCTTTCAAGATGGATGCTGGTTGCTGTAAAAAGGTAAAAGGTAAAGGAACCTTGGACAGTTAATTCCAGTCAAAGGCGACTATGGGGTTGCGGCACTCATCCCACTTCAGGCCAAGGGAGCCGGCATTTGTCTGCAGACAGCTTTCTGGGTCATGTGGACAGCATGACTAAACCATTTATGGGACACCATGACAGAAGCCAGAGCGCACAGAAACGCCGTTTACCTTCCCACCGCAGTGGTACCTGTTTATCTACTTGCACTGGTGTGCTTTCAAACTGCTAGGTTGGCAGAAGCTGGGACAGAGTGACAAGAGCTCACCCTGTCATGCTGATTTGAACCGTCAACCTTCTGATCGGCAAGCCCAAGAGGCTCAGTGGTTTAGACCACTAACCACCATAAAGAAAAAAGAATAACAAAGCTCAATGAAGACCAGATATAATCTAAAACATCCTGATCTGTTTGTGGGAAGTTTGCACAACTTCTTTTTAGTCATTTGTTGATCCCATTTTTAAAATGTATTTCCTCATCACTTCTCAAACCACAAGAAGTTAGGCTTGTTAGTTTAACGGAATTTGTTGTGCTGGGGTGACAGAGCTCCTTTTAATGCGCTCCGCGCTTCAAAATGAGGAAACCTAAAGTTCTGGTTTGCAGCTGAATCCCTCCCACAAAACACCGAGAGTCTGGAGCAAATTCCCCTTGACAAAATAGTAGCACGAGCTGCTTAGGCCAGCAGGGGTCGCGCCTTCCCTTCCCTAGTCCGGGATTTCATTCATTTGTTTGGCATCCGATTGCCATCGCAACCGGCACGATGGCAGAGAAGGCGCGGTAGCTCCTTCTTGCCAGCGCGAAACTCCCGAAAGGCTGCAAGGCTGCAGCGACCCCGCTTCCCTCGGACGCTCCGTTCCTGCTGCTCGCACGAAGGGAGAGACGAGAGAGAGACCTCAATACGCGCCCCGCCAGCTGCGCCCGCTGGGTTCCCGGCGGCGTTTGCGCCCAACGGCCAGCAGGGGGCGCTGCGAGTGCTGGGGCGTCATGGGCAGCTCCGTGAGGAAGGGCAAAGTGGTTCGCCAGGCGCCCACGGGCACCGCCAGCCGCGACCCCAGGGCAAAAGCCCCGCCCGCCCCAGGTGGGTAAAGCCTAGACTTCTTCTTGCTCTTCGGAGTGACGGAAGGGATATTCCGGGTTCACTTAGCATCCTTTCCCATTTAGATTTTTTATTGGTTATCATTTTACTAATATTTTATTGGTTAGCGTGGGTGTGTTTTGTTGGCATTCAACTTCATTCATTTTTTGGACCTCTTTATTTCTGTTTCAGTAATATTGTTTATTTTTTGGACATCGTCCACCACTTAAGAGATTTTTTTAAAAGCTGTTAATCAGCTCATTAATTTATGTATTTTTTAAAAAAAATATTGTCCTAAAGGACTGGGTGCAACATAAAAAGTTATTTTCCTCCTTCCCCGTCCCCTTTTTACCTTCTGCAGCAACCCCATGAGGCAAAGTGAGAGAGAGAAAGAGTGAGCCCAAAGAAGTCGCCCATTGAAAGACTTGGGGCTGATAAACCAAAGCAGTGCTTCACTTAGGTTTGTGGCTTGTTTTGCAGACCACAGGCATTTGCCAAACCGGTGCCTTCCACATGTTTTGGGGGACAAACCCCATCAGCCCCCGTAAGCATGTGATGGCTAGGGCTGAGGGGTGTTGTGAGCCTGGATAGTTCAGTTTGGTTAGAGCAGGATGCTGATAAGTCTAAGGTTGCAGGTTTGATCATGTTGCGGTCCTGTCTCTTTCTCTGCCTTTAGATGTGGTATTTGTTTTGTGACAAGTGCCCATGTTATCCTGCCTGGATAGCTCAGTTGATTACAGTGTGGTGCTGATAACACCAAGATTGCAGGTTCAATCCCTGTATGGGACAGCTGCATATTCCTGCATTGCAGGGGGTTGGACCAGATAATCCTCAGGGTCCCTTACAACTCTATAATTCTAGGATTTGGAGCACATGAAGTTGGTAATACCTCTGGTTATGTACTTAATTTGTTCTGGAGGTCCGTTCTTAACCTGAAACTGTTCTTAACTTTAAGCACCACTTTAGCTAATGGGGCCTCCTGCTGCCGTAGCGCTGCCAGAACATGATTTCTGTTCTCATCCTGAAGCAAAGTTCTTAATCCGAGGTACTATTTCTGGGTTAGCGGAGTCTGTAACTTGAAGCGTATGTAACCTGAAGCGTATGTAACCCGTGGTACCACTGTAGTGCATTTGTAGTGCAATCGCACATAAGTTTACTTAGGAATAAGACCCAGTTCCTCCAGAAGGGCACCTGCCTGCTTGTTTGTTTGTTTGTTTGTTTGGTAAAGCACTTTTAATACTGCTGTGGAGTTTTTACTATTTATTTTAATAGATTTGTTTGCATATTGTTTTAATTCTGTTATAGTTTAATTACTTTTTAAGTGATTTTCATGTACAATCACTATTATCTTTTATATGGTTTTAGCTTTTGTGTTTTATCTGTGTTGTTTTAATTTGTGTAAGCTGCCTTGAGTTTCAGTCTGGGGAAAAGGCAGGATATAAATAAATATCATAATCATAATTGTGTTGTTATCACTTCCTAATCCTTACAACCACCCTATGAGGTAGGCCAGTTTTATTAGCTTTATAATGTAGATAGACAGCTGAGGGAAGAGAGCGGACTCAGCTATACAGCTGCAAATACAACTTTTAAGTGTGTTGTAAAGTGCATTATAAGGGACGCGGGTGGCGCTGTGGGTTAAACCACAGAGCCTAGGACTTGCTGATCAGAAGGTCGGCGGTTCGAATCCCCGCAACGGGGTGAGCTCCTGTTGCTCGGTCCCTGCTCCTGCCAACCTAGCAGTTCGAAAGCACGTCAAAGTGCAAGTAGATAAATAGGTACTGCTCCAACGGGAAGGTAAATGGTGTTTCCGTGCGCTGCTCTGGTTCACCAGAAGCGGCCTAGTCATGCTGGCCACATGACCCGGAAGCTGGACGCCGGCTCCCTTGGCCAATAAAGTGAGATGAGCACCGCAGCCCCAGAGTCGGACCTAATGGTCAGGGGTCCCTTTACCTTTAAAGTGCATTATACAAATGTGACACTAGATGGCGATGGTGAGCTATGGCAAATTCAATATATTTTTCAAAACTTTTTTTAAAAAAGCATTTTCACAACTTTTTTTATATGTGTCTAGATTCCACCAGGGATTTGTGAACTAAAGGCAGAGATGAGTGTTGACCTCAGCCTCTCTAAACCCCATTAAGATTTCTCAGTGGCATGATAGGCTGGAATTCAAGAGGTGCAGTTCTCCAGCATTCAAGCACCATAGCACAAAAAGCTTTACTTGCAAACTTCCAATAGCATGCAACATAGGAAACTTGGCAGTGAAAACCAAAAACCAAAAAAGGGTGTTGATTTGTGCTTATTACATGTAGGTGAAATACATGGTTTGATAGTGTGGGGCTGGTTGAGAGGCAGTGAGTGTCTCAGTCTCACCAAGTGAGCTTCAAGGTGGAAGAGGCGTGGAGATGGAACATTGCTCAGTGGAAGAGTAACCAGGTTCAGTTGCTGCCATCTCCTGTTAAAAGGAACAGCCTAGCAGGAGGTGGACATCCATTGCCAGTCAGATTAGACAATGCTGGGCTAGATTCCATTCACCCTCTTCCATCCAAACCTGAAATCTTATGATATGGCTGCATTTGCATGTACTGTAATGCTAAGTTTATAGGCCTAAACTAGGGTTAGTAGAACTGAAGTTCAGGAGTGAGGAATTTGTGGCCTTCCAGGTGTTGTTGGACTACAGTTCCCCTCACCTCTCAGCACTGGCCATGCGGGTGGAATTTGGAGTCCAACAACATCTGGGGGGGGGAGCTTCCCCATCCCTGACTTAGTTGGTATATTCCAGCTGTCAACTGCAACTATGAAAACATTCACAGCTCTGCAGTCCAGGGTTCCTAGGTTTGCTCTATTTGCAAAGTTTGCAGTGCCATTGAACTCAAGGAAATAGGTGCTTTGGGTCTTTTGAGACCTATTCCTTATGGAGAATTATATTCTGCAAAGCAAGCACAGACCAAAGCACAGTGGATTCAGGATTGCAGCTATAGCCTTCAAAGTGCCTTGCAAGTGCTAATTAACCCATCCCTTCATTCTATAAATAGGTAGGAAATGCTTTGATGGGGTAGCACAAGAATCCAGAAGTCTGTGAAAGTAAATGTGGAAATATTAAGAGCAGCAATATATATCAAAAGGACCTCTTCACTATCTTTTGACTTTATTTTCTCTCTCTCTCTCTCTCTCTCTCTCTCTCTCTCTCTCTCGTGCTTTCCATTGAAAGCTTTTTGTGGGACCGGGATATATATTATTTATTCGTGCATAATATTTATATACTCTGTTTAGTATGCAGATTCCCTAGGCGGGTCACATAAAAGATAGTTAAGATCATTAATGGGAGAAAAGGAAAAATCTATATCACATTACAAACAAGAATATGAAGAAATCTATCAATTAAAAATAGGGAAACTGCCAATAAAACATTCAGTAAAACTCAATGAAAGAACAAAACAAGGAGATGAGATGAAGGTTACAAACCACTGGAAGACCAGCCAGATAGATGGATCTTCAGGAGGCTTTTACAATTTGCCACTGCTTCCGCCTCACAAACAGTACATGGGAGGGAGTTCTAGATGTCGGTGCCACAACCAAGAAGGCCATGTTGGCTGGGGCTGATGGGAATTGCAGCTCAACACACCTGGAGAACACCATGGTGGTGGAAACTGCTTAAAGCATTACTCTGTGTTGTCATAAACCCAATCTTCTGGTTTGGGGTTAAAAGCCTGTGGGGGAAAATTCATCTGTCAGTATATCTATAAGAGCATTAGTTCAATTTGCATCAGGAATATTTACCATAAAACAACAGGATTCCCACACAGCATTACAACAGAGCAGGAACTGGGAACCTCTGACCCTGTGGATACTATTGGACTACAATTCCTATCATCCTCAGCCAGCATAGCCAACGGTCAAGAATGATGGGAGTTCTAGTCCAAAACTACCTGAACAGCCGCAGGTTCCCTAGCCTTGCAATAGAGGCAACTCTGCAATTAGTGGTTTGTGGGCTGTGAGGCTTCATGAGACATGACATGACAGTTTAATGAACAAATGGGCAGGGATGTGGGGCGGGAAATTTCCCAGGTTGTTAATTTTTTTTTGGGGGGGGGTGTGAATCTGTTTCATAAGTTCATTAGTAACAATGAGCGGATGCCAACTGCAAACAGAGGATTAGGCAAGCTTTACAATTTCAAAGCGCTTAACTTTGTTTACTAAATATGAGTAGAACAAGACATGCAGAATTAGATCACTCTCCAAGGCATCAGTCAATTTTCTAATGTAAGCTGGAAAAAATGCTATGCAAATTATGCTAATCTGCATAGGACACCCCCCCCCCAGAACATTGTCCAGAAAATCTACAATACTGCAGGCACTGCAGGTGGGGAAAGGATAAACAGTATATAAACTACTGGGGATGGAAGGAACCTGGACATGGTCTAAGAAGATCAGCTGTTTTCATGGGGCTATACAGAGGCATCTGTTGTACATAAGACCTCATTCTCTGGGCTGACTTCACTTCTCTTCCACCTGCCTACTGGATGTGTGGGACAATAACTGGATAAATATCTATCCATTTGGTCACAACAGGAAAGTTGGTGTGGGCTTCTTCTGCTCCCAGAGAGTCTGTTGGTGTTAAAACTCTGGCAGAAGCTGAACTGAATGCTCACTCCCTGCTGGGGGAGCACATTATATTACCCTGAATACAAACACACGGGGACTCTTGAGTATAGCTACGTACATTTATTGCAGGAAATCTGCACTTGATAGAAGACCCAAGTTTTGTCCAGCTACGAGGACAGATCCGCACAATGCACAAGAACCTCCAACACACATTTAAAGCACATGACCACCTGCCCAAAAAGAGTGCTGGGAATTGTAGCTCTTTAAGGGGGAAACTACAGTTCCCAGATTCTTTGGGGGAAGTTGCCCTGAAAGGTGGAGATGCTAAACACCAAGAGTCAGCCCCTGAATTTCCCTTTTAGTGCTAGAGCAGGACTGTAGCTTTAGTACTAAAATTCACCTAGAACTGGCATAGATGTGCAAGAGGCTATCTACCCACACATTCCTAACATCTTAGCCTCCCTAAGGGAGGAGTGTGACCTGTGATGCTCATCTAGATTACAGGGTATGACAAGCAGAAAGCAGGAAAGGCCAGGGGGCACCGCACCAAAGCTGCCTATAGGAAAACAACAGAGCTGACTCAAAACAGGCAGGCTACCATGCTGTTCACATACAGATGTGGAGCAGGTGGAAAAATCTGGCCACAGATCTGGCCTGGAGGATAATAGGCATGTGGTTGTGGCATGGAAGACCCGGCAGTCAAATAGGTTGTTCTGTGCCTTAGAAGAGGCACAGAACAACCTATTCCCTCCAACCTTCCAGAAGGTGCTGGACTCCAGCTCCCAGCAAGCATGGCCAGTTTATTTACATGACTATCCCTCTTTTCCTCCAGAAAGTTGAAGATGGCAGGCATGGCCCTCCCTCACCACATTTCATCCTCACAGGAACCCTGTGAGGTAGGCTAGTCTGAGAGGCAGTGACTGGCCCAAGGTCACCAGGTGGGCAAAGATTTGAACCCTGGCTTCTCACCACTGCACCATATTGGCATTGACCATGGTTAGTGGTCAGGGGGTGTGTGAGCAATATCCAGTAACATTTGGAGGGCTACAGATTCCCCAGTCCCTGCCTTAGAACTTTGCCACTGGTCCTTCCCACCTGACTTCCAGTTTCTGCTCATATTAGCTGGAAGCTGTTCTTTATAAGTGATAAATAAGAGTTGATTTATTAGCGAAGGCAGCTGGAAAGGTATTCTTTTGTTCTAATTCAAAACATTGCAATATGGATGCTGTCAAGAAACCTGTTGCACTGAGAACATTCAGCCTTCCCAAGAGCAGAAAATACCCCAAACTCACACTCTGTGTGTGTGTGTGTGTGTGTGTGTGTGTGTGTGTGGATGGAGCAGGGCTTAAGACAGTAGCAGGGTCTCTGTGTTAGCTCAGTTAAGAGCACAGTAAGGTTGCAATTAGAGATGCTTTAACGTTAAACGAAAGTGATCTCGACATGCCTCTACAGCTCATATTGAACACTGACGTCAGCCACAGACTACTTGAAATCTAGGTGCCGCCTTGCATGTTATGCTTGGGGTGATTGCGTTGAAGGCCAGACCCATAGGTTAAGGGGGAAATCCTTGTTCAGAACCCTTGGGGCATAAAAAATATGTCAAGCAGCTGTAGGAGACCATGAAATTGATCAGAGCTGCAAAGCTGGGAAAGGGAAGAGAGGTCAGTCTCTTACTCTGACAACCTTGTGCCCTCCAGATGTTTTAGACCACAACTGCCACGGGTTTCCTGTGTGGTGTGTGTAGCTAAGCTATAAGAACCATCTAATCTGGTTTTTAAGAGCTCAGATCTCTTAGCTATATCCACACTCATAATCTGAAAGGTACATTTTGCTGCTGTGAATGCCATGCAATTTCCCTGTGGGTACGATGGCCGAAATCAATAGGAACATAGGAAGCTGCCTTATCTAGCTCAGTATTGCCTCTGCACTGACTCGTCAGGATTCAGGCAGGGTTTTCTCCTAGCCCTACCTGGAGAAACCGAGGATTGAATCTGGAACCTTCTAGATGCAAAGCAGATGTTCCGCCATTAAGAGATGGCCCTTTCCCCCAGCTTGAGCTGCCCATGTGAGTAGCCCCGTTCTGTAAGCTACAAGGTAAGGTTAATGTGCAAAAGAGAATTAAACTGGATCTCATCCACGCAACTGTTGGGCAGCTATTCTTTTTAACTGCTCTTGGCCACAGGCAGCAAAACAGATGATGTGAAAATTGCCTGCTTCAGAAGCAAGGCTTGGTTCTTCCGTTGTGTTGACAGTAGTCTTGCGCTCATTGCACAGAGTGAAGCTGAAAGAGTCAAGTAGTTCTGGGGCATGTGCAGAATGCCGGCTGAACTACGATTCTTAGTAACAACAACAAAAAGTGGAAATATGTGTGAGCCAGCGTGGTGTAGTGGTTAAGAGCGTAGTCTCATAATCTGGTGAACCAGGTTCACTTCCCTGTTCCTCCACATGCAGTTGCTGGCTGGGTGACCTTGGGCTAGTCACACTTCTCTGAAGTCTCTCAGCCTCACTTGCCTCACAGAGTGTTTGTTGTGGGGGAGGAAGGGAAAGGAGATGGTTAGCTGATTCGAGACTCCTTAAAGGGAGTGAAAGGCGGGATATCAAATCCAAACTCCTCCTCCTCCTCCTCCTCCTCCTCCTCCTCCTCTTCTTCTTCTACATTGCCATGTTCTATAATTTGCAAATGACCTTTGGAACTTAATTTACCCTGAAATGCAGTATTAAAATCCATTAAGTAAATAAATGTGGTATGATCACTATGGACAGTTACTTTTACTGAACAAAATCTAGTTGTAATTTGTCAGCGCTGACAACGAGGAAGAAGAGGTCTCCTTTATGTTACTGAGTGCTTAGACCAACATTTTTGTTGTTTAGTCGTTTAGTCGTGTCCGACTCTTCGTGACCCCATGGACCAGAGCACGCCAGGCACTCCTGTCTTCTACACCAACATACCTCCTATGAAAAACATGTGCTGCACGACCTCCTTTTATAATAGCAGAGGGCAGCCAAATGCTTTTGAAGGCTCGTGACTTATTGCTGTGTATGCCTAAAGGGCAGGAATGGAAAATGTTGGCTAAGCAGCTGGTTGCGCTTGAAAATAACTTTTGGGTCATTATTTTAATGGCGACAACCTGACAAATTTGGACTGATGACACTTAATGGCATAAAAAATGTGTACAACTATGAAGGAAATGGAAGTGATGACTGGCCCTTGTCCTGATGCCCCATCCACTAGGTGTTAGGGAAGAAGGTCAAATGTGCATTGGTATATAGATGCTCTCTTATGATGACAAAAGACAAGGGAATGAGAATATTGAAAAGAAGGGGGCAGAATGCGGCTGTAGAGGTCGTCTTAAAAAAGTGTCGGCTTCAGAAGGTGTTGAAATTCTAGGCAGATTCTCATGATGAAACTGATACACGGATTGAGCTGTTACTCATTGCACTTGGTGATTGTCTGATTGTCCGACTGTGGCCCCAGCTACCATTGACCATATCTTGGAATGTCACTTTGGGCTGTGTACACCTTGCCCACTTCCTCTGACTCCAGCATACTCCTGCCACTGGTGCCTGAAGCCAAGTACATATGACGTTAGCCACAACCCACATATAGCCTGTAGTTTCTTGAGAAACACTGCCATTTCCTCAAACCCAGCTTCCGTCCAGTTTATAAGCTGTGGTTGAGTTGCGGTGTGTGTGCATTTGAGACATCTATTGTGCATGCACAGATGACAGCGCATGTGTGGACGACAGATGCAGTGAGTTTCAGGAAGCAGGGAAGAGTTACTAACATAGGGAAATGAATCTGGTAATACATCAGGTGAAGACATCTCTGCACCCTCTCTAGAGTGTAAAGCAGCATGCAAATGTGACTTTTAATAGACAGCAGGGGAAACCACTTTGCTGTGTTTTAAGGCACGAATGTGAACATAGCCTGAGTCACAGGAACTGGTTGTAGGGACAGGTTCAAATGCAATTCAACAATTCTATTATTCCAGAAAGTTATGGTTCTCTGTAGTGGATTTTCTGCATCAGCAGGGTGTTGGACCAAATGGCTTTTGAGGTCCAGCCAATGCTTTGATTCTCTTCTCAGCTAATGAATAAGAGTGGAGCTTACAAGCTTTGACTTTTGTTCTGTTCACATGGCACAAAAATGATGCCTTTTTAAAGAACAGATCAAAGTCCATTGAGTTCAACACTCTGTGAAAGAAATTCCAATAAGCAGTGGAGTATTTGAAGAAACGTAACAATAGTCCGGTTAACGCACAAGTAGGATTTGAACCGCAACCAGCAGTAAAACAATTTAGATACAGTATTAAGTTAGGATGAAGAGGGAAGTTAGGTATAATATGCAGCAAGATAAGGGGAAACAAGGAAACCACGGAGGGGTGGAGAGGAAGTTCACATTTCTTACAAATATTGGGGGAAACCAAATATTTTGAAACTTTTGAAAATCAAAATAAAATTGTAAAAAGAAGAGAGAGCAAAAATTCAGGCAGCAGATAGTAGGAAAGGCTCCTCCCTCCTGATGTTTCAGACTGCAACTCCTATCAAGCGTGCTGGCTGGGGCTGAAGGGAGTTGTAATCCAAAACATTTGGAGGGCACCAGGTTGGGGAAGACTGGGGTAGATAATACTGTGCTAGATGGACTCAGGAAGCTGCCTTATACGGAACCAGACCATTGGTCCATCCATCTCAGTACTGTTTACACTGATTGGCAGCAGTTCTCTAGGGTTTCAGGCAGGGGACATTCCCAGCCTTACTTGGAAAGATCAGGGATTGAACCCGAGGCCTTTTGCATACAGAGCAGAAGCTCCACCACTGAGCTGCGGCCCTTCCCCAAATGGCCTGGCCTGCTAGGAGGCGGCTGTTCTGCTGCTAGGCTTGGGTAATTTGCAAGTGTCTTGTGGTTAAAACCCAATTTATTTAGTTGGGCAAAAACATCTCTATTAACTTTAATTGAAGCTGAGCAACTCCATCCCTGGACACATGACGGAAACTAGACTGTAATCATTTACAGTACAAGGCAAAAGAAGCAGAGATTAGTGATGCTGAAGAGCTCACCTGACTATGATTAATGGGGCTTTCGGACATCTAAGTCATATGGTGGGGTTTGTGGTCACCCTAAGGGAAACATGACACCTTCTTAAACCTGACATCGTTTTGTCACCAACACACACTACAATGTCCGTTCTTGTCCTTCTCTGGCAGGCATAGTCTGTGAGGAAGACCCATGTCTCACACACAAAACAATGGTAGGGGAAGTCAAGTCATACAAGCCAGGATTAGGCACAAATAATCCTTCTACGTCCAAAATGTTTCCAGGGGTCAGCAACAGAGGAGAGCCACTCCAGGCAAGGAAAATCACAGTGTCTCATTTTAGGTTAGGAAGTACAGGCTGTATTGTTATTTATTTATTTTCAACCATTTATATACTGTTTAATTATAATACCCTCTGAGTAGCGTACAGGAGGAACCGAATGCAATGAAACTGAAAGTGAGTTAAAACGATAAAAACAGAATTCAGTTAAAATGCCTGCTGGTGTAAGAAAAAGCCTTCTGCAGATGCTGGATGTTCCATATGGAGGGGGCCTGTCTGGCCTCTGCTGGAAGGGTTTTGTATAAAATGGGGCCCACAAAACTAGGCTTGGCACCCAGTGTGGCAGAACCAGTCCCACTGCCCTAAATCTGCCTCTGGTGGAGTTACGGTAGCTATCACAGCTAGTAGCCACTGATGGCATTCTCCTCCATGAATTTGTCTAATCCTCTTTCAAAGCCATCCAAGTTGGTGACCTTCATTGCCACCTGTGTGGGAATTCCATTATGTTTTTCTGTCCTGAGAATATGCTTATATCCATATTATTGAAATAGTTACTATTTTTAAACAACTGCAACTCCAATTTGTTTCGTTTTTTAAGTACAGTAATTGATTTTCATCCATCCAGTTTGAGCATAAATAATGTTCATGCTCGCCCTTATCTAATCATCTTGTAATATTTCTATATGAAGACTGGAAGTTAATCATCCACACACTCAGAGATGAAAACGAAGTGATGATCTTCAGCAGTAAAACTTGCAGCTTCTGTAAGAAGGCAATGTGTTTGCTTTCATGCAAAGTAATGCAGAATTTGGTAGGCGAAGAGTATGGATGCTAAATTAAAGTTACTGAAGAATTGCAGAAGCTGATGCTACTGGCTATTTTATTCATTAACACAAAATTGAAGATACAAAATCTGTATCTCATTTATCTTACATAGTTTTCCAGTTCTCATCATATGCACCTATTATTTTTAAATCAAGGGGAAATTAGGCTAATCACAAATGTATTATGTCTAAATTGTGCTGTTTGTCAATTAATCAACCTCTAATTAGCATATAATTAACAATAACATTGTTCAGGGAAGCGGTCTGTGATAAGCTAGGAAATCAGGAGCCAAGAGTTGCGCCAGGGGACCAGAGTAGAGGAACAAAGCCAGGAGTCAAAACCAAAGAGGAAAGTCAGGGCTAAAGGACGAATTTGAAGACAGAAACAAGGGGGAAATAAAAGTTAGGGCCTCAGGACAGATGAGGAGGCAGGTGCAAGCAGCAAGACAAAACACAGGAATGGAGAACAATCAAGGTTGCAGGAGCATCTCAAGCTCATATATTCCCTCCTTCCTTTGGAACTCCCCGTGTTCATTTAGCTGCAAACCTTGGTTTCCTATCTTGTCTAAGTGGTCAAACTATGGTTTGCACTTGCCTGCAAACTGTAATTCAGGAAATGGGCGTGTGCATGCCCAAGATTACCATAAACAGCTCTCCAAGAGTTGTGTATAGTCAGCTTCCGCTTTATATGAAGAGAACTGACCATGGAGAGGAAAGGTAATTTTGGACTGAATATAATGAGGGCACTTCCAGGTTGGCCTTTCTGCTCTAGAAATATGATGTATGTCTTCTCCTGAACGCACACTCAAGCACACTACCTCTGCTCTTCATTATAGCTGCTATTGGCATTGTCACTGAGAGCACCATATGTTCTCTCTCTCTCTCTCTCTCTCTCTCTCTCTCTCTCTCCTGTGAGGAGGAAGAGCTTTCACTTTTAAGCTAACTAGAGTGCCATGTGATGGCCAAACTTGGAGAACTGTGATTGTTGAGAACAAGCCAGGATTATTGAGAACAAGGCAGGATCTCAAACCATGGTTTGATTATAATTTTGTTCCCATTAACCATGGTGTATGCAAACCACAGTTCCCTGAATTCTGTTGTCAATAGGGAACTGTGTTTAGATGAAAAGCAAAAACAGATGCTTTTGATCTCCCCATGAGTACAAAATATGAGGAGTGTGCAAGGCAGGAAGTTGAGGCTTTTTGTGGCAACTTTCTCAAAGTGGGAAAGTATAATTTTCTGGACTGAACCTATTTATGCACCTCTTCTGCATCTCACTGTCTTCAAATACTAACCATTCTCTGCCTGTCCTGAATATCTAGGTCAAAAAGCTGAATCGAGTCAAGCTCTTTTCACTTTCCTAACTTCTAACGATTCTTTAAGTCAAAAGACAAACTTCTGTGAACTGTTCGGCACTTCAGTCTTGTATGAAAAAGGTGTAACAAACACTGGGGCACAGAGATAAAAGGGAGGTAGATTCCACAAAAAGACAGCAAGAACAGGAATTTATCAGCATAATGAAAACAGCTACAGTGAAAACAGGAAGGTTTGGTCATGCACTGCAGAGGGAATGAATGTAGATGCATGCATATAACATTATTAGACACTAGCTATGATAATTATAGGGCACTTTCTTTTTGCTTTGTCATGCTGTAGCTGAGACTTTGGACAGTGCAAAAGGTGTGGCAGCTTAAAAGCCCCACGCAAAACTCTTGCATTCTCCTATCTACACCTGGTTGTAGGTTCAGGACAGCCAGGGAACCTTTAAAATTATTTTACTATTAATGTAAAATCAAACAGGGAAGTATTTAATAGTAAAATATTAAAGAGACATAGGAAACCACAGCCCTTTAGGGCAGTTCTAAAATCACTTTTCTTAAAGCGCCCCTCCACTATAAAATATCTGAACATCCTCCCATGTTAGAAACTGATTGAGAATCAGATTTTCCTTCCTCTGCTTGCTATATTGTGTAGTGGTGGAAACGCGATGGAACTGCAACCTGCACATTTTGTTGTCTTTCCTCCTTGTCTAGTACTTCTTGACTCCTGTGTGTTTGAATTCCACTCCCCCCCCAAAAAAACCCCCCTGATAATTAGTTTAATATTTCAAAATGGGTAACTGCAGCTTAATTTTTGCATTTCCTGGTTTATCTAATGCACACATTGGCACTGCTGAAAACAAGCACCGTTTGGCTTAATATACCCTCCACCTTAGCTAGGAGCCAGGCTGGCACCAGTTTCTCCATTAATGGAATGAGCAACCAAGGAGGCATCTTAGGGCAGAGCAAGGCTGGGGAACCTGTGACCCTCCGGATGTTGCTAAACAACCACTCCCAGCATCCTTGACTGTTGGCCATGCTGGCTGGGGCTGATGGGAGTCTGGAGGACCGCAGGTTCACCCACCCCTGTTTTAGGGCTTTGCCTGTTTGGGAAATAATACCAGTGTTGCAATAATTATTGTCCTGGATTCTGAGCCCTAGGCTCAATGCTGTCCAGGGAGACAGGGCAGAAACTTCTCTCTAGCCCATGGGTAGGCAAACTAAGGCCCGGGGGCCGGATGTGGCCCAATTGCCTTCTAAATCCGGCCCGCGGATGGTCCAGGAATCAGCATGTTTTTACATGAGTAGAATGTGTCCTTTTATTTAAAATGTATCTCTGGGTTATTTGTGGGGCATTTGTGGCGTTTTTACATGAGTAGAATGTGTTTTTTTATTTAAAATGCATCTCTGGGTTATTTGTAGGGCATAGGAATTCGTTCATCCCCCCCCCAAATAGTCCGGCCCCCCACAAGGTCTGAGAGATAGTGGACCGGCCCCCTGTTGAAAAAGTCTGCTGACCCCTGCTCTAGCCCATCCACTCTCTCAGGAGAGAAGCAGATGAGGAAGTGGGCATGTTTTTTCATGCAAAGAAGATCTGGAGTTTCTCAGGGCTAAAGCAGACAGCCTATTCTCAAATCTTAATCTGCAGAATTCCAGGATAAGGGCGGGAACATAAGCATGAATGAAACACCTAGGCAATTACTGGGTGATTTGTAGTATTACTGCATTATTTAGGATAGCATCCTGTCCTTGCCCAGAGGCAATTTTTTACTCGCCGTTGGCAAGAAGGCAAGGAATAATTTGTAGGACTGCAAAGTTTAATCATTTGATTCATCACTCCACTGAACAGACATACCTGATTAATCTGGCAACAGAGTGGCTGCTGTGTTGTATGGTTCTTTTAAATGTTACATTATTTTCAATTTGTGCATATAAAAACTGCAGTTGGCAGGCACATTGCAGAAGTGCAAGACAGAATGCCCTTTCTAAGATAGTTCCTGCTAATGTATCAATACACCTAAGGACAAAGTGTGCTTTTCCTTCAAGGCTGTTGTAGTAGTCATATGCAAACTGCTGCTAACCAGTTCATCAATTAAAACTCATGGGACTAATCAATTTAAGGTTAATCAACTTTAACTGTCCTAGTTGATTAATCACAACAACTGTGATGTTCTGGGAAACAGCCCAAAGCTCTGGTAAAACCCACTGCAAAGATTCACAGGAAAATGGGAGATGAAAAGTCTGCCTTGCGGGGTTTAGCAGGGGAATTGGCACAGTTCCAATGTGTTTGACCTGTGCACTCACTGCCAGGCACCTAATACAGCCCCCACAAAATGGAAGTGCCCTGTCTCCATCAACAGCGAATGTATCTTGACAAGAGACTTGAATGTACAACTATTGCAAAAAATCAATTTGTAGAACAACCACACCAATAGATCAGTTTAAAACGCCAAACCATAATTATTTTCTAAGCTAACCCCCTACGGAGCAATTTTGCTAATTGTCAGCCAAGTTATGCCTCCCCCAACATTCACCTGATACCTTAATTTTCATTTACAAGTCCGGTTACTCTTGTTTATTTATTTGCGATACCCAAAGAATCCAGATCTTCATCTTATATCAGCATATTTAGGGGTGCAGGGTAGATTACGAAAGACTGCATTTTCATACTTAAGTAGTAGCTGCTTTTCTCTCACGGCATTTTAATAGGTTACACAACCAGTTGTCCGAAGCTCACAAGATACTTGTTTCCCCTTCCTCTTTGTTGATCTTTTCCTCCTGTCTTATGTCAATTAGCCAGGGAGCCTAAATGCTCATTCCTAGGCATGTCTACAAGAAGTAATTCCCACGGTGACTTTTAGGCTGTGTATGCACTGTACCTTTAAAGCACATTCAAAGCACATACTTTCCCTCAAGTAATTCTGAGCACTGTAGTTTACCCACCAACACTGCCCCTCTCCTCATTTGGGATATCACCTGAAGGCACATACAAACAGATACGTTTATTCAAGGGTTGCTAGCTTCAGTTGTAGACAGGATGGCTCTTTCAGACATGCTGAATGTACCCAGGGATGTGGTGAGTGGTGAGGCGGGCGAAACGGACGACGACAGGGTTAGCAAGGGCAAGTGGCGACGATTCAATCCCACTCTCTGTGCACATTCAGAGTCATTGCTGGCATCTGTCTGTCTCAAGAGACAATGGAGTGTGCCTCCGGGGGCGAAGTCAAACCGCTATGTTAGTGGTTCGAGTGACCATCTAGGGGTGCAAGCCTGGGCAGTGTGTCTGGAGATCGTGCCTGCCCAGATGACAAGACCCTCCCCTTGGCCTCGCTGGTGCAGTACAAAGGAAAGCAGAGCAATATGTTTGGCATATTGGCTGCAGGAGTTGCTAGGAGGAGCCGTACAAGGTGTTGGTATCCAACTGTCTTAGGGACCCCACCCCAGATTTGTGTAGGGTTTACACCTTAGCCTTTTCTTCTCCCAAAGATGTTCCACAAGGCAGCAGAGGTTTACGATTAGAGTTTTCCATCTCCTAGATGGACTCCCTATTCCAGGTCGGCAAACCCCATCTGCCCTTCACTTCTCTCTACAGCACATGCAGAAACCACTGGCTTGACCATTGGACCCACTATTGGTCTTGTTCACTCAATCTGCCAGAGCCTGTCTTCACATGCAGGGAAAGCCCCTAACTCACCAAGGGTTTGGGACCCCACTGGCTACTCTCTAGCCAGCCAGTAAAGGCTGTTCCCGGGGTGTGGCTGCTGTTACATGTTGACAACTTCTGAGAGTCACAGGTGAGAGCTGAGTACAGGGTGGGGACCAAAGGTGGACAAACTACCCCAGAAGGAGCACAATGTGTCTCCCACCAAAGGTACGTCCCCTCCCCTCACACCCCATAGACCTCATTCAGAGACATACTGTGTTTCAGTTGCAGGTAAAAGGTAAGGTAAAGGACCCGTGGATGCTGAAGTCCAGTCAAAGGTAGCTGTGGGGTGTGGCGCTCATCTCGCTTTTCAGAGAGCTTCCCAGAAGTGAAATGTGGCCTTCGAGATGAAAAAGATTCTCCATCTCAGCTTTCGATCTCTGCCATGCTATTGAACAAGTGTGTTTTTGCTTTGTCATGCTGCCACTGGCTGCTAGCCCAGAACAAAAAGGGAGTGGCTGTTAAAAATATCCACACAACGTCTTTGGTCTTGCCTGTGTCTATGTGTGTCCTGTGATTTCTGGGAGGTAGCAGAAAATGAAGTGTTCCTTTAAAAGCTTCTTTAAGACAATGTTATTGAAGGCATTAAACTTGTTTATGTAAGGCCTTAACTGGTTGATCTGCCTGAAGTGTGGCACCTTTGTTCTGATCACAGTTACTTGAAAACAAGTCCCTTTTATCTCTGTGAAATGTGATCCAAAGTATACGTAACTTGGATTTATATGACGCCTGAGGCCTCATATACAGTAAATGATCCAATAATAAGCGTGGGAAGGGAAAAACAGCAGTGTTACTTTACCCTTTGTTCTTTATGGGAATTACTATTCACCAGGGACCAGAGGAGAGACATACAATAGTATCTGAATTCTAGCACAAGTACTAATCAAAAAGGTGCTGGTATGTGGCGTTTATGATGGATCCATTCCACGATCCTAGCTAGTATTCCAAAATACCCCTAGTACAGCTTTCATACTTGTGCTTTAAAGACAGAAGAGACTTTGGAGAAATAAAGAATACACATTTGCTTTGGCTTGTACTGTATATCAGTTTGTGTCCTGAGATGTAAATGAGCACAAATCTTATACAAAAAATGGCGGCATTCAGGAACCAGTGGGAGAATATTTCAGTTTCCCAGAACACTGGTCTCCTGACCCAAGTGAGCCTTCAACAAAATACTTTCAGAGGCTCCAGTGTGAGATTGCGGAACTATATTTTATCAGAATGTTTTATTCTATTTGCTCAGGATGCAATCCAGACCAAGGTCCACTAAAGATGCTAAATTAGTAATTGTTGCTAATTACTCCTGCTGTGATTAGCCGCTGTTCTTATCTTGTGTATATTTGAGCTTTGTACACACAGTGTCACAGACTGCACATTTCAGGTTCAATCTTTCCCTCTAAACTCAGGCATGCATATGATAAAGTCACTCTGTCTGATTGCCAGCCGAAGCTCATATATTTGATGAAGTAGGCTTTCAGTCAATGAAAATGCATACTACAATAAATCTGTTAAAGGTTCCAGCAGACTCTTTTTATGTAAACTGTTTGGTAACTTTCAGCCTTTTTAAACACCATCCCCAATGCTAATGCCTGTCGAAGCACTTAAATCAGCAGATGCCATCCTTTTGGAGCCAGTGGGCACATATGGAATTTTGAAAACCTTATAATGGTAGAGTTGGAAGGGATCTTGAGAATCATCTAGTCCAACCCCCTGAAATGCAGGAATATGCAGCTGTCCCATACCGGGATCGAACCTGCAATCTTGGTGTTATCAGCACCACGCTGTAATCAATTGAGCTATCTAGGGCAGGATAACATGGGCACCAGTCACAAAACGAATACCACATCTAAAGGCAGAGAAAGAGATAGGACCGCAACATGCTACAGGCACCCTCTCCCATCAATGGAGGGAAAGGCACCTATACTGTACCAGGCACTGTTTTACTTGCTGACAGAGATAAGTCCTTTGCATTTGCCCCTTGCTCAGAATGGAAGGGGAAGTGGACGTCCGATCCTTGCATTCAATGAAATGTGAGCATCTTTAGGGAAGTGTCTGCAGTGTAGGAGAGTTTGAGCCAGGGCGAACAGGAACTAAGCAGAAAGAGCAAGCAGTCTCGCTGAACTCACTGGAATAATAGAATCTTAAGAGTTGGAAGGGACCCCCCAGGGTCATCGTCCACCCCCCCCTGCAATGAGGGAACCGCATCTAAAGCATCCATGACAGATGGCCATCCAACCTCTGTTTAAAAACCTCCAAGGAAGGAGAATCCACCACCTCTCGCGGAATTCTGTTCCACTGCGGAACAGCTGTCAGAAAGTCCCCTCCCCCGCGCCCCAATGTTTAGTCGGAATTTCCTTTCTTGCAACTTGAAGCCATTGGATTTTGCTGCCGAGGAGCCCCACCCCCACCCGAAAAAAAAAGAAACGTTGCGAATTCGGTCCGGTTCGATCCGTGGCACGTAATGAGGAGGAAGGAGGAAGAAGCCGGGGGGGGGGGGCGGCCGGAGAGTCACAGAAACAGCAAGTCATGCTTACTTTGCCTTTGACTCAGCGCAGAGCTTCAAGGAACTTGGCGAGACGCCTCGCTGGGGAGGCGGCAGGCCACGCCCCCCAAATCCCCGGGCTCGAAGCGTCATAAAAGGCGTTCCTCGCGCACGCGGCGTGCTTCTCCTTTCTTCCCCTTTGCAGAAGATGCGCCGCTGCTGAGAGTCGCGGTCCTGGAAGTCGCCATGGAGCCGTCGGTGCCGGTCGTCTTCGTCCGACAGAACCAGATCGGAGGCCAAGACAAGACTGGGAAGGTAGGAAACGGCTGGAAACAAAACAAAGCTCTCACCGGCGTCCTTAAACGCCCGTTTAAAGCAGTGCTCTAACCCTCCCCTACCCAGGAGTTAAAGGCCCACTGAAATCCGTGGGGCTTGTTCGTGAGTAAATTTGCATGGGATCGTGCACTGAACTTGGCGGGCGGGAAGCTTGCTTCTGAGTAAACGTGCATGGGATTGCGCTGTAAGTCTTGGTTTCCCTCCCCCACAAAGAAGGGAAAGCCTCAAGCACCGTTTGCTTCGTTCTTCCTGTGTTTTGGTCTTAGATTTTCTCGCGGGCACTTCGGAGCATATGGGGCGGGAAAAGGGGAAGAGTTGAATCTTCCGATAACACTTATTTTTTAAAAAGCAGCGTGGCTTTGAAAGGGAGGCGTCCTGATAGAATAGTGCATTGGAATGCCGCCGTCCCCGTGCTGTAGTTTAAATTTAATATCCCTCTAAGTCCAGGCATAGGCAAACTCGGCCCTCCAGATGTTTTGGGACTACAACTCCCATCATCCCTGACCACCGGTCTCGTTAGCTAGGGATGATGGGATTTGTAGTCCCAAACATCTGGAGGGCCGAGTTTGCCTATGCCTGCTCTAGTCTGTGTGGGGTGATAGAGTAGGGATTGGATGAGGACCTGGGCAGCCATGAAGCTCATTGGGTGATCTCCTGGAGCCAGGCATTATTTCCCACGGTTGTTTTGAGGATAAAGCGGGGAGGGAGGAACCATGCATACCACTTTAAACTCCCTGGAGGAAAGGTGGGATATAAATTGCAGGAAATGGGCGAAGTACAGAGATCTGGCCAGGGAGTAGATAGACCTGTGCAGTAGAGAGCACAGTTGGCAGTAAGTTCATCTCTGACTTGCCTTGCAGTCAAGGGTAGGAGCATTTTCATCCAAGACTTTAGGTCTGTTCAGGGTGAACACTTGAGGGCTTAGAGTGGAGAAGGGGTGTGCAGGTAAGCCGGGCCCTCGGAGTTCCTGTTAACAAGAGACAGTTTCTAGAAAACAATGGTTTGACTATTGCATATGCGTACACAAAGGAACATGGCTATCGGCCACCAGCAACACATTGCAGGCTGCGGACGAACATCTTTTTCTTTTTTTAGGGTGATTATGACTACAATTGTGTTACATCTCATGTATTAATATGTTCCTCTAGGGGTGGGTGGGAGGGAAGTTAATCTGTTCCTGTTCTGTATAATATCTGCAAATGACAAATAACCAGGTGTTTGTTTGTTTTTAAGTTTCTGTTAAGGCCAGTTTTGCTTCAAACATGCCTATATTCATCACAAAGATCTGAAGGGGAATTCTGAGGCCACTCAGGCAGCTGTGCTAGACTTCTTCCTGCGATTGGAAGTATTTGCATTCCATCAGATTACAGATCGCTGAATGATAATTACCATATTTCCTACGCTTTGAACCCATGCTTTCCCCAAAGAAATTGAAGCACCATTTTGGTTTCACAATAACCTTGTGGGGTGCATCAGGCTGAGAGATGGTGATGCTCATTGAGCTTCATAGCTGATTAGAAATCTGAACCTAGATTTCTACATATGTTGCTGGCCTGTAACTGATGGGAATTTGAGTCCTAAATTACATTGAGGGCCTCAGGCTGCTCACCCCTGTGACTTGCTTCTGCGCTGAAAGCTGTGAGTTCAAAAGTCATAGGTTAAAAGCATTCAGAAAGAAGCGCCATATTCCATTTGTGCCCACCATTCACCCAAAGAGTCAGCAATGTCAGTTTATTAATGGTACCAGTGTTCAGAATTTCCAAGCAACAAGTGCTTCACGTGCCTTACAAGTAACAGGAGAGCGCACACAATTTATTTTGCAATAAACACGTTTTAAAGTCACTTGAAAATTATGCAAGGCAGCCCATATGAAAAGCAGCCCTTTTCACAGCAGTTTTCTCATAGGTCTTTTGAAAATAGAGGTTTTGTGTTGTGTCCCAAAACAAACGAACAAAAACACAAATCAAGTTTGGTCTGGAGCAAATGGTGCACCTCAGAGTAGGAGCTTCAACAGAAAAGGCCCTGCCATATCCTCCCACATACTTCCCTTCTGACTTGAAAAGTATGATGATCAAAGCACGAGGGCAAGCATTGTGATCTCGTCCCATTTCCTGTTCCTGGTGTTTGCAGTGCTGTAGTGTAGTGTTCACTTAGGAGTACAGGAAGTGATCTGGGGAAAGGGTTTCCTTTGGGACCTTCCCGCATGCTTCACTGGAAATCATATGTGAAGACTTTCCAGTTCATGCTGGTCCTGTGATAAGCTGCTAAGTAAAGGTAAAGGTACCCCTGCCTGTACGGGCCAGTCTTGCCAGACTCTAGGGTTGTGCGCTCATCTCACTCTAAAGTCCGGGAGCCAGCGCTGTCTGAAGACACTTCCGGGTCACGTGGCCAGCGTGACAAGCTGCATCTGGCGAGCCAGCGCAGCACACGGAAGGCCGTTTACCTTCCCGCTGGTAAGCAGTCCCTATTTATCTACTTGCACCCGAGGGTGCTTTTGAACTGCTAAGTTGGCAGGCGCTGGGACCGAACGACGGGAACGCACCCCGCCGCAGGGATTTGAACCGCCAACCTTTCAATTGGCAAGTCCTAGGTGCTGAGGCTTTAACCCACAGCGCCACCCACGTCCCTGATAAGCTGCTAGGTGATCAGAAATAGGACTTGTTTCATCTATGGTGTCCCAGTTATTGGGATTCCTTCCCCAAAAGAAGCAGGCTTGTGACTTAATCTGTGGCTTTTAGATGCCAGTGCCAGGCAATTAGACGCCAGGCAAATTCTTAGTCTCCCTGTCTTTTTAACTATTCGTACCCTTTTCTCCCTCTTGTGTAGCTCATTCTGCTGTTTCCTTTCAGTGCTTCTCATATTTCCATTTGTCTTATTATATTTGTATTGTTGCTTCTAAGTACATGAAGAACCTTTCTGTTTCCTTGGTGTTTTCTGACAGTTAATATCAACAGCCAGAAAATACCAAGGGGGAACACAAAGGTCCTTTATATGGAATTGTGGAGGGTTTCCTTCCCATTATGGTTGCTGTGGTTGCTGAAATGATGTGTGCTACTCCAGAGTGGTGTTTTTGTTTTGCAGGTATAATCTGTGACATGTCACGGACACAGTAATAGTGCATTAGTGGTGGACTTACATTGGGCTGTCTGTACGACATTCTCTTTTTTTAAAAAAAGATACTTCCTCAGTGCATTGGCAAAGCACACAGTTAAACAATGCAGGTGGCATTGCAGGTGGGCAGAGTGCTTTCAGGCTTCCCACAAGCAACTGGTTGGCCACAGTGAGAACAGGATGCTGGACTAAGATGGGCCACTGGCCTGATCCTGCTGGCTCTTCTTATGTTCTTATGCATTGCCATCTGGGAGGGCGAAAGTGGGACAAAACTCGGACATTTGTGGCATAAAAAGTTGCAGTATTTCAGTAGGAGGCTTCGGGAAATGAAGTTTTGTGTCAGGGACTGGTTGGATGCAGAAGAATGATGGAAGGAACCAGCTGGGGAATCGCCAAGGGAAGAAGGCTTGGAGCCCAGGGACTGGTGGTGGGACCTCAATTGAGTGGTTAGAGGGAGAAGACTGGGAAGAGGTGGTGTTGGAAGCTGAAGAGGTAGCAGGGCTTAGTGAGCTGGGAGAGTCTGTGGTAGAGAGAAGTCCAGAATAAGAGGTAGAAGCTGAAGCAGGAGGGTGGGATTTTCATGGAGGAAGAACACTGAGAATGAGCTGCTCTGCTCATTAGGCCTGTGGAAATTGTCTTCTTGCTAATGTAGAGTTAACTCCATCTGTGAGCTGTGTGATTACTGACCAGTAGGCCCATTAATAAGCCTAAGTTAATCATGTCTAATTACTTCAAAGGGTCTACTCTGAGTTGTACTGGCATTGGATACAACCCTATCTCTCCCCCTGCCTCCCAAAATAAAACCTTTTGCAGGTGGGAACAGTATTGAGAGCACAAATCTCATGGCTGCCCAATTTAAAGGACATCTGGAGGGGGATCTCTGGACATTTTTAACAGCTGCTAATTTCATGCTTTTATGCATTTTATGAAGCACTTTTAGATGCATACATAATAAATGGAAAACAGTATATATATGTATATTTCTAATTAATAAATAAATACCTTGTTAAGAAGAGTAGAATAAATAAATCGGAATGCTCTCATTTCCAAAAGTCAAGGCCCTCTGGAACTGCTCTAATTTGACTTATATCTGCTCTTGAGATCCTCTTGTACCACCAAGGTCAATGGTAGCGGAAACGTTTTATCCAGAGGCGGGAGAGTGCTGTGCCAGTTTTTGCTCCTGGTGAAGTTTAGGCCTTGTGAATTTTTGATACAATGACTTTAAACGGAGTGGAGGGATAGAGAATGTGTTTTGCCAACCCCAGCTGTCAAAATGCATTTGTGAAATTTAGATAATCATTACCGGAGGATAATGGCTGCTAATCATAGTTTACCGGTCCAATTCTTCTGGGCTGTGGCACAGTATGATTTGATTTTTATCTGTATTTCTGGAGCATGCACCGAAACTGGTGTAGAGGAAATGCATGCATACAAAAGGGCAGGCTTTTGATTGGTTCTTCTAGGGTGTACTTATGCAAATCGTTATTTGCAGCTGAACAGAGCTGTGCCTTTTCAGTTGACCAGTGGGGCTGCATCTCACATAATGACGGCTGCTTCTGCAACAAGCAGCTTGGTGCCTTGCCAAACCCTGCCCATCCTTTCCAGGAAAGCTGATCGGGCTTTTTTATGTGCATGCCAAAGAGATGGGTTCAGGGTTGCAGTCGGTACATTTGTCTCTGTGCCTTGTGTCTACAGCTATTAACCTGTGAGTGAAAGAGAGTTTCATGCAAATATGATCCCCATGCCAGTGAACAGGCAATTCAGGTTTGTTAATTATTTGGCGGCATGGATATTTATGAGAAGTGTAGCATTGGCTATAGAGACAGTGGGGCAGCAAAACTGCTATTTAAACAGGGCGACTTTAACATTTTACAGGTTCTCTTTATAGTTTTGCAGGAGGAAGTTCTAAAATGAAATTAAGTCCTAACTAGTTGTGAGTTGCAGTCTTTCCCTGTGACTTTATTTACTTATTTACTTAAGCAAAAGTAGCTGAGGGAGGTTGTAAAAGGGAGTGGGGAGATGGGGCAGATTCAATCCTTTCCTCTACTTCTGCCCCACCATGGGGGGAAGATTGATGTAAAGTTGTTATTTCACTTCTCTTCACAATTGTGGGTGTGCCTAACTTTAGTAAAGCAAAGATTCCGATCAGATATAAATATCTTTACCTTGTAGTAAACTGGGATTTCTCCAAGATATTTTCAATTTCTAGCAGGATTCCAGGCAAAAGGTGGACACCCCTTTTCCAGGATGTTTCCATTCACTTGACTATGGACTCTCACTTTTCCTTTCATAGATTTCTAGGATTAGAGCAGGATAGAAGATAATCAAACCAGCCAGCTGCCCTACTGCCAAATCATCCATTGCTCAGCAACACCAGCCCCAAGTAACACACATAGCAAATTGTGGAAAGCGGAGAGTAGGAACAAGCTATTAAATTTTACAAAAGGGGATGGCAGATGCAACCAGTCACCCACAATACAGGCAACAAATTTCCTGCAGGAGAATTTTGATTCCGAATTTGATAATTCAGACAATGGGTGCCTCTTTTCTTACAATCTCTGCAGTTGCTAGTACATGATGCGGGGGGGGGGAAGTTGGGGGGCAAGGTAGTCAGTGATGTTTAAAGCGCCACTCCTGGATATAGTCATGGTTTTAACATTTGTAGCTTGGACGATTTGTTGCTGTTACTTTTGTAGGCCTTGTAATCACCACAGCAGTGTTATCAGCAAGGACAAACAGCCGCAGTGGCTTAAGGAAAGAGATTGGGTTTATATAGCTAACAATCACTACTGAGGTTTTTTCTCTTAACCATATTAGCATCCCAGGTCTGCGATAATTCAGATTCTAGTCATCCCCTGTGAATGGTTCAGAATGGTGCAGTAGGCAATTGGCTCTCCTTGGTGGACCTCAAGATGCTACTAAAAAACAAAGTGGTTCACACCTGGTGTAGATAACACTGAGCTAGATGGTTCAGTGGTCTGTTTTGGTATAAGGCAGCTCGCATTGTGTTGCTAAACACTACCAGTGCACCTTATTCTCCCCATATGATTCCCCCCTTGCCATAATATTTTTTCCTGTCATTTGATTCATAGTACCAAGCTATCCTGGGCTCATTTTAATGGACACATTTATTTTTCTCTTGTTTAGGCACACCATGAACGAACCCTGAAAAAGCTTCTGGATGTGAATGGACAAGCACTGGTACCTTCTTACGACTACGACCTGATAGTTATTGGAGGGGGCTCAGGTGGACTTGCAGCTTCCAAGGTATGATAAGTAGAAGTGTGGTCATGAAAGCAGTCTAGCCAACCAGAGCTTGGTCCTACTCCAAGAATGGATCCACTCTGTCTAAGCTGTAGGAGTGAGATCCCAGTGTCAGAAAAAGATTTTGCAATCCATTCTGTCCATATGCAAAACAGCCTTGTGCAGATACGATTCTCTGTGCACACTCTAACATTAGTATTGCAAAAGGATTGATGACAAATGCAGCTCCTTCCTCCTCTAGAGGCTTCTTGGATTTGCAAGGCAACTTCTAGCCTGGGAACATCACTGATCTGTTTTAGAACCACCTTCTAGAATGGACCTGGAACCCCCTTTTTCTGGAAACATTTCTACTGACCAGGTTTTTCGTCTGGAGTCCATTCTATCCCGTTGCTCTTAATAATTGGGCAGAGACTGTATCCCAGAATGGTGTACAGTCAGTCCCTCTTCCCAGGGAATTCTGGGAATTGTACCTCTGTGAGGGGAATAAGGCTCTACTAACAACTCTTGGCATCCATAGCAAACTACAATTTCCAGAAGTCTTTGGAGGAAGCCATGACTGTTTAAAGTGGTATGATACTGCTTTAAATGTATAGTGCAGATGGGCCTCTATCTCCTTCCTCTTTTCTCTTCTCTGCTTCCTTTGATCATCATCTCCAGGAATAATTAGATGGTGTTTATGCATCTTGGTCCTCCAAGAAGATGCTCCTGCCATTCTAGAGCTCTGATATACCTGATGTGGTCAGTGGCTTAAAAAACAGGCTGGTGATTAACTACACTAAAGTGTGAGTGCCTTATTTAAATTGTTGGGCTTTGCTCCTTTTGCAGACAAATGATGGTTCTGCAGTTGGGAGCACAAGTATGTAATGTACTGATGAGTGGTGCCTGCCATCTAAAATAGGCCGTGCTTAATCACCAGCTTGAGCACTAGAGTTCTTGATAATGAATTTGGGAAAAGGAGAAGGCAACAGCGGACAAGAAAAGGCCACCTATTTAGGGAGAAAGCAAGCAAATGTTTCATACCCATGTCAGCAAAGTAGTTAGTATGCTTTTTCTAGTTCCTACTGTGAGTTGAATGATAAAGCTGTAGCACTAGAGAGAGAATTATAGGAATGTGAGAATCTGCCTGATATTGACCACCTAGCTTTACATTTTCTACTTCTGGCAGTGACTCTCCAGGATTTCAGACATGAGTCTTTCCCCAGAATCACAGATGATGGATTAAAACTGGCAACACTCAGGGAGGAAAGAAGTGGGAGAGCATTTCAGTGTCCCTGAACACTCTGTACCACATTTGAAGGCTTCCAAACTTGGGGAAAAGTTTCCAAGGAAGCTTCCTAATGAAGTTGAGTTAGAATTCATTTGCAGCTTTGACAGTATCAGTCAGAGTTGGTTGGGATCAGTTTGGCTTTTGCAGGCCTGGGCCAGCTCACTTACAGAAAGCAATTGTCTCCCTTTTGGTGTTTATATTTTATCAATTGGTTATCAGTAGGGAGTGGGTGTCACACACCCTTTCTGATCGGATCTTCTATTATTCGGATCTTGCATTTGCGTTCTGTACAGTGAAACGGCAACACCCTTCTGTTGCAGTAGGGAGCCTCCTGACTTCACTTTGTAGTAGCATTCCCCTGTGCTTGCCGCCGCTTCCTGCTGAGCCAGTGTGGTGTAGTGGTTAAGAGCGGTGGACTCGTAATCTGGTGAATCGGGTTTGCTTCCCTGCTCCTTCACTTGCAGCTGCTGGGTGACCTTGGGCCAGTCACACTTCTCTGAAGTCTCTCAGCCCCACTCACCTCACAGAGTGTTTGTTGTGGGAGAGGAAGGGAAAGGAGAATGTTAGCCACTTTGAGACTCCTTAGGGGGAGTGAAAGGCAGGATATCAAGTCCAAACTCCTCCTCTTCTACTTCTTCTTCTTCTGTGCACAACTGAGCATAATCCTTCATGCACCTGACAAAGCAGTGCTCTGTCTCGGAAGAGTTTATGCTACAATAAATTTGTTAGTGCTGCGGCAACTCAAATGGCCACCCTTTTGACATTTGGAACCCCTGACACACCCCAACCTCTTTTCAGCAGGGGATCCCACCCCCCTGGCGTTTGGCTGCAGCAGCCATTACTGGGCGATGAGTTGTGCTGGCTCCAGGTGCAAAGGCCATCTGATGGGCCTGCTCCTGCATCTGGGTGCCTCCTGCTGGGCTTATGTGGTGGTGGTCAGTGGCAGCAGCAGTGCTGCTATCTGTACCAACTTGATGAGAGCCACCCGCCATCTTAGTTTCCCACAATTCCTCTGAGCAGGGCTATGTTGGGGCCAAAGCAGAAGAATAAAATGGCCGACAGTTGACATCCCCTGTGGTAAGTGACTTGGCTGCCCAGGGGAGACAGTGGTAGTGGACCCTGCCAAGGAGCTGGTGTCCTGGTAGCTGCCCATGAATGCTGGTGGGTGTTAGATTTGCCACTTCGATACACCCAGCCAGAATTGGAAGTTCAAAGCCAAAATACACCTTGTACTGTTGATACTTTTTTTAAAAGCATGTTTAATTTAGCTGCTTTGCTTTTTCTTCAAACTAAAGCTGTGGGAACCTGGCAATGAAGGTGTTCTTCAGTCTGCATTGGTGCCTAGGGCCAGTTTTCTGTCCCAGAATCCTGCCCCACACAACTATTTTCCCTTTTAGGCACAAATTGTACTCCGGGGAGGGGTGGTGTTGAGGGTTCATTGAGCAACTGTTTCCCAATCTAGGAACACATTCTAGATCAGAGCCCAGGAGCCAGCTAAAGCATGCTTTAAGAAAAGTGTGAATAATGTAACATGTGATTTGGCCCATACTCAGTTCTGCGGCGCAGCCAGCGTCTGGGGACTCATCCTTGCATTTAGTGTATTCACCCATAATGATCTGCTTTGGAATGCTTAAGATGCAGGCCATGGCTGGGGGCGAAGGCCGGGTTCACATGCCAGCAGCACTTGACAAACACATCACTTGTTGCATGGCAATAAAGCTAATTTTAAGAAGTATCGTCATTTAAAATGCCCTGTGATCCAGAAGTCTTGAGGGCCATCCCCATCATTTGACAGAGTTGTGGGAATTTGAGCAGCCAAATTATCTTCCAGCATTTAATTAAAGTTTGTGTTGTTACATTCACCCTTCCCTTCCTCCTTTTGCGCCTGTGGCATTCAGCTAAGTGGTGTTTTTCTCATGACTGTAGTAATTGTCGTGAAAAATCCAATCTTGCCTTTCGTCATGAAAGATGGCAGGATTGAAGGAAGTTGTCCTGGAAAGCCCCTCCCAAGAATGTGCTAAAAGACTTCAGGCAAATTCAAAATGTGTTGGACCATTTGTTTTTTCCGGTTATAACAGGACGTTTGATTGCCACATCAATTTGTAACCCACTTGGGAAGAAAGATTGCTCTTTGTGAACACTAGATATTGATCCCCCAAATTCATAATAAAGCAGTTATTATTATTTTTTACAACTTGGCCACCATTACTTAGAGTGCAGATTTTCAGCTGTGGTTGTTTTTTTGTTTGATTTCCAGGAAGCTGCCAAACTTGGCAAGAAGGTCTTAGTTCTGGATTTTGTTGTCCCTACTCCTTTGGGAACAAGATGGGGTAAGTAAATGGTTCTCAGCCTTCGCTACTTTAGGGAAACTAGTGTGGCATAGTTCTTGGAGTGTTTGACTAGGACCTGGGAGACCAGGGCTCAAATTCCCACTCAGCCCTGAAGCTCACTGTGTGACCTTGAGCAAGTCACCTACCTCACAGGGTTGTTGTGAGCATAAAATAAGGGAAGGGGATAAGTGTGTACGCCACCTTGGAGGAAAGATGGTATAGGAATCTAATAACAGTGATAATTACTATTGTATTATTATAAAGACATCCATTCAAAGCTGGCATTTTCTTCCAATCTTGGACACCGTAGTACATGTTGCATTGTTTCTCCCCTGTCCTAACCCTTGAATATGATTGCCTAGAGAAGCAAGGCACATAACATATAAAGTACTACTTCGTACAGTGCACAAGTCAGCTTTTTGCCCTTCAATATATATTAATATATGGTTAACATATATGTTTGCCCTTTGTAGCTATTTGCTGATTTGATATTTTGATGGCTAAAGACTGAAATAGAAATGTTTAATTTTGGCAGCAGTACCATTTTTACTGCTGAGATTCTACCCAGGGAAGACAAGTGCCTTGCAGGACCCATCTTACTAAAATAAAATAAAAAATCAACGCATAGGATCACAGTTTCCCTGCAGCTAGCATGCTCACTTGGGGAAGTGACATTTGGATCTTGTTGCAGCAGCTACAGAGTCCTTTGCCTTCCATTTTCTTTGTCTGAAAATGATGAAGATGCTTCATCCACTGCCTAATGCAGCCCTGGCTTTTTGTGGAATGAATGTTGGAAGTTGCCTTATACTGAGTTAGACCATGGGTCCAGTTAGGTCAGCCTTGTCTACACTGACAGGCAGTGGCTCTCCAGGCTTTCAGGATTGAATCTGGCACCTTCTTGATGCAAAGCAGACTGTCTCCTCATGAGACATGCCTCTTTCCTATCTTGCTGGAGTTTCGGGGCAACAGGGATCATCCATGTATTTCCTTTAAGCCAGAGTGTCCTTGGCTGCTGTGTCTGAAGGGTGAGGGAAGACAAAATTGGGCCCATTTCCCCCTGAAAAATTGGGTGGCCTTGTTGCACCAGTCACATAGGCTTCAAACCGCTTTGCTTGTCCCTGACTTCCATATCTGCCTCCCCGCCACCCCCGATACATACACTGCAGAAATAAAAATCCAGATCAATAATGTTTTTCCAGTTGCCCTGGGGAAGGCAGGACTCTGATTGCTGTTACAGAGGAAGGACTGGATGCTCTGACAGAATGGGCCAACTTCCCTGTTTAAAGGCCTTCAAGAAGCAGTCTGACTACAGCCAATGACCTACGGACCAATAGTTATACAGCTGGTCAATTTGAATGCCATACTGAATGACTGGGTGGTCCTGTCATAATGAGTTGCCGTGTGAAGTTCATCAGGTTGCCTTTCTTTTGCAGGTCTCGGAGGAACCTGCGTCAATGTAGGATGCATTCCAAAGAAGCTGATGCACCAGACGGCTTTGCTTGGGCAAGCCATAAAGGATGCGCCCAAGTTTGGGTGGCAGCTGGATGACAAAGGTATAGACAGAGAATCTCATGTTGTCTGTTGGCTGTGTAATCTGTGTTGCTCTTAGGAAGTTTAACCTGAGTGGAGGGTGTAGAGAGACCATTGGTGGGGAACAGGAGTCAAAGGGATGGAGGTCTTCTTTGTACAAACACACACACACACACACACTCCGAAATTTATACACTGTTTGGGCATTCCCAGATAGCCTTCCCCCAACCTGGTGCCTTACAGATTTATTTTTTATAAATACTGTACTACAATTCCCTCAATCCCTGGCCATAAGCCACATTCACTGTGGCTGAAAGGTGCTGTAGTTAAAACTAGGTTGAGGAAGGCTGTTGTAGGAGTTTTTATTGTGATTACATATTTTATCTGCCTAAAAGCTGGAGACACCAAGTGGAGTATCAGAAGACTGATCAGATGTTCATATTAGCAGTGATAATAGCAAAGCAAACATGAGTCCTGCGTGTATAAGACCTTCCACTCTAAAGGATAATTTCAGAGCATTATGCAGCAGCACCTGCAAAATACGCTGGACCACACTCACCCACATTGTTAATCCGTGCAGTGTCCACAAACCTTGGGGAATTGAATTAATTATAAATAGGAGAGACACAGCCGTGCATCAGGTGTGTCTGTTATTGCGTAGCATGCTAATGGAAAATGAAAGCCTTGGGAAGCTGAGGACTGAACTGTCATCTAACTTTTGTTTTGTTTTTAAATCCTCAGCCATAAATCACAGCTGGGATACCATGACTGAAGCAGTTCAGAATTATATTGGCTCTCTGAACTGGGGCTACAGGGTTTCCCTCCGAGAGAATAAAGTCACATACGAAAATGCTTATGGAGAGTTTGTCGGGCCGCACAAAATTAAGGTAATGGAAATGGCCGCCTTTATCCTTCTTTTCCTGGGGAAGGTTGGGTGGTCTGCTTCAAATGAAGAAATCCCGCTAGATCTGGCTGCTAGCCCAGAGCATTTGGCCTCCAGCAACATCTCCCATCCTCCTCTGGCTTCATGGAATGAGAGCTCACAGCCACAGGCTTTTACAGCTAAAAATTGCTGGCATTTTTATTTATAGGCAACAAATAACAAAGGAGTACAGAAGTTTTACACAGCAGAAAGATTTCTGATTGCCACTGGAGAGAGGCCCCGTTATCTGGGCATCCCTGGAGATGAAGAATATTGCATCACCAGGTGAGATAACCCGTTAAAATGTGTCTTATTGTATGTCCTGGGGGAAGTGCCCGCTGTCACTCAAAGTAAGTGTCAGGTGTTATGAGTGAAGTGATTCTGGGTTGATTCAAACATAGAGTTTTGAAGTGGCACAGCATCAGTTTTCACATATGTATTGCTTGCTTAAAAGCACTTTTGTGTCAGAACAGCCAGCCACTTAAAACTCGTATCTCCTTTCCTCCTTGGACAAAATATCAATTTTCAGGTGACGAGCCATTCTTGCTTTGGTTTCGATTTCTTGGCATGTGTAAGATCTATGGTGACAGGAGGGCTTGTTTGCATAGCAAATGCCTCTTCTCCACTTCCTTCTCTGTGGAAAATATACAGCCAGTCAAAAGAGATTTGAGCTTCTTCATATGTAACTCTTAAGACTGGAGGCAGGAAAGGCTTGGTGTGAGACATAGCCCTGGACTTTCTGGTTCCTGATGTGAAATCTTCCATTTGCAGAGCAGAATGTGCAGAAAGGAAGTCAGTCTGTACCACTTTTGTGGTCTTCCTTGTTTACTATGTAGGCTATGTAGGTTACTATGTAGTAAACTATGCATCAATTTCATCACCAGCTCATAAACTGGTTGATTTGTGACCACTTGCTTTAGATAATGCTGAGATTCTTTACATTCTCCTTGAAAATTATATTATTATTATTATTATTATTATTATTATTATTATTATTATTTATTTCTGTGCTCTGACTTCATCTTCCAGTTAGTTTGCTGCCTGATATATCTCCTGCCTTCTGGGGTGCAAAGCAATGTGTAAAATTTTATGAACCACAAAAGTAGAGATAAAACATAATGGAATAAGCCATTCCCCCTTCTTTAATTTGAACAGTGTCAGTTGTGTACATCTCAGCTGTATGGATTTCCCTTGTATTTTTGACTCGGCTATTCATTACTATTATTAATATTATTATTATTATCCCAGTGATGATCTCTTCTCCCTGCATTACTGCCCGGGGAAAACATTGGTGGTCGGAGCGTCCTACGTTGCCCTTGAGTGTGCAGGATTCCTTGCAGGCCTCGGCTTAGATGTGACTGTCATGGTGCGGTCCATTCTCCTGAGGGGCTTTGATCAGGAGATGGCAAACAAAATAGGGGAGCACATGGAAGAACATGGTGTCAAGTTCATTCGGAAGCATGTGCCTAGCCAGGTAAGAGGGGTGGAGGGATAGCACTTGCCCTTATTACTACATTATTGGATGAGCATTTTAGGTATTTTGCATTAGACATTGCTTTAAATATTCTGGCTTTATAGTTATTGTCTGTTGCATTTTGTCATATAAGTTGCTTTGAGACTTTTTGAGGGTAAAAAGCAATTATAACAAATGTTAATAATAAATGCGGCCCCCACCCATTCAATAAACACGTCATTTTGAAATGTGCTTTAATACAAACATGTTCAAAGAAATCCAGGTTCTGTTTTAATGACTTCAGAAGCGCATATTTCACCATTTCCTTTCAGAGCCTATATATCTTGGCACACAGGGTGCTCTAGCCCAGTATTTGCTGCATTTATGTGGCAGTTCTTCAGAGTCTCAGACTTCTGCATCACCTGCTATCTGATCCTTTGAACTAGAGAGTAAGCTTAGGGTCTTCTGCCTACTAAACATGCTCTGCCTACTGAGCATGTTCTGTGATTCATTGCTGTGATGTTCTGTTTTGGCTCCTGAATGCCGCAAACCTGGAAGTGAGTGTTCCGGTTTGCGAGTGTTCTTCGGAACCCGAACGTTGGACGGGGTTTCCGATTGGCTGCAGGAGATTCCTGCAGCCAATCGGAAGCCATGCCTTGGTTTTCAAATGTTTGGGGAAGTTGAACGGACTTCTGGAACGGATTCCGTTCGACTTCCGAGGTACGACTGTATTAGGTTGCTATCTCACTGACATTTGTGAGGGCCTTCCACGTTTATAGTGCAATAGCTGTTGGTTTTTCGGATTTTTTGGCACACTGCGCAGGATGTTGTCAGGCTTGGAGGTATTCTTAGAAGTTGGCCTCTGGCCCTTCTGTTTTGACCCCTTTCCCATCAAAACAGATGGCTCTTCGGTGCAGAATTTTGTCTGGAGGGCCTAAAACATCTACTTCATGGGGAGTTTTCCCCTTGAACCTAGCTGGAGTTTGACACTCCCATTTAAAATTATCATCATTATTTGTTATCACTACAATTACAGTTATGCTCCACCTTTCCTTCAAGGGGGACATGCATGCTTCTTCTCACTTCCTATTTTGCCTTCACAACAACCCTGTGAGGTAGGTTGAGCTGAGTGACGGGTGCAAGGACACCTACTGAGTATCATAGCTGAGTGGTGATTTGAACCCCAGTCTCCCAGCTCCCTGGTCTATACTCTAACCACTGCAACACATATTTCCCCCCCATCTGTTTTAAATTCATTTTTCTTCAGTACAAACATCAAAAGATGTACACACACATGTCCCCCCCTTGCAACAGCACAAAAAGCAGGAATTACATTTCTTCCCCATGCTAATAATAGCACCAGCAGTTAGTTGTTTCTCTCTGACTCCCTCTAAAATGCGTGCAATTTGTGCATTATCAATATTTTCATGCCGCTCAATAGCAAAACTCTCTGAGCTGCTTACTGTAATTTAGCCATACATGATGGAAACAAAAAAAATATAAATAATGCAGCATAAAAGCTCCAGCAGCCAAGAAATAAGATCAGCACAACAAAATTCTCGAGCAGCACCAGAAAATATTTTAAAGATGTTTAAAAACATTTAGAAAAGCCATTCCATTCTGCCAAAAGGTGCAGCAAAAGAATGTTTTTTTTAAAAAGGTTATTTTTTTTTGCTTCAGTCAGATACACTTACCTAAGAAATAGCCCCATTGAACTCAGTGCGGTTACTTGTGAGTAGGCATGCATGAGATTCCATTGCTAAAAGATGACTTGTGCCATCTGTCTTACAAATGTGAGGGAGTTCTCACGGAGGATGTGTGTGTGAGAGAGGAAAAGAAATTGTTAGCATGCATTTCCTTTAATGATTAATCAGTAATTATTTTCCTATAGCAGATAATTGTTTTTCTATTCTGTGGGGCATTAGGATAGGCTTTCAGCTTTTCAAAGACAAGAAAATTAAATGCAACAAATTTCCTCTGTGCTTCCTCTTAAGCACACAAGATAGTAAAACACACTACTACTACTGCTACTACTACTACTACTTCTTCTTAAAAACACTACCTGGTCATCTTTTGCTGAGCAAACATACCCTCCCTTAAAAAAGATAAGAGAGCAAGCTGAAAACCAAAGAGAACGTGAATGCTTCTTTTTTGTGTGCGTAAATTATATCCATTGCTTGGGTTGAGAAAGTAGAAGATTGGCTACATTTAAGCAGCATATAAAGGTAAAGAGATCCCTGACCGTTAAGTCCAGTTGCGGACGATTCAGGGGTTGCGGCGCTTGTCTCGCTTTACTGGTCGAGGGAACCGGCGTTCGTCCACAGACAGCTTCCGGGTCATGTGGCCAGCATGACTAAGCCGCTTCTGGCGAACCAGAGCAGTACACAGAAACACAGTTTACCTTCCCACTGGAGCGGTACCTATTTATCTACTTGCACTTTGACGTGTTTTCGAACTGTTAGGTTGGCAGGAGCTGGAACCGAACAACGGGAGCTCACCCCATTGCGGGGATTTGAACCGCCGACCTTCTGATCAGCAAGTCCTAGGCTCTGTGGTTTAGACCACAGCACCACCCATGTATAGCCCCACCCTTTTATTGTCCTTTCTGCAGTGAGGTGCGGTGTGTTTCTGAAATGGGATAGATGTGCTTGGATCCTGAAAGAAATGAAGGACTAGCCAGTTTGCATGTCTGCGTGTGGTTTGCAGAGCAGGTTGAGTTCTGAAATAGGAAGCTTTTCTGAAAATGCCAGTGCAGTTCTGTGTCAAACTATATGTGCTATATTTAATGTTATCTGGATTGCAGCATATGGGGAAGGAAGGTTAATCCTCTATCTATCTACACCCCCTCAGGAAAAAAACAACACCCAATCTCCCTCTGTGCTAAAAGATAGCCACATATGCACTTGAAGGTAAGCAGGCTAGCTTAGGGAGGACATAAGACCAGCCTAGAGGCCCACACAACTCTTGCCGTGCCACATCACTGCTCCCCACCAGCCAGAATCTGTTACCTGAGGAGGTTGCTTCACTCTGCCTAATGGTAGGTCTGGCCCTGTAGTGTGAGCATAATTCTAGCCCTGTGTAGACTGTAGGAATCTGAACTACTTCAGAATTCCTGCAGAAGTAATCATGTGAGTTGACTCTGCATTTGCTGGATTTGGCAGTGGTTTACCTTCTGTGGGTTTTTTTATTCTTTTCAACATAGGTGATTTTGTGTGTGTGTTTGATGCAGGAAGTAAGATAACTCAGTAAGTGAACCTATGGCAGACAAAATGTTCTGTGAAATGGGCTCAGAAGTAGGAAGGGTTGCTCCACCTACCAACCAAGGAGGACAGTTGTCCTGAATAGAGTGACAGGAGAAAGGGCATTTGCCAACCAGCTTCTTGGCACAAAGCTATTGAAAGCGCAGGAACTCCTTTAGACCAAGGCTTGGCACTTGGAGGAAGTTAACTCTCTTTGACTGGAGGAAGTAAGCTACCTTGTGTACGCAAGGTGATGCTTCCATTTATTAACACCTGTTTAAATTTCCGCATTGTTCTGAGAACTGAGCCCCCTTTGTCCTTTATTGCCTTTGAATGCTATGGTATGAATCAGCGATATAAGTGGCAGCAGCACTTTCATTGTTTTCATTTCCTTTGTTATAAAAGAACCACCATAGCGCTGTCATAAAAAGGGCTTATTTATAAAGAGAAAGAGGTTGTGCGTCATTTAGAATTTTAACTGCTGCAGCAAAGAAGTTTATATTTTTCATAAGCCATAGGTATAGCCATTTATTTTCCCTGGATGGATGTTTGCAGATTGCATTGGAGATTGTGGTGTAAATGTAGGGCTAATTCTCCAAATCCTCTTGACTTCAAAGCTGCAATATCTTTTTTCAGTTGATTCATGATCACATTTAAGGTCACATGAGATGTGATGGGAGCCGCCATGTTTGTTAAATCATGGATCTTTCCCATTCACATATTAAATGCAGGTAGTGTGATTTTTAACACCGAAAGGGGAGGTCTAATTTTAACATCACTGCTGTTGTTTATCCCAGGTGCTTTTCTATGAGCCTGGATCTGTAGGGGGAGGTAAAATGGAGAACGGTCTTGGCACCATTCAACCCACATGTCCTTTTGATATTAACATATCTACTTTCTATTTGACCGGGGCAGGCACATAAACAACAAACATGGCTGCCATCATCTTGATCAGATATAGATAAAGATACAGTGGTGCCCCGCAAGACGAATGCCTCGCAAGACGGAAAACCCGCTAGACGAAAGGGTTTTCCGTTTTGGAGGTGCTTCGCAGGACGAATTTCTCTATGGGCTTGCTTCGCAAGACGAAAATGTCTTGCGATTCCTGGGGGTTTTTTTCCGCTCCCCACCCCCTTTTTCTAAGGCACTAAGCTGCTAATAGCCTTTTAGCAGCTAATCCGCTAATCCCTTAAGCCTTTAATAGCGGCTAATAGCCGCTAAACCGCTAATAGCGCTAATCCGCTAATCCGCTAATGGGCTTGCTTCGCAAGATGAAAAAACCGCTAGACGAAGAGACTCACGGAACAGATTCTTTTTGTCTTGCGAGGCACCACTGTATCTAGCATTCATGACATTCTCAACTGCATAAATGGTTCTCTAGCATGCGTGTCTACTTGTTAGGGTTTAAATCTTGTGTTAAATGTATGTATTGTTTCTGTGTTCTAGTTTTGCATAAATCACTTTGAGGCGGCCGTTTAGAAGGTGATTAATAAGTCACTGACTAGAATAATAATAAAATATGCACTAGCCTTTAGGTTAAATGGGAGTAGCTTAAAAGTCTGTTTCCTTCTCATTAAATTTCTGGTTTTTGTTCAGGGGAAACAGCTCTAGTAAATAGGTAGATTTCTCTCTCATTTCAACAACATCCCGAGTAATACACTTGTACTGGGTGCCTTCGTGGTTTGAACAAATGCATCTACTTCTTGACACACCGAGGTAATATTTTAATGCTCAAAATTCTGCAGATTGAACAGATCCAGGAAGGAACTCCCGGAATACTCAGAGTCACTTCTCACTCCACAGAAAACTCTTCTGAAATACTTCAAGGGGAATACAATACAGTAAGTAATTTGTGCTGGTCTTCTCTGTTGCAAATTTGGCCGTACGTTGAATGGCTTTGAGAGATTGTTTACGTGCTGAGTCAGATGCTCAGGTTTTCTCATCACATGAGCCACTCAAGCCCCTTGGAAGTGCATGCTTGTGATTCTGTGGGGGAACACAGGTAGCTGTGAACTGGGCTGTACCTGGAGGGGTGTTTAGCTAGTCACATGATTGCAGCTGCTGCAGAAGATGTTGGTACAGCTGTGGAATTAGCTGTTGGTTGCGTCCAGGTACAGCTGGGTCCACACAGCCATTTCCCTATGGGATTGCAGTGCTGCAGCTTCTCATCCGTTGATGTTGTGCAAACCAGCCCTCCATGAACAATTTCCACAATGAAATTTGTAGCATGGGGTCCTGGATTCTGGTTGATCTTCTGGTTGTTATCCTAATGCAGTAATTAATATACTTTAAAAAACTAAAGACACCTAAGCTTCCAGGAGCAGTGGAGGCTGGTTCATAAGTGAGAATGAAGCACTGCCCCAGTAGCCTCCGTCTGCCCTCGCTTGACCTCCCCTTCCTGTTTACTAGCCCAGAGACTGACATTGGTTATCGACTGTTGCTGCTTCTATAGGCCCTATAGAACTCAGCAGGGAGGAGGTTGGGGGCAAAAGTATTAGTTACCACCACCTTCCATTGCCTCTGGTGCCACCTACTGTTGACCTCCCTGCCTTCTACTCCAATGGGCTCCAATGGGCACCTGCTGTCACTGCCTGGGAGATATATGACTAACACAAACACTGACGTTCTGCAGGTGTTGCTGGCCATAGGGAGGGATGCTTGCACAAGAAAAATTGGCTTGGAGAAAGTTGGAGTGAAGATCAATGAAAAGTAAGGTTTAATCTCTTGACTGTCTAAGTACTGTGGCTATGTGGTTTTTTGTTTTTTTTTACAACATCAATTGGATTGACTTAAAGCATTTAATTTTTTTTTGGGGGGGGGGAGAGATAAATTTCCAATGCTGTTCTGTTGCAATAAGGAGAGCGCCGGTGCAGCATAATGGTTAGACTGTTGGACTATAACCTGGGGGAGCAGGGTTCGAATCCCCCCTCAGCCATGAAGCTCATTGGGGTGACCTTGGGCCAGTCACCATCTCTTAGCCTAACCTACCTCATAGTGTTGTTGTGAGGGTGAAATGGGGAGGAGGAGGAGAACCATGTACACCACCCTGAACTCCTTGGAGGAAAAGGTCTATAAATGTAATAAATAAATTAAACAAATAAGGAGGAATTCTACCCTCTATTTCTGATATATGTCTATATCTCATTACTGAACATGCAAAGAGGGTGGACTTTTGCAGTAATTGGAATGTTAATGGTTAACAGCTCTGCAATCTAGGGCTCTGCATTATTTCGCTCTTGCCAGTTTCGTGGTCCAGATTTTTTTAAAAAAACTATTCATGTCAGTTACCACTGTGAACTATACCCTTTGTACTGTGTACGCTTTCCAGTTTGGTTGCATAATGGGGCTCCTTTTGTGTGTGTGTGTGTGTGTGTGAGAGAGAGAGAGAGAGAGAGAGAGAGAGAACTCAGGAATATCTGCTTTGCATGCAGAAGGTCCTTGGTTCAATCCCTGCCGTCTCCCAGGTAGGGCTGGGAGAGACTCTTGTATGAAACCCTGGAGTTGCTGCCACTGCCAGTCATTACAGACAATATTGCAGACCATTAGCCTGACTTTAGTATATGTTGGTTTCCTGTGCTCCTATGTTTTTAGCAGTTATGCAAAGGTGGGGAATGTGAAAGGTGATGCTTCTCCTATCATAGCACTGCAATAAAAGGAAACGGGGGCTTTGCAAAATTCTCATTTCCATGCTGCTGTTAAAAGGCACTGAGGTCCCGGATCCCTAGTGATCTCTCCCTTTCCTACCTATTTTGACAATAATCCCTGCGTTTTGTGGTCTGGCAGCCCACATTCTGCCTGAATTTATGTGCAAATGGCTATGTAATTTGAATCCATTCCCGTTTGGGTCCAAGCCTGTTCTCTGTGGACACGAAACATTGTTCTGAGGATGCTGGGATAAGTCTGCGAGATGCAGCAGCTTTCGCCATCTGAATCACAAATCCTGCCACGGCCAAGATGAACACAGCATGGACTCTTGCCCTGGCATTGGAACAGTCTGAATTCTCCGAAGTTTGATTTGAAAGAAGGGATTCGCGACCTACAGGCCACTGAACCTCTCCTCTTTTCTCCCTCTCGTAGAACAGGAAAGATCCCTGTCAATGAGGAGGAGCAAACTAATGTGCCTTATATCTATGCCATTGGAGATGTGTTGGAAGGCAAGCTGGAGCTGACGCCAGTGGCAATCCATGCAGGGAGGCTGTTGGTACGGAGGCTTTATGGTGGTGCAAACACAAAGGTGAGCGAGAGGTTTATCATCATGCATTTTAAAGAAAACTAACCTCTCCCCACCCCACAGTCAGAATAATAATGCAAGCTGCCACCCCGTCTCCCCCCATGCACTCTTGTTTACATGATTGATAGTGCATTGGCCCAATGAGAGTCTGCGTTGTTATTCGTATGGGTTTTCTTAGTGTTACGGAATTTTTAAAAACCTGTTGTAGACAGATGTGTTTTCCTCGCTTCCAGGGCACGTTCACCCACCATTAGCGGGGGCAGCAAAGGGGGAGCAGTGTTGTGCACCTGGTTTCCTGGCAGTGAGTGTTGCTGCTGCTTACTGGAGGGGGGGGCGAGGGGGGGAGCTCAGCTGATTGGCACCACTGCACCTGCACCATGTGCTGCCTTCCCCTCGCCTCCCTCCCCCTCCATCTCAGTAAAGCGGCAGCCCAGGTGAGCAGCACAGAAGCACCTTTTAAGCTCCACCCGCCTTTGCTGAAGCTACCCCAGTGTTTTGTTACTGATGCCGATGGAAGTGTGATACTCATACAAAAGCATCTTTTCCTTGACAGTGTGACTACGTGAATGTTCCCACCACGGTATTCACTCCTCTGGAATACGGCGCCTGTGGTTACTCGGAAGAAAAAGCCATAGAGACATTTGGGGTGGACAACATTGAGGTGAGCCTAACAAGCCTGAATAAAATATAGCATCAATATATTGTGTAACACAAGGCCAATCTTGTGCCCCTTTCTACTTCTAGATTGGTGTGTGTGTTTGTGTATGTATGTAGGACCATCATCTTGGATGCAGGCGGCGCTGTAGTCTAACCACTGGGCCTCTTGGGCTTGCCGATCAGAAGGTCGGCGGTTCAAATCCCCGCAATGGGGTGAGCTCCTGTTGCTCTGTCCCAGCTCCTGTCAACCTAGCAGTTCAAAAGCACGCCACTGCAAGTAGATAAAGAGGTATCGCTGCGGCGGGATGGTAAACGACATTTCCGTGTGCTCTGGTTTCCATCACGGTGTCCCTTTGTGCCAGAAACAGTTTAGTCATGCTGGCCACATGACCCAGAAAGCTGTCTGTGGATAAACGCCAGCTCCCTTGGCCTGAAAGTGAAATGAGCGCCGTAACCCCATAGTCGCCTTTGACTGCACTTAACTGTCCAGGGGTCCTTTACCTTTACCATCATCTAGTTCTTCTCAAGGTTGGCTACACAATCACATCATTCAGTTGTGTCACTTAGTCTGGTGCCAAAAGCCATGGGCCTGTGCGGATGACAGGCCTGCATCTTTATAAACATCTGTGTGCCTGTGTCCGGGAATGCATCAGAGTAACATCTGTAGCTCAGTGGTACAACATCTGCCTTGTATGCAGAAGAGCCCAGGTTCAGTTCCCCGCATCTCTAGGTAAGGCTGGGAAAGGCCTTTGCCTGACACCTTGAGGAATTTCTGCCACTTCTAAGCAGGTAGCACTGCTCCCAGTGCACCCAATGGTCTGACGTGATAAAAGGCTTCAATACCTGTGTTCAGTAAAAATGTGGGAAAATGTTGATTCAAGTTACTCAAACTCAAATCTATTTGTAGAGGGAAATACCTGCAAAACACAGGTGTATGTATCAAAAGTTATATTGTGCTGTGTACAGTGTGGAGCTGCCCTAACAAAGCTTGCATATTTGGTCAGGTGCTTATTTTAGAAGCATCCCTGACATGCCCCTTTAGACTCCAGTCCCTTTTGTGACACTGTACCAATCCCATCCCTCTTCTCACACCTGTTGGTATTTCTGCACCTAACACTATCCAGTAAGTAGCTGCTGCACAGGCTATTGTGTAAATTCAAATGTGCCTAAGAGCTGGCTGGAGGGAACCATGTTTGAGCACTGCAGCCCCATGTTTAATAAGCCTGGGAAGCAGATGCAAAGAATCAGTATGGACATACAGAAGCAAACTTATCAGTGCACCTCTTACTAAAATTTCTATACCACCCTTCATCAGAGGATCACAGGGCAGTTTACAATATAGAAACACAAAAATACATAACAAAGTAACAAACAAATCAATGCCTCTCTCACTTTAAAAGGCCATAGATAGTTTAATTAGTTAGAGGCCTGTGAGAAGAAGAATAAAAATTTATCATTGACACAACACAGAATCAAACTGCAGTTCAGGGAACAGGAAGGAGATGCATTTTGCTTATAATGCACTGAACGCTCCTGACATGAGACCCTACTTTGATGTGCATTTTCACCATTTGACAAGCATCTTGCTAGTCCAGGGGTTGTGAGTGTTCAGGGAGAGGTCCTATTCTGCCACGGTTGACATTCATCAGCTGCCTTCTCAGTGCCAAGTGTCTCTGGCCAGTTCCTGAGAGGGGCAAAGTGCCACACCTGTACCAAACTGAGCTCCTCATGCCTCACTCCCCCCCCCCACTCTAGAAGTAGCAACGATGCTTAGCATTGCGAAGGTAGGTGAGCACCATTGCCCTGCCTGCTCTTCCCATTCCCTTGGACTGCTGTTGCATAATGCCTTTCAGAAACTAAAAAAATCTCCACAAACACTTAAAATGTCTCCATTGCTTTCCCAGGTTTACCACAGTTACTTCTGGCCACTTGAATGGACGGTCCCAGCCCGGGACAACAACAGATGCTATGCAAAGGTCATCTGCAATATTCCTGATCAGGTAACCATAGCATGCCACTATTTTTCAGAATTATCAGCATTTTAGAGGAGCAAGGAGGTTTCTTTTTTAAAAAAAGTGTTGATTTTGTATGCATTGTAATATATTACAATATAATTTCTGACAAAACGGTACTGGGAATGCTGACAGAATTGGTGTGAACTTCATGCATCTTAATTTGTAATGACACTTGGACTTGGGGATAAAGCGCTTCCCTTTCATTGCGGCAAACACGGATGCTATCTTGAAAGCGCTGGTTGTTTTTAAAAATACCCACAAATCCAACTCTTAAATTATAGTGCCTTTGTAACTGACTTAATAACACCTTGGCTAGATGTTAACACTCATTAAGTGGCAGTCCTCTTTTATCTTTGCTCAAGATAATATCTGGTTAATAGTTGTTGATGCCTTAGTTTTCGTGTTGTAATAATGGCTGGAGTCCAAAGGATTGTGGGGAAAGCAGATGCTTGTGTTCTTATCTCAAGCTGCTTTTGAAACTGAGGGATGCCTCACAAGCAATTTCTGACAGGCCAGAGAACCATATTGGTTAAAGGGGGGAGGGGAGTTCTCTCTCTCTCTCTCTATATATATCCTTTTTAGGCTCTGGATCCTAGCCATAGCCTTCATTTTGCTCATTTTAAACATGGGCTACAGTGAAAAACAAAAATGATATGTTTAGGCTTATGAGGTGAGGAACCTGTGGCTCTTAAGATGTAGCTGGACTACAACTCCCATCAGCCCTAGCCATACTGTCAGGGCCTGCTAGGAGTTGGGAGTCCAGCAACAACTGGAGGGTTACTGGTCCGTGATTTTGTTCATATGTGTCCATATCTAGTTCTGCTTTCGGAATGCAAAGCCAAGTACTCAGGGCTGGGTTCAGTTAATGAGCCCTGTGCAAGGCCTTCCACTAGCACAATGGGGCTCCCTTCCCCACAATTGGCTTGGGGTAAAGTTGAGAGACTCCCCCAGAGCAGCGTATAGGGAAAGGAGAGGCGGAGGGTCATTCCATCTGGCAAGCTGAAATGCTTGTGCTGGCAATTGCCATAGTGCTATCCCTTCCTCAGGCCCAACTGCTGGGGTTGAAAACTAGACAATAGATGCAGACAGCACTAGAATTTCCCCTCCACACATTGCCATTAGCCCTATCCAAGCATTCAAAAAGAGCACATGAGAGTTTAAGCTGGGGAAGGAGAACTCATGTTGTCGGGCATTTTCCCTTCACCCCTTGCCCTTCCTGTGCGCAGCAGGAAGTTCTGAAGGGAGCTTGTAAAGGTGAGGTTCCTACTCACGAGGAGGCTCTTCCTTCTGGGAGGTTCAGGAGTGAAGCAGGGATGTGCAGGGGCACAGGACAAGAGGGTTGCTGCCATGAGTGCACCCCACTCCCTAGTTTAAGTTTAGTGTTACAGATCTGAGCCTGAGGCTCTTACATGCCCTTTTCCCACTCCTTTCTTGATTAGGCAGAATGGGTTGCGTGCAAATTGGCAAAGCATGGCTTTCCTCAACCCCCAGGGAAGTCAGGCAGGAAGCACTGTGCTAGACTGAAGGTCCAGTCTGTCTTGATCCCATAGCACCAAACCATAGGTTGATGCTTTATCCAAACCAGTGGTGTGCAGATTTCAGGCTGGTCAGATCTCGTTTATCCTTCACAGGAACCAAAGAACAGGATGTCTCTGAGCAGATGCTTAGCCTAAGGATTTTTCAGTAGCAGAACTAAACAGAACTTGTTTCTTTCACAAAAATCCATTCCTTGGTCAAGCCAACTAATGCACATAGATCATGATCTAAGTCACCACTTTGTAGTTTTGGCAGTCAAATGGCTTTTGCTGTAGAATATTTTAACGGCAGTGAAAAAAATAGCTGACACCCCTGCTGTTCATGGATTCCCTCCCAAATTAAATTTATTTTCCAATAGATATGTGTTAAAGTGGAAAGTTAAAACAGAGCAAGCTACACACATACACACAAGCTTATTGTTGACATTTTTGGTATACTTGAACCTCTGGATTTATAACAGTTTGATTATAATGTGTCTCTTAAGACAGGTATGAAAATACAAAAAAAGGGGTTGAAACATATTTAATGCCAGTTCTCTCAGGTATTGGACAGTCTGAAGAAAGTAATTGTTTCAGGCCACAGCGAGTCAAGCTGCTTTTGTTCCTTTCTTCTGGGCATTCTGACAGTTGATACCTCAAATGATAAAAGGGGGGTGTTCCTGTATGCTACAACTGCAGCAAGAATGCTGATTACTAAAAACTGGAAGGGGAATAGGACACCAACGAAGGAAGAATGGCAAATCAAATTGTGTGGATATTTGGAATTAGCAAAAATGACAGAAGTAGTGTAATTAGAAATCAGCCAAACCCGAAGGTTTAAAAAGGAGTGGGACTGTTTTAAAGAGTACCTGGGAAAACATTGTTCTCAAACAAAATCTTGGATGTGTTTTGACTAAACTTTGCAAAGTAAGTAACAGATAGATAGCATATATTATGTAAGATAAGTGAAATAAGGAAAACAACAGTTAAAAAGATAAGGAAGAAATAAGAAGCCACAATAAGGTGGAGGGAAGTCATGTGCAAAGAAATTTTGGTATATTTTGGTTTACATTTGTGTTTAAGATAGCATATTTTGAAGAACGAATGGAACTGTGTATTCAATTAATCAATGTAAAAACTCAATAAAGAATATTAAAAAAAAGCTTTTGTTGTTCCCCTTGTTCCTTAGGAGCGTGTGATTGGCTTCCATGTGCTTGGTCCAAATGCAGGAGAAATAACCCAGGGATTTGCAGCGGCCATAAAATGCGGAATAACAAAAGATCAGTTGGACAGCACGATAGGAATCCATCCAGTCTGCGCAGAGGTGAGTATGTGGCATTGGTTTACAAAAAGCTGCCTCCTTTCCTAGGATTGCTGGAGCAATTTTGTTTTCAAGGCAACAGTTTTATAATAATAATAATAATAATAATAAATTTTATTTATACCCCGCCCTCCCCAGCCAAAGCCGGGCTCAGGGCGGCTAACAACATTAAAAACAATCCGACATTCTAAAAACTTTCCACCATAAAATCAATCAGAAACAAATTGATGGCAACCAGCAAGCAGGACCCTGTGCAGATTGCCAGAGGAGGGGGTCAGGCTGCGCCCTGACCAAAGGCCTGGTGGAACAGCTCTGTCTTACAGGCCCTGCGGAAAGATGTCAAGTCCCGCAGGGCCCTAGTCTCTTGTGACAGAGCGTTCCACCAGATTGGTGCCACAGCCGAGAAAGCTCTGGCTCTAGTTGAGGCCAGCCTAACCTCTCTGAGGCCTGGGACCTTCAGGATGTTTTTATTTGCAGACCGTAGGTTTCTCTGTGGGGCATACCAGGAGAGGCGGTCCCGCAGGTACGAGGGTCCTAGGCCGTATAGGGCTTTAAAGGTTAAAACCAGCACCTTAAACCTGATCCTGTACTCCACCGGGAGCCAGTGCAGCTGATATAGTACTGGATGAATGTGATCTCGCAGTGACGACCCCGTAAGGAGTCTCGCTGCGGCATTCTGCACCCGTTGGAGTTTCTGGGTCAGTCTCAAGGGCAGCCCCACGTAGAGCGAGTTACAATAATCCAGTCTGGAGGTGACCGTCGCGTGGATCACAGTGGCTAGGTCAGGGCGAGAGAGATAAGGAGCCAACTGCTTGGCTTGGCGGAGATGAAAAAAAGCCGCCTTTGTTATAGCTGTAATCTGCGCCTCCATAGAGAGGGAGGTATCGAAGATTACACCCAAACTCTTAACGGACGATGCTGGCACTAGTTGCACCCCCGCAAGAGATGGGAGTTGCCCCCTCAATCCCATATCGCCCCGTCCCAGCCAGAGGACCTCTGTCTTCGAAGGATTTAACTTCAACCGGCTCCCACGAAACCATCCAGCCACAGCTTCCAGGCATCTGGTCAGTGTGTCTGGGGCCGAGTCAGGATGGCCATCCATCAACAGATAGAGTTGGGTGTCATCAGCATACTGATGGCAGCCCAGCCCAAAACTCCGGACAAGCTGGGCGAGGGGGCGCATAAAGATGTTAAAAAGCATCGGAGAGAGAATCGCACCCTGAGGCACTCCACACACCAGGGAGTGGCGCGATGACAATTCCCCCCCAAGTGCCACCCTCTGTCCCCGACCAGAGAGAAACGAGCGCAGCCATTGAAGGACTGTGCCCTGGATCCCCACGTCGGCAAGGTGGTGGTCCAGGAGTTCGTGATCGACCATGTCGAAGGCTGCTGACAGGTCTAGAAGAATCAGCAGCCCCGACCCGCCTCGATCCAGCTGCCTGCGGAGATCATCTGTTAGGGCGACCAGAGCCGTCTCGGTCCCATGACCAGCGCGGAAGCCGGACTGGAATGGATCGAGAGCCGATGTCTCATCCAGAAACCTACCAAGCTGTTCAGCAACCGCTCTCTCAATCACCTTACCCAGGAATGGAAGATTCGAAACTGGGCGGTAATTGGATAGATCTAAAGGATCTAATGATGTTTTCTTTAAGAGCGGGCGCACCACTGCCTCCTTCAGTTCCCCTGGGAATGTCCCGGTGCCAAGGGACAAATTGATGATATCACCCAGGGGGGCCCGCACCTCGTCTGGACACGCTCTAATCAGCCAAGACGGGCACGGGTCAAGAGGACAGGTGGTGGGCTTTCCAGCTCGGAGGAGTCTGTCCACATCGGCTGGGGATATCTGGTCAAAGTGGTCCAATACTGGACCCGAGGACAGTCGAGGGGCCTCCAGTTCCCTTATTGTGTCTAAATTGGCAGGGAGGTCATGGCGGAGCAACAGGACCTTCTCCGCAAAAAAGCTCGCAAATGCCTCACAGCTGTGTGTCGAATTGTTATTTAAATTTGGCTGTCCTTCAAGGGACGTTAAGGACCTAATTATACTAAATAATTGCGCCGGGCGAGAGCTAGCGGATGCAATGGAGGCCGAGAAGTAGGACTTCTTAGCGGCCTTCACTGCCATCTCATAGGTTTTCATAAAAACCCTATAAGATGTTCTTGAGGCTCCGTCACGGGCACCCCGCCATACTCGCTCTAGCCGTCTGAGGTCCCGCTTCATTTTCCGAAGCTCCTCGGTAAACCAGGGAGCCCGGTTTCTGCGGGGTCGCAGAGGGCGCTTAGGTGCGATCTCATCGATGGCTGCTAGGAGCTGGGTATTCCAGCCCTCAACAAGCTCAGTCAATGAGTCTCCAGGGGGAGCAAGGTCCCGCAAGGCCTGACGGAATCTATCAGGGTCCATCAGCCTCTGCGGGCGAGCCCAAATCGGCTCGCCACCTAAGCAGGGTGGGGGTGGAACGTCAATCCTGGCTTTCAGAGCGCAGTGATCAGACCATGGCACCTTCATTGAGGGAAACATGATCACATCTATACCGACACCAAAGATCAAATCCAGCGTGTGGCCTGCTTGATGTGTGGGGCCCGAAACAAACTGGGAGAGCCCTAGTGTCGCCATGGAAGACACCAGGTCCAGAGCCTGTGAGGAGGGAGTGGCATCAGCATGGATGTTGAAGTCCCCCAATACCAATAGGTTAGGGAACTCCAAGGCCCAGCCAGCCACAGCCTCCAGCAGGCCTGACAGGGTGGCTGCTGGTGCGCTAGGTGGCCGGTACACCAGCCAGACAGCCAAGCTCACCTCGGAGCCCCACACTAGGCCAACACATTCAATGCCGGGGATCGATGGCGATGGTAGAGCCCTGAAAGAGCAATCTTCCCGGATTAATAGTGCCACCCCTCCCCCCCGGCCCACAGTCCGCGACTGGTGGAGGACGGAGAAACCTGGGGGCGCCATCTCTCGTAGGGTAACAGTATCCCCTTCGCGCACCCAGGTCTCCGTCACACAAGCCAGGTCGACCCCCTGCGAGATAAAGAAATCTCGCAGGGTGGCGGTTTTGTTGCCTATAGACCTGGCATTGCACAACACCAGTGACGGAGGTGAGTTATCCTTGCTCACCCTACCCTCGTTCCTCGGGATGGGGCGCAGATTGGAAGGGGTACGAGCATATCCATATCTCGATCCCCTTCGCCTATAACATCTGCCCCCACCGCCATACCTCCCTCGCCCCACCACGGTAGCAATCCCAAGCCTCATACCAACCTCCATTTACAAGTAGAAAGCAAGCAAAAAACAAAAACAAAAAACAAAACAAAGCAAAACAAAACAAAACAAAACAAAAACAACAAAACAACAAAACAATTGTACCAAACAACACCAGTCTCCACCCCACTCAATAACCAACTCCAAACCAAAATAAAACGGAACAAAATAAACATACATCAATAAAAACCACCGTACATGGTGGAACAACAAAGTAAATAGTAAAAACCCCTTTAAAATACTTTAAAATAAATAAAAACATTTTTAACATTTGCTGCAGCAGCACCAGTGTCTTTAGCACTATAGCAGAGGGGAGTCTGGGCCCCGCCCCCTGGGCCAGGTGGAATCAGCCTGAGGGGGGAGCGGCCTTCCCAACTCACAGTGCAGCAGCAGCAGCAATGTCCCTGTGCCTCATGGGCCTCTTAAGCTGTGGCGATGGTGAGTCAGTCTAGGCCCCGCCCCCTGGGCCAGATGGAATCAGCCTGAGGGGGGAGCGGCCTTCCCAACTCACAGTGCAGCAGCAGCAATGTCCCTGTGCCTCCTGAGGCCTCTTAAGCTGTGGCGATGGTGAGTCGGTCTGGGCCCTGCCCCCTGGGCCAGATGGAATCAGCCTGAGGGGGGAGCGGCCTTCCCACTCACTCACTCTTATGTACTCTTTCTATATGAGCAGCTGCATTGAGATAGGAAGTACCATAGCTTTGTGGCAGGGCACAAGCGAAACAAACAAAAGGTTCCAGATTCAGTCCCCAGCATCTGCAGGTAGGGCTGTGAAAGATTCCATTTCTAAAACCCCAGAGAGCTGCGACACTGAGCCAGAATTTACTGTATATTCTAGAATGTTGATTGTCCCTTAGTTATCTGTGTTTAGGTATAGTTGGATGCCATTTTGAATCAAGATGGTGGACTGGACCTTTCAAAAATGTACTGATTTTTGGCGGGTGGTTCTTAGAATTCCCAAGCAACGCCAGGCACTCATAATCTGAATGGGTTGGGTTGGGTTGGATTGGAAGGGCCACAAAATCAGGCGCAAAAGCACAACTGAGCCTCTTATGCCAGGGCAAGAACCCTACAGCAGTGAGGCAAGGACTTTCCTTCCGGGCTCCAGCTTTAGAAATAACTTGCAAGTATTTCCTTTCACATTTGTACACACTGACTTTTCTCTCTCATAACCCGCTGTATCTAAAAATCTAAAAACAACACAATGGGGCGGGGGGGGGGGGAGAGCTACAAAATGTGCAAAGAAGCTGTTCTAATATATCACTATAATCATCCTCATAATACGTTGAACAAGCCACAAAAATTAAAGGACGAAAGGTTTCACAAAAATGATTGCAGTTTCTATTAAAATAATAAGGAGCATAGGAAGCTGCTTTGTGCAGAGTCAGACTGCTGGCCCATCTAGTTCATTATTGTCTGCACTGGCCAGGGGCAGAATTTCTGGCAGGCTTCTCTCCCACGCCTGCCTGGAGATGTAGGGGATGGAGACTGGAGACTTATGCATGCAAAGCACATAGCCTACCGCTAAGCTACGGCCCATTCAACAACAGCAATATAAATAATAATAAAAATAAAAATAATGGAATTTTTAAAACTGGTTGAGTTTGGATTCCCCCCCCCCCCCCCCCCGTTTCAAAGGGTGGATGCATTCATGATTCTCCTTGCATACAGAGCATTTTCAGCCGGCTGAACATTGAGATCCTTGCTTTTTTCTGCAGGAGCTTCAGGCTTATTTGCATGGCTAACATGTACAGGCGCTCTGTTCTGCTCTCAATTTATTCCCCCTTAGAGATGACTTTGATGCTAGCTAATTACTGTTGCTTTGAACCATTTAGACTGGAGTGGATTTGATTTCCTGTAATCCTCCTACCTAGACTTATATGTCTGCAAAACAAAGCTAGCAGTTGTCTGATAAACCTCAACTACAGGCAGCTTACCACGTTTCCTGTAATTTGCTTTTCGATTTGCTCTCTAAACTAGGAGCTAAAACTCATCCGAAGGGCAAAAGTCCTAAGATGGCACCTGTGAAGGCCGTTAGTAGCCAGCAAAGAGCTGCCATGACTCAGACCATGGAGGAAGTCTGGGCCTCCAGATGTTGCTGGACTATAACTCCCATCATCCCTGGTTTTGCCAGAGCTGATGGAATCTGTAGTTCAGCAACATCTGGAGAACCAAAGGCTCCTTACACCTGCTTTAACTAGAAATATAGTTATTACTCAAGCACAGTTCCCATTAATTTCAATTGAGCCTATTCAGGAGTCTTCCTTTTCAGTCTCTGGTAGATCTTCATCGTCCCAGAGGGCAAATAATCTCTGAGCCGCAGACTCATATCTGCTCATTAATTATCTGCAGGCAGTGCAATAAAACGTCTGCCTCCCCCCCTTCATTTCCTGCAGAACGATAAGAGGCACTTGTGGTGGGAAGCCACGTGACTTCCCCTTCATTTCTTTCAATTTGCAGGGTCTGAAGCCTTGAAAGAGGGCAAGAAAACGGGACTGTTGTGATGCAAGAGCATCCAGTGTAATTTTAACTGCTCTTCCAATAATGGAGGGTAGAAAAGTGCTGCATGGTAGAGTGTTATTCCCATCCCCAAACATCTGGTGCAGCTTTATAATGCACACTAATAAAGAAGTCTAGAATTTAGAAGAGCCCAGCTTGGGTCAGCTCAAAGGGCCATCTAACCCACATCCTGTCCTCACAGTGGCCAGCCATGGCTAATGGAGGCCTGAAGGCAGCATATCAATGCAGCGGTCCCCTTCCCTCTTGTGATTCACATCCACTGAGTTGTTAGCGCTGGTTCTCCAAGACCACACACATCCTAGAGTCAGCCAATGGCAGAGGGTAGCCCTGAGTTTTGACGTGAACATAAAAGTCCTCTCCGACATGATCCAATTGTTTTATTCCCCCCCGTCCTCCTTTGTTTTATAGATATTCACCACGTTATCCGTGACGAAGCGGTCAGGTGGAGATATCACCCAATCCGGATGCTGAGGTTAAGCCCCCCCACTGTTCCCTCGTTGCCAGAGACTGGCGTTCGTCACCGTTGCTAACTCCCGAAGGGCCAAGCAAAGCAGTCTAGGAAGCAAGAACCAGCCAATGCGTCCATTACCTCTCCGCCCCTGTCGACGGGGCGAGTGAAGAACTGCTTAGTTCCTGGCGGTGACTGAATGTTATGGCAACGGATCCAACAGTGGGCTGGGGTCCCATATCAAGCTGCTGCTCGGCAAGGCATTGCGCAAGATGCTTCCATGAAGTCGCAGCCTAAAACCAGCCTTTTCTGGTAGGCAGTGATGGAAAGTTTGCTGGCACAGCTTGAGACTTTTCCTCTCCTGGAATGAAGGCGTTCCTCCCATTTGTTTCCCCACTTCCTCAAGTTGTTGCTATGAAATAGCCCAAGAGTTGCAGCATGTAGCAGCCTCATTGCAAGCCCTCTTCTCTAGGGGGTGCACGCAATGCGTCATCTCTCCAGACTTGTACAGAAATGAGCAACCAAACCTGTGAAGGATTTTTTAGTGCACAGTTCTAAGAAGCAACTTATTTTCACTTATCTTCCTTTATTCATTTTACCCAGAGTTGCAGATTGCTGTGGCTCCCCTAAGTCCATAGATCAAAGATTAAATACCCCCATCACTGATAGGTTAGATTACTGCAATGAGCTCTATGTAGGGCTGCCTCTGATGACAGTTCAGAAACTTCAGCTGGTGCAGAATTCAGTGGCCAGGTTACTCACCGGGGCAAGACGGTTTGAGCATATTACACCCATCCAGGCCCGATTCTAAATGCTGGTTTTAACCAATATGGTTAAATGGCTTAGGACCGCAATACCTCAAGGACTGCATCTCCCCATATGAACTGACCCGGACCCTGCAATCCTCATCATCATATGAGGCCTTCCTTCATGAGAGATCTGGAGGGTGGCAACACGAGAGGCCTTTTCTGGGATGGCTCCCCACTTGTGGACTGCTCTCCCCAGGGAGACTCACCTGGCACCTTTGTTACATAACTTTAGGTGCCTGGCAAAAATATTTATAACAGCCTTTCACTATGGCCATTTAAAGTTTGTGAGAAAGGGGTGTTATTGGCTTGTTTTGGTTTTATGATGTCGGCTACATTGTTGAATTCCTTCTCAAGTGAGATCCCTCCTTTTCATACAGCTAACTGTTTGTTTGTATATAATGGATCATAAACAAAATCTATTTGGATCATAAATTCTATTTTGAGATACCCTATAACTGTTTTCTTGAATACTGCCACTGTTGTTGATAAAACTTTGTGTACTTTATGTGTACTTAATGAAAGCAGAAAGTAAAACTGTCTTTTAGAAATGGGCACGATCTTTTAAAATCTACTTCATTGCACCAGCTTCTTCAGATAGTGACTCTCCTGTACCTGTGATTTGGAGACGTTGTGGGATCTGTGGTGCGAGAGCCCTATGGGAGCAACTGTGCAAAATGCACAACATAAAGGACCCAGATATTTATTCATGTTACCCTCCGAATGAGAAGGAGCATGCATTTGTGTGCCTTGCAGTCTCTAGGTAGAGGGCACAGTCCTATAAGCACATAAGCAGAGCTCTGCTGCATCAACCCAGTAAAGGTAAAGGTACCCCTGCCCGTACGGGCCAGTCTTGACAGATTCTAGGGTTGTGCGCCCATCTCACTCAAAGAGGCCGGGGGCCAGCGCTGTCCGAAGACACTTCCGGGTCACGTGGCCAGCGTGACATCGCTGCTCTGGCGAGCCAGAGCCGCACATGGAAACACCGTTTACCTTCCCGCTAGTAAGCGGTCCCTATTTATCTACTTGCACCCGAGAGTGCTTTCAAACTGCTAGGTTGGCAGGCGCTGGGACCGAACAACAGGAGTGCACCCCGCCGATGGGATTCAAACCGCCGACCTCTTGATCGGCAAGCCCTAGGCGCTGAGGCTTTAACCCAGAGGGCCACCTAATTCAGCATCCGGAATCTCGCAGAGAGCAGCCAGATGCTTGTGGGAAGCCTGCAAGCACAACCCGAGGGCAACAACACTCTTCGCACATGATATTTCCAGCAACGGGGATACAGAGGCATGCTGCTTCCAACAGTGGAGCTAGAACGTAGCCATCATGATTTGTGGCCACTGATCCCCTTATCCTCCAGACAGGCTGAGCAGCAAGAGAAGTTTATAAGACTACTGTATAGGTCCTGCCTTAATGCTATGCTCCTGGAGAGAAGAGTGGAGCAAAACCTATTACAATCTCCCATGGGCAGCTGTGGTTACATCTTCATACTGAAGTTTACTGATGTTAAATGAAAGGGGTTGGGAACTGTCCTGTATGTGAGGGCTATGGCTATTAGCCATGTACCCTAATCCATCTGTGGGCCAATTACTTGTGCACAAACTTTTCTTAGCTGGGTGAAGAACGATGCATGTAAAAAGTTGCTCACTGGACCAGTCCATTCCCACTGCCAGACCTGCACCCACAAAGACCTAGTCAGAAAACTGGCAATAGTACAAATTGGTGTTGTCAGTGATTATTTGACCAGGGATGGATACTCACTCACTCACTGCTGTATCCAAAACAGCACACTAATGCAAAAAGCAGCTAGGTATTGATCTAACAAGGTATAGCTTGCCTGCTCATTGATCTGGATCCCCCCCCCCCAAGCAAGCCAGACCTTGTTTCCTCTTGCAAAAGCCTCTAGCAACAGCCTCTGCCACAAAGGCAGGTCGTGTAAATTGTGGATTAGCTACAGATCCTAACCCATTTGCCAGCTGCAGCTTACAAGCAGTTCCATTCTGAGACTATCTCTTTAACAGCTTTTCCGGTAATCAATCGATTTGGCTGAGCTGCAGATTTTGTAGGCCTAGTAATAAATACAGAATACAACAAATATCTTGGAGATTGACATACCATATTTTTTGCTTTATAATACCCACCCAACCATAACATGCACGTAGTTTTTAGAGGAGGAAAACAAAAAAAAAATATTCTAAATGAAACAGTGTATGATTTTTGTGGTTCATGCTGTGGCCACAGACATGTGATCTGACAGTGAGTTTGGAGTAGCCCAATGCAAAAATCCTGAGGATCCATGTGGATCCATGCTTTGTAACCACGTTTTTGCACCACTACGGCCCCAGGCAACAGTGGGTGCGTGGTTTTTTTGGTGCAAGATGTAGCCATGGACATGCTATGTGATCTGATGGTGAATTTGGGGTGACCCAGTGCTAAAATCCTGAGGATCCATGTGGATCCGTGCTTTGTAACCACGTTTTAAGTGGGGAGGGAAGGAAAAGCACTCAAGGGACAAGGAACACGCGTGGGGTGTGTGGAGAAGGATGCTGCTAATAATGCAGAAGAGGGGTTTAAGGGGAGAAGAAGCACACGTGCGGTGTGTGGAGAAGGATGCTGCTAATAATGAAGAAGAGGAGTATAAGGGGAGAAGGCTCCTCTCCTCTCCGCTCCCACTTTGCTCCTTTAAAGCAAGCAGGCTCTGCTTTTCTCCCTCCTCCCTGCTCATCCCCAGTTTAGCAAGCTGAAAAACTTTGCTGCTATGTAGTGAGCTGAGTGGGGAGGAGAGAGGGACAGAGAGCCTGCTTGCTTTAAAGGAACCAACCGGACAGGAGCCGCTTACACTCGTGTAAGCGGCTCCTCTCCTCTCCCGCTTTGCTCCTTTAAAGAAGCAGGCTCTCTGTCCCTCTCTCCTCCCCACTCAGCGGCTCTTCTCCCGCTTTGCTGTTTCAAAGCGAGACACGGAGGAGGGAAGGAAGGGGAACCATGGATCTTCTGCTCATGACTGCAGCAGATCCCCCCGCCACCCGTAGGCATTCCCTCCATAACACGCACAGACATTTCCCCTTACTTTCTAGGAGGAAAAAAGTTGAGTGTTATGGTGCAAAAAATACGGTAGTTCTTTACACACACACACAAATCTTTTAAGCCTTCATTGTGGACATTGGGTCTGCTGAAGCTCAGGGACAATGCTTTTGTTCGCAATCCTGTGTATAATTGAGCTGGGTGTGAGTCCATTGAGTTCAGATTGTGTATGCACAGGGCTGAGCGCAAAACGGAAGCTTTGTAGGTGAGCCCTTAGATACAAGTTTTGGGAAATTTTTGCTGTTTAGACTTTTTTTAAAAAAAGAATTAAGTGGCATATAAATGTTGTTAAACGAAATAATAAAAGCCTTAACCGACCAAGCACTGGTTGCCCACAATTACTCTGTAATGAGGATTGTGCAATTATATGACCTAATAGGCCCAGGCCATGGTAAGTTTAGTTATCCACAGATAAAGGTAAAGGTACCCCTGCCCGTATGGGCCAGTCGTGACCGACTCTAGGGTTGCGCGCTCATCTCGCTCAAGAGGCCGGGAGCCGGCGCCGTCCGAAGACACTTCCGGGTCACGTGGCCAGCGTGACGAAGCTGCAACTGGCGAGCCAGCACCAGTGCCGCACACGGAAACGCCGTTTACCTTCCCACTATAAAGCGGTACCTACTTATCTACTTGCACTTAGGGGTGCTTTCGAACTGCTAGGTGGGCAGGAGCTGGGACCAAACGGCGGGAGCTCACCCCACCGCGGGGATTCGAACCGCCGACCTTACGATCAGCAAGTTCTAGGCACTGAGGTTTTACCCACAGCGCCACCCGCGTCCCTATCCACAGATACTTGCTATTTATTTACTGCATCAAATCCCACCTTTTTCTTCCAAGTTGCTCATGGTGGCATATGGTTAATCCTCACAACACACCTGTGAAGAAGTAGGTTAGGGTGAGAGGCTTAGAGAAATCCATGGAGGAGAAATTGGATCAGTGGCAGCTCCATGATGTCTATATTCTCCTGCTGGGATTTGAAGACTAGTTGTTGGGGAGCAGCCATGGGGAAACGCTTTTGCTCTCAGCCTGCTTTTGAGAAAGAAGATACTGTTCTAGACAGGCCTTTTGCTTGATCCAGAAGCTCTGCTCTTAGGTCTGCAGGTGTACAAGAGGGAATTTCAGGAATTACAAGCAAAGGAGGTTTTGGCTAAACATCAGAAGAACTTTCTGACGGCAAGAGCTGTTTGACAGTGGAATGGACTCCCTCAGGAGGTTGTGGACTCTCCTTCCTTGGAGGTTTTTAATCAGAGGTTGGATGGCCATCTGTCATGGATGCTTTAGTTGAGATTTCTGCATTGTGGGGGTTTGGACTTAGATGACCCTCAGGGTCCCTTTCGACTCTACAATTCTGTGATTCTCGACACTACATGTAAGGCTGCCCCAGCTGAAATTTCCCCTCTCCCCCACCTATTTAGCGTACATGAGCCGTTCTCTCCTTTACCTCTCTTTTCCATATGGTAGAGACAAGCAGTGGCGTAGTGTGGGGGGTGCAGGGGGGGCCGGCCGCACTGGGCGCAACATCTGGGGGGGGGCGCGCTCGCACTCGCAGCTCTCTGCCCCTACCTGGCTCACTCACTCACTCTCACTGCAGTGCTGGCTGTGCGAATCCAATCCGAGCCGCCAGGTTGCTGCCCACTGGAGGGGGGGTGTGCCAGGCGTGCGGTGCGGTGCGGTGCGGTGCGGTGCGGTGCGGAGAGAGAGCGAGGGACTTTCTGTGGGAGGGACAGTGCAGCGGGGGGGGGGGGGGGGCAAATTACTTGCCTTGCCCCGGGTGCTGACAACCCACGCTACGCCACTGGAGACAAGTGCTTGGGGATTTTGATGGTGCATATTCAACATACCTTTATTTATGTTCTATAAGTGTTAAATACATAGATGCCTCCTTAATTCACTGGAAAATTTAAACCACTTGTACTTTCAGACTGAATTAACCGAATTTAAATATAATAGAAGTAGCATATTTGGAGCATTCCAAATATTACTGTTTCTAAAAGGGATTTAGAAATTTGCTGTGCATTTTGTGAGTGAAGGCACAGCACTATCTTTCACTTCAAACACTTTTTCTTCTTGCCTGCCAAAAGAGAGACTTGATAGCAAATCAAATGCGAGGCGCCAGATGTAATAAATTAAATGGCATTTGTATTCTGCCCCTGCCCTGCTCTTGATTTTATTAGATATTAACATGTTTAAAAAATTTCCCCAATGAATGCAAGCCAGATTTCTCCGAAGATATTTCATGTCATATTTATGGCAATTCAGCAATTTTAGCAAGCTCCGCAAGTCAATTAGGAGTCTTTGTTGTTATCTGGCCAGATTCACGTTTTGCAAGATTAATTCTAAGCCACTCATCATTAGCAGTTGTGAGCGTGACCTCTTTGGTCAGTCTGCCACCTGTATGTGAAATGTGATCTGCTACTAGTAGCTATTACAAATACATGTCTTTCTCATTCTTCTGTCTGATTGAAATACTCAGTGGCTTTCCACTGTCCAGTCTAAAACTTGCCACGAGAACTAGCTGTGACCATACAAGCAAAATGTGATGTAGTGCGATATTTTGAAGAACAGGAGCTCATCATGACAGCCCCATAGCCATGCCCCAAAGATAATAAAAACTGCAGGCAGCTGTGCTGACATAATTGGCATAATACCCCATTTATTAGGTTTATCATGACTGCAATCCTATGCATGGTTTCCTGAGGTAATGTCCTTTGAACTAACTGCTGCTTGTTTATGACCGCCCAGGTTCAGCTTCTTCAGTGCTTTGTCGTCCACATCTAACCTTGCCCCTTTCTAACATTTATTGGCGTGTGTTTTTCTTTTTGTAAATCTACCAATGAATAAAATAAAAAAATCATGTTTAAAGGGTTTTCTCAGGGTGGTGGAAGGCATGTGTGCTGTGTCCTGTTGGTTTAGTGGTGGTAGGACTCTCCCTGCTTCTGACAGGAAATGCTCTATGAGTGAGGGTACAAAAATGGGGAGCCAAGGAGGGTTAGTTTTGAGGGAAATGTCCCCATTTGCATCTTGAGGAATGTTGGAGGGTATGTGCCCTTCCATTTTCCTATTCTGCCTTTTACAGTAGAGCAGATGTTTCACATGCAGAAATCCCTGTCATAGCTGTCAACGTTTCCCTTTTTTAAAGGGAAATTTCCTTATTCCGAATAGGATTCCTTGCAAGAAAAGGGGAAAGTTGACAGCTATGCCCCTGGTTCAATCCCTGGCATTTATAGTTAGGAGAATCTCAGGCAAGACTTCTCTATCTGAGACCTGGGGAAGTTTCTGCCACTCAGTATACGCCAGGGGTCCCTAAACTAAGGCCCGCGGGACTCGTTTATCCAGCCTGCAACAACCCCCGCCGCCCGCTCTTACCGGTACTGCGCTGTGCGGCTGCCCACTTCCGGGTCGGAGGAGCACCAGAAATAGTTTGTGCACATGTGCAAGCGTTATTTGCGCATGTGCAAGCATTATTTCCGGTGCACACCTGGGTCCGAGGAGGCCCGTGCGCATGCGTACAAGCTATTTCTGGTGTTCCTCCGACCCGGAAGTGTGCCAGAAATAGTGTGTGTGCACTCGTATGGGCACGCGCTCCCCTGCCCTCTGGCCCACCGCGCGATCGGTGCTGGAGACACCGGCCCGAGGCGCGGTAAGTTTGCTGACCCCTGGTATACGCCATTCTGGGCTAGATAGTGCAGTGGCGTGGCTTTGTATGCCACAGCCTCATAAGTGTAATTTGAGGAGGGCGGTAGTAAAAGGTGCAACTCAAGAAACCAGATTTGGCCCAGAGTGATCAGTGGTTTCCCTTGTACAGTATGATCAAGAGAGGAAGACTGGATGGCCTCATCTCAGCACTGGGGATTAGATGTCTCTTGGTTCCTTCTGCCTCTATCATTATTGGGTGGATCTGCTGGGTCAGCACAGCACGGAACGTCTGCATTTAGGACGTCAGCTACTTCCTCCAAAACTATCCCACCTGGAATGCAGAGTCTATTGCAAACTGAGCAAAGGAACAGCATGCAGCCTGTATTTGATTATTTTTAATAGCAAATCTTTCCATTGAGGCAATACCTTTTTATAGGTTTTTGCACAAAGTAACTGTACCTGCTTCTTATTTAACACACAAGAACATATGAAATTTATTTCGTATTAGTACGAAACAGTCATAGTAATATTTCTTACTGCCCTTCACCAGAGGTCCCAGGGTCAACTACAACAATAGAATATTAAAATCAGTTAAAATAGATTACAGTCAAGAGATAGATCCTAAATATATAGGGTTGGATTCAACTAACTCAATGTGCTAGCAGAGGCCAGAACAAGGGTTCCTTCTTGCACAATGGGGTTTCCCCTTTCCTCTCTGGGTGCCCCTTCAAGCCTCCCCCAACTCTACAGACGTTTGATTCAAATATTTCTCTCTCTTTAATGCCATTGGTAAGGTGAGGCTGTAGCAGCAATCCTGCAATGCTACTCACCTGGGAATAATCCCAATAGAACTCAGTGGAATTTAAATCTGAGGTACTATCCCAGTTCTTTTCAGGCAGACATAATTCAGTCTTGCCTAACCATCCCATTTCCTTTTTAATTTCATTTTGAAATCATCCCTTCCAAACCACCAAGTCCCCTGTTCTCCCACTTGGACACTGGTGAAAGAGAAACAAAACAAAACAGTTGCTGGACTCAGGTAAGCATATCTCAATTTAAAAAGATATGAATGAGCCCTTTGCCCTTCCTGCAACACCTCTTCACTCCTTGATGACACAAGCAAATAAACCAGGAAGCCTTCAATTAACCATAGTTTCCTGTTTCACCTGAACTGGGAAACTATGGTTACTAGCTTTGTAACAATGCATAATGTTAAACCATGACATGAAGTTGTTTGATTCTGGCATACTCCAAAACTGGTAATCGTAGCTTCCCAGTTCAAATGAATCAAGAAACTATGCCCCTGCAACCCCACAAAGGGCAGCTGAGCCTGAGTCACATTTTAATTTCCCACAATGTCCCCAACACAGTATCACCCCAAGACATTGCGGCTACAGTCCACCACAGCTACAGCTGGCCCACCACTGGCCTAACAGAAATTTTAATGGATATTACGAACAGTTTTAGATATAGAAATACTTAAACAACATACATTTAAAGTAGCATACTGTGCAACACTTTCAGGAAAGAAAACCCCCCTATTAGTATTCAAAATGTAAACAGAATGCATTATTATTCATAGTGAAAAATGCCATTCCTAGGCTGATCTGTTGACAGTTGCATATCAAGAATTGGTGTTCTGGTATGCTAATTATTCCAAAAGTATTAAAGCCAGGCTGCCCTTTGTGTTTTTCTTACATTTGCAAAAATCCAGGGTGTGTCAGGATGTGTCATCAGTCTGATTTATTGCTCTGTGGTTATGTTCTAGGCTATGATCATGCATTTTCCATGCAAGCAGGAAAAAAATTGCTTTGCAAATGCAGCCAGCAAGCTATGTTCTCTGTTCTAGTTTGTTTATTTTTTAACTTAAAAAAATTTAAAACCCTGTGAGAGAGACAAGAAATGATGAAAAGGACAGGAAATTCAGAATGCTGAATGCTTGCTTGCCCTGGAGAATGGGAAAGACAGGTTATAAAGCAATATTATGAGTCAAGGACACTGCTCAAGAACACTGTGATCCAAACCTCATTCCATAAATTATTTCATTCCTGGATTTAAAAAGACAGGGATTAATTAAACATTATAACGGGCACATGGGACATACCTGGAGGCAGGCACTGTTCTTGGTACGCTGCCTACACACACACACACACACACACACACGCACGCAATGACACACCTTTTCTTTTTCACTCTGTGCAAACACTGTTAGTATTTGTTCATTTTGGGATGGCAGAGTCAGTAAGTATGGGAACTAGTAAGCACTGCCAAACCTATTCTCCATTCATTTGTCTGAATTGGAGATGAGGAAATTGTGGTTCTCCAAATGTATCTCTCCTCATTGCTGACCGTTGGCCAAGCTGGCTGGGGCGATGGGGCTTGGACTCTATTGACATCTGGAGGAACCCCCCTATGCACACCAAATTAAAGTGGTCCTCACTACCTCTTGTGCCAATGAAGTCACAATTGTGACAAGATTAGCATACCCCAACAAAGGAAAGATAATGGTGAGAATCTAGATTTGATAGCTTTTGAGACTATTCATGATACAAATAGGGACGCGGGTGGCGCTGTGGGTTAAAGCCTCAGTGCCTAGGGCTTGCCGATCGAAAGGTCAGCGGTTCGAATCCCCGTGGCGGGGGGCGCTCCCGCTGTTCGGTCCCAGCGCCTGCCAACCTAGCAGTTCGAAAGCACCCCTGGGTGCAAGTAGATAAATAGGGACCGCTTACTAGCGGGAAGGTAAACGGCGTTTCCGTGTGCGGCTCTGGCTCGCCAGAGCAGCGATGTCACGCTGGCCACGTGACCCGGAAGTGTCTCCGGACAGCGCTGGCCCTTGGCCTCTTTGAGTGAGATGGGCGCACAACCCTAGAGTCTGTCAAGACTGGCCCGTACGGGCAGGGGTACCTTTACCTTTACCTTTACCATGATGCAACTACAGTGGTACCTCTGGTTATGTACTTAATTCGTTCCAGAGGTCCATTCTTAACCTGAAACTGTTCTTAACCTGAAGCACCACTTTAGCTAATGGGGCCTCCTGCTGCTGCTGCGCCGCTGGAGCACAATTTCTGTTCTCATCCTGAAGCAAAGTTCTTAACCCGAGGTAATATTTCTGGGTTAGCGGAGTCTGTAACCTGAAGCGTATGTAACCTGAAGCGTATGTAACCCGAGGTACCACTGTACTCGTTTTATGAGAACCAATGCCAGTTTTCCCACTATTGGGTGATGTACTGCATTTCTATCTAAACGATAGTGATTTATTTCTAAATCTGTGTTCACACCTATAAATTAGAATATGAAAATTCTTTGAAAATCAGTGTCCCCCTTTGATCACTTTTTTGTGGGTACTGCACTTCCTTTCCTTTTCTTATGATGCATAAGCAGCCACCTTAGATGGCAAGGACTGAGCCTGTATGCAGAACAGACTGAGCTGTAGCTCCCACCCACACTGGGATGTCTTTTTCCACCCCCGCCGGAAAAAATTAGTAATGGGGAAAGAGGGGATACGAATTAGCTCAAACTTTGTTTCCAGTTTTTTTTTATTAAAAATGGTTTGGAAACAATTTTTTCAGACAAAAGTCATTTGGATATTTTTTTTCTTAAACAGCATTGCTAATTTAGAAGAAGGTGCATAAAGCAATTCCCAAGCAAGACTCATTTGTACCTTCTAATTTGTGAAGGCTACGACACCAATGCGTTCGACTTTATTGTCTCCTCAAGCGGCTTCATCAGTCTGCAGTCAGCTGGAATATGAATAGAGGCAGGTCCCAGGAAGATGAATCCATTCATTTTATTCCACTGTTTATTGTTTATTGCATACATTACGGATGCCAACATGATATTCCCTGCATCCCTGTGCAATGCAATATAGCTTCGAAGATACTTATTTAGAAGACTCCCTGGTGGAGGAATTAGGAGGGGAAAATACGTATTTAGGCAATTGCTTTGCCTCTCATGTGGCAGAGACGATCTAATGCCTATGGCTTGTTTACAACTGGTTCACATTGCCCATTCACTGTTCCACATATGAATATGCTGTCTTAAGGCACATGAGAAAGCTAAAACAAATATCATTAATGCAGGCTGTGCAGCTCCATGTATTGTTGGTTCTCATGATTAATGGTATCAAGGCTGACACTACTTCACTGCAGTATCACACAAAAGCAGTGGGGAACCAGTGTGTCTTCAGTTCCCCTTCCTAAGATCCAAGCAGCCCATGCTTCTACAATGTGGCTTGTAATTGTCACCTGTGAGCAGGAGTGCCAGCTTGGCCCTGCAACCGTGAGTGCACAGGGCTGTGGGTGCCATGTGGTGTGCATGGCCCTGGCACCAAAATTTGTGGGTGCCTAGCCCCTTCATGGGCCTCAGGGTGTTTACACCTATGCCCGTGAGTCAAGAAGGGCAAATCTGTGCATTTCTGTTTGTCACTCACCCACTCCGTCTTCTGTTCCAATTTGCAATTATTATTGCAATTATTATTATTTGTAAAGTCTTCATGAGAATTCACTAGCATTTGAGAGTGAATTTATGCACCCTGTACATATACACATTTTGCATGCAATTTTGTCTACTATACACATTTTTAAAAAGCAATTTTCCCAAGACAGCGCATTTTTGCATGTTATTTCCACTAACGAGTGCACTTTTATGCACACTTTACACTAGCATGTCCATTTTTGAACACGTTACTTGGCTGGAGGACTGCATTGCAAAATTCGGAGAAGTGCAAATTTTTGAAGGATGGCTGCATTTCGGTTCCTGCCTTTTGTTTGTATTGTGTGGGTGTGCTCAATTGCTCCTCAAACATGAAAAGAGGACCACAGGTCTGGTGGGCATAAGAAGTGGGTCAAATATGCTTTTTACTAATGATGTTCTGAGCTGAACTCACAAGATCAGTTAGGATCCTATAGTGTTCTAGATAAGATTTAAAGGTAAAGGTAAAGGGACCCCTGACCATTAGGTCCAGTCATGGCCGACTCTGGGGTTGCGGCGCTCATCTCGCTTTATTGGCCGAGGGAGCCGGCATACAGCTTCTGGGTCATGTGGCCAGCATGACTAAGCCGCTTTTGGCGAACCAGAGCAGCGCACGGAAACGCCGTTTACCTTCCCGCCGGAGTGGTACCTATTTATCTACTTGCACTTTGACGTGCTTTCGAACTGCTAGGTGGGCAGGAGCAGGGACCGAGCAACGGGAGCTCACCCCGTCACAGGGATTCGAACCGCCGACCTTCTGATCAGTAAGTCCTAGGCTCTGTGGTTTAACCCACAGTGCCACCCTATAAGATTTTAGTTATATTAATTGCCTGCAGGAGCTCAGTGCAGCTCAGCATGGTCTTTGCCCTCCTATTTTAGCCTTACAACAACCTTGTGGTGTAGGTTAGGCTAAGAGATGGCAGCTGACCCAAAGCTGCCCCCCCCCCCATTGCTGAGCGAGGATTTGAACCTGATATTCCCTTCCTGGCGCAATACTCTGACCACCAAACCACTGAGCATCAACAAATACAGGCTACAGTACCAAAAAAATCAGAAGTAGTGTCTTAAACTTTGTTCTATTTGTAGATTTTTAATTACATAGGAGTGGGAAAGGGTTTGGATAACTTTTCCAAACTGTTGCACAGTTTAAAGAGGATCACAGGTCTGGTGGGCAATTTATGTTGGCTTGATGCTCTCCAAATTTCCACACTCCTTACTCTTGAACGACTGCAGTGCGGAAGAAATGATTAAGTTTAGTTTTTGCAAATAGAAGCACGTCAAGCTTGGAACAGTTAACCGCTGTACTGCTGCATTACTGTAAACAGCCTGAAGTTAACAGAGGGCTTTTAAAACATTCCCTCCCCAACCACACCCGTTGTTGACTTACTGCCTTTTCCCGCTTCCAAAGCTTTTCTTTTGTTCCAACCCCAAGGAAACAAAACTGGATAGGATGTTTTCTCCACCCAGTGAGGATGCTGGTCACACCCTTTCAGGGGTCCAATAGTACCTTGGTAGGCAATGAAGAAGGTCCTCTCTGCTGCTGGCAAAGTACCCTAGGCATGACCCACAGAACATCTGCTTGAGGTTCCTCCTGAACTGTGGCTTTGGATAAATATCTGGGACAGACAGTTCATTAATTTTCTATGGCACCTAGTGCCTAACAGAGAGGATATTTACTGAGCTCCTTGTATGAATAAACAGACTTTGCCCTGAAATACTCCCTGCCACTCTTGGATTCCCATGTGCTACCTTCTTGAAAATAGAAAAGATTATTACAAAGAGAAAACAGTATTTTAATAATCATCACAATGTTAAGTTGTAGACAAATATGAATATATATCCTCTAATAATGAGCACAGATTAATTAAATCTTGCAGTATATCATTCTAGAAGTGGATAAACAGACTCCATTTATTGTTCTTTTGAATGCCTTCTCTTATCAAATTTGCTATTTTTTCTATATTAACTATCTCCTAAACTTTAGATAACCAAGAAACAAACAACAATGATGTGGTGTCCCGTCCCGTCCCCCCCCCCCCCCAGTTTTGAGAAATTGCCATTTTAGCTGCTGTTGATAAGTGAGATGCCATTTCAGTACCCTCCTGTGGTGTGGTGCTCTTGAGATCCTCAAACAGTATTACAACTGGGTCCATTGGAAGATGGTAACTTAGGGCACTTTTCTATTTCTATCAGAGCAGATTCCCAGAAAGTCCAGATTGCAGAACATTCTTGCAACACATGAAGTAAATTTGTGTTAGGTGCCTTACATCTCCTACATTGATTGCTTCACTATTCCTTGGCTAAATTTTGCTCAGGCTAGTTGGAGTTAAACACTATAGTAAAGGTAAAGGGACCCCTGACCATTAGGTCGAGTCGTGACCAACTCTGGGGTTGTGGCGCTCATCTCGCTTTATTGGCCAAGGGAGCCGGCGTACAGCTTCCGGGTCATGTGGCCAGCATGACTAAGCCGCTTCTGGAGAACCAGAGCAGCGCACGGAAACGCCGTTTACCTTCCCGCCAGAGTGGTATCTATTTATCTACTTGCACTTTGACATGCTTTCGAACTGCTAGGTTGGCAGGAGCAGGGACGGAGCAACGGGAGCTCACCCCGTCATGGGGATTCAAACCGCCAACCTTCTGATTGGCAAGTCCTAGGCTCTGTGGTTTAACCCACAGCGCCACCCGCACCCCTGTGTTAAACACTATAGGTCATAATTATTATGATCCCCCTCCTCTTAAAAATTATGGGTGTTTAACTCCTGCTAGAGTCACACAAAGGATAAGCCCAATTTACAGAAGCTTCAGCTTACCAGAAACATAGCCAATTTCTTAGTACTTGTATTGCATCAGTCTCTGCCCCTTTTTCTTGCCTTTTGGGAGAATTTGGGAGTGCATTTTGGAACGTTGAGGCCATGTGCTCAAGCTTCCTTCTCTCCCCTCCCCTACAACCCATCCAGATAGTAAAATGTAAAATACATTTTCGTTGCAACTATTCTGTAAGAAGCATAATGAGATGCACTGCAAGGTGGAATGTTACATTTTTTATTTTATTTTAATGAAACTCTTATGATCACACCTAACATCCCTTGCTTCAGAAGCCATTGTCAGATAGGCTGTTGCAGGTCACGAATACTGGGAGAAGCAGCCAAAGTGCCTTCAGCAATTTGTAACGAAAGAAAATGAACACTGGTAAAGGAAAAATTGTTATCTAGGAAAGGAATATCACGAATGCCTGAGCTAATGAAGAATTTCTATGCATACTCACTGGAGAACTTGACATAAATAATTTGATATACTAATTGACCAGGGGAAGTTTACATTGTTAGTTACACATGGAAAAATAATTAAATGGTAGATTGAAGAGTGAGTCAGATTTTTGACCTGGGGCCAGAAAAAGGATGTGAGCGGAAGAGTTTAATTGGTTATTATTGAATATTAGTTTGTTCAGGATCCAGATAAAGATTTGGAGCGTTTTATTACCCTCCTCGAAGTGGTTATATACAAGAAGTCAAAGACGGGGGGTTCCTTTGAGTTTATGGTCTTTGAAATATTGCAAACATTGTAATAAAGCATATTAGAATTGGCCTGTTAATGATTTAATAGTGACAGGTTATATATATCCAGTGCTGCATGTGCAGAGTTCTACTTGCACAACAGGACTTCTCCTTCCTCCCCTCTCTCAAAATGTGCCTTCCAAACTTCTGGAGCAGATTTTGAGGGTGCCCAGGGGAAGGAGCTTCCAAAGGGGAGAAGGGGAAAGTTGTGTTTTTCAAGCCAAAGTCTGCAGCATTAGTGGAACAGCAGCGCTGGATGCAACCTAAGGTGTTTGCGCATTTAATATTTATGTAACTGTAATATAAAGAACAGTCTATGTCTGATGTTCATTTTTTCCACCAGCTCCAGCCAACATGGTCAATGGCCAGGGATGATTGCAGTTGTAGTGTAGCAACGTATTTTCATTTGTGAAATATTAGAGGTTAGGAGCTTAACATCACATTCCGTGGGAATGGTTGTTACTATTATATGAATGTGATGTGTGTGTGAGAGAGAGAGAGAGAAAGAAAGAGAGAGAGAGAGGCAATAAGAATAACTATTTCATTTTCTCTAATTGTTCATATCTAAGATATCTTATTGTTCATTCCACATGCCTCCATTAGGTGGTGCTCCAAATATATGTTAAGCGGTACATAACAGAACTGAGTAGCTTTTAAGGTACCTAAGGACAGAAAATATAGCAGTGGACAAGTGAATCTCTGTTGGCTGTACCCACGAAGTCACAGTGGGACTATAAATGATCAATTATGTCTTGCAAGGACATACACATCTGCACAGTATGATACCTTATCATCATCATGAATTGGGGGAAATGTTTCTCAGGAGTGGTGGAGCTCATCGTTAGCAGGGGGGAAAAGAAAGCTTCTTTCCTTTTCCGTAAGTCCCACCCTCCTCCTCCAGCAGCAACAACTACTGCATTGGAAGTCTGGCTGCCATTTTGAATGCTGCACAGTCATAGCATCGCCCAGGGGTGGGTTTTTTGTGGGTGGGGGGAGCAAAGCTCAGTCACTACAAATAAATGCTGAGAATTTTGGGTGAGAAAACTCTGCAAAAGTGGGTTGTTTTCTAGGGGTGTGAGGAAAGAAAAAGAAAAGAAAAGAAACCACTGGAAAAATAAATTCAGAGAAATCTTGGCTCAACCCTAGTGTCGGTAGGCATTCTTGGTAGCTTCTGAATGATCCAGTGTCTAGTCTTTACCTCAGGCTGTAAAGCATCCTAGCCCTTGTTATAGGCTCCACAGGGCCTTCCCCACAACAGTTACTTTGAGCTGCTTGCCCTGTGTGGCGCTTGAGGCTTTTCACATCAGATTGTGCCTGTTATTAACTAGGGATGAGGGATGAATTCACTTTTGTTTGCCTGTTAACTACCCATTACGCACGTCTGGAACAAACAGCAAACTGAAGCACAGCTATCCTTTGAAATTCGTGTTTTCAGATTTTGAGATGGTGCTTCCCCAACCATGAACATGTACAAAAATGCATATATTGTGGGAAAGTGTGCATGAAAATGCATATACAGTGGTACCTTTGTTTTCAAACGTAATTCATTCCGGAAGACCATTCGACTTCCGAAACGTTCAAAAACCGAAAACTCAATACGCAAGCCTCGAAATGTATGGAAAACTCAAACAGGAAGCCGCCTCGGAAATTTTTTATACGTTGTAAGCTGCCTTGAGCATGGCATTAACTTTGGAAATGCAGCACACCAAAAAATGATTGATTATTAGGAGAAATTCCAACTAAAATGTTGACAAATTTTCCTGTGAATTTTATTTTTTGTAAAAAATTGCAAATGGCTATGGCAATGTGGAGAACTAAATTGAAGATTAGTAGGGTTGCCATGCGTCCAGAATTTCCCTGACAGACCCAGAAAACTGTAGTCAGAAGCTGTGTCCAGGCAGAAATTGTCTGGGGAAATCCAGCCATATTGGCCAGTTCCCTCAAAAACAGCTTTAAAATGTTATTTGTTATTTTGCTAAAAAAGCTCAACAAGTTTTGTGTCCAGACTTCCACTTTTTGAAATATGACAAGCCTAAGATTTGAAATTGAAAAACCCAAACTGACAGATTTGTCAATCCCTGTTGTCACCTCAGCTCTCATTCTCCATTCCAAAAAAAGATTTCCAATCCTCAGCATTTCACTTCGTGTTTTCCTTCCTTCCTTCCTCTGGAATAAATCAGGTTTGCCACAAGTGGGCCTGCTTATTCTCCACAAATGCTCGGTTTAACACAGCAAAGTCAGAGCTGAAGGAGCTAGTTACCTCAATGGGGACCTTTTGTCTTTATGTTGTTTGGGGAGGTGTTTCTCTATTTGTGTGTCTCTGCTCACAATTTCACTCAACCTTGAATCACGCTGAGTGTAGTATTAACACATTGAATCTGCACAGAAGCAACAGAAGGTCAACCATTATCTGATGGGTAAGGCTAATTACACCTTATTTGTACAAATGCATTCTGTGAAGAATATGCCTTGGAGTATAAAAGTAAAGAAATTGAGAAAAGTGGGGTATTGTGTATGGATAGAGGAGAAATTCGATCTACTTATAAAGGTGCTTTTACCTAATTTGCACTTTCTAAAACAGTACAGTTGTACCTCGGGTTACATACGCCTCAGGTTACGGACGCTTCAGGTTACAGACTCCGCTAACCCAGAAATAGTGCTTCAGGTTAAGAACTTTGCTTCAGGATAAGAACAGAAATCGTGCTCCGGCGGCGTGGCGGCAGCAGGAGGCCCCATTAGTTAAAGTGGTGCTTCAGGTTAAGAACAGTTTCAGGTTAAGTACGGACCTCCGGAACGAATTAAGTACTTAACCCGAGGTACCACTGTACACGAACTGAAACATAGTAATCTTTCAGTCAAGGTCTCTCCCAGCTCTGCTTTGAAATGTCAGGGATTGAACTTGCAACCTAGATGCTCTACCCCTAAGCTATGCCCCTACCCTTTGTTATGGCCTATGAAAGCCTACCTATAAGCAAGCTGTGCTGTATCCAATAGGCTTACTCAAAGATGGAGATGGGGGAGACATTCAATTCACTTCACATTTAAAGCTGACCTGACCCTACCCAACTTGCATGTTCTGAAACAATACACAAACTGAAACACAGATATCCTCCCAAATTCACACATCCATGAATTTTACAAAGAGAGACAGTGTTGGTGTGTTGGACTATGACCTGGGAGACCAGGGTTTGAATCACCAGGGCTCAGCTATGAAGCTCGCTGGGTGACCTTGGGCCTGTCATTGTCTCTCAGCCTAACCTACTTCACTGGGTTGTTGTGAGGATAAAATGGGAAGCAGAACCATATATGCCACCTTGAGCTCCTTGGGAGAAAAATGAGGAATCTGCAAAAATAAAGAACCAAGAGAAACCAAATGGACAGATTCACCCACACCGAGTGGTATATCAAATGACCTGTTAAATGGAAGGGGGAATGGTTCAAAATACCCAAGGAACTCCATTGTCTGAATAGGTATGTAGCCTTTGCACTAAACAAAAGCTATCTTGAGGTGACCTTTTCGCTGTAAGGGTGTAGGATGCAGAGAATGCCACAAAAAAACCGATCTACATTTCTCTCACTACTACAGCAAATGTCACTTACAGCCACCTGAGGAGTCTATTTTCTTATTTCCCCAGGAAGTGTAGCGTGTATGTGGTGTATTGTCACCTGCTAGTCTCTGCCAGAAGGATAACCACAAGCTGAGCAAAATATAAATTAAGCATAGCACCGCATTTTCAGACACCAGAACTTAATTATTTGCTGTGTGAGTTTGAAGAGAGCATCACAGCCAAGAAGGGCGATGACACCCTAGCCTGAAAACTGCACTTTTCCCCCCTCTCCATCCTTATTTCTCTCCCCTCACTGTCCACAGCTTCTCCTGTTTGATTTTCATCCCGGCTTCTTCTGCGAAACCTCCGCTCCACAGCAGGTGAAGAAAGACAAAGGCTTCCTTTGTATGAGAGGAAAGCATCAATACAATTTCAGCAGATGGACGAGGGTTGTTCCCTGCTATTCCTTACATTGACTTCTTATTTACCAGTAATAAAAATAATATTCCGTTTTGTTTTGTTTTGTTTTGATGTTGTAAAGATCACCCTGAGATCTTTGAACGAAGGGCAGGACATAAATCTAATAAATAATAATAACCAATTATTATTTGTCAATAATAATATTTGTCAACAGTTATGATATTATTTAGTTGGGGTGAAGGGGAAACAAGTCTTATTTCTCTAATTTAGCTGTAATTCCTATTGGGGTTTTCAATTAATTAAAGAAAACCAATTAAAAAAATAAGATTGTTTTTAGATGGTGCTTGCATATTCCATATCTTAGAAGAGGCTTTCCTTCTTCTGTGAGGGAATGCAAGGAGATTGCCTTTTCTAAAACGGTATTACTGTCTGCATTTCTTCTTAGGGTTTTTTTTTTAAAAAAAAACCTGGTTAACTATATCTATCATCTATCTATCTATCTATCTATCTATCTATCTATCTATCTATCTATCATCTATCTATCATCTATCTATCTATCTATCTATCTATCTATCTATCTATCTATCATCATCTGCTCATAAGGTGTCCCTGGTTAAAGGATGCAACTGACATAGCTTGAAGCAAAGGTGGGCAACCTGAGGGCTTCCTGCCGCCCTCAGCCTAATTCTACAGAGGCTTTGGCCTGATTTCAAAAGCCCTCTGCAAGCTCAGACTTCCAGTGAGAATGTTCTGTTCCTTTCCCAGCAGCCTGCTAGGCAAGGGGGGGGGGGTGTGCGGAAGAGAGGCAGGGAAAAATGGTGGCCCTGTTAGCACCGACACTTGAATAAAGCAGAGAGAAAATCCTGGTCAATGTTTACAGAACAAAGTGAACCAAACAGTACACAACTTGAGCAGAAAGAGAGTGATTTTGCCTTTTTGGAAGGTCTTGTCCTGAGCAGGAAGACATAAACGAAACATCCACAAGAGAACTGTAAGGCTAAATGAGCACAGTGGGAATTACTTCCAAAGAGCCATGGTGCTGCAAGTCTCCGCCTCTCCCTCCCCAGCTATGTTCTATCATTTAATGAAAAAACCACTTCTATAAAATGCTATAACTGATAGAAGACTGCTCTCTTCCTCTTAAATAATGAAAGCCTACTAAGGTTGCCAGACCTCCAGGTCTGGCCTGAATTCATTAAGTTTGTGTGGCAAATGGAGAGCTTGAATTTCCAGGTGGCCCAGAGTGCTAATAATAATAAATACTACTAATAATAAGAAGACTGTGCATGCAGCTTGCAAAGTTTCAACCTGGCAGGAGTTGGCAGCAAATTGCAGCATAGGCACTCAGGGCGGGGGTAGCTCTGCTCTACCTTCTTCCAATTAACCTCCATCTCCAGGTTCTGCCCTATGACATTGCAAAAGAATGCATCTGTGACATCACCAGGGGCAGTCCCTAAAGCCTCAGGTTTGGACCCTGTGATGCTCCTGACCTGGCAACTCTGATTCAAAGGGACCAGGAGGATCATCTAGCCCAAGCCCCTGAAATGTAGGAATTCTGTCCACAGCTGCCCTGGGTGGGCTCCACCCACCAACCTTCTGGTTAACAGCCAGATGCACTGACCCATTATAATTTTAATAATAAACATAACCCCCCCAATTAACAATGCACAAGATGGCCTGGGAGGGGGGTCGTACTTGCACTACTTGTTCATTATTTCTGCTGCAGCTTAGGTTGTAAGAATTATATTGCTTATTAATTCCTGTTTCTATTATGTTGCTAGCTGTCTTGAGGGTCTAGTTTTAGAACAAAGTGTAACATGTAAATATTTTAATTTACATTCCAGCAGGAGCAAGTATCTCCCTCGTTTCATTTCCTGGCAGCTGGTGGTTGAAACTATTATGGCACATCTGCATCCTGTTCTTCTACCAAGAAATTCAGAGTAGTACACATTCTTCTCTATGCTTTCATCATCACAACAACCCTGTGAGGTAGGTTAGGCTCGGAAATAATGACTTGCCTAAGTGTCTCCGGACAGCGCTGGCCCCCGGCCTCTTAAGTGAGATGGGCGCACAACCCTAGAGTCGGACACGACTGGCCCGTATGGGCAGGGGTACCTTTACCTTAATTTCACTCAGTGAGCTTCAAATCAGAGATGAATTTTGAGCTTGAATCTCCCCCGTCCTGTTCCAGCCTCCTATCTAGTTGAGCTGTGTATTTATTTATTTTATCCACCTTTCATTCCAAGGTCTTAGAGTGGGTCACAACATGTCAGGAGCCATACAAAATTAAAAACAGTTTAAAACAAGTTACATAAAGATTAAAAAAGGAAATTTGCATGGTCATTATGTAATTCCATCCCATTCATTTCAATGTAAAGGAAAGAGGGGGATGCAATCAAATACATATCATCTGCAGAATGAAAGCTGCAATAGCAGCAAATCCTTATTGTATTCGCTGGATTGATTTCCATTCCAAACATGGGACAAATAAGTGAACATAAGCAATTTCTTCTCTAGAGTCTCTTTCTGTTGGATTTCTTTGACATCCCCAAGTGTGTATCAAAACAGGCAGAGCTGTGTGCAATCTCCAATGATTTTCCTCTGAGATGAGGGCTGGTCTCCTGTCTACCTTTCATTCTCTCTCTCTCTCTTCCTTCCAAGTGGGAGCTACTTGATATTTATTGATATAGAAATGCATGTAGCACCTGCTGTTACAATTTTCACAGCTCAGTGTTTACACTTTGCTTGTAAATTGTGGCATCTCAAAGTCTCTGCCCTGTCAGAAGCATGATCGACAGCCTGTTAACATGGTTTATCAAGATAACAGGCCTGGCATTTCCATTTTGTAACAATGACTTGTCACGTTTTGCAGATACAGTGTACTTCTGATCTGGGAAGCTGCATTATGTCAATTTAAACCACTAGTCCATCTAGTCCATTGCTGTCTACTCCAGGGATGAGGAATCTTTGCCCCTCTTGATATTGTTAATTCCAACTTGCCCCAGCCCCAGCCAGCATGGCCAATGGTAAAGGATGATGGGAGTTGTAGTCCAGCAAATATCTAGAAGGCCACACGTTCCCCTTTCCTGGTTTGTTCTGAATGGCAATGGCTTCCTGAGGTTTTAGATGAAGAGGCAAAGTAGGCCCAGGACCATTTTCTGACTGACAATCCTGAGCTAGATGGACTCTGTATAAGATGGCTTCCTAGAAACCTACATTTTATGTCATTTATCCAAAGATGAGCATGCTACCTTCTCTACAAGACATGAGGATTCATTCCTTTATTTTACAGGCCACAAGCATGTTGTTGTGAAGCACCTTGAAAGGGCAATATAAATATGTTTTTCATTTAGAGAAATAAATTAAAAATTACACAGAAGAAGAACAACTCTATGTTGCCTCTTGGAATTTTACAGCTGTCTTCCCTTCACGATCCATGCATTTGACATATAACCAGCCAGTATGGAATAGTGAATATTTATGATTAATTCTGGTTTCCCAGAGGAGATTGGATGTTTTCTTCTATTCCTCAACCCTGTGCTTCCTTTCATACCTGGATGGTGCTGACTCCCCCTCTCCAAAGTGCATAATGCATGTTCTATCTTGGGTATCAAACCTCTACCCCAAAAGGTGTAACCCAGCTCTTCCATTGGGCATACCTAGGATGGGGACGATCTCACTGCTAAGACAGCTAAGACCTTCACTACTCATAAAAGAAGGATGTGATAATCCCAGTCCTAAGGACACTTCAAAACAAGGATTCCAGAGCCACCTTGGTGGTTATATAACTTACCCACTTTAATGCATCATGCTTTGCAATGCTACTGGCTGGACGTAATGTGTGAAGTGATGCCGGAACTCATTACAGAAATGTGGGTTTATATTATTCTGTGAGATCTTACTGTGATTCATCATTACTCTTCCTTGGCTTGAAAGTTCACCTAGTATTACCTACCTGTACATTTTATTCAGCAGATAGGAGGGGAAGAAGTTTCATGTTAGTAGAAGCAGGAAATGACTCGATTATTTGCATTTTTAGAGTTCTGTTTCATGGAAATATGACCTTTTGGAGTGTGGGGTGGGCACTGTGTTTCCAACACATCCTTGGAAGGAAGAACATAAGAAAGATTGTAAAGCAGTTTGCTAATGGAGTTGCTTGATGAATAATAAATAGCAGGGTTTTCTTAAACGTAGCAATTAACTCACTGCAGAACTTGCATTCTAGGGCCAGAACAAGACATGGCTGCCTCCTAAAACATGTCGGATCTTCTTCTTTCACCTTCTCCTGCAGCATCTAGTGATACAGGCTGCATCATGTGATGGAACTGGACTGCAAGGCTTTCTTCATCCTAATTCACAGACATCAATGTATTTACTGACTGATTTATTAAATTTACCGTATTTTTTGCTCTATAAGACTCACTTTTTCCCTCCTAAAAAGTAAGGGAAAATGTGTGTGCGTCTTATGGAGCAAATGCAGGCTGCTCAGCTATCCCAGAAGCCAGAACAGCAAGAGGGATTGCTGCTTTCACTGCGCAGCGATTCCTCTTGCTGTTCTGGCTTCTGAGATTCAGAATATGTTTCTTCTTGTTTTCCTCCTCCAAAAACTAGGTGCGTCTTGTGGTCTGGTGTATCTTATAGAGCAAAAAATACGGTATATCTTCATGTTTCCTCCCAAAGTGTGTGTGTGTGTGTGTGTGTGTGTGTGTGTGAAAGGTAAAGGTAAAGGTACCCCTGACCATTAGGTCCAGTCATGGCCGCCTCTGGGGTTGCGGCGCTCATCTTGCTTTACTGGCCGAGGGAGCCGCATACAGCTTCCAGGTCATGTGGCCAGGAGGACTAAGCCTCTTCTGGCGAATCAGAGCAGCACACGGAAATGCTGTTTACCTTCCTGCCGGAGCAGTACCTATTTATCTACTTGCCCTTTGACATGCTTTCGAACTGCTAGGTTGGCAGGAGCAGGAACCAAGCAACGGGAGCTTACCCCGTCGCAGGGATTCGAACCGCCAACCTTCTGATCGGCAAGTCCTAGCCCACAGTGGGTTAGCCCTAGGCCTAACCCACAGCACAACCCATGTCCCTTGCATGTGTGTGTCTTACTTCCAGGTAAACATGTGCAGGATTTCTGCCTTCATCAAGTTAGCTGCTGCAGTCTTCATTTTTCTAGAGTCATTTATAAAAAAGCAGTGGAAAAGAGCCTGGGAAGTAAGGGGCCATTTTGTGAGACCACCTCTCACTTTCATTGCTGAAAGGCCTCCTATGGAGACATGTACTAGCTGGTGTCTATTATAGACACACAAAATGCCATGCCAACAAATTTGCAGGTCCAGCAAGGCCAGGGATGATGAGAGTTGTAGTTTCACAATTTCTGGAATACTCCGTCTTAGAGTATGTCCATACAATAAGGCACTTCATTGACAGCTGTTTTCAGGAAAATGCAATGACAGCATTCCTGTCAAGTAGGCAAAGATGGGAGAGAGTTTGAGTCACAGTGCTGCAGTTTTTTATTGCGGTTTTGCAACTCCAAAGATCAGTTTTGCATCATGTCTAGTTCTGCCCATGTTACACTGTGACATGAGAATAGCAACCCCTGGCTGCTGAAATAAAAGAAACGTTTTGTGTGAAAGTTAGGTCCCCAATATTAGAACAGTTTCCTAGCCTCAAGAAGGAATTTGCCCATTTATTGGGTAAGAGTGAACTCAAATTAATTGCAAGCAGGTTAGAGCTGGCATAGTTGGAGTGGCATTCGGAGCAGCTGTCTTGGCTCCTCTGTGAAACCATATTTCAATTAGCCTTATTCCAACAACTTCAAACTGCAAAAGTTGTCCTGGACTGGCAAATTGCAATGGAAAAAATGGCAAAAGAGCACTTTGTGAATCAAGAAAGAGCAGCAAACTATGTCAGAGTTTGGCAAACATTTTAGTCTGTACCCTGGTGCCTCTCTCTCTCTCTCTCTCTCTCTGTGTGTGTGTGTGCGTGTGTGTATTTTGACTAGTCTGGGCTCAAATTAGATTTGATATCCTGGTGTGCTTTCCAAATGTAACAACTAATAAATGAGCCTCTGTTGAAATGGGTGCAATGGAGAAACTTCCCCACTTGTCTTTTCATCTCATAGTCTTCTGCACCAATATTGTTTGTTCATTCGATCTGCTGCAATGTTTTTTGTGTGAATAGGATGCATATATCGCTGGTTTTGTTCATGGGGAAAAAAATCCCCATGAAGGATTTCAGTGTATCTAAAGATCAAGCTCTCTGGATCCCCCCACTCCCAAGAATCTGTCATGATAATGTAGCTTGAGGAAGTTATGATTTTTCTACATTCCTTCATGTCAAACCATAAACATGTTAGGTCCTGTATCAGCAAAGCCAGCTCAAAGTATTCTGTTGACAGAGAAAACAAATTTCTAAGAGTCTTCACAGATAGGATTTATTTCTAAGAATACTTGATATCAGTGAGTGAGTAGAGAATTTCTCAATAATCTGAACCTAAGCAGACAGGAACCCTAATGAGGAAGTTCAATTCACAGTGAAACCCTATGCATGTCCACACAGAAGAAAGTCCCAGGGAGTTGCTATATTTTAAATGGCGTTTCTGTGTGCTCTGGCATTCGTCATGGTGTCCCGTTGTTCCAGAAGTGGTTTAGTCATGCTGGCCATGACTCAGAAAGCTGTCTGTGGACAAACGCCGGCTCCCTCAGCCTGAAAAGCGAAATTAGCAACTCCAAAAGTCGCATTTGAGTGGACTTAACTGTCTAGGGGTCCTTTACCTTTTTACCTTTTACCTTACTATGTTCGTTTTAAACATTATTAGTAGTGGTATGCTTATCTGCAAGTCCATCTGCATGGACTGCAAGATGGACTGCAAGAAGCACAAACCTATCCATTCTTAAGGAAATCAGCCCTGAGTGCTCACTGGAACGACAGATTGTGAAGCTGAGGCTCCAATACTTTGGCCACCTCATGAGAAGAGAAGACTCCCTGGAAAAGACCCTGATGTTGGGAAAGATGGTGGGCACAAGGAGAAGGGGACGACAGAGGATGAGATGGTTGGACAGTGTTCTCGAAGCTACCAGCATGAGTTTGACCAAACTGCAGGAGGCAGTGGAAGACAGGAGTGCCAGGCGTGCTCTGGTCCATGGGGTCATGAAGAGTCGGACACGACTAAATGACTGAACAACAACAACAACATGCTTATCTGCCAGTCACTTTCCTATAGATATGCTCAGAGCAGCACACAGAAACAGTAAACAATACAGAGCTATATATTGATAGATAAATACAGTAGAAATAATACATGTACAAAATCCATTTGACAAATTTAATCAGTTAACATTTATATCCACACCAGCTAGCTAACAAAAACATCAAAATTATTTTCCCCCTAAACTGTATGATTAATAAGAACAATCACCAAAAATATTCACATTTAGCTAAATAACTGCTAAACTTTCCACTAACTAATCCAAGTTTCTAAAGTATCAACAGTTCAATGGGGCTTAAACTGGATTTCAGCCCCAGAATGCTTTTGATCTCATTCTCTCCCCCCCCCCCACATACACACACTAAGAAAACATGTTTAAGAAGCATATTTGCCTGTGATCAATTTGTGTACTGAGGTTTAGCTTCCAAGATTATCCAGCTGACTGTGAGAACCTGGCTAGCAATGGCTCAAGAAACCACATGCATCAATCTCAGTAACGGTTTCTCTTTAAAGCAAAACAAAGCATGGGGGATATAACTCTTTTTGTTTTACTTGATCTCTCCATACATTAAATGCCTTTGCCTGCTGATGTAAAAAATCCAAGTCTCTGCCTGGTGATGTAATGTATATAGTCTGCTCTGATAACCAAACATTAGCCTAGGTGCATTTTAGCAAGCACTTTTTGTTTACTTTCTCTAAGTGTACTTATACCCCACTTTTCTTCCAGGCAGGTCAAGCTGGCATATATTGTTCTCTGCTTCTCCTGCCCCCTCTCCATTTTGTCCTCAGAACAATCCTGTGAGGTAGATTTGGCTAAGAGATCATCACTGGCCCAAGCTCTCAGCCGTATAGCTGAATGGCAGTGGCGTAGCGTGGGTTGTCAGCACCCGGGGCAAGGCAAGTAATTTGCGCCCCCTAACCAGGTAGGGGCAGAGAGCTGCGAGTGCGAGCGTGCCCCCCCAGATGTTGCGCCCGGTGCGGCCGGCCCCCCCTGCACCCCCACGCTACGCCACTGCTGAATGGAGATTTAAAACAGGGTCTCCTCATTTTTTGCATTTGGAAAATATATTGCAGTGGGTGTGCAGGACTAGGAGGTGCAGGAAGGAAGTAAAACCTCAAAGGAAGAGATATACTTTACCAACCAGTAGTCATTAGTGAGGTATCAGTGATGAAGAAGAGGTAGCTCCTCTGTGTATCACCCCACACTGATTCAGGTAATACAGTGGTACTTCGGGTTACATACGCTTCAGGTTACATACTCCGCTAACCCAGAAATAGTATCTCGGGTTAAGAACTTTGCTTCAGGATGAGAACAGAAATCATGCTCTAGCGGCGCAGCGGCAGCAGGAGGCCCCATTAGGTTAAGAACTGTTTCAGGTTAAGCACGGACCTCTGGAATGAATTAAGTTCTTAACCCGAGGTACCACTGTATATTGTAAGCATTGTGGGTTTACTTCCATCACCAAAGGCAGGGGGAGTGTGACAGGTTCAGTTGCACCGGGTGCGAAGCTTCTGGGGCCACAACTATGAAGGCATGCTGAATTTTGGTGTTGCACAGGGTGCCACTGAAATTTGAGATGCCAAGGTCTGCCACTGCCAACATCCCAACCTAGTCCAAGACTCTAAGCACTACTCCACACTCTCAGTGTGTGTGTGTGTGTGTGTAGTGTACAGTCTTCAGTATACATGAGGGATGGAGGACTTGTTGTTTTTGTTCTACAGCTTCCACCATCCTTGACCATTGGCCATCCTGGCTGCGGGTGACGGGAGTTAAGAGTCCAACAACATCTGGAGGGTCTTCATCCCTGCTTTACATACACCATCAATTTGGTCTGCCTTTGGAAGTGGAAATGTGCCCCCTTGCTGCTGAAATTTTGCTTCAACAGCTGCTTCACCCCAAGGCCATGTGAAAATTGTGCTCCAAATCATTGTCTAATAAAATATAAAAGTAGTTGTGTTGTTCCATAAGAAAGAAGAATTCAAAATCCCTACTATTTTGGTGGTCTGAATAGAGGCATTTCTGAAATGTTATATATTAAATTAACTCAAAACCCAAGACTAACATGGATCAAAACTGCAAATGTCACGCCTAGTGTGCAGAACTAGTTGTGCTTAATCCCATTTATTTAAATGGCCTTGACTTTACCTGACTGTCCTCCTCCTTCATGACTGCAATCTGAGGCTGATTCATTTGGAAACAAATCCCATTAAATGCACTACTTGCAAATTGTGTAAACTGATTTTAATACTGCATTTCTTATATTGGTGCATCCTGCCCTGGGACCTCTGGGGAAGGGTGAGTAAGAAATCCAATCATTATCGTTAATAAAAGAATAATAGTTCAGAATAAATGTGCTTTGAGGCCAGGGTCTCTCTCAGCCCTGCCTGGAGCTGTCAGGGGCTGAACATGGGACGTTTTGCACGCAGAGCAGGGATGCTCTATCTCTGAGCTACTGTCCTGACCGTGAGAGATGAGACCCGGTAGTAGGATCATCAACTCCTCGCTTTCTTTCCGTTCTCCTACTTTATTTCCTTGAACTCTTTTTTTCAGCCCGTTAGGCGATAGGAAGGAAGGGGATTTCTCTCCCGACCCCCATCTCATTCTGCGCGCTGCGTAGCCCCCGGCGCGAGGCCGAGCCGCTTTAGGACCGCGAGGAAAGCCGCAAGACGCGCAGGGGAAACAGCTGGGCGCGACCACCTTCTCGGAGAGGGTGAGGCGCGCCGCTCCCTCCGCGCGAGATCCTCTTTCGGCGCGCGCCTCCGCCCTCCCGCCGCCCCCAAACCGAGGGCGCGAGTGGTATCTTCCAGCCGAAGACTATCTCGCGGCCAAATGAAGGAGCGCTGGCAAGCTGCTGCCGCCGCTGCCCAAGGTAGCCTCCAGAGCAGCAGCAGCAGCCGCCGAGGAGGAGGGAGGAGGAGGAGAGACCAGCAGCTGCTGCTGTTTCCTTCGCCGGCGCCAACGCCGCCAGCTGAGCGAGCCGGCCGGTCTCGGCGTCGCTGCCGCTCCTCGCAGGCTCCTCAGCCTCCCAACTCTAGGCGAGGGAGCCCGGCCGGTTCCTTTCCCGTTGGCTCTCCTCCTCTCGCCGCCTCGCCCTCGCCTCACTCGCCGGGACAAAGCCATGAAGGCGGCGCTGCTGGAAGTGATGAGGATGAACCGCGTTTGCCGGATGGTGCTGGTCACTTGCTTGGGCTCCTTCGCGCTCGTCATCTTCTATTTCCAAAGTATGTTGCACCCAGGTAGGGCGGCTGCTGCTCCTTGGCTTCTCCTCCTCCTCCTCGCGCGCGCCCTTCGCGGGGACTTGGCGCGGCGGCGGCGGCGCCTGGGGCTCCAGGGCCGGAGGTAACGCGGGTGGCGGGAGGCGAGAGGAAAGCCCGGCGAGGGAGCACCTCCTCCGAGGCCACGGGTGGGGAGGGGGTTAGAGCCGGGTCGCCCGGGGGTCGCTGGCGAGGGGACGGCCAACTTCCGAGGGCGGGAGAGGGAGGCTCGAAGAGGTGGGGATCGGGGTGAAGGCAGGGGTGGGGGGTCCGGAGGCGAGGGACCGAGAGCTCCCTTTTTTGGGGAGGGGGGAGGAATCCCGCCGGCAAGATCGCGCTGCTGTGCCGGGGAACCGGGAAGAAGGGCGGCCCGAGCGGGGCGCCTGCTGCTGGTGACGGGCTCGCCTCGTTCCTCTCGCCGGCTTCGAGCTGCTGGCCATGTGCGCGCAGACGTTGGAGGAGATCCCGGCTGCGCCGCCGCCGCTGCAGCAACATCAGCACCAGCATCGGAAAGGGCCCGGAGGAGACTCCAAACCCCGCAGCCCTGGACTTTTCATGTTCCGTCTCTTCTTCTTCTTCTTCTTCTTCTTCTTCTGTAAAGGAGGGTTGCCGTGGTGGTTGTGGGGGGCGACGGCTCCGCCCATTATTTTGCCCCTCTGTCTGTCTCTCCTTACTTGAAGGGAAGGCACTTTCCTGCAGTGATCAAACTGGGAACGATGGCAAGGTTGCAACGCTAAGCCCCCTTGCTGTCAAGTTAACTCCACGGGACTTGCTTCACTGTGGGAGCATTAAAATACAGAAATGCGGAGTTTCAGAAGTGGGACTGATTGATTGATTGGCAGTTTTGCCCTGCCTTTCCTCCAAAGAGGTCAAGGCACTCTACATGGTCCTTCCCTGTTTTGATGATCACAACAACCCTGCAAGGTAGATCATGATGAGAGAGAGAGAGTAGCCCAAGGCAGTGGTGTAGCATGGGTTGTCAGCACCCGGGGCAAGGCAAGTAATTTGCGCCCCCTAACCCGCGGATTTGCGCCCCTAACCCTGACCCCCAGATGTTGCGCCCGGTGCGGCCGGCCCCCCTGCACCCCCCACGCTACGCCACTGGCCCAAGGTCACCCAGTGAGCTTCACAGCCCAGTGGAAATCTCAACCTGAGTGTCCCCAGTCAAAGCCCATTGCTCTAAGCAGAAAGCTGCGGGAACTTTCCCAACCCCAGATATCCTTGGCTCCCTGTGCCTCCCCACTACCACTTGCTTCTAGTGCTTTTCCTGCTTTTTACTCTAGCCCACAGGGACTGCTACCCATAGCCCAACTTGAAGGAGACAAACGGAAAAGCTCTGTAAATAAAATCCATTAACACATCCATTTAAGTGAAGGACCTTAGCCCAGCAGGGGAGCATCTGCTTGGCAGGTAGAATGTCCCAAGTTCAATGATTGAGTCTCATTTGGGAAGGATCCCCCCCCCCGAAATCCCTGAGAGCCGCTGCCAGTCAGTGTAGACAGTATTGAGCTAGATGGACCAAATATATGCAGCCGCCTTAAAGCATCCTCTCTTTTCTTGGCAAGGTGGTAAACAGAGTCAGGCTGTACCACCGACTCTGTATAGTTGAAGTAAAAAATTCTAGCCCACAGTTATTTATCTGGCTGAATTGGATGGGGAGGGGGAGATGGGGGGGGGGAGAGAACTGTTGTGGATTAATGTGGTGGTAGGAAAGAGCAAAGAAGCACAAGCTTGTGTTGTTTCCTGCAAAGTGCATCTCCAGCAGGGTGGGCAAACCTTCAGTCGCCCAGAAGGAAGCGTGTTGTGAGGAGCTTTAAAATCTTTGTTTAGTTGCATGTAAAATATTTATATCCTGCCTTTCCACCCGCTGTCTCCAGCAAGTCGGGTTTGCATAGCACCATTGCCTAGAGAAGCTGGATCACTGCAGCAGCAGAGAAGGAGGAGAAAGACCAACTTGCCTGCTGTTACATATATGGGGTTAGGGATCGGAATTCTCATGGCTGGATCAGGGAGAGCCTTGCTGGCAACGCTTGGATTCAATGGGTGGAAATTAGCAGATCTGGCTGGCTTTCTTCTTGCACTTTTTTGGGTGTGTGTGGAGAGGGGAAGGGTTTGCCTAGGACGGTGTCACTGCTGTGGCCAGATTGTAGAGTGAGGGTTTTCAGAAGCCACCTTTATGGCAGTGGCTTTTTTCACTTGTGGTATAGCAGGTTAGAAAGAAGCCTTTCTTAAGCTTGGTGCCCTCCATACGTTTTGGACGACAACTCCCATTGGTCCTTGGCAGCATGCCCAATGGTCAGAGATGATGGGATTTGTAGCACAAAACATTTAGAAGGTGCTAGCTTGGGGCTAAACTCTGTGCGGCAGGTAGCTTGCTGTATTACTGCCAGGAGGTAGAATTGTGCTGGGGACTAGTGGAGAAGCTAGCTTGCAAAATTTGCCAAGTTTCGGTAGTCAGACATGACAGCTGGAGTGGCGAGAGTCATGCATCAGACTAAATATTTTTAGGCTGTTGCTTAAGCTTCATAAACTCCATAGGGTGCTTTCCAACCAGGGTTCAGCATGTTTATGGCTCAAATTCTGTACACACTTACCTAGGAGAATTGAGCTCAATGGGGCTGGTTTCTGAGTAGACCTAAAGAGGGAGGATTGCATATTTAAGCACTGTTGCTTTCAAGGAGGGGGTTAAGTAGATGCTCAGTTGTTTCCCAAGGAAAGCGGAGACCTTTAAAGATGCTTAACTTTTGCCTCTGCAGAATCTTATTCCCGTTTACTCTCAAGTAAGCCTCACCGCTCACTGAAAGGAATGCTATGTTGAGTTTATGTGCACACTTTCTGTTCTTCCTACATTTCTGAAATGTTTGCCATGGTTCAGTAGTATGTATTTGTAATTGCTATCAGAAATTGCAAGATTCCAGAAAAAACAGTATCCACACACAGAGGCAATCTTCTCTTCTATCCATAACGCATTATAAGTGCTTTTCTGCATGTGTCCTTCCTTGGCTGTGAACCTACAATTGGCTTTCCTACAGCAACAAGGGCAGGGGAGGATTGCTTGAAAAAGAACTCGCTTTTCACTTACTGCCTGCTGTCTTCTGCCTTACTGTTTCTCCCACGATGCACTACAGAGGATGTAATAGAGAGATTTTTTGCCACTTGCCAACTGTCAGTTTAACACAGCTGATAAGAAAGTCTTGCCAATTGTTCCTACAGCAACAGTTGTTTTTTTTTGATAAAGTATTTTTACAAGACTCGCCTGCCTGTTGCTGTGTGCATGGATATCGTAACTGGTTGGGAATTTTTGCAGAATTGCACTGGTCAGCTCTGTGGACATGTTCTGCTTCTAGAGGGAGTCAAGTCCCTGCCCCCCCCCCCGTAATTTAGAAATGCAGGTCCTGAACACACTGTAGTGGAATGTTTCACCAGCTAGCTTAGTGGCCTGTGCTAGAATGCATGTGAAATAATTTTACTGGCAATTGCAGACACTTTTGGATGTTTAAGTCCTGTCTTGCCATCAGTAGAGCTTATATTGCAGCTTGGTAAATAAAACACCCCAGAATACTCTTGCTTGAGCTGTTTGCATGTATGTACCTTCAGGCACTTCTCAAACAGAGCAGGCACAGTGAATCCAGGTCTCTTTTCATATAAAGTGTAGTGAATACTAGAGATTGTGAACCAAACCAGAGCAGAGACTCCCTTTTATAATTGCGAGGGAACAATATCCCTGAGGACATCTTTTTGGTTTTTTTGGGAGGAAGGTGCTTCCTAGGCACATTATTTTTAAATAACTGAATCCAGTTATACTGATAACCGATGATGACAATTCACTTGCTACACTTATCTTATTTATTTATTTGATTTCTAGCCCATCTTCCTACTGAAACGGTGCCCCAGAATGGCTTACCTATTAAGTCTGGAAATGGCTGGAACTTAGTAAGAAAAAGCACTACCCTCCTCAAATCAACAGGAGTCAAGAGTGCTTGATTTGATAGATTATGTAGGAAGGGCCCTTTTTAACATTCTTGATTTCAAAGCTTATTTAAATTTCTATAATGCAGCAAAACCTGGAAATCTTAAGTCACATAGTTTTTATATATAGACCCTTGGGCATGGTCTGAAGGCATATGACATAGAAACCTTTCTGAAGCTGTGGTGGTCTAGGTCAGACATCCCCTTCTACTCCATGTACATATTAATGTGAAATAAGCCAATGGATGCGTTCTGCAGTTATTTATTCAGAGTGCACACTGCATGCAAGGGAATATTATTCAAATTAATGGCAGGTGCAGCGGTTCTGTAACTTTTTGCACTTGTGCTAGATGGGAAAATGCTATTGGGGTGTCATATCTCAGGCCCACAAATCCTGGCAGCACAGTTAGCACAGCATTTAATTCTTCTTGTTTTTAATGAGTGGCATTTCAATTTTCTTGGTACCTCCCACTGAAACTCTGAAGGTCATAACTTACTGTTTTGTGGGGTGGGGTTTTAACATTTATTCATATATGATGGCAGGTGAGTGTGGCTTGGCTGAAACATCCCAGAAGGCCAAGTGGGAGGGTTCTCTACCGTTGATTTATTGAAATGTTTTAATTTAATGGGATCCTAGAATATTGGCCAGGAAAAGCACCACCTGGAAAGTGTAGAATCTAGGCAGAGTCCAATTGTTCAAGTTATAGGGAAACGGCTCTATTTTTATATTTATTTAAAATCACTTTTTTTTTTTTTTAACCATTCCACATTGCAGACCAGCTTCGGAGCTAATCACAATTGAAATGCAATTGAAAGGGCCACCAAACACCTGCTTTTAACATGCTGTTGTTTTTATGCACAACTTGTACAAACACATCTAAGCGTGTAACCCATTAAACTCCTAGTAAAAGCCTAAGTGAACAGCTGGCTTTGGAAATTTAACAACATTAGTGCCATTTGTATCTTTGTGGGAAGGAACTTCCAGAACTGGGGATCCACCAACACTAATAAGGCTCTCCCATGTTTTTGCCACCGATTGAACCACAGAGAAAGGTAGTGCGACCGTGAAAGCTTCCTTGACTGATCTTATCCCACAGGCTGCCCTATAAGGGAGCAGTCAGGTCCCAGGTTGTTTAAGGCTTTGTATTGGAGTAGGAGAACCCTCTAAGACTACTGTTCAACACACTCAAACTGTGCACATGGTAGTAGACCATGCAGCAGCTCTGCTGATTGCTAGGAAGACCAAGCAGGAAATTAATTGTAGGAGCATCCATTTGTCCTGGCTAGCATAGTCTGACCTTGGGGAAGGCAATCAGACTGAAGATATGAAGCAGCTTCCCCAGTGTTTCAGCAGAGGAAGCAAAGAATTTCTGGGCTAAACAGCTTTTGTGAGAATCAGCTGCATTCAGACAACCCAAGTATAACAGGCTGGGTGTGGGCACTTCTGCAAAAACTGTTTTGGTGCCCATCTTTAAAAGGTGTGTGCAAATTTATCTCCATAGCTGGATTATGGTTCTGAATGAAAACTTATTTCATTCATCAGGAAGCATCTTGCACTCTTAGCCAGTATGAGATGTGTTGTTTCTTGGGTCACTCTGAACAAGTCTCTTTCTAAAACCCATACCTCTTTCTTTCACATTGCTCCTATCCAAAATAGAGTTTTATTATAAACTGAGATGTCAGGATAGTCCAGTGGGGCCTGACAGAATATAACAGGAAAAAGAAACTAGACCGTAGCCTTTGCATTGATTCTCATTGGATTATATCTTGTCTTTATTTGGGAGCTTCATTAGGAGAAAGAGAGTTGTTTTTGAGGTTGGTGCTGATGCAATCAGTGGTGTGCTCTCGTTCCTCCAAATTAAGGCAGAGGCTTGCTTTGGGGGGAAAGTGCAGGATACAGATTGGTTCGGTTCTGTGAAGTCGTAATGGTTATCTGGCTCCAATCTGCATGACTGCGTAACAAGGGACATGGCTAGCATTAAAAAGCCAAATTGTATGAAGTGATAGTTATCAGGTGATTAAGCTTAAGCTTTCCCAGCTTGGGTCCAGTTGAAAAGTAGTGTTTTTTGTGTGATAAGAAGGCTCTGCCTGTGATAGCTATGCTGGCAATTTTGCACAATTGAGCCACTGAAATGATTAATTGCATCTGTTGCATTGAGAAACATGGCTGTGTTGTTCTGCATAAAGCCCAGTTGTAACTCTAATCAAGCGAACCCTCACTAGTGGAGTATGCCATATATGGTTGGATTGGAAATATATTTTGTGTTCCTTATGTCCTCTAGTGATGGTGTCATGCTCTCTTAACCCTCCTGGACCAAGCATATATATGCTTGTATATTTTCCTTCTCTATATGCTTGCATTTGTCATATTTTTATATTAAGTTTGAATGCTAAGAAGCTTGGGTCGGGAGCCTCAGGCTCTAGACCAGGGATGGGGAATTTTCAGTCTTCCAGGTATTGTTGGATGACAGTTTCCATAATCTCTGACCATTGTCTATGCTGGCTGGGACTGATGGGAACTGAGGTCCAACAATATCTGGAGTGCCACAGCTTCCCCACATCTGCCCTAGAGAGGAAGGCCACCCACAATCATCCCTAGATTGTAAGGCTATATCAGATTATTCACTCTACAGCAAACCTGATAATTTCAGCAAAAGGCATTGGATGCTTAAACAGATTACAGGAGAGAAGCTACTCTGGTTCATAGCCATCAAGACAAGACTTTCCAATCTGGTGTCCTCCTGTACTACAACTCCCATCAGTCCTAGGGCCCCAGCCAGCATAGCCAAGGCTGATGGAAACTGTAGTCCAAAATATCAGGAGGTCGCCAGGTTGGTAAAGGCTAGACTGCTGTGATACAAGCATTCATAGGCAACTCTACTTTATCAAATGCATCAAAGAAAGTAGGCTGCTGAATTAATACTGTTCCAGCTTTGCTCATGCCGCAGTATACTAATTAAAGCTGAGCTGATTCACAAAGTCGTTCTGCTTGTTTGGGCGGCATTTAAATAACTTCTTGCTTGTTTGTAATTTATTGGTTGTATAGATTGAATGTGCATGTGCATAACTGTGGCTTTGTTCACCATGGATAACCTAGACTAGACTTCTTCTTAAACATGGGGCCCTCCAGAAGTTGCTGGGCTACAGCTATTGTAACTATAGCCATACTGACTAGGACTGATGGGACTTGTAGTCAGGAACAGCCTCCCAAATTTTGTTATCTGAGGCAGTGCAGGAAATTATGCCATTCCTTTATCCCCAGTCATGGTACCCAAGGTTGATCAAGTCATTTTGACACCTGAGGAAAAAGTCATGCAACATTGTTGTATTTTTGCAACAATAATAAATTAAATAACTAACAATTTGCTACCCTTTCATGACACCCCTAATCTGCTGCCTGAGGCAGCTGTGTCACACTGCCTAATGGTTGGGCCAGCTGTGGCCATAGTTCAAAAGCACCTGAGGGACAGCAGGTCAGGAAGGTCTGATCTAGACCAATTATGGGCAATATGTGCCCCTTCTGATTGAGTTGGTCAGTCCTGCTTTGTCAAAGAATATGTGTAAAGATGGTGGTGATATGGGTCAGGGGATTCTTGGTGGTTGTCCCCAAATTATAGAACTCTCTTCTGAATGAGGTTTGGTTGTTCCCCCCGCACTGGTCACATTTAGATGCAGCATGAAATTTTTTCTATTTGTCCAAGCCTTCAGCACATAGTTGATAACTTTGTTGACTTTGCTATAATGTTGTTTGTTTGTGTATTTGGATATAATGGGCTCTTATTGGAACAATGAATGAGTGAACGAATAAATATAGAAATATTGTATTTGTATTTAAATTGCAATAATTTTTACTGGAAAAGTGGATGTACAAATTATCATGGGCAAATCTGTGTTCCTTTGCACTCTTTTTTGCTTTTGTTTTCGTCCCAGTGCTGGATTTGTAAATAAACTAATGCAGCCTGAGTTTTTTTAACACACACAAACACTAACATAGGACTGAATTCATTTTCTGTGCTGCTTTAAAAAAGCCTTTGAGGGTGGCTGCAGTCAGAGGTTAAAGGGTGTACTTGGGTGGAGAAGGGCTGGCTGAAAAAGACAGAAAATTATGCCAACCTGCAAAGCAGTCTTTTGGCTTAGCCTCATGAGAGGTTGTGGAATTTGGGCCCTTGAGGAGTGGATTTCTAGCCCAACTTCTCATTTAGAAACTCATGGCTTCCTGATTGGAAACTGAGGAGAACCCTGTGGAATTTCCTACAGATTATGTGAATTGTTCCACGTAGCAGAGCAGGTCTCTCCTCCCCTCTGTTCTGTGAGGCAGTTAAGTATCCACCATGCTCTTAAAGTGAACGATGCCTATCTATCTAGCTTCCAGATACCAAACTGCCAGCTGTCTTTTTGCTCTCCAGACCCATTACATTTCATTGCAGTTCAGTCTTGTACATTAGCATAAGCCTGGAAAAAACGAATCCTGCATTTATACCTAATGCCATATACACAATATATGTCAACCAATTCTAGGAGGATTTACGCATGTGAGCCAGTCAGGATAACTGTTTGACAGCCCTGTTGCCAGACTTATGAAATGCTGTGATATCCTTCTAGATTGTAGGAAGGCCTCTATATAAATGCAAAAGAGTATATTGTAATTCTTAGTTTAGCACACTTGGAATTTGCTTCAAAACCAATTACCCCTAAATCCCCCCCTTTTAAAAAAAGTCATTTTGAGAGCTCTGCAGAATGCCTTTCAATATAAATTTGGTGCATCAAAAGTCTAATGCAACAGTCAGGCTAGATTATGGGACTTTTTTCTGGTACTGTTATCCCCCAGTGGTGAAGCTTGGTGAAATGTGTTGCTGAGATACTGCAAACTGCTTCACGTGTATGTATGCTGATACTTGCTTTCACCATTGAGCTTAGCAATCTTTGGCTATCCCAAAGTGACAACCTTAAGCACATGAAGGGAGGACAGTGAGGATGAATGTTCCATTTCTTCCCTGCACTCCCCCCCCTTTTTTTGCCTTCTAGCTCATGCAAGGTGACTGAAGCAGGAATCCCTTTGTGTCCATGGAGGCTCATTGTGTGTTCTAAAGGTAAAGGGACCCCTGACCATTAGGTCCAGTTGTGGCCTACTCTGGGGTTGCGGTGCTCATCTCGCTTTCTTGGCCGAGGGAGCCAGCGTACAGCTTCCGGGTCATGTGGCCAGCATGACTAAGCCGCTTCTGGCAAACCAGAGCAGCGCATGGAAATTCCGTTTACCTTCCCGCCGGAGCGGTACCTATTTATCTACTTGCACTTTGACGTGCTTTTAAACTGCTAGGTTGGCAGGAGCAGGGACCAAACAACGAGAGCTCACCCCATTGTGGGGATTCGAACCGCTGACCTTCTGATCGGCAAGCCCTAGGCTCTGTGGTTTAACCCGCATCCCTTGTGTGTTCTAGAACCCTGCAAAACCAGGCTTCATAAAGGTGCAGGGAGGTTTCTATGAATATGAAAGGATCCCTGCTGCTCTCACCTTCCACAACATTTAACGTGAGGAAAATGACAGCAGTAGGATGCAGCCATCCCCACACTATGCCTGGTATTTACAGGTGCCACTGTGGAACATTTGAAGGGGGCCTGTGTGTGTGTGCATGCTAGGAACATAGGGAGCTGCCTTACCTAGAGCCAATTAGACTTGCATTTTCTTTGTAATGACCCAGCTGGCTCTGTATTTACACTGACTGGCAGCAGCTCTCCAGGGATCCAGACAGGATGCATTTCTGGAGATGCCAGAGATTTGACCTTTTTTTTTTGCAGGCAAAGCACATCTTCTCACGCTGGGTTACAGCCCTTCCAGTGAGCTCTATGCCTTTCCATGCTGTCTTCATCTTAGTCTGGTTGAACTTGGGATTGCCAATTGATAAAAGAGAGCATTGTCCAGTGGAAGTTAATAACTTAAAAAATTGCACTTACTGAATGGAAGACAAAAATGTTATTGACGAAGCAACTGAAGCTTTTGTTTTAACTGTGGCAGTTTTTAATTCATCTGGCCCTGTTACTTTCCCCCTGGGGAAAACTGCTCTTTAGCGCAAACAGCAGCTTGGGTTTTCTGCAGATTGCCATTTGATTTGGTTTATCACTAAAGAGCAGGTTTTCCCTTGGAAAGGAGTGGGGAAAGGGGGAAACCGCTTGGACCTGTGCTTTCTGGGCACGGCACAATCGGAAGTGTGGACGAGCCCTCATGCCCTTGGCTTATTGGTCCAGCTTAATTTTCAGCTTCTAATTGCTTTCAAATTGGCGTGACTGAAAGTGTGATGCCTATCCGTGCAGATCTGCTGATAGATTGAGGTGGTGCATCAAGTCCTCTGCTATGAGAAAGAAGGCCTGTTCAATATGCCAGCTCCAGTGGATGGGTCTGGGATGAAGGCCAGAGGGAGGAGAGGTGTGGAGGTGTGTTTGATCTCCCAAGCCCGAGTTTCCCCATGCCTGTTTTAAAGGGATTATGGCTGCTAGTCATGCTGGCTATATACTACCTTCAATATTCAGAACCCCATGCCTCTGAACACAAGTCACTGGAGAGGTCTATTGCGCTTGTGTCCTGCTTGTCGGCTTCTGATTGGCTACTGTAGAAAACAGAATGGTGAACCAGATGGCTCTTTGGTCTGTTCTTAATACACACACAAGCTTTTGGACAGGAATGTACTTGGCAGCCATATATAATCCCCCCCCCTCCATTTTCAGTAATGGCCACTTGCTGTTTAATTCAGTGGAGGGTGGGGGGAGTCCCAAGAAACCCCAATGTACTCCTCTGGTATTTTTGGAAATGTCAGTACCACCCAGGGTAACTTTCCACTAATTTTCAAGTTGTAGGAACACCCATTACTCTGTAATGGCAATTTCCATTGGGCAAAATGTATAGGTTCTTTTTCATTCTTTAATTGGTCAAAAATGTTAGTACAGATATTTGCTAAACACCTTATAAATAGCAAGGGAGTTTTGTGCTGGCTTTCGTAATATTAGCGCCGTACATTAAAACTTGTCACGATTTGGCTTAAGCCTCATTTTTTCCAAGACACACCATTTCCTATAGCTTGGAACATTTCCCCCTTTTTTTTATTCATAGGAATAAGTTAGGCTGTGGATTCCCTTTGAATAATAATCATAAAAAAGCCCTGGCCTTGGTCAAGTGTAACTGGCTTGCTGATCATTTCATGTTTCTTTGGGGTGAGCAGAGTTTCTGAATGCTTAAATTGTTTCCTTGATTTGCTTACCAGGGAGACAGAATGGTTTACCTACTTGCATGATGCATTGAAATGCATGATGCAGTTCAGAGCAGTGGTAGAAACTGCATCCTTGTTATGTGCTCCCCCCCCCCGCTAAAGGTTGCTCTGCAGTGTTTAGAGTTTATACGCCAATATGCTCTATCAGAGCTCTCTCTGCCCGTGAGGCTGGTTTATTCTCCCCCCCCCCAAAAAAAAAAATTCTCGTGCACATGTCATTATAATACAACCACCATTTCTCCTCCAAACCATCGGGATCTAAATCGGATGTATTATTTATCAACTTGAAGGTAACTTGTATCTGTGTTGAGGGATAGTGTTTGATAATAATGCAAAACAGTTGAAAGAGGGGACTAGTTCTCTTCTTTTTCTTCTTTTTAGGAGGTGCTTGCTTAAGGCCTTTTGTGAAATAGCAAATGTTGTTTTTTAATTTAGGCCACTTACTGATTGGATTTCCTGTATCATAGGAAATTCCAAACCTGGGGCGATGTGTTTTCCTATCATGGCTATGGGTGAAAAGCCAGCATTTAGAGTTTGCAATCAAAAAGGGAAACTAAAAAGATTGGCTGTAATCCAGGTAAGGTTAGCTGTTGTGTTGTGGCCAAATCCTATTGAAAGTGATGTGGCTTAAGTGAATCAAGACAATTTATTTATTTTAAGGGGTCTTAGTCATGAGTAACTTTATCTGGATTGAGGTTCTTGCCGCTTTGGTAACGTGGTATGTGTTGTTTGCTGTTATTTCAAAGATTAAAAATACAAAATACACAGAAGATAAAAAGATTGTTTTTATTTCTTAAAACACACCCACCCACCCAAAATTGGTTTGCAACACATGAAATGGCAATCTTGCAACATTATAACCCCCAAATTGGTTTGCAACACACAAAATGGCAATCTTGCAACATTATAACATTGCAAAGGTGCCTTTTGATTGAGGAAGGAAAGAATTGCCCCTGCAATTAATGATTTTTGATGTGCTAAAAATATTTTGCATTTGCCTCTTTTTTCTTCTGCTCTCAGATAGTATGTCAGTATGCCATTCTTTTCTATCATAGAATCATAGAATTGTAGCACTGGAAGGGACCCTAGCGTTAATCTAGTCTAACCTCTGCAATCACAGAAACAAGTTAAATAATGCCTGGCAAATGACCATCCAACAAATGCTAAAAAATTCCAGTGTCCATGAGGCTGGTGTTAGTAATTTTTGTAGTCTCCAACTTTGCATCCACAGTGCATAGTGGTGGCTGGTTTTTCCCCTTTGATGAAGGGCATGCCTGCACCTTTTATGGCCCTGTCTCTTTTTCTGGTCTTTTAGATGTGGAAGCCATTTTGTGTTATGCCACACCCACGGCAACTATTTTGTGCCTTGCCACCCCATCCCTGGGGCAGCCATTTTGTGATTGGCATCTGCAACATTTTCTCTATATCCGCAACATGCCCTCTAGCTCAGAAAGGTTGACAACTCCTGCTGTAAAGTGTTAATGCCAGATATTGAGGTGCTTACATGATCCTGTTACATCATGTAACATACTTCTGAGCTTAAAACAAATTTCTGAATCCTTCGCAGTCACCGGCCAGAGTTGGAATATCACCAGTGTCTTCTCTGTTTTCAGAGTCGAGCTACAGCAATTTATCCTCTTTAAAAGACATTAAAAGGTGAATGCTTCAACAGTACTTTTTCTGCCTTGTTAGAGGCAAAGATCAGTGTACTTGGCACTAAATGAATCTGAAAAAGGCATTGAAGACCCTCAGCAGGATAAGAAATTTCATGTGGGCAACATGGAAAGGGAATAGTCACCCCCTCCCCCGAAGTACTTCACAGTCCATGAGATTGTTCCTCTGAAGCTCCTAACTCTTTGGTTATTATGATGTCTAGAAAGTAACCACAAAAATGCTCTCAAAATTTTAACAAACCAGCCATTGTGTTAAGTAAGCCTAAGTATGAATAGTTGAAATAATCACATATTAGCCTTTCCCAGCCCACCCATATCTCAGTTTCTCCCCTTCCTTTTTATTTTCAGATTGTAAGACTCTTGAGCTAGGGGCCTGTCATGCCTGTTCTTTGTAAAGGACTACGTTGCCTCCTGTGGGGTTTTTCACCTATTAGAGAGTGGGCAGGATTTACTTCTTATTAGTACAGTGGTACCTCAGGTTACATATGCTTCAGGTTACATACGCTTCAGGTTACACACTCTGCTAACCCAGAAATACTGCTTCAGGTAAAGAACTTTGCTTCAGGATAAGAACAGAAATCGGGCTCTGGCGGTGCAGCAGCAGCAGGAGGCCCCATTAGCTAAAGTGGTGCTTCAGGTTAAGAACAGTTTCAGGTTAAGAACGGACTTCCAGAACGAATTAAGTACTTAACCTGAGGTACCACTGTATGCTGCTAGATGAGTATCTTATGTAGTTGGTTTTGTCTGTGATTTATTTTTCCCTTACCTAGGTTTAAATTGTTTTAATGTGTTCCACTTTATTTTCACCAAGTCGCTTTGAGACTTTTTATTGTAAAAAAAGTGACAGACGAATGAAATGAAATGCACGTAGATGGTGCTAAATAAATACATATGCCAAAGAACATAATGTTGAAGCTTGTGGGGAGTTTTCTCTCCATTATTCCCCTTCAAGAATCCAACCAACAGTGGCACCCTTGAGCAGTTCTTTATGGTGTTTGCCAAAGACAAATAGACACCAGTTGTGGCACAGAGGGTTGTGGAGGAAGGCTAAATTCAGAGCTGTTGTTGCAATGGCCTGTCAGTGCCCTTTCTGGCCCAGGAATGTCTCTCACTCTGAAATTTTATCTTTATATCTGATGGAGATGTAAGAAAAAGGTGCAGGTGACTTCCTACCCTGTTACAAGCTGAGTGTTTAATTACATCACTTCAGATGTTTAAGACTAACTTTATGTATGGAATTCTGCACTGATTTTCTGTCCACTCATCACAAAATATCTGGTTGCGGACCTGGTTGGTTTTGTCTTTGTTGTGTGGCTCTCTCCCATGGCAGGTTTTCAAAATGATGGAAGCCTGACAATGTAATGCTTTAATTTGTTGCTCTTGCTGTTGTTCAGGGTGTAGCCAGTGGCGTGTGGTCTGAAAATGTTCCAAGGGCCCTTTGGAAAACTTTTCTAAGCATTAGCTTAGAGATCGCTAGTCCCTTTGCTTGCTCCCTCTCTTTTAATTTGGTCAGTTTATTTATGCGATTATAATATTTGCCTCCCTGTTTGTCTTGGCACTTGAGTGTTTTAGGCTTAATGAACAAATGCATCCAAGATTCAATTCTTTAGTCAGATTAACATTTGTACTCCCCCTGATTTTCTCTGCAAACAGTGTCTCCTTTGCTAGCAGCCAAAACAAAGCTTCCTACATCACTACAGTGGTTTGTAAACAGTTCTGGTTCTTACTAAAATGAGTAATTTCTTCACAGGATACAAAGGCACCAGTTCTACAGATTTTAGGCAGAGCTGCTGCACTGGATTACCGGAGGCTATTATTAAAAAAAACAGACTGCAAGTCAGAATGTGTGCAGAGATCATTTTGTGTTCATGGAAATATGGGGTCCCAAGCAGTGCTTAAAAAAGAAAAGATAAAAAGGAGAGAATGGGACACAGAGAGAAGAAATCAATTTTTTCATTTGGCTCAATTTTCAAAACACAGCTCCTTGGACTAGGCAGGCAGTGTGTCCATCAAGTAGTTTATAGATCTGAACAAGTGCCCATTCAGTGACTGTGGGACTAATACTGTTCTCATGCAAATATAGGTTGGGTTTTCAGGACCTTTCTTGCATCATTCTGGATATTGGATTGTGGCATCTATGCAGATGTGGGCTTTTTTGTTTGGCTAGCATTTTGAGGCATTGAGCACCAAATTCCAGGGGGTTCAAGGCAAGGATTAAGGGATTCCCTGATTTGTGTTGCACCAAAGCACTGTTTGCTGCAAATTCCTTGTAGGCAATGCAGTGTATGCATCCTATGCATGTTTCTTTTGAAGTAAGTCCCTCTGCTTATAAATGGGTGTAAGTAGCTTAGTTAAAACCTTTATGATAGGCATGATCATAAATGACAATCTGAAAGAGCTCTTATCCTCTGTGGTGATCATAGAATCTTAGAGTTGGAAGGGACAAGACAACCTGTTTGCACTTGCTACAAGTGTGCTGTTGCTTGTTCTCTGGCAGAATGACAAACATGACACTGGTGTTACAGGTCATTGCAGCAGCTCCCTCACCCTCCATGTCTCTGGTCCTGTCCACACCAAGACACAGAACTCTGTGCCTCCCCCTTAAACTCCCCAGCTAAATGCCCTCAGAAATATCCATGTTTGCGAGCTCCCAGGATCTGCACTGAGCTAAGTTTGACTTCTGCTGGTTGCTAACTCCTCCCTCAGCCTGGCTTCCTCTCAGCTGTAACTCCTCCCTCTCAGATACTGTGTTCCTACAGAGCAATCAGCCACACACACCCTCAGGCTCCAAAAGACACAAGCTCACTCTCGTCAGTCTCCTCCAGCAACCGTTCTCCCTGTTTGTGATGTCTGGTTGCGAGCTCTGAAATGCTCTTTTAAAAATTGTGTACCAATCACATATCTTAAAACGATCATCAGTGGGAAGGGAAGTAAAAAGGAAAATAACTCTTAAGGAAGGATGGAAAGGAAGGATTCCAAAGTCCATTAGAGTCAGCAGTGTTTTCCCAATGTTTCATTCACTTGTAGCCAAGCTAGAAATGATGAAGGATGAATTTACATCCTTTGGTTTTCTGCCATGATTCTGTAATGATGTAGTTTCACAGCTGAATGGCAAAATTTAGCTATAAGTACTGGGCTAATTGGAAAATGCAAACTGTACCTTGAGATGGAATGTCTAATGACTCTGTGAGCATATTTTGTGGGGTGGCAGCATTTCTCAGAGTTGTGTACCATGTTAGTGCAAGGAATAATGGCTGATATAGTGCGTATATGTTTTTTTTAAAAATGTTGAGAGTGAACATTTGGTATAAAATGGCATTCTTAAGAGCGCTTAGCACTAAAATATTTGCTTCATTTACTTTAGCTATTGGCTTACTTGCTAGCACTATTTCACTATAATAGAAAAATGGTAGTGCTTGGAAATTAACTCCCCCCTCCCTAAACTGACTTTTAAAGGGTCGGTGTATCACAGCCACCACTGAACAGGAAGTAATAACCTGGCTGAACCTGTTAAGAGGAAGGATTAAAGATGTAAAGGTGGCGGTTGGTGGGGCTTTGCTGAATGAGCCTCACCTCAACTGACTCATTATAGAAGGATCTTTGCCACAGGGAAAGATACTGCTAGATAGAACAGCAGTATATGAAGTTCAGTAGCTCGGATGAAAGTTCTAAAGATGACTGCCCATCTATATATTTGGAACTTTCTTGCATCATTCTGGATCATCATTCAGCCAGTGTGGTGTAGTGGTTAAGAGCAGTAGTCTCGTAATCTGGGGAAGCGGGTTCGCGTCTCCGCTCCTCCACATGCAGCTGCTGGGTGACCTTGGGCCAGTCACACTTCTCTGAAGTCTCTCAGCCTCACTCACCTCACAGAGTGTTTGTTGTGGGGGAGGAAGGGAAAGGAGAATGTTAGCCGCTTTGAGACTCCTTAAAGCGAGTGAAAGGCGGGATATCAAATCCAAACTGCAGAATATACTGAACAGGCTTATATGGTCTTCCGTAGTGTTGGTGGGGAAATCTCAGTTCTACTTTTTAAAATAAAGATCACAGCTGATGACTGAAGGTACTATGTACACAAGCGTAGCAACTATATTTGATTTTAAGGAGGCCTGGAAAAATGGAAATTCATTTGCAGTTGTGACCTGAAAGCATGAAAAGAAAAATGGCATGACGATAAATCAAAGCTGCCAAATCAAGAAACATCTTTTAATCAAGTCATGTCCAAGTTCCTATTAATGTGCCCCCCCCCATCTATTTGATAGTACAAAACTGTAGCTGGCATATTCACTTTCTCCGCTTTTGGCCTTACCCTCATGTAATGCTAAGCCACAAAGCTTCGTTTATTAAGCCATACTGTGCATGAGCTGCATGCTGATAGGCAGCCTGAGCGCCGTCTGCTTTGTTGTTCCTTTTGCCGCAAGCAGGTAAACAAACCACAGAGGGAGCTAGCCTAATATTATGACCAGACCCAGTATGATGGTGTGTTGCACCCTGACAAACCACGGTCAGTAGCCAGCCTGACTACTGGTCTTTGCTAGGGTGAAAACGGACCCGTGATCCTGGTTTCAGACATAACCCTAAGCTTTATCACTTCATGTTTTATTGCCCACCTGCATGAAGGAAGGAATGAAGAGGGAAGGCTCTAGTGGTGTGCACCAGCGTGCTGGAGGTGCACACTACAGTCATACCTCATGTTACGTCTGCTTCATGTTACGTTCTTTCAGGTTACACCCCGCGGCGACCTGGAAGTACAGTGGTATCTCGGGTTACAGACGCTTCAGGTTACAGACTCCGCTAACCCAGAAGTAGTACCTCGGGTTAAGAACTTTACCTCAGGATGAGAACAGAAATCACGTGCTGGCGGTGCAGCGGCAGCAAGAGGCCCCATTAGCTCAAGTGGTACCTCAGGTTAAGAACAGTTTCAGGTTAAGAACGGACCTCTGGAACGAATTAAGTTCTTAACCAGAGGTACCACTCTACCGGAAAGGGTTACTTTCGGGTTTCGCCACTCAGGCATGCGCAGAAACGCAAAATGACACCATGTGCATGCGCAGAAGCACCGAATTACAACCCACGCGTGTGCAGAGGCGCCACTGAGGGTTACGTTCTTTTCATGTTGCGAGCGGGCCTCCAGAATGGATCCCATTTGCAACCAGAGGTACCACTGTATGTCCATAAACCAAGCTTTGTGACTTGCAGGCAGATGCAGGCTCCCACCCTTTCCCTTGCAATGAAGCTTGCTCTCATGTCAGAAATGTTAATTGGGTTTTCAGCCTTGGAGAGCCACGTTTTAAAGCATCTGACAATATTTATGGCTTAAGTTTTGACAGATTCACAGTCTTCTCTGCCAGTGTGGAATATATGAATGTTTAGAATTGCCTTCTTCCGAGCCAGGCCATTGATCCATCTAGCCTGGCGTTGCCCACTCTGAATGGCAGCCTCTCTTGGGCAGAAGGCTCTTCCAGCCTTGCTAGCCAATATCTTTAAAACTGTAGATGTGATGGATTAAACCTGAGGCCTCTTGTGTGTGCAGTGTCATTGAGCCATGACCCACCTTGAAGTTATTTCCAGGGATGGTGGCCGACAGACCCTGCTTCCAATATTTGAAGCTCTTGTCAGGGATTGGCAGGAGGGAGAGGAAGGAATGGCCACTTGAAAGTAAACACAACCACCACCACCACCACCACAACAACCCCAAAATAACCTGAGTTTCATCATAAATGTGCTGCTGTTATCTTAGTGCCATCTGGGCAAGGCTTGGTGGGGGATAAACCCACTACCTCAATCAGCAGAATGAGCAGGGGAAGTATAATCATCACAATAATTTTATTATTAATTGCAAACTAAGCAGGACTGGGTCACCCCATTTTGCTGTAAGACACATTATCTTCTAAAGTAGGTGCACTCGTAAAACCATTGTCTAACTAAAGCACTAAAGTGCTAATACCCAAATGAGCTACAATAATTACAGGGGGGGGGGGGAGTAAGACTTTCTAGGGTCACAGCCACACTATACATTTAAAGCACATTTAAAAAGCATGGCTTTCTAAAGAATCCCAGGAGCTGTCATTCACCCCTGTTCCACACAAGCTGATGCCATAATATATTTGCTGGTTTTTAAAGTGTCTGAATAGCAAACTAGCATGGCTACTCTTCTGCATATATGAAACTTGTTTGAACTGAGTGATTATTTACTTAAAAACGGGAGTGTTTGGTCTTGCTGATTTTAAAACATAGTTTTAAACCAGTCCACCACATTGAATACATTTGCACCTTCTCTGTTTCATCATTTTGAAGGACATCTATTGGCCACTAACACCAAGATCAGCAAGGATGGGTATCAACAGAAGTATTTCATTGACTAGGAACTGGATCACTTGCAAAGCAATGTACCGGCAAACACTGCCTCTTCAGTGTCCTCCTTTCACAAAGAGTAATGAAAATACTGGGTCCATCCAGTGTCTGGCTAACTTTGTGCATCAAGTCTTGCCAAAAAGCTTAAATAGGAGAAAGCCAATGGAGCAGGGCTTCGCTATGCCACAAGCATACAGAAGAAAGCTTCCCTTTCTTGATAGATTACTACCAGTTCACAGCCAAGTACATAAAAAAGGGGCTGCCATATACAGTCCAAGGATTTTGGAACGGTACGCATGCATCATAAACATTTTGCAAATGTGGTTTACGTATTGTATAGCTTGAGTCTGTTTTCTGACAAGTTTAACAGCCCTGTTCTCCTGACTATGTTCTCTGGGAAGACCCATTGATTGTACTGCAACTTCGGCTACAATTCTACCCACAAATTTACCTGGAAGTAATTTTCAGTGAACTCATTAAGACACACTTCTGAGTAGCGAAGTATAGTGGTTAGAGTTTCTGGCTAGGACCTTGGAGACAAGCTGGACTATAAATGCAACAAACAAATAAGCAAAATAAATACAGTGATACCTCAAGTTACATACGCTTCAGGTTACAGACTCCGCTAACCCAGAAATAGTGCTTCAGGTTAAGAACTTTGCTTCAGGATGAGAACAGAAATCGTGCTCCGGCGGTGCGGTGGCAGCAGAAGGAGGCCCCATTAGCTAAAGTGGTGCTTCAGGTTAAGAACAGTTTCAGGCTAAGAACGGACCTCCGGAACAAATTAAGTACTTAACCCGAGGTACCACTGTAAAACAGGCATGCATAGGGTTGTACTGTCAGGGTGGAGCCGCAAGTGCAACATGTAATTGCATATATACAGCAGAAGCTCAGTGAAGGTTACTTGTTGTGGTCTTATGACTATCACTTGCTGCAATTGAAATCAGTTTTGGAGAGGAAGCCTTGGAGAACATTACACAAATTGTTGTTTCTACCTCATGACAGCAACTGTGTGTATTTTTAAATTTCCCTGTAGCAGCACTATTGCTAAGAAGTCTTTTCTCCCAAATCCTTCCTTTTTAGAAGAGAGTGTGTGAGGGGGCTTTGGTGTCAAAAATACTATTTTGAGAGTTCATAAGGGTGTAGTTGCGGCTTATGTGGTGGTTGCGCTCCTGATATGGGTGTTGCTGCAGCTTACCTGCATGAGCACCTGTGGAGGCAATCTGGAGGCAACCTGTGGAGGCAATTTGGTGTGCCTGCCCTATCCCATCCCACTGCTGTTCAGGTGAGCTACAGTGGATGATGATCCCCAGAGGGTGGCTCTGTGGTCCACTGCCACCACAACTACTACTACAAGAGTCACTACTGCAGGAATGCCCTGCAGTTTTCAAAACTGGTATTTAGACTGGGATCCACACACGTTGCAGAAAACCAAGTCATTTGAGTAATTCAATGAAATGGTAGAAGGTGGTAGAATGGACTGCATCATATCAGACTACAGGAGTGTGAGTGGTTATGTGTAAATATGAATCTGTCTGTTGACTTTTGCAGGGGCTCTCACAATCCAGGGCATTATATGAAAGCATGCAAAAGCTGCTGAAGCTAAACGGGTCAGGATCTTGTCAACGTTTAGATGCAAGACCACCCTGGATTTCAACATGTGTTGCTATGGTGGAAAGGTGGGATAATATGTAGGTGTGACCATTTAGTCTAGGAAGCACGGTCCCCCTGCACACGTGCACACACAATCTGTTCATCCATTTGTTACTACAGTGGTACCTCGGGTTAAGTACTTAATTTGTTCCGGAGGTCCGTTCTTAACCTGAAACTGTTCTTAACCTGAAGCACCATTTCAGCTAATGGGGCCTCCTGCTGCCGCCGCGCCGCCGGACCACGATTTCTGTTCACATCCTGAAGCAAAGTACCCAAGGTACTAGTTCTGGGTTAGCGGAGTCTGTAACCTGAAGTGTATGTAACCTGAAGTACCACTGTATTGCGATAGGATTTTGTTAGGTGGTAACTTAAATGCGCTTGGTACTGAACTAGTCCCAGACCATACAAATTCAGGGTCAGTGCAGGGGCTGTGTTGTGAATGTGAAAGTCCCCACAACTGCCAAACGCTTTGTATTCCCCTGGCAACTTATTTTTATTTTTATGCAGAACATCAGTCACACATGGTACATGTTGACTATTTAGTGAGCGACTAAATTTTGTTTACAAATTTCCAAGGAAAAGCAGCAGCTGTGTATGAATCATGTTTCCCTGGCACACTCAAGTGCTGAGGAAATGGGTTCAGAATCACTCAGACTTTTCACTTTTGGTACACTCAGATATAATTCTAGTGAATTTTGAAATTGTAGACCAAGGATGCAAGTAGCATCCTGCTATGGGCAGGATTCATCTAAGGACTTTAGCTTGCGCAGTGAGGTTTTCTTCCTCTCACTCCCTGCATCCCCCCAAAATGACTTGGGGTATGTATGTCAGGATAACTCTCAGAGCATGGCATGGCAGAAGGAGAGTGGGGATTTTTCCATCCGGGAAGCTGGAATGCTTGTGCAGATGGAGTGTTCATAATAGTGCAACATTGAATTCCATCCATAATATTTTTATCTGGCACTGGCTACAGTTTTGCGACCTCCCCGAGCAGAAAACCCTATATCTGTATTGCTTCTGGTTGCATTTTATGTCTCTGGCAGCTGAGATGTTACCGTAATGGTACAGAAGAGATCTCATTATAAAGAGATGCAATATGGTCATTGAGGCGCATGGGCTTACTTTGTGTGTCCTCTTTTTCAAAGCAACTGCTTTATGAAATGTAGGATCATTCTGGATTTTTCAGTGTCAGCACTGCAGTACTATTATTGGTAGTGTTGTTTTTCTTTCTAAAAACTTGCTGGTTTTCTTTTTTGGATGGGGGGGGGCGTAGAATCATAGAATAGAATCATAGAGTTGGAAGAGACCACAAGGGCCATCGAGTCCAACCCCCTGCCAAGCAGGAAACACCATCAGAGCACTCCTGACATATGGTTGTCAAGCCTCTGCTTAAAGACCTCCAAAGAAGGAGACTCCACCACACTCCTTGGCAGCAAAATAGAATCATAGAAACATCAGCGTGTATGAGCTGAAGTAGGGATGCCTGAGAAGTTTGCTTTCTGCAAGTTACAGTATGGATGGACCTGAACTACACCACCCAGAGTAACATGAGGATGGAAACATCCTTTGCTGACCCCTCCTGATTCCTGTGAATTCAGATTCAGCTCCCTCTGTTGGCTATGCCGTCTTGGAGCTACAGCTGTGTTCAATTCTCCTTGTGAAGAGTGCTTTTATGTTCCTGTCATCAAATACCAAAGAAAAGCAGGCTCTGAACCATGGCTATTTCTTGTTTCAGTAAAGATCACATTTTAGCTATGGCAGATTCAGTTCTTCCTGCCACCCCGCCGTGCTCTGAACCTCTGAATTGAGTGCCTCAACCCATTTTCTAGATCGTTAACTTCTTCTCTTCTAATAGAGAAGCCTCCCTTCCTAAAGGATAGCTTTCTGCGAAATAAAGACAGATAGTCCTTACTTGCAGTAATTTTCTTGTTCACTTCATCCAGGCAGAATTCTGTTTATAATCAATACCTGATTTATTTAAGGCTTGCCATGCAGTATTGACTTTTTGGTAGTTGTATAACTCCTTGCCTATTACGTGTCTGGTGAGGTCTTTCAAATTTCTCTTTGCCTCCTTCATTTTTAACGGTTTAAATTCTAGTTCATTTGCTAACCACGGCCTGATCCTTACTTCTTAAAAGACCAGGCTGCATTTCCCCCCCCCTCACCCACCTTTGACAATAGAAAGACACTGAAATATTTTATTTGAGGGAATTATTTTTGGTGTCTGAATGTTTATAAGATGTATTGCCTCCACAGTAAGCCATTCTTCCTATTTTTTAAAAAATGTGCTGGTTCTGATGTATTGCAATGCAATGAATGACTAGCCTTGCAGTTGTTGTTGTTATTATTTTAGAATACGACCTGTGCTAGTTTGGAGACCCACACCAGCTTCTGGTTCAAGTGGGTTGACAGGCAGCAACTTCCCCAGCTTCTAATCCTTGACTACCTGGAGCCTGGCTGTTTTTGAGCCAATTAGGTATAGTGGTTAGGGTACAGAATAGCCAGTGCAGTGCTTTCAAGATGCAGTTGCACTCCAGTTCTCATCATCCTCACCAGCATGGCCAGCAGTCATGCTGAATTGGAATTGTAGCCCAACAATCTCCATAGGGTACCATTTTTGCTGCCCCTTAATTGGAGTGTCAGACATGGTCCAAATCTCCACTTAGCCATGAAGTTGAATTACAGGGCAATCCTAGTCATATCTGGCTAGGCTGAATTTTTCTCCCTAATAGTGCACTTCCTTGATGTTTCTTATTTCTCTTCAGTGTTGCCATGTCACCCTCTCAACCAACAAAACATTCAAACACCATAAGCTGAAGAAATTGAAAACAAAAATAAGTACAGGTCACAAATAGCTCAGGTTCTTTTTTTTTGGTAATGTTTTGTGCTTAGCTTAAAAATAAAATAAAATATGTGAGGCCAGATCAGTGAAATAATCAAACCAAAATAGCAACAGCAGACTCATTTCCATGTCAAATAATTTTTACTATTTCCAATATCCAGTTAATTTAATTAGGAGGTGCTTGTTATCCTTGCAACAAGCAATACTTAATGTAGTCAAATGACACCCTTAAAAAATTTCAACTAATTGTCCACCACAGTGTTCTGTATGGATTACTAGCAGCGATGGTTGAATCCCTTCGCCCGCCTCCAGTTTGACTCATAATTAGCTGGGTTCTTCTGAACTTCGTTAAAGAAAGGACTATTGGGAAAAGCTTGTGTTCCTCAGCCCTGAGCTCAGAATGTTCAGTAAGAAAGACCAGAATCTTGGGCACATCTGAGAAGCTCTTTGCCACCAGCCAAACAAACTTCTTTGACTGAAGAGCAGGAGGGCCAGTGGCAGGGAGAAGGGACTAGTGAGCACAGAATATTCATTCATTCCTTCATTCCTTCACTCATTCACTGCCTTTCTCCCTGAAATGCACGCAAAATGGCTTACAGTTAGAAATACAGGTAAAAGCACAGAAAAAAATCATTAAGCATCAATAGAATCAAAACGATATATGTATGTGTGTCCTCTCTCTCTCTCTCTCTCTCTCACACACACCCCTATTAAAATCATACAATTACAATCAAAACAGCATGGCACCAGCCCTTTCATTAAAAGCAGTCAGTTTCCAAGAGCCTGTTGGAACAAGAAAGCCTTCACCTGCTGGTGGAAGGACAACAAGGAGAAAGCCAGACTAGCTTCTCTAGGGAGGGAGTTTCAAAGTCCAGGAGCAGCCACCGAGAAGGCCCTCTCCTGTATACCACTTTGAATTGTGCCCAGAAACAGACTGGTAGCCATTGGAGCTGTTGCAACAAGGGAGTCATGTGGTCCCCATATCAACAATATTTAGGCCTCCACCTTAAGGCCTGGACACTTCTGATCATGCTCAGAAACATCCATTGCCACTGTGGTGTATGAGAATTGTAGCTTCTGTCCATCCTAGCAGCAATGGATGCTCCTGAACATGCACAGAGAGAAAGAGTGAGTCCAGGCCTTGAGGAGACCTAAATCCCTCTGTTATTGCCAGTGAACAGTTGGGAGGACTAGCTGGCAGTGATCCTGTTATGAGTTGAACCTGAACTCTGATGAAGTTGTGGGCTCCAGTGTCACTTGTGTTCACTTTTCCAAGTGTCTCCACGCCAAATTTATTTAACTAATTAGGGTAAGTAATTAAAGACAAGAACCAAATTTGCTCTCTTTCCTATCCACTGATTCCATTTGTTCCAGTTCATCCATGAACCAATGTCCTTAATCCATGAATGTTGGCCAATCCATGAACCAATTTGGGCTGTAAGAATGTTTAACAAACACACTTTAAGGCCAAGAATGGATTAATTCATGTACTTCTTTGTACTGAAAGAAGAGTAAAGAGGGAAGGCAGGGCCGGTGGAGGCGGGGCGCTGAAGAGGAAAAGGAATATAGACTCCCTTTTAAAAGAGTAGCATTGTTCCTATACTGTTTGTGTGAATGTTTACAGGGTGCCTTTTGTCCTTCAAAGAGAATATAGCTATTAGCAGTTGTCAAGTGATGAACAGGGTGAGCAGGACCTTGGGCATATTGATCTGAGCTGCTTGACCACCCACAAAATCTACTTATATTCGTTGGACAAAATTGATTTGAATCCATGCATTCCAGCTTGTGGATTGGACTGAACGTTTTTAAATGTCACGCTCAGTGTGACAAGCAGTCTTATCACTCGTCTAAGTCATTGATTTCTATTTTATGTTGAAAAGAACATTTTGTTTTCCTGTTAATTATGTGGCTTTAGATGTCTGCTTTGCTTTTGAGCTTCACCTGCTATGTTTAATTTTGATACTTTGTTGCGCTTTAGTTGATTCTTTAAGATTTCTTTTCTCCTTAGATTTGATATCCTCCCCACCCCCCAAAAAAACTCTGAAAATATATGTAAAGCCGTGGACAAACAAATAATAAAAATAAACATGGCGGTGCTTTTGAGATGTGCTACACATTCTGAATGTGTGTTTGTGAGAAGCAATACCTTGCAGCAGTTATTTCTGAGCTGTGTTTCAAAAATTAAAGCCGGGGATGGAAATTGTATGGAGCGGTAAATCTGCCCTTTGCACATTTATCCCCTTTTAAATTGCTTCTTTGCCCAGTGGGACGCTGAAGTGCACGGCTGCCATGTAGAATCTTGGCTTTCAGTGCTGGAGGCATGGAAGATCATTTTGTAATGGAAGACAGCAAAGAGGCACGATACATACTGGCTCACTGTATCTTTTCCATTAGGCATGGTCTACTCTGGGGACAGAAGGGATTTAAAACCAAAACAATGCTTTTTAGCTTGCACTGTCTGTGCTGGAATTACTTTTTGATTCTTTCCCAACAAAGTAATAGCATGCATATGGGGGTGTACACATGTGCTTCCAAGTCGAGAGATGACAGATGTTGGTGTTGGAAACAGATAAACTTGTCCTAATCAAAAGGTTTGAACTAGTCTCCCCAAAAATGCTTCTGATTTCATCTAGGAAGGGGTGTGTGCCTTGTCTTGAGACCTTTGTAGCATGGGTACGGAAGCTCCATCCCTCCTGATATTATTGAGCAACATCATCCCTGACCGCTGGTCATGGTCGCTGAAGCAGGCCCCACCCTCCACTTTGCCGGGCTGTAGCTGTTCCAAGGGAAGGGAATTCAGTAATGTTTGCACTAGTAAATGCATCCTCAGTGTCTTGTTTGCCGGCTTTCCATAGGAATGACTTTGGCCACTGTGAGAACAGGATGTGAATTAGATGTCCATTTGTTCTGATGCAGCAGCGGTCTTCTTTTATGTACGAATGCACAGTCCTGGCAAAGGAAACCATGCAAAGCCATGAGGTTGTGGATCAAGTGAACAGTCTGGGCTGGAGGGAGCGGACAGGAAGGACTCAGCAAGGAACAGTTCTAAAGAGAGGCAGGCCTTTCAGGACCTCGGACAGAGCCCCAGGTACAGACAACTGCTTGGGCACAAGTTCAGTGTTAGCTGAACCCTTTTATGCTCCTTGGCCCTGACTATCTCTTAGGCCCCACCTCCTTGCAGAAGGGTGCAGAGCCTTAAAGGGACAGCCCTGTGGCCTGGAGACTGGCCATCTGTCACTCCTCCAAGATCTCATGCTTTCAGCAGCACCTGTGGCAAGCCAGCTTGGTGGAGTGCAAGCTGACTTGCCAAAACTGAACTCCTTGCAGTGTGTGATGAGAATGCCAAACCTGTCATAGAGCCAGGCTCTGTGGAGGTCCCTGGCTATTGGGATCAGGCTCAGTATTTCCCTGGCCATTGTTGTGCTGTCATGACAGGCTCCTGTTAAGAGCACAGGGGACACCATCATATATATATATATATATATATATATATATATATATATATATGTGTGTGTGTGTGTGTGTGTGTGTGTGTGTATATATATATATATATATATATGTACACACACACACGGAACGGATGGCACAGGGCTTCAACAGTACGATAAGTCTCGCCTTCCCACCCATTCCAAGCCCGGTTTTGTCATCTAATGAAGATGGAAGGCACTGTGCTACTTTGATGTTCTATTTAATGCTTGATCGACCCAGTAAATAAGAATTAGGCAAATTTTCCAGAAGCTAATATTCATAAGGCCAATGAGTGATGATCCTATTGGGAAAGGGTTAAGTAGGTTCTGTTGATTCGCTGTCACACTAGTGTAATGAGTGTAGAATCTGCTCTCTGGGGGAGTGGCGAAGGTGGGGAATCTCTATCCAAGAAGAGCACTCATATACAAATAGCTGTAGCTCTAATAAACTTGAATAAATTCTATTAATTTATATGTTAATTAAGCTGCTCTTTAGGTTCTACACTCTGAGTAATGGAGGGGAGGGGAGTTGAATACAGAGCAGACTGGGGTGGGCACCTGTTTTCATATACCCCCAAATCACTGTGAAGTTAAGGTAATTTGCATATGTTGTTCTGATCCTTTACCAGCCGGGAAAAGCTGCTGAAGAACAGGCCAAATGTTCACTGCCTGCAAAACTACTCAGTTAGCAGGTGCCATTTTGCTTTAAGAAGTGCCACTGAATTGTGACTCAGAACCCTCCCTGATAACAAAGAAATGCTTGTAATTCCAAATCTTTCTTGCAGTGAGTTGCAGTTATCACTCAGTCTAGCACCCAGGTGGCCAAATATTACAAGATCCCCACCTGGCAAGGGGAAAGTGATAATAAAAGTTTATATCTTTTTATGGTGAAGGCCTTCAACACAGGGGGAAAAAAAGGCATTTGCAGATTTCTCGCCTGCAAAAACTGTCACACTAATATCTAAGTACACATTATATCACATTATCCAATAACGTAACACTGAGGGCCCTGCTTTTCCTTTGTAAAGCAGTAGAGTCCGGGCAGATCCAAAGTGGAGAACAGGCATGGGAATGAGGTGTTCAGCCTCACTCAACATGCCATTGCCTGGTTTCCAGGGGGCATTAGCAGACGACTTATATCCTGTAAATTTGTTCTTCTAGGACAGCTTCTGCCAACCTGGTGTCTTGCTTGGGGGAAGCCATGACTGTTAAATGTATGGTGCAGATATGGTGTTGCTGCTGCCGCTACTCTTCATCCTTCTACAGCTAAGCTTCAGTGTTCCACCCTCTTTTACAAGGAGGGAAGCGATCTGGCAGCAAGGTTTCTGTATATGAAAGAAAGAGAGTGAGTGCTATGAGTTTGCTTTTTGTATCCCCAGCAGGTAGCAGTAGTGATGAGAACATGGCTAGTTTCTTTCTTTTCTTTCTTTTTGTAAGAGAGAGCTGCTTTTCCATTCATGGCTTCATTCATTCATTTGAAGAACACTCTCAAGGTTGCCTGAATAAGTGCTTGGGTTGTAGTCTGAGGAACAAGGATTTAAGAACATTATGCATCTTTGATTGTGCCTTTATGAGACTTGCAATGAAGGAGCTGTCAATTTCAGTTCTCTTCAGTCTCTAAAATTTTCCAGTCCTCAATTCTGCAGCAATTTGATTTCTTTTTATAAAAACCCTTGTGAAAATTCACCAGCAAATTATTGCAATTTCTCCCTAATAAACACATTTTTGTATGCAGTTTTGACCAATGTACACATTTTTGCAAAAAGCTTCCCCTAACAAAATGCACCTTTGTATGTAATTTTCAGGCTTTTTTAAATGTGCACTTTCCCCTAATACATGCATTTTTGTGAACATCGCTTGGTTGAAGAACTGCACCTCAAAATTTGGTGTTGTGGTTCTCATATTGTTTTGGAAATTGGAAATTGTTATAGCCTGAATCAGATTTCTCCCTTCATCCCTAGCTGCAGTTTACCTGGGAAGAGGAGGGCAGTGATACAATCCTCCTGTTTTTTGGGGCAAGTTGAGCAGCGTTCCTTGTCTTTGGCCCTCAATGAATTAATATTTTAGGGGTGTCCACAGAAAGAAAGAAAGAAACATTTGATCAGCTGAAAATGAAATGCAAAAGAATGTAGAATTGGAAATGAAGACTATTGTATATGAAGCTGCTGAATACTTCTAAAGGTAGCTTCTGCGTTTGATTAACATGTATACGCTATATGGGTGTGTCACACCTTTGGTTCTTACTGCTTTTTGAAGTCAAGCAGTATTACTTGCTGTGGATCAATTTTCCAGATTTTATCTCTGCTTTGAATTCAACAGGATCAGAAGGTTTGCATCTCTTCTCAAGCCTGTGAAAATAAGAAGTCCTGAAATGTTTAGGAAATATTATGTGGCTGCAGTCCAACTCCCTTGTCCCATCAGTGCAAGGATTTCTGCACAGGAAGTACAAAAACTGTTTCATGAATGCCTCCCACTGGCTGTGTTATGTGACACCATTAGTGTGAACAATTAAACCACAAGGCTGCATGCAGACACCCTTAAAGAATGGGGCTTGCTTTTATTTCCCCCTGTTAGAAGCTTGACCCTACTTTTCAGCTTATTTTACAAACATACTAGGTAACAAATAGAATTCTGATTCTATTCTCCACCCTCCTGACTATTAACCTTTTAATTGCCATATGAATGTGCCGTTTCTATTTGTTTTTAAAAACTAAATTTGAAGAAGGAAAACATTTTTTTCTGGGAAGTGACATCACATTGGGAAATGACATACGCTGTGGCATCATGGGGGTCAGCCTATCGGGGTTCTCCAGTGCTGGCTTCTGGTGTGAACATTTGTTCCAGTCCTTGTATATGGCCATCTGATCAGCTCTGTATGCTTGCTGCTGCTGTTCCTCATTCTATGAGATCAAAGGGCATGGAATATACATCACACAACACTCATATGCCTGTGTGGTTATTTTTAATGTGCTACGAGCTACCTTGAGCATTGGTTTTCCCATGGAAGGGTGGGATACAGTCTTGAATAAATAAAAATTAAGAAGTTGTGTTTGTGTGTTTCCTACACGCATAGAGTTCATCAGAGGATGGATCACTCTTAATGGACTGGCTGCACTTTTATGCTTCCCCTGAAGCTACTGGCATTTCCCAAAGACAGGAGAGTGGGCAATGGGTTGTCATAATGCCCCAGTGGCCCCAGTTACCTCCCCTCTCTTCTTCCCAGTAGCTTTGTACAAACTCAAAGAGAAAGTGTTTGAAGTTCTTTTGCCAGCAAGCAATGAGCAACAACTTGATTCCAAAGACTCATTTACAAAGGGGAGAGGGAACCTGTAGTGCTCCAGCTATTGTGAGACTAGCAACTCCCATCATTCCTAGCCAGCATGACCAATGGTCAGGGATGATGTTAATATGGAGGCCACCAGGTTTCCCCCTTCTGATTATCTGACTGATGATAATCTATCTTTATATTAGTTGTGCAAAAATACTTTTAGGAATGCTATCTATCATACGATCAGAGCAGATGGGAATTGGTGGCCCAACATCTGGAAGTGCCTCTTTTTGACTGGACAACTAAAAGGTTCCATGATAACTTCTAGAAACTGTCTCAGGCTGACGCTGAATGTTTTAAATCTCACACGAAGGGTTCCTGTATCTTTGCCTCTCTCTCTTTGCCTTTTTGGATACTCTCTAAAACGTATTGCAAATTCCTCTCATTGATGGGGAAAAGGTGATAGTCATGGAAATTTCAGGGGCATAGAAAGCCACACTTTGAAAATGTGGCGATTATGATTCCCCATGGCAGTTTAAGTAGTTTTTATAGTTTGGAACATTAATTAATATTTATGGAGCCTTGTGTTGGCAGGATGGGCCCTGATCACTGGCTCCTGCAGCTTCAAATCCATTTCAATTATAACTTTGTTACTGTGTAAATGTCACATATACATTGCCAATGTATACATTAGCAAAGCCATGCAAAGGATGAAACATACCAGGAGAGAGTTTCTGCTTGCATGGCTTTAGTCAGTGCTGGCATCGGCTTCAGCAGTAAACACTCCTAATTAGGGCTCTGCAGAAGTTTATATGCCTGTGTACAATTATGGGCTCTATGTGGCCAAATGAAGGACATAAACTGCTTAGGAACCTAGGCTTATCCTGGGCCAGAGACTATTGGTTCCTTAGTATTGTCTATGTTGCCAGGGTTTCAGACTGGGTTCTTTCACCCTGGATATGCTGGGGATTTGAGCTTGGGGCCTTCTGCCTGTAAAGCAGATGTCCTACCGCTGAGCTATGACCCTTCCCCAAAGGCAAAGGGCTTCTCCATCTCCATGATGCTAACTGGGAAGAAAGCTAATCAGTAGGTCATCTTCTCACAGCCAAGATCTTGGCTTCCCAAGTTGCATTGTGGGTGGGGTGGTGTTGGTGGTGAAGGGAGTGAAGTGGCTTAAGTATTAGGCACCACTCATAATGAATCCCCAGCATGCCCAGGGGTGGGAACATGTCTCCCTGTTTCGAAGGGAGAGGAAAACCACCTGCCTGCCAACTACCTAAAAGCCAGTGCTGAAATCTGGTGGTGATGGTGAGCCATGCAAGATAAGGGATGGCAAAAGAGAGAACTGGCAGGATGGTGGGAAGAAAGTCAGCAAAGCAATGGCTTGGTGCACAGTGCACAGGGTGGTAGTTTAATGCAAGGGTAGGTGACAAAGCTTTCCCTTGGAGGAGCATAAGAAGAGTTCTTCTGGATCAGACCAAAGGGCTATCTAGTCCAGCATCCTGTTGTCACAGCAGCCAACTAGATGCCTGTGGGAAACTGGCAAGCGGTACTTGAACACAAGAGCGCTTTCCCCAGTGAGAGCCAGTATGGTATAGTGGTTAAGAGTGGCAGTCTCGTAATCTGGTGAACCAGGTTCGTGTCTCCGCTCCTCCACATGCAGCTGCTGGGTGACCTTGGGCCAGTCACACTTCTCTGAAGTCTCTCAGCCCCGCTCACCTCACAGAGTGTTTGTTGTGGGAGAGGAAGGGAAAGGAGAATGTTAGCCGCTTTGAGACTCCTTAGGGTAGTGATAAAGTGGTATATCAAATCCAAACTCCTCTTCTTCCCTTCTCACCAGCATAGCTCATTGACCAGGAAAGATGTCTGCGCAGCATTTTTGTCTTTTGGTATGGTGGCTTCTGGGAAAGGAGTAACGGTATTTGTAGGGTTTGTCATTTTGAACTTTGTGCCAAACCATGCCATAAACGATTGTTTCTACAGCACTGTAAACTATGGTTTCAGACTCATATCAAGTAGTAGTGAAGTCTCCTTTATCATGGTTCATATGATGTCTGAACTAAGGGATGTCTTTGTGTGGCCTCTGCAACTAGTCCTAGGTGGTGCCTTTCAATGAGGTACCCTCCAGATGTTGTCAAACTTTTATCAGCCCTAACTAACATGGCCAATAGTTAAGGATGAAGGGAGTAGGGACCCAGCAACCTTTGGAGAGCCCCACATCTGGGCTAGCCTGTCACCACGGCTTCCATGGCTCTATGACCACCTTCTGTGCAATCTACAAATCTAGAGGCTAAAAACAGAAGTTATTGCATTTCCGAGTCTACATTTAGATGCTTAAATACATGCTCTGAGTTTCAAAATTGCTGCTGTTCATCCTTCAACTCCTACTCAAACATACCAAAATATCATGTACTTAGTTTGAAACCTGGGACAGGCCCCTCTTTTAAGAAGGTAGGTGCACCTGACTTTTGTTTTGAAATAAAATTCCTAGTCATGAACAACAAACAATCTTAGCTGTTCCATCATATATATATTTTTTAAAAAATTAGTGAACTTGTCAATGTACATAAGAGAATATGTTTCTCAAAACTCACCTCACCACATGATCTTTATTTCATAGGATTTTTCTTTCCTCACAGATGCCTAGAAAACAATGACTCTTGTGGTTATTTGATCTCACAATCTTATTTGTGAAAGGATGTCTTCCATAGAATGGATTTCTACTTTGTGATTTTTAAGGGCAGTGCTATGAAATTGTCAGTTTCTGGTACCTTACAACCTAGTTGCATCAGAAATAATTTTATCCTCTTTGGTGCAAGTTCCCCCCACTGTGACTTTAAAGCAGGGGTGGCAGCTGGGGGGCCTCCAGTTGTTGTAGGCCTCCATTCTGCTTATGGCATACTGTACTCTCAATGTTGATTATCACTCATGGAGATAAGCCATTACCTGTGGCATGGAGATTGTGATTATTCTCTAAGGCAAGGGACAACCTTGCAGTAGGCAATATTTTGGATCACATATGGACTCATTGTTCTTTCCTTAAATTGAAGATCAATCCAAACAGAATGGCTGCATTCAGTTTAAAAAATTGTACCGTGGAAAGCCTTGAGCTTGCACACTTCTCCCCACCCTACATCCTCATGGATAAAGGGAGGAAAATTGAATTTATTGTGTAGTTTGAGGAAACCACTGTTTCCCATATTGAGACAAACTGGGAAAATGTGGTTTGCTAGAAACTGTGGTTGATTAACAGACTGACTCTTTGGGATGGCTGTAGGGTTTTTTGAGGATATGGTGGTTTAGCTCCAGAAAGAGGCACCGAGGGGTTTCTGCTTGACGTCTTGATAATCATTCTATGAGATCCTGTAGGACCTCATTTTATTTCTCCATGATTTTCAGCACTTATATGAGAGCACTGGGAGTTGGGCTCATACCAGGGTTTGTCACTGACGTGTCATCTGCTCTATTTCTCTTTGATATCTGAATCGTGTTAGCTGTGCAGGTGCTAAACCAGTGTCTGAATGTGGTAATGAGCTGGATGAGGGCTAATAAATTGAAGCTGAATTCTGACAAGATGAGGCACTGTAGGTAGATGCTTCCTGGGACCAGACAACTGATATACAACCTGTTCTCTATGGCATTGCGCTCCCCCTGAAGGAGCAGGTTTGTAACTAAGATGTGCTTTGTCCCGCTTTATCACCAGAGGCTCAGACGTCCTTAGTTGCACAGTTCACCATTTTTCCAGCTTTGCCTGGCTTGCCAATTGTGGCCATTCCTGGACGGCGTAGTCTGGCCATGGTGATCCATGTTTCGGTAACCTCCAAATTGGATTAACTGCAATCTGTTATGCATGAGGCTCTTGGACTACCTTTGAAACTTCAACTGATGCAGAATTTTAACTGTTACAGCCAGGTTTTGTTCATGTTATGCCAGTCTTATTACAATGTCACTAGCTTAGTTTGCAAACCCCATTTAAGATGGTGTATTTATTTTGAAGGCCCCAAATACTGTACCAGCCTACCCATGTTTTGAAATTTTCTACTGAAGCTCTCCTCCAAGAGCCTCCCTTATTGGAAGTGCACTTTTAAGGATATGAATAATTCACCTCCTGGAATCTACTGGATGAAGCACATATATAAGTGTTTTAAATAAATATATAAAAATGGCTTGTAAAAGTCAGTTTCCCATACCTAATGGAACGGGAAACTGTGGTTTGCTTTTCCAAGTCCTCAGTTGAAGTTTAAATTTCCTCCCCTTGTATGTGAAAGGAGAGGGAGAGAACCCCATTGTTTGTTACATCTAAATATAGTCAGTTGTTCTTGATGATGGATCTTTGGTCTGATTCAGCAAAGCACATTTTACTAAAATGGTAACAAAAATGCAGAATTGCACTTAGTTTCTTTTCTTTGTTTTGCTGAAGAGAGCAGCTAATGATGGCATTCAGGTGGCCTTGACTCAAATATTAGTTGAAGACTTGAGCTGTCTGCTTTTCATCTTCAAAGGGCTGCTAGAGAAGAAGCCTAATCTTCTGGAATTTAAAATCCATATAATGGGGGCATTGGGGCAAGGAAGAAATTAATAGATTAACAGAGTCATCCTGTAGAATATAAGGCAGGAGAAGGGAAAGGAAAAATCTTCACAGTATTACATTTTCTGCTCTCTTCCCACTAGTTCCTCATGCAGTCTGATTTATCGAGGGTTTGGGAGAACAGATAAGGAATGGCAAAGGGTTTTCTTCTTTTTTTTTCAGAAGTTCACTTTGAACTACGTCTCTCTCATGCATTGTCTGTTTGCAGAACAGAGGGTGTCAATCAAGTGCTCCCAGAACACCCCAGGAAAAAGTTATTTCCTACATGCAAAATGGAAATTGCAGTTTGATGCCCTTCCTGTTCTTCCTATATCTAATTTTTCCCAGCCTTGAGACTTGATAAATGAACATTTTTACATGACTTTAGCCCTGTGTTCTCTCTCTCTCTCTCTCTTCCTCCAGTTTCTCTGACTTTCTTCTGGGACATTCAGAATTGGTTCCCTTGAGACACTTTCCCTTTGTAGAAGCTCCTGAGATTTAAGTATACAGTGCTGGGAACAAAATTCTGCATCTGTGAACTCATCATACTTTTTTTTTTTAATGTATTTTTATTAAATATTTTCTTAGTTTACATCCTACATTTTGAGATTGGAATACTTCTTCATTTGAGCTTTCGAAAGGACATACTGGGCAAGGGCTAAGCAACAGCCTATTTTAATATATATATATATCTTAGCATAAACATATCTGTGTTGATATAGAATGTATTTCAGTCTCCAGATGAGGGAAGAAGAGGTAAAATGTTGAAGGAAACTAGCTCTCTTTGGAAGGTCTACTAGTACTTATTTTTTTAGTAGGATTTGTCCTTTTATAAATATTCTTGGATGATCATGTTCAGGTATTGTGTTTTTATGACAGTTTTATATTGAGTTTTAATGTCTTTAATATATTTTATGCTGTAAGTCATTTTGGGGCATTCTTCTGTGATGAATAAATATAATTCTTATTCTTATTCTTATTATTGGAAAGTCACCACAAAGTGACACATTCTCTGACGTTCCTCAGCTTTTTCTTGCATTCGGTTAACACCTGATGGTAATTCTTTTTCCTTCAGGGTAGATAATTATGTGAGGAAATGCTATTTAAGTATTTAATATGAGGGAACGCTGTAAAATTAGGCCTGTTTTCAAAACATAGGCACTGTCTTTATGTCTGTAAAGTAATATGCTGTTTTATGGTGCTGTATAAATAAGGACAGCAAGACTTCCATCCTGAGATAATGAGTTTGTGTCCTGAGGTAATGAATTGGGTAACTGTCACTGTGGGAAAAGAGAAATGTTTCGTGTCTTCTCATAATGCATCATAAATTCTCTCCTGAGTGAAAAATTAATTGTCCCTGTCTGATTGAATATAGGTACTATAGCTGAAATATGCCATTATCTCCCTATAGGAGCACATATTTGGAAACAAACAAAGCTCAATGTTTTTCCTTTCTTCTGCCCATGAATTGAATTGTGGAGATTAAACAACACATTTGGGGGAATGGAAGGTTATGGAAATCAGCTAGAAACCTGTTTTGTTTGTTCTTTAGAATCACTACCTTTTCTTAAAAATTAAATGGGTAAGAGATAGGGGAAGATTATTCTTTGTAATAACCATGATAGAGGCTTAGTTCTGACAAACTGCAGATGAGGAGTTAAACCTGTGTCTGGGTGGCACATGTGGTGATCCTATAGTTGCTGTTTGCTTGGAACTGCAAAATCTCTAATTAAGAATAAATGTCTTTTTACTGCGAAAATTTCACTGCTCAGTAGGGGCCTCCATGGATCAGGAAAGCTGCAGCCTGGCCATGGTTTTGGTCAATGGTCACACTTCCATTTTAGTTGGTAAAGTGTTTTTGTGAGACATGGCTTAGATTAGAGAACCAGGAGCTCTATCCAAGTTTTGATCACGGATTATGTTTTTGCTAAGTGTCAGTCATTCTACAGAAGAATAATGATAATTTGGCTAACAGACTGTTGTTACACAACGTGTACTAAGTTGTGTACTACGGAACTGACTACTCTTGACAGGAGGACTTCCTAAAATCTCAGCAGTCTTTCCCAGCACCTCTTTGAGACCTCAAAGTAAGTTTAATAAGAAAAAAACATACCACATTTCCCATCTATAAGATGCCCCCGTGTATGAGTTTTGGGGGAACTCAGATTTAAGAAAATGGGGGGAGATAGCCCAGAGTATAAGATGCCCCCTAATCTTTGACATTATTTTTTAGGGACAAAACCTAGTCTTATACACTGAAAAATATGGTGGATGGCTTGAGCAAGCAATGAGTGATCTGGTGGTTCTGGTTTGGTGAGGAAGCAAAAGTGTTCTTTGACTTGGCAGAAGCAACCATCAAGCTAGAAGAAAATCTCTATGAGAAATTCAATCTCATTTCACCATTCCTAAGCTTCCCAACCCATGGCTGGATTTCTGAACTCAGTCAGTATATTTAACTCTTGGGGTGGTGGTGAATGGAGCTGCCCATTGTCCCTGCTCTCAATCTCAGCTTAATGTAGCTGGTTGACGGAACAAACCCGAAGAGTGCTTGCTAATGGTTCCTCACCATCCTCGGTGCTGTGTTGCTGTTCAGCATCTTTATACATGATTTGGATGAAGGAATTTGAGGGGATACCCATCCAATTTGCAGATGACATCAAACTCGGAGTGGTAGTTTATGTCTCAGAAGACAAAATCTGAATTCAGATTGGAGAACTGGGCCAAAACTAACAAAATGAATTTCAGTAACAGCAAATGTCCGATTCTACACTTAGGCACCAGTATAAGATGGGAGGACACTTAGCTTACTAGTAGTACATGTGAAAAGGATCTAGGGGTCTTATGGACCACAAGCTTAACATGAGTCAACAGTGTGATGCAACAGCAAAAAAAAAGCTAATGCTATTCTAGACTGAATCAATAGAAGTATACAGTGGTACCTCGAGTTACAAACCCCTCAGGTTGCAAACTCCGCTAACCTGGAAGAGTTGCTTCGAGTTGAGAACTTTGCACCAGGATGAGAACAAAAATTGTGTGCTGGCGGCGCAGCAGCAGCCAGTGGCCCCATTAGCGAAAGCACGCCTCTAGTTATGAACAGTTTCAGGTTAAGAATGGACCTCCGGAACGAATTAAGTTCGTAACTAGAGGTACCACTGTAGTGTTCAGATCAAGGGAAGTAATAGTTCCACTCGTCTGCCTTGGTCAGACCACACCTGGAATACTGTGTCCAGTTCTGGGCACCACGGTTTAAGAAGGATATTGACAAGCTGGAACATGTGCAGAGGTGGGCAGCCAAGGGTCTGGAAACCAAGCCTTTGGAATTGAGGGAGTTGGAATTGAGGAACTGATGGAGTTGGGTATGTTTAACCTGGATAAGAGGAGACTGAGAGGAGATATGATAGGGCTATCACATGGAAGATGGAGCAAGCTTGTTTTCTCCTGCTCCGGAGGGTAGGACTCGAACCAGTAGATTCAAGTTTCAATAAATGAGATTTCGACTAAGCATCAGGAAGAAATTTCTGACAATAAGAGTTGTTTGACAGTGGAATGGACTCCCTCAGAAGATGGTGGACTGTCCTTCACTGGAGGCTTTTAAACAGTGGCTGGGTGGCCATCTGTTATGGATACTTTGGTTGAGATTCCTGCATTGCAGGGGCTTGGGCTAGCTGACCCTTAGGGTCCCTTCCAACTCTACAATTCTATCATTCTGTAACTCTTACGTTTCTAAAACTCTTATGTGGTCACAACTTTGTCCCTACAATCAGGAACCCTCATTTTCCTGCTGGCATTAAAAGAGATGAGCGTTTTACAATGCATGTAACAGCACATGCAAACTCCTTCCTTCCCTCCACATGTCCAGTGTAATGCGTGAAAAGTGTTTATGTATTTGCACATTTGCAAAACATGGTCAATGACTTTATATATATGTGCCCTTGGGTAACTGGCTAAAGTTGCTTGCTGAAAACCAGCTGGGATTTGGTTATTTTGAGGCTTTTCTTCATTACAAAGCTTGCAGCATTTGAAACCAGTTGGAGGATGTTTTCAAGTAAAGTATTTTTGGGGGTGGCTGATATGGAATGCAAGAGAGGCATAAGCCCATGATGAGTAACCAAGTTCTGTTCCAAGCTTTCAGCGATTACCATCTGATTCCAAGCTAGTGTATCTTAAGGCCTGTATCTTAAGGCCTGACATACGTCAATTGCTGTTGCTGTGGAATTAATGAAATTACTAGACTTGAAAGCATTAATCAACAGATTAATTTATTAATTGACTGTGGCTTAAAATCCAGCTGAAAACATCCCTTAATTAGTTGCTTCTTCCATGTGCATCAGAGGAAACTGCTATCTATCAAATGTTATCAGCTATTTGAACCACTGTAAAAACTGTATATTGCAAAAACAGTGTGCTATAATACATTTAATACAATTCAAACACTTTGGACTGGATTCAATTACTTGGTTGCATTAGTAAAGCCAGCAGGACTCCCACTTGTGCTGATGGAACAATCTCCTTAGTTTTATGTTGAAGTCCACCCTCTGTGTGCCTGATCATCAGGGTGAGGTTCCTAGTCCTCCCCCCCCCCAAAGGATCTACAATCATATTTTGTGGAAATTTCCATTTGTCATGCATGGGTTGAAGGTTGCTCTGTTTTTGTTCACAAAGCAATTTCTAAAGGAGTTGTGTTGCAAATCTTCCAGTGCACAGCCAATTTCCACAGTGAAGCTTATCATTAATCCTTACACTGTTAATGATGAAACCATTTGATTCATTTGCTATCTGTTCTTTGGACTTCCTCTCCCTAAAGAAAAAGAAAATGCATTTTTAGTAGCCATACTGTCAGTAAATTTCCTCTACTCAAGTGCAGGCTGCCTTTTCTGAAGGACCATAGGATCAAAGGTGTACTTCGACTTGGTTTGGAGTTCTTGCCAAAAGTAGTTTCAGTGCTGAAGTTTAATTAGTAACTTTTTGGTGCTTGAGTTTGTGCATGACCCCCCAATGAAATTTTCACATTGCCATTCCTGAGCAGACAAATTCAGGATGGATATGGTCTTTTTGATGTGTTGTGCAGGGTCCAAAAATAGACATAAAACTTATTCTCCAAGAAGATTCCAACTTATTATCCAACACTGGACTGGTGGGCTCCTTCTTCTGCCAAGCATAATTATGGACCATAATTATGGTCCACATCTTTTCTACTGCTACAATCCAGGAACTGAAGTGAGGTATCTCCAAAACTAGTATCTGCAAATCAGCTCAGTGGCCTTCCCCTCTGATGTCTGTGAAACACTATGCAGTGGATCCACATGCTATAAGAGAAGATGGTGTGAGCATCACTTTGTCTGTTGATTCAAGTTTCTATCCCCCCACCAGGTTTATCCTATGGGATTGCAGTCATGCTATCTACTTGCCTTCCTGTAGAGCAGGGGCAGAGAACACCTGTGGTCCTCCACCGGTATTCCTGGACTTCAGCCCCCATCATCCCTGTCCATTGGCTATGCTGGCTGAGGCTGATGGCAGCTGGGCTCCCAACCATATCTGGAGTGCCACAGGTCCTCCATGCCTTCTGCAGAGGCTTCCTGCATTTGCTTCATTTATTTAAGGTGACGAGAGGGAACAGAGTGAGTGAAGTGCTGTCCCTGCATTTGGGCTCCTCCACACTTCCACTTGTCCCATGCCTAGAAAGCACGGGTCCGAGCGGATTTTCGCTTCTCCTGCTAGCACCTTCGCAAAGCTAAGCAGGGTCCAATATGGTTTCAAATTGGATGAGGGACCACATGTTGAGATGCCTGCATTGCAGCGGGTTGGCCTAGATGACCAGCTATTCAGTTCTGTGATTCCATGATTCTAGTGTTGCAAAGAGGCAAGAGGATCTTTTGAAACACTGGAGGGAAACAAGGAATCTGTGCTTCTGTAGGAAGCAGTTTGAGGCACTGCATACCAAAGTCATCACTCTGACAGGGGCCCAGCATGCTTAGCAGCCCTGCTGTTTATAGTGAAGGCAGATAGATGCAAGAGTGTGCACACATTCAATTTTCTAGGAGGAGGAGAGGACATTTGTCATTGTTACAGCTGCATGATGAATTTGAGGGAGAGGAGATGCGTTTTAGATTCAGTCAGGAATTAAGTTTCTGATTTGAGGAAAGCCACAATGTTAAATTCCAAGCATCCCTTCTTGCTTTTCCTCCTTTTAAGGGATCTCAGAGCTTTTTAGGAGGGGGTGTTAACTTTAAAGACACCACATAATATTTACAGGCCTCGTAGATATTAGTGGTTAGGGCTACTGTAACTCAGAAAGCCTTGCGTTCAGTAAAACAGAGAAGGAAGGCAAAGCTGAGGGGCATGCCTTGTGAAAGGCAAGTGTGAAGGCTTCCCCTTTGAGACCTTTGAGCTGGTCTCAAGCAAACCATCTGAAAGGTGAAATGATGGTTACATCTTGTGATGGTGGAATAAGTATCCCAGGTGCAGAAAGCTTCTGACGTCTGCAGTGAAAACATGACATTGCTTTGTATGGAGAAAGTAATGCATTTACTATTCCAAAATACTATTAAAAGATAAAATTATAGTTGTACTGTATTCTTTCTAATGAGAGAAGCAACATTTGCATGCTTTCCCACACAAGCTGTTTATAATTTTGTATGCCCATCTGAAGCTTCCCATTTTAAAAAGTTGTTTCGATCCTAGAATGAGTGTTGATCGCTTAAATAACTTCCAGAGGAATAGCCATGTTGGCAGTCAAAACAACAAAAGAGTCTTGTGATGCCTTAAGGACGGTGATTCTGAATTGTGGTTATATTCTCAGGACAACGCTTTGTGCGTCATGCAGCGCACAAAAGCTTATGCCAGCCTTCCCCACCCCATGCCCTCCAGATGTTTTGAACCACATCATTCCCAGCCAGCCAGGGAGTTGGAGCCCAAAACATCTGGATGGGAATAGGTTGGGAAAGGCTGATTTGTGCAATAAAGACATTTGCTAACATTTAAGGTGCTGCAAGACTCTTTCCTATGTACGTATCTGCATGTATTGATGACGTATTCCTGGCCCTAGCAGTCCAAGGATCTCTGGTTTTGTATTTTTTCCCCCAATCTCCCAACTGTAAATACAAAGGCAATGAAATCTGCTTGAGCCAGATGGTTGGGGCTGATTTGCAGAAGCATGCATAAAGCTGGAAGAAAATCTCTTTGAGAAATTAAATCCTACTCTGTTTCTTCTTTCCGCTTCCCAAGGGTGTAAGTAGTCTCTGAAAACATGTAATAAGAATAGCTCATGCTTTCTCCTTCTCAGAAGATAAATAGTGTGGTTTTATTTCACTTTGCAAGAACTTTGTAAGAACTTGTCAGGGAACTGCCATCGGCAGGACAGGAGGTGCCAAGGCTCTCTGAGGTAGAGAGAGACTTGACACCTGAAGAGGGAACCAGTAGGGGGCGAACAGGAACGTCAAGGGAAGGGGAGTCGGAGGAATGGCTCAGAGATGCTTCCAGTGAAAACAGTGGGGAAGTCTCAGGGCCCCCTATAGGAACACCCGTTCCTCGGCGGAAACTGTCACGCAGAGAGTCCAGAAGACGTGTTTCCGTTAAGGAGCTTTTATGTTGGAAACGTTTCCGAAAGCAGCCACTTTCGGATTCTGCTAGCGACTGACGCAGCCATGCTGGAGGGGCTCCGTCACAGGCAGAGGTTTGAGAAGCTGTTCAAACTCTGAGGGATTGCAATTTACACACAAGCAGCTCTTCATCCCATCACAGCAATCCGAAAGTCATCGACAGCTAGCTTGTGCCAGGGAGAGGCATCATGAGCGAACCAGCAGGAACCGGAGGGGCAGCTGGAGGAGGTCCAAGCCTGGAGGAAAGGTATAGGACGTTGGAAATCCAGCTTGCCTTGCAGACGGCGAGGCTGGAAGAAAGGAGGGCTCAGGATGCAGAGAGGGGGAGGGAGAAAGCCACCCCACTCAACAGAAAGATGCCAGGATTGGTGCAGAAATTTGGGGGAGACCCCAGGAACTACCATGCCTTTAGGACAGAGATGCAATATGCTCTCAATCTGCAATTCGATGACTTCCCTGATGAGGAATCGCGAGTGGCTTTTGTAATTAGCCACCTCGAATCAGGGGCGAAGGACTGGGTTAGACCCTTGATGGCAGCAAATAATGAGATCCTAAAGGACGCGATGAAGTTTTTTCGTGCCATGGACCTGATGTTTTCCAGTGACATTGAGCAGGGAGGGGTGCGAAGGCAGTTAATGGCTTGCAAACAGGGAAACCGGACTGTCCGTGAGTACTGGACTGAGTTCACTATGTTGATTCATCGATTGGGGTGGGACTTGGCTTCTGAGCCCATTCAAATGCTTTTCGAAGAGGGTCTGTCTTCGTCCTTGAAAGATGAACTTTCCCGGAACCCCAGAGCAGAGTCTATGGACCAGCTGACTAAAGCCGCGCTAGCCATTGGAGCGCGCCAGGAAGCGAGGGCTTTGGAGAAGCGGGAGGGGAAAGGAGAACGTTGGAGGGAGCTCCGCATTCCAGACATTCCAGAGCAGCCTTTCCCGCCGGCAGAGCCGATGGAAGTGGGAACAGCGCGTGCGCGCACAGTTTCAAACATCGGTGAAGGGCGGAAGAAAGAGGGAAAGGGCGGGAAAAAATGCTATCTCTGCCAACAGCCAGGACACTTTGCCAGAGTCTGTCCACGGAGAAAGGAATGGCAAGGCATGGCAGGAGCTGTTGGGGGAGAGGAGGAGGAAAGCACAGAGCAAGTAAAAGCCAACGCCTGGCTGCCGTCGGGGCACAGCAGCCAGGCTCAAAAGCAGTGAGAGTGCCCGCACCAGAACCTCCCAGGCCTGCTCTAGTGATAGAGGTGTTGCTAGAGCTGCCAAATGGACACCCCCTACAGATCAAAGCCCTGCTGGATTCAGGCAGCTCCTGTAATTTCATGAGTAAGGAGTTCGCAGCTGAGCACCAGATACAAACCCTCCCCTTAAGTAAACCCCTGCAGGTAACCACGATTGACGGCAGAGAGCTGTTGGGAGGAGAAGTGAACCAACAGACTGTTCCCATGATAATGAGGGTGGCAAGACACACCGAGAGGATAGCGTTTAATGTGGCCACATTGGGAGGAGCTCCCATTATTTTGGGGATGAGCTGGCTGGCACTTCACGATCCTCTAGTGGGATGGCACCAGAGGGTGGTCTCCTTTGGGTCGGCGCATTGCCTGGAACACTGCAAGCAGGGGAAGGATCCAGGGGGAGCCAAGATCACCTTAGCTGGGATGGAGGTAATGAAGCAAGGGGAGGTGCCTCCGCAATATGCAGATCTGAGCAACGTATTCAGCGAAAGAGAAGCGGACAAACTGCCGCCGCATAGACCCTTTGACTGTCAAATCAACCTACTCCCGGGGGCTCAACTCCCAGTGGGCAAGCTGTACGCCATGTCAGACAGGGAGATGCAGGAGCTGAGGGAGTTCATTGACAAAAACCTGAAGAGGGGTTTCATCAGAGAGTCCCGAGCGGTGGGGGGCAGCCCAGTGTTTTTTGTGGACAAAAAAAACACAGATAAGCCGAGACTTGTAGTGGATTTCAGGGCCCTGAACGCCGTGTCGGAACCCCTGGCCTTTCCTATGCCCCGAATTGATGACATTCTGACCAGGGTGAGGAAGGGGAAGATTTTTACAAAACTGGACCTGCGGGGGGCGTATAATCTGATACGAATAAGGAAGGGGGATGAATGGAAGACCACCATGTTCACCCCTTTGGGAGCATTTGAATACCTCGTAATGCCCTTCGGTCTCCAAGCCGGCTCCGCATGTTTTCAAGCTTTCATCAACCACGTCCTGGGGCCGTTGCTCTACAAGAATTGTGTGGCCTTTTTGGATGACGTGTTGGTGTATTCGGAAAATGAAGAGCAGCATGTGAGGGACGTGAGAGAAGTGTTGGGCCGGCTGCAAGCCAATCAGCTGTGGGTGAAACTGGAGAAGTGCCAGTTTCATGCCAAGGAGGTGGAATTCCTGGGGTACCGCCTGTCAGACCAAGGATTGGCCATGGATCCAGGCAAGGTCCAGGCGGTGCTGGAATGGAAGACACCGAAAACCAAGAAGGATGTGCAAAGATTCCTGGGGTTTGGGAACTTTTATCGGAAGTTCATCAAGAATTTTGCACACTTGACGGCGCCCATCACCGACTGCCTCAGTAGCAAGAAGAAATTTGTTTGGACGGCGGAGGCGGAGAGAGCTTTTGAAGAACTGAAAAGGGCTTTCGCTTCGGAAGAACAACTTCTGCATGTGGACCTACAGAAGCCCATGAGGGTGGAGACAGACGCGTCAGACAGAGCGGTGGGGGCTGTGCTTCTTCAGCCGGGAAGAAATACGTCAGGGTGGAGACCGTGTGCCTTTTTCTCGAGGAAGCTGAATAAGTCCGAGCGGAACTACACGGTGTATGACAGGGAACTACTTGCCATTCACGAAGCGTTCCGGAGGTGGAGACATTTATTGATTGGGGCACAACACAAGGTGCAAGTGTGCACCGACCACAAGAATTTGGAGTATTGGAGAACAGCTCGAGTACTCAACCAACGGCAAGTGAGATGGGCACAGGAATTTTCCAAATTCCACTTTGAGATTTGTTATGTACCAGGCCCAGAGAACGTCAGGGCGGACGCTCTCTCACGCAAACCAGAGTACTTGGAAGGGGAGGGGGCAAGCGAAGAAAGACATGTCATTCCTGAGGACCGCTGGGTGTGTGGGGCGGCGCTGGTGGGGAGACGAGAGCTGGTAGAAGAAACGGAAACTGACGAATATGCCCAAAATAAGCTCAGAGGCCTCAGGGGAGAGGGTGAGAGCCCGGAGGGTTTTGAAGAAAGAAATGGGGCATTGTATTACAAAGGGGCACTGTATATACCAGAAGGTGAATTGAGAGGGAGGGTACTCAAGCAGTTGCATGATAGTCCCACGGCGGGACATTTTGGACAACACAAGACCATGTGGATGGTCACCAGGGAGTTTTGGTGGCCCAAGGTGAGGGAAGATGTAAAGGAGTATGTAAGAGGGTGTGACCAATGCCAGAGGGCCAAGGGGGAAAGAAGGGCGCCGGCAGGGTTATTGGAACCACTACCCACGCCAGAACGGCCTTGGGAGGCGGTATCAATAGATTTTATGACGGATCTGCCCAAATCCAAAGGGAAGACGGCCATCATGGTAGTAGTGGACCTGTTAACTAAGATGTGCCACTTTGTAGCATGTTCACATGCAGTCACAGCGGAAGAAACAGCGAAGTTGTTTGTAGAACACGTCTTCCGGCTGCATGGCGCCCCCTTGAGGGTTGTCTCGGACCGCGGGAAACAATTTACTTCCAGGTTCTGGAGGAAGCTCATGAGCTTGCTGCACGTGGAAGTCAATTTTTCGACGGCCCGGCATCCTGAAACCAATGGGCAGGCGGAAAGAGCAAATGGCATCCTCCAACAATATCTGAGGTGCTATGTCAATGACAGAGGGAATGATTGGGTCGAAAAGCTGGCGCTGGCAGAATTTGCCTACAACAATGCGGAGCATGTGTCCACAGGGATGAGCCCCTTTTTGGCCAATTACGGGTGTCACCCCAGGGCATTCCCGGGGGAGGGGGGCGAGAGATGGAGCGTCCCAGCGGCCGAACAGTTTGTAGAAGAGATGGAAGCGATCCATCGTCAGCTTCAGCTCAACTTAGAAAGGGCCAAGGCTCAATATAAGAAGCAGGCAGACAAGAACAGGAGGGAAGGTGAAACCATAAGGGTGGGGGATCAGGTGTGGTTGTCCACCCAAGGGTTGCCGTTCAAAGGGGGTTGTAAGAAATTAAGACCCAAGAGATTGGGACCCTTTGAGGTCATTCAGCAGGTCAACCCAGTGGCTTTCAAACTCCGGTTACCCAACCACATGAAATTGCATCCAGTGTTCCACAGGTCATTACTGTCACCGTACAAGGGGGGAGGTGAAGAGGAGCACACCAGGGGACCGGTCTTGGAAGAGAGGGAAAGCAGTAACCATGTAGCGGAAATCCTCGATTCCAGGTGGAAGGGCAATCAGGTGGAGTATTTAGTGGCGTGGGAAGGGGAACCGGAGTCAGAAAACACCTGGGTGACTGCAGAGGAGGTCAATGACGAGGTTTTAACAGAAACGTTCCACCAAAGATTCCCGCGGAAACCACAGCCGGTAGCAAGGTTTAGAAGGGAGTATTTCGGCACCACAGACGAGGAAGAGGAACTGGAAGGATTCGCGGAGTCGGAGTTGGAAGAAGGAACGGACTCAGATGACGAGGAGTACCGAGAGACTAGGAACCACAACGAGTGGAGAAAGGTGTTCGAAACTTCAGACGATGAGGAAGGTTCTTTCCGGGGTTTTACCTCCTCACAACCCGTAGGGGAGGAGACGGGAGGGGGTGAAGGGGGCCCTGGAGGGGAGGTGGATGTCAGGGAACTGCCATCGGCAGGACAGGAGGTGCCAAGGCTCTCTGAGGTAGAGAGAGACTTGACACCTGAAGAGGGAACCAGTAGGGGGCGAACAGGAACGTCAAGGGAAGGGGAGTCGGAGGAATGGCTCAGAGATGCTTCCAGTGAAAACAGTGGGGAAGTCTCAGGGCCCCCTATAGGAACACCCGTTCCTCGGCGGAAACTGTCACGCAGAGAGTCCAGAAGACGTGTTTCCGTTAAGGAGCTTTTATGTTGGAAACGTTTCCGAAAGCAGCCACTTTCGGATTCTGCTAGCGACTGACGCAGCCATGCTGGAGGGGCTCCGTCACAGGCAGAGGTTTGAGAAGCTGTTCAAACTCTGAGGGATTGCAATTTACACACAAGCAGCTCTTCATCCCATCACAGAACTCTTAGCAAGACGACTGAACAAGAGTCACGATCAAGATTTTTGATTGCGCTACTCTATGGAATTACATTCTCAAAACCTTACCCAACATTTCAATCTGTGGTCACATCAGAGATCACCTAGGAACAAATTGGATGGTAGCCAGGTAAGTTTTACTCAGAACAGACCTATTGAAATTGATGAACATGACTTTAAACAGTCATGGTTTCCCCCAAAGAATCCTGGGAAATGTAGTGTGTTAAGAGTGTTGAGAGTTGATAGGAGACATGTGCTCCCCTCACAGGGCTGAAATTCTCAGAGTGGTTTAACAACCTATTCCTCTTCACAGAGAATTTTGAGAATGGTAGCTCTGTGAAGGGAATATGGACCTCCAAACAACACTCAGCACCCTTAACAAACTACAGCTCCCAGCATCCTTTGGGGGAAGCCATGGCTGTTTAGAGTGTTATGATACTAGTTTAGGTGCATACTGCAGATAGGGCCTTAGTCATGTCCATCAATTTCAGTGGGTCTGTTCTGAGTAAAAGTTAGTAAAACTGCTACCAATTTATTGAAACCATGTCATCCACAAAGATAAATGCTTCAAAACTAAATCCTTTCAGGCCCACTTTTAAATGTCAGTTTTTAGCTGTGTGGGAGTCACTTTTCCATTTTGTTGTGAGCTTCTCTTGCAAAGTTTGGACACCTTTTAAAATGACCCAGCCATATGCAATGTAGAATGTGAATCTCTACCCTCCGACCCCCATTTTTTTCAAGCAAGGTGACAGTTCTGTGGTCCTATTCAGATCCTGCACAATTGAGTCCCACTCATGTGGTTGTGTCATTTTGAACAGCTTCCCTCCACAGGAGCTACACACTGAAAAGTTGCCTGAGTAACATTTAAAGGGTCCCACCGATCTTATCAATTACAGAATAGGTTCAAACTGTGCAGTATTCGGAAAGTGCCCAAACTAGCACACTTTGTTCAAATTGAACAAAATCCATTTCAATAAAAAAGGAAATAAAGAAAAACCAGTGGTGGCTCCATTCATTAGATACCAGTGGCTTTAACATTATAAATGGTGGCTTTGAAATACATCTGCTTTGGATCTTGCATAGACTTGCACATATAAGAATCCTGGTTGGTTGATTCTTTCTTACTTTTTCCATATAAGATGTAAATGTTGACATCTTAATACCAATCTTGCTACATTTGTCTATTTTAATAATTCATAAGAGACAGTGTTTCTGTCTCTTGCATTCAACATTGCACAGCTGGCTTGGTAACTAATTGAGGAGTGGTTGTTCCCTTCAGTTATGTCTCTGAGCATTAGCCACTGTAGAACACAAGGCAGCTGAGAACTTCTAATAGGTGATTTATTGAGCTGTGTTTGGTCTCCCAGTTCTTTTTGAATCTGTGCCTGGTTTTCTCCCTCAGAAGCTGCCATTGGGAAGATCACAACCTGTTTAGATTCCTCCTTAGTCCTCTGGTGGGTTGCGTTTGTCTTCTGCAACATAAGGTTATCTATATTACCAAGAAGGCTGGTGGTTTGAGCCCACCCAGGGACAGCTGTGTGCATTGCAGCAAGTGGGACTTGTTGAACCTCTACAAGTCTGTGATTCTATATGTTGTGCACAATTTGTCATGATGCACGATATCAGCTTCTCTTAGACCTTTGGGGCTTTGAACTGTGTGACATAGTTCTTTTTTCTTTTCTTGCTTTTCCTTTTTGTTAAAAAAAAAAACCCTGGCTGCTGCCAGCCAACACACTTCATTGGCTGAGTATGCTGAGTTTCTGTGGCCTTCAGAATGCTACAGCATCATGATGTGAAATTCCAGAATAATGAAAGCAGCCCTATTCCCATGGTCTCTGTTCCTCTGTGGATTGTTATCTTTGTTCCTGTATGATTCAGACTGCCTTGAAAGCATTTGGACCCCTGTTTTAATCTCTGTTTGCTGGCCAGAGCTCGCACTTTTGAAAAAAATACAATGTCACCTGATATTTATTCTCTTTGCTACTTAACTTGCTTCACCCACCTGAATAAATTCTTGTTCGTGTTCTGTAGGCCAGCGTGTGTTTTATAAGATTAGCCTCTTCATCTTTTATCTCTTTATTTCCTGTGTCCTTGATCTCCTGTTGCCTCGTTGTTGTGGATTTCCCTTGCATGCTTTAGGACAGAACTGACACATTTTGTCCTAAGAGAGCGGTTGTAAGTTCTGCAGCTGACAAGTGTTTTGGGAAGGACTCTTGTGCTTTCAACAGTTCCTTTCCCTGCTGATTTTTCCATTGTGTCACAGCTAGAGATGCTTAAGGAATTCAGTTTCTGTGAATTCTGATGCAGACTGACCTGATCTGTACCCCCTGAACTAATGCTCAGGTTGGAAACTAATTATTCACACTTACCTGAATTTTGCAACATAGCTCTCAGCTACAAAAAGGTGCAAAAACATGTTTAAAATGCATATTTTAGAGTAAGATGTGTTTAGAAATGTGCATATTCACATAAAATACACATTTAAATTAGGTATTTTGTGTTGAGATATGTAATTAAATATCGCAAGTGCAATGTAGAAGATAACATTGTGCTTTCATATTGTCTCAAGACAGTTTTTAGTAATAAGCCTCTAAGGATTCAATCAGTGAATTAAATGTGTGTTTGATACAGTTTAACATGAATTTAATAAACAAAAAAAGCAAAGGTATGTCAAGTAGAACCTTCCCTTCCCCAATTCACAGTTGGAAAATACCTTTGTTAAGACCAACCTAATTGTCACAAAATAGTGACAGGCTTTTGAGTCCCCGGGGAGTTCAATCATACCTAAGGTGGGCTCCAGTATAATCCTTTTCTGTGTAAATTCTCACAGGATTGTTGCGACAAAGAATGAACATGTAATAGCACTTTTTACAGTGCTATAGACCCAGTTTTTCTACAGTTATGACACAGAAGTTGTTAAGGAATGTAGTTAATGTGTTAATTCCATTAGTGAGGAAAGAGCTGGCTCATTCCTAAAATGCAGCTGGCCCGAATCTGGTGCTACTGGACAGATTAAGCACATAACTCAAATTACAGCGTGGGTTGTGGGTCATTGGTTCTTATTAGGAAGGAGTGGATTGTTGTGCAACTGTGGAGTTACCTGAACACCTTGAGAAGAACTCATCTGAGAAGAAGATTTGGAGAATTGCCATATCTTTGCACTCCGAGAACTCTAAGCTGCTGGAGGACTCTCTGCATGTTGACTTGCCTGCATTGCAGGGGCTTGGAACTCCCTTGGTGTCCTTTCCAACCCTACAGTTCTATGTTTCTGTAACTTAGAACTTGCGCTTTGACATCTTTCGGCAAGGACGTTGAAGTACAGCGACCCCTCTGGGACCAGAGGGAGAAAACTCTTGGTGTAACCTGCATATACTGTATAAATACAGTGTGTGTGTTTTTTCATCCTACCCAACTTCCAAGCAGGTTAGGGCAACCACATGGCTTTGCTGGCCCTGCAAGTTTCATCTGTGAGACAGGTTGGGCTTTAGCAGGAGCAATTGGCTCAAAGCCACCCAGTGAGATTTACGGCTGAGTGGAGACCTGAACCCAGGCCTTCCTCCCTTTATCATAGTCTAGCACTCTTGCCCCTCCACATCCCATTGGCTCGGGATCATTTCCAGCATCCCATTCCTTTCAACTCATATCATAGTTCACTTCTCAGAAGTGAGACCTGCTTTTTATTCTACTATTGATCATTTGAAGTGGTGTTTTTATGTCTCCCTCTGTTATGCATGTGCAGCCCTGGTGATTTTAATAGAAAGCTTTGCATAAAGCCTTGAGAGTATGACATTTGTTTTTGGTATTTGAGATTCCTGCTTTGTATGAACTCTCTGGCTAGTTCTAATAAAAAGGCATGATTTATATAGCCTATGCACCATGCAAGTGTGCTCGAGGTACAGCAACAGTTGCAGCCCTCTGGATAGTAATCTGCTTTTTCCTCATGGCATTTTATAGGCCCAGTGTCAATCTGAGGGCATATTCTGCATTATTATTACTTTCTGTGGCAGCCCCAAATACAGAAATGTATCTGGAAGGGCTAGGTAGATGTTTAGGCTCTAAGAAAAGCAATGTATCTCTTTTCAGCTGGTTTGGAATGTGTTGCATGTTGCTTGCACTAGAGCTTAACCCACAGATTGAGAACTTCTTGTCTTCCAGCTTTTGTTGGACTACAACTCCCATCATCCCACACCCATTGACCATGCTGGCTCAGGTCGATGGGAGCCAGAGTTAGCCAACTTCTGTTGGCTGCCCCTGGCTTAATCTGTTATCTGAATTAGAATTCCCCCATTCATATTTTTTTCCTGTGCTGTAATTATACCCATATTAGCAAAGTGAATCATACAAAATACTTGCAGTTCTTTTACTTATTTATAAAACTTATATCCTGCTTTCTCCCCAGAAAGAAAATTGAAGCATCTTACAACAATCAAACAGACATGTAAGAAAATCAACTTCACAAAATGTATTAAGCAACCATAAAAATATGGAATCTGCTTAAAAAGGGGAATTCAGCAAAAATGGGGAACTCATAAAACTCTAAAAAAAAACCTAAAGTGAAGGCACAGAAGAAAACAACCTTCAGTTTTCTTCAGCTGAAGGCCTTCCAAAACAATCAGGTTTTGGCTAAATGCCTGAAGTAAGGAGGACCTCAGGATTGAGGGCCAAGTGTGGCCCTCCAGGTTTCAATATATGACCCTCAGTACCCCATCCAAGCTACATACCTCTCCTTAAGCCAGACCTCTCACCTAAGCCAGACCTCTTCTCTTTGCTAGACACCTCTTTGCAAAAGCACTTAAGGACTTGAACTGTGTGGAGGTCCTGTGCTTGCCTGGATGAAGAATTGTGGTGAGTAGGGGCAGAGACCCCTGGCATCCATGTGGCTGGCATGAACAAAACCTGTCTGCTTTATGCAGATGTTGAGTGTGGAATATTTAGGTAATTGCAGCACAGTGCAATAATATATTGTATTCCCAGAGGAGGTAAAGATAATTCAAAATCAAAGAAACCGGCCAAACAAGGCCCCAGCATATAGGCTGAAGGCATATAAGGCCCTTGTTGAAGCTAAGCAGGGGTCAGACCCAGGTCAGCAAGAAAGGAAGAAATATGATGCTGGTGAAGTTAAGTCTTTATTTAAGGAAACAAAATACAACTCAGCCTGGTGGTCTCAGCAACCCTTTCCAATAGGTCTTGCCCCTATGGAGCAGTTCCCAGGATTGAAGGCCTTCTACCACCCTTAAGACCTTCAGGATGTTCTCCAAGCAGTCTCAAACTGTGTCTGTCCACCTCTGACCTCTGCTCTGCTTTTCTCATTATTCTGCATGTTCTTGGAGACCAGCGGGAAGGGGAGCTTGTCACAGCAGGAGGGAGAGACTCCCTGGATTCTTCAGCATGATGCTCCATCTCTGCTTCAGCCTCAGAGTCTGAACTGTTCCCTGTCACAGGCTCTGCCTGCTCACTAAACCCTGTTGCTCTTTCAGCTTCCAACACCACCTCCCACCAATCTTCTCCCTCTGACAGCTCCTCTGTGTCCCACAATCAATCCCCTGGCTCTGAGCCTTACACCTCTGGGGTTTTGCTTGGGGATTCCCCAGCTGGTGTGTCTATTCCTCTTTGACCAGCCAGTCCCTGACAGCAGATCAGAGTCTGGTCAGTGCTTGGATGTATGGCCACTTGGAAACTATGTTTACACTGCCTTGGGAGTCTATGATAGCAGAAAAGTGGGATGTAAATGTAAGAAAAGTAGAATTGGCTGTGTTGTATTTACTTGCTATTCTCATTACAGTGATTACAGATTTCTCTCATTTCTCAAGTTTGCACAGCAGATTACTGTTATACTAACTTTTGACATCTTGGGCAACTTCAGGAAATGCATACAGCATATGCAGCATAGTCTTTTCTCAGAGTGTCCACTGGTGCCAACTCAGTTTGTTCCATATAAGAAAAACGTGGCACAAACAGTAGCCTTAGTCATGACTATCTATGGCAGTAGCCAGTTAGCAGTTGATCTTGGTATAATTTAGCAGCTGTCTTTAGGAATAACATCTGCTTTAAATGGAGCGAATGAACACGAGCACAAAAAAGGAAACCTCTGTGCTCTGAGTTCCTTTATGGATGAAAGTGGGAGGAGAGGCGGTTCAGTTCAGGATAAGAAACAGAGCCCGTGGCAAGGGAAGGATTTCCCTCGGCTTCCCTGCCAAATGAGTGAAGGGGAAGCAGAGAAGTTTGCTCCTCAGGAGGGAACTGCTGTCAGAGTCCACTTCTTCCTCTCCCAGCAACTCTTAATGCTCCATCCCACATTGCTTCAGAGAGGACCTTGATTTTTCATAGAGGCTTTTTTGTGGGGCAGGTAGTTGTAGGGAAAATGTTCTTATTTTAGGATCCAAGCTAATCTTCTTCCACAGAACCTGAGAGGCAGCTACCAGGTTTGTTGGGAAATTGTTTGCTAACAATTCTTCACTTACTTGCTCAGTAGCCTAAGCAGCAGAAATAACACCAATCAAAAGTCTTATTTAAAGGAACGTACACACAGGTGCAGGGACATGGGTGGCGCTGTGGGTTAAACCACAGAGCCTAGGACTTGCCGATCAGAAGGTCGGCAGTTTGAAGCCCCACGACGGGGTGAGCTCCCGTTGCTCGGTCCCTGCTCCTGCCAACCTAGCAGTTCGAAAGCACATAAAGGTGCAAGTAGATAAATAGGTACCGCTCTGGCGGGAAGGTAAATGGCGTTTCCGTGCGCTGCTCTGGTTCGCTAGAAGCGGCTTAGTCATGCTGGCCACATGACCCGGAAGCTGTATGCCGGCTCCCTCGGCCAATAAAGCGAGATGAGCGCCGCAACCCCAGAGTCAGTCACGACTGGACCGAATGGTCAGGGGTCCCTTTACCTTTACCTTACACACAGGTGTATCAGCTCTGGCCTTCGTAGGCCCATACTGAGTTGGCTATATTGTTCTGGGTTGAGGTCCATGTGTGACTGCTCACCTTGGATGGGCTGTGTTTTAGCACAACCAGAACCACTAAGAAAACATCAGCTGCAATGGATTAAAAACCTGCTGCAGGCAGTCTGGGCCATGCAGAATGTCTAACAGTCACCGTGGGTTGAAAACACAGCTGTGCATGCCCTAAGAAGGTCATATGAATGGACTTGACTACTTCATTTATCATTTTGCTCTGCCCTTCTGTAAATAAGTTTTATTACCCTCAGTCCTCTTCACTTCTTTGCTTGACACCTGTCATTTTTGGATAACAAAAACACTACCAGAACCACCAACATATTAATAGAATAGGGAAAGCAGTTTCTAGCAATATGATTACGTAATGCATTTTCAAGTCCCCCGTCTTTCAACTTTTCTGTTCAAGTTGCTCCAAGGGTCTCTAGGTGTGAGATAAGATAAGCAAGGTAAGTACCGGCACAGGGGAAGGCTTCAGTAATGAGTGTTTTGTTTACAAGGCCGTGTAGCATGTGTGTGGAGTGGAGAAATAGGCTCAGTTAGGGATTTAACTTTGGCAAATCAGATGTAAATCAGATGCAGGTCTCATACTGGGTAGTATGCAGCAACGTTTTGCTTGAGAGTAGACCCATTGAAGTTAATGAACATGGAGGGCACCATGTTTGCTAGCACTGTTGTACTAGATCACTTTGTGTAGAAGGTAGTCTTAAGAGGGGCGAGCCGGTGAACCTTTTACTACTTGTGATGCAGTGCCTAGTCTATATTGGACATTTTGATTTAAAAAAAAAATGTTGATGAAGTACGGTGGACCTGGTCTGAGCACATTTCCTTTGCCCTGAAAAGAAATGCTCACTTTGGCATGAAGTGAACATATGTTCAGCCAAACCACTTCTTCACTTTGAATAAATGTTTGTCTTTACCTTAAACTGCAGTGATTGATTACAGAAAAAGAAAAGGGACAAAACTCTACACTGCTTTTTTTGTTGTTGTCATTTTATTTTGATTAGTAGAATACATTGTTTTAAAAATGGATGGATAGATATTCTTAACATACTTACCCATTTAGCAGCAGATGAAAAATGGCCGGTCCTCACTAAATTTGCCTGACAGTTGGTGACTGACTTGAATCTAATACGTAAGCTTCATAAGCTTTGCCATAATGTTTTGAAACGGTCATAAACCTTAAGAGTATCCTAGTCACACATTTAACCTGCCACATTTAACCTTCCTCTGCGTAAGAAATTTATGACAGGTTCCAAATACAATCCTCAACCTTCTCCTTAAAGCAGATCACAAAAAAGAATGGTTATTGGGTCCCATGGGAACACAGAGTCCGCAATATATTTAAGCAGGCAGCAAGATGGCTGGAATTAGATATTCAGTGCCAGGTCTGGGAATCCTGATTGCCACTGAATAGCTACAAAATAGGGGCAAGGTGCAGGAATTTAGGGTGGGAGAGACTGTACTTTGCCTTGTGCACCCACTGCCTGTCCCTTGCCACTCCCTTCCTAGAGTCATTACTCGTCACAATGTTGGAAAACATACCCAGAACTCCTTGTAGCAGGGGGCAGAAAGAAGCCAGGGGAGGAATGGTGAGGAAAAGCTACAGGCAGAAGGGTTTATGTGCTTCTTCCCACTTAGTTTGAGATTAAATCCTCTTCATGCCCCTCTGTACCTGTTGGACTGCACTTGGATCTGCCGCTGAACGCCTAATTTTGCAAATCACGATTTCCAGAGTTCTTTGGCGAACAGCTAAATTCATCTCCACAGGTAGACAACATACCATATTGCATGTGCACACCCCCTAATTAATTTAGAGTATAAGCAGGGGATTTTTTCCAGCCAGAACTCGCCAGAGCTCAGTTCCAGCACCTCTCAGGTAGGTGTTATTGCCATTCTAAGAGAACAAGGGAGGTGTTCATGGCGAGTTCCGACACACCTTTTTTCTAGAAAAATAGCACTGAGTACAAGGAACTGGCAGTTCTGCATCTGCAAGGAATTGATCCTCTGTGGTGGTAGCACCTACTCACTGGAGTCTGCCTCTTTTGCCCATTCATATATCTCTGTTTTATTGTTTTTGGCACCTGCTAACCGATTTTTTTTTTTGGGGGGGGGGGAGCCTATCCACACAAGTAAATTTAACATGCAGTTTATTATGCATATTTGCTTTGGAACCGCTGGCCTTTTTGATATTTTGCTACATTTTATGTCAATTGTATTTTTAGCTTTCGATTTGGTTGCTATTTTTTAAATGAAGATCTTATGTCGCCTCATGTAAGCCACTCAGAGGTTTCTGTCAATTAAACAGCATATAAATCTTGTCAAGTAAATAAAAAGAAACCAACGTGTAAATGTGATGAATATGGTGAATCCAACATATGGTGTAGGTAGGAGGACAGCAGAAGATTCTTCGCACTTTCCTTTTATAGAGAGTGCCGATGACCTTTTGGGTCCGTGGTGCAAGGGATGTTTGAGATTCATGGCTAATGCCATATATAGAATCATAGAATCATAGAGTTGGAAGAGACCACAAGGGCCATCGAGTCCAACCCCCTGCCAAGCAGGAAACACCATCAGAGCACTCCTGACATATGGTTGTCAAGCCTCTGCTTAAAGACCTCCAAAGGAGGAGACTCCACCACACTCCTTGGCAGCAAATTCCACTGTCGAACAGCTCTTACTGTCAGGAAGTTCTTCCTAATGTTTAGGTGGAATCTTCTTTCTTGTAGTTTGGATCCATTGCTCCGTGTCCGCTTCTCTGGAGCAGCAGAAAACAACCTTTCTCCCTCCTCTATGTGACATCCTTTTATATATTTGAACATGGCTATCATATCACCCCTTAACCTCCTCTTCTCCAGGCTAAACATGCCCAGCTCCCTTAGCCGTTCCTCATAAGGCATCGTTTCCAGGCCTTATATATGCAGAATAGGAGAGAATGATTGGGGATGTAGGCAGCACGCCTCTTTGGGGAAATGCCTGGCATCCTTCCAACCAACTCGTAATTGCTTCACCGCGAAAAGCTGCAACGCAGACAGACGCAGCGACAGGAAAGGAAGAAAATCCCTAAAATGCAGAAGTTGGTGATGTAATGGGGATTTGATTCATAGCTGACCGCTGTTCTCAAGAGTCACCTTCGAGCGGAGGAGTGTGCTCCCCTCCCTCCGCAGGCAGATGATTTACTGCTTGACAGGTAGCTCACCAAAGCCCTTTGGCTGGAATCAGATGGCTTGTCTGATCCCAGCCAGTACACATCCATTTTCTCATACCTTCATTCAGGAGGGAGCGAAATAAGGCTGACTGAGCACAGTGCATCTAACAAATGCTTTGTCGGGTTACAGGAGCTCAGGTATTAAAAATTTATTTCTACCAAGGCTGAAGCAACATTAAAAAAAACTAAATGAAAAAATGAAAAAGGGTGATTTATGGACAGGGAATTTCTCTGTGCTTCATAAAACCATCATATCCTACAGCTGAGCATTTGTCAAATGCTACTTAAAAAACCTCACTAGCACCATTTTGGTTCTTTCATCCACAATGTTTATTCGGAAGCCAGGTTTGCATACAAAGCAATTAAATACAGTCAAACCTCGGTTGTCGAAAATAATATGTTCCGGAAGACCATTCGACTTCTGAAACATTCGACAACCGGTAAGGTAAAGGTAAAGGTACCCCTGCCTGTACGGGCCAGTCTTGACAGACTCTAGGGTTTTGCACTCATCTCACTCTAGAGGCCGGGAGCCAGCGCTGTCCGCAGACACTTCCGGGTCATGTGGCCAGCGTGACGAAGCTGCTCTGGTGAACTGGCACCAGAGCAGCACACGGAACGCTGTTTACCTTCCCGCTATAAAGCGGTACCTATTTATCTACTTGCACTTAAGGGTGCTTTCAAACTGCTAGGTGGGCAGGAGCTGGGACTGAATGACGGGAGCTCACCCCGCCGCGGGGATTCGAACCGCCGACCATGCGATCGGCAAGTCCTAGGCGCTGAGGTTTTACCCACAGCGCCACCCGCGTCCCTTTGGCCATGTACTTGCTGCCAAAAAGTGTATCTGACTATTTCCCCCTCTCTTTTGTTCAAGTAGTCAAAGGAAAGTACAGTTATTAATTTGACTGTGGCGAGCAAACACTTCAAGTGTATTAACAGTGCTTTTATTTTCATAATCCCAGGAACATTCAAAGTTTTGTAGATCTTATTCCACCTTTTTATTTTTCTGAAACACAAAAATGTGTTAAGTTATGCTGCAGGATTAGAAGGCGTAGTTATCAAAAGTAGGTCCTGCAAATCCTTATATGCTAATTTGAAAATTCACATGCTTGAATAGTTCCATGGACATAACACATTTAAGCTTTGTTTCTTTTCGTTATGCTATACTTATTTGTGTTTTGCCATTTGGAGCTCTGCTGCTGAACCAATTATACACCCAAATGTTTTACATAAGAGCTGCCTCTTGAGTCCTATTCATGCACCAGAAATAGTGGAACAAATACCACCAGGGCTTGCATTTGGCATAACATTTAAAAGGCACTGAATGCAACCCCAGCTTGCCAGGCAATCTATGCAACCCCAACTTTACCTGTTCCACTCGTGACATTGTACAGCAATTTTGGTCAGGGATAGCCTGGCTATTGTGACCTATGCATTGATAACCTCAAGACTTAATTACTTTAACACACTCTGTGTGGGGCTACCTCTGGAGCTGGCCTGGAGGCTCTAATTGGAGCAAAATGCTGCAGCTAGAATGTTGACGGAGACAGGCTCTCATCAGTACATAACTCGGTGCTCAAAAGTTTTCACTGCCTTCCCCCACACCAGGGCCAAGCTCAAGGTTACTGCACTATTTTGCAGCTTTGCTTAACAACTTTGCTCCACGATTCCTTAAGACAGTGTTTCTCAAACTTGCGTCTCCAGCTGTTGTTGGAGTACAACTCCCATCATCCCTGACCACTGGTCCTGTTAGCTAGGGATGATGGGAGCTGTAGTAAAGCTAGAGACCCAAATTTGAAAAAACACTGCCTTAAGGGCTGCCTCATTCCTTATATCTCTGCATGATCCTGAAGATCTTTGTGGAGTCACTGTTAGTGTTCCCTCATGGCTTGAATGCATGACTCCTGCTCCTCAGTATTGTGGGCCCAATTTTGTGGAACTCCTTTCCAGCTGAGGTCAAACAGGCCCTCTCCCTGTTGAACTTCCAGCACCTACTGAATATTTTTTTACAGCAGGATTTTTAACTGATGTTTGATTTTGTAGCTTAACTGATTGTTTACTTTTTGTGTTGTATCCTTATAAACCACTTAGAGGCTATTGTAGTTACTCAGTATAGAAATTGTTTAAATAAATATATTATGGCATTTGGTGTGAGGATATAGTATTGGTGGGCCTAATCTAGCTGCAGATTGAAGGCTCCCCAACCCTGTTTTAAAGGATGTGCTGCTTTTTCTAAGGAGGAAATATCCAAATGTGAGCAGGAAACACGATCATCATGGACTGGAGTTGGAAATGATAGAGCCTGACGATTTTCCTGTAGTATGGGCAGAATTCAGCAAATGCATCTGAGGTGTGTGGTATTGACCCCATGCATGGAAGAGGATATAAATAAAGCCATTGCTTTGTATCCATTGTTTGCTTGTCTTATAATTAAGAGCACTCTAGCTTCTTCTTTACCTTCACCTCCATGCTTCTGTGTAACTCCCTCTAATTTGGAAACCACTTAAAACATGAGTCAACCATGAAATTATGCAGTCACTGGCTTTCCCTCACAGATAAACTATATTTGTGATGGAGAGTTATACAGGGGAAAAGATATATATTTTAGGACTCTCCTTTCCTTACAAGATCCTATTACAGGCTTTCTTCAAAGGGCATGGAGACCAGGAAAAATTGCTGCTTGCCATACATCAAAACAAAGTGTAGTAGTGCTTCCTTTTTTTGATATCCCCCACCCAAGGGAACTCTGTCTCTCTACCCTACTAGGTCAGCACTAATGTTGCTTGTATCCTCATATGCAAGCAGGGCTGCTGCTTCCTTGCCTCCCCACCCCCACCTGCAGTTTTGCCACAGTTGGGCTCTGTGGTGGCAAGTGAGGCCTAGCAAGGTTCATGAGGGGCAAGGTTCAGGAAAGAGGCAAGGCTCATGCTGTACTCTGGGAAACACGGTGCTCTGCCATTGTCGTGGTCTGAGAAACAATTGGGAGGCAGTAATGCTTCTGAACACCAGTTTCTGGAAAACACAGGAGAGGAGAGTCCTGTTTGCAGGTTTCCAACAGGCATCCAGTTGGTCACTGAGAAAACAGGATGCTGGACAAGACAAGCCTCTTCCACCGGGCTCTTCTTATGCCATTACTCCAGGAAGAAATAAGCTGGAGCGGAGTCTTTTTACAGCAGCAGGGGCTTGTGCAGCCAAATAGTTAGCACCGCCTGAGCAGCAAAATACTGCTCTACTTAAAGGACCCAGCCTCCTTCAGTCATCTCCTACTGAGGAGGAGCCTCAGGTCTTGTGGTGCTGCATCTTCAGACTGTTGAGTGGACTGTTGAGTGAGGTTATTCTGAAAGCATTTGTGGGACTGGACCTGCATGTCCTTCCCCTCACTCCTCAAAAATGAGGGACATGGCTCCAGGGTCATGACAGCCACAGCTAATGCAGCAGAAGCACTGGCACTCTCCCTCCTTCCTCTGAGGAGGAAGGTCCTTCCACAAAATCCCATGTGTGTTAAGTCTGTAAAGTACCACCAGGTTTTTTGTTGTTGCAGTGTTCAGAGTATTAGACTGGGACTGGGACGACTTGGGTTCTAATCCCCACATGGCCATGAAGTCTGTGGTATGATCTTGGACCAGTTGCTGTGTCTAAGTCTAACCTACCAGGCAGTGTCATTGTGATGATAAAAGTGGGTGGGGAAGAACTTTGCAATACCATCTTGAGCTCCTTGGCAGAATGGTGGGGAAATAAACTCAAAAGGACTCATGGTACGTGTTACATCTTTGTTCCATCCTGACACCAGTTACTGAATAAGATGTCTTTACATAGTCCACAAATTTACAGGATTAAAGTTTAATTAAATCATCTCTCCTTTTTTTAAAAGGGAAAATGGAGAGAAGAAGGGGAGGTTATTTGGTCTCTGAATCTGGAGTAGATTTTTTTTAAATAAAAAGACTTCACAGGGGAAAATCCATTAATGTTAGGCAAGTTTGTGGACTGTCCTACAGTACAACCAAATTATAAATAAGCAAGTAATTGTGAATGGGATTGCATCTTTAAACTCAATGGCGGAACCCCCAAAGTAGATAATGCAATCTGGGTACAGAAACTTCTCAGGGTGGCATTCTAGGAGCACCCAATGTGGTGTAGTGGTTAAGAGTGGTAGTCTCGTAATCTGGGGAACCGGGTTCGCGTCTCCGCTCCTCCACATGCAGCTGCTGGGTGACCTTGGGCCAGTCATACTTCTTTGAAGCCTCTCAGCCCCACTCACCTCACAGAGTGTTTGTTGTGGGGGAGGAAGGGAAAGGAGAATGTTAGCCGCTTTGAGACTCCTGAAAGGGAGTGAAAGGCGGGATATCAAATCCAAACTCTTCTTTTTGTTCTTTACCTCTGCTGTACAAAAGGGGACTTGTGGGTTTCTCTTGCTGTTTCTTTTTTGCTGTGAGCAAAGGATATAATAAGTAAGTGCAACATGCTCATACAGTGCCTGCATGGGATTAATATGTATCCTAGTACTAATCAGGATGTGAGAGCTGCTGCTGCTGCAAGGCAGGTGAACGGAAAGTATGGTCCGGACATATGGTGCTCAGCGTTTTGTTTTGTTTTTCTTAATCAGAATGGTAATATAAATGGGTAAAAAATCAGAGTTCTCCCTTTCACTGGGGGTATGCCATAACTTAATTACTTGTCATCTGAGTGCCTTGAAATTCTTAAAGGAAGGTGTTAGATGAGCAGAAGGAATTGTTAATGCTGTTTGTAAACCTACTGATGTTTTGCTAATGAGATTCCCTTTCATGTACTATAAGGTAGATAGAAGGAGAGTGATCCTGCTGTTCAGAATGCTAATCAGTAGTGCTGGAAAGACATCTGTTTAAGCAAATATGATAAGAGAGCAAACTATGAAACAGTTTGCATCTTACTTGAGACTCCTAGGCTATGACCTTCAGTGGCCCAGCATTTAAGAACTTTGCAAGGCGGAAAAGTGTGTTTGTGTTAGAGATTGGGGACAAATTGGATTCAGTTCATATTTAATGGCAAACCTGCCTAATTCACACTTTCCAAAACAATATGTGAACTGAAAAACAGCCATCCTTTGAACATTTGCATTTCTCCGAATTTTGTGGTTCTTCAGTTGAGTACGTAATCTATATGAAAATGCATACATTAGGGTAATGTCCCATGTGTTGGTGAAAATAACATACAGGTTTTTTTGCAAAATTTGCATGCAAAAATGTGTACGATAGGCAGAATTGCATAGAAAAATAGGTAAGTTATGAGAAATCTACACTAATGTGCTGATGAATTTTCATGAGGGCTTCTTTAAAAATAAATAAATAAATCACAAACTGATATGGGAATGTGGAGTACTGAATGCAAGAATGGAACAGTGAGAAACTGAAATGGACAGATTTGCACATCCATTGTGTGTGTAGATGGATAGATTGCCCTACCCCTGAGCTACAGAGTCGTGGAGTCCATGCTTTGCAAGCAGAAGGTCTTAGGTTCAGCCTGACATCTCCAGCAAAAAGGACCAGTTGGCAGCTCAGGGGAAAGCTCTCTACCAGAGACCTTGGAGAGGTTTTCCTAGTCCCAGTAAGTAGGATTGTATTGAGCTGGATGGGTAAATAGTCTTACAAGGCCACTTCCTATGTTTCTGTGATGTGGAAACAGTGGTGCAAAGAGTTGTGTAGTTGCCTATTTGGGACTTCCAAAATTTTCAGACTGTAGCCCAAGTCAGGTTGACCCCGCTGAGGTATTTTCTCATGTGCTTCCTTTAAAAAGCACGTGCCACAAAATGGCTACTCCCTGATGGGGCAGCCTCTGCTTGTTTGCACCATCCACAAGTTGGAAGTTGAAATGCTACCCTTGCTTGTGTTCCCATCTTTGCTACTTACCTAGAGATGCTTCTCTGCCCTTTGCCCATTTCTGTCCCTGAGTCTCTCGGAGCCACAGAAGAACCATTAATCTTCTACAGCAGATCATTTTCTAGCAGCCAACGTTCTTTCAATCTTCCCAACTGCTTGTCTCAGCACAGTCCTGGCAAGGTGTCTGTGCTTAGTGATCTTCTCAATGCTCTCTAAAGAGAATACTGAGAGCAGTTGCGTGAAGGCTTTTGGCTCCATCCTGTCCTGACTCTGCAAAATTTTGCCTTGGATGGCTGCCCAAGCAAGGGGGTGGGGGCAGTGATTTTGATCCTCCCGTTTTTCAGGCATCTAACCTTGCCTAAAACCAAATTAAGCTTGCAGTTCTCTACCTTTTGTGAGGCTGAGCCAAGAAAGCCTGCTGCAAACTCTCTTTAAAAAGAAGAATGATAATAAAAATGAAGGCAAAGGATTCCCAGGAACTTGTGGTGACTGTGCTGCCATTGCAGAGCCAGCCAGATGACAGCAAGAGTTTGTTAGAAGGTTGTGGTTTACTCTTTAACCCCTGATCCTATTTATCTATCACATTCATATCTCATCGTTTCTCCAAGGAGCTCGGTGTGGTGGACATGGTAAGCCCCCTTCCTCATTTAATCCCCACTGCAACACTGTGAGGTAGGTTAGGCTGAGAGGCAGTGACTGGCCCAAGGTCACCCAGTGAACTTTATGGTTGACTGTGGAATTGTCTCCCAGGTCCTAGTCCGGCACTCTAACAGCTACATTACACTGGCAGCTTTTGCCCTAACAAATGCAGCTATTACTGGTAGGGTATGTTTGCTTTAGGGACGCGGGTGGCGCTGTGGGTAAATGCCTCAGCGCCTAGGGCTTGCTGATCGAAAGGTCGGAGGTTCGAATCCCCGTGGCGGGGTGCGCTCCTGTTGTTCGGTCCCAGCGCCTGCCAACCTAGCAGTTCGAAAGCACTCCCGGGTGCAAGTAGATAAATAGGGACCGCTTACTGGCGGGAAGGTAAACGGTTTCTGTGTGCGGCTCTGGCTCGCCAGAGCAGCGATGTCACGCTGGCCACGTGACCCAGAAGTGTCTCTGGACAGCGCTGGCCCCCGGCCTCTTGAGTGAGATAGGCGCACAACCCTAGAGTCTGTCAAGACTGGCCCGTACGGGCAGGGGTACCTTTACCTTTACTTTTATGTTTGCTTTTGCTTGTATCGGAAGTGAAGGTGCTGTTGAATCACAGGTGTTCTGGTACTCTGGAGACACAGAGCTATGCTTTCATTCTAGAATCGGGGTGGGAATGCAAATTTCCATCACCTCTTACCTTCGTCATGCTGGGTGGGGCTGATGGGAGGTGCAGTCCGATGACATCTGGTGGACCACAGGTCCCCCACCCCTCCTTCTAGAACTCAAAGAGAATAAAGTATGTCGCTGGGGGAGACTTGAGATTGTGGGTGTAAGCACCAGACGTGTGAGTAGTTCCTGTTTTCTATAGAGAACCAGGATGGCATAGCAATTTGTTTTAATCTGTTTTTAATATTGAATTTTAAGTCATCGTAAGAAGAGTTTGGATTTGATATCCCGCTTTACCACTACCTGAAGGAGTCTCAAAGCAGCTAACAATCTCCTTTCCCTTCCTCCCCCACAACAAACACTCTGTGAGGTGAGTGGGGCTGAGAGACTTCAAAGAAGTGTGACTAGCCCAAGGTCACCCAGCAGCTGCATGTGGAGGAGCGGAGACGCGAACCCGGTTCCACAGATTATGAGTCTACCGCTCTTAACCACTACACCACACTGGCATAACCCACCCTTGGGCCTTAGGGTGAAGGGCAGATAAGAAAACTCATTACTACTACTTGAAAATGCGATAAGTCACTCTTGCTGTGCTTGTGCCCCCTCCCTATTCCATGAATGGGGCTCCGGACACCTGCCACAAAGTCCTGCCCCGATGAGACCACTTCCTCAGAGCTATGGCCCACTTCCATATTTTTTGCTGTCTGTTGCATGCAGATGACTTTGTGAATGTAGCCCAGTCCCAATTTCATTTTCATGTATTTTGAGGTTAAATGTATAGCAAAGCCTAGGCATAGCTTTCGTAGGCCTTTGATATACAGGAAAAATTTCAAGCAATGTGCCACCTGTAATTACCATTAGGGTGATGGGAATGGTCTATGTGTTTTCTACATGTGCCTCTCTGATGCTTAAGTTTGAAGGTTAGGCTAGATAATATGGTAGCTACATACCTTTGCGCCTCTCCCTCTCTCTCCCTCTCTCTCCCTCTCTCTCTCTCTGTGTGTGTGTGTGTATGAAAGGGGGGCAATCTGGATCTGCTTCCTAGCCTGTGCAGTGGGGTTAAATATTGTTCAGCTGTTCTGGTCCTGATCCACATTAGAAGGGCCCTGTGCCTGAAATTTGCTTTGAATGGGGAGAACTCCTATTGATGTGAGCATGTGTGTGCCCACCACCACCCAATGAGGATTGCAGGCATTTGGTTCCAATCTTGATCAGAAGCGCAGTGGGGCTGGAAGGGTAAATCTCCCCCACGTCCTTGGCTTCTTTTGCTTCTATCTCACACTGGCAATTTTTGTTGTTTTTTAAAAAATTAGAACCGTGGTAAAACCTTGCATTTAAAGGCAAAGATACATTAGGTTTGTCTCATCTACTTTCGCCTGTGATTTTTCAGCTCCAGTCATTTAACGAAAATGGAGCAAGTAAGAATAATCGCTGGTCTTTGGTAGCTAAGTTTCATTTTTAAAATCCATTTAGATTTAGTTGAATTCTTCATCAGTCTTCCCATGCTTCTTTCTGCTAAGATTCATATTAAAACCATACTCCAATAAATTTGCTAATCTAGATAAGCTTCTTTTTTATATATTTTAGTATCCACTGCTTTAATGTAATTGTATAGGCTATTAAAAAATTTTTTGGAGGTGGTTGAATTGAATGCATTCTTTTCCTTTTTAAGCAACTAATTTCACACATAAAGCAGCCTATTTTCATTACAGGGTCATTTAAAAATTACCCTCTGTGAGCCTGTAGGCTCTGAGCTTTATTATATTTAATCAGACCAGTCAAGTCAGCTTGTGGTTGATTAATTGATGAGCACATAATATTAATTGGTGCTTGATTTGTTTTTAACAGGGTCTAAGTTTGAAGGCCCACTACTTGTTGTGGTGGGCAACACAGACTCATCTTAAAATCATGACTATATAGAACTGTATCTCTGTAATATGTTTTTTATACTGAATATGTTCCATGTTATTGTTTGTATGGTTATGTGTTAGCTTTGAAGGGAGAGGGTACGTGTATCTTAAGCTGGTTAAACAAGTTTGGCTGAAGAGCTCCAGCAATGCTATTATCTTCTGATAGTATCTTAGGCTAGTTAAACTTGTTAGGCAAGGATGGCCCCTAGTAAGAATGGCCACATATATATAGAGAGAGAATGGACACGTATATGGAGAGCGTATATGGAGAGAATGGACACGTAGTAATTCACTATCTGAGCATGCGTAGGAATGTAAGGGTGCCTTCCTCCCCCCAGGGTGCCTTCCTCCCCTCCATGCTCCAAGAAGGTGGAATGGGCAGGTGGCTATATGTGATTGGTGTAAAGGGGGAGCAGGAGGAGGGATTAAGGGTGATAAAAGCTGAATGCTCCTTCGTTTCAATGCGCCAGTCTTGGGAAACAATTCCACTGGTGCCCTTCTGCGCAGATGAAAATAAAACCTTTCTCTCTGAAGAAGCTGGTCCCTGGTGCCTTTGTCTCCTCCGAGGTAGGGAGTGCGTGCTAATGGGCTCAGGCCCTGGATCCCCTTGGTAAATAAGGCTTCAGATCGTCCACATGTTTATGATAAATCAATAAAAAATGTTGTTTATTTTATATGGTGTTATAACAAGGTTTCTCATAATGGGGTGGAAAACAGTAGGGCACCCCACATAAACAAAATAAATCTGAAACAGTTCTGTACGGGGCAGTATGAAATTTGATCCAAAAGCCTAGAATGTTTCAGTGTGAATCTTCTTCCATGGTAATTAGGAGTTAGGGATTTACTTTTATTCAGAAATATCCTACTAAAGGCAATTTTTTTGGAAAGGAGGTTCTTTATTTTCTTTAAAAAACAAACTCTCTTTCTCTCTCTATTTTTCCCTGCCTCCTCTCTTTAAATTTGACAACACACATACATCTATAGACCTGTTCATGATTGATATGGTAAAGGTGATCACTGAGTGCTTTTTTCACATGGAGAAATGGTCATTTGAAAGGAAAGATCCTGAAGCTGAGGCTCCAATACTTTGGCCACCTCAGACTCCCTGGAAAAGACCCTGATGTTGGGAAAGATTGAGGGCACTTGGAGAAGGGGACAACTGAGGACGAGATGGTTGGACAGTGTTCTCGAAGCTATGAAGCTGAGTTTGACCAAACTGTGGGAGGAAGTGGAAGACAGGAGTGCCTGGTGTGCTCTGGTCCATGGGGTCACAAAGAGTCGGACACGACTAAACAACAACAACAAGTCTAATCTGGAGTCTGATCTGAAAACAAAAGCCTCCTGGATGTCTGGCAACTCCCAGACCACAACAGGCAGCTTTTGTGTTTTCACAAATTTTCATTGTGAAGACAACCTTAAAACACACACACAAAGAAACAGCAAATACCTGTTGCCTGCAGTCTAGCAGTAAAATGGCAAATGACACTCCACGAAGGGAAGCGAGCTGCTTCCAATTCCAATGGTGTGCCCTGTCAAAGAACCTATGAAATACTAACTTTGGAATATTCATTTCCCCACAACCCCCCAAATCATTGATGCATGATTACGTGTCAAAGGGTTGTACAGTTTCATTGCTATTGAATTGCATCTCCCAAACCACTAGTGTTTTTTTTATATATATATATGTGTAAAGCTTTTCTAAACTCAGGTCACACAGTAGCAAAATCGAGATTAGTTCTCAAGTACAGCAGGCAGTGAAATAGCTACACTGAGCAGGTAATCTCTAGGGCATGATGCACTGGTCCCTGATTACAAGTGGTAGGGAGAGAAGAGCCTATACCTGTTTGTGCTGGAGGCAGGGAGCTCAGATGCATCCCCTTTGCATGCAAGTAACAATCAGAGTCCGTTCACATGCTGTTGACAAATGCAGAGCTGAATTTATTCATTCTGAAAAGAGGAGCCTGGATGCAGCTTTCCTTGCCTCGTGTGAGTGCTTGGCTGCCAATGTTTCCTCTGAAGGCTGAGAGTAGTTTGAAGTGACCATATAGTCCTTTTGCATGCAAAGGATGTGCTTTCTATCCAGTGGCGTAGCCTGGGTTGTCAGCACCCGGGGCAAGGCAAGTAATTTGCGCCCCCTAACCTGGGGCAAGGCAAGTAATTTGCGCCCCCCCCCGCTGCACTGTCCCTCCCCCAGATAGTCCCTCGCTCTCTCTCCGCACTGCACTGCACGCCTGGCACCCTCCCCTCCACATTGGGCGGCGACCCGGCAGCTCGGATCGGATTCGCACAGCCAGCACTGCAGTGAGAGAGAGTGAGTGAGCCAGGTAGGGGCAGAGAGCTGCGAGTGCAAGCGCGCCCCCCCCAGATGTTGCGCCCGGTGCAGCCGGCCCCCCCTGCACCCCCACGCTACACCACTGTTTCTATCCCTGAGCGATGCCCTCCCCCAGGCCAAACAGGAAGTGCCACTCTGCTCTGCCATGCTGCCCATCCCATCACCTCTGCCTCTGCCACCACTAGCGCCACACCACCTACTGGCAGAGAATCAGTGCTGGCATTGGTGCCGATTTCGGGCAGTATCTCACAATATTTTGGCAAGATCTCGCTGGAAATCTGTGATGATGCCTACACCGTTTCTCTGGCACTGTCTCTGAGGGCGGCGGCAGCTATGGGGCTTCTGCTGCCTGAGGTGGCTGCTTTGCCACACCTAATAGGTGGGCCGGGCCGGGCCGGGCCTGCCAATTCCAGTTTTTAATTCCTGAGAATGCCTGACATTATGCTGCTTTAATTTTGTTCTAGTAAAACTCTGTCAGGAGTGACTTGCAGTTTGATTCAGGCTGCGTATCTGTTTGGGATCCTGAAATGTTGTGATCCAGGATGCAGCTGCAGCAGCAGCAGCAGCAGCAGCAAGTGACCTTTTCACATTCTAACCACACTTCTGGATTGATGCCTTTAAAATTATAGGTCACCAAAGCAGCTATTCTCTTTAAAGCCCTCCTTCTCTTCTCTTTTTGAGGAAGCTCCATGCCAGAGCAGGCAGGCAGGCCACAAACTGATTTATTTATTTTTTAAGGATGATTACAGCAAAGACCTGGTTTTCCACCCAATTTCGGAGACTGAGATGGGATCCTTAAAAAGCAAATGGTCACCAAGGACTTATTCTGATATCAAAACACTATCTACACAGTTCTCCACTATAACTGGTGTGGTGTGGAGGTTTGAGTGTTGGGCTAGGACAGGGGTCAGCAACCTTTTTTCAGCCGTGGGCTGGTCCACCGTCCCTCAGACCATGTGGTGGTCCAGACTATATATTTTTTTTGGAAATGAACTAATTCCTATGCCCCACAAATAACCCAGAGATGCATTTTTAAAAATGTATTTTTATTAAAGATTTTCTTAGTTTACAAAAGTATGTGCAATCTCTCTCTCCCTCCCCCTCCAAGTAACATTTTTTACAGATCAGTTTCATTGTTGAGAAATTAGGAAGAAGAAGGGGAAAGGGGGTGGGAAGATGGGTGGGGTGAGGTGGGGATGTTTCTATTATACTTAGTATATGTGGGGTTTTGTGTCAGCATCGCTTGTGCAGGTTCCCAGAGATGCATTTTAAATAAAAGGACACATTCTACTCATGTAAAAACACACTGATTCCTGGATCGTCCATGGGCCGGATTGAGAAGGCGATTGGGCCGCATCCGGCCCACGGGCCTTAGGTTGCCTATCCCTGGGCTAGGACCTGGGAGACCAGGGTTCATAATCCTTACTTGGTCATTATGCCTTTCAGCCTAACCTACCTCACAGGCTTGTTGTGGGGATTAAATGAGGAAGAGAAGCTTAGGTCTCTCTCTCTCTCTTTCTCTCTCTCTGCCTGATCTTCCTTCCAGGGCTCTTGTTAGGATAAAATTGGGAGAGGTAGGGAGAACCAGCTCTTGGTGTGGTAAAATGCATTACAAAAATAACCTGGAGCTTTCTGATCAGCACACACAGCAAAGAGAAATTTCAGTTTTAGTGCACCATCCATAGAATCATAGAATATTAAGAGCTGGAAAGGACCTTAGGGTCCCGTCAAGGCTCTCGCTCCATACAGGAATCTTCAGTGACAGCATCCTGGACAGCTGCCCATTCAGCCTCCACTTAAATATCTCCTCAAGCACTTCCCGTGTTCTAGGCTTCCTCATATCACATATCCTAACAGCTCTCTGGAGGGAAAGCTTAGCTTTAGAGGTGGTGACTTGCCCACGGCTACTCCTGTAAAATAAAAATAAAATAAATCTTCATACAAACCTCCCCACTACTTCTGAGTACTGAAATACCCAGATAATAATTCAGAAAGAAACCCACCTTCAAAGTTATGACTTCTGTACTTTCTTATATTTTTGTGGTTCCCTCTGGCTAAGAAATAACTTGGTACTGGTAAGAAGCAATATGGAACGAGCCTGAAGTGAATGGTGGGGAGAGAGAATGCTCTCTGTGCATTGTACCAACCAATATACAGTACCAGCAATGGATTTGTAAAGGTAACTTTAGCATACATAGCAGATACAGTTTCAGTTTCTTGATTCCTAAGAACCAGAAGAGACCACTTATTCAATCCCACTTCCTTTCGTTTTTCATTTAAGGCAATGGAGTAAATAGTGTGCACATACGCATTTATTTTTTTTTTAGGTACAAGGACATGCTAGAAATTTGAACGGGCATCTCAAAGAAGATTGTATGCTCTTTATCACAGTAGATGTGAGCCCAACAAGAGATATCACCTGTAGAAAAACTGTAATGAAAACACACTTCAGATTTCGATCTTCCTATCTTGTTCTCGACTTGAAATGAAAACAAACTACAATCTGCTACACAGATATTTAGTAATAAATTCCTAGCATGCTTAGTTTCCAGACAGGGGATAAATAGGAAGACTGAAGTCTTAGACTGCATGTAACAAACCTCAAAGCCTGGCGAGTCCCAGAAAAATAGTGCTTAATGAATCATAGGGGGAAATGAAGTTGCTTTGTGGAAGAAAGCTGTGTGTCAGGGCTGGTGGTTTGTTTTGAGGCAAGCAGGCAGTCAAGCAGGGAGGAAAGGGAGGGGGAATTCAGTGCGTGTCTGAGAGATGAATCGTTCAAACTGATGATCTGGGCTGCAGTCAGCAAGTAGAACCCCATTGGCCCCTTGGGTCACATGATCCCTGCTGAAATGGCGGCTGCAGTACTGTCCTCTGGCCATCTGCAGTGGTGGCGCCGCAGCACACAGCTGGTGAGTGTCAAATGTGGCTTTAAAAAGGGATTGTTGCTTGTGGCTACAGTGATTTGCCTCAGATGAATAGGTTTTACAGGTTTTTTATTGTTTCGAAAGCCTATGAAAAGTGTTTTGGCAGAGGGAACATTGAGGCAAAAGAAATGGCATGTGGACACAATGGTAAGCAAAAGGAACTATATCCAGTTCTCTTAAATCTATTTATAACTACTGTCATTAGATTTCAGATCCAATACCTATTGCGTGTTACTTGCATTGAAATCACTGCTAAGAGCATCATTGACTTGAATGGCTTAATTTTTTTGTTACCATTTACAGTTCCGTCCCCCCAATTGATTATGTTGATTGTGTCCTATTCTTTCCATGTTCTTAATGCTGTACTGCAGGATATATGCCATCTCCCAAACAAGATGTAAATGGGCACAGATCTTCAGCACAGATACAATCAGCAACTGACATGTATATGAGTTTTAAGCAACCAGATATTAGGATCCTTTGTCACTTTGTTTTGCATCTGTGTAATGAAAAATTAAATATTAACATATCCTTAGAAAAGTAAGATGAGATGCAGTTAATTTAAGCAAATTACCAATATTTGTTTATGTTTATGATACAAACAAGGAGTAATTAGGACAGCATAAACAATGTAAATAAAGCATTACCAAGGAGATTAAAAAGCCAGTAGCTAGCGGATGCTGCTATTCACATAAAGATTTGGGAAATGTGAACATGTGCTCTGCTTCAATGGAAATACCGATGGGGAGTTTGAGACTCTGGCATTCTAAAGGTCAAGCTGTTGTTTTTGCACCCATGTTGATAAAAACCACAATTTACACTGGGATTTTTTCCATGGTATTCTCCTGTTGTCCAGTCTGCTGAAAGGCTGTTGACGAACTCATCACTTAAATGTACCTATCCCTTTGAAATTTAACATGATGAAAAGCAACTTTGTCCCTTTGCTGTTCTTCAGAGCTCTATATTTCACTAGGTCAGGGATGGGGAAGCTGTGGCCTTCCAGGCGCTGTTGGACTCCAACTCCCATCAGTCCCAGCCAGCATTCTCAGTGGACAGAGATTATGGGAACTGGAGTCCAACAACATTTGGAGGGCCACGGGTTCCCCATCCCGATTCTAGGCCCTTGGTTTTCAAATGTGACTTTGTTTGGCGAAGATGAAGATCAAGTTTCTTTCTCCTTTAGTTGCTTGTTGGCCCCAGATATCACACTTCCCATTCACATTGAATGGAAGGAAGTGGTTATGGGGAAGGCTTATGAGTGTGGCAGATGAAAAGCAGTTGTGACTGGCAAGAGGTGTGGGGAGGGGTAGGGTGAGCAAAGTAAAGCATAGGCTTTCAGCTCGCACAACACAGCTGGGCATTGTGACTGTGCAATTTTTGGCTCAGTTGAGGGTTGGACACAGATTTCAGGTTCAAGGAAGGAATATCAATGTACTGAAATCCTCATATGCATCACATTGAAAGTAAATCTGTCTAACAGAATGGGTCATGTATTGTAGGTTTAGGTTTAATTTCATATCATTTCTTAGGGGTACAATAAAAGAGCAAGACTTTATGACTCATTTAAAACTTCACAACAAACTACTGTATTTTTCGCTCTATAAGAAGCACTTTTTCCCTCCTAGAAAGTAAGGGGAAATGTGTGTGCATCTTATGGAGCGAATGCAGGCTGCGCAGCTATCCCAGAAGCCAGAACAGCAAGAGGGATCGCTGCTTTCGCTGCGCAGCCATCCCTCTTGCTGTTCTGGCTGCTTCTGGGATTCAGAATATTTTTTTTCTTGTTTTCTTCTTCCAAAAGCTAGGTGTGTCTTATGGTCTGGTGCGTCTTATAGAGCAAAAAATACGGTACAAGCCGTCCATTATTGTAACCCAAACATCTATTGGAGTTTCCAAATGTACAGTTGGCTAAACAGTGTTTAGATGTGCTTTTCTGCTTCTGTTCTCTTAGTATTCAGCTTAATAACTTTACTCCCATCTCTGAGGTGCAGAGTGATGGACAAAACAAACAGTTTTGTCAGCTTGGAAATCAAAACCATCCCACAAATCATGGCTTGCAAACCTGCTTTAAACCATAATTTTGAATTCTAGTTTGCTGGCCAATCACTGTAGCTAACCTTCCTTACCCATAATGTACCAATTGAGCCTATGTACTGAGCATGGGGACCTTGTGGCATTCAAGAGGATGTTGGACTTCAACTCCCATCTGCCCCAACCAGCATAGCCAATAGTCAGGAATGGTGGGAGCTGCAGTTCAGCAACATCTGATAGGCCACAGGTTCCCTCATCTCTTCTATATATTTTTAAAGCTAGAGAACAAATTCCAGTCTTGACTTAGCCAAGCTGCCAAAGACTTGATCTCTTGCATGCAAGATGTGCTTGGAACTTATACTATAGTTTTGGTTCAACTTTATTAAAAAGTTTTCATTGGAAACGTTTGAAGAAAACCACAGGTAGATCAGACTGCCAAGCACTACAAGGGGAAATCAGCCTTGCCCTTTAGTGAGCTGGTGTGTCAATATAACACCACAGGGTGTTATCTTATCTTATCTTGAGCTGATGAGAAGGACAAGAAGCTCTTTTAGAAACTGCTTTGCCATTGGCGCAGGTGCATTTGTCAGCCAAAGAAACAACTGTTCAACGGTATACTGTGCTATATAGCATTCACAAACTAGCCTTGCATAAAAAACTTGCTGTTGCTAAGAAGCACATTTCTTGGCATCTCTAAGCATCTGTCCTTGCCTAATGTGCAAACAGCTCTAGCCCTATTCAGGTCTGCTGATTTAACACATGAGCAGGGAATGAGGATGAGCTTGGCCCTCCCCCAGTTGCCATCCCCATCGTTCTCCACAAGTTGGGGGGAGCAAATCCCCTATAAGGAAAGGTTATTACATTTTGATATTTCTAGTTTACAGCAAAGGCAAGTAAGAGGCAATATGAGTGCATGGAATTATGCACGTTATGCAGAAAGTGGAGAAAATTCCCCTTCCCCCACATAATACAAAACTTGGGAACATCTATTCCTTTATTTGAAGCCCTGCCTCAAAACGTGTAAGCTCCCTGTTACTACATTCCTGTGATGTTGCCAAGAGTGACGCTCGAGCTCTGCTTATTTCTTGCCTTGGTTTATGTGAGACAGTTCAGGCATAATACCAAACGATGGTTTGGTGTTTTGTGAATAAGTGGAGAAGCCATAGACTCATGTGTTCCATTCATCTGGTCCTGAGTGGAGGCACATCATAGTTTGCTGCTTCATCGGAGCAGGCGAAGTATGGTTTGTGTCTGCTCTGCAAGCCAGGATAGGAAACCATTTTTATTGCTCCATCTGTACTGGCCAACTCTAGCGTGGAATGGTTGCGCACAAGGGAAGGGAATGAAAGTTTTTGTCAAACTGCTCCTGGCTCACCTTTCCTTTTGCTTTGGCTTGTTTATTGCTCACTGACCCCCATGCTGATGGGCTTAATGGCAATGATGACATGGGGTTATGTTGAAGCCTATCAGAGTGAGGGCAGAGCTCCATGCGCTCACCCTGGAGCCTGCTGGTAGGGGAAGCATAATTGCTGTCTTCTCTGTTTGTCCTGCTGCCACCAAAACATTCCCCATCCAGCTTTGCAGCAGGCAGAAAGTGTGGTGCTGTCAGGGAAGGCATTTAAACTCAGCCCTGTCTTAAGCTCCAAATTAACACTTGGGTAGGAGCTCAAGTTTGGCATAGCCTGAAGATGTTATGCAATGTTTTCTTGAGGAAAACTTTCCTCTTCTTCTTCTTCTTCTTCTTCTTCTTCTTCTTCTTCTTCTTCTTCTTCTTCTTCTTCCAAATACCTGTATCTGTGCATGCAGAAGATCAATTGGTATCCTACATGTGTTTAACATTCAATATTTTAAGCAATTGCTCTATTGAGCTGTTTGACTAAAAATCCTCAGAAGTTAATTAAAATTGCAGCCCACGGTAATCTCCAGTACTTTAAATGGTGAAGGAAAATCAAATCATTTAGTGTGTTTGTTTACTAGAACTATTCAAGATACCTCCAAGACTGTGGAGTTTCTCATTGCTTTGAGGGGAAAGCAGCAGGTCCCTTCAGTAGATAATTACCTTTTTAATGTTTCAATTTAGATTAGGAGAGAAAGAGAGACATTTATTTTTCTTTCAAGACAAAAAAAGATGTATGTTCTGTTTTGCTTCTGCAGAGATGTTTTGCAGTTTTCTTACAGATTTTAATATGATAAGCATTAGATAGGACACAATTTGTTTAAGTAATTGCTTCTGCAGCCGGCGCTAACCTTTAAAGCCCTTTAAAGGTCAGGATCTGAATGTCTCAAGGACCGTCTTCTCCTGCTACGTGAGCCTGCCCAGTTATTATGTTCACCATCAAGGCTTTAAAGCAGTAGCAGTTGGAAGTGTGGCGTTGCTCACCTCCTTCCAAACACTGAGTGTTGTTGCCTGTTTCTGAGAGGGGAGGCCTAGGGAGCTCAGCACAGGGTGGGCGTGACGGCAGAGTCTATCCAACTATCCTGCACCCACTGGATGGAGAGCCAGTGTGGTGTAGTGGTTGAGAGCGGTAGTCTTGTAATCTGGGGAACCGGGTTCGCGTCTCCGCTCCTCCACATGCAGCTGCTGGGTGACCTTGGGCCAGTCACACTTCTCTGAAGTCTCTCAGCCCCACTCACCTCACAGAGTGTTTGTTGTGGGGGAGGAAGGGAAAGGAGAATGTTAGCCGCTTTGAGACTCCTTAAAGGGAGTGAAAGGCGGGATATCAAATCCAAGCTCTTCTTCTTCTTACGATGACCACCTGAGGTGGAAACAGTTGAGGGTGTGGTGCTTGTTGCCCTGCTTCTCATCCTTCCCAGTGCTGCAGCCTGATGGAATATTTACTTTTAGGTGACGATTGGGAACGATTTGCAAGTGTTCTTTAGAAGATATAAGAAGCTAAAGATGGTAAAACTGCACTAAAAGCCCTATAAGAAACAAAGAAAGAAATGCACCAGCTCAGCTCTTGTTGTGTTGCGTAGGTCCTTTGGTTTTGATTCACGGTGCAGTGTCTCTGGGACTTTTTAAAGGCTAGGAGTGATGATGTCATCTTCCAGAGCACCAGAGTGATTGATGGATTCTCCTTGCTCTGGCAAGTGAATGAGGTGATAAGAAGGTGTTTGCAGTTTCCACTTGCTTGTGACAAGTTAGCCTAGATAAAAATGTCTGAGAATGAGAAAAATAATCGAATAGAAGCTGGTTACTGTTTTCCTACTTCACACTAGCAGTTTCGCTGGTAACACTTCCTTGTAAGATGGTCGGCATTTAAAAGCTGAAACTTGCGTTTCAACTGACTGAAAATTCTTGGGTAAAGTTCAGTGTGTTTTACAAATTGAATCTATTCTATAAGAATCACTTATGTGACAGTCAGCTGGTCCCAATACCTATGCAATTATGTTGTTCATTGTTTCTCTTTGGGAAAGATGTATATATCAACACGAAGCCTGCTTTAAAAAACAAAAAACTCTTGGCAGTGTATTAAATATATTATAATTATTTTACTTTGTTCTGATTTATTACCTCCTTTTCACCCCAAGGTCCCCAACATTAAAGCAGTATAGGGTTCTAAAAGTATGTATTTCACTTGTCAAAGGCCAGGGTAAGGAGGTGGACCTTCAGTGATGAAAGCTGGATAGTAAAGATGTCAGGCACATCTCTGTGGGGTGGGAGTTCCACAATTTAGGGTGCCACAGAGAAAGCCCTCTTCCTTGCCGCCTGTGCCAAATCTTCTGAGAGTGGTGATACTACCAAAAGCTGATCTTAGCACCCGCTGCGGTCTGTAGGAAAAGAGGTGATCTTTCAGATTTGGGGGAGCAAAGTTGTCTAGGACTTTAGCACTGTGAACGGAACTGCAACCAATGCTGTTGTTTTAAAATGGGGGGTTATAAACGGAACCCTATCCAGTAATCTGCCTGCTGCATTTTGGAACAAGAAGGTGCTTTAATCAACAACAACAATAACAACAAATTATAACAATGCTATGTTTAGTTAGCTGAAACCTACCCACCCCATCAGACCCACTCTTATGGTTAATTCTTTCATTACTATTTTTTAAGAAATCCAGCCTCATTTCTGAAATGTGTTAATTGTTTTAATTTATGCTTTAAGAATCATTTAATATTTGGGAAACCTGACTAATTTCCCTTTATTTCCTGCCAGTAATACGTAGGAATCCATTTGGAATGGACATCTGCTGCCGGAAGGGGTCGAGGAGCCCACTACAGGAACTGTACAATCCAACCCAGGTAAGCGTCCTAGCGCTGTAGCTTTAGTTCTTCACACATCCCACACACGCTGTTCCGTTATTTTCCTGATGAATAGTCTGGCTTCCTGGTGGAGTGCATTAAGGCAGCAGAGAAGCTGCGCACTTTCCTTGCAAAGTTATTTCGCTTATCTGAGAGCTCTAGTGAATTCTCATCTCCTGTGGATAGGGAAATAGAGAAGAGATAAGGCATAGGCGCACACACTGTGGAACACCTTAAGACTTTTAATGTTGCTTTTCTTTTCCCCTTTCCTGATATTGTTTGGAAGCAATTGCAGGTAGCCAAAACGTTGCAGATATGTGTGGCCCAAAGAAATATAATGATAATCATCATCATCATCATAATTCTGGAGACTTGCAGCCTCTTCACCCATTCATCCCATGCTGGCTAATTTTGGTTGGGTTACTTCTGAGTCAGAAGTCAGTTTAACAGCTCCCCACCCCCACCCCAGCAATGTTTGATCACTACCCTTGTAAGGTAGGTTAGACTGAGAGGCAGTGACTGGCCCAAGGTCACCCAGTGAGCTTTCGTGGCTGAATGGGCATTTGAACTCTGATCTTAATCCAGCCCTCTAGCCATTACATCACATTGGTTCTCATGAATAATGAACTCTGTTAAAATGGAGAGGGAACCCAGAGAACACCATGACTGGCTTTGTTTCACCACGAGGAGATTCCTGTTTCCAGTATGTTTTGAAATGTTACTGTAAGAATCCATTCTTAAAGTATATCTGAAGCCTTTGTTCACTGACAAGTAGCCCTCAGTTGTGATTTAGGGGACGAAACTTGGGTTTTCTGATATTGTTGATGATACCCTGCTGAGAAAGAGGTTCATTCTGTGATTTGATATTTATTGATGTATTTTGTTATTTTATCGAACTATTGTTACCTCCCTGATATCTTCAGATTAAGCAGGGGGTAAAAATATTTTAAATAAGTTAATGATACCTTGGAGAGTAGCATTTCCTGCTAGCAGTGGAGAGGCAGTATTGCCATTGCAGAGGGTGGGAAATGCCAGCCCAGCTATTAAACATAGTTATTAAGGTTTAACAGCTGCCTATTTCATATTTATACCTTAATGAATAACATTTTGTGAAACGCGGGCAGCTATTAAGGGAAGTGACTCTTAATAAATCTCACTCATTAGATTTAACAAGCCACTAAATATTTCAAATGCTACTTGGTGATGGAAAGAATCACTGTGGGGCTTGCAAAATGGATTCCCACTGATTAAGGAGGAATTTTTAGAGGGGGCTGGTGACATTTGAGAGATACGTGTTGGCTGTGACATGAGAATGTCAAAATTGTTCTCAATATGCCTTTGCCTTGCTTTCTGCTTCTAAAATGAACTCAGGTTAGTTTCCATTTTTACTCTGAGTCCGAGGAAGTTAGGGCAACAGCATTTATTGACACGAGCGAGTTGGGCTCTGTGTTGCTAACTGGAAAGTGTACATAAAACTTTCAACAGGAAGAAAGTAAGCCTGCCAAAAGGGGAAATAATAAAACCTTAGAACGCTTTCAGGGAATGACTGGTGAGGAAAGTAAGCTGTAACCGCTCTGACTTATCGCCTCTGGGGTTTGCTGGGAAACATTCAATATGTGCTTGTGACTTTTCTGTTCCCATTGCCAAAGGTCATGAAGGAAGATAAGAACATACAAACACATTAAAAAGGCCTTAATTCCAGTGTCTTTGCAAGCTGGGTAGATGCAAAAGCTTCCTGAGCTGCTACAAGTAGGGAACACAGTTCTCTGCTATATGGCTTCCTTCTTTTCCTCCTTTCCAGGTATAGCTTGACCAGGGACAGGTGACTACTATATGTCAATTTCAATTTCTCCCAGTTTCTAATTTTCCAATCTTAAGGATGGTTCTTAATGTTTCCTCATCAGTTTGCGATTTTAGACCTCATGAAAATTCATCAGCAGTTTTGTTTTAATTTCTCCCAATAGACACTTTTTTTGTATGCAATTATGCCTATTATATGCCTTGTTTGCAAAGCATATTTTTCATAATGCAATATACACCCTAAGTATATGCACTTATGCACACACTATTTGTCTGAGGAACTGCATTGCACAATTCGGAAAAGTGCAAATTTTGGTGGATGCCTGTGATTTGGTTCACCTCTTGTTCCGGAAAGTGCAAATTGGGTAGGTTCACACTTAGATGTGAATTGAATCAAATTCATTCCTCATCCCTCATCTTTACCAAGCCCTCTGCATTAGAATTCCTTCAGCGTCTTCTTCTTTGAGGGAGCCAAGCACAGAGTCAATGTTTGAATAAGGCCAGAATTTCTCACAGCCACTGTTGAACTAAGCAGATGACGCTTTTCACACATCAAGAATTTCCACCAGTACACTGGCATCTTCTGTTCGTAGTGCATTAAAGGAAGGGGTGAGAGTTGGAGAAGGAGCAAATGTGGGGAGAGAGGAAGAAGAAGAAGAAGAAGAAGAAGAGAGATTGACTCAGCCTAACATCCATCCGCCTTTTGGGATAGAGTTTGCACAGTATATGTCTATGCATGAAGGGCATGGCAGAGCAATATTCCAGCAGACACTGTCCTGTTGACATTCACAGATCACTTCAGACAAGTGAAAATAGCAAGAGAGCTACTGGGTGGAGGAGAGAGGTGAAGTGAGGTGATCATAGGCTGCCGCCTTGAATGGCCCTGTTGTTGCCTCAGTTGTGCGGTTTAATACAGTTCTTCCACAATTCGCAGAAAAACTTAGTTGATTTTTGTCAGCACTTTGTCATTAAATGACAGGGGGTGTTTGAGTTTGGCATCATCTGAGGAGTGCCATGCAGATCTTCCTGCTCAGCTAGACCCTCTCATGCAGGCTGCACTTTCCAGCTTGCTGTTGCCGCATGAGCACTTGTGCTCGGAAGAGGAAGAGGGTTGCAATGCATTGGGCAGCCACCTAACTGAATCCACTCCTTTGCCCTATCTCTGCCTCTCCTCTTTCACCATGATTTTTAGCCAAGGGTACAGCGAGGAGGAAGGAAAGAGGCTTCAGCAATGGGAAGTAGGATTTGGGGACAGATAAGCATAGCAATGAACTGCAGCTGCTTCCCTTCCAATTATCTAGAATGTCTCCTCATTCTAGCCTTGACATGGCCAAGGAGATGCATTTTTTAAAAGCTGGAGAAGGGCAAGCAGTAGCAACAACTCCTTGCCCCCTCTCATGCGTATGAAGATAAGTTTTGGGAAACAAGGAAAACTGTCTGTATAGATATCAGGTATTGTTAAGAAGAACTATGCATTAATTGCATGCGAAGTCATGTAGTTTATGGCATGAAATATCATTTGGGAAATCTCCCCCACCCCAAAGTCTTCTTTATATGATTAACAGGAGCAAGCGGTAAAGCTGTTTGAATAATGTCCCACAAAATTTAAAACAAAGCAAAATCCCTGCATGTAGAAAATTAGTGTGTCATCAGGGGTGAACTCTATGAACAGACAGGTGGAATAGACAGTTTCACATATATGGACCTCATGCATAAACTGATTAGAGAATGAACTGATCCACTGGGTCTTCTACATTTTTTGCTGAACTTTATGAGCCACTTCTGTTGAAATCTACAATTCAATACAATGAATAGTATATATTATTTTTTCAAACGTGCAGCCAGTGTCTTATGTGTTTATTGAACACTTCTCTATGGCATGACAATTTTATATTTACCGTATTTTTCGTTCTATAAGACGCACCAGACCACAAGACGCACCTAGTTTTTGGAGGAGGAAAACAAGAAAAAAATACTCTGAATCTCAGAAGCCAGAACAGCAAGAGGGATCGCTGTGCAATGAAAGCAGTAATCCCTCTTGCTGTTCTGGCTTCTGGGATAGCTGCGCAGCCTGCATTCGCTCCATAAGACGCACACACATTTCCCCTTACTTTTAAGGAGGGAAAAAGTGAGTCTTATAGAGCAAAAAATACGGTAAATATTTATTTTATATTTTTATATTATACTTTCCCTATGGAAGTTATTTCCATAGAGGGAAACTACCAAGGATTGAGCCCCTGAAGTCTGAAGTCTTATAGGTCAGGACTTTCTCCCTTGGTTCTGTTGGTCCTGCAAAGGGGCCCTAAAAACTCAAAGTGCTATACATCTTGTAAACCTTTACAGTATCCCTGGTGGTTATTGAAAGTATGACTTCTTCCATGTTAACAGATGGGTTCTTTGGGGCACCAAATCATTTGTTGTGTGGCATCCAGAAATCATTCCTCAAAGTTGTTTGTGCCAGGGCACTGTGTTTTCCAAGCAATATTTTGCCCCTGGGAAGAATGTGTAAAAATAGTTTATTGCTTTCCTTCATTTTAAAGCTCGGGGGGGAGGGGGGGAATCGCTTCATTTACATTGAAGCCCTATTTGGACAAGCCTGCTCACATGTAAATCCTACACGCGAGTCGTGACAAAGGTGTGAAGCTTTAGGCCCTGCATCACTATGATAGCTTTGTTCTTCCTCCACGGTCGGAGGCAGCGCTCCTCTGGATAGCAGTTGCTGGAAACTGCAAGTGGGGAGTGTGTTGTTGCACTCAAGTCTTCCTTGTGGGCTTTCCACAGGCATCTGGTTGGCCACTCTCAGAACAGGATGCTGGACTAGGTGGAGCATTGACTTGATCCTGCTGCAGAGCTGTTCTTAGGATCTTATCTCGATCACCTTCCAGGAGCAGATGGAGACAGCAACACAGGGGGCAGAGCTTAACATGTCCATTCCCTACTTGTGTGTAGGCTTTATATGTGAGCAGAATGCCCAAATAGTGTTTGAATGGCCTTATTATGATTTATTTTATTTCTATATCGCCCTATATCTGAAGATCTCAGGGTGGTTCACATTAAAAATCACTTACATAAAATCAAAACAAAAACCAGATTACGCCCCCCCCCCAAAAAAAGAGAGCCAGCATTTTAAAAAGGGTATAGGATGTTAGGTCAGGCAAAGGCCTGGTTGAAGAGGAATGTATTTGCCTGGCGCCTAAAGATGTATATCGAAGGCGCCAGACGAACTTCCCTGGGGAGAGCATTCCACAGACGGGGAGCCACTGCAGAGAAGGCCCGTTCTCATGTTGCCACCCTCCTGACCTCTCGAGGAGGAGGCACACGAAGAAGGGCCTCAGAAGATGATCTCAGGGTCCAGGTAGGTTCATATGGGAAGAGGCGGTCCTTAAGGTATTGCGGTCCTGAGACGTTTAAGGCTTTACAGGTCAAAACCAGCACTTTGAATTGGGCCCAGAAATTAATTGGTAGCCAGTGCAGTTGGACCAGGGTCAGTGTAATATGCTCAAACTGTCTAGTTCCAGTGAGCAACCTGGCCACCGAAGTCTGCAGCAGATGAAATTTCTGAACCGTCTTCAGAGGCAGCCCTACGTATAATGCATTGCAGTAATCTAACCGTGAGGTTACCAGAGCATTGACAACAGCAGTTAGATTTGTCATGCATGGAATTAAGTATTTAAAATCTATTTATAGGTTGAACACACTCACATGGTGTATGGGGAAAGTTACCCACAGCAGAATGCAAGACCGAGGCAGCTACTGTATTCCATCTCCCTCCCAGCTGTGGCTGGCAGGAGGAAGGGTCAATGAATATATGTCTGGTAGCGTTAGACAGAAGTCAGGATTAACTGGATGAAAGAACCAAACTTCTCCCTGTATTTGCAAAGTGTATTCTTAGAAAAGCAACACACTGCAGCATCTTGTAATTTGTGTGGCCTTGTAGGGATGCACTGGGCTAAAAATAAGTTAATTACCAACCAGCCCACAGAGCTTAAGTCAACCAAGGTTCAAAATTTGCCAACAACATATTTGAGGCTTGAGCACATCTGTGGGTGTCACTGATCCTTTCATTGCAGTTGAAAACAGAACCAAATCATAAGCAATTAGTGACAAGACTTGGCAGGGTAATAGGAAAGAAAATTACTACCCTTCTCCAGGAAGGGTCTTGATCCTGTTTTCCTATGCAGGAAGGATCCTAATTGGATAGTATGGATGCTACCTTTGCATACCAATTTAAACATTCTTTTTATGTACAGTGGTACCTCAGGTTAAGAACTTAATTTGTTCTGGAGGTCTGTTCTTAACCTGAAACTGTTCTTAACCTGAGGTACCACTTTAGCTAATGGGGCCTCCCGCTGCCGCTGCACCGCCAGCACACAATTTCTGTTCTCATCCTGAAGCAAAGTTCTTAACCCGAGGTACTACTTCTGGGTTAGCAGAGTCTGTAACCTGAAGCATCTGTAACCTGAGGTACCACTGTATTTGGCTTTTTAATTTTTTTTAAAATGATTCTCTTAGGTTTGTTGCTGAGTTATTGGCCCAGTTCATTCATAACATAAGTCCATGGTTTAGTGTTACTAGGATGAGTTTGGGGCTTTACAGAGTCCTCCCTCCTTGGTCATCTGGTAAGGCTAAGAAAAACTTCCATTTTACACTAAACTCTGGTTAACTTAAGTATACTTAGTGGAAACAGGCTTCATAAGAAACAATGGTTTGAAGTTGGTTGGTTTCTGCTAACCACAGCTAAGCCATAGCTAAGCTTGGTCTAGGGAGCGCATCTTCTCCTGCTTCCCTGCTTCATGTCACACAGTTAACTTGATACACGCATGGAGCTTCTACCCACACAATGGCTCCAACAGTGACTTCAGTGCAACTCTTCCCTTCGTGCCTGTTGAACTACCCTCAGCATTGAAGTCAAAGAGAAAGTCTTCACATAAATGGCATCAATGCATCAAGTGCTAGTGCAGAGAGTGGGCATAACAGTTCAGAGCGGAGCACTTTTCATATGTTCTTTTTGCATTCAGTGAACATCCATGGGAGGTGTAGCATTACAGGAACAGGTTGTGTCCTTGACTTGTACATGTTCACTGAAAGATAGGGATAATGGGAACTATAGAAACTGTCATCCTTGTCCATGGGCCATGTTTGTTGGGGCCAGTGGGAGTTCGAATCCAACAACATCTGGAGGGCCAAGATTATTCACCTCTCCTCTAAATGTTTTTGTGTTGCGACTTCGCTAATCTCAATGGCCTGCACTCTCTTTCTTTTCCTGGTTCATTGTGATTTCACTTTTTCAACCTTCTTTTTCAAAATGTGTCTTTCTGCTCATTAAGGAGCCAAATTGCTGGGAGGCTGCCTTGCTTAAAGGCATTGTCTGTCCATCCATCTGACGGAATTGATAAATAGATCCAAGAATTGTGGGTCGTAACTGAAGCCGTTTGATGCTTTGTTATTTCAGGGTTGATGTGCTGAGATGTATTGATTTCAACAAAGTTTAACCACATTCAGTTACAACTAGCAATCACACATGCTTGCTTTGCCTCAGCTGTCTTAAATCCCAGTTGTTCAACCTCCAACTGCTGGCTGCTAAACCTAGTGCTTAGTGAGACAGAGAGCTCTGCTTCATAGATCTGTGATAGAAAAAAATCAGGGCTCCAGGAATAATAGCTCTTTAATTCCATGATAAAATTGACTAAGGGATTTGGAGCTTTGGACGGTTTTACACAAAGCATGTTCATCGTTAATCAATGTAGAATTGCATTTGTAGTTTGCATGGGAGAGTCAGCCAGTGCAAATGGGACTTCCATGCTGAATGACATAAACTTATACATAATACTTCTAAATGGAAGTTGTGAGATGGAAACTGTACACCTGTTCAACTGAGAGTACTGAGTAATCAGAAGATGGAAGACCTACAGTACAATTCTGTGTAATTTTGTTGTTGTTGTTGTTGTTTAGTCGTTTAGTCGTGTCCGACTCTTCGTGACCCCATGGACCAGAGCACGCCAGGCATTTCTGTCTTCCACTGCCACCCGCAGTTTGGTTAAACTCATGCTGGTAGCTTCGAGGACACTATCCAACCATCTCGTCCTCTGTCGTCCCCTTCTCCTTGTGCCCTCCATCTTTCCCAACATCAGGATCTTTTTCAGGGAGTCTTCTCTTCTCATGAGGTGGCCAAAGTATTGGAGCCTCAGCTTCATGATCTGTCCTTCCAGTGAGCACTCAGGGCTGATTTCCTTCAGAATGGAGAGGTTGGATCTTCTTGCAGTCCATGCGACTCTCAAGAGTCTCCTCCAGCACCATAATTCAAAAGCATCAATTCTTCGGTGACCAGCCTTCTTTATGGTCCAGCTTTCACTTCCATACATCACTACTGGGAAGACCATAGCTTTTACTATAAGGACCTTTGTTGGCAAAGTGATGTCTCTACTTTTTAAGAATTTTTGTAATTCTACTTAGAAGCAAATCCTATAATGTTCAGTGGGACTTACCTAAGATTAAGTGTCACATACCAGTATCAATGGTCACCAATATCCAGGTTCACTTTTGCTTCTGTGTGGGCTTCAAAAAGTGACAGAGCCTAGGGATTTGGATATGGAGGACCAGAATCAGACTGGGAATTGAGCTAAGAGCTAAAAGCAAAGCAGCAATTCATGCCGTATAGTAGGGCTTCGTTCATTGGGACGAGACAGGATAAGTTGGTGGCAAGATCTGGATAGTTCTTGCCTACCCAGATTGCTCATATTGTAAAGATAGTTCGTGACACTGAAAAGGCTAGATGCACTTGAATTAGCAGAGTTATACTCTACCTGACCCCCTGTAGAAGAATACCACAGTAAAAGAATGAGTATCAGAAGCTTACTATGTTTGCTAAGAAAAATACAAAACCGGAAATGGAGTAATGAACCGGTAAGTAGCAACTGGTTTTATACTTGGTGTCCTTCTCTTATGACTCTTCCCTTTTCTTCTGGCCATGTAAATACCATGATATACAGCTGGTACTGCCAACCTTTTAGAGCCAATGGGCACATTTGGAATGTTGAAGAGGTGCCATGGGTGCTAGTAGCAAAATGGCTGCTGTTAGGGTGTGTGTTTGTGTGTTTGTGTGTGTGTGTGATAACTGTCAACTTTTCCCTTTTATTGCGAGGAATCCTATTTGGAATAAGGGAATTTCCCTTTTAAAAAGGGGAAAGTTGACAGCTATGGTGTGTGTGTGTGTGTGTGTGGTATAAAGCAAAATGGCTGCCATGGGGAAGTGTATGAGAATCTGAGACAGTAAAAACAAGAACTGAGCAGGAACAGCAGTCTCTCATACATAGTTGATTTTTGAGGGAATATTTACTGAGAGCTTGTTGTGGGTGCCATAGGAAGCGCTGGCAGGCATATTGGTGCCCACATGTACTGTGCTGAGGAACCCTGCACTGCAGTAATCAAAATGACTCCTGTTTAACAACAGCTGTAATACATGAATATTCTCTCTCTGTGTGTGTATATTAGAATGCAGTTACTTAACTCATATTGAACAGTGTTCATATTTATGATAATCCACCTTAAATGCTTTCTCTTTTCCATCCAGAATGTGATTATTAATGAGTGAAACTGCAGTGTGTGACTCTATAAAAACAGATAAAAAGAGGCCTACCTACTGTGCCCATCTCTGGAGCCTGATGAAACTACAAACAGTAAACACAGGCAGCTCATAATCTTAATCAGTATAGTTGAAGGCACTGATTGCTCATGTGTAAAAGCTCATCAAGCGTAAAGAAACAGAACAGAGAGTTAATAGAAACAGCCTGATGTACAATGCCAACCCCTAGTTATTTCATTCTGCTTCCAGAAGCAACCTGCAAAATTATAGCAGTATGTCTAATTACTGCCTGTCAGAGCAGCAGGCGTCCAACAGGAGAGGAATTAATTGATATTACTCTAAGGGATTTTCCAGACGATGTTTTTTTATTGTGCAATAAATGCACAGTTGTTCAGTTGTGGGGGGATCCAGATGTCTTTCCGCGTGTAGTACGACTTCTGTGGAGAAACGGCATTACCAAACAGTGTGCCTTTATTAGGGGGAGAATGGGATGTCAACCTAAATGCATGCGGAGGGTGGGGTGCTGAAAGAAAAGCTGTAGCTCAGTGGCAGAGCACATGATAAAGTCATAATAAAGTCCCAGGTTAAATCTCTGGCATTTCCAGGTAAGGCTGTTTTACACCATGGAGAACTACTGCCAGCCAATGTAGACAAGTGATTAGGAACTTGTGGCCCTTCAAATGTTGCTGAACTACATCTCCCATCAGCCCTGACTGTTGGCCAAGCTGACGGGGGTGGATAGGAGCTGAAATACCGCAACACACGGAGGACCACAGGTTCCCTGTTGTGTAGGCTATACTCAGCTTGATGAACCAATGGTATTTTTCTAGGTTCCTCGCTTCATGAGTGTCCCAAACATCTATTGGCTAGTGACATACTGATGACTCTTCCTTCTATGCCACTTTATGAACTAATTTTAAAAGGGGGTAGTTTGGTTTTTTTTTAATGGTTTTATGCAGTCTATAATCTGAACCATGGGTAGGCAAACTAAGGCCCGGGGACTGGATCTGGCCCAATCGCCTTCTAAATAAGGGCCCCTGATGGTCTGGGAATCAGTGTCTTTTTACATGAGTAGAATGTGTCCTTTTATTTAAAATGCATCTCTCGGTAATTTGTGGGGCATAGCAATTCATTCATTCCCTCCCCCCCCCCCCAAAAAATATAGTCTGGCCCCCCACAAGGTCTGAGGGACAGTGGACCAGCCCCCTGCTGAAAAAGTTTGCTGACCTCTTATCTGAGCACATACAGACATACATTTTGGCAAGGAAACATTCCTGCATCTTTTAGAGAAAATAAATGTGAACCTGTAAGAAATGGCTTCAGTTTGAACCTAAGGACCTCGCCTTCTGGCATAAAGAACTTCATATGCGACTGTATACAGCATCAAAGTTGTGAACAACATGTAGCTGGGATTCTCCCACACAACCTCCTAAATAACAGTGGATTTAGAATTTGGGATGCTCTGGTTTTGTACAAACTTATTCAGGAAGTGCAATAAAAGGGAATGCAAATATATATTTTTAAAGGAAGATACTATAGTGTCATGGCTTCCATTCATTTTCTGTGGAACCTCTTCAAGCTGAATACTGATTCTTTTTTCTTTCTTTTTGAAAGGTGGGTGTGGAAATGATGGGGCTCAAAACTAGAGCTACCTGGTGGTGGGAAATGGCCACTGACAACAGAATCAACAACGCAAATCCAAGGCCTATTTGTATGTTCAGCTGTAGAATTTACACACACACACACACACACACACACACAGAGTAGGGTAATTAAGTAAATTGTCAGGACTAGAATTATTCTGAAATAATTGCACCTCAGCTGTCAAAAGAATAAATTGCGTTCCATACTGCCACTGCACAGTTTGAATGGTACTGGCAGTATTTATGTTGACGATGTTGTTGCTGCTGCTATTGTTGTTAGCTTAAATTTATATCTTTCTCCCGGGTAACAACAATTAAAAAACTAAAGTTTTAAAAGCAGAACAATTTACAGTCAAACACAGTCTAAAACAAGAGGTGACAGCAATTATCAAGGTACAGGTATACTCTAACAAAATTACAGCAGAAGCTATCAAAACAGAAGCAGGTATGTCCAACAGAAATATCTCTTATCAGTCTCTACTAAAGTCCTGGCAGAATAAAAATGTTTTGGCATCAAAAAATGGGCAGATGATGCCAGTCATACTTCAGAAAGGAGGGAGTTGCGTTGCTGGGGCGCTGTCATGGGAAAAGCCCCTTTTCGGGTCATCACGCAGCTATTGTCCTTTGACTGCCTTCAAGGGTAGCCCCACATAAAGTGCAGGAAAATGATCTGTTCTGGAGGTTACCAAGGCATGGACAAATGTGGCCAGACATAGGTTTTCTGGGTTTAGTCTTGAACATATAGAACCAGCAGAAAGAAGGATATTCAACTGAACTTTGAACTAAGCCCTTAATTCTATTTCAAAAATTACATGAAGCTTGGTAAATGCCAACAAAGCTCTCCCCTGCCATCATTGAATAAACTCCTCCTCCTGCCTCAGTTGAGCTCATTTGGAAAAAGTGAATCATAGGCTTAAATGTTCCATTGAAATCAATGGGAGTTAAGAGTGCTGAACTTTGGCCAAGCCATATGATGCACCCTTGTGTTCCAGTTGTGCAGCATATATCTCCTGTGTAACAGAGCCAGTGTGATGTAAACTGTGCTGGACTTCAAATGGGACTCCTTAGGTTTTATCCCCACTCAGTCACAATGCCTAGTTTTGTTGGGGAAATGTGCCATGTGTACTACTCTCAGCTCCTAGGATTCGATTGATTTGATTTATTGTATTACTGTTCTGCTTTTCACTCACAAGATTTGCAAAGCGTCTTGCAAACAATAAATAACCACAACATAATAGAGCATCACAAATGCAACGTAAATTATATAGCATAATTAACAAATCATCAGTGAAACAATTGCAAATTGTCAGTAAAACAATTACAGTGGACACTCGGGTTGCGAACGTGATCCGTGCGGGAAGCCCGTCTGCAACCCACAGCATCCGCAACCCACAGTGCCGCATCTGCGCACTCGCAGGTTGCAATTCGGTGCTTCGGCACATGCGCTGAAAACCGTAAGTAACCCGTTCCGGTACTTCTGGGTTCGGCGCAGTGCGCCACCCGAAATCACACAACCCGAAGCGTCTGTAACCCGAGGTATGACTGTACAATCTGTCAAACACTATTAACAAAAAAACAAAAAAACCCAAACCCCTAAAAATAAGCTAAACAGCACAATTACAACAGAAGTCATATAGGATTCACGATACTATAATTTGTTCATAATCTATAAAACAGCGTTAGTGACATTAACAAAATAGCAGCCGGAGGGACGGGGACGGGGACTAAACGCTGCTGAATTCATACACATGCTTCCCTCACTCCTGTGACTTGGAGGAAGGGCAAAATAAAAATGGAATCGCATCATCATCATCACCACCATCCTGTTGTTGTTGTTGTTTAGTCGTTTAGTCGTGTCCGACTCTTCGTGACCCCATGGACCAGAGCACGCCAGGCACTTCTGTCTTCCACTGCCTCCCGCAGTTTAGTCAAACTCAAGCTGGTAGCTTCGAGAACACTATCCAACCATCTCGTCCTCTGTCGTCCCCTTCTCCTTGTGCCCTCCATCTTTCCCAACATCAGGGTCTTTTCCAGGGAGTCTTCTCTTCTCATGAAGTGGTCAAAGTATTGGAGCCTCAGCTTCACGATCTGTCCTTCCAGTGAGCACTCAGGGCTGATTTCCTTAAGAATGGATGCGTTTGATCTTCTTGCAGTCCATGGGACTCTCAAGAGTCTCCTCCAGCACCATAATTCAAAAGCATCAATTCTTCGGCGATCAGCCTTCTTTATGGTCCAGCTTTCACTTCCATACATCACTACTGGGAAAACCATAGCTTTTACTATACGGACCTTTGTTGGCAAAGTGATGTCTCTGCTTTTTAAGACGCTGTCTAGGTTTGCCATCGCCTTCCTCCCAAGAAGCAGGCGTCTTTTAATTTCGTGGCTGCTGTCACCATCTGCAGTGATCATGGAGCCCAAGAAAGTAAAATCTCTCACTGCCTCCATTTCTTCCCCTTCTATTTGCCAGGAGGTGATGGGACCAGTGGCCATGATCTTCTTTTTTTGATGTTGAGCTTCAGGCCATATTTTGCGCTCTCCTCTTTCACCCTCATTAAAAGGTTCTTTAATTCCTCCTCACTTTCTGCCATCAAGGTTGTGTCATCTGCATATCTGAGGTTGTTGATATTTCTTCTGGCAATCTTAATTCCAGCTTGGGATTCATCCAGCCCCACTCCTCCAGGGGAAGAGCCATACCTCAGTGGTAGAGCACCTGCTTCCTATGCAGAAGGCCGCAGATTCAATCCCTGGAACCTCCAGTGCACCACATCTGAAACCCTGTAGAGCTGCTGCCAATCAATGTAGACTGTACTGAGCTGGATGGACCAATGGTGTGACTGGATATAAGGCAACTTCCTATGTTCCCTATGCAATAAGCCTCCCACCTCATCTTCAGTGCAGCCGCTGTTAATGTAGTGCTTTAAAAATAAATAAATCACTCAGGACATGCCACAGTTCAGCATTATTGTCTGTAATGCATGCAGACTGGAGAAGAAAGCCGCAGTCCCTGTGATGATATATTATTACCTTAGTCACACTACAGTGTCATTAATTATTATTTGTAAATGAAACGGGATATTTTAGACGTTAGGGAAATTAACTGTTTTCCTGTAGCTGTAGACCATGTATCACATACTTGGACACATTGTGAGCTGAGGCAAATTAGTCAAATATGTTTATTTTGTAACTGTCGCAGTGCAAAAGATCAGTTATTCTAGGGGCCAGGTAGCCTTAATAGTGCGATGAGGGTTTTGTGAATGTGGGTGCACGAATCTGTACACTTTGAGTTTCTCTCCATTTCCTTTTTCACTCCCTTGCTGAGATTCAGTTCTCCACATTTCCACAACAGTTTGTGATTGATTTATTTTTTAAAGTCCGGTATATTTGAATATTCATTAATATCTGTTGAAATAATGGGTAATACCCAGCGAAATTCTACTCAGAGTAGACCCACTGAAATTAATGAGTCTCAATTAGTCATGTCTATTAACCTCAATTAGTCTGCTCTTGAGTGCTCTATCCCCCCTTCAGGAAGAGTGTAGAACTAAATGAAATAAATGGTATGCTGTTTGAGCAAGCTCTGGAATTATTTTTCACATTTTCTTCCACTGGGAAAATCTGTGCCACTTCAGATTATCATGTATCTGAGTGGGAAAACTGGCAGTCTGGAGCAAGGGCTAATGGGATATTATCTTTAGCGCTACTGTAGATAATCCACATGCAGCAGCTACAAATTTCTGAGATGAGTGTCTGAGACTGTGGCCTCTTTTTCTCTGGTGACACACAGCCTCTCTTGCTCTCTGCAGCAAGACATTCAAGCACCTGACAGATAGCTGTACCACGAGCTTGTCTCAGTTTAGATTAGGGGCAGATGTTCTGTTCTTTGTCACTTTTGCAACTGCTCAATCTACCCCCCCCCTTTTTTTTGGTAGATTGAATAAAATGCATGAAAGATTTGCATTTAGATTGTCCTTTAAATTGCATTTAATATGCATCATATGCATTCCTCCCCCTTTGTAAGCTTTTTCAGTGTATTTCACCTAAAAATGTGCATTTTCTTTGAACTGACCCTTCATTGCAAAATGATCTGATTGATAGTTGTGTTCCAATTCACATGTAAATCTGGGAGTGTTGAATTAGGTCAGAACCAAATAAATTTCTCCTCCATCCCTCGTTCAGATTGTCATGTGTGGAGTTCTGTGTGCAGTTGTGTATGTCTTTGTTTCTCACAACCTGACTATATATTATGTTCCACACACAGAGAGCCAAAGAGCTTCTTTTAAACAGAACACCAGAGGTACTTTGCCACAATTTTTTATTTTGATCAAGGAAGGGTTGTTAAGTGATGACTACACCCCTAGGTTCCGTTAGTCAAAATCCAAAATGTTGCATTTCCAGTCCTTTTTAACAGTCTGGGTATGTTTAATGTGCAACTTCTAATGTCAAGTCCTGACCTTTAAAGTCTGACAAAGCAACTAAGCATCTTCCGCACAACCCTAATCATTGAGTAATACAGGCATAGTTTCTTTTTGGACATCGACAGCAGTTCAATACACAACCTTTGGAAACTTTTAAAAATGCCCCTGCTGAGGAAATGTGACTGAGGACATTAATTGCTATCCCTGGTGTTGTTCGTCTCTCTATCTTTCTCCAAGGATCAAATTAGTGAAGAGGAAAGGATTGATTTGATACTAAGAAAACTGTGTTGTTGCTAGCCATGCCTGCTGAGTTTTCTGGGTCTTGCTGTGTGGCAATCACGACCCATTAGCTTTTACAAAAGGCCTGTTCCCAGTTGAACTGAAAGCTTAGTTTGCTGAGACTTTTGGGAGTCTTGGCTGAGAGTTTCCTTGAGGGCTATACTACAACGCAATCATGTATAATTTGGTGTGTGTGTTAGCAAAAAATAGCTACCGGGAGTTGCAGTTTTGGGGATGGATGGGAAGGGACTGCTTAGCCTTAGATTGTTTCTCTCCCTGCTGCAAGGGTAAAAGTAGTTGATGCAGATATCTTGAGATTAATCTTGCCCTGCCACCCCCCTCTCAAGACTGCAGTCCCTTGCAGCTCCTTACTATTTCTCTTTTTAAAATATGACACAACTGTAGAACAGGTGTGTCCAACTTTCAAGAGACTGAGATCTGCTCCGACTATAAAAAAACTGGCAGTGATCTACAAAAGTTGTTGAGCTTTTTTGTGGCGGGCCCAATGATCTACCGTGATCTACCACGGACACGCACAGTCTACCAGTAGATCACGATCTACCTGTTGGACATCCCTGCTGTAGGCTAAAGGTTAACATCCTAAAGGTAAAGGGACCCCTGACCATTAGGTCCAGTCGTGGCTGACTCTGGGGTTGCGGCGCTCATCTCGCTTTATTGGCTGAGGGAGCCGGCGTACAGCTTCCGGGTCATGTGGCCAGCATGACTAACCCGCTCCTGGTGAACCAGAGCAATGCACGGAAATGCCGTTTACCTTCCCACCGGAGTGGTACCTATTTATCTACTTGCACTTTGACGTGCTTTCGAACTGCTAGGTTGGCAGGAGCAGAGACCGAGCAACGGGAGCTCACCCCTTCGCAGGGATTCGAACCACCAACCTTCTGATTGGCAAGTCCTAGGCTCTGTGGTTTAACCCACAGCGCCACCCGCGTCCCTGTTAACATCCTAATGGCATGCAATTGCCTTTAAAGTGAGGTTTGGCCCTGAGATGCAAGGAAGTAATGGCTGCCAGCTTGGGTGGCTTTAAAAGAGGATCGGACAAATTCATTTTGTAAGTAAGGTTGTGGGGAAAGTGCCTGAGGTGCCCACCATTTCTCTAAGCGAGATTGATTTCTGGCCAGTTGCTAGTGCCAGGCCTGCTCTACCTCAAGGAAGCTCATGAGAACCAGTTGTGCCAGCAGAATCTCGGTGATATAATTCTGATGCCAGAATAAATTCCTCTTCTCCCCCCGTCATAGTCCCATGCCTTGAGGATTCCCACCAAACCAGAGCTGGCACTTCTATAATATACCGTATTTTTCGCTCTATTGGACGCACCGGACCACAGGACGCACCTAGTTTTTAGAGGGGGAAATCAAGGAAAAAAATATTATCCCCCCCCCAGCCCCAAACAGCAACGGTCAGGCTGCGTGCAGCCTGTCTGCTTCTCCCAGAGCTTCTTGGGGCTGCGGGGGAAGCCCGGGTTCCCCCACCAGCCCCAAAGAGCAAAGAAGCCAAGACAGCGCGCGGGATCCATAGCCACGCAACCTCTCCAGCCAGGAGCTAAACCTCTCCAGCGTGGCTAAAGAAGAAGACAAGGCAGTGAGCGTGATCCATCCCACTCGCTGCCCTGGCTTCCTCTTTAGCCTTGTGCAGCATCTTTAGTCTTGCGCAACGGGATGGATTGCGCCCGCTGTGTCCACCGGGGCTGGACTAGATGACTCCTAGGGTTCCCTTCCAACCCTGCAATTCTATGACCTCAGAAGGTGTTTGGGGTCTCCACCACTGGAGGCTTTTAAGCAGTGGTTGGGGGACCATCTGCCTGGCGTTCTTTAGCTGTGATTCCTACATTGTGAGGGGGCTGGGCTAGATGACCCTCGGGTGGCCCTCCCAACTCTATAGTACAGTTCTGCAGCAGGAGATCCACAGCCACTTCACACAGTGCCCACTCCCAATTTTCATCTGAGAGACATGTAGCTTCAGTGTCTAGGTAGGTACCCCCCTACCTGCCACACTTCCCCCGCCCCACTTAAGCTGAGGGAATTCCTGCCCAGAGAAGCTCCCAGGTGAGGCAAGGGTTAAGATCTACCTCTGGTAGATCTCTTGCGGCTGGCGCAAGTCTAAAGAGGAATGCCAGGGCAGCAAACGGGATCCTGCCCTGGCTTCCTCTTTAGCCTTGCGAAGCCTTCCCTCCCCCCCCCCCCAGAGGCGCGCAAGTCTAAAGAGGGAGCCAGGGCAGCGAACGGGATGGATTGCGCTCCCTGCCCTGGCTTCCTCTTTAGACTTGAGAAGCCTCTCCCCCCCCCCCCGCTGGAGAGGCGCGCAAGTCTAAAGAGGGAGCCAGGGCAGCGAATGGGATGGATTGCGCTCCCTGCCCTGGCTTCCTCTTTAGCCTTGCGAAGCCTCCCCCCCCCCCCCAGAGGCGCGCAAGTCTAAACAGGGAGCCAGGGCACTGAACGGGATGGATCGCGCTCCCTGCCCTGGCTTCCTTTTTAGCCTTGCGAAGCCTCCCCCACCCCCACCCCGCTGGAGAGGCGCGCAAGTTTAAAGAGGGAGCCAGGGCAGCGAATGGGATGGATCGCGCTCCCTGCCCTGGCTTCCTCTTTAGACTTGCGACGCCTCCCCCCCCCCCCTGGAGAGGCGCGCAAGTTTAAAGAGGGAGCCAGGGCAGCGAACGGGATGGATCGCGCTCCCTGCCCTGGCTTCCTCTTTAGACTTGCGACGCCTCCCGCGGCTGGAGAGGTTGTGCAGGGCTTTTCTAGAGGAGTCAGTCCCTTCTCCCTCTTGGGGAAAAGCCCGCAAGAGCCGCGCGAAGCTTGTGTGGGGCTCTTGGGGGCTTTTCCTGCCTGCCTCCCCCCTGCATTCGCTCCATAGGACGCACAGACTTTTCCCCTTAGTTTTTAAGACGGGAAAAGTGCGTCCTATGGTGCGAAAAGTACGGTACTAAAAGCCAGCTTTGCATTTCTGCAGCCTGGAAAAACTCAGAGAAGGGTGTTCCTAATTTTCCACTCCTAAATCACATCTGCTCAGTGTTCAGACCACAAAGTACTAAAAGTATATTGTGGAACATGAAGCAAAACATCACACACAAATTAAAGACCCGCTTTCTTACCCACTCACCCCTCTCGAGAAAATCACATTTCTCTTCCAAATGAAACTGTTATCAAAGGCATTGCTTAGCCAGCCTAGCAGCAGATTTGGAAAAGGTTGAAGCCTAGTGCTGAGCTGGTATCCAAAAGTAGACTCAGCTGGCGTAGGGCAGAGGCCTGCAACCTGACTGGTCCTCGGCATATTTCCTTGGAAACAATTCAAGGGACTTATTTCTGAATTAACTGAGTTTGTAAGGATGTGAATTGTCATCTTGGCCACTTGATAGTCTTTGGCAAGCACTGGCTCCTTAACCTCACCCCTGCTCCCTTCATTTGCAACATGGAGACAAGATTTGCCTACCTTCCAGGGTTGTTGTGAGGCTGATGAAGAGCGAATATGTTATAGGCTTTACATGTCATTCTTTCTATTTCTGGTGTTTGGATTCTCAGTGCTATTACTTATGTTATCCAGGATTGCGCTGTTTGCACACTAAAGGGAAGAATGTGGAGGCTTTGGGGAAATTGCAAGTGTACCAAAAGTCTATGGGACGGGGAGGAAACTATAATGAATGGTTGAATGGCCACGGAGAGCTGACTGACTGTTGGGTGCCACCCCCACCCCCACCACAAAACCCTGGGAAAATGGAACGGAGTAACTGGAATCCTGAACAGGGGGCACTCCGTGCTGCAACATTTTGTTGCAGCTCCCACTAGTATTTTCCAAGTGCTAAGCTGCTGTTGTGAATAATGCAAATGCTAACAAAGTAATACTATTTCCCCATCCTTCCTGTAAATGTGTTATTCTCCTGTGATCAGCCATAAGGGGACTAGTAAAAGGAAGTAATTATTAATTCAATTAGAGGATGAAGGGCAAACCGTACAGTCTGCCATTGGGAGATGACAGCGGCAGATGAAGAATGGGCCGAGGGACGTGCATAGTGGGGAGATGAAGAAGCTTCCCTGTCTCTCCTGTCCAAGCTGACCTTGGCCTTTGCCACAAATGTGCTTTTGCTTATGAAACATCCCTTCAGAGAGGCTTCTATTTAGATAGCAATATATTTTGGGATCAGAACCTTGATGTCAGTGTGGAGGTTAGGATGCCAGAAGAGACACACAGTGGGAGCTTTCAGGTCATTTGAATGCATTAAGTATTTACAATCGGCTGAGCAGCTGGAGAAAAGAGACGTTGCCTCAAGGGCCCATTGGAAGCTGAAATCCTTGGAGCAACATCTCCAGAGCATAACAGTCTTTCTAAATGTAAATGGGACGAAGGTCCCCCAGGGTGAAGGTCCTAGCAATAGGACAAATGTTGTTTGGCTTTCTGCTACCTGAGTGTCATGTTTTAAAAGCAATATTTAAAGTAGTGCCATTCTGAGCAGCTCCTAGGTGCCACATAACATTATTTCTGTAGTTGTCAACGTTAGAAATGCTGAAAACATGAACACTCAAGAGCTGGTGCTTTTTTTTCTAAAACATAGTCTACTACCATCTTGTTATCCAGATAAAAGGAACAGACCTTAAATAGCTAATATTAAGTGTGATCAGATCTGCTTTTGCTATCAAAATGCTCATCTTGTGATTGTCGAAGCACCAGTCTAAATGCTGCAGGACAAAATATAAGAAAGCTATAGCTGTGAGCTTTCCATGTTATAAGAAATATCCTTTGCCCTGGTCAGTTTCACCCATGCGAGCTACATATCCCCCCCCCCAATTGGCCATTTTAACTATGTTGGAAAATCTAAAATACATAAATGATCAAGATGCACAGGAAATAATGTGAAACCTCTTTTAATGTGGTTTCGCTAAAACAAGTCCTGTTCCAGTTATCTTGCTGAACCGAGAACAGAAAGCTGGCATTGGCCTCTTATCTAGTCTTGCCTGCTCTGACTGGCAAGAGCTCTCCAAAGTCTAAGAGGCAGATGTCAGGGACTCTGAGCTAGGGATGGGGGGGGGGGGGAGTATGAGTTAGCGTTGAAAGGAGAACATACCAAATTTGCACTTTCCAGAATGATATGTGAATGGAAACAGCCAGCCTCCAAAATTCGCACTTCTCCAACTATTGCAGTGCAGCTCTCCAGCCAAGTCACGTGCCCAACAGTGCAAAGACTAGAGGAAAAGGTGCATGTAAATGCATTTAACAGTGAAAATAACATACAGAACGCACTATAGTAACAAAACTTGCTTTGCAAAAAATGTGTATGTTGGGAGAAATTCATGCTGAAATTCTGGTTTTTAATTGCAGACTGGATGTGGGGAAATGAATGCCAGGTCAGAAACTGAGAAACAGAGATTGAAACTGACATCTGTTGTGAGCTTAACCCATATGCCCAACGAAGTCCACCAACCCTCGAAGCATGGCTCCTTGGTATCCATAAAGATGGTTTTCCTTGTTTCTCAAAACTTATGTTCATACGCATGAGAGGGGGCAAGGAGTTGTTGCTACTGCTTGCCCTTCTCCAGCTTTTTAAAAATGCATCTCCTTGGCCGTTTGAAGGCTAGAATGAGGAGACCTTCTCAGATAATTGGAAGGGAAGCAGCTGCAGTTCATTGGTATGCTGATCTGTCCCCAAATCCTACTTCCCATTGCGGAAGCCTCTTTACCAGGGGTCAGCAAACTTTTTCAGCAGGGGACTGGTCCACTGTCCCTCAGACCTGGGGGTGGACGGACGGACTATATTTTGAAAAAATATAATGAACAAATTCCTATGCCCCACAAATAAACCAGAGGTGCATTTAAAACAAAAAGGCACATTCTGCTCATGTAAAAACATGCTGATTCCCAGACCGTCGGCAGGCTGGATTTAGAAGGCGATTGGGCCAGATCTGGCCCCTGGGCCTTAGTTTGCCTACCCATGGGCTAGGCAGTGTTTTTCCAGCCCTATGGTGAATAATAATCTTTGGGTTTCCTTTACTTAATTCACAGAGTTTTTGGCTTACTTTGGTAGGCTGTAGTCTATTGTAGGCATTTGGAAAAAAAACTATGGCAGAGTGTAATGATCTTGAAACAAAGTGTAAATGATCTTGAAAGAAAATACATGGGGCAAAAGAATGAACCTTTAATCCGTTTCAATAAATAATTGATTCTTGCTCTTCCTGCCGTTATCAGTGTAATTAAATCTGTGAACCAAGGTATCTCTTCTTGGGATATTGACTCTTTCTAAATAGCGGCTGCTCAAATATTTCCATTTGCCAGCACTGTGCTTTTAAAATAAGATGCTGCTACGGCCCAGTTAGTAAGGCATTCTGAAATGTTACACGCTTCCAAGGGAAAGTTTAAAAGTAACCTGAGGGAAAGTTAACCAGCTCTTGTGGATTGGATTGGTGGGGACCATGTATCTTTTCTGAACAAGTTTCGATATACGCTCTGGTTGCTTTAATGTGTACATTTGGGTCCCTGCAGGGCATGGCGTATGGTTCCGTATTTACACCAGTCAGTTTGCAAGCAAAACAACTGAAGGCGTGTGGCATTTCTGAGGGATTAATGACTGCCTTAGAGGAATAAATTGCTCAAAGCCATTAACCCTGGGAAGTCATTTAATCCCCAGAACATGGCCTGTGCCTTAGTCGTCATGGCTGCTATTTTGAGAAAGAGATCCCCCCCCCTTTAAAATAAATAACTGAAGGGAAACAGCATGGTTGTGACCTCATTTGGGAGAGCTCAAGAGTGCCTTATAAGCCTTCTCGATGCTGGGCCGTAAGGATTTCTGAATGGCACATCCGACTTGGTAGTGATGCCAATTTTGTCATGTTTCACTCAAAACGGTGGTGTCTTTGATACAGTGGTACCTCTGGTTAAGAACTTAATTCATTCCGGAGGTCTGTTCTTAACCTGAAACTGTTCTTAACCTGAGGTACCACTTTAGCCAATGGGGCCTCCCGCTGCCATGCAATTTCTTTAAATGCAAACTGAATCAAGTGCCTCTGTGCCTTATTCTCCCTCTCATCAAGTGCCTCAAGAAATGAAGAGTATTTTTTTTAGTGATAAACAGCAGTGGGAATGTTTCTGACTCTGCTGGATAGATCTTTGCTGATAGCACCAAGGTTGCAGGTTCGATTCCCATAAAGGACAGCTACCTATTCCTGCATTGCAAGGGGTTGGGCTAGATGATCCTCAGGATCCCTCCAAACTTTATAATGCTATGAAACATTGAACTGTTGGTGTGCTTAGAAAGAGTATATATTTAGGTGGCGGGAGGGAAAAAATCCAATTAATCAGGCCTCTAGCTTTTAACTGTCTATGACCTTTCTGCATAAGTGGGATGTTTTAATGATTAAAAAAAAAAAGAAATGGCATGCATATATATATATATATATATATATATATATATATATATATTGCTGGTTTTAAGGTGTTATTGTCATCACATAAAATATTGTAGGTCTCCTTGAGCTGCCATGACAAAAAAGAGACTAGAAAACTTAATAGGAAATGATAATGATAATAATATACTTTCTGTCTGAGTTCTTCAGCTGTTCCAGCAGAAAGTTTCTGCAACTTCTATTACTAAATGTCATTTTTTATTGCATAATAACGCCCTCCCTGCTTCTGTTTCAAAAGCAGAGAATAATTTCAACTCTTCCCTGGGTTTCTTGTGGGTGTGAGCAATTTTTTCATTGGCTTGTCGGTCCTTTTTATATCCCCCACCACTTAAATATTTTCATTTCTTGATAATCTTAGGATACTTTTAGACACAGTGCTGTATTTTGTAGGGGCTGGCTATCCTGTTGCCCTCTATATGTTTCTGGACACTGGCAGCCCCAGGTAGCCTGGAGTCGGGGGTCAGGGATGAGAGGAATTGTAGTTCAACAATATCTGGATTGCTGCAGTTTCCCTAGCCCTGTGTTGGAGCAACTTCTGCTACCACCCATACTGAGCCTGTTAAGCTGTGGGATGTGTGGATTTGTGCCCTGAATGTAGTGCATGCTCTGATTTAGGTCACCTGCTAAACAATATTCATGGACTACCTGAGGGAGGAAAGCAAGGGAAATATGAATTGCACAGATTGTGAACGAGCAAGGAAAGAAAGTGATTGGAAGCACCTCCTTTGAATTCTTCCTGTTCCCTACCAGTGTTGTTGCCTGGAGTGATATTGAAAAGGCTCTTTGCCTCCTCACACTCTAAAATCCTATCTAGTCTCACATCTTTGATATTAGCAGTATGTATGTACTGAGGCCATGAATAGCTGTCTACTTTATTTCAGACTTCAGAAATTCTATTGCATATGTAACGATGATGTGTTGCTGCCCAGTGACATTCCAAGGATGACGAAGTACGTCAATGGACTGGCTTGTTTTTCTTACAGAAATGACCAAGGAAGCGGGTGGGGCAGGAAATGAGGGGAACCTCCACCCAGGGTTCTGACTATCTGTCTGTGTGTGAATAATCTGGACATTCCTCAGGGATGTTTGTCATCTCTGCTATGAATCAAATGACCAGGCAGTTAAAATAATTTAGAAAAGTCCTGTACAATTTCCAGAGAGGTAGCTGCGGTGGTATGTTCAGCAAAAGCAACATAAAGTGTTGTGGCACCTAAAAGACTAACCCTTTTTTTTATTGTGGCTGGGAGTGGGGGGAATTGGATTCAGTTTGCATTAAAAGGTCAAACTACCTAATTTGCTTTCCTAAGCAAATGTGAAGCGGAACATGGCCGTCCTTCAAAATTTGCACTTCTCCAGCCAGGTAATGTGTAAGCTAGGGTAGAGTGTGCATTTACATCTGCATGCATCAGTGAGAATAACATACAAAATGCAGTATAATAGGGAAAACTTAATTCTTAGGAAAAACTGTTTGGTTAAAAATGTATGTATTAGGTAAAATTCCATACGAACACGTGCATTAGATGAAATTCACACTAAAATCCTGTTAAACTTTCACATAAGGTTGAATTTGCAACTCTTTTTTAAAAAAATGGCAAACTGATGTGGAGAACTGAACTTAAGATGGGAAAAATGAGAAACCAAAATTGGCAGATTCTCCCTAATAATAGCACAAGTATTGTTGGGAAAAGGAGCTTCATCAGAAACATGAAGTGCTATCCTAATTTGCAGGCTATGCTAATTTGCACATGGTTGTAATGTGTAACATCTCAGTTAGAGCTAGTTACTTATATTTAATTCATAGCATTTATATACTGCTTTACACCATAGCTAGAATGTGTGCAAAATAAGTATGTGCCACTTAATGGCAATCTGGAATGCGTTTTCGTTTTCTCCTGAAGTGGAAGCAACTTGTGTCTGCCGCAGCTGTTGGAGAAGAATAGAATGATATATGAGTATCACACAAATAATATGCCTTTAAATATTTGACGTAGGAAATAGTTTTCTTCTGCTTCTTCATACGGGGTGAGCATTGCACTCTAGGACTGACACTTTCAAAGTGGCCTTATATTAGATGTTTTGAGTTGGAATGCTCTGATTCTAAAGAATCAGAATAATAAATTGGGATGCTCAAACGTCCAGTTAAACAATTTATGTAACACTTAACTGCAATAGTGAACTGAACAAGAAATACAATACTGAAAAAGTAAAAATGGATAAAAATGATAAAATCTAACTTTGGTTAAAATGCCTGCTGGGAATAATAATAATAATAATAATAATAATAATAATAATAATAATAATAATAATAGGCTTCAGTAGACCCTGGAAGTTCAACAGGAAGTCTGACCTCAACTGGAAGGAAGTTCCATAAAGCTGGGCCCACAGTACTGAGCTAACACTGACAGTGACTCCAGCAAAGAGCTCAGTAATCAGTAATATAAGGAATTAGGTGGTCCTTGAGGTGTCCTGGACCCAAGTTATTAAATGCCTTGTAAATTAATACAAGAACCTTTTGTCACAGGAAGCCCATTTCCTGTGGTGGACAAGAAGATAACCTCCCTATCAAAAAGGAAGTCACGGAAACAGCCCCACACCACTCTTGTAGTATTAAGGCTGGTGGGTTGGCTAGTTCCAGCAGTCCAGCTATGACCTGGAGAAGCATTTAGTTTTCAACAAAGGGCAACCATCTCCACTTAAGCTGAAGTGGGCCATCATTAATTTATTCATTGAGTACCAAGTGCCAGGCCATTAATCGAGATGAACTAAAATGACACTAATGTGAATGTAATGGGACTCTCAGAATTTCCTAATTAATTTATGCTGTACTATTTGAAAGGGGTTAAGGATGCTCTCATCATGTGTTCTGATGTGCTATTAAACAAAATGTAAAAACGTGGGGTTTTTTTTTTGGGGGGGGGGTCTTCACTGAAGAGCCTAAAGAGCAGAGACAAGTGGCAACAGTTATCTCGTTTTTCATGCACCTGTCAACATGAGAAGCAAGAAACAGCACACAACCCTGGTGGAATTTCCCATCTTTTAGTAGCTGCAGTGGATCTGTCTGTACTGTGGATCAGTCTATAGGGCTAGAAGATAAACACTTAGGCTGTAGGACACTTAGGTTGTAGGAAAATGTAACCAGAAGTGTATGAGGAGCAAACATCAAAACACACTGAGGAATGGCAATGACACCTTACACATTGCATTGGGAGATTATAGGTTCCTTTTCCTTATTATTACAGAAGGACATGCCAGTTTTGATTCTCTTCATTTTTCCAATCTTAAATTCAGTTCACCACATTTTGCAGCAATTTGCAATTTTTTATCCTTATGAAAATTCACCAGCATTTTATAGTGTGAATTTCTCATAATAAACACATTTTCATATGCAGTTTTGAGTCATGTATATATTTTTGCAAGCAATTTCCCTTAATATGCATTTTTGTGTAATATTTTCATGAATATCTTTTTACGGATATTTTTATTCACACCAACACATGCATTTTTTGTACACCTTTCTTGGTTGGAGAAGTGTATTGCAAAAATGTGCAAATTTTGATTCTTCTAGCTGTGTTTTGGTTTGCATATTGTTTTGGAAAGGGCTTTTAAAGATTCAGCTTTAAATGTGGACTGAATTGAATTTCTCCTCCGCTTTGTCAGATTTAAATCACTTGCCACTGCAAGCATTCCACAGCCTCACTGTTTAGTGCCAGGAATACCCTGCTCCAGGGCTACGACACCAGCTCATCATCTTCTGACAAAGTGGGAACTGGGGCTCTTTTACATGACCAGTATGGGGAGGGCCTTAGCTCAGTGGTACAGCGCACGTCTTGTATGTGGAAGATCCTGGGTTCAAGCCCTGGCAATTCCACCATCCCAACACCAACATCCTTGCTGTGGTTGGTTGCCCCAAGGTTGGGGCTGCTCAAATGCCCCAGTGGGACTGCCGCTGCTACAGACTTGGCACTCCTGATGATGCACCCAAGCTGCCCTGACCTTTCCACAGTCCAGCCCTCTCCAGTAAATCAGCAGCAATGCTGGTGTCAGGAGGGTGGCGCCATCCCACCCCACGTGTCACTGCTGGATAAATCCACATTTGCTGGTGATACAGAGGTCTCCTATCTCCATGCCACAATGCCACCACCTCAAGGATCTTCCATTTTATCCCTATATCACATGTCTTCCAGGAGGCCTAGAATGTGCACCTAGTTGCATGGACAGCCAGCCTTGGAGAAAAGGAGGTGGGATAATCAAAGGAAGAAATAAGCAAACAAACAAACAAACAAACAAACAAACAAACAGAAAGAGGCCTCTGGAAGCCATATTCTTGGCTGTTGCTAATGGTGTACAAATCTAGCTTTTTAGTACTGAAGCTCTTTTCCCTGAGTCTATGAGTAGAAAAGCCTATAGCTATCTCCACAACTCAGGAGCACAAAATACAGGACTGAATAAAAAAAAACAGTGATAATTCATCCTTTTAACTTGGCTCCAATAGTATTACTACTCCTGTGTTTGTTTGTTTGTTTTTGCTTTGCTCATTAACTTTGAGTGTGTTGACAGGCTCTGAGCATAGCAGGGGATTCACAAGAACCATTATTGGAAATGAACACATTTGTCTTCTGAGGTATAGATTACAAGGGGAAAAGCAAAACTGAGTTGCTTAGTTTTTTGTTTCTTAACCATTCATCATTTTTCATAACTGACTTAAAAATAAACATTTATTATATATGGACATCCTCCCGGGAGGCTCACAACCAAAGGACTGATCACATCTACTGCAACAGCTTCAGCAGTTTTATAGCATCAGGTGCTACCAGTACATTTGTTGATGGTGTCCTTGTCATTACCTAGTGTAATGGTTCTAGGGGTTGCTTGTGCGTAAGCCGGTGCAAACACCTGGCTGGGTTGCCTGAGTGAACCTTTTCTGTCCGGACAGCCACTCACCCGCGGCTGTCTCAATCGCTGGCAGAATCCGTCAGTGGGCGTTTCTTAAACTTCTTCCAGCAAATAAGCTATTTGACGCCTAGTCTTCTCCTACTCTCTCTGCGCGAAAGCCTTCTGCGCAAGGAGGGCGTAGGCAGTGGAGGACCTCTACTCTCCCCGCTGGTCCCCGGCAAGGAGTCATGGGACCACCTCGCCGTGTCCCCCATCTGCCCCCCTTCTCCACTGGTGCTACGCTGATTCTCTTCCCCAGAAGATGGGCTGCCTCTCCCAATCCCGGGACGCTCTCCAGAATCCCTCTGGATTTTGCTCTCTCCCTCCGGCACTGATGGCAGTTCCCTGACACCTAGACACAAAAGATTTTACATAAAAGATCAAAGTAGCTGGAGTAGCCAGTGAACTAAAGAAATCTGATGGGTAGCACGTTAGATATGGACCTGGGCTTGAATCCTAGCCCAACCTAAACCTCCACTTGTATGCTATATATTTATTTATGGAAAAATTGCCACTTGGTATAATAAAAAGCTCTGTGTGGTTTACACAGAAGCAATGGAAAAACTTGACAAGAGGTATAAGACCCCTTTTTCTCAAGCAGAGGAACTCTCAGGAGCTCACTTCAGGTTCCCAGTCATTCCTTTGAAGCCACATCAGAGCTCACCCCACAACTGACATCAACTATGTTGATGGGGAAAATGGTCCTGTGGGCCAAATTTAGACCCTTGGCAGGCCAAGTAGCAGAGGTTCCCCATTCTGGCATGATACACATGAAAATAGGAATGAGAGTCATGTATTTGGTGCAATTGCTTACCATATTGTTGTAACTCAAATTATCATTTGTAATGGTAGTACCATACAGGTCTTGTATTCTTCTCAACGTACTGCTGCCAAGCATCTCATGGTTCCCCCATTGGCAGCATTCTTCTAGGAAGGCTACCTTTATAATAATTCCATTTTGTTCTGTTTTGTTTTTGTATATCAGTTGGGTGGATTGAGAGTTTGCAACCCTAATGGTCTGTTCATAAGATATATCCATTCTTCCCGTGGCTTTCCTCCCTGCTTCAGAGCAATGCAGGGTAGTTATTCAAAGGATGGCATTTCTGAAAGTGGTTGAAATCCAGATGGCAAAGAAAACAACTTCACCACCTAATTATGGGGCTTAGCCAGCAAACTGTCAGTTATAGTAACGAGAACTCTGTAGAAGTAACTGTAGCGAAAATGTAAGACCCGTAAGCGTATTAACAGTTGGTGCTAAAAATAATGTTAAATCGTAGGGAAATGTCTTCCAATGCTTGAAGCGTTGCTCAAAGAAAGGGGGAGGGGATCTCTTTCATTCATCTTGATATTGATTTCTCTGGACGGCTTCATACATGTCTTTTTTGAAGTAGCATAGCCCTTCTGCAAGGACTGTACTATCTCAAGACTCCCTTTAAGGAGACCTTGCTTGGTATGATTGCCACCTCCTCTAAGGTTCCTCCCATACCAGTTGGGATCAATGTAAAAGCTTCTACCCACATGTTGTCATGGGCCAGGAGTTAGTTTCACCTGCTGAACAGCCTGAAGGCTGCAGCTGATCAGGCTTTGAGGACATGGGAAAGAAGGCACTGCTGAGAACCAGATGGCTTCAGCCTTCTTCAACAGAGCTCTCAGCAGCAGTCAGATGCTGGAAACAACACCTCTGGTTCCCGGTCCTACCTTGCTGCTTCCTGGTCTCCATCTGGACTTTTGGCTTCATGACCATTGGATTCCCTGACCTCTGGATTATCTGACTACGTGGGTTGCTATTTGCCTGACCCTCAGAATGGACTTGACTTTGTATGCTGATCCCACCAAGTGTATCTCAGAGACTCTAATCTTCTGTTAGTCTGTCCTCACATTCCACCAAGCTCTGCACGCTGTTGCTTGGCAACAGGACTACGACACATGGCTTCTTTGACAGATGTTTAGCCCTCTATGAAAATAAAATATACTTAAGCCACAGTTCTCCACAGTAAGAGAGCTATGAAGCTGGAAAGATCCTCTCTGAGTGGGACCTGTGACAAAATGTCATAGAGTGGAATGCTCCTGTTCAGTGTTCCAGCCAGAATGCCTTTTTTAAGGCATTGTGTTCCAGGGATAGGCAACTGGGTTCCTTCCAGATACAAGTGGACTACAGCTTCCTTCATCTCTGATAACTCTACATGCTTACTGGTGCTGATGGGGGTTGGAGTCCAACCGCATCTAGAATCACCACGTTGGCTGTTGTTGTTTAGTTGTTTAGTCGTGTCCGACTCTTCGTGACCCCATGGACCAGAGCACGCCAGGCACTTCTGTCTTCCACTGCCTCCCGCAGTTTAGTCAAACTCATGCTGGTAGCTTCGAGAACACTGTCCAACCATCTTGTCCTCTGTCGTCCCCTTGTGCCCTCAATCTTTCCCAGCATCAGGGTATTTTCCAGGGAGTCTTCTCTTCTCATGAGGTGGCCAAAGTATTGGAGCCTCAGCTTCAGGAACTGTCCTTCCAGTGAGCACTCAGGGCTGATTTCCTTAAGAATGGATAGGTTTAGAAGCTGTTTTGTCATATAAGCAGCATTTAAACTAATATCATGCTATAATTAATACCCATCTAGAGTTAGAAAAGGCTTTAACTCCAAGGCTGATGTGGCTCTGGGCAAAGTGTCCTCCGATGGGCTCCATCCAACATCGTTGAACCTTCTACAGCAGGCTTCCTCAACCTTGGTCCTCCAGATGTTTTTGGCCTACAACTCCCATGATCCCTAGCTACAGGACCAGCGGTCAGGGATGACGGGAATTGTAGTCTCAAAACATCTGGAGGGCCGAGTTTGAGGAAGCCTGTTCTACAGCTTACCTGTTGGAAGTGACGTGCAAGAGCTACCATTTCAATTACCCACAATGCCACTGATATATTTCTTCGCTCTGGGACATCGTGGGAAAATAAAATGGCATTATGGGTAATTAAAATGGCAGAGCCTGTACTTAGGCAGTCTTTTAATGAAGAACACCAAGCAAGCATCATCGGCGGACCTGCTTGGCCATGGCAGCAGCCAAAAGATAGTGCGTCCTGCTGACCTCAGGTTGGGTTTCTGTACTATTACGTTATTTTTATAGGGGTGAGTTCTGACTCATGCAGCATTCCCCATCAGTGCCTCAATGGCACAGGTGAGGATATAGTTGGTGAGTTTCCCCTCCTTCTGAAGCTATGAAAGGTACGAGAATCCTGTACCATACCAAATGAAAGAATCCTGAGTTCTATTCACATGGTGTACAGTATGTCAATGAGACTGCATAAATATTCATTTTTCTTACATGCTATGCTTTAATGATATGCTGATTATCTGGCAACATATTTCTTTTCTTTTTTTGGAATAAGATATATTCCCTATTCTCTGTCTAATTTTCCTGCCCCCATGTGAGTGTCTCACGCTGATTGAGAATCCTGCCCTGCAAAGTAAGAGAGTTTGGCAGTAATTTGGAAATAAAACTTGCACCCCTTTAAGACTGGATACTTATCAAGCAATCAATTATTGCTATTTCTGGATCTTGGAAGTACTATTTTTAATTCTATAATTCCATTAAATCTCTCTCCCCCCCCCCCCCTTACCGAAGTCTGTATTTTCAAACTCTACAACTTGCAGCATTTATCTGTTTTTGTCCCCAGGTCCTGCCTCATCACAGGGAAATTGTGATTCACTTGTACTAGCAATGAATGATTTTGGCAGGACTTTCCCTCAGAAGGGTCAGACTGGGTGGGGAAAGTTGTAATGAGATGTGTGTGTGTGTGTGTTCAGTTGAATTATATAACTGCATCAAACACTAATATTATTTTGTTTCAGCTTTTTAAAATCTTGTCTTTTCCTATGGGCTCTTCTCTATGCCATTTGTGGACATCTGCTTTTCTCTCACCACTTTTACACACACACACACACACACACACACACACACCCTTGTCAAAGTGAAGAGTGATTTAAAAATATAAATCAGGCTGCACCATTGGTCTTCTGGGAGTGTTTTGGGGTTTTTTTGCTTTGTGACTGAATTTTGAAATTGGAGGCAGGATTGAATCTAATGCAGTAATAGCTAATGTGGTGCTCACTAGATGTTGTTGAAGTGCGGCACCCACCATCCCTGACCAGTAGTCATGCTGGCTGGGGCTGAACATCTGACTACCCCTAAAGGCCTTTGAGACATATGTTAAGTTATCATAAAAATTAAATTCAGTGCCCTTTAACAAACAGTATTCCCTGGTTTGCTTGCTTAAAGACAACAACAACCCAAGACACTATTTCACACAGGCTATTACATCACAATTTATGGAGTGCTTTAAAATGTTGAAACTCTTAGTATGCCTTACAAGAGGCATGTTTATCCTGGAGAAGAGATGCTTTAGCGGAATGATAGCTGTATGCTAATATTTTAAGGGGTGCCACATAGATGATGTGCACATTTCTGTTGCTTCAGAACCAGTCTGTTCAAAATGCAAGAAAGACGATTTCAACTAAGCATTAGGAAGAATGATCTGATCAGGAATGGACTTTGGTAATCTTTAGTAACATGGTGCTGCATGCAAGGCAAAAATCTGGCGTCCCCAAATGGATCTTCTTAATTAAGAACCATTTCCATTTTGCACCTCCTCGACTCAGCACCCTGTGCAGGGGAACTTCCCGCACCACCCTAAATCTGATGGTCACCTGTCATGAATGCTTTAGCTGAGATTTCTGCCATTGCAGGGGATTGGATTAGATGACCCTCAGGGTCCCTTCCAACTCTACACTTTTATGCTTCTATGAAATGTGGCACTGACCTGATGGTACAAGCTGTTCAGTAGTGGTACTGACAGCCTGGGAAAGTGGTGGACTGTCCTTCATTAGAGGTTTTAAAGACGTGACTTGGATGGCCAACCTATTGGGGGTGCTGTAGTTGTGGATTTCCTGCATCAGCTGGGAGCTGGGCTAGGTGAACTTTGAGGTCCTTTCCAACTCCGTTATCTTGGGATTGTTGTTCTTCCTATATTGCTTGGGCTGAGGGCAGGGGGCACTTGGTGAGCTATGGGCTGATTTGAAGCAGGTGCTTCCTTTACAGCTCAGTGTCTCTTGACCATTAGCCAGTTGTGGCTGGTGCCCATTGGGACTCAGAGAGCAGAACGCATGGAGACCATCCAGAAGTGGAATCAGAGCCAGTGACAGGCAGAGCCAACTCATTCTGGTATTCCATCACCCGTACAACAATGAGAAAGCTGATAGGCAGGCTCAGGGCTGGATTTAGGTTTGATGAGGCCCTAAGCTACTGACGGTAATGGGGCCCTTTATCTGTCCAGCTGTCCTTTGTCAACAACAATGTCACTGTTTATTGTGTTGAATATATGCAATATGGTAAGTTATGGACCTACACAACACAAAACACTGTTGCTGTATGTAGGTTTTATTTTATTTGTTTTTTTATCTTATATTTTGGAAATGTACATCCAGGTTTTTTTTTCCTTTAAATTTTTTTTGGGGCCCCCAAAAGAGCAATAGCTTGCTTAGCTTATACGTAAATCCAGCACTGGGCAGGCTACTTATAACCTGGGCTGGTTAGAAGTGAAGAAGCAGGCAGGTTGAGCCTGGCTGAAGGCAGAACGAGGTTGGTGGGGCAGAGCTCCATTTGGACTAGTAGACCAGCCCCTACTGCCATTAGGTAACAGTAGCCCTCACCTTAAAAAAAAGGTGTAGAGTTGGAGGATACAGAAATTAGTCGAAGCAAACATCATCATTTGCAAAGAATGTCATAGAAGCTAATCTTGTTAAGTATTTTTCTATTCTTTTTTAAATGACTTGGCACCCATTGCAACGTCACTGAGTTGCTGCTGCTGCTGCTGTGCTCTTTTTTTTTTTTTTTAAAGCTGGGTTCTTTAAAAATTTTCTGAGGTTATTATGCTGTCAGCTTTCCACGTCCCAGGAGGATAATAGCCATTTTTGTTTCTCCTGCTCTCGGCAGCTGCTCCTGTTAAGCAATGATTGCCGTACTAAACCCCTAAAGTTGACGAGTTTGCAATAAAGTGCTTCTCCTAAATCACTTTGAACTAAACTATCCATGATGAGTTACTTCTTGCCCATTAGGAGCAAGGCTAGAAAGCAATTAATAATCATTTATTTTTATTTTTTTTTTAAAAATCCCCCCAGATAAAAGAAGCAGAAAAGTGTTCCTTGTGGCACCTGGTGTTGTAAATAAGCTTTATAGTTATGTCTTTCCACCAAATGTCAAGGCAGCTCTGATCATGCAATGTAGCAATTTTCTGTCTTGTTCCTTCATATTATAGAGATTGGACTAGATTTGCAGCAGGTGGTGTTCTGCAGTCAGCTTCCTGGGCCATTATATATAAAAAAATTTTTTGACCCTTCTCTTGATGAGATGATTGCTTGTAAGACAACTGGCAATTACTGTTCTTTCAAGAGACTGGGTGCATATTAACAGATTAGAAGGCCTGGAGATGTACTAGTATATTATTAGCTGCACCTATACTGCAGAGTTATTGTGAATTGCAGTTTTGTAATTTCTACATACAAAGTGTTATATTCTATAAATATGGGGCACATCATTTTGTGATCCCTTTACAAAATGATAGCTTTTCGTGTGATACTTCTCTATTCAACTAGCGATCATTCTTTTCAGCATCCAGACTTCAGCTTAGCTGAGCATCCTTGCTGCATTTATGTCAAAATTAGCAAATTCTAATATGATCTGACACATTCCAGACTAATGTCCGGATCAGAATTTGCTCTCCACAGGCTTTCACACTTCTGGGATGTTTCCTCACATGTAGAAGTGATATGGATTGAAAGCATTTGCCCATCTCTGTATGCAACCTCCAGTTTCAGAGAGGCTGCGTATTACTGGATATCAGATCCTGGGAGCAAGAGCAGAAGAGACTTGCTCCCTATATATAGGATGTCCATGCACACAGTGCTCCAAAAGGGGACAAGCATCACCCCAAAAAAAGCACACTCCTGTTTTAGATATTTGAGGTCTCTTCTCCACGTTTTCACATTTTGATGGCTCTCCCTCCTTACCTTCTTAGCTGCTTTTAGAGACCTTCAACATGGAACAAAACTGAAAGTTAACTTCTGCATGTTACACAAGAAGCTGTGCTGATATTATGGGGGGGGGGGATAAAAGAAAACTACAGCAGTAGAGCACAAGGACAAAGGGCAGAGGTCTGAAAGAGGCTGGGGGGGGGCACTCCAGTGTCCTTAAAACCTGGCACAGGCAGCACAGTTACCGTATTCTTCCGAGTATAAGACTATACACGGGTAGTGCTGAGGGGTGTATTCTTAATTTGGAGACCCCCAAAATAGGGGGCATCTTATACACAGAAAAATATGGTAATTTTCCACCGCAACCATTTCAGTAGCCATAAGTAATTGCCATCAGTAACATGGCTGCAGAATGAGAGATTTGTGGTTAAATTTATCCTAGACTCCTGGTTTAATCATTGTAGCTGCTACCCTCCCACCTGCCATATGAAGTCCTGTGACCAGCTTGACTGTCTTGCAGAGGAATCTATGACTAAAAGGAAACTGCTGAAACAATTCCAGCTATTTAATAATCCCTGTGTTTCTGTTGATAAATGTTTATATATAGTGCAATGCTAACATTCGGTTGATGGGATTTGAAATGAATGAGAACTTAAATCCAGCCCTGCAAATCGGAACTAGGGATGGGAAGAATCAATCCAGTTTGTAGCCGAAGGAAGGAGTCGATTTGCACTAATAGTTTTAGCATCCTGTAGCTGTAAAAGGGAACATTGCATACGGCATGGTTGGAATGCAAAATCTGGTATACAGATGAATGGAAACTTTGGCCCATGCTTCTTTTTAGCCTTCCAAGTGACAGATGCTGCCCAGAAGCTTTGTGCAGTGGCACCTCGGGTTAAGTACTTAATTCGTTCCGGAGGTCCGTTCTTAACCTGAAACTGTTCTTAACCTGAAGCACCACTTTAGCCAACGGGGCCTCCTGCTGCCGCCGCGCCGCCAGAGCCTGATTTCTGTTCTTATCCTGAAGCAAAGTTCTTAACCTGAAGCACTATTTCTGGGTTAGCGGAGTGTGTAACATGAAGCGTATGTAACCTGAAGCGTATGTAACCTGAAGTGTATGTAACCCGAGGTACCACTGTATATTGTAGCATCTACCTACTATTATGTGAAAAGTGCTTGGAAGCCATTGCATTCATCTTTGCAGTGACCCAGAGACGTGGGTCACACTCTTCTTATTCTGCAGATAAGAACAGAGGCAGAGAGTGTTGCTTGATTCTGTATCAAGGCCACACTCATTGAGAATGGTTCAGAATAATAGAATTATAGCATTGTAGAGTTGGAAGAGACACCCAGGGTCATCTAGTTCAACATCCTGCAATACAGGAATCACAGCTAAAGAATCCCCCACAGATGACCCTCCAACCTCTGTTCAAAAGCTTCCAATGAACGAGAGTCCATCACACTTCAAAGTAGGCCATTCCAGTGTCAAGCAGCTCTTGGGTTTGGAACTCAGAGTTCTTTAACTTGAGAAATATGCCTATATATTATTGAGCATAATATGTCAATGAGAGCACAGCTCCATGTTTTCTAAGAGGTTTGTTTGGAGGGGGGCAGGTTCTGAAAGAATAAAGAGTACTCCACCTTTACTTGGGGCAAACAATATGCAATACCCATGCTAGAACATTCACAGCGTGAATGGGATTATGCGCTGAATGAGACCTGCTTCCTTACATGCCATGTGGGTTGGACCAATCATATGGGAAAGCCCTGTGATTGGTTCTGCTCATGTGGATGCATTCTCCTGCTGAATATGCCACAGGAAAGGGACTTTCAGCTTGCTGTGCCTCCATGTGAAAGAGACTTAAGAGGCTACCTACATACTGAAATGGATCCTTAATACTTAATAAAAAGCATGGGGTGGTTCAGTGAGCAGTGGCAGAGCTTCGTGCTCTGGCACCGGGGGGGGGGGGCAGAGAGCAGGTGGGGGTGGGGCTGGCACGCATCCCGGGGCGGGGAACGCCGCCCGCAGGGGTGTAGCACATGCCCTGGGGGCATGGCACCCAGTTCAGGTGGGGAGGCAGCCATGATGGCACCCCACTGGGATCGCGCTGCCGGGGGTGGTGCGCTTCCCCCTCACTCCTCTTCCTCCGCCAGTGTCACCGAATAACTGGTATAGGGAGAGGGATATGTAACATTTTCCTCACTTACCATATCTCTGCTTCTTCACAAGTGACACCCACCTCTGGAGGGTCAGAACATATTTTAAACACACGTTTTGAACCCTTGTTCAAAATACAAAGGTCCAAGCGTGTGTGTGTGTGTGTGTGAAAGAGAGAGAGAGAGAGAGAGAGAGAGAGAAAGATTTAGAGTAGACAAATTGAAAACAAAGTACCTCTCTTCCTCACCGTTTCTCTGCATAAATCCTCCTGGACACTTTTCTTTATTTAAAAAACCAAAGCAACAAAACTGTAGGATTAAGGCTCCATTCCTTGCAGTTTCATGTTCTGTGTAGTTAGCCCCTTATACTAAAACATATGTTGAAATGTGATTGGCTGGCATCTCGTTAGAGTACATGTTGAATATGGTGACAGGGAATTGTTTACTGACGTGTAATTAAATATCCTCCATGATGCTTTATGACCTAGTAGGGTTTTCAGAATTTACTCCTTTGGGGACTATATTTCTACACTAATAGTGGATGTCCTCACAGGCCTGTTAGAATACCAGTGAGATATTGCTATTTGTTGACAGATTTGCACCCACAGACAACATCTTCATGCATCTCTATGGTGTTGTGGTCCTAGTGGATTAACTCCCCCCCACCCCCCACCCCTGCTGTGATAGAATTTGGACATAGGTCCAATATTTGCTAGTCAATCATTTTAACTCATTCTTCTGCACTAGGAGTCTGTGATGTGTTTGTTTTTTTGTGCTGTGCCCTAACACATTATGCCTATTTGATGTTCTTACTCAATATTTGCCCTGTTGCTTTTGTGATTTTGCTGCCTTTTCCTCCTTCCTCCCCCCCCCCCCCATGTTCTTTCTTTTTGTGTGTTGCCCTTCTGGTACACAACACATTTACACTTTGTGCTGCTGCAAAGCTAACACTCCCTTTAATCAAGTTATAGATTCTCCACGCCTCACTCCTTGAGACACGGTGCTGCACTCTTGAATATTGACCACAGTCAATTTGTGAGGCGATGCATTCTGTAAAGGATTGGCAGCTCAGTCCATTCCAGCTTCTTTAAAAGAGTGGCAGAAAAGGTGTGGTGAAAATGTCAGCTACCTTTATTTCGAGATATCAATCACTGTCCTTTCAGAGAGTTTTTATTGCCTGTTTGTATAAGTTTCTTTGTGCACAGGTTTCTTTAATAAAACGAAGCATTAGAATAAAGCATGTTCAGCCTAATGCACACCCCAGCAATGTGGATGGCTTTAAAAGAGCACTAGACAAATTCATGGATAAAGTTACTAATGGTTGCTATTCATGATAGCTATAAATTATCTTCAAGATCAGAGGCAGCACTCTAGACAGTAGTTATCCTGAGCAGGAGAGGGCTGCTGTGCTCATGTTCTGCTTGCAGGCACCCTATAAGCATAAGGTTGGTCTATGTGGGAACAGAATCCAGCAGAATCATTCATACTTATTTATTGAATTAAATTCTGCCCTTCCTTTTGAATAGAGTGGGAGCATAGACTGCATCTTGTGCAAAAACAAATACCCTTTTCCTTTCATGCCAATGGCATGACATCTCTTTTTGTATGCTAAAATGCCCACGTTGGTCTATATTCAGGGGGTGGCCAGGAAGCATCATGGGTCAAAGATCACTTCTGCTGTGTGTGCGTTTTCATGCATCTCTGCAACAGGTGCAGGGCAAATGTGCCACTGAGGAGTCCTAGAATTCTTCTGAGTGAACAGAAGTTGCAACTGTAGATGCAGTCACCAATTTAAATGCGCCTGTCAGTCATCTCAGTTCCTGAAAGCAAAGTGCTACTCTTTCTGTTGTTGGTTTTTTTTTTTTTTTGTCATTTAGCTTTTGTACTACTAGCAAAAGGAGCTCCAAATAAACACTGCTATTTATGACAAAAACCTCTGGGCGTTTTCAGGGAAAACCAATAATGTGCAAGGTTTTCTGTCATATGTGTCCACAGTTCCCTTTCTATCACATTATAGTAATTCTGGACTCTGGCCCGTTTTTTTTAAAGACGTGTACTTGAAGTGCCTTTTTGAAGTCAGTGATAAAAATACAAATACACATTAGGAATGTGCACCAGGGAGGTATTTCCTGCTTACAAATTTTTCTGTCCCACCAACATTAACAAAAAGTACCACAGTGGTAAACAGCATAAAAGAACTGAGTGCTTGCAAAAGCTGGACCCTTATAAGGTGAGCGATGGACTGCTCATTTATCTCCAAATGGAACTCATCCAACTGCAGGATTCTGTCACCAAGGTGTAGACCTAGGGCTAAGGAGTGATGTTGAAGGAGAAGGCATAGGCCATAGCTGCATATCTTGGTGGGCCTGTTACGCTGCTGTGCGGATAAATGTGGAAGGAAGGAAGGAAGGAAGGAAGGAAGGAAGGAAGGAGTAATTAGTTTGAGCAATGTAGGGAAATACTAGAACAAAGAACATGATGGCCATTGAGTGAAATGTACCTTCAGGTAGAACACTGAAATGCTGGTTGTTGGGGTGGGAAGAAATGTTGGTAGTGTAAGTCTCACCATTCTTTTGGTCTAAGGTTCTTATCTTAGTTATTTTGAGTACCCTGGATGTACAACATTTGGAAAAACATCCCTTAACATTGCAGCTATTAGACCCTGCAAGAGTGCCACCTGAACAGAGGACTAGCACAGTGAGCAGTTGGACTTGTTGCAAGCCATGGTTTCTTGCTCCATTGGTGCCGATTCGCAGCTGTATCAGAGATTGAGCAAGAGGTGTTATCTTGCAAGCTTGAACAGACTTCCAAGGCCTTTCAGTCCGTCAAGATGTTCACACCTAAGAAACAAGTAAGATGTGACCAAAATGTGATGCCCCCGAACAGGTGAGACTCTGGAGAGGCTGAATTATGCAGTGCTTCTAGGATACCAGCTGATGCATTGAAGGTATTGGGAGAGTGAAAATGAGAATTGAAATTCAGACTCGGCTAACACTACCATGTGATTTCGCTCCTAGTCTAACAAATAATAATAATAAAAACCAGGCAGCCAGGAATACACAAGTAGGTGCATTGGGGAAAGTGGAGGAGGCAACAGATGGTGTGCTTAAAATTCCAGTCATGTGGGCAAAAGGTGAAGCAGGTACGTATGTGGTCACCCACTTCAAGCAACTGTTTTTCTCAGTGTTCTGGAAGGAAATCACGTTGCATGGGAACCGTTCCAGGGACGTGCTCAGCCTTGCTCGGAAAAAAGCTATTGCTCCATAGCAGGCAGTTTGAAGTTTTTAACTCTGATTTCTAAACAAAATCAAAGAGAGGAAGGGAGTCACAATCAAAGGACATGGACAAAAAGATTGCAGTTAGGGCTGAGATTGCATGAGAGACTGCCACACAAAAGCTGCACTCTTTTTGGCCGCCCCCCCCCCCCCCGAGGTGAGGCTTGAAAATAGGTGAGGGTGATTTCTCTCTTTGTGGGCAGTGGTGGCCACACAAAAGGAACAGGAATAAAGGTCTGGCTCTTTAGCTTATAGTAGCAAAGGTTCATGAATTGGAACAAGGCAGGCAGGGAAGCACAGGCAAGGTGTCTATCCCTTCTCCATAACACCCATTCAGAGAGAAGGTAGTGTCATAGCATTGCCCTCTCTCTAAATGGACTTGGACATAATCACATAGTAATATTTGATTGGTTATGTGTTGTCGTGGCATCATATACACCATGTGATTCTGACTGGCTTTTTGTTTTTTGAAGTGGGTGGGTGGGGTAGAATCAGGTTTTACTTGTGTTAGTAAACAGACAGCCTCTTTTGAGTAAAGAGCTCCTGTGGCTTCATTTTTAAAAACTGTGTGTGAGAGATAGATTTTCAGGCTGAGCATTAGGTAGAGGGTCTGCCTATGTAAATAGTGCAGGGATTAAGTGTATAATCTGTTAAGCCAGGAAATTCCTGATTGAAATCTCAGCTTTGAACTCACTAGGTGGCCTTAGGTCTGCTGCGGTTCTGTCAGCTTCAGTCATTTGCCCCTAGGGCTGGTCCTACTGTTAGGCAGAGTGAAGCAACTGCCTCAGGCAGCAGATGCTAGAGGACGAGGAACTCTGGCAAATTTTGGGAGCATAAGCTGCAGGAAGATCTATATGTTCTCTGTAATGTGCTCTCAGCCACCTAATTCTGCACTCAGGTGCAGCATAGGATGCGTTCCGGTCACTAGCATTTAGCTGTCAGTCTGACTGACCTTTGTACATAGAATTGGAGAGGTGCCATCTTCCTTTGCCTCAGGCAGCTAAATATCTTGGGACAGCCCTGTTTGCTTGCAACATAGGAAAATGCTGGTGTGGCTTATAGGAATGGTGTAAATGTTACTGAGATAATGCACATAAAGCACTTTGAGTGCTTGGAAATGTGCTTTTTTAATGCTAGGATTAACCCCTTGCTGCAGTGATCCCCCCAACCTCATGGCTGCTGTCTGAAAGGAAGGTAGGAATGAAAGTAGAAAAGAGAGAGGGAAAGGAAGGGAAGAGTATCAACAAAAGAACAGGAAAGGAAAAGAAAGGATGGTCCATAGCCAGTGAATGAACCTCTGGGAAGCTGTTTCTGATTGATCTCTTTTTCATTCTGGGAAGAGTTATCATCATTGGTGGTTTTGCAAGGTAGACCTGTCCACTTCATTTGGGACAAGTATTCCAAAGCAGAATGCTTAAAAATGCAACCTACCTACCTGCTTGAATACAGCAGCATTAATATGAGATAGGCAGCTCCTTACACTGATTCATACCCCGCTGTTGTCATTACTGTCATTACCCTTTTAATCCCACTCCCTCTTTACTCAGGGGGAAAAAAAAGCTTTACCTTGAAGCAGAGGACAAGGAGGCAGTGAGAAGGAAAGGATCCCTTTCAACTCATGAAGGGGTTTACAGCTGTGACAATTCAGTGTCAATCTTAAACATGTCCAATATATGCATAGAAATCTTTCACAACTATAGTGATGATCTTCCAACATTATCCATGTAGGCGTGTTGATTAGCGGATGGGTTCAAAGAAAATGAGAGTTGCCCTAAGACTCTGCTGTGGCCTCATGTTATAGAGTTTTTTATCCCATCATCCCCAGCCAGCATGGCCAATGGCCAGGAATGGTAGGAGTTGGAGTCCAGCAACTCCTGGAGGACCACAGGTTCCCTAGTCCCAAGATAGGGCATTGCCTTTCAAGGAACTTTGTTCACCATTACAGCTCCTCTCCAGGAACCTCTTTAGCAGCTATAAGGATCTGCCATCCTTTGCTCTTGATGAAGAATATGAGTAATTACTTGCTTGTATATTCATGATCATGAAAAGCTTTCTGAAACTCCTATTCATGGAAAATAAATGAGGAACAAGGGAGAAGGGCTTCTGTCCGGACAATGCACAGTAGATAATTCTTCTAAAAATGCTGAAGAAATCTGAACGTGGCAAGTTAGATAGAATCTGTGGCATAATTCATGTATATGCATGAGCCACCAAGCACAAAAACAGACAATGGAGGACTAAATTAAAAACCATAAATAAAACTGGAAATTAAAATTTCCAATAATAGGGAGACAAAAAGCAATCAACATAGGTAACCAGGAGTGCCAAGTATTAATGATAAAGCATCAGACAATGAAAGGGGAAAATGCAAATAGAAACAAAAGGATTCTCAGCTGGGTTTGTGTCTTTTCTTATTTCTTTTTTTTTAAGAAGTGGGATAATCGAGAAGAATTATGTCCAATAAAATGTTGGGTTTTCTCTCACATGGGGAGCAGCAGTGAATGCATTGTGATTCCATTCTGATCATTGCTAGGTTTTGGTTATAGAGGAGATGGGGAGCCCAATGAAAGGGGCATCTAGATGGTCAACTTTTTTATTCCATGTGGCCCTCCTCATGCTGCTGGACTCCTAACATCCATCCACCCCAGCCAGCATGGCCATAGGTCAGTGATGATAGGATCTGTGGTTCAACAACATCTGGAGGGTTGTAGGTTACCCATGCTGATCTGGCAGCCAATGGCATGTTGCTAGGGATGGGGAGAAATTCACAAGATGACACAACAGCAGGTGGAAAGGAGTCTTACATCTGTCATGTCCTCCAGATATTTTTGGGGTACACCTCCCATCATCCCCAAACGCCATAGCCAATGGTCAGGGGTGATAGGAGTTGCAGTCCCCAACATATGGAGAGCATCGCATTGGCTACCTACACCTTAGACATTAGTGCAATGGAGGACAGAAATTGCCACACATCTGCCATTTTGGATGGCATGTCCAACAAGTGGAAGGCATTTGATAATCAGAGTTGCCTAAGCTGTTAGGTGGCTCTGCACTGCCATAGGCTAATCTTTTATGGCTTCTGTCTTTGTTAGAGATGGAGTCTGTTTCACGTCTGGCTCTGGTTCTGTGTTGATAGAAAATGAAGCTGTGTACACATTACCATTTGCTCTGGCTCCAGTGCACTCCCACCCCTGGTTTTCAAATCTGTGTACACACAGGTTTATCCACGGCATTCTGTCGTCTCTTGAGAAATACCTCTGTTGGATGTGTTTCCCCTCCAACCAGCTTCAGCCCGGAAGGAAAACTTAAGCTACATTCACTTTGCAGTTAAGCTAAGGTGTGTACATTTGAGACATTGTGCATGTGTAGATGACAGCACCTGCACAGATGGCAGCTGCAAGAATAGGAATTCTCAAGGAGGTGTGGCAGGGTTGGGGAAACCAAACAGGTACTGTGTATTGGGTGAAGGCAGCCCTGGACCCTCTGTGATACAGACCTGCTCTGGTGTGTGCAAAAGTGATCTGAAATCATTTGGGGGAGGGACAAGCTCTCTGTGAGTCGCTCACCCTTTTGAGTTCTAAGCCATGGGACTAAAGTGTTTCTTTCATTCTATCCTAATGTGGCCTTGGTTATGCTGCACATGGTCATCTTTTCCTGATATGCCATTTTATGGACTGGTACCTTCATGTAAGGCACGCGGATGGCGCTGTGGGTTAAACCACAGAGCCTAGGGCTTGCCGATCAGAAGGTCAGTGGTTCGAATCCCCGTGGCGGGGTGAGCTCCCGTTGCTCGGTCCCTGCTCCTGCCAACCTAGCAGTTCGAAAGCACATCCAAATGCAAGTAGATAAATAGGTACCGCTCCAGTGGGAAGGTAAACGGCATTCCTGTGCGCTGCTCTGGTCTTACCAGAAGCGGCTTAGTCATGCTGGCCACGTGACCCTCGGCCAATAAAGTGAGATGAGCGCCGCAACCCCAGAGTCAGTCACGACTGGACCTAAAGGTCAGGGGTCCCTTTACCCTTTACCTTCAGGTAAAGAGCATGTTCACAGCTGCCCTTTTGGGATCTGTTTAATGAGGATTTTGTTATTTTTAATTCACTGCAAGATGGAGAACAAGGCAAGTACTACTGTGCCATCAAAGCAAAAGGACAGGTTGGTTCAAAACCAGCACAGGAAGGCATTTGCATTGTCACCACATTTCCAGATATATGATGTAAAGTAGGACCTCCTAGGGGACATTGCTCATATGTGTATCTTTGCATCCGTCCCTTGTAAATTTCATTTTATTGCAGTGCCTCCTGCTCTCAGGTTCTCTAAGACAATTTTGACTTTAAATTAGTCTACTCTCTAATCCCCTCAGGTTTATGCTAGCAATAAACCACACATTCATCCAATTTATTACTGAAGATGTGGAAGAGCATGACCTCTACCTAAGACTGCTGGGTATTTCTTCCTAATTTGAAATCAAATTATTCTTCATTATTACACTTCGGATCTGTTTTTTCTTTCTTTCAACCTTTGGAAAGTAAAGAGAAAAGGAAACATTTGGAGATGGACTCCAAGTCCCACCATTCTTGATCATTGGCCATGCTGGTTGGGGATGATGGGAGCTGGAGTCCAAAGACACCTGGAGGACCACTGGTTCTCAGGAATTATCAGGGTTCTAAAATGTTTGGGGAGCCTCCATGCGTACAATACATTTCCCACTTCAGACAGTCAGCTTTCGTGGATTGGAAGGCAACTGAAAAAGCAGACGAGGGGAGTCACCCTCCTCGCTGTCCACCCCCTCCCATCATGTGTCTACTTTCCTAGATTTCTAATACCTAAAGAGGGCTTATCCCTGCTCTGGATGAGGATAATATTAAAAGCACTCCCATTACCAGACGATGCCTCAATTTGGCATTTAATAAAAACCACAGGTGACCCAGGTTTTTCTGACATGCATTAATAACTTTATTAGTAGGTTACTGGGTCTCCTTTAACAGTTTTATCTTCAGAGTATTCCTGCCATAGCACCACAGAGGAGCAAGATTTGCTGATATTCTACCAGAAGGCAAATAAAAAGGTAGTTAACGTCACTGTAATAAAATGTAATCATCTATAATGTCTGCTGCTAATAGAATAAAGCCCTTCTTTTTCACAGTGGCTGAAGATGGATGGATTCCAGCAGGTGGCTGCTTTGTGAGGTTTGCAGATATTTTTACGACAACATTTCTCTTTGTGCACTACCAAAAAAAGGGAGAGTAAAAAGTGGAATGAATTTAAATATGGCATTTGTGCCAGTGAAACAATTATGATTATTTATTTATTTATTTATTTATAGCCCGCCCTTTTTCCCTGACAGGGACTCAAGTGGCTTGAAGATAAAATAGGAACAATGGTCTTTCAGGTGGTGCTGATGAGGGTCAGTGCTCCGACTTCCTCACAAACTCCTTTATGTCTCTAGGACTATTTGGGCCTTATGTTCACTCTTGGGATTGTCACTGTGTGAGGGAATGTGAGGACGCACTGACATAAACAAAGTTCTAAATCATAGAAGCAACCCCCACAAGTAAATGAAACTTCCCAATGTTGGAATGGCAATGGCAGGGATCTTTCCGTTTATAACTCAAGGGTTAGAATTATATTAGTGGGGTTTTAAAATCTCTGTAATTTCAAAATTACAGAACCACAAAACCCCCACATGTAACGAATGAACCCCACCCCCAGTTAATGCTATAACATCAACGTTCCAAGAAGGGTACAGGTGGATATGTTGCTTAGCAATGAGGCAGAGTGGTACGATCTTCAGTGAGGTAACAAGTGCTCTGACTTAGGTGTGTAGCTTGGAGGGAGGTCTCTGGGTATTTTTCTGCTATGTACAAAGTCTGAACTAAGAAACACAAAGCCTCTTCGATTCTTTTCTCCTTAAATTATACACTGTTTTTGTTCTGTTTGCTCAGGAAATTGTTATCAGGACTTTTCTTTCTGGACTCCATTTGCATTGTTTAAGTGGCTTTGCTAACACCTGGCTCAGAACCGTGCTCTCCAGCTCATGGAAGGATGTGGTGCCTCGGAGGAGTGGGGCTTACACAATGACAGTTACAGAACACCTGAATAGAGCTTTTGATGTTTACTGTCAAAAGTAAATATGTCTTCCATTTTGAACCTTACACCAAATCATATCATTGGTCCTTCTAGCTTAGCATTGTCTACCCTGATTGGCCATGGCTCTCTAGGATTTCAGACAGCTATAGGTTCCCCGACCTATCAGGCAGGAGCTTCTTGCAGTAGCCTCAGTAATCCTTGTAACAGTAAACTTCGGAAAGTAATACCAGTATTCATTAGTACTGACATGAAATGGCTAGCCCCAAATTTCCACCTCATTCTGAGACTTCCAAAAGAGGCAGAGGCGTACCCTTCATCCCTGCCCTGGAAAAAATCAAAACACTTTACTGCAATAGCCAGTTTAAAAGCTACCACATTTTATGTGACCAAAGTACTTGAAGCATCTGGAGTGAGGGCGAGGTAAGGAGAAAGGTTTTTTAAAAAAATTGAATGCCTTGTGCAGCAGTGCAATAAGGACAGGAAGTTTCTTCTGTGTTTGATCTTGCCACAACAGCAGTATTACTTTGCCACACACATAAATGCCACACACACCATAGGCTGATAGGTGATTTTTGCGCTGCCCACCACCCTGCGTAGATGGGGCTGGCGTCACCAACTCCTAAGTAAAAGAGGCAATGTTTAATAGAAGAAGAGGCAAAGGAGGAGCAGTGGCTAGTGACTGCCACTATTTTTATTTCCCGCAATTACTATAATGGGAAGACAAGACAGGAGTTATCATGTAGCTTAATTCCTGGGATGCTTCAGGAGGAAAATGGCGGCCGTCACTAGTATTTCTCCCAAAAGTTTCCTGGGAACGATGGAACTTGCTGGCAGAGGAATATTCTGTCAGGACTTGTCAGAAATGAAAATAGCAACTGACAGCTGTCCAGAGAAATGCCTCTGTCTCTGTAAAACTTGCAGCAGTGGTGAAGTGGGGGATGTTTTAAGAGAAATTCTCCTACCCCAAATTCTAGTCAAAAGTTCCTGCTAAGAACTTATTGGCATTAATATTTTTAATAGGAAAAAATGCTCCACCCAGCAAGTAGAAGCTTACAAAAGTGAGGTGTCTTGTCTCTTTGTTCTGTATATAGCCCAAGAAAACAGTGTTCTGCTGTGCTCGTCTCTCTGGCCTGCAGTATTAGGCAAAACTCTAGGGATTTCCTTTCACTGCTAAACATCTGAGGAGCTGAATGGAAAACCCTGGGGTTTAGGGCAGAAGGGAGCCTACCTTTTTCTCTTCAGCTATTGTGGAGCCTTAAGAGCAAGGCTTTCTTGGGAGAAGTCTGGCTTTACATTCTAAAGTGCGCTCTGCGGGAAATCTGAATTCCCCACATGGCCTGTGAAATAACTTTCCATCTTCCCTCGCTGTCTCAGGCTGCCACAGCACTGACAATTGAGCAAAGGGTGAGTTCTGAAAGGTTCGGAATGGTTTTTACAGCTGGAGGGTGCTGGGGAAACTTGCACCTTGGATTCTGCCTCTCTCTTTTTGCTTCCTTTCGAAGACGTATAATTTACCTGCCCTGCTCCATCTTTCCTAAACCCTTCGTCCTCCTGCATTTCAAAGCAACAGCAGGAAGGCAGACAATGGCTTTGGCAGGATATCGGTTAGACACCCAGATGTATAGTATATTATGGCGGGCTGACTTACGTTGCCTCTCAAACATTATAGCATCATCTCCTGGTTTTAAAAGCTCGCGTCTCCGAAAAGGGGCAGCGGTGGTGGTGATGAATAAATATTGCTGTAGCAGCATGCACAAGTGATATTCTGGGAAGCAACCAAATGAGTCAGTTTAGCTGACACAAAGTCACTTTGATTGTTCTCCCTCCCATCTGTTCCTGAAATGGATGAAAGCGTTTGCTGTATTGGAAGTGCCTTTTTGACCTGATGCACTGTACATATTTGCCTTTGAAACGAACACACACACAGATCTCCCTAGTACTTTGATTAGACTGTGTTGGACTATGAGTAGGGATATGCAATCAATCGCAGTTTGCAGTTAAAAGTTGACCTACCTAATTCACACCTTCCAAAGCAATACACAAACTGAAACACAGCCATCCTTTGAAATTCTCACTTCTAATTTTACCGTGCAGTTTTCCAGCCAAGTAATGAGTACAAAATGCATAAGCTTGGATAAAAGCATATATTGGTGGATACAAGACACAACAATGGGTGGGGGGAGCTTGGCTGAAATCCCTACTCAGCCATGAAGTTGACCTTGGATTAATCATTTTCTCTCAGCCCATCCTACCTCACTGGGTTGTTGTTCTAATGAAATAGAAGGGGAAGGAATGGCGCTTGTCGCCTTTTGCTTCATGGAGGAAAGGTGGAGTATACGGTAAACGCAATATGAGTAAACCCATTGTTTCCTGTTCTCTAATGGGATGCGTCATTCAGTTCCTCCTGTGTACATCAACCTTAAAAAAATATATTACTGTTATCTCAACAAAAACACAACTTTGCTGCTTGTTAATGAATTTCAGCCTTATACCTTGTCATCCAAGTTAGACACAGTTAGTGAGAAACTGTCAGCCATGCTGTCAGAACGAGCCACACGGTTGAAAACCCACATATACCAAATGGCAATATTAACGTACATAGATTTCTTGTGTCTTATCTGCAAGAACAGTGCAAGAATCGGAGGTGTGTGGGAGTGGGAGGCAAGTGGTGGAGGAGAAGAAAGGAGGTAAGGGGAACCTAGAGAGGATTTTTTTTTGTAGTGGGAAACTCTGCATTCCTTCAAAGAATTAAAAACAGATTCCCAGACTGAGTCCTGGCACAATGAAGAGCACACACAGTAAGGGATAAAAACTGTGGGCAGGCATTTCAGTGAGGAAGGACCAGTAAAGGTATTATTGGGGTTAGGGGAAGCCGGGGTAAATATATATTTCAAAACAGATACCTTAAAACAGATACATTTGGTACCTTAAAGCCTTAAAAATGAAAATGTATGAACACATTCTTTTAAGATGAGCTGCAAATTGCTTAGTCTGCCCCCACTGTGGAATGTTTAATATTGTTATTTTTATTGATTTGGTTTACTTTTTGTATTTTTAAATATGGCATATGTGTTTTGTTTTGCTTTTTTGCAAGGCACTTAGAAAATCTTATTGGTGGCTGGGATTATCAAACAATTAATGAATTGATTAATGCTAAATACATTACTGTGGAGATGGACTCTGCTCTCTGAATACACATTATGTTAGCAAAGGAGAGTGGGCCACGCTTATCAGGGGTCAAGCTATTGTGAACCACTACATGTCCTATTCCCTGTGAGCCTGGGTCTTCAATTATAATTGTGTGGGAGGGGGAAAAGAGAGGAGATGCAGTCTCCACATGCCTAGGGGGACTTCTTTTGATAGGTTCCGGGTAGGGGACAAATCAGATTCAGTTCACATTTAAATTCAAATTCGTCAAATGTACACTTTCCAAAGCCACAGGAGAGCAGAGAACAGCCATCCTTCAGAAGCTGCCCTTATACTTGTTTTGCAATGTAGTTCTTCAACTAACCATGTTCTAAAAATGCACAGATTAGGCGAAAGTGTGTGTGAAATTGGATATATTAGCGAAACTAACATTCAAAATGCATTATATCGCTGAGATGCCTTCTATTAGGAAAAATTGCTTTCAGAAAATGTGAGTGTTAGTCAAAACTGCATACAAAAATGCGTTTGTGAGGAGAAATCTGCCCTCAGTTGCTGAAGAATTTTCATGATTTTTTAAGAAAAAGATAATTTGCAAATGGCCACAGAAATGTGAATAAGTGGATTGAAGATGGGGAAAAGTGAGGAACTGAGAGAGCTGAAATTGACAGATCCATCACTTAGTTCTGGGATTCAGCCCTGGTGAGGAAAACATTTGCATGATGAGCTGAGCCCTAAAACTATAGGTTGGGGTTTAAGGAGAGCATCAGCCTTGAAGGAAAGAGGAAGTCCATGTTGAAATGGGGATTAAAGAAAATGTCCCACAGCATTCAGAAGCAGGAAGAGTTATATAGTGTTGGTATCAGTGGAGTGGAATGAGCACACAAGGGAAAGTCTGGAGGCCGAGGGTTTAGGAAGCTACAGGTGGTGTGGGTGGGAGGACAAAGTTTTATTTATTGCTTGAATCGTATACCCAAACCAGGGCACTAGCCTTTACAGCACCTACACACCATATTGCGCTATAATAGCCTCGACAGCTAGTATTTTTATACTTGCAGCCTTTGTTGTCAATTTCCCCTCATATGCACAGTTTAAAAGGACATTTGATTACCTGCAGCTGAGTGCTCACATTAGCATGTAAGCGCATAACATACCAATTTGACAGAGTGGCTGGATATTGCAGATGGGGTGTGTGTGTGTGTGTTGCTGTCACTTTCATTTCAGAAGTTGCTTGTAGAAACTACCGTATTTTTTGCACCATAACACTCACTTTTTTCCTCCTAAAAAGTAAGGGGAAATGTCTGTGCGTGTTATGGAGGGAATGCCTACGGGTGGCACGCCTACGGATTTTCCTCCTCTAAAAACTACGTGCGTGTTATGGTCGGGTGCGTGTTATAGAGCGAAAAATACGGTAATATCTGAGAAACTGTTGGTGATTAATCTGATCAGCCACAACTAGTTAACGTGAACTGAAATCCCACGGAGGTGACAGGAGCACAAACCCACCTCAGTCATTCAGAAGTGTGGGGTGGGGTGTTTGAGTATCCAGACTATCTTCCTAGCGGCTGCATTGCTTCCACTTATTTGGAAGAAGAGGGGAAGCAGAAGGTGTCAGGAGTATCTACACCTTGTAGATACACAGGTGGAGCCCATCCATGCTCCCATCAGTGTACGAGAACTGTAGTGACCTTCCCACTGCCTTGCTGCTCTCAGTAAGGATACATTCAGACATGGGGAATAATACACTAAACTTCATTCACACCACTTCTCCGGTGATTTCTCCACAAAAGCATCAGGGAAGGCTTGTATGCTGTTATAAAGGTAAAGGGACCCCTGACTATTAGGTCCAGTCATGGCCGACTCTGGGGTTGCGGTGCTTATCTTGCTTTATTGGCCGAGGGAGCCGGCGTACAGCTTCAGGGTCATGTGGCCAGCATGACTAAGCCGCTTCTGAGGAACCAGAGCAGCGCACGGAAACGCTGTTTACCTCCCCCCCCCCCAATTTTATCACTTTACTTTTGTGTGTTTCCAGGTTAAGGGGCCTGCAATTTGATCCTCCCCCTCCAGAATTAAATAACACAAAAATGAGCACTTAGAATACACAGTATTGCTTTTCTGGAAGTGGCTTTTGCTTCACATGAAAACTCAAATACCATGCGGAAATAAGCAGTTAGGGAAACATCGGGGAAGTGGAATACACTGCTGTGTGAATGCAACCTAAGTGGCCAGAAAGCTAGTATTGCTTCTCTGCCTTCCTTGGCAAGCAGTTTCTGTGGTCATTCGTCTCCATGCAAATCAACATCTTGGAGGAATGCGTACGGAGGGGGTGTCTTGTCAAGCACACGTAGGCTCTCCTTGTGAGCTTGACACCTTGTGCGATGGCCATCTGCATAGCATTCGCTTCCAGTATTCCTTTCTCCTCTTTCTAGGCCACATCCTTCCATAGAAAGAATTGACAGAAACTTCCCGTGTGGCCCAAGGCCCTTAGCATTCAAAACTGTACCTGGCAGTATCATTTGTTCCTACTTGGTTCAGGAGGAAAGGATCCTGGCCAGTGGGCTAGTGCTAGATGAGCTTTGGCAAGCTTTTTTTGGTCACATCCTAGATATGTTCTCACTTTACGTTTTTAGGGAGTACACTTTTTTAAAAAAACAAACCCTTAGTTGTACACCTAGGAGGGTAAAAATAATGTGTGAAGCAGCACTTTATAATTGTGAAAGCCTTCACAGTCTCATAGTCCCACAGTACTTAACATCAAAAATGACTTGCCACATGATAGAGACTGGATGTCTTATTAATCAAAAATTAGATTAATAAAATAGGTATTAATAATAACAATCCAAAATTTATTTATTGTATTTTTATCCTGCACTTCCTCCAAGGAGTTCAGAGTGGTTCATATTTTTCTCTTCCTTGCCCCTGTTTTTTTATTTTTATTTTTATTTACAACAGTCCTGTGAGGTAGATCCATCTGGGGCGGAGAGACTGAATGGCCCAAAGTCACCCAGTGGGAGATAAATGATTGAGTGAGAATTTCAACCTGAGTCTCCCCAGATTCAGTCTAAGAAGTCCTCATAATGCCTCCACCATTTTGGCTTGTTTAATGCAGAAGAGTAGCCTCAAACCCAGCCAAGTAATAAAGCCAGCAAAGAATCCAGTTTCTTGACTGGAAATGAGCCCTTCTGAACTTGGTAGGACTTGTTTACGAGTAACTGGATTGTGCTGTTAGAAGCACACAGTGTGGGTGCCTGTTTCATTGAGTGAAATGCAGAATGTGAGCAGATTTGATATGACAAATAAACATTCCCAGCAACAGTACGCGCAGGAGGAATTTTTTTTATATTTAATCACCTGCAAAGTGATTTGTGTCTTAACTCTTAAGAGCAGCTCTGCTTCTGAAATCTGCTTTTCCGTTCAGTCTCTTCTTATCAGAACTGGCGGGGATCTTCCCAACCCCACTGGAAAGAAAATGAAATCAGCAAGCACACAACTCGTCTGTGCTGCTCTGTTGTTGTTCTTCCTTGGAGGTTTTTAAGCAGAGGTTGGGTGGCCATCTGTCATGGATGCTTTAGCTGAGATTCCTGCATGGGGGGGGGGGGTTTAGACGAGATGAACCCTTGTGGTCCTTTCCAACTCTAAGATTCTATGATTCTGTGATTCCTAATGCCAATAATTTATCGGTTTCTCTCCACCATACATTTTCTGCAATGAAAAAACTAAAAAACAAAATAAAGCAGCTGAAACTCCTGGTATTTTTAAACTCATCTGGGACTGCGGGGAATATTTGTTGCTGAATGCTGCAATCTTCCTGGAGCAAGAATTGCTAGGCAGATGTCAAAAACCAATATGATATAGGAAGTCTTGAGTTAATTACAGCTTGCCTTCCTCCCCCTGCTCCTGCTTTGTCCCAACTATTGGAATAGAATCATAGAATTTGTGTAATAATAATAATATTATAATAATTTATTATTTGTACCATGCCCATCTGGCTGGGTCTCCCCAGCCACTCTGGGCAGCTTCCAACAAAGATTAAAAATACATTAAAATGTCACACATTAAAAACTTCCCTGAACAGAGCTGCCTTCAGATGTCTTCTAAATGTCAGGTAGTTGTTTATCTCTTTGATATCTGGTGGGAGGGCATTCCACAGGGCGGGTGCCACTACCAAGAAGGCCCTCTGCCTGGTTCCCTGTAGCTTTGCTTTCTGCAGTGAGGGAACCGCCAGAAGGCCCTCGGTGCTGGACCTCAGCGTCTGGGCAGAACAATGGGGGTGGAGAAGGCTGCTCACAATTCACCTGGATCACTTTGATAGCCAAAAATATCCTGGAAATTAATGAGTTTATCCCCCAAAGTAGCATCCATTTACACTTGTACTCACTTGTAAAGAGTCACGTAAGGTGAGCATTAGATGTGTTTGATGTCTTGTTTTAGTTGAGTAACATTTCTTTCCCACTCTGTCTCCCAAGAAAAACAATAGAGAATCTCATGGCACTTTAAAGATGAACACATTTCATAGAATCCTAGAACTGTAGAGTTGGAAGGGACCACGAGGGTCATCTAGTCCAACCTCCTGCAGAGCAGGAATCTTTAAATTTTGGCACAAGCTTTTGTAGGCCGCGGGTGGCGCTGTGGGTAAAAGCCTCAGCGCCTAGGGCTTGCCGATCGAAAGGTCAGCGGTTCGAATCCCCACGGCGGGGTGAGCTCCCGTCTTTCGGTCCCAGCTCCTGCCCACCTAGCAGTTCGAAAGCACCCCTAAGTGCAAGTAGATAAATAGATACCGCTTTATAGCGGGAAGGTAAACGGTGTTTCTGTGTGCTGCACTGGTGCTGGCTCGCCAGAGCAGCTTCGTCATGCTGGCCACGTGACCCGGAAGTGTCTCCGGACAGCAATGGCCCCCAGCCTCTTAAGTGAGATGAGCGCACAACCCTAGAGTCGGACACGACTGGCCCGTATGGGCAGGGGTACCTTTTACCTTTGTAGGCCATGGCCCCCTTCATCAGTTGCACAAAGTTTAACATAACTTGACAAGCATATTTAAATGTTGTTCTGTGTGTGTTGTATGTGACTGAGGTCAAATGAAATGTAAAAGAGAGCAGACAGTGATGATCATTTAACAGCAAAATAATTACGTTCTTCAGCTTGGTATCCTGGCATTGCTAAGCCAATTAGCACATGTAGTGTCATAAAAACAAGTAAACATCAGTGAGTTCTATTCAAGCCACAGGTATCAGGATTGCAACTGAGCAATTTAATGCTGGAGTTTCCCTTTGAAACACCTTTAAGCTGGTTACAATATATCCAGTTGTATAATTGTATACAATTGTATATTGTATATACAATCTAAAAATCATCTCCTTCTGGTTACTGAATATTGCCATTTCTGATGTTAGAATTGTGTCCATATATTATTTTGCGTGGAGGCGGACCTGTTTTCCTATGTAGAAAGCATTGCTGATAGATGATGGCCTATGCCAGATTGGCATTATCTGCCCTATTCTCTAACCAACTGAGCTATCCAGATGTTGTGGCTGATATTATTGGCCTAGTCTTGCGCTGTTGATACAGGGACAAAATGGCCAAACTGTGGCTCAGTTAGCACAACTGGCATGTGCTGTGGGCATTTGCAGGACCCTTGCTTCCAGAGCGGGAGAGCTTCTGCATTTGGCTATGTATTGTATAGAGCAGACCTGAACTTCATCCATCCTCTCCCTGCTGCCTGCATCACCACTCAGTTGCCTGGAGTCAAAATCACCTCAAGGTACTCAAGGCTGCACATGTGCTCTAATGCACACACTGCACTGTTTTGCACACTGAGCTAGAGATGGAAAGAGATGCCATTTTGGGTTTCTCTCTATTTCTCACTTCCCCGGTCTTGAATTCAGTTATCTGTGTTTTGGCATCATTTTTGTGTGTGTGTGTGTGTGAGAGAGAGAGAGAGAGAGAGAGAGACCTCATGAAAATTCACCTGCATTTTAGTGCAAATTTCTCCACATTTTTGTATGCCATTTTGCCTGGTATGCACATTTATTTTCATGATTTTTATACACACTTTCCCCTAACATATGCATTTATATGCACATTGTTTGGTTGGGAGAGAGAGATAGAGATAGAGATAGAGAGAGAGAGAGAGAGAGAGAGAGAGAGAGAAGATGGGTGTCAATATAATAACACTTTCAGAGGGTGAGTTCAGCTGGAGAAACAACAGGGGGGAAGCTAACACACCAAAGCCAACACCTCCTACCCACCTCCCTGGAACAGATGGCAGGGCCTTTTCTGTGGTGGCACCTTTCCTACGGAATGCCTCGCTGAGAGAGGTCTGTTATACCTCATCACTATACTGCTTCAGGCAGCTGGTAAAGACCTAGCTTTTTCAAAGGGGCTTGGGTTCACTGAGTGAGTAATTTTCTGAGTCAGTTCTGTGCTACGCTTTGTGGCTCTGGAAGTTGTTAAACAGGCTGGATATTGTTAGTTTATTGCTTTAGGTGTATATTGGGTGTTTTCTTTCTTTTTTTTAATCAGGATCATGTTTGTTCAATTCTGTTTTTATCATTGTTCATTAGCTGCTTCGAGCCTCTTTGGAGAAACAAGAGAGTATAGAAAACTTTCAAACAGAGAAATGTTGTGAGCTGCCGTTCTGTGTCTCCTGCATCACTTGTCCTTTGGCTTTTGGCCTAATCTATCAAGGCTATGGCCTATGCCAGCCTCCCCAACCTGGTGCCACTAAGACAGCCTGGCTGTGCCATCTGGGGCTGATGGAAATTGCACTCCGAAGCATCTGCAGAGCATAAGGAATGGCCTGCATTAAGAGGGTAGTTGATGGGAAGAAAAGCACCAATGTAAGCTGCCCTGAGCTTCTTGGTGCGGGATGCAAATGTGATCGATAAATGTAGGGCTTTATATAGCTCACCACTTTTGGCACAGACTTGCCTCTCCCAACTCTTCCCCACCCCCTGGGGTGAAAACTGAGCCACTCTGACGCTATGTGGGGGAGCTTCTTCTCTTCTGTCTGGTTTACCTTTCTGGGTTTGCTTTTAATTATTTATTTGCACGGGCAAATCTTTTCAGGACCTTGAAAAAAGGGAAGAGGATGTGTTGTGATTTCAGAAGCCATGCATTGTTAAAGAGCCTTTTAGCTAATTCTTCCCGTGTGAATGATGAGATTGATTAGAGTGACGTAAACAGAACTGCTCAAGCAACACAAAGCAAAGAAGGAGGCTGTTCACCTGCACTCCCCAGCGGTTTGCTTTTTTCCAAAGGCTTAAGAACGAAAAGAGATCCAGGATCTGTTTTGAAACAGAGCAGATCAAATCCTTACTGGTGCATCTTTGGGCAGCCTCGAAGGATGACAACTTACGTAGCATTAAAAGGAGATTGGACGTCCTACTGGCATGTAACAGGCTCCCCGGCAGAATGTGATACTGTTGGCACAATGAGATACAATAGATATTAAATTGCACCGCTTGTTAAATTGGGGATAACTGTCTCCAAGCCACTGAGTTGCATGAAAGGAGAGGACTAAATAAAATTTCAAGTGCACAGTGTTAATCGGAATGCTGTGTAATTGAGTAAGCCTATTATATTTCAACAGCTGTTTTAGACTTCTTCTTCTTCTTTAAAAAAAAAGGTATTCATTCCCTGTGGGTGTTTTCAGAGGGTTCTGCTGGAGTGTGCAGGACGTGGGCAAGAAGCTTGTTCAATAAGCTATCTATGACTGCTTTGGCTTAAGGTGAAGGGGGGAGGGAATGTTCAGCATCCAAGAGCAGCCCCGAATAGAATAAAAACATTCATTCTTCCCTCCGTGGGTTTCTGAGCGTCTGAGTTGGAAGGTAGCAGGGTGAGCAGGAGCGGGAAACAAAGTCAACACTGTTGCTTGACACCAGACTGCCTCTTTTGGGTAGTTTTCCACAGTAGCAGAAAATAGCTGTGTAATCTGTAGCGGGCGGCTGAAGGCCTCATTTCAATAAATAAATAAATAAAACACAAGCCGAAAGAAAATAGGCAAAGGGAGTGGACAGGAGGGATGACTGAACATGTCAGTTTGGGTTTCTCTCGCTTTCTCGTTTCTCTCCAACATGCCCACCCCCGTCCTTAAGTTCAGTTCTCTGCATTTTTGCAGTTTGCCATTTTTGTAAGAAATAAAAAAGTCACTGTGAAAATCCATTGGAACTGTAGCTCCTAATATGCACCTTTTTATATGCATTTTTATAAACTTTTTAAAATTTGCCTAATGTACATGGCTTCTTCTTTTTTTGCCAACTGGTATTTTTTGTATGTTATATTCACCAGTATATTTCCAGGCACCCTTTAACCTCATGGGTGCATTTTCGTACACATTACCTCGCTTGAGAGCAGCACTGCAACGTTCAGAGACGTGTGGATCTTGGAGGATGGCTGTATTTTGATTTGCATATCATTTTGGAAAATGCAAATTAGGTAAATTCATCTTTAAATGTGAACTGAATCTAATTTTCCTCCATCCTTAATGGGCACAGATCGTGCTGTGGCAGCCAATACTGGAGCAGAGGAAGAACATAGCAAGATGGCTCTTTCCTTCGCTATTCCTTTACTACAAATGGCCTTCTGCTCAACAAGATTTCCCCCAATGTTTCTAGTCTCAGCATCCTCAATATAAAGAGGGTTCAGATGTAGCATTTGTCTCCATGTTGTTCTAAGTGGTTTACAAGAAGAAGAAGAAGAAGAGTTTGGATTTGATATCCCGCCTTTCACTCCCCTTCAGGAGTCTCAAAGCGGCTAACATTCTCCTTTCCCTTCCTCCCCCACAACAAACACTCTGTGAGGTGAGTGGGGCTGAGAGACTTCAGAGAAGTGTGACTGGCCCAAGGTCACCCAGCAGCTGCATGTGGAGGAGCGGAGACACGAACCCGGTTCCCCAGATTACGAGACTACCGCTCTTAACCACTACACTACATAATTAAAATATTCACCAAAACAATTAAAACGGGATAGATGGATAAGGAGGTCAAGGAACTGCCTGTGTAAACAGCTGCATTTGCCACCTTGGGGTAAAACACTCACCTCCACCAGGTGTTGGAGTGAAAACTACTGCTTTCAATGCCTTGTTTGAATCCTGAGGATATTAGTTCTCTTGATTTATTTTCAAGCTTACAGTCCTCATTATTCCAGATGGAATCTTCATGGCAAATAATTCCAGTATAGCCCTCTGTGTTGAATTAGTTACTCACCCCTGTTTAGTGTTATTTTTGCAAATATAAAATTGGGCCGAGCCTAACCCAGCCCAGGTGTAGTTTTCCTTTTGAGCCTTATATTTTGCAAAGAATTACACAGTGGAAGTTTAGTGGCAACTGTTGCGATTTTTTTCAAGGTGAGATTGGCCACTCAAGTATTTGAGTATCGCTCTGGTACATGTTTATGAATTACATATGGATGGAAACCCAAGGCCAGATCCTGGTTCCGAATATCAGCCATAAAACGTGTCCTAGCAGAATAGCCTCATAATGCTTTGTGGGGGTTCTTAATGCACAATTTCCGTGAGTGGCATTCTGACACCATTATGGTGGTTTGCAATGGTTCATTTGGTTTGGCAAAAGATCCGACCCTATGAATTCTGCTTAGAAATGTCTGTGCAACCTGTCGTTTTGTGTCAGATGTTCACAATTCCCGCGGGTTTGTGGTCTTGCTACGATTTCAGTGATTCTGCAGATCATAAACAGCAACAGAGTTGCAGAAAGAGACCTCTGCATATCTCTACTGTTTCCAAAGTGCACAACACATAAGGTTTATTGGCCCTGTTTCTTGGTAATACTGGCCCTACCTGCATTTGGCACAGGCGAATGATTTGCTGAATGGAGGGCTTTGATGAGCCTCCTGCCTCAGACAGCAGAGCTTTGCTGCTTTGCCATTAGAAAACAGCGCAGTGCATTTTTATTTTTTTAGATGCACCATTGGAATGCTTCATAGTGAGAATGCAACTACAGTGGTACCTCGGGTTAAGTACTTAATTCGTTCCGGAGGTCCGTTCTTAAGCTAAAACTGTTCTTAACCTGAAGCACCACTTCAGCTAATGGGGGCCTCCTGCTGCCGCTGCGCTGCCAGAGGACGATTTGTGTTCTCATCCTGAAGCAAAGTTCTTAACCTGAAGCACTATTTCTGGGTTAGTGGAGTCTGTAACCTGAAGCGTATGTAACCCGAGGTACCACTATACTAACATTTTGCATGACAAAAAATTAATAGGAAGGGAATTTCCAGAGGATTCACTGACCCATTTTAATAATTAAATAGTAATATTACAAATAATACCATTTTGTGTGTGGAGATTTTTCTTTAACAACAGTGCAGTAGCATCCCCAATAAGCCATATTTCCATTTTTCTTTAGGTGCAATTCTTCCCTGTGTGAGTGCTGTGCCCTTGCCTGTAGGAAATACCCATAGAGTATAACAGAGCCCTGTTTTTCCTCCTCTCTATGGAGCTTTCATGAAGCTATTGGAGGCCCTGTGCACATCTTCTATATTCACATCCAACCTCATTGCCACCGCCACTTCTCCGTCACAGACAGTCATCATCATCTGGACTAGGGATGGACAAATATGTGAATTTGGTTTAAAATGGTTTAAACCATGTGTAATGGCCATTGGTGACAGTGGGTGTGTTGCTTCTTCCAATTCTCTAAGTCAGTGGTTCCCAATTCATGGTCTGTGGACCCTAAGGGGTCTGCATAACCTACCCAGTGGGGGTCTATGGCACCATTCACAGAACAAAAACTGCAATAGAGATTTCCAAATTTCAAAAGTAGGAAGTCCATGGCCTGACTTTTGAAAAACTGGGGGTCTTCAGTACTTAGCTATTTGGGAACCACTGCTCTAAATGAATGGTTTTATTCCCTCACCCACCCAACTCATTTAATCTGTGCTGCTGTGGAAATAACAACAACAACAACAACAACAACAACAACAACAACAACAACAATAATAATAATTTTTTATTTATACCCCACCCTTCCTAGTTCAGAAAACCGGGCTCAGGGTGGCTAACAACAAATTTAAAACACTTAATTGATGCAACAAAAAACAGCATAAAATACAGTATAAAACGTGAATAACAATAAATTCAGAATTCAATTTAGGGGGAAAATCCATCCAATAAACATTAGATGATCACCAGGACTAGCTGGCTAAATTACTCCTATTTGGGCCAGCGAGGAGACCAGGGCAGAATTAGCTGTGGGATCCCAAAGTGGGTAATCTTCATAAAAAGAGAAGGGGGAGGGAAGGAAGGGGAATAAAAGATCAGGCTAAGTTCAAATTGAAAGCCAGGTGGAATAGCTCTGTCTTACAGGCCCTGCAGAAGGAATTTAAATCCTACATTAGGAACATAGGGAGCTGCCTTGTATCAGCTTGGACTGTTTGTCCCCTTGTCTCTTTTGATGGGCAGCAGCTTTCCAGGGTCTCAGGTAAGATGTATTTCCCATCACCTATTTTACATGGAGATGACAAGTTTGGGATGTAGAGCCTTCTGCTTGCCAAGTACATGCTCTGTACATGCCCTTCCGTTGACATTGATTGATGTTAGAGACTCCAGGGCTTCAAGGCTGAGCCTATGTCTTAGCCCAGGGAGCTGTCCTCGGTGAGCGCTCAGGCTTCTTTTTCAGGCACAGATGGGGACAGTGATGTGCAACATCAGTGCCTGTGATTGGCAGACTGTATGAAGCCTTGGGATTAGCCTAGAGCACTGCCACCTGCCCTCTGCCCATTAGACTCCAGTCCCAAGTTTCTGCAGGAAGCGCCAGTGACTCTCTTTTGGAAAATCCCAGTCCCAGCTCTGGTTATGGGTACAGCTAATGTTTGTCGCAGCCTGGTTATATGACTTTTATTTTGGAATTCTGCACCGCACCAAACTCTGCTCCTGTGGTTTTTGGTGTGTTTTTTTTAAATCGTTAATTACTGCTGCTCCAGAGACCATAAACACATCAGAGACAAGACTCATGAGAGGGGAATTTTATGCACTGAGTATTATGCTTGGATTGCACTCTGTTTAAATTAATCTTAAACACTAGAGATTTGCACTTCTTTAATGGCAAACATTTACCAATAATTTATTGTAACGCTATGGAAAGGGGCTAGGGTTGAATTTAATTTTAAGCCTCTCTTTCTTCCTCTTTGCTTTCATTTTCATATTGTCCATTTACTCAGAACTGTCTACACACAAAAAATGGTTACAATGATTTTATTATTATTATTATTTTGCACGGGATAGTAGCTGCTGGAAATTCTGAAAGCCCTTTTCATATTCTTGCTCCTCAATGTTTACTTCATTTTGGGAGAGCTTTCTAAATGTACACTGCGAGTTGGGTTTATTGCCCCTTTCCTCTTTAATTGCTGCACTAATTTTTTTTTTTAAACAGCTTCTTATTTTTATATTTAAGGGTCCCCAGGTGTGGAGATTTATTGGTGTTGGGGAATGATTGATAAATGATTTGAATTAAATAGAAAAACTGGAGGCATTGTGCAAAACACAAATGGTGCCAGAATGGCTGCATAGGACCCCCTAAGCATATTTAATGTGATGCTTACTATATAGCTGCAGCAGCAGCAGCAGCAGCAAGCCACAAATGTCTACTGTTCTATCAGGATTATTTTGTTTCTTTCTTTTTTAATGACACAAGAATTGCTAATGACGGACTGAGTTTCTATAGCAATCATAAAGATACGCATTTTGTTGTCTGATATCGTTAAATCTGATGAAGCATGGCGTTAAAAAAAAAAGATATAAGGGGAGCCGGTGTGGCATAGTGGTTAGAGCATTGGGAGGTGCAATAGACACAATAGAGAAGGTGCCTGTCTGATATGAAGTGACAGGCAGTTCCAGAGGACAGTTGCTGGTCCTCTTGATAGGATGGAATCTTCAGGATGCCCTGTCTTGCAGAACACTGTGATTGGTTGGGGATGCAGTGGATGAGACACCCTTTTAGATATGCTGGTCCCAAGCTGTGTAGCATTTTGTATGGCAGTTTTGTGCACCAATAGCAGCACCTGGGGTAGCAGCTCAATCAGTAGAACATGAGACTCTTAATCCCAGGGTTCAAGCCTCATGTGGAGCAAAAGATGGCAGGGGGCTGGAGACCAGATGCCTCTCATGGCCTCTTTCAACTTTGCAATTCCCTGATTCTACCTTAAACCAGTAGCAAGGGTGCCAACTTGAATAAAATATTGTGGGAGCCAAGGTAAGCCCTGCCCTACATAATCGCATGGGACATGCACAGACACCATTTGAATGGGAATGCCCATCAACTTTGTGGGGGCCCGACCCTCTCAAATATTTTATTGTGGGGGCCGAAGAAGAGAAGAAGAAGAGTTTGGATTTGATATCTGGCCTTTCACTCCCTTTAAGGAGTCTCAAAGCGGCTAACATTCCCCTTTCCCTTCCTCCCCCACAACAAACACTCTGTGAGGTGAGTGGGGCTGAGAGACTTCAAGGAAGTATGACTAGCCCAAGGTCACCCAGCAGCTGCATGTGGAGGAGTGGAGACGCGAACCCGGTTCCCCAGATTACAAGACTACCGCTCTCACCCACTCCACCACACTGGCCGAAACCCCTGTGGCCCCTAGGAGTTGGTTCCTATGCCCAGTAGCTAATTGGCAGCCAGTTCATTTTTGTTTTCAGCAGCATAGGATGATGGCAATATTCTGCCTCAGGGAGCTTGTTTGTTATAAAGTACTTTTATGGGCACCTTCCTTTTGGTTTTCTTCTGTCATGGTTCCATCTTGGGGGGGGGGGAGTAATATGATGTACCATGTTTCGACAGGTCTCATTGAATCATAAAACTGTAGAGTTGGGAGGAACCATCCCATCCAACCTCCTACAATGCAGGAATCCCAGTTAAATAATCCCTGATAGAGGCCCATCCAATCTGTCATTAAAAACCTCCAACAGAGGAGTGAGAGTCCACCACCTTCTGAGGTCGTCCACCCCACTGTTGAACAGCTCTTCCCATCAGAAACTTCAGAATCTCCTTTCTTGTGATTTTAATACATTGGTTCAGATCCTACCCTCTGGAGCAGCAGAAAATGAGCTTGCTCCATCTTCCATGTGACAGTCCTTCAGAGATTTGAAGATGGCTGCCAATCAAATCTCCTCTCAATTTTCTGTTCCCCAAGCTGAATATACCCAACTCCTTCAACTGTTCCTCATAAGGCTTGGTTTTCAGACCATTTATCATCCTGGTCACCCTCCTCTGCACTTCTTCCAGCTGCTCCATGCTTTTCTACCTGTTCCTGGAGGGAGCATGTAGCATTAAAGTGGAATAAAGGGAAGATAGCAATTAACAGGCAATAGGCAGTTAAAGAGTTACCCCACAGTATTTGGTTGTGGAAGGTGGCAGGACAACTCCACATTCAGACTCTTCTGGCTGGAGAAAAATCTTCAAGCCTCTGAGCATTTGCTGAGATGAAAGCCTTAAACAAATTAGCCAGTCATGAAGGCACAATTTTGTTAATCACACACAATCATATACTTTGTATATTAGGCCAGCTGCATTCGGTGCTCCTTTGCTGCTGACACATTTTTGCCTGTTTTTTTTTAGACAGATATTAAAACTCTACAATCAGGAACTTGTTTTTACAGTTAGAAAAAGATGAGTAGGCAGCCTTGAACATTAATGAGATAATTCTAAAACAGTCAGCGTTATTTGCAAGAGTTTTCTTATTCTTGAATTCAGTTCCCACTAACAATGGCAAATGGAAAAAGGCATTTGGAGGTTAATTTCTTCACATGAAATGATTTGAGTGCGAACATCCAGAGGGGGGGGGGGGGAATTGAGAGAAGTTCTAACGTAACAACTTTGTTCCATGAAACTAATTATTCCTGCAGACGGCAAGATGTGAAGATTGCACCTGTATACTAATTAAAGATACCACTTGTTATTAATTTTACACATTTTACACATTTACATCTTGCTAAACTATCAGGAGCCGGTGAGGCATAGACAAGCAGCAAGGACAGACTGTGGTCAGAGGTCAGGGCAAAGAAACAAGGACCTTCGGGTTCAAGGACCTGGTCCAAAATGGACCATGGTCTGAAAACAGCTAAGTAAGAAGCAAAGCTAGGTTCAGTTAGGCTGTTTAGCAGCCTTTCCCAAAGGCAAAAGGCTCAGACTGAGAAACCAAGCCCAGAGCAGCAGTTGCATAGTGACAAGCATGGGAAGGAGCATTTGCTTGCATGCTGAGGTTTTTCCTGGTAGGCTTGGGAATGACTCTTGTCTGAAACTCTGGAAAGCTGCTGCCAGTCCTTGTAGACAGTGTTGAGCTAGATGGACCAATGGTCTGATTCAGTCAAAGGCAGCTTCTGATGCTCCTAACCAGGCCCCTGTTGGTTCTGCAAGCCACTTCTTCCAACTGGAATGAGGAGACACAGTACCCACCATAGCCATTGCATGGGTGGCACTAGTAAAGGTAAAGGGACCCCTGACCATTAGGTCCACTTGTGACCGACTCTGGGGTTGCAACGCTCATCTCGCTCTATTGGCCGAGGGAGCCGGCATACAGCTTCCGGGTCATGTGGCCAGCATGACTAAGCCACTTCTGGAGAACCAGAGCAGCACACGGAAATACCGTTTACCTTCCCGCTGGAGCGGTACCTATTTATCTACTTGCACTTGATGTGCTTTTGAACTGCTAGGTTGGCAGGACAAAGCAATGGGAGCTCACCCCGTTGCGGGGATTCGAACCACCGACCTTCTGATCGGCAAGTCCTAGGCTCTGTGGTTTAACCCACAGTGCCACTCGTGTCCCATGGATGGCACTACTTCACAGCAAATACAACTCTGTTAACTTTTGCTGGCCTGAGAATGGCAGGAAATAATGCTTCTGCATTCTGCTGCCTTGGACCCAGCTTCCTCTGGTTCAAGTCCCCTGGTGCTTTACAAAATACCAGTGAAAATGTGTTTCATAGATACACTGTAAAATATAAAGTATGAATGCAGTAACACTTGCATTATTTACAGTGCAGTACAGGCATCATGGAACCAGATTTGGGCACAGCTCTCCCAGTGAACACACCTGGGCAAATCTGGGTTTTCTGATCTGTGAAGCGGACTTCATGACATTTGCCCATTAAGAGCTCTTTAAAGATCACAGTCAAAGCCTGTGACCTCAAGGCATCTAAAGCTGTCATCTTTCAATAAATGTACTCTGCCTGTTACGGCAATGTCCTCCACATGCTCCTGGCTTCATCTTCTATCCATGTCAGAAACAACCATCAGAAAAGGAAAACTCATCAAGATGTGAAGTCAGGGATCTTGACATCAGAAATGGATAGGAAAATAGGAAGTTGTGTGAGTTTTATACTTTCCAGTCTGAAGCTGGAGTGGTTAACAAGGATGCAGGGAAACTTAGTAATAATAATAATAATAATTTATTATTTATACCCCGCCCATCTGTCTGGGTTTCCCCAGCCACTCAGGGCGACTTCCAACCGAATATTAAAAACATGATGCAGCATTAAACATAAAAAACTTCCCTAAACAGGGCTGCCTTCAGATGTCTTCTAAAAGTATGATAATTGCTTATTTCCTTGACATCTGATGGGAGTGCGTTCCTCAGGGCATGTGCCACTACCGAGAAGGCCCTCTGCCTGGTTCCCTGTAACCTCACTTCTCACAGTGAGGGAACCGCCAGAAGGCCCTCTGTGCTGGACCTCAGTGTCCGGGTTGAACAGTGAGGATGGAGACACTCCTTCAGGTATACAGGGCCGCGGCCGTTTAGGGCTTTAAAAGTCAGCACCAACACTTCGAATTGTTCTCGGAAATGTACTGGGAGGCAATTTAGGTCTTCAGGACCAGTGTTATAGGGTATTGGTGCCGCTCCCAGTCGCTAGTCTAGCTGCTGCATTTTGGATTAATTGCAGTTTCCGAGTCACCTTCAAAAGGTAGCCCCATGTAGTGCGCATTACAGTAGTCCAAGCGGGAGATAACCAGAGCATGCACCACTCTGGTGAGACAGTCCATGGGCAGGTAGGGTCTCAGCTTGTGTACCAGATGGAGCTGGTAGACAGCTGCCCTGGACACAGAATTGACCTGCGCCTCCATGGACAGCTGTGAGTCCAAAATGACTCCCAGACTGCATACCTGCTCCTTCAGGGGCACAGTTTCCCCGTTCAGGACCAAGGAGTCCTCCACACCAGCCCAACCCCTGTCCCCCAAGAACAGTACTTCTGTCTTGTCAGGATTCAACCTCAATCTGTTAGCTGCCATCCATCCTCCAACCACCTCCAGACACTCACACAGGACCTTCACTGCCCTCACTGGTTCTGATTAAAGGAGAGGTAGAGCTGGATATCATCCGCATAGTGATGAACTTAGCTTTAGTTTAGGTTTCAGCTGACAAGTAGTGGTGATTTTTAGCAAATGGTTGCACGAAACAGAGACATGCAAAATTGCAGCTACTTGGATGGTTAGTTAACCTTTTGCCTCTGGCAGCTCAGCTGAAACATTCAGCATGCATTTCATGAGAAAATGAGGGAGATGTTCTGAGATTTGTCACTGCTTTTGCATGCATCACCACTGTAATGGGTAAATTTGGCTTGGTCTGCAGTTTTCTGCTCTAGGACTCCTCTGGAGGGGAGTGACCCAACATGTGCAGAAGAACTCAGGATTATGATGAGTTGCCAAAACCACATGCTGCCCTTCTGCTACCACTGTGCTTGGCGCTTGGCCACCTTGTTCCATTTCTCATTTTGTATGAGCACTTATTTCTACTTTTCCTCTGAAAATTTCAGAAGAGAGTTCTACAGGTCTTTCAGGGAGTTATTTTGGAGTGTCTCAAAATAAATTTCCTAGCATTGTAGAGAGGTCCATTTGGCTAACACCCTGCTCTTAATCACTTCACATAAGTGCTTAAAAGATGCTATAGTTGAAACCTGCTTGTAAATCTCACCATCTGTACTGAAAACCTTGACTTCTAATCCCAGAGGACAGGCTGTGCTTCCTTCAGGAGGCCTGATACTCTGCACATGTTCAAGAGCACTTTCTTCCTTATTACATTACATGTAATGAAGCTGTAAATTAATAGGGTCTTAATTGCATGAAAGTATCATTGATTCAGTGAGGCTCACTTTCATGTGGCATAATTTGGATTAGATCGCTGAATCATTTCTACCTATTGTTTACAAATCTTACACAGAAAGAGATATTCTATAATTTTTTCCCATGGCACTCTGCTCTTACTTTTTACACTCAGCTCTAAATTTTACAGCTGGAAGTTTTCAAAGTCATTTCTTCCTGCTTGCAGTATGAGTTCAGAATTCATGATGACTATAATTTTTTGATGGAGAGCAGTGTCATGGAGTTCTGGAAGCCTTCTGAGCATGCAGTGTGTGTGTGTGTGTGTGTGTGTGTGTGTGTGTGTGTGTGTGTAAAACACAATTGGCTCACAGTGCAGCTTCTGGAGTTCTGGAGCTGGCAAGCTGCCTGGTTTTCTTTGGACAGCTTTTTTATTATTAATTTTTGAAATTTATATCTCTGCCCATCAATAAATATTCCCTTATGAGGAAAACAATGCAACCACCCAGAAAAACAATACATCATAATTAAAAATCTTCAACAACAAAAACATACAATAGAAGACAGCAAAAAGCAGCACAAAACAAGAACAACCCACACTCATTATAGCAGAGACTTCATAAAACAACCTGGACTTTCGAAACACAATGAAAATGTAATCTCTGTGTAAAATAGCAGTCATCAGGATTGGGCAAGAAGGAACGAGGTGACTCCAGGTGACTACAAAAATGTGTCATGCTAGCATTGTACTATGTAGCACCAATGTATATGTATGTGTGCTATGTATACTAGCACCAAAATGGTGCTGGCTTTGTTCAGTGGCCACTAAGGAAACTCCGTTGGTCCATTGGGGTTTTTTGAACTCCAGTGTTGGTGGGAGGGGATTTACGGGTAGGGTCGTAGCTCATCTGCTTTGCATGCAATTTCCCGTTTCAATCTCTGGCATCCCCGGTGGAGGCCGGGAAAGATCCCCGTCTGACACCCTGGAGTGGTGCTTCCTGTCAGTGAAGACAATCCTGAGCTAGGTGAGCCAATGGTCTTGACTTGGAATAAGGCACCTTTCTATGTTCCTGTGGATGGCAGCCTTCTCAAACCCCATCACTGCTGAGGATCTGCCCGTGGCACTATCCTTAGGCCTGGTCCAGCAGAACAGGCTGGTGAAGAACATTGCGGCTAGACTGTTTCTGGGGGCAGACTATTGGCAGTACATAATTCTGGTGCTGAAAAGCTTGCACTGGCTGCCCGTACACTGCTGGGCCAGGTTCAAGGTTATTGCTGCAACTTACAAAGCCCTTAACAGCTTGGGTCCAGGTTACCTTGAGGACTCCCTAATCCCTTATATCCCTAATCAATCACTGAGGTCTTTGGGGAGTCACTGGTAGTGGTCCCCCATGTCTTGTATCCATGGCTCATATCTACCAGGTGTTCAGTACTATGACCCCAGTTTTATGGAACTGGCTTCAGTTTGAGTTCAGAAAGGTCCTCTCTTTGTTAAACATCTGGTACCTACTGAATACTTTTTTTAAAAAAATCAGCAGGCATTATTTCATTGTTGTCATCAATTTTTAACTTTTCTGTATTGTGTTTCTTGCACACTGCTTAGAGATTATTGCTGTTTATTTAATCGTTTAAATAAATAAAATGAATCTGATCTGTCGGCCACATCCTGTTCCCCACCTTGAAATAGAGGATGCCTTCAATCAGAGAACTGCCCTCTGGCCATCATCCAAATAGAAGACCATCTTCTGTAAAATATGGCAGAAAGCAAGGGGGGCAGTAATGAGGAATGCTAGGATTACACACCAACTCACCATCATGTGTGACCATCATGTTCTGCCAGTTTGCCCCTGAAAATATGTACAGTACTTGAGATTTTAAAAATAAGACTTTAAGAATGACTACAAGCCAACGGGGGGGGGGGGCAGAGGTGGATGAAATGTTGCCCTTTTATCTCCTGCTTTGTTCCTTAGCTTCCTATTTTATCTGATTGAAAAGTGGAGTCTAGATTTTCTGTTATCCCACAGAGGCACAAGACTGTCACAAGGACATGACTTAGTTATTAGAAGCCTCTTTTCTTCCCAATTAGCTTTGCTCAACCCGAAGTGATGATGTTCTCCCAACCTCTCTCTCCCCCCTTTAGCACTTCTTGTTCTAATTTTAGGTTTTTCTCCTTCATTTCTATGACTGTTTTGTATTACGGGTGATGGGGAAAAAAATCTTGAGAAACTGCTGATATGGGGGGTGGGGTGGAATGAGATTGCAGAATGTGGGAATGTGAGAATTGGGACTGTCCTCTGGATTCTGAGATTGAATGGACATAAGAACATAAAAGCAGCCTTCCAGATCAGGCCAAGGACCCATCTAGCTGAGCATCCTGTTCTCACAGTGGCCGACCAGATACCTGTGGAAACCCTGGAAGCTGGACATGAAGGCAGCAGCACTCTGCCCACCTGTGATGCCTACCAACAGGTATTCAGAGGCACAATGCCTGAGACGGTGAAGGCAGAACATAGTCATCATGGCTAGTAGCCAGTGACAGCCTTGCCCTCCATGAATTTGTCTAATACTTTTTTAAAGCCATCAATTAGGTGAGCAAATGGTGTCAATACTGTAGTAAGGTCTGCAATTTGACACCCTGGGATGTGGTGTGTGTTTGTAAATGGATAGGTTGGGTGTATGAATGACTTGTGTGTTTCTGAATGGGTGGGTGGGTGTGGGGTGATTAGGAGAACGATAGAGAAGTGTGGGGTGGTGGTTGACTTAACTGAGGTCATCACCACCCCACAATCCTACTTGGTAGGGAGAGCATGCAGCCAAAAAGGTCGATTCCATTGGCACCGCTCTCCAGACCTCTCTCTGAGGAAGCACTCAGAGAAAGGCCCAGGATAACCATTTTATTACTCACTAGGTTCCTGTCAGGATAGATGTTCCATTTTGATCCTGGGATCTACATGGCTTTATAGGTTAAGACCAGCACTTGGAACAGGGTACAGGCATGTAATGGTTGTCAATGCAGTTGTGCTTGAACACATATTTTATGTTCATACTGCCAACTCTCCATTAGCAATCTGTAGGCTGCATTCTGCACTGGATTCCATGTGTGATGTACTGCAGTAATTAAAAAAATAAATGTTTCAAGACTTTATCAAGAAGTTAAAATAACTCTCCAGTGAGAAATATGTGATAAAATAAATGAAAAACCAAGAGAGATCAAACCTGAAAACATCAGGGTTCACAGCCATTACCTCATAAAATAAAGTACATTTTCAAGAGACTACACATAAAATGAGATGTTACAACAAAAGAATGACTTGAGACAGAAATAATGCAATACAAATGTTATAAATACAATAAAGTCATATTTCATCATGACTTTCCAGCCCCATATACTTATATGACATAGTCTGTCATATAAGTAACAAATGGCCATCAAATGGAGACAAAGCCCATGTGTGTATTAGAGATATAGGAAGGAATCCTTTTCCATTCTGCCCTGTACTTACCTCTAGCACCGCTTGTTCCATTCTGCTGCAGTTCATCTGCAGCCAACAGCTACTTTATTCTTTTCACTGCTGTGGTGAAATTACGTAACTTACATAATCAATTTTGTAAATTACCTTGTCATCACATTGTTCTACCCCATTCATTTCAGTGCAAAGGAAACAGGATGCAAACCGGGGTGTGTGCAATCAATTATGTGTCATTTGTGGACTAAAAGCAACAGTGGGTATTGATTGTATTCACTGAATTGATTTTCATTCTTGAAATGGGATAAATAAGAAAACATCAGCAATTTCCACCCACATTTCTGGTTTTGTTGGAATTCTCCGACATCTCTTGTGTGTGTGTGTGTGTGGAACAGTTTGTTACAAACAACATGCAGACAGTTCTTTCCATTGCTGAACCTTGGGTTTTAAATGGGGGGAAAGGAGTTCCTGCTAAGCCCTGCCCAGGCAGGGGTTACAGAGTTTGGTGGAGAGTCTTTATAATTGCTGGCTGTCCAGTAATCTCAGTGCTGTACTGGAGGCCACAAGTGAATCATAGCAATTTAGAAGGACGGTAACAGGCGTTTTTTGGAATCAGAGCACAATTTCATGAAGGAAACGATTTCTCAAAGGCTAGGTTGTACACTGGAAGAAAGTAGCAGGTTGTATCCACAGTGATTCCCTTCAGTCCCCAGATTTTTCCATAATTGGCTACTGGTCAATTAGATGGATTAGCAGATCTGGCAGTGCATATTTGGGGGATTTGTCTTCCTTTCCTCTACCCTGCTGTGCTTCAGCAAACTTTCTTCTGAGAAATGCCTTTTTAATCATGATTTGTTTGGCCTTGGACCCTTGACAGGTTTAAGATTTCACAGCCCTTTGGGCCTGTAATGAAGAGCTATGGAAAGGGGAGGAGGTGTTTCTGCCATTCTTGCTGGTCTCCCTGCAGTTGTGTCCAACCATTAAAAGTGTGTAACTTAAAACTTTGTGAAACTTTCAGTTGGTCTATAACCTATTGATTATACTCCTAGATTTAGCATTGAGAACTGCATTCCAAAACTGTGTAGAATTATGTATCTTTGGTATATTCCGTATTCAGTTGAACACAACCAGTGCTATTTTTCTAGAGAGATAAAAAGGTGCCGGAACTCACTATCAGCACCTCCCTCATTCTCTTAGAATGGCAATGGTGCCCACCTGAGAGGTGCTGGGACTGAGTTCTGGCGAGTTCCAGCTGAAAAAGAAGCCCTGAGCTCAACGATGGTTAAAGCTACATGAGCTGTAATCTTTATTTATCACATTTATATCCCAGCTTTTCTCCAAGGAGGTGAAAGCATACATGGTTTCTCTACTCCTCATTTAATTCCCACAACAACCCTGTGAGGTAGGTTTGGCTGAGAGGCCCAAGTTCACCCAGCAAGCCTCATGGCTAAGTGGGGATTTGAACCCTGGTCTCCCGGGGCCTAATCTGATGCTCTGACCACTATACCAATCATCCTGGCTTCCACCTTGAAACTCCCTGTGGATATAAAAGGTGCATGTTGCACCACTGCAAATCTACAGTACTTTGTTCTGCCAACCATAGATAGTCATGGGAAGAGTGGCTACTGCTACATGTAGCTACTGCTACTTGGATGTTATGTTCTTCCATGATCTACTGGAAAGTGTTCCATTATAGAGGCAATGTGAAAGCCAGCATTGCATCAGTGATGGGGAACTTGCAGCCTCTAAATGTTGCTGGACTCCATCTCCCATCAACTCCACCCAACTTCAAAACACCTATCTAGCAAAATTAAGACCCACTCACATGTTCCAAAAGGAAGCACATGTAAAAACAGAACCTACGTGTTTTCACTCCCAGGTCACCAACTGCTGATATACAACAACCATACCTATTTTGTAACACTTGCTCTTATTCTCCTATCACAACCATGTGTTTGCAAGGGAAGGGGTGGCATGGCATGGCAGGATTGCATCATTTCATACAGCCAGTTTGGCATGATGCTAAGGCTCCAAAAAATGTGATTTCTTTGATGTTGTGGGTGGTCTTGTGAAGAATCCAAGAGTAGCTGGGATTGCAGCTTGCCACATTCTATCTCAGGGGTAGGCAACCTAAGGCCCATGGGCTGGATGCAGCCCAATCGCCTTCTCAATCCAGCCCACGGACGGTCCGGGAATCAGCGTGTTTTTACATGAGTAAAATGTGTCCCTTTATTTAAAACGCATCTCTGGGTTATTTGTGGGGCCTGCCTGGTGTTTTTACATGAGTAGAATGTGTGCTTTTATTTAAATGCATCTCTGGGTTATCTGTGGGGCATAGGAATTCGTTCATCCCCCCCCCCCAAAAAAAAATATAGTCTGGCCCACCACATGGTCTGAGGGACGGGGACTGTCCCACGGCTGAAAAAGGTTGCTGACCCCTGTTCTATCTCCTCCCAATGCTTTCCGCAATGTGGTAAATGGGGCTTTCTTGCGAGTGCCAGATTGAAATTGGCCATCAACAAACAGAGCATTCCGGAGAGACACAGAACTGGACTTGGATCTGCAAAACAAACTTCATTTCTGCCATGGACTTAATATGTGACTTTTAACCAAGTCAGTGCCTGCTGGGCTCGGTTCCAGTCTGTACAGTGGGGATAACTGTGACTACCTCATGGCACCTTCATTTTGAAGGCAAACTGCAATGAAGAGTGCAAAGCACTTATAGTTAAAAGTGTACTGAAAATAAATGGTAGCAAGCAGAATGTTCCCGGAGGCTAAAGTCCTGATAACTGAATTCTGCAGCAACTTCTTATGACTTTGTAGATCTGTAGCTATGCAAAGATGAAAGGATGGAACTGTTCCATATTTCATCTCTGTCTTACAAAGCTTGTGGTATTGGGAATGGGTTCTCCTTCTGGAATTCTGGAATAATAATTTGTTACTGCCTCTTAATTTGTTCTGCTTAATGTAATATTTCATAGCGCAGTTCCTGAAGCGTAAGTTTTGCACACATGGATCAAAGCATAGATATATGGCAGTCACCCCAGCAAGGGACGTGGCAGCAGTTTGCTTACAGGCTACAGACTCCTGCAACAGCTTCAACCGTTATTTGCCATTTTACAAGGATATTGAAAGGGAAAATATGTTTTAAAGCACACCTCCTAAAACAACGATACACCTTCTTGCACTTTTAATCATGCATTTTCATTTGAGTTTATTTCTTTAAAACATCTATAAACCACTTGATTTAGAAAACAAATCAATATCTCAGCAGTGTACAACTTGTTGTTGTTGTTGTTGTTTAGTCGTTTAGTCGTGTCCGACTCTTTGTGACCCCATGGACCAGAGCACGCCAGGCACTCCTGTCTTCCACTGCCTCCCGCAGTTTGGTCAAACTCATGCTGATAGCTTCGAAAACACTGTCCAACCATCTCGTACTCTGTTGTCCCCTTCTCCTTGTGCCCTCCATCTTTCCCAACATCAGGGTACAACTTAGAAAACAGTAAACAGTATCCTGAAAACAACAATACAACATAGACCAGTAGTATAAAAGTATATAAAACCCAATAAAAACAGGGAATTCATATAGAATAAAGCTGATCCCTCTTTTATGAGTCAGAGAAGGCTTGGGCAAAAATATATGTCTTTACAAGACATTCAAAGCACAAAGACATTCCCTAGCAGAAAGGCAGTAGCGACAAAGGCCTGCTTTCAAGTCATCATCCTATGGCATTCTATAGGGTTTGGTACCCTGAGTAGAAATTTCCCCAGATTATCTGATCTTACAGGTCTGTATGGGGCAGGCAGTCTTTGAAATAACCTGATCTTGAGTTGTCACCATCAGCCTATGCTGTCAGTTTTCCATCTGAATTTTTATGTGTGTGTTGCATCAGGCAATAAATGTATTTTATGGTCAAGTACCCCAACACCCCTCCTTTCCCCCCTTTTCTTAGGTAAAAGCAGATTTGGGAAGGGAGCATTTGGGAGAAGAAAAGCAGCAGCAGCGAAGTACATAACCTTTTCTCCTCCTGCAGCTTCTCCTCTCCATATCCCTCACGTAGTTAGTTCTACCTCCTGCAGGAATAAAAGCTAAGGCAGGTTTATTTGGAGTAGTGAAAATGTGGGTAGCATTCAGGGGGAAAGTCAAGCACAACTCCCCCAGCTGTTTTTCCACTCCCAAATTCCCCCCACAAATTTGCATTCCAGAGATACCAGGCAAGGCAGTGTCAAATTCTAAAAGGATCTGATGCACAATTTATCCCATTCAGTCAATGCTTTGGTGAACGCAGTATCTAAAGTGCTGCTGTTGGCAGCAAGCAGTGATACCTGCAGTTTGGCTGAACGCTAAGAGGGGCTTAACGTTTTGACAAACCTCTCTGCTTTCTTGGCTTTTGATCATCAGTAGCATCCTTAAAGTTTATTCTCCTGCTATTCCTGGGTTGTTGTTGTTTTTTAAGAAAAGAAAAGAACTCTAGAATCTGTCACAAGACGCCTGTTTTCATTAAAATCCTTAAAGCTGTAGTTGTCAGGAGCTTACTTACCATTATCTGTATAGTAATGAGCAAGGGAATTTGTGCCACTCCACAGTTGCAAAGGCAGTGTTGGCACTTTGTGACAGCCCAACTTTCCTGGAGTTAAAGCCAACAGTCAGTGATTGATTAACATAACAAAACAAACTCACATGCAGACTTCAGTGCCAAGGAAGAGTTAGGTGGAAGGAGACTGGGAATCTCAGGTAATTCTATGGGGCAAAGAACCAGTGTGGCTGGATTTCAAAGGATAACAAAATACTAAGGCCCAAATTACCGTATTTTTTGCTCTATAAGACTCACTTTTTCCCTCCTAAAAAGTAAGGGGAAATGTGTGTGCATCTTATGGAGCGAATGCAGGCTGCGCAGCTATCCCAGAAGTCAGAACAGCAAGAGGGATTGCTACTTTCACAGCATAGCGATCCCTCTTGCTGTTCTGGCTTCTGAGATTCAGAATATTTTTTTTCTTGTTTTCCTCCTCCCAAAACTAGGTGTGTCTCATGGTCTGGTGCGTCCTATAGAGTGAAAAATACGGTAAATACCACACACCAACACAAGGAACTGCCTCCCAATGGGCCTTCTCCTTGGTTTAAGCCAGGGGTCAGCAAACTTTTTCAGCAGGGGGCCAGTCCACTGTCCCTCAGACCTTGTGGGGGGCCAGACTATATTTTGAAAGAAAAAACACACACAATACCTGTGCCCCACAAATATCCCAGAGATGCATTTTAAATAAAAGCACACATTCTACTCATGTAAAAACATGCTGATTCCCAGACCGTCCGCAGGCCAGATTTAGAAGCTGATTGGGCCAGATCCGGGCCCCGGCCTTAGTTTGCCTACCCATGGTTTAAGCCCACTGCTTTGGGAAGATGAGGTTGAGTTGGGAGGTGGGGGAGTTATACTTTTTCGCTACTTGCTCTTTACCTGATCCAAAGTGGTGTTTCCCCTTGCAGACATACAATTCACACCTAAGTGAGAACAGACTCAGAGCTGATTTCATTTCCCTCTCAGAAACATGATTGGATAGCTGAGTGCTTTATGCTGAGCATTAGCTGGAAAAGGCTGGGAGAGAGGAATTATCTTATTTCGCAGAAAGGTTGAAAACACACATACCGTTCCCCATCAACTCAGATCATTAAGCAGCCCAAAACATTCATTATTTTTAATATGACAGGTCTTGCACAAAGCTGCTTGTAAGAGGAGCAAATGGAAGCAGGGATGTGACATTAGAGACCACACACCGAAATATCACCACACATGTAACAAACCCCACATTTCCAATGGAATGGGGAGTGGAAATTATCACAGTTCAGATGCTTGTATGAGGCCAGGAACAGAAATTACAGAAGTAAAAATGAATGGCAGTCGCTACTGTTGGTTTTTTAGTTTGCATATGTTGTATAAATAATTACATTATTTTTGGCATTTCTCTTCCATTGAAATGTATTGAAAATTATGTTGGTTTTGGCCATAGCAGATAGAGAGATAAATAGTGTTGGTTTCAGCAGAAGCTGAATTGTAGCAAAACAGAAACAGCACTGGTTGCAACAAACACAGGACAAAACAGAAATCACTGCCTTCCTACATACCTACCCAACACCAAATATGTGTTGAGGAGCTCCCACACCAGCAATAATGGTGTTTTTTTGGTTTGTTTTACTTACTGGATTTTCCGCAGGGCAGAGAAATCTATATTAAATGAAGAAAAAAGTACAGGGTAGCATTTGGGTGATGGCAGCATTGTGCGGGTGCCACAAAAACATGAGCAGCACCAAGTCCACAATAAACTGCCAGGTAGCAGCATCCTGTGTCTGTCTCAGAATCAAGCTTCCCTGTCCTTCTTCGTGCCCAAGTCTTTCTGATTTAATTTCCATTGGTGTGAGGAGGGGGATTTATCAGTGGGCTGTTTGCAGTTACTGGTAGAGTTGTCTGGAAATTCTGAGGACAGTCAGGAGGCTTCTGTGAAGTTTCCTTGGATATCTGACATCATGGGGGCTGACCAACTTTGTTGAAAACAAAGGGACAAGTTCTGCACATCTCTAATGAAAGCCTTTGCATATAGACAAATGCACCGTCCAAGCAGGAAGGATTTAGCCTGCCTTTGCTTTTGTTTACAGAGAAGATCTTAGCACTCATGAAAGGAGGTATTGGGTAGCAGTGTGTAGAGCAAGGGGCAGTATTGGCAAGCTCTGTGCAAATTTCCTTCTACCAAAGCCCCTCTGGCTTTCCCCTGCGGCATCTCTCCCCTTCCATAACTGAGCCTCTCCTGGGCAACAAATTGTAGCTCCAGTGATTTCTCCTTCCAGCCCCCAAACCTCCTTTTATGAATAAAGCATGTACACACCAGACTTGCCAGCAGTCAGTAATCAGGCTGATTTTTGTTAAAATATAGCAACGGAGCGATGGGGAAAGAACGATGTTTTGTTTTCAAGGGGAGTTGGTGTTTAATAACGATGTGTGTCTTGAACCAGGGGAGTAAATATAGTGGTAAGGAAAGCAAACCAGAGAATAGAATGAATTGCCTTTTTTAAAAAAAAAGAGAGGAGAAGTTGGGGAGGGCATTTAAAACAAAGAGCTATTCTGTTGACCAGGTGATTGCGACAAATGGCAAATGGTATGTGGTAGAAGCTGGCCTGTCAAACAGTATTTCATTTTAAACACCCTGGATTAAGCTTGTTTACTGGGAAAGAAGTATGTATCCAGGATATATTGCTGCACCTATCAGCAAAGGCAGGACATAAGGCACAACACTGTTTAATCAGCTTTTTGTAGGTAATGTGATGTTTCCACTAGGAATTGGCCATCAATCCCTTCAGTTTGATAAAAGCAGGCTTTGCATAGCCTGCAACAAACAATTCTTTAACTGGCATTCAAAACTGAAAAGAGTGCAATCCATATCTAGGTGGGGGATTGTTAACAAAGGGGCTGCATTCAGATGTGAGGTTTATTGCATTACCATTACTGGTTAAAATTCTTGGGCTTCTGCCCCAATTTCTCATGTTCCTTTTATACTACAGCACACTGTTGTATTAGGGAGCTATTACTTTTTGACCAATATATATCGCCATGTCATTCAGAATTGTAAATGGCAGGAAAGAAGTCCGCAGTTGTATGACACTATGTAGTGCACACAGCCCCTAATTTCATTGTTGAGCAGTGATCATGAAAACCATGCGACATTGCAATGCAAAACTCCCATGAGTTAACAGGGTTGCAAATTGATATTTTTTTCCTGGAAGCAATTAACTTGGGGGTGAATGCTAAACTGCCACAAGATTACGCTACATTTCCAGAAGAGGCTCTTAGCCCTTATTCCACACCACACTACACTGTTTCTTACCTTTTCTGGGTTGTGCTGTCATAATGAGCCCTAATCTGACCTTAGATGACTCATCCACCTATGAGGACCAAGAACTCCCAGAGCCAGGAGACTTGGGGAAGCTGAGAGAGTCCCCCCACCACAGCACTGGTGTGTAAAGCCCTGCTATCCAGGGACCCTTCACCAGGCCTCCCCCAGGGGATGTTCTGGAAGGACCTTTGAAGCCCCTGCCTGATACGAAACAATAATCTTTATTGTCATTGTCCCATACAACGAAATCAGAACAACGAAATTGAAAAAAATCTACATCAGACATTCAAAAACCAATCCTGCTATCCCAGCTATCCCATCCTGGTTGACCCCCTAAAAACTCTGATACCCCATAATTAAATACAATATACTCCCATACAGACTACCTTACACTGTGTTTAAAACCAAAATCTCATTTGGATAGAAACTGTTTCTCAGGCGGCTAGTCCTAGTCTTTGTAACCCTGTACCTTCTTCCAGAAGGCAAAAGCTGAAAGAGATCATTTCCAGGGTGTGCACTATCCTGCACTATCTCTGCAGCTTTCTTATGACACCTGGAAGCATAGATTTGATCCAAGGTGGGAAGAGTGTACCCAATTATTCTCTCCGCAGTCTTTACAACTCTGGGCAGCATTGTTTTCCCCCTGACCGTGCAGCTCCCAAACCACACACACAGAACATAAGTTAATGCACTCTCAACAGTACCTGGAGGGGGGAGGCTGAAGCACCTACCCACCCAGTCCTCAGGAGCATTGGCACTAGTTGGCTGGCAAAGGAGCACCCGCCTGAGAGGCCTAGATCACCGTGCTGCTCACGGGTAAAGGGCTCCTTCTGAATACTCTCAGTCTGTGAGTTCAGAGAAAAGCACCAATGCCTGGAGGGAAGGCGACTGTTCTGAGCAACACAAGACCCATGTTCTTTCCCCCAGAAGCTTGCATTTTACGTGGCTTTGGGAGTCATATGAGAATGACGGGAGGGCAGCTTAAGCAAAACAAGGGACGTGACTCCAGGCCCAAAGGCAGGCGACAGCTGTGGACAATAATATAATTCAGTAACCTGAATAGGAGATTGTTTCTGCATTTATTTAGATCAGTGCCCCCTGTAACACTCCTTGGAGCGTGGCAGAATGACTGATACTTGGTCAGGCAGTTAATGCTTAACCTTTTCACTACATGGTTAAGGTTTCGTAGCGAGCCTCTCCGTTGCAGGGATTTTATGATTTGCAGGCTGAGTTATGCCAGAATATTAACTGTGTGGTCCCTTCAGCACATACTTTTGAGCAAAGTCTGTGTGGGGTTAACAGAGCACAGAGCATGTCTTCCTCTGCTTGTTAATTCAACACCCCCTAAAAAAAATAGCAAAAAAGTACACTAGCTCTGAATACATGAGGAAGGTCTGTAGCTCAGTGGCAGAACCCATGTTTTGTACAAAGAAGGTCACAGGTTCAGTCTCAGGTATGGCTAGGAAAGAGTCTTGCCTGAAACCCTGGAGAACCTCTGCATGTCTGTGCGGACAATACAGGACTGTTATGTACTGAGTTGAATAGGATCCCAAATGCAGCAGTCTGACTGGTCCTAGAACAATAGGATCCAAAATGCAGCAGTCTGATTGGTCCTAGAACAATAGAATTCAGAATGCAGCAGTCTGATTGGTCCTAGAACAATGCAGCAGTATGATTGGTCCGCATGAGCCACCCAATCCAGCTCCAGGTGGAAGTGAATCCACAACCTGATTGGCCTACAGGAAAATCCCAGAATTAGCCAATCACGTGCAGCCCATTGTGTAAATAATGTATATAAAGCAGATATTTTGGGGAAACTTTCATTCCTCCTCACCACTATGAGCTGAATAAAGAGCATGAAATCCACTCTCGACTCCGAGTATATTTCAAGGATCAAAGATCTAATTCTTCCAAAAGCATCTTCCCATGCTACTAACCGTGCCCCCATTGTTTTTTTCAAGTCACCTGATTCAACAGGGATGAAGAGATACCATGTTTTCTTTCTGGCTCTTACCTGGAGAGGCAGGAGCCACAGCACAGCACACATGAATGAGCCCATTAGCTTCCTTGGCCTGAGAGGTGCCCTGCTGGTGCAGCAAATGAGATTCCTGCCCCCTGCCCCCCTGCCCCCACATGTCCCCCAGGGCAAAATATCAGTGAAATTACGTTTCATATGAACAGTTAAAAATGAAAAAGGGTGAGTGCTGAGTTAGATGGGCCAGTGGCCTGACAGTGTAAGGCAGCTCCCTAGGTCCCTGTGGTCTTTTGTACTAAATGCAAATGATAAATCCAGAAGCGAGACAGTGCTGAGAACAGGGCCACAAGGATGTACCGACAGGAGCACTGCCTTTGCAAATTCGGCACTCCCAGTCGTGCATCCCCATCTCACAACATGAAGCTTGCCCACAGACAGAGGAGCAAGCTCAGTAGTTTACAGTGCAGAAGGTAATTGCCGGAGGGGAGTGTAAAATGATGTAACAATAGTGCCAAAGAGAGAGAAAGTGCTAGTACAGTGTTGCTACAGTGATGTTAAAATCTGATGTGCATTGATATTCAATACTCTGTAGTGTCCAGATGTTTTCTTTGGGATCATAGAACGGTTGAGTTGGAAGGGACAGTGAGGGTCATCCAATCCCCTGCAATGCAGGAATCCTTTGCCCAACATGGGCCTTGAACCCACAACCCTGAGATTAAGAGCCTCATGCGGTACGAACTGAGCTATCCCAGGGATAAATCAATTACCTCGGGTTATAGACGCTTCAGGTTACAGATGCTTCAGGTTACAGACTCCACTAACCCAGAAATAGTACCTCGGGTTAAGAACTTTGCTTCAGGATGAGAACAGAAATTGCACGGCGGTGGCAGTGGGAGGCCCCATTAGCTAAAGTAGTACCTCAGGTTAAGAACAGTTTCAGGTTAAGAACAGACCTCCAGAATGAATTAAGTTATTAATCCGAGGTACCACTGTAGTAGCATTTTAGCATTGTGTAACTTCGTGACAGCCCCACCATTTCCCCTTTTACTCTTGTCCCCTGAATCATTACTCACTTTTTGTCACGGGGAGGACAAATGAAGTTGCAAGGCTGCCTTGTGAACTGATCACTTCTTCTCTGTTGGCTCACTTCTATGAGACATTCTGAAACTTGTTCTTTTTCAGTCCTCAGGCTGGTTTAAGCTTGAGATCTGTGAACTCCTGACTGGCCGGAAGCTGATTTACAATAGCAAGATAGAAACTCTTTTGACCTTACAGGATATCAGTGTTTCCCACAAACAAATTCATCTTCAGGCAGAAAACATCGGTTAAATCGAAACAGTTCCATTTTAGGTTTAGACATCAGAAGGTTCAGGGGTGTCATTGTTTTAAATGGATTGGAGGTGGTATGGAGAAGGCAGACGGGGAAACATTTTTCTCCTCTCATAATGCTGTAACTTTTGGGCATCCAATGAAGCTTAATGTTGGAAGATTCAGGGCAGACAAAAGAAAGTACCGTATTTTTTGCTCTATAAGACGCACCAGACCACAAAACGCACCTAGTTTTTGGAGGACGAAAACAAGAAAAAAAAATATTCTGAATCTCAGAAGCCAGAACAGAAAGAGGGATCGCTGCGCAGCGAAAGCAGCAATCCCTCTTGCTCTTCTGGCTTCTGGGATAGCTGCGCAGCCTGCATTCACTCCATAAGATGCACACATATTTCCTCTTACTTTTTAGGAGGGAAAAAGTAAGTCTTATAGAGCAAAAAATACGGTACTTCTTCACACAGTGCATATGTAACTATAGAATTCAAGAGAGAGAGAGGCAGTAATAGTCACCAATCCGAATGGCCTGAAAAGAGGATTAGGCAAATGTGTGGAAGACAAGACTACCAGTGACTTATAGCACTTGTGGTCATGTTGCTGGAAACTACAGGACAGGAGAGTACTTCTTCCCACATATCCTGCCATGTTTTATGCAAAGTGTTGGAACTCTTAAGATTGGAATTTGATCTTTCCTAGCTATGGTGGAAGAAGCGAAAGCCATAGACAGCTACACTATGAACCAAAGTGGTGCCTCCTCAGATGGTGAGGTGGTGGTACCATTAATAATGGCAGAATGAACGTTATCAGACCCATGAGGTCCAATCCACTAGGAAGTTGGGAAGGGCCCTTTTCTGAAATCCTGGAGAGTCAATACCAGTCAGTGTAGTCCAGGGGTGAAGAACCTTTGGCCCTCCAGATGTTGCCAGACTACACCATTGGCCTACCTGTCAATGGTGTAGGAGTTCGAGTCCTACAACATACCAATCCTGAATTAGGTGGACCAACAATCTGAAATGGGACAAAGCAGCTTCCTCTGTTCTCATGTGCTTAGAAATAAATCTTGCTTTATTTATCTTAACTAATATTATTTTTCTTCAATATGCCCCTCCCTCAACCTTAGCCCTTGTAAAACTAGGCTGGCATTATCCATTTTTCTATTCCACCAAGAAGATGTTCAAGACTTGACCACTATAAAAAAAAAAAACTGGGATAACTTGGGATTAAAAGAAGGATGTCTGAAAACTGGATAATGTCCCCTGACATTTGACACTGCCCCCATAGGCATACTCAAAGAGAGCAGCAAAAAAATGGCCTTTTGAACCAGCTCTTAGTCATCTGTTTCAGATGCTATTAAGAACACAACTTAGTTGGGGTTTTTTTTAATGTAACAGCAAAATTGTTAATGCTTTTGGAAATAGGCCAGTGGCTTGAGAGATGGATGATATTTATTTAACTTGAGAGAAAGGAAGTTACACTATGACAAATTCTGTTCCTAAGACTTCTGGCACCAGGCACGGAATACCTATAACCTGCTGCTGCAACAGCTTCTAGGTGCCAGTCAATGCCATGCAATGTGATCTTATGCCAGCATTGCAGAGGGATTATAAAGAATGTAGGCGCATAGGGAGAAATCTTGCAGTATGCAGTATTCAGTATTCCAGCCGCTCCACTTCCCATCACCCACCCCACCCCCACCTCCCAAAAAACCCCTTAGTGTTCCATCACTACCAAGCACATCCAGTCTATGTTGGTCTGTTTTTAGGGATGGTCCCCTCTTTAGAGTCTTACATTATATATTTATTTCTATTCCTGCAAATCTTGCTGCCGCTCCCCTCAAGCTTGCTAAAACCTCCCTAGGTGCTGTTTTGAACTCATAAGAAACAACACTCACAGCCAGATCAGCAGAAATAGAGGGATTAATAGGGATTGCCTAGTTGAAGCAGACCAGGATCCATCTAGTCAATATTGTGTTTGACAGTGATAATCTAAATGCCTCTCCACACTCAGAAACATTAATGCATTGACCATCTCTTCTTGTTTGCCCCCCAGTGCCTGGTATTTAAAAGTATACTGCCCCCTGTACATGGGATTTTTGTTAAACCATCATGGCTAATTGATAGATCAATTTAGACCCCTGCAGATCTTCACCGCACAAGACAGGGAAGGTTGGGGATTGGTTGGGGGAATCACGCATGCCACAATGCTGGGGGGTGGGCCTTGTATGCACACCCTGCCCCCGTCCACACTTTCAGCATTTGTGTGCTCAGGCAAATGCCTGAACACAACCTTTTATTTCTCCAATTTTGAGGAAGAGGTACAAAAACCATTTTCAGACTTTGCAAGTAATTGTGGTGGTCTTGGGTTGCAGATGCACAAATTTTCAGGCCTGTAACTCATGCAGCTGAAATGAAATAGTATTCTTTGTGTTGAGAGAGAGAGAGAGAGAGAGTATTTTGCAATCGCATGCAAGCATGCAACTTTCAGGGTGCAATTGCATTTTGACAGTTGAACTTTTAACCGGTGTCAGCCAAGACTTGCCATTCAGCTCTGCATTGGCATTCTTTCTGCCTTTTGCAGAGTCAGGACAGATAAAAAGTATTGGAGGGCTTGCTACAAGCCTGTGGAGAAAATGGGAGGTGAAGCATGAGTGATGCTATTAAGAATTAAATATGTGGCTTTCCATGAGAAACAGTATGTGTTAAGTATGAGGTGGTGTGAGGATCTGTCCCCTCCCAGTACTGGAATGCAAAAGGGTTGGGTGAGGTGACATTGCTCATCTGGCTTCCCAACCACACAGGTGGTTGCTGTGGTACAAGCATAGTGGCAGTTACCTCTTGGTTATCAGCAGCAACCACCACATTGGGTAGCCAGGTAAGCAATGCCACCCAACCCTAGCAACTACTACTGCTGGAATGCAGACCACATCACCTTTTCCCCAGGGTGATGCAATCCTTGCCCCACCCCCCAAAATGGTTCTAGAAATAAATGGTTATGCCAAAGCTTCCATGGAACAGTTAAGCTAAGTCAGGATTTGAAGGAAGACCGTAGCCCTTGTAGGAAGAGAAGCTGTGATGGACATTCTACTTTTTATACTATCAGACTGGAATGGAAACACAATCTTAAGCACACCCCTAAAGCACAGCGAGTCTGTGGGTGCCTTCTGTGAGCCAGTAAGTTCTGGCAATTACAGTAGGCATACTGTACAGTGTAATCCTGTTCCAAAAAGCAGAAAGGCTGTCAATCAGAGCTTAGGCAATATGGTTGGAAGGGGGGGAAAGGGGGAAAACACATATCCTCAAACTTAAGGTCAGTTTATAACTGGATATAGAGTCCTTGTCTTTCACTCGCTCCCTGTTGGTTTTGGGCAAGAGCCATTTAAAGTGCAACAAGTCTGCTTCTATGTGTATCTGCCTCTTCTAAGAAGATCCTGTGTTTTAAGCACAGGTCACCTGGCTTCGTTTCTTGAAGTACGAATGATGGACTCTGACATGCAGCCATCTCAAGACAGCAGTGGGTTTTATATGAGGAGTCATTTAAGGCAGTGATGGACAATCTGTTGGAGCCCACTTTTGGTCTGGCCTTCCAATTGGAGACCTCAAGTGTGAAGTTAGAGTTAGGGGCCAACCTGAAATGTTTGGATTCTTAGTCTCTCGTGGTCAAAGCAGGCATGGCATAGGAGTTCCAGAATCTGATCTTGTGACTTTTTCTTTTTAAACCTTAAAAGTAAATAGTGTGAATTCTGCTATGTTTGGAACAGCAGCTTCAGGGAGTGGGGAGGAGAAGGGGTGTTCATCTCTTTCTTCCCACACTGTTTCCCAGATCAAATTTGTCTCCCTTGTCAAAGCTCCTGTTAGCTCCATTTGGAGTGGAAAAATACAGTCAACATGCAGCTATTTGTATGTTTCTTCTCCAGCAGGGTTAACATGCCAAGGAGTGGCAATAAGCAACAGTAACTCACCTGCTGGGAGGTCCACAAAGCACCTCTGTTCCACCATGTTATGCATTACTGAATATGCAATTTCCCTGCAGTATCTGCCTTGGCATGTAAAGAATATTGGGATATCTGATATCAGATAGGTGAGGGACTATACTTAGTGGTGGAGTGTAAGCTTTGCACACCAAATTTTCCACATCTCCACTTCAAAGGATTGGGTATATGGCAGAAATTCTGGATGCCACCTGGTGGTCAGAGTAGACAGTACCATGCTAGTTGGACAAAACAGTTTGACCTGGTACAAGGGTGTTTCTTGTGACTGACACCCTTGGAAGTTTATTAGTATCAAGATGTACAACTGTCTCTATAGAAGCGACTTTTCTGTCCATTCCCAACAGCAAGGGCTGGCAGACTGGGCTCCCTTCTCCACTCACTTGCTTACTCCCTGACCAGCCCCAGAGGTAGCATTTGCCTGGAGAACTTGTAGCCGGGGGTGCTGCAACCAACAGCTGTGCAAGACTTTGGGAGGCAGAGATGCAGGAGGGCATCAGAGGAGGGAGGGAAGGAAGAAAAGAAGGGCAGAGACCATGTTGCCCATGGCACCCCTGACCATCATTCAAGGCACCCTAGGGTTCCATGGCGCACTGGTTGAAAACCACTGCCATAGGACAAGGTAGAGAGGCAGGCCAATAGCTACAGAACCATGGACAGCTCCAGATAATGGAGCTTAGGACTGACCTGGATATTTTTATGTCTTCAGGAACAGATCACGCCTCTCAAGTACCACCGCTTCCTTGAGGAGAGGAAGGCTTTAAAGGCACAGGCCTCTGGCTTGGGGCCTACTACTCCTTTTCCTTCTCTTGAACAATTCCTTCCAGGCTTATTGCTGGTGCTGATGGGTTATCATGGGGCTGTAAGTACTGGCATGGAGGGGGTTGGTTCCCCAGTTGGTGTAGACTCTAAGGATGTGGACTCTGGAGGTCCCACAGTCCAAGAGCCTCAGGCTGAAGAGCCCTAATCTGGTGGGCTCTGTCTAGTCCTGGTCATGTTGCTGGGATTCTCAAGAAACCCAAATATATGATGCTACTTCCAGTGCCATGGGTCTGATGGGTCTAGCCAGCTTTTGCCTCAGAGTCAGAGCCCAGACTTCTATTCAGTGTGGGGGTCTCTCTCCCCCCATACATTTTTATTAAATTTCTTTATCACAACTGGGGGGGGGGTGTCTCCTGGCTGTGATACTCACACACAGTTATTTGCCTAATTGTGAAGGCCTGAAAGAGGGCTTCTGTATGAGGCATGCTTAGTCAGGACAATGTGTGTGCTTGTCATGCTCTGTGGAATGTTATATTTTGGTTTCCTGAGAATTCCAGCTTCCAGAGAGAGAGAGAGAAAGAGAGAGAGCTGATCTAAGCAGAACTGAGCACATGTTAAGTTGCATTTATTTAAATGGGAAAGTGAAACACATGCATACCTGTCTCATATTAAAATCAACCAGGATTAAAAGTACTACTTTTTGGCTGGAGGAAATTTTCTAACCCTCATCACTGAAGAGAGCAAAAATTGAGAATAGGTCAGTGGTGTCTGCTCCGGGCACAGAATGAAGTAGCCACTGACTACAGCTTTTCATAGCTTTCGGTGCTGACACAGATCCCTGAATGCATTCTCTCTCTTCCTTTTTTTTATGGATTCTCATTTTCATTGCTTTTCACACATGCATCACTTATTCTTTCCTTCCATCTACAAGCTCATGCAACAACAACAACAACATCATCAACAACAACAACAACAACAACAACTGCCCCCATATTGTTACCAAGTTATCTAAGTATGCATAACTAGTGACCTCTAAATGTAGTCCATGCACCAGTAATGAAGAATATGGTTGTCTGGTACAGAACTCCAGTCCATTAACTGTAGGGTACCCACACTGATGAGTCAGAAAAAAAGCTTGAGCCATTTCTGAGCAGTGCTTTGTTTTTAAAGGGTTTTTAAAGAGTGGACCTTCTAGTAGATCAGGTGCTGCTTTAAGAAACTAAAATAGCATCTCGCAGAGGACAAAGAAGATATCCCCACCCCCATCATTGTCCTCTGTTTATCACTGTCCTTGTCTAATTATAATAGACAGATTCCATGTTGTAGAAATGCATCCACAACATCTGGAATGCTCATATGTTGAGGTTAATGGAGGTTAAGGAGTCTGAAGAGCAGAGACGTTCAATGTAGCCTCAAATTAAGCTTGACCTGGATAAGAGCCATCCTCATCCCCTTTGAGACAAATGCCGTTGTCACCATCACCATCCTCTCAGGCTTGGGGAGCAAATGCAGCCCTCCAGGCCTCTGTCTGGCTCTTGAAGTCCCCCAAGGCCACCCCTTCCACTGACTGCACTTTGATCCTTGATGGTTTTTGCCTGGCTGGAATGTGTCCTTGAACTCTGAAGGTGCCACTGGCTTGTTGGAATAGAGGGGTGGGTGGAACATGATGCAAAAGTAGCATTTGCATTCATTGCTCCACCCGTTTTCCATCTAACTATGCCCATCACCGCCATGTTACTCTCAGAAGGTTGCAGTTCTCTCCAGGTAGCAGTTCCTAAGGTAGTTCCAAGTGCCACTGCGTGTCGGAGCACACAACCCTGGTATATATGGACAAATAATATTGAGCTGCTTTTATTCTACCTGGGCCTCTCAGGTAGAGCTCCAAAGGAAGTGCCAGGGCTGGCTGTGAAAAGTGAGCCCTACTCTAACCAATTTAACTCTTCCTGCTCTGCTTTTTCTTCCTCTAAATTATTGCCTTCTCCAATCTGATGTCCTCCATATGTCATTGGAATACAGCTCCCATCATTCCTGACCATTGGCCATGCAGGCTGAGGCTGATGGGAGTTGGACTCCAAGATATGTGGTTGGTAAAGGCTGGTGTTAATTGTTCTTACTACCAAGTTCAGGAAACTAAATCCCACTGTCTTCTGCTGCAAGTTAAAATAATTTACAATCATCCAGTGGTTCAGCATTGAGGATATGCACCATTTTGGTCCCACTTAAGGGCTAAGTGAGCCATTAAACATATGCAATTTGCCCCCATCAATGATAAATTCCATTCAGCATCAGTCTGTGCATTCTTTTGTTGGGTCAGGAATACACCAGAGTGCTTGTTGGTGTTGACATTCTAGTAAAAAATTTTAAAGACCTGGCCTTTTGCATGAACTCCAAGCATAGCATCTTACACAGAGTAGCGCAGACCAAAAATAGTAACAGTGGTAAAATAAATAAATTAAGTAAAATTATATTTTCGGAGCCACCTTTGCCCGTCATACAGCTCCTGCAGCAAAAGAGCATCTTTGTATGCTGAGGCAGTTTCATATGTTTGCACAGAACGTTTTTTAAATGTGCTGCAGTGTTAGTGCTAAAAAGGTAATGGGAGAAGGATTCTTTATGATTGGCAAAGTAGCTTTTAAGACACAGACCAAGCCACAGGAAGACTGTGTAGGCAGCAACTGCTTTCTAAAGCCCTTCACTGTAATTTTCCTTAAAAGATGTAACATTTCATTCTGCAGCACTTCCTTGGTTACAGTTAAAAAACTGTACCAACAAACTAGATTTTAAAGCTGTGGCTATCTTGGGAGCTGACTTTTAGTCTTAAAATAAAAGTGATCCTTGTTGTTACCTGTGTAACTGGAACAATAAACTGGAAGTCTGCAATGTTCATCCTTCCAGTTATATAGGGTTGTGTGTTTTCTTATAGTGTTTTTATCTGTGTGGTTTCAAATATATAATGTGCTCTGTGGATATAGACGCTTCCATACAGACTGGCTGCCTGCAGTGGGTTTTGAGGTTGCAGAATTTAAAGGGGTTTATTTATAGAAGTGAACCAGAGTGGTGTATTGACTAGAGACTGTCAGATTTAGGGCCAGGAGGACCTGGGTTCAAATCAAATTTGTGTGTATATGTTGGCAATTTTTTTAAAAAAATCCTCCTGAAAATTTGTAATAATTTTGGTGAGCATTTAAAAAAAAATACATGCATGTTTTCTGCCATTTTTCTTAGTGTAAGCACTTTCACAAGCAATCTTCCCACAACAGAATGCATTTTTCTGCGTTATTTTCACTAGTACATGCATTTTTGTGTGTACTTTTCACTAATTTATGCACTTCTGTATGCATGAGTGCAAAATCCACAGGAGTGAAAACGTCCAAGGGGAGCTGCATTTCAGTTTATGTTTTGCTTTGAGAAGTCCACATTTGGTAGTTCTGCATTAAACTACAAACTGGACAAACAGCTCCCTTACAAGGAGCTCAAGCTGATGCACATGGTTCTCCCCGCTCCTCATTTAATCCCCACGACAACCTTGTGAGGGAGGTTAGGCTGAGAGGCAGCCACTGACCCAAGGTTTCCCAGTGAGCTTCATGTGACTGGTTGGGGATTTGAACCCTGGCCTTCCAGGTCCTAGTCCGACACTCCAACCACAATACCACACTGGCTCTTGTCAACTTGGGTCTTTTTTTGTCAGGGCCTTGGTGGAAGATGTAAGCCGCTGGACCAGCAAACTGTAAAGTCCCTCCTGGCAGAATAACTTGGCAGCTGATGCCTCCATCTAGCTGGAGGAGGATGCAGCGAGGCATTCGAGACAGTGTCAAAACAAACCTGAGAGGAACATTTCTGAGCAGCGAGGACTCTGTCGGCAAGTGTTATGTCACTGTCACAGACTGATAGAGTTCCACTAGAAAGGCTTCTGACAGCTTTTAAACTAAAACAAGGACTGAGGGCAACAGAAGAGGGAGGAAGAGAGGTGTGGATCATTATATCATGTAGAGCCTCAGGCTGTGCACTTAGACGTCCAACGCTGTTTTTTCCTCTTGCCTATCAAGGACAGGTTGTCCAGTTGAGTAACAAGATTGCGGCAGTATGTGTCACATCCCCGCAAGCGTGTGAGACAGCTAATACAAACTCCACGAGAAGGCTCTAGCATCCCTGATTCGCAAAGTCATGTCCTGATTTCCCTAGAAAAGAAGTGAAGGGATGAGGCTTTCCCTGGTGGCTCATACGGGCTGAATGAATAAACTCCTGGGAACCTCCTGCCAGAAGGACTCTGGAGGAGCTCATCTACCTGTGGACTAAGCAGTGCCAATAGCAGCCAATGGGGCAGCACAGGTGGGGCGGCATGGCTCACTTGGCTTCCCAACAGTGTGAGGGATGAGATGGTGCAGAACTTGGCACCGTTCAGGCGCAGGAGCTTTAGATTGGCTCCCCTGCCACACTGAGCTCTTCATCCCATCTCCCAACAGTGGTGCTTGAAGTTGGAATGCCAGGTGAGCAATGCCAGTCTGCTAGTGCCACCCTGCCAACTGCTACCAAACAGTGCTGGATCCAAGTTTTGTTGGGTTCTTGGGTGAGACACCCTCTCTGCGCTCCCCTCCTTCAGTGAGTCTACCTCCGCATCACCATTGCTGTTTATTTATAAAATTTATATTTCTGTGTCATGGGACCCCAGGGTAAAGGTAAAGGTACCCCTGCCCGTACGGGCCAGTCTTGACATACTCTAGGGTTGTGCGCCCATCTCACTTAAGAGGCCGGGGGCCAGCGCTGTCCGAAGACACTTCCGGGTCACGTGGCCAGCGTGACGAAGCTGCTCTGGCGAACTGGCACCAGAGCAGCTCACGGAAACGCCGTTTACCTTCCCACCGGAGCAGTACCTATTTATCTACTTGCACCCGGGGGTGCTTTCGAGCTGCTAGGTGGGCAGGAGCTGGGACCGAAAGACGGGAGCTCACCCCGCCGCAGGGATTCGAACCGCCGACCATACGATCGGCAAGTCCTAGGCACTGAGGTTTTACCCACAGCGCCACCAGGGTAGGTTACAGCAATAGCTCAGTCGATAGAGGATGAGGCTCTTAATCTCAGGGCCATGGGTTCAAGCAAAAGATTCCTGCATTGCAGGGAGTTGGACTAGATGAAGTTCATGGTCCTTCCAACTCTACAATTCTATAATTCTATGAAAGTAGAAATAAAGCAATCAGTAGACACTAAACCACAGTAGCATTTCTTTAAGTTAGATAAAATATGTGCAATCTGTCTATTCTTACTAGACAGGTCACGTTTAGTGCTATGTCTAGATTGATCTTTATAGTGGCCCAATTTTCAGGTTACATTAAACCATAGTTTAAAACAAACTATGGCTGAATGCAAATGAGCAGCGCGCCTGTGTACAAAAGTTGCAGGGGCACTGCTTGGTCATATGAAAACATAGTCTGTTTTAAACTATGGTTTAACGTGGTGTGTGAAGCAGGCCAGCAAATGGTTTGAACATTAAAACTCTCAATCTTTCTAATGACTGAACCTTGAAATCTACCAGGAACTGTAGTTTATTTTGTAACTGAAGCTAACTGCACAGGCCATTTTCTATCAAATGGTCTCGTTGAAATTGCCATAAAATTGCTGAAGCAAGTGATTTGCAGTGCAAGAGGCTGAAATAACTTTTTGAGAACAGTGTCAGCAAAGTCCAATTAGGTTCACGCAGCTTCTGATCAGACTTTTCTATGTTCCCTTTCACTTTATTCGGGAATATGATAATAATGACTGTAGCTACCGGTTCATTTGATAGCATTGCCTGGATTTCAGAAAGTGGACGCTAAAATGATTTGGTATGAAATAGTCAAAATTATCTTTCCTATATGCCTGTGAATGGAGTGCAAAGGCCAGGAGATTAAAATCGAAGCGAGAGTGCCTGGCATTATCTCTTATAGTTTACATCATCATTGAAGCTTTTTGGCTCCTGGGAGTTATAAAAGAAACACTGACATTTCCTGTTTTTAAAAAGGGGTAGAGTAGGAAGCTTTTCAGCCCAGATAAATTACCCCTTTGCGATGTAAGCACTGTGGATAATAACCACATTTCCTGTGTAATGTGACCTACCTTCTGGGTTTTCCTTTCCGGGGAGTGTTATTATTGCTACTATTTATTCAGTACATTTATTCACTAAATATGCATTCAGAGTGTTGGGGCCTTGACTGCTGTGATATTTGATTTAAATTCAAAGACTAAGTGGTAAGGGCTTCAAAATGCAAACGAAAACATAAATGCGCAAAAATCCTTTCCACGCCAAGGGCTAAGCATATTTACCGAGCCGCACACTTGCCGGTGCTCAGTGAAGTGAATGAAAACCGTGAATCGCTCGGTGTGGTTCTTATTGTTATGGCAACGTAGACATCACGGAGCTGGAGTTACATCCGCCTAGCTCTTATTTTCAAGACTGGTTCAGTTCAGTGGCAGCAGAACCACAACTCATCAGGAGTCATGTTAGGAGTTTAGGTAGGCAAAAGGTCTGGAGTCCAGGAGGGTTGCTTTATCTTCGGATGTCGTTGCAACAGGCCAACACTAGCAAGGTAACGCAGGTACTTGTATTTGCCATGGGACCACGATCTAGGTTATCTCCCATCAAAGTGCTACCTTGGGCTGATGTTTAGTGAGTGATCTTGCATTGGCTCCTTCCCTTGCATATATAGCCTTGTTTCTCAGTTGACTGCCTTGGCTAGGCTACCTTTCTTCCAGCCCAACCGTCAAGCCTCCTGTGGCCACCTAATGGGCAGCATGTAGCAACACATTCCTCAGGAAGCATGGTTCCTGATCATTAATAATAATAATAAATGCACCAAAAAATCAGAGTGCTAAAATGCTTGAGAAGCATTCACAGGTACAGGAGGCTCTCCACTTCAGACTTTCAGCTTCCATAAACTGGAAGGTGATAAGAACAGTGTCGGGTTAGAAACAGCACTCTGCTTCCTTACACATTCATATTAACTGGAATTGGAATGCCTGGAGGGGACTTCTGATGTTGGCGTATCATATTGTGTAGAGGACAGTTGTTCAGATTTTGTGTCTATATTGGAGTATCAGGGCTCAGAACAGCTTTGTGGCATGTGTAATTTGTTGGCCCTCAAAGGAGAAACCCTGGCATGCAACCAGTGTCTCTTGTGTGTGTTATGTTTGTATGTATTAGTGATGGCTTTTATCAGTCAGTTTGAAAGAACTTGCCAAAGGAGTTGGGTGTCTTTTTAGAAAATAAGGTCCCTTTCACAAAATGGCACTCAACCACCCTACATTTCCTGAGCCGCCAAAACTGCTAATTGCTTGTGGAATTATTCTAGTGTCGACTCATGGGGCTGCTACAAACCCTTTTGTTTCTTACCATCCTTGTACATAATGTTATTTCTGAGCCTCTACATCTTTGCATTCTCTATCCAGCCACCTTGTCTGCCCTTAGCTGCCAAGATTTTAAAAGCCTCCATAAAACTCCAACACGATTGACGCATCTGAATTCTAACAGGTTTATACATCCTTGTGTATTTGGGAGTGGGGAGGTGTTGAGGAAGTTTATGGTTTGGTTTTATGTGGAGACTTGAGGGGAGTGTCCTTCGCATCAGCTTCTACTACTCATCTGCAGTAATATTGTTTGTGTTGGAAGCTTCAGAGGACCCAATGGCTGCTGTGGGAGGCAGCCAGGGGATACATTTACCTACTTTCCACTGCATTTAGAGGCTATTTCCAATAGGAGCCCATGAGACTAAAGTCTATAGTGGCTGCTGATGCCCCTTGGGACTGGTAGGGTGGAAGGCAGGAGATGTCAGAGCCACCTAATTCTACTTTCCTGTCCTCCTTCCTGCTGAGTTCTACAAGGGCAGCTCCAAGATTAAGGTGGGGACTTGAGGGGACTGCCGCCCCTAGGACTGGTAAGAAGGCAGGCAGGCAGGTGGGAGCTAGCTGGAGAGAGACTGAGTTTGGGTGGGGGGCAGTGTCTCATCTGCCAAAATGGACCAGCCCCTCCACTGGTGCTTCCAAGTGGGCTTGCTGCTCACGGTGGCAGCGGTAATAGAAATGGGGTGGTATTTTGGTGAGGATGGTGTCAAGTAGACTTGGGGGGGATTGCATGCATGAGCAACATTGAGTTTGCCATAAGCTGCCATGAGGAAATGCTGGATACAGCCATCTTTCCCATATCATAAGCATGCAAGACATGTAGACATGTACTGGGCAAAGATTGTCTGGAAAGGCCTTCAGTAGCCCAAATTCGAAGGGTGGAACAAATATGGACCCCATTCATTCATTCATTCATTCATTTATAAGATTTCTTACCCACCCTTTGCCATAAGGACCCAGGGTGAGTGTGGGTAGAAACAAGCCTCCCCCAACAAAGGCTAAATCAGCATTCACTGCTCCACCCACTTGTGCTTCCTGCCACACCTGCCACTGGCATGTGGCCCCTGGAATGTTGCATAGAAATGAAAGTGGCCCTTGGACTGTACAAGGTTCATCGCTCTTGCTGTAAGCGAATAGATGTTTGGAGTGCTGCCTGCCTCCCTAAAGCTCTGAAGAGCGAACAGACTGTATCTATCAGGAAAGCTAAGAATTTGGAAATTAAGAATATGGTGGCATAAGTTTTCTTTTAATAACTTATGGATTTATGGACATATGTATGTTCTTCCTTTTTATTATTTCCCTTTTTAAAAATTTTGTCTGTGTGTCTCTTATTTGTTAGTAAGAAACAATTTGTAAAATATAGGAAAACTAATAAAAAGCATTTAAAAAAGGGGAAAAAAAGAAATCAACCTCCACCAGACTGTACTGTATGATGGTTTAAGCTATGCCTCCACCTGTACTCACCCTTCTCTAAGCAGCAAAGTGGAGCATTGGCAGGTTTAAACCATTCAGGTAAATCCAGGACAGTACTGTTGAAATTGCCTTCTGTCTGTGGAGCAAGTCACGGGCAACTGTGATCAATGAAACAGATTTCAATGTATAGTTGGATCCAATTAATGGAATAGGCAATGAACTGGAACCATTTTAAACCCAAGTGCTCCTTTGGGCTGGTTAAGATATGGAATAATGTATAATTTTTTTAAAAAAAATGTGGTTGTGGGGGGTGCCTCCGAGGGAGCTCAGCACAGGTTGTGGACTTGCTAGCAAACTAATTATTAACTTTATCAATAAGTGCCAGATTTATTTTTCTCTTCTCTCTTCTGGAAACGATTCATTCCACGTCTGAGATAAAGGAAAATCTGCTCTGGTTTTTAATGCAGTGTGTTTCCATGGCATACCTTCATGCGCTTAACACTTAATTTTGCTCTTTTAGCGGCATTGCATTACTTTCTTATTTCTAGCTGCATAGAACTCTCTTTTGTCCCAACATAGACCGCAAAGTGCTCTTAGGTGAGCTGAACCAATGCTTCCACCTCAGTGAGGCTTTCCCCTGAGCATTGTGCTGCTTCCACCATGGGCAGGACCATAGCTCTGTGGTGGAACACAAACTTTGCATCCAGAAGGTCTCTGGGTTAATGCCTGACAGCCAAAAGGGTCAGGCAGGAGGTGATGGGATAGGTGTGTCTGCAGCCTGAGACCACGAAGAGCTGCTGTCAATCACAGTAGACAGTACAAGAGGGGAGAGTGTCATTGCACTTGGGTTCTTCCTGTAGGCATCCCATAGGCAGTTGGTTGGCCACAGTGAGAAGAGGATGGGGACCCAAATTGACTTATCCAGTAGGGATCGTCTTATGATCTTAGATGGGGACATAGCCAGACCTGGTTGAAACCATATTCCTATGTTCCCCTTCCTCTTCACAACCCCATTGGCCCCACAGGTGGTCTCTCCAAGGCCAAATTAGGGAGAAGGACCATAACTCAGTGGAAGAGCATCTGACTTGTATGAGGACAGCCCCAGGTCTTAATGAGCTGCCTTCCTTGACTGCCATCCTTGCCAGCAGCTACCAATGGCAAGATTCCAAGGGCTGTATACTAGTGGTGGGTGTGGCCACACAAATGGGCAAGCTTTTGAGGGCCATATACCAGTGAGAGGTGTGGCCTAGAGGGTGTGGCTTGGGTACAGTCCAATTGAAGAGGCCTGGAGGGCCACATTGACACACATACCCCCGGCCTGAGATTCCCTATTCCTGCTCTAAAGGCGCTGGTCGCTGTTTTCCCTCACCTGACGTCAAAGGTCATATAGTCCAAGGAGAGGTTTACCACTTTGTCTGCTGTTTCTGAGAATGAGTCCATAGTCTGTGAGTGGCAGAGAGAGTGCATATGAGTTCAGGCTTCACAGGGACCAAAGATGGTTGACTTTTCGTGTCGAGGAAGAAAGCTCACCCAGGGCTTCTTAACCTACTGAGCTCCACGGGAATCTTGCTATTGATTTCAGCAGGTGTACGAACAAGGTTTTTAGATCTCTTCTCCATTCTGCATTTTGACACAGTTCTTCTGAAGAGACACTCCTCAGAGGAGAACTAGTTCCGTGCTAGAACAACACTGAGCGGCAGGTTTGCCTGTCTGCCTTCACCCAAGCGATTTTCACTCTGAGATATTTGTGTCATTTGTTCCTTTAAACAAGTCTTTTGAGGGTGGTTGTTGTTTTTTGCATGTCACAAATATTAATTCCCCCAAATATCCCGACCTGTCACTCCATGGTTCATGTTCCCCACAGAATTTTCAACTTCCCTCCCTCTCCCTACCGCCTAATACCAGATGTCGCTCAGTGCTGTCAAAAGCTTGTGTGCTTTTGAAAGCTGAATCCTGCTCAGCTCCAGAATGCACTTGCAATATTTAACTTGCTTTCTATGTATATCATCTATTGGCCTCTTAGTGATCCATCCCTTTCATGTTACCGTGCTCCAGCCTTCCCTTGAAGGTACTTTATGCACTTGCTGCTTCAGAGACTACTCTGGGGGCTTCATTATTAGCTAAGCCAAGCCTTTCAATCTGTTTCTGTGCATCAATGGATTCTTCATCTTCTTCTTTTTTAATGAACATATGTTATCAGAATGCTGTGGAAGTCACTTTATAAACTGCCATTAAACTCACTCTCTGGCAACTTATTGTTATCATTTCACCATTTATCTGCAGCTTGAAATATTATCGCCCTGCATTTGCCTATTTTTAATGTGCAACGTGCACGAGATGTTCCATGCTATAGTGTTCTGTCATTGGCTGAGACTTTTATATCCGTGGGTTAAGTGCATATTTAAACACTTCAGGGAGTAACTGGCTAAGCCTGGAGCACCACAGAGAGGAATCTGGTATTACAATCTGTGGCCAAAAAATAAAATTGGGAAAGAAATGCTACTTTGAGATGCATTAATACCAACGTTAGCAACTGTGATCTCTGAGTATTGTTTGTTTGTTTGTCTGTTTGTTTTAAAAATGCTTGGGAAACAATATAGGATTTTGCTGTTATGTTTCAGAGAAATGTTTTAGACACAGAGCAGTAGAAAATTCAAAGGGATCATCACAGATAATTTTCTTTAATAGTTCAACTCCATGATACTTTTTCAATTATCATCTATATATCAAGGGGAGCAGAGGTTACAAGAAAAAATAAAGATGGCTCAGCGTTTCCTCATATGACGTAACTTATGTTTTAATAAGTGCAATGTATAATAAGTCCAACTGTATTATGTTAATTGAAATGGTGTACAAGCAACATTTTTTTACATATATGTGCAATATTAATGTGCAAATTAATTGCAGCTTCCTAGTTCATGATAAATACGCTTTGTTAACTGTCTGGACCTTTTGCCAAATTTTGCATATGCAGAGGTGTAGTGCATAGAATAAATGGGTGGCGGTCATGTTGCTGTGCTCCTCTGGCTAACATGTCCATTTCATGTTGCTTCATTTTGAGAAGGCTGGAGATAAACTAGAGAGGAATACAAAGGATATTAGCCTAAAGAGGGTGAAGAGACTTAAGATGCAACCCTAAGCACACTTATTAGAACATAGTGGGGCTTTCTTCTGAGTTAACATGTATTGCAGGAATGGGAAAATGCTGGCCTGCGGATCAGTTGTAGCTTGTGGCACCTTCTGATTTAGCCCATAGCCTTCCCTTCTCACCTCCATCCCTCCCCCCATCAAAAATCTTTGGGTAGATTTTGGTTCAATATCAGAGGGAGCAATTCTGGCAGTTGCATAAAAGAGAGGTATACCTAGAGAACGTTGGTAAAAAGGATTTTATTTTCAATGTATTCCAGTCGTTTATATACTGCTTGACACCAAAGTTTCTAATTGCTACACATTAAGATAACAACAACAACAACAACAACAACAACAACAACAACAACACACATGCAGGTTAACATCAATTAAAATTAATAATAAAAACAGAAACTTACTTAAAATGCCTACTGAAGTAGAAAGGTCTTCATTAGGTGCCTGAAGTTCAGCAGGGAGGGGGCCTGTCTGATCTCAGCTGGGAGGGAGTTCTGCAATGCTGGATGCAGAGCTCACAATGAATATGAGCCATGCATCTGAACCATGGGGGACCACCAACAGAGGCTCCCCGAAAGATCCCAGTAATGGGACAAGAATATAAGGAATCAGGTGGTCCTTAATGTATAAGGGCCACGTAAATTGATACAAGAACCTTGAACTGTTGCATGTAATTAATTAGTTTGTTCCTGATTAAACCTGCCTGGGTAATGCTCAGATTAGGTAGCTCTGTAGTTTTCTAACTCTGATCAAATCTTAATAACAAGGAACTGGGCACTGATAACTAATGGAGCTCTAGGTGCCCCCCCCCCGGCCTTCTGTGGTCACATCCACACCATATACAGTGGTGCCCCGCAAGACGAATGCCTCGCAAGACGGAAAACCTGCTAGACGAAAGGGTTTTCCATTTTGGAGGTGCTTCGCAAAACTAATTTCCTATGGGCTTGCTTCGCAAGACGAAAATGTCTTGCGAATTCCTGTGATTTTTTTTCGCTCCCCACCCCCTTTTTCTAAGGCACTAAGCTGCTAATAGCCTTTCAGCAGCTAATCCGCTAATCCCTTAAACCTTTAATAGCCGCTAATAGCCGCTAAACCGCTAATAGTGCTAATCTGCTAATCCGCTAATGGGGTTGCTTCGCAAGACGAAAAAACCGCTAGACGAAGAGACTCGCGGAACAGATTCTTTTTGTCTTGCGAGGCACCACTGTATCTAAAGAACATGGATTTCCCTAAGAATTTGTTTATCCCTCATTGGATTACAATACTCAGCAGTCCTTAACAAACTACAGTTCGCAGAATTATTTGAGGGAAGCCATGTGGTTGATGTATGGCATGGATGTAAAACTGTAGCATTCAGCACTGGGGAGGGTTGGGGATATTTGATGCCAGAAACAGGCCAAGACAATGCGCTGCCCCTAAAGTCTGCTGGTAGGATTGTTGGTTTGATCCTGTATAGTAGGTGTTGTGTCCTCAGATGAAGGGGCAGGTATTTGCACTGGTCAACTGTACATGCCAATTTGGTTAGTAACTCATTCCTCAGTCAGCCACTGAAACACAGTTTTCTTTGCAATTAATACTGGCTCTTTTGGCTGCATTTTGGTCCTACTGACCAACGGCAACTGAACCCTCCTTGTCTCTCTTCTGCAGTATTTTTCCAGAGAAACAACCTGGGAGTCTTGCAGCAAATTGGCCTGGGATGTTCTCCCACCATCCCTCTAGAATTCTGTTTCATTGGGGAACTTGCAATCTTCGCTTTGGAGCAGCCTCCCCCAACTTGGCACCCACCAGCTGTTTTAGACTGCAGCTCCCATCTGCCCCTGCTGATATGATGTGGGAGATGCAATCCAGAACATTTAGATTGGGGGAGGCTGTTTCAGAGTAAGCAAACACGGCGCTTGCTTTTAAATTTGCCTGGAAAAGGGATTTGTGCTTGTAGGCATGCATCAAACATAAACCTGCTTGTTTATAACAAAAGCGGCTTGTGCAGATCCGGTGACCTGGCTGCAGATATAGACACTCAAATTCATACAGACAAGTCCGCGGAGGAGAGGGCTGTCCATGGCTGCTAGCACCAAAGACTCTGTCTCCACAGCTGGAGAAAGCAATGCTTCTACATATCCGTTGCTTAAAACCACAGGACAGAAGAGTGCTCTTCTGCCCAAGTCCTGCTTCCTGGTTTCCCACATGCATCTGGTTGGCCACTGGACTAGATCTGATCCAGCAGGACTGTTCTTGTTTTCTTATCTTCTTTTGCTTGGCCAGTGGAGCCTAATCCTGTAGGACAAATGGGGTGCTGCCCCATCAACCTCTGCCTTCCCCACCTGCCTTCCTTCTTATAGCCAGTCCCGGGGGTGGCACTGCCTGCAAGCTTCCTCCTCCTTAACCCCAGCACTCCCTTGCAGAGCTGAGCATAGAGGGAGGTGGGCACAAAACTAGAATTAGTCTGTTCTGCCTTCCATTGGATCTGACCCTACGTATAATTGACTAGCATCACCTACTGCTGAGCTCCTCGCCTTTCGCCCTGCCTATCCCAAAGGGCACCAGCTGCCACTGGATGCTCCTGATAAATAATATGAGATTTGAAACATGAGAGGTTTGGTCACTATACCCTTTCCCCCTTCACCTGCCTTAGCAGTGCCCTAGAGGATGTTTTCAGAGTTTGTAGAGTAGTGTCATCCCATAACCCTTTACAGAGGTAAATTCAGGCAGAATGAAGACCTGGCGGGGGTGGCACTGTAGTGGAAGGTTTGGCTTCCTGATCCATCTACATTCATTTGAACTTTAGAAGCTGGCCTACCAGGGTTTCCGATCATGTGGAGAGGCCCCTTTGCATTTGAAGGTGTGTGAGCAATATATTACACAGGGTCCCCAGACGTTTCACCTTCTATTGATCCCTGTGCCACCACTTTATTTCTCGCTGCCACCACCCAGGCCCTACCTGGTACAAGGCTGAGTCCAGTCAGGGTTAAATTGGAACATAAACTTAGGTTTATTTATTGCAGTTTAACAATCGTGTGGTTTCATAAACAGTGTCGGTCAATTACAATCATGGGGTATGTATCCAGACCTATAACTTCCACTACCTGCTCTCACTCACTAAACCACCTCTCAGATATTTACTTGTCTTCCTAGCTTCTAACTGTCCTCGACTCAGCTTATTTTGGTACACTAACTCAACCTACCCCCAGACTCTATCCCCATTCACTCCCACTCCAACCAACCTCCCAACGAACTCCTCCCTTTGCCCCTCCCAGAGCTGGTTTTATAGTCCCTCTGACTCCACCCCCTGGGTTCTGATTGGGTAACCTGTTTAACTATTTCACCTCCAGCACTCTCATATGTTAACGTTACCATATGAGCGAACAGAAATGGGTGAGCACAGAGGCTTCTGCCCTCCCCTTAGATTCAGTAAGAAGCCATTGATTTTCAGGGTCAGAATCTAGCTTTCGTTGCTGGTTCCTGGCAAGAGGGCACACTAAGGACTAGTAGCTTAAGCACATCTAGGGCGATTATCACCCATCACTGCTCTTACGAATAGTCACTGTGCTTATTTTGTGTGCATTTACACGTTAATTGAATTTAGACTGTTGGGACATAGGAAGCTGCCTTGTACTGAATCAAAGCATTGGTCCATGTCACTCATGATGGCCAACACAGACTGGCAGCGTCTCTCCAAGGTTTCTGAACATTCCCAGCCCTATCTGGAGATGCTGGGGCTTGAGCCTGGGACTTTCTCTCTCTGCACTCCCGTGTATATATACCTGCCAACTAGAAAATTGCTTTTGTTTGCTTAATTACATAGCATGCCGCTCCATTTCTTGTTTTTCTTTAGATAATTACAGATCTGCTGATCATGATGGGTGGAGTGAAGAGCTAAGCCTTCCTCACACAAGCACAAGCTTCTCAGCGGGAATCAGGCTCCCTAGCACCTGTAATCATTTAAAGAAAAAACAATATGTGTGGCTATATACTGCATATTAAGTGAATGTTTAGTCTAGCACTGCAATGGAAGAAGTGGACTCTACAAAAGCCAATGCATTGCTATGTTTGTTAGTATGAAGGGAAGGAAGCAGCAGTTTCCATCCCACCCTGACGCTGCCACAGTCAATGCTGTTTCTGTTGCACTACAGTTCAGCTTCTGCTAAAACCTATGTTATTGATCTTGCTATCTGCTGCGACCTAAACAAACTCAATCATGTAATTTATTGCATAATTAATTTAAATGTATTTTAGTGAAAGGGAAACATCAAAAGTAGCGCTGAAAATAATGTAATGATTTATGTAATGTTTGCTGACGAAAAGAACCCCATATTTGCTTCCTGACCTTGGACAAACATGTGAATTGTGGCAAGTTCCGCTCCCATTTCCGTTTCTGATGGAATTCTCCAACATCCCTGTTTGTTAGCCTTTAACGTACCACAAGACTTTTTTCTTGTTTTGTGCAGGAATTGCGACCACAAAACATTCATATTTAGCTGTCCTTGCTACAGCACCTGCACTTTTCCTTCTTTCCCCCTTTTCTCCCTGAGCGTTGTGGGGCATCTGGTCCAGATGGAGACTCTAAACAAACGACAGGGAACTAAACTGGTGACTTGCAGCTCATAAAATGCAGTGGTAGCCGAAGGAAGGGTTAATACCAAATGGGAAGCAAGCATCTCCTTTTTCCGTGCTTGAACTTGCCGTCTGCTGGCTGTCTTTCTGAATGTTCAGCTGAGCATGGCAGGGATTCTGTGCTCCCAGCAATGGGGCAATCTCGCCTGCCATTTCTGTCCACTCATGCCTCTCCGCCCATCTCCCCATGGCAGATTCAGGCAAGAAAAACACAAATGATTAAAAGCAAAGCAGGAGCAGATGTTCCGCATCAGGTTTAAAACAGGACTGCAGTAGCTACATTATCTTAATCCTCCAAGTAGGATATGTGCTCTGGGGCATGTTCCTATGATTTGTGTTTAACATTCTGGCCTTGCCGCTGTATACAAATGTTTGCTTCCTTTTTCTGCTTTTCGTCGGCTCAAAGCTCAGATGGAAGTCAAATGTTACTGAGTTCATGCTTCCCCTGGGGGATTGAAATAAGGAGTTTGAAATAAAACAAAAACAACGGATCACGTACTTTGAAATTAGTTTGCTGTGATGTAGATCTTTCTAAATTTTTTTGAGAAGCAGCACACGGGGATTTTGATGTGGCCAAAAGCCAATCGCTTTGGTGAAGACACAGCTATGATTAGGGGTAGCATGAATATTTCACAGGGGTGCGTGTCTCAAAATGCAACACAGCCTGCCCCACGCAATACTCGAATACAGTGGTTCCTATTTGATTTGGGTAACTGTTGTTCGTACCCCCCCCCCCAATATTACCACACCCTATACTTTCTGCTCTTCCCCCAATTTTTTTAAAGCCTTTATTTGGGTTTGTTCTGCAAGACCAATTATGATGGTGCAATTTGCTGGTATGTGACTGAATCCCACCAAAATATAGCAACAGTCTAGAAGCCCCCTTAATTTCCCCCTGTCTTTGCCTTAAAAAAAAAATAGGGTGAAACTCTGGGGTACTGTTACACACATTAATGTGTGAAATCTGAAAATTGCCCCAGAGTTAGCACTACAGCTTTAGCCAAACACCTGCTGTCTGAATAGACCACAATACCTGAATTTCAGCTCCGCTGGTTCTTAGATTTCTCTGTTTTTATTGTAAAGATTTAATTTTCCTGGAAAGCTGATTTTAGCAAGGCTGCTATAGATTACATGGTCATAACTAAAACCACATAAAGCAGGACATTTCAGTATAAAGTAATTTTAATCAGCTTTACAGAAAATGCTAAATACCGGCATTTAAATGATGCTTCACAATAATGGTTTTGAATCTGAAATTTTGTTTTGTGTATTGGAAAAGGGACATTTTAATTAAACGGACAAAGGACTGACAAGGGTGTTGCCTATAATTTTTTTTAAAAAAATAGGAAAACCTTGAGGATGAAAATGAGCAACTGACTCTAATGAGAAGACATCCGACTATCAATTTCTCCCTTTCATGTCATTTGAAATATGATTTCCTGGTAGCTGAAGGCTCATACATTACCTATTACATGCACATGGTTTTCATTTTACATTTCAGTTTCCTATTATCATCTTTGCTAGTTGAAGGGAGAAAATAAGCACCTTCCCCTGTGGAAAACAAAACCATGTCAAAAGAAGAAAGCGGGGGGGGGGGGCGGTGAGGAGAGAAATGCAGAATGGAACCCTCTTCCAGATGTGTGTAAATTACATGTGAGCCGAATCTCCTAAGTAGTACCTTTCGGAGGTCATAATAATTGAAAAGCAGCACGGGGGAGGTTTTGACCCCAAGATGATCATTTCAGTTGGATGGAAAGAGCAGATGCAGATGCCACTCTTTCCAAGCAGAACACATTCTACACCACGTGATCAAGGAACGCAAAGACTTGTTCTCTGCTGCCTCAGAGGACAGGAATAGATCTGTCAGGATTTAGCTGCAGGTGGGTACATTTCAAGGGAAAACTAGGGAGAAATGCCTTACGGGTAAGAGAGGTTTGACAATAGAGCCAATTGCCTAGAGAGGTCATAGGCTCCCTGGAGGACTTCAAGCAGAGCTTGACAGCCATCTACTTGAGATGCTCCAGCTCTAGATTCCCTGCATTGGGCCCACGAAGTAGGCTATCAGAGAAGTAGGGGTTCTGCAGGGTTCTTCCCACTGGATATGCATCCTTCTTGTCCTGTTCTGTCTACCTCCTACGGCAATTCAACTTGAAAACAGCCTCTCGGCCTACCTGCCGCATGGTTTGTGTGAGTGAGAAGTCTTCAAGCCTAATTGGTGGGGACGGGGGAGATGACTGAGTATGTGGGTGAGTGTTTAATGAGTTTTGGTTATCTGTGATCATGGTTCCCACGAGGTTGATAAAACACTGACAAACCTAGCTTTCATCCCTCATTTCAGAAGAGAAGGTATGGCAGCAAAAACCTGGAATCAGGATGGAGCTCAATGTTGTGAGACCAGTGCTTTTTAAAAAAACAGTTTGGGATAAAAAGAGGATTTTCAGTGCTTTCATCTCCTGCATCATGTGTCTGGCTTCACAACTGAACTAGCCGGTGAGCATCCCAGCATGGTGCACACTGGTTAAAGCTTTCAGCGGTGGACAACTCTGCACAAGTGCTCCCTCGCTCATTGCTCCACCTGGGGAAAGTTAACAAAGCACACTTTAGCTGGGTGCCTGAGACAGGATGAGTCTCAGTCTTACAGAAGCTGAGTATTTCATCAACCTTCCCCAGAGTCTGAATCAGGCAGAAGCAGCAGTACACAAGGATGGCAGCTTGAATCAGCATCCACTTTGCCAGTGTGGTCATCTGTCAGTGTGTTTGTGAAACTAGGAAGCACCCGTTATGAAACCTTTGCTTTGTTAACCTTTTTAAAATTTTACCTCTGCCTTCCCTCTAAGCCTTTGAGGGAAGACAGACATAAAATTAGAGATGGTTCTTGCACCTCTCTCAGATGATATACAAACACACATGTACAGTGAAGATGGAGGAGGATAATCAAGGCAGGAATCCTGCCACAGCCATCCCTGGGTGGGCTCGAACCACCAACCTTCTGATTAACAGTCAGACGCACTGAGCCATTGTGCCACAGAAGAAGAAGCACAGTGTCCTGCCTTTCAAGAGATTAGTACATGTGCATCTTGCCCCCAGAGTCCTTACTATCTTGCCTTTTCTTACTCCTTTCCCATTGTCCTTATACCTCCCCCACACACCCTACTGATCTCCTTGATTCTTATGCTGCTTTGGCTATGGACCTTATAACTCAGACCTTAGTGCTAGAAGCCATGGTGAGCAGCAAGTTGGTATAACATCAGGCCTGTGGGCTGTATGTCAAGGAGTTGACTGATTTGCCCTACAATTTAATCTCATAAGACTAGCAGACTGCTCCAAGGTTTGCATGTTGGGCAGGCAAAGAGGGGTGTTCTTGCTGGCAGATACCGGCCTGACAAAGGAGACATGAAGCTTCCTGGCTTTCCCTTTCTTGTTGGGAATCTTTTGTGTACCAGGTGGGACAGGAGATCTGACAAGTTTGCAGAAGCAACAAAAAGCGGAACTGGCATCTTCAAGCAGATCAACAGAGTGAAACAATTAGGGCCTGGCAAGTGTTCAGAACTGATGAAAGGGTTGTAATGCAAGGCAGACAGCGACTGTCTGCAACTGGAAATAGACTAATGAGCAAATACAAAGGGGGGAGCTAACAAGAAGCTTCTTGAATAAAATCAGCACTCGAAGGAGACTCTCATTGAAGGTAGAAAGAGGACTTTTCTGCAGTTTCAAGGAAGAGGTCCACCAATGCCTTACATCAAATTTTGATATAGAGCTCTCCCTTCAAATTAGATTAGGCAAACCAGGGAGGTTTCCCAATAAGTAGGAGGTCATTGTGTCATTTCATTCCTGTTTTGAGCATTCATTCTCAGGTCCAGAGATCTGGTAGGACTCTGGCCTCAGGCTGCACCCCTTACCAGGCCATGCCTCTCACCAGCTTAGCTTCATATTGTCCTTGAGTGTTTTGACTTATCTGTAATGTGTCCTTGGACTCTGCTAATGCCACTTGCTAGTCTGGATGGAGGAAGTCGAATCGAGTGTATCGTCAGGGGCGGGGGAAGAATAGATACCACAATGTATGGGTTCAGTGTACTCTAGTGTACATTAAGAGTCACGTCCATTGCTCCGCCCACTTTTGGCTCTGACTCAACTCACAATTGGCTTGCAACTCCTAGAAGTTTGCCTATTAGGCCTTCAGAGTAACAAAGATTTCTCAACTGTGACACAGAAAATCAGGGAAGCCAAATATGATTTGCATGACCATTGTTTTAACTTGGGTGGTGATGCAGTGAAGCCACTGCAAGTTGACATTTATAGCATAGAGACTGATCGTAGCTCATACTCCAGTTGTGTTGAGGGTACAAGTGGAAGAAGCACCAAAATGTAGGTTCAGCCTGGTGGTGATGATTACTGTGCCATCTTGACCTTTGTTGGAGATGGGTAACAAGCATTTCCAGGACTGGTCGCCTTCATTAAAAAGGAAAAGTAACCTAGTGATGACTTTACCCCATAACTATCCCATAAAAATAGCCTTGTGAACTGTCCCTGATGCCTCAGCCATGCATATGTTTACAGATTCATGCATCACCTTGATTTAGGGGCTTGCAAGTCACTTCAGAACTGTAGCCTTTGATGACTTTGAGGATAACATTGGTTGTTGTTTTAACAAACGAAAGCAATAAGCCTCTGTGCGTTCATCTCATCTGCCTGGACCTTGTTATTGGTGTCGCTTTGTGGGGGCTTGCTGGAAATGTGCTGAGCGGTGGCAGTGGGCCATAACTTCTGCAGATGCTCTGGTTTTCTGAAGATTGGTCTCTGATGCTCACAAAAATGTTTATTGAGCACACTGATGCAATCTGCTCATTCATAGCATAATACATTAGCCTTATTGCAATGCTGTTTTAGCCTAAAAGGATTTGCTGGCAAGCCATATTGTAATTAAATTTTAACGTGACTACTAGTGTTTAATGTGGGGGGGGGGTGTTAGTGAGGGTCTCGAGATATATCTGTAGGGAGGTGCAAAAAGCAAGATGTTGCTGTCTGGCTCCCAATTTTCTGCCATTAAGCCTATGAATAAAGGGTATCCTAGGTCAATTACCTCCCATGCACATTAGTGAGTGGCAGTTACAAATGGGAATGGAAGAGTCTTCCTCTTCCAAGATCAAGGTTAAATGAAACCTCAGCATGAGGAAAGAACAAGTTCTCAGAGGGCGGCTGTAAATAAATTAGATTCCAGCAGCTGCATGGAAATTGCACAGGATTCTATTTGAAATCGAATTAAAAATACAGGCAACAAAATGCAGCATAACAATACAACAAGATTACTAATTAAGCTGGAAAGGAAACTCACTGATTGCAGCCCATGGGTAAGTTTGCAAGGCAATTAGAGTAAAATAATCAAAGTCTGGGATGACTAACCTGTGGCCCTCCAGATGTTGTTTAGACTCTAGACGATCCCATCGTCCCTGACCTTTGCTCATGCTGGCTGGGGTGATGGGAGCTAGAGAAGCTGGTGCACATTCCCTTATCTGGCTTCTGATTTTTTAAAGAGATTTGACTGCTGCATCTGTACCGTCCTTTGGGGAATTCCTAGACCAGTGCTGGATGGCCTCATGGACAATTGGTGTAGGTGGTGAAACCCTTCAGACTATGAGAAGGAGCCTCATGAGCATGGAGAGTTTCCACAGAAAACCACCCCCCAAGCATGCAAACTAAATTTCTTTGCAAATGTGGGGGAAACTGGGTGAATAGTGAAAGGTTTCTTGGACATTTGCATCACAAAACATGTCCAACTGTTTAAAACACTCATTTTTAATGAAAAATATTGTTAGAGAACCAGACAGAGAGAAAGAAAAGTCCTACAAATAACTTTTGGTATGGTCTTTTGTGAGCTAACACAGTTAATAGGCTATATATTGCAATTGACACCCAAAGTCCATGATGCCCTCCAACACTGTGGGAAATATAACTAGATATTCTTTTTCAATTTTGAGAGGCATTTGTAAATGTCAAGAGACTTAAAAAAACAACAGCTTCCTATACATCTACTTAATAAATGGGGCTGAGTTGGGTGATTAATTAGGCATCCAGCCTTCTGTGAGTCACATGAAGAAATTGTTGCTAAGTTGATCTTCATAAAGAAGAGATTATAAAATAGTGTGGTGTTGTTGTTTTGCAGCCAGCCAACATGTACCAATGCAAGCATGCAAACTTTTGGACTTCCAGTGTACATTTACATAGGAAGAAATGAAAAGATTGAATTTAGAGTCACTATCAAAATTCCGCCCAGGCAAAAATTCAAAGTGAATGTGGGGGTGGGCGTCCCCCAGCCCCCAGACAAAACATCTGAGGAATTTTGATGGATAAAGGCTGTTCATCAGGCTAGCAGTGTTTTTAAAAGGGAGTGGGATAATACATTCATAGCTGAAGTGGAATACATTCTGCGCCACTTCTCCTCAGCCCCAACTTCACCATTTTTGTCTGAAGAAGTTGAGAAGTTTATTCTTTAAGTAGATTGGTTCACCTAGGCCAAAGTCCTTCACATACACAGAGCTCTTTCAGGACTCTTGTTGCTTAAGTTTAGCTTTTGTTTTTATTCTCAATTTTTAAAATTGCATTATTGTATACTTTGTAGGTGCTTCAAGCTTATTAAACCACCTTTGTGTGCCGGCAAACATCCATGTTGCTGCTTGCCATGCACTGAAAAATATACCAAAGCTGGGTTGAAGCAAGTCTTGGTGATGTGAGAGCAATGTCTTCTCCCCACTCCCCAGAATGCATTTCTGGGTGTTTTCAGGGCCCATCCTATTCCTGGAGTTGTAATCCGTTTTAACTTTTTAATTCTAAATTGTTGTAACGTGCCCTGGGACCTGCTGGTAAAGGGTGAGTAATAAATGTCATGATGGTGGCAGCGCTGATGATTTCAGCACTCCCAAATTGACATTGGCTTGTAGAAACCAGACACATGAACAGGCACGTCCTGATTTAGGTCACCCACAGCATGGCCCCTGGCAAGAATATGTGTTTACTTGCTTGCTGTTCACTATTGCTTCTTGAGTCAATGAGCCTGAATCCCACCGCTACCTATTTTAAGAAATGACATTGACAAACTGGAGCATATTCAGAGAAGGGCAACCAGGCTTGTGGGGCATCTGGTAAAAAAGTCCTATGAGAAGCAGTTAAAAAAGCTGGGTAGTTTTGCCAAGAAGTGAATATTAAGGTGAGACATGATAGCTGTCTTTAAATATTTGAAGAGCTGTCACACTGAAGATGGAGCAACTTGTTCCCTGTTGCTCCAGATGGCAGGAAAAAAACCAATGGGTGGAAATTGCAGGGAAGCGAGTTTCAGCTAAACGTTTCAGCTCAATGGTAAGAGCTGCTTGGCAGTAGACAAGGTAGGTTCAAGAGCTGGTGGGATTTTCTTCACTTAAGGTTATTTAAGAAGAGACTCAAAGCTGTCTGTATCAGGGATGTTGTAGCTGCATCCTATGCTGTAGATCCTGCAAGGTGGGGGGAGACTGTAGATGGCCTCCAACGCTTCTCTCAACTCTAAGGTAACACCCACATGATTGATTTAAAGCACATAGCTTCCCTCAAAGAATCCTGGGAGCTGTCATTTGTGAAGGATGCTGGGAAGTGTTGCTCTGTGAGGGGTAAACCACCATGCCTGGGATTATTTGAGGGAAGTCATGTGATTTAAATGTGCTGTAAACGTAACATAAATAGGACCTGTTTTAGATAACCCTCCACCAGGTCCTTTCCAACACTGATGCTGTGAATTTAGAATATCAAGAGATTTAAGGGGAGGGAACCACATTCTCCTTTTAATATTTGTAAACCACTCACTCAGTAGAAAACCTCTAAGCAGTTTACCTATTGACTGCTGAGCAATTTTTACATATTCTGATATCTGTATTCAGTTATCTCCTGGCAAATAACATTTTGCTTCTCTTAAAGCGGCATCTGAGTTGCATTCAACATATGCAGCCAATAATTTAAAAATAAGAGCTACATTAAATTTAATGTTTTGCTCTTTTCTTCTGAATGAAAGCATGTCATTAGGGCTGGGAGGAGAACTCTGTGATTATAAGTTTATTGACTTAGAGATTGGAAATGTTATTAGTTTAAAGTTCCACTACAGATGGTAGAGATAACAGGGCATATTTTCCACATGACTGGCAATTTTTAGTGGTCAGTATCAACATCTGGTATAGGAAAGCTTCCTCTATTATATGATCTTTAGTCATTCCAGATATTTCAGTTTGTCACAGACAAAGTGTCCTTTGTATCTTCCTCTCATGGTAATTCATACAGATTTTGGAATATTCACGTGTTTATGATAGCCTTCCAACTGTCTTGCAGATTAATCCTGTTCATGTCGTATCCCTGACTAAAACATACACATATTGCATTAAGTTGAACTGTGCATCTTTCCCTTAATCCAGAATCTTTCCCTTTCTTCACTTGGCCTAGAAGAAACTCTCATGCGAACCTGTGTAAGGAACCCTGCTAGAGACCTGAGTTAAACCCAGTTAACAGCCTGGGCTCAACTACAGAGTTGCAAGTTCAGATAGCTAAAAGGTTGCAGAGGTGTGTTCCTGACAATCCACCGTTATGGAAGTTTCTTCCTCTGAGGACTTTCAATAATTGCAAAGTGTCCTAAAATTGCTTTAGCCATCAGATTATTGGTGGATACCATTTAGCAGTGTTTGAAGATGCCAACAATTTACAGCTAAGGCTATAAAACTCATTGACTAGATTATCAATTAATATGTGACAGAATGTTATGTGTTTGCTCATTTTGTGCAGGGGAGGGGTGGAAGGCAGATGAAAGGAGGACCAGGACAGAGGGAAGGCAGGAGAAACTGTAGCTGCCTTGTTTTTTGAGGCCTAAGGGGATTGAGGCCTAAGGCGTTCAAGGTTGCAGCCTGTAAACCTGTTAGTTGGCTTGGCATCTGAACCAATCTTGGGGAGGAGAGCATTTTCATTCACAAGGTTCAGTGATACGAGTAAACTTAGTTTCTATTGCAGTTTGGGTTAATTCAGGAGACGGGCTTGGATCTAGACGCTGCATGAAGAAAAAGGTGTAGCATCCTTGGTGGCTGAGGTGCAGCCCTTGATGACTGTGTTTAAAGGCCTCATACAGAATGGGCTCGATTTCTGACCTAAAATTATTCAGATGGCTTGTTGAATGTTCAGAGGGAGAGAGATTACCTGCCCAGAGGGAATAGTGTGTAGCCAGTCCAGAGTGTTTATATCCAGCTAGTGGATCTTTGAATGAAGGATAGTATACAACTACTACTACTACTACTACTCATCATCATCATCATCATCATCATCATCTTCATATTTCTCTTAATCTGCACTATGCCTTATATTGATCTGTCTTGGAGATGAATATGGATAAATTATATGACAGGTAGGCAACATGGTCCCTTCCAGATCTTGTTGGACTACAGCTCCCATCATTCCTGGCAATGGACCATACTAGCTGGGGCTGATGGGTCTTGTAGTCCAACAACAGCTGGAAAGCACCACATTAGCTACCCTGCTTTAAGCTTTCTCTTTTGCCCCACCAGCACTTTCAATTATACTGTGATGTCTTGCTGCCTCCCTCCCACTGTCAGCCTGCTTGCCCCTGAGCTGAGGATAAGAAGAGTAAACAAATGACTCATCTGTCTTTGTCTTAGAGCAGCTTCACACTTTCAATTTCCCCTCCACAAGGGTGTATCTTAGTCTAGGAATAAAAATACTCAGAACACCACTAATCATAGCTTTCTAACAATGGGCAAATGGCTCTAGGATTAAGGGGGAGGGATCCTCACGAGAAGATCATGAGACTTGGTGGACTTACCCTGTGGTGGGTTGCAGGCTCTAGTGAGCAGCGGAAGGATGTTCCATTTAGTTGTTGTTGTTGTTGTTGTTTAGTCGTTCAGTCGTGTCCGACTCTTCGTGACCCCATGGACCAGAGCACGCCAGGCACTTCTGTCTTCCACTGCCACCCGCAGTTTGGTCAGGTTCATGTTTGTAGCTTCGAGAACACTGTCTAACCATCTCATCCTCTGTCGTCCTCTTCTCCTTGTGCCCTCCATCTTTCAAAACATCAGGGTCTTTTCCAGTGAGTCTTCTCTTCTCATGAGGTGGCCAAAGTATTGGAGCCTCAGCTTCACGATCTGTCCTTCCAGTGAGCACTCAGGGCTGATTTCCTTAAGAATGGATGCGTTTGATCTTCTTGCAGTCCATGGGACTCTCAAGAGTCTCCTCCAGCACCATAATTCAAAAGCGTCAATTCTTCGGCGATCAGCCTTCTTTATGGTCCAGCTCTCACTTCCATACATCACTACTGGGAAAACCATAGCTTTTACTATATGGACCTTTGTTGGCAAGGTGATGTCTCTACTTTTTAAAATGCTATCTAGGTTTGCCATTGCTTTCCTCCCAAGAAGCAGGCGTCTCTTAATTTCGTGGCTGCTGTCACCATCTGCAGTGATCATGGAGCCCAAGAAAGTAAAATCTCTCACTGCCTCCATTTCCTCCCCTTCTATTTGCCAGGAGGTGATGGGACCAGTGGCCATGATCTTCGTTTGTTCCATTTAGTAGTTTCCCACAATGCCCTGGAGCATTCCTGATTTAGTGTTGCTCCAGGGCATTGTGAAAATTTTAAATGGTGGCTCCAAGCCATGTGAAGCTCATTGGCCCATGAGAAAAGAGGTCTTCAGGGTAGGGTAGGGTAGGGTAGTAGCCCCCCCATCACAACTGCCCAGCCAGGTACTAGTGCCAAGGCAGGCCAGGTAGAGTGGAAAAGAGTAGAAACAGGCAGTAGGCTGTGATTCTCCTCTCTCACTAGCCCTTGGTAGAGCATAATTATTGGGTGCCTGATTCTCAAGGTTCCTTCAAGGCTATCAGTAGCTACAATGGCTATGTCGTAGGCATTAGGTCTCTGAATATCAGTCGCTGGGAATCACAGGTGGGCAGGGTGCTATTGTACTTGTGTCCTGTTTTCGGGCTTCCCATGGGCATCTGGTTGGCCACTGTGTGAACAGGACACTGGACCAGATGGACCATTGGCCTGATCCAGCAGGTTCATCTTACATTCCTATGTCCTGGTTTGAGCCCTGCAGCTCTTCATTCTCCTATAATTCTCCCCGTTCTTTGAAAGTGGATGACTCTTTGCATTACTGAATCCTTAATAAATGTATAGCCACAACAAAGGACATCACTGCAAGGAGGCATTCTTTTGAGTGCTGTACAACAAAAACTACCTGTTAAAGTCTGCCTGCCCTTGACCTCTTATTGATTTGGTTGGCAATAAGAGGCCAGCATCAATAGCAAAGAAAGAAAGAAAGCTTCAAGAAAGCACTTTTGACTGCCTGTCCTCCTCTGAGAATAGCCGAGGTGTCCACACATTTTATTTCACTTGCCAAGGTCACAGCCAATGAGGAAGCCAAGACAATTAATCCTAGAGTGAGACAGACATCAGCAGCAAGAGTACATACTGTGTTCATTTTCGAAGGCTTTTTGAAACTCTCGGCCTCCTGCTGCGTCTCAGCAGCAAAGGTCAGCCTGAGTTCTGCTCTTCCGTAGAAATGAGTTTGACTGCAGGAGCAGAAAGAACTTCATTTTCTATATATAACTACGAGAGTTAAGATGTTTCAGACAAAGTACACTGAAAATACATTTGGCATTAGGATATACGTGTATCGTTCTTCAATGCTTGAGCGGAATGGAAACCTTGTAAAGTATGTCTGCTTGCATGCATCCAAATTCTTCAACCTTGGTGATTCTGTGCGACTGACCACTGTCCCTGCAGATCATGCCTATGATAATAGCCAAGATTATGATAGCTAGGGATGGGACCTCCAGATTCTGAGGCATCAGGGGTTGATTGCCTTCTTCCTTACTGTTTTGTGAGCATCCAGCTGGTCACTGTTGGAATGCTGGACAGGATTGACTTTTAATCTTACCCAGGAAGGTAATTCTTATATGCAGGATGTTTTAGCCCAGGGTTGGTCCCTTGCCAGACCACATTACTAACAAAGACCAGCAAAGGTTCTGCAGCCTTGTGTGTTGCTGTGTTGTTAATACATCAGAGGAATTTGTGTATAGAAGTAGGTTTTGGATTTCTGCCCAAGATGGCAGCAAGTGTTTCCAAACTGTACTGAGTTATCCGCTTTTGTTCTTTTCTTTACACAGTTGGAATTATCCAGCACTGCAATCCTTCATCAGATCCGGAGGGATCAAGTCACGGATACATGCCGAGCCAACAGCATGTCTAGCAGGAAACGTCGTGTGCTGACACCCAACGACCTCAAGCATTTGGTGGTTGACGAGGATCATGAGTTGATCTACTGCTACGTCCCCAAAGTGGCCTGCACCAATTGGAAGAGAGTCATGATGGTTTTGAATGGGAGGGGCAAATACAGCGACCCGATGGAGATACCAGCTAACGAAGCCCATGTCTCGTCAAACTTGAAGACGCTCAACCAATACAGCATCCCAGAGATCAACCACCGCTTGAAAAACTACATGAAGTTCCTGTTTGTCCGCGAGCCTTTCGAGAGACTGGTGTCAGCCTACAGAAACAAATTCACCCAGAAGTATAACACCTCCTTTCATAAGAGATATGGAACCAAAATTGTCAAGCGCCAAAGGAAAAATGCGACCCAGGAAGCCCTACATAAAGGCGATGATGTGAAATTTGAGGAGTTTGTGGCTTATCTCATAGACCCTCACACCCAAAGAGAAGAGCCATTCAATGAACACTGGCAGACTGTATACTCTCTGTGCCATCCCTGCCACATCCATTATGATCTCATAGGGAAATACGAGACACTCGAAGAGGATTCCAACTACATTCTTCAACTTGCAGGAGTAGGAAACTATCTCAAGTTCCCCACCTATGCAAAGTCTACAAGAACTACTGACGAAATGACTACAGAGTTCTTCCAGAACATCAGTTCAGAGCACCAAACACAGCTGTATGAAGTCTACAAACTTGATTTTTTAATGTTCAATTACTCAATGCCAAGCTACCTGAAATTGGAATGAGGTGGAGAGCCAGAGAAAAGGGAGAAAAAGAGGGGGAAAGAATATGAAACCTGTTTTATTTAAGATTTTTATTTGTCACAATTACATATGAAGAATGGGTTATTTTGTAAGTTAATATTTTCTTCTTTTTTTGAATGATGCTGCGAGCAGCATAGTTGGAAATCTATTATTTAAATTGTCGGTAAGAAGGGACAGCTCTGTTTGCAGGGTAAGAAACCTGCGGCGGCTGTAGCTCTAGATGTGACTAGTAACTGCAACACTGTTTGGTGCGGGGCGCGTGGGGGGGTATTATTTGTGTCCTGATGAATTCTTTTCCTTTTGCATTCTTCATAAATCTCAGCCTTTTATGTTATTTATGCTTATTTAAGAACACAATAGATTCCTTGTTAGGAGCCAAGATGCAACACTGTGTGGACAAAGAAAACGTTTCCTGTGCATTCCTTGCAGGAGTTTGTCTCTCTGTCCCTAATGTCATTACTGAATGTTCCACTAGTGAAGAATGTGTGCAAATAATTGGAAACATTGGAACAGGAATGGGTTTAAGGGGCTCAGGGGGACCCTCCCTTGAAATATATATGTCAAAACCTTGTGGTTCTCTGATCTGTAAGACACACTTTTCTGCCGATGATCACACACAGATGAAGGCACAACGTTTGTCCACAGGGACGCAAGGTCGGTGAGGCTTTCGCCTTCGAGAATGTATTAAAACATCACACATGTGCACTTCCAAAATGACGGGCGAGGGGAAGGAGGAGAAGAGGACTGCCTTACTCAGTCTCTCCACCCTTAAAAGGGCCAGTCCAATATTAAGCCAGACACTTCAACCACCTCCCAACCTCCTTGAAATGAAATGAGCGATGCACACAATGAGTCTGATGGGAAAACCAAGTCCTTCGGAGATGGTATGATAGCTGATTGGCAACCACAACGTCTAATTTGACCCCCAGGGTGCTCAGATTTTGTTCTTTCTGCAGGGACCCCCTTGCATGTACAATACTCCTTGCGACACCATTGTCCTTTCTCATCTCCCTGTATCTTGGGCCCAGTGTCCATCCCTGGCTTCCTGCAAAGTTGGCTTAACCCAGCCTTCAGAGAAGGCACCAGCAAAATGATTGGGAAGGGGTGTGAATATGCTGCATACACCCTACCCCTAATGCCACATTCCACCCATGGCATGTGCTCCAAAACAAAGAACATCCTGCAACTGAAGACATGATCGTTGGTTTCCCATAAGGCAGAGACAAGGATAGATGTTGGGTGACTCCAGCTCCCATCAGCCCCTGCCAGAATGGCCAATGGTCAGGGGTAATGGGAGGTGCAGTAGAACAACACCTAGAGGACCGCAGGTTTCTTATTCCTACTGTATCCTAATGAGTGAACCAGCACCACGTTCTGAACTATTGCAACATTTTAAGGTTCCCATTGCAAATATGAAATGACAGCAGGGACTCTCCTTTAGGGTGGATCCCTGTGCTCTAGAATACCTGCACAAAACCGAATACCTTACAAAGGAGCAATTTTATCAGAATACCATATATGATGCCGTGTGTGATAGCATTGGCCTTGAAAGGGACAGCTAGAGTTGCTTAAATATATATGTGTATACATGCATAATATTTAAAGTCTGTGACTGAAAGAAATGTGAATGTATCTTGTACAGAGCAAAATTTTCAAATCTCTACTTTGCCAGACATGATGTTAATATCATTTTTTACTTCATACTTGGCATTCCCTTGTTTGACATCAAGATGGATGAGAGGTGATCCATCTGCACTGCCATGATAAATACTATCGGTAGTAATATTATTTAAGGCTGCAGTGGCTAGTCTGCTGAATGGTTAGATGGACCAAACGATTTTAAATTGGTTAATTAAAAATATGTCCCCAGTTAATTGGGCTGCAGCTTTTGAAAACAATGTAGATTTTTATAAAAGTACTTACACAGACCGTAGGTAGCAAGCACCATCTTAGAAGAAGCATTTCTACAATCTTGTATAGAAGCCTTCTAAGGTCGAGCCTCTGTGGTGGGTGCTTGTTATCACCTAAAGCAATTAAAGAATGTGTTTTTTCCTTGAGAACAATTTGAGATTTTTTCTTGAGAACAGATCGGAAAAACAATTAATTAATGTGTTTTTTTCAAATCCCATGATTTATGAAGATTAACTTAATTGGCTGACAGTCCTAATATTATTGTAACATGTAGCCCCAACATGTTGAAAATGATTAGTGGATTTTGAGTTTCCAGCTCGTTTTCCGGAAAAAAATAAAGAGTAGAATCATAAAATCATAGAATTGAAGAGTTGGACACCGAGAGTCATTTAGTCAAACCCCTAAATAGCCCTAGTTAAAGAACAGCATTTCAAGTGCTCAGTTCTCTTCACATCTGTTATCTCAGTCAGTGCTGTGCGGTGAAATTTTTCCTAGGGGCAGAGGCACCAGCTTGCAAGGGCCATTGGGGAGGGCGGTCGACACACACAAACATCGTGCTCCCCCTCCCCAAGCCAGTAAAAGGCTTCCTGGGCTTTGGGAAGGTCTAATGTGCCAGGAACATTGAGGGGATTAGCTTAGTCCCCTGACTGCACAGCACTGGTCTCAGTAATTGTACAGCACTGTAAGAGAGGTTGGTACTTCAGGAGCCAACTTGTGGCACATTTGGTAAACAGAGCCTGATCCAAAGACCTATTGTGGTGTGTAGCACATGCTGGCACTTTGACTTAGCACCACATCACCGAGGAGGATACCAGATATCACATGATTTGAGCGGGGCAGCCCATCATATGCAGAGTCTGGATGAAAGGGATGAAGGGCCTAAAGGCGAAGTAAATCATAATTGGGATGCCCTCAAACAAATGATCCAAAAATTCAAGAAATGTGCTCAATTCAAGTATCATCGGAGAAAGACATTGTTCTGGTGATACTACTGTCACAGGGAATGTTTCCAAAGGCGTGATATGAAACCAGCTACAGAAGTCACAGGAGGCGGCTCCATTTCATTCGGTGAAGCTGGTTCACAGGTGCTGACTGGCACCTCGACTGAGTCGCAGCAAAGAACCTTGAGAAGAGATGCAAGAGTCTCTTTCAGTGCTGCACTCTGTCTTTGTCAGCTGACTTTGGCCTACTTCAGATTTTGCCACCCTCTGTTCCTCAACGTATTGCTTGACAGTGTCTGTGAGAGGACTGATACCAGTAAACTCCTTGCAAACTCAGGTTGTGTATAAACTATTCCATTAAAGCACATTCAATACACATTCTTTCCCTCAGATAACTCTGGGCATTGCAGTTTACCCCTTGCAGAGTTACAATTCCCAGCATCCCTTAATGAACTACAGTGCCCAGAATGCTTTGCGGAAGAGAACGTGCTTTACATGCATAGTATGTGCAGAGGCACAATCAGCAGAATGGGGTAGCAGTGTCCTGGTGTTAAGGGTAGATTGTGCCATGCCTGTGCCAGGCTGCAGGGAGTTGGGGATTTGGGAGTGCTCCCTTATGTAAGCAGACAAACAAACCCACTCTTCCTTTCTGAATTATGCTGAAAAATATACACAGCCAGGGCAGAGATTCACCAGTCATTTTCCTGATGTTTTATAGTTGTAGGCAGTAAGAATGGACAAATCCATCAATTTCCATTTCCCATTTTTCCTATCTTAAATTTGGTTCATCCTATTTTGACATATGTTTGTGAATTGTTGAATGAAAAAGCCTACATGAAAATTCACAACGTATTCAAGTGCATTCTTCCTGATATATACATTTTTTTTTAATGCAGTTTAACTAGTATGTGCATTTTTTTGGTAAGTGGTTTCCACCAGATGGAACACATTTTTGTATGTTATTGTCACTCATATGCATATTTTTGCATTCCACAAGTTTTAGTGTCTTTTTCATATGCATTCTTTTTGATAGAGAACTGCCTCGAAAATTGGAGAAGCGTGAATTTCAAAGGAGAACTTTGGTTTGCTTTGTGCGTCATTTTGGATGGTGCAGATTTGGGAAGTTTGCATTAAAGTGTGAACCAAATGAATTTCTCCCCCGCTATAAACCTATATAAACGAAAATTCAAAAATGAACTGGAGTGGAACACTCTCTTATCCAGTAGAAATTGTTCTGTGTGAGATGGCAAATTGCAATTTTTTTAAAAAATTATTTAATTTTCAGATTTTGAAATTTACAAGCAGTTGTCAAACAACCAAAACAGAAAGAGAATTCCACAAATTCCCATGGATTTCCCTCCTTCCCTCTGTGGGTCCTTACCTTAACTTTTTTTCTTCCTGCATCCTCTCTATTAATCCAGTTCCATTACAACCATAGTCCAATGTTAAACTACAAGTGTCTTTCCAGTCGTACTAATAATTTTAATTGTTTACAATGATTTTTAAGGTAAATTATATATTTTACCCATTCCTTACTGAAACTCTCATCAATTATCAATCAGTGAGATGGCAGATTGTGATACGATGAGTAGTATATTGTCTGTAAATTGTTTTAAACAGGCAATTATAGTTTATTCATTACAAATTAGCAGGGAGTAAGGCATGTATTCTGCCAGTGAAGAGCACTGCAAAGTTTGCTTCTTGTTAGTTTCTTTTTACTTATGGGATGCCCAACTGAGTAGGCAACAAGTGAACTATTTATGATGCAGTGCACTGTTTTTTATCTGTGGCGCTGTTTTGACAGAGATCAGGAAAATACACTATGGGAAGAATAAATTGAATTCTTTTCTTTACAGTTCTCATCTGTCTTGTTTGCCGTGAGCGGAAAAGAGAATAGGATTCCATTTTTGAGGAAGGAGGTGATGATCAAACGCTTTTCGCTTGTCAGTATTGCACTCTAGACTGTCACTACAGGGGGAGGAAAAATTAGATGGTTCAAATAAAAGGTTGGCTTTTGTTGTTCTCTAAACAAAGCTCTGTTATTTTGGGATTGGCAAAGTGTCCCCCTCAAAACAGACTTGTTTATAACTGTAACTTGCCTGAAACAGATCTTCCCAGATCTTAAAGGTTAGAGGGAATTGACCCCCTAGGATGCTGAAATGTGTGTGTGTGTGTGTGTGAGAGAGAGAGAGAGAGAGAGAGAGAATTAAGAAATCTCATGGCTGGGGTCAATTGCAGAGGTCTTTCCCATTTCAACTTTAAAAGCATGGTTGAGTGGCTTTTTAGATCTTGAACCCTACAGTTTTCTCTGTTGTTGGTTTTAGTCTCATGGTTTTTTTAGCTTGCTTTGTACACCACCCAGAAAACCTATTGTTAATGGACAATACAATACAATAAAAGAAGAGAAAATGTGAGTAGATGCATAAATACAATGCTGAGAAGACAGGGTCTCTGCAAGATGGGAAAGAGCTTTAAAACAGGCCCTCTACATGTGACTGCTTCATGCAAACTGCAGCATGAGGTGGTTCTTCATCTGCCAAGGTGTGTAGGGTTGCCAGACCTCCAGGGCCTCTCCATGTGGCAAGTGGAGGATGACTTGAACCTCCTGGTTTGAGAGAGTGCCTTTCATAACAAAAAGAAGATTGTATTCTTCTTTATAAAATTTGTATGCTGCCCAAAGAGCACAGGTTGGTTCACAACATAAAAATACAAAACGAGAACACAAAATACATAATAAAACAAAAATGCAGCTTGGAACCTTCAGCTCAGCAGGAGCTGGCCACAAATTATAGCATAGACACTCAAGGGTGGGCCTGCTCTCCTCATTTCCCAATTAACCTTCATTACCAGCACCCGTCCAATGACATCGCCGGAGGTGTCAGGATTTGGCCCTGAAACTTCAGGGCCTGGGATGCTCCTAATCTGGCAAGTGTGTGTGTGTGTGTAGTCTGTTGTGAGTCACAGAAGGTTCATAGCAAAGGTCTCTCACAGATCCTGCTGTGTTCCCCTCCGCAACTTTTCCTCCCCCTACCAATAGTTCAACTGCTATTTGTTTTTGTTTCTTTTAAAAAAAATCCAGAATGATGAACTTGTTTCTCTTGTGTATTTCTTCAAAAAGATAGGTTGTGGATGTTTATACACAGCGTGCTCATGATGTTTTCCCATTTTCCGTTGCTTGTGTGCGTTTCCTTCCAAGGCAGTGAATTTTCATGTTGGCTTTGTGTCCCCAAACTGCAGGATAGACACTGGTGGAGGAAGAGGGGGCGGTGGAAGCACACTGCCCCCAGCATTACGAACCTGGTGGGGTGCTGTCCTGGCTGCCCCCCCACGCACTGGGTGCCACACCCCCGCAGGTGGCGCACCACGCCCCCAGGACACGCCCCACGCCCCAGCGGGCGGCGCACCATTCCCCCAGAACTTGCGCATACCCCTGGGACGCGTGCCAGCCACACCCCGCCTGCTCTCCCTCCCTCCCCGGTGTTGGAGCATGAAGCTCGGCCACTGAGGATAGAGCCCCTCTAGTTGGGAGCAAGGTCTTCATATGGATGCCTGAGGCCTGGGACAGGAGTAATCTATCATTGTTCTTTGATGAAATCCTGCCACGTTCTGAGTGAGTCCTAGTGACCCAAAAGGGAAGGGACTGCCTTCTCACATTCTTTAGCACCTGCTTTCCCTCATTCAGAGTCCCTTGCACAGCAAGTGCAACTCTGTGTAGGAAATCGCTCACCAAACAAATGGTTGCAATGGGTTAAAGCAGGAGTGGGGAACCTGAGACCTTCAGATGATGTTGAGCCACAACTTCCATCCTCCTCCTTGACCACTGGCTATGCTGGCTGGCAGCTATTAGAGTCTATCTTGTAGAGGACCACAAGATCTTCAACGCTGGAATAAGTAGAATGAGGCCTCAGGTTCTGAGATGTGCAGTGCATTCTTATGCATATTCAGAGAGAAATTGAGTTCAGTGTGTACAGGAGGGCAGCCTTGGGTACCAAACTGTAGATAGTTAAACCCAGTAGATATGTGTTCTCCCTGTTATGTCTCTTTCATTTGATTATTGCCGTCATTAACATGCTGAAATATGTCTCCCTTGGGTGATGGTTTCCCGTAGGACAGCTACATTGCAAGGAAAGTGATGGACATAATCCAGGCAAACAAAGCTTTACAGAGCAGAGGGCTTCTCTGCCATCAGCCGCAGCAGTTTCTGGAGGTGGCAAGTGGACTCTAGGCTTGGCACCAGCACATGGCATTGTTAGGTAACTGCTTGGGCCACGGCAGGTGGAAGAGCACACCATAGATGGCTGTGCTGGGCACCAGATGAATTGCATCTGGGAACCACCACTGTAATTTCCCACAATGACCCTGAGATATCATCAATTCAAGGCTTTGTGAGTTACTAAAGTAGTGAGGGCTGGGGTGCCACCATTTTAATTTCCCACAATGCCTCAAACTGGCACTGTGTTGGGAGCCTTGTGGGAAATTACACTGGCAACGCATCAGCTAGCACTAGTTAGAGCATTGTTAGCTGCCATCCCTTCCAAGCATGTTTACTAAGCAGCTCATTGGCATAGGCATTGTACATTTTGCCAAGGTTCTCATCAAAATGGCAGCCCTCCCTGCCTATCCCTTTCTGGACGCCATCTTGCTTAACTGACTGCATTCTGTTTCTTACATTTGCCTACAGCATCATGGAACATGCGGTAGAGCACAGAGATAACATTAGGAAGTGACATCATTACTTTTATAGTTCTATGGCCCTTTGCATCTCGGGAACTGTTGCCCATTCCTGTGCTGTCCCCCCCCCCCCTTTAACTGCCTCTATCAGACTGCCCCATTTTGCCACAAAACATATTTATATCTCTGCCCCCACCCCTTCAGCAAAACAAAATGAGAAGTTATTTCCATTAGTACACACTCTCATATTTAAATCCCTTTGCATTTCAGCATATTACTAAAAATGTGTTCAAATGTGTTAGCATTTCTCTAGAGCCAGCCCTACCATTAGGTAGAGGAGGCAACTGCTTCAGACAGCAAATGTTAAGAGGCAGAGAGTGCCAGCAAAACCTTGGAAGTCAGATCTGTGTGGCCTGGCTGCTCAGCCTGCCCTTCACCCCCTAAGCTACTTGCTGGCTGCCCTCAGATGTTGGTGGAGGCAGCCAGTGTGATCAGCTTCCATCTGTGGACATCTGGGAGGAAAATGCATCTTGTTTTTCACCTCATCTCAGACTGCAAACTGTCTGAGCCTTGCATTTCTGTGTAATATTTTCGAAGGATTTAACCAAATGTTATCTACTTCAACTGGCATGTAAGGTGATGCACAGACCAAGAGCTTTTGAAGCTAATTGACCCCTCCGAAGGTTAACTATAGAAAGCTGCACTATTTTCAGGTACAAAAGGGAATGTCCTTAATATTACTCTTGTTACAGAGAGTGTTATTTTCTTACATGCATGAACAATACAAAATGTGTACATATAATTTAACATCTATGTGGGGGTTTGACTTCTTTTTCTTTTTTTTACCTATTTGTATGCAGTAGAAGGCTTGTTGTAGGAAAAGCATATCTGAATATACTGATAATAAAAAAAAAGAAACTAAGTTATACATTGCCAACACAAATGTTAACTGCTTATGAATTGTTCCTTTACACAACACACACACACACAAAGCCATTCAAGCCTGATTATTTTTCTAAGTAACTTCAATTAAATTGAAGAAAATAATTGAAACGTGTGTGTGTTTTTATTGCATGTGATATTTCCCACGTACTCAGCTCAAAATTATTTATGGTGTGAAGAAAGTAGCTAGAGAAAAGTCCCCCCCCCCTTCATAATACTAGAACCAGTGGTGTAGCATGGGTTGCCAGTGTCCGGGACCGCACAGAGTGAGGGGGTGGGAGGGAGGGAGATGCCATATACATGTGCATTCAACTGCCTAACAGCATCCACATGACCCAAGAGACTCCAGCCACTAGATAAGAAGAGTCATTCCATTGTCTGGAGATGTCACTTCCTGGTTTGCATGGATAATACGCTTTTAAAGGAGCCCAGCAACAGAAGCACACAGCTGTATTGAGGCAGCACCGGGTGTTGAAATCTTGTGCCCCCTAACAATTTTGCGCCCGGGGCAGATGCCTCTGTGCCATCCCACACTCACCAACTAGAACCCAGGGACACTGAATGAAGCTGAATGTTGGAAGACTCAGTAGGACAGAGAAAAGGACTTCTTCACATAGCGCAGTTAAACTACGGAATTTGCTCCCAGAAGAGGCAGTGACAGCCACCAAATTAGATAGCTTTAAAAGAGGATTAGACAAATTCATGGAGAAGGTTATCGGTCCGTGATGACTAGGCTCTACCTCCACTGTCAGAAGGAATGTGCCTCTGAATCTCAGTTGCTAGGAATCTCAGATAGGGAACATGTTATTGGCCTACAGCACCTATTATTCCTGAGCATTGTTAATGCTGACTGGGGCTGATGGGAATTGTAGGCCAACACTGGACAGCTACAGGTTCCTTAACTGCTGCTTTAATGGTTTTTTTTCTTTTCTTAACTAGACATTTAGGTATTCTTGTGACTTCTCACCATTGTCTTCCAGCATGAATCTTCAAGAGCAAGATTGGTCCTAAACTGAAGTGATGTGGATGCCTTAAAAAAAAGATACAGGAAGATTTACTTGCAAGTGTTGACATGTCTCCTACCATGTTGTGACCTCAAATTTGATGCTATTTAAAACTCGAGAGTTTGAGATGTTTAATTGAGCACGGGGCGTGGGGTGTGGAGAAGTTCCTGTGCCAGCAATGGCAGACTTTTGAAAGGCGTTCTGACCTTAAAATTGCCACGATTATAGACCACACAGCTCAATTCTTTCCCCATCCATATTCCACATCTGATTTTATGCAGGGAAGAGAAAGACATTCCAGGAGTCTGAATGATAGCAGCGCTCTGTTCATATTTATCTTCATGAGTGAAAATGGTAATTTGTAAATGTTCCTGCCATGCCCGAGTTATTGCTACATTTGTCTTCAATCAAACGGTGCCGCATAATGGATTGGCCATCTTGTATTAAATGTACATTATTACTTTGGTATAAAAATGTTATTAGAGTGAATGCAATAAGCTTTTATGTGCAATTTGTATAGCAGAAAATGATTTTTAAAATGTAGCTTTGCAGTATGGAGAAATGAAATGACAAGAACTTTGCTGATCAGATATTTCCTCCCCACACTGCCCCAAAAAGTCTAATAGCTTCAGAGAAGGAAATGCAATTTAGATAGGGGGACATAAAATAGTTTAGAAATAGGGTGCAATCACAGAAATAGCAAACCTGGCATATCAGGAACAGTTACATTGCCTCACCTATGAACTTTTAGGATTATAGAATCCTAAAATTGGAAAGCTCAAATATCATCCTTAGATGTAGGCTTACATGCACATAACATTTGGGGCAAATAAATAAATCCACACTCCTATATAGATCTTTTACTTGCTATTTCTGCCCTGCTTTGTTAAGAACAAGATGCATAGATGCTTTCTGTAGAGAAGAATAAATTTGCATGTATAAAAATCAGACTATGACTGATCCAGCAGGTAGCAGTTTCCCTTCCCCTGCTCTTTGAAATCGCCCTGCACAACTTACTCCATGGCCCATTTTAGCAATTAGGACTTGATCTCACTGCCTCTCTCCACCTGCTCCCACAGGCACTGATCCACATGCAGCAGCAGCACTCCTTTTGCCATGACGCCTCCCCGTCCTCACCTCCATTGATAGCCCTTCTGCAAACAGAGAGCTGCATTTGAAGAAAAGCTGCAAACACAGCCAAGTGCTCTGCAGTAAGACTGAAATGGATTTCCCCTCAGAATTTTAAGTGCCATTCTTGCTACCCAGCTCCCCCTTGGATGGCCTTTGCTGCTATTCTGATCTGCTACTTCGATTAACCAGCTCTCTCTCTCCCCGCCCTCCATGGTAGCACTTGAAAACTGCTAAGAAGTGACCCTCTGCTCTTCTGTTCTCCAAGTGAGACAGGCTCCCAAAACATTTCCATCTGCCCTCCCTCAGCCCCTCAAATCCAGACCTAAGCTGCTCCTGCCTGCGTGGCACTTCCCTATTGTCTTCCCCTTTTTCTCCCTTGCTGTTGCTCTCGTTGCCAAGCAACAGGAATGGGCCCGGCATGTGAGAGAAGCACTGAGCAATTACCTTCCAAGTTGTTAGCATCAATGTGCTTAGGTAAGATAAGGGAACTTCCAAAGATCAAAAACAAACCACAACTCTACCGTCTTGGACAACCTATGGGGGAGTGCTCATGGGGCTGTAGAGAAGGAGACTCGTGAAAATGTTTGCGATTATGCTCTTTGCATAAATGCATATATTTCACTTGGAGAGTTAGTGTTTCAGGAAATTGGATCTGGGAGTTATTTTTCCATAGATGTGTCAGCTCCCACCACAAGTCACATAACGACCAAAAATACATCTGCAGATATTCTCGAATCAATGTAGATCCAGGAGATTTTCAGCTTATGTCCTTGAACAATGAAGTGTGTTGAAACAGAAACCAATTGAATTCTGCTATTTCTAGCTATCAGTTAGGGCGAGTCATTGGATTGGCAGACTGTTTCACTGATCTCTCCAGCAGTCCAATTTGCTAACTTTTCACGGTAGAGTTTGCTGGTGCACAGGGAGAAAACCCTGCCCACTTTGCTTCTTCCCTGCTCCTGCTGTACCACCAGAAATAAGCCACAATTTAGCTTAACACTATGTCAAAACCCAGGCTCACTGTCTGTTGCCTCCAAACTAACCACAAGCTGTAAACCAAGAGCAAACCTTGGTTCCAGCTCATGGTTTGTTTGGAGACAGACAAACCTCAAGCCTGGGTTCAGATATAATGCCTAACTATGGTTTAACTCCAGGTAACTCAGCAGCAGCAGGGAAGGATCAAAGCAGCCGCAATTTTCTCTATGTGAACCAACACACTGCACATTCACCTGTAAACCATGGTTGAGACTGCCTATGGTTTAAAGTGGGGATACAGACAAGGCCAATGATTGGATCACCGTTTACTTTAGTGTCCCCCAAGCTAAGCATAACTGTGGTTTAAAAGTGATGTGTTGCAAGCATGCTGTCAACCTTATCACATCATGCCTGAGAATTACTTCACGGTGAGCTCCATTTCAATTTCAGGAGGTGTAACATTTCCCAGAGGTGCATATTAATTGTGGCAAAGTGTGCTGCAATTGTAGAGTTGTAATCTATTAAACATTAATGTAATGTCATAAGCTCTTAGGTGAAAATGCTTCTAAATATTTATTAAGACATGTAAATGTTTAAAGTACAATTTCAATACCAAAGAAGAAAACCTGATCTATTCTCTGTGCTATTCTGTTGCATGTCTTAATGGTGTTTTGCCAACTTGAAGAGTGCCCCAGTTGTTGTTGCAATCAATTCTTATTTACTCAGACACCCCAATTCTTTGATAAACCAGACGCTCATGATATATCAAAGGGAGGCACTCCATTGGTTGCCATGACCATCTGTATCCATCCAAAGGCCACCATTTCCCAGGACATGAACCAACAAGTCTTTACAAACCACATGTTTATAGGCCAACATAAAGCAAAGTTATGGTGTGACCATGAAGATATGTTATGGATATATTATAATATTGGCATAATCTAGGCCGCCACATAGTTTGCAACTAGACCTAGAATCAAAATTAAATTCTTCAACGTCAAAAGGAGGAATAAAATAACCTTGAACGTCTTAGGAAGATTGCTGGGTATGGTTCATTTATCAGTGGTCTCTCTGATCTCATATGATTGTGTTGTATGCTATTCTGGGCACTTTTAGTATTAAGCGTCAGCCCCACCCAGCATTCAATACCAAATGAAAGACCTAATATTTCTGCCTAACAGCAATTGCAGATGAAACACGCTGCTTCTACTGATTTCCTCAAGACATTCAGGGACCTTCAGAGCGCCGCAGCACACATCCCCATTCCTGTCCTGCTCAGGTCCTCCTTTGGATATGTGGTCATAACTGGGAACAAGAATGAACCTATCAGTTGTCACACTAACTGAGCCAAGCTTGTACGTTTGTGGAAGAGGTTAGTGGCAGAAAAGAAGACCCAACCATTGCATCTTATCCTTCTTCTGCAGGGCACCAGCAAGCTGTAAAATAATTATTAGAGAACTGTAGGGCTCTAATATAAAGGGAACTTTACAGTAAGTACAATATGGCCAAATCAAGTCCTTGCATGAGTCTTTTAAAAGGTATTCTTTGCATTAATGTTCTACCTGAAAACCCACCTCACACATAATGCCTGTGTACATTTAATGGCAGATGGTTTGCAGTGGTGGCCAAACTTTTTCCAAAGAGGGCCAGATTTGATGAAGTGAAGGGCTGTGAGGGCCGACCAAAGTTGTTAACCTCTTTTTAGGATTGAAGTTTTTGAGCTTTTTTTATGATTTTGCCCCAAACTTGTTGAGCTTTTCTTTAGGATTGATGTTGTTGAGGTACTTTTAGGATTTTACCTCAGGAAATAAACTGCCACAGGGGCCGGATTGAACCGACCAGCAGACCGGATTAGGCCCCTGAAACAGACTTTGGACATGCCTGGTTTGCTATTGCTGCCACACACACGTCCCCTGGCAATTACTGCTTACCTTTCCTTATATTTCCATATTTTATATATCTCCTTATATTTAAGTAGTATGACAGAATGTTATTCTGGTCTGGTATGTTGAGTACATCTTAGGCACCGGCATACACAAATCTGGAGCCCCAAACAAATTAAAGTAGCACACATACACTAAATGGATAGTGATATATTAAAAACAGAAGAAATTTTATTTGTATTTTTCTCAGAAGCTATGTGGGTTTGGTTCCAAAAACTTTAAAATTCCATAGCCTCTTCAAACATTAAAATATTTTTCATCAGACCATAATTCCACATAAAGGTAGCTCAACCAGAATTAAGCTTAATTGCTTCTAGATCTATATCCCCAAATAAAAGGATTCTGAGTTATCACCAACTGCTTTTTAAAACAAAATGAATAGGAGTGCTATCTACAGTACTACAGACAATGTACCGTTCTGATTAATGCTAATACAGACTAAGGGGAACAAGGGAACCTAGAGGACAGTCCAATTTCCCTTCACAATTCTGAAATATTATTTTATGTGCTAGCCTTGCAATTCCAGCAGCAAAGCAGTCCGGTCATAATTATGCAAAAGCTTTTAATGCTTTTAATGTGTGGGGAAAGTTATTCATGTAAGGTTTCAATTAGAAAGCCAAACAGCTGCCAGCATCTTGAACTGCTTTGAAGATGAGGGTACTCAGCGAGCAACTAGGCCTATGAACTTTTTTTTGGCTATATCAATAAAAGTCAGCATGTGAAAACTGGGATCTCGTACATAACTTTCACTGCCTAATTTGCATATCCACATTTGAAATAAATCAACTAGATGTAACTTGGACATCTGAAAAGGGATCCACCTTGTGCAGATTCCATTGATACTAATGGGAAGTCCAAAATGCCCATTCATTACAATTAAACTTGTGTGGCCACATTTGTGGTTTGTGGAGGGGGGAGCGGTTGCACTGCCATGGTTTAAAAAGTTATTTGCTTCGTTTATAGAACACCCAAGGCAGCACACAAAGCCAACCATAAACCGGGTGCTCTTACCACCAAATCCTCACATTCCAATTACATAAATAGCGATAAGGCCTGTAAAGTTGGGGATATAACATATAATGCTGCAGAGCTGCATTACACAAATGAATTTCAGGACTGCAACCTGCCTGAAAGCTCCCGTACTAAAATGGGAAAATGTGGTGTTGTTTTTTTACAGATATTTTGAAACACAAAACCTGAAATGCTGCAGACACGATGGGAGCTATTCATTTCTTTATCAGTGTGCCACAGGCACTAGTCAACAGGTACCTGTGATACTTACATAATCACATTCTACAAAGCACTAATTGCATCACACAACTGACATACTGGGCGTGGGCAATGACATTTTCTCAGACCAAAGTATTCTGGTTTATTTCATTCTCAGTTATGAAATTCCCCCAGTTTGAGTGCTGGGGAAATCTATTTCTTTAGAATAGCACTGTTCTGAATTGAAAGATGCCTGAATCCTCTAGAATGTTAGAGTAGCAACCCCAATCATTTTCGCAGTAAGGCTACGATCCTATGATCCCTGTGAGGTTATTCCAGGAACTATAGGACATTGCACACCTGAGCAGAGGAGGACCATCCTGAGAGGCTTCCTCATTGCAGATGTAGAAACCTCCACAGCTGGTGCTCTGATAGGGGCAGGGAGGGATGGGACATGTTAGGGATGGATCTGGGATCTCTGGGATCCAAATTACTTCCATCTCCTGACATTACCCACCCCGCCAACAATGGAGCGAAAATACACCAGCTCTGGAACTGGCATGCTTATTTTCTCTCTGACCTCCTGTCCTTGCTGGTATAAACCCAGCAGAAATTTCAAAGACCATATCTGCCAGAGATTCTTAAAGACTAGCTCTTCTTAAAGGCTAGAAACTTCTTAAAGAATAGACCTGCCAGAGATTTTCCCTCCCCTGCCTCCATAGGATTGCTCTATCCAATGATCATTTGGGAAAAAGCCCTGAGCAATCTCACACATTTTTACTCAGAAGCAAGTCCCACTGAGTACCGTAGGGCTTGCCCCCCAAAAGTAAGAGCATACAGGACTGCAGACTAAAATTCCAGCTGCCACTTGCTGGATGGAATTGTGTGGCAGAACTACTTGAATTTGTCCACGGTTTCTTTCTCTTCGACTATTTCTTAAATTTTAAAAAAAAACACCCTTTCACCAATTCTCTCTCTTCAGGATCTATATTGCAGTTCCCCCATAATTACATATCAAAAGCCCCACTTTTTTCTTCTTAATTTCCAATACTTTACAATAAACTTCAAAAGACAAAATTGAACATTTTAAAACTGTGCCATTGAACCTTTTAAAATACAATCATTAATACAACATTAACGTCCATGCATGATAGTACTGAGTTATCTCTGTTAGAAACTTCTTTCCCACTTTCAGCTGATTAAACAAGTTTTTGGACTAGAAGCTGCTTTATTCTGTCTCACCTGTGACTAAAAAGGAGTGTTGAATACCCTGTAAAATGTCCTGCTCGAACTTTTCTTTATTACATGCACAAATCATCTGTTTTACTTATTTAGCAAATGGTGTCTGATTCCAGAAGATTTAACTATAACTGTGAACCCATTATAAGTTGAAATGCAGTCAGGCTGTTCACTGAAAAGTAAATTTGTGATGAAGAGACACATCAGTGGTTAAGTCACATCTTTCTGCTACTAATTGCCCATAAACTACGTTTCTGGACTTTGTTTCTTGTTACAATACTGGCTGGCCTTTCTCTTTCTGTGGCCAGCAAGAAACAGCCACACTCCCCTGCAGTGTAAAAAATATTTAAAGCCTATTTTCACACTTCCACATTCCCCCCCCCCTTTTTTAAATTAAGGCGATTTGATATCAGTGCCACCTTTAAGTTACCATAATATCCGAATTCAACCACTGTTTTGAAGTCCTTCTTCAGATGAAATGGTAAGCCAAGTGGTCGTCTCCTGTTTGTCATCTTCATCTAATGGGATCAGCTAGTGTGCTTGTTTGCATTATTAGTCTCCTACATCTCCATCTCTATCACCAATGAGCCACAGAAAGTGAAAACTCATGGCAAGTAAGGCAGTTCCAAGAAGATCACCAAGAGCAGTAAGGTAAGGGATAGAAAAACTGTCAGGATCTTTTCCCTTTTTCCAGAAGTGGTGAACCATCCAGTCAGCAATCCATAGCAATGTAAACACCTATGGCAAAATGAAAATATATATATAAATCACGTTGACATGATATCTATGGCAGCATCTGAAATCCACTATTTCTACTAATTTATTTGAATAGAAAGGTTGAGCTCATGGTTCTTTATGCATTTTGCAAAGATTGCCTGTAGGCTAAAAAATAGACAAGATTAAGATTTAAATCAATTTGGGCCTTCAGGAAATAAAGACTTACAAGCCAAACTGTTCCTGTATCAAAACACACAAAAGATTTCCTGAGTCCAAAACAATTTAAAAATCGGGCACGTCCACTGTGATTTTTGGTATACAGACTCAATGTTTCAAATACCATTTTGAAAGCGTGCGTTTTCTTAAATATTATTTAAACAGCTAAAATGGAAAATTAGATGTTACAGTATTAGGCACACTGAAATAATTTAATACTTCTAAGAGAATCCCTACCTTTGATTTGTACTACAAAAGAATTTTTAAGATGTAACCATATGGTTTTCAAATTAGCAATTTTCTGTCCCTTTTTCCATTATGAAATATGTATAAGTTATTCAGATACATCTCCCTGCTGAAAAGGCGGCTCTGTAGCCTCAGCTAATTATGCATGTGCTAGGTGTGCTCCTCTCTGCAAACCAAACAAATATATTTGAAAGCACATGTTTTCTTTGGAAGAGACTGTCAGATTCTTTGAGGCAGCTCCTCTTTTACCAAAGCAGGCAGAGAGCGAGACTAGGGACAGTGATGCCAGTCTTTCATATCCCCATCCCGCAGAAACTGTCCATCTCTGGGCTCCAAGACATAAACGTGACTAAATAATAATAATAATAATAATTTATTATTTATACCCCGCCCATCTGGCTGGGTGCCCCCAGCCACTCTGGGCGGCTTCCAACAAAACACTAAAATACAATAACCTATTAAACATTAAAAGCTTCCCTAAACAGGGCTGCCTTCAGATGTCTTCTAAAAGTCTGGTAGTTGTTTTTCTCTTTGACATCTGGTGGGAGGGCGTTCCACAGGGCAGGCGCCACTACCGAGAAGGCCCTCTGCCTGGTTCCCTGTAACTTGGCTTCTTGCAGCGAGGGAACTGCCAGAAGGCCCTCAGCACTGGACCTCAGTGTCCGGGCAGAATGATGGAGGTGGAGACACTCCTTCAGATATACTGGACCGAGGCCATTTAAGGCTTTAAAGGTCAGCACCAACTCTTTGAATTGTGCTCGGAAACATACTGGGAGCCAGTGTAGGTCTTTCAAGACTGGTGTTATGTGGTCTCGGCAGCCGCTCCCAGTCACCAGTCTAGCTGCTGCATTCTGGATTAATTGCAGTTTCTGAGTCACCTTCAAAAGGTAGCCCCATGTAGAGCGCATTACAGTAGTCCAAGCGGGAGATAACCAGAGTATGCACCACTCTGGCGAGGCAGTCTGCAGGCAGATAGGCCTGTGTACCAGATGGAGCTGATAAACAGCTGCCTTGGACACAGAATTGACCTGTGCCTCCATGGACAGCTGTGAGTCCAGAATGACTCTCAGGCTGCGCACCTGGTCCTTCAGGGGCACATTTACCCCATTCAGGATCCACACCTGCCCACCTCCTGTCCCCCACAAACAGTACTTCTGCCTTGTCAGGATTCAACCTCAATCTCCATCCATCCTCCAACCGCCTCCAGACACTCACACAGTATCCTGGAAGACAACGTTACATGGGGAATTGTTATAATTTGGGTCTCTTCTTTCAGTTGGCCAGCACCACAACATTAGCAAGGCGATCAAAGGCAAACCTGTCCCCCTCTGCCAAGACTGAAGTTGTGCAGGTTGTGGAGGACCAGAGTGGGTGGGAAAGAGTCTGGAAACAGATGTGACAAGTGGGAATATGCAGTGGCATTTGGGCAGAGATTGCATTACTTGGGGGGGGGGAATAATTATTAGAAATTCTAATAAAGAGGAATCTAAGCTAACTAAAGCACATACCATTGTGTCGTTTATCTAAAAATGCTTTCGAAACTGAAGTTTCACATTCAAATATATTCCTGATTGCTCAGGACATTTGAGAAACAGCTATGTGGGGTATGAAAAGAGAAATACTGGAGACAAGGTGATTGAAATGTTGCTTCTCCTTGGGTAGAAAAGGAAAGCAAACTTGAAGGGAAGCAAATATTTATATCACAACAAAATGTAGGTTTTTCTGCCTTCCTATTGTCGTAAAGAACCAAAAGCCTTATAGGCCACATTTGAACATTATGTTAAACCATGGTTTAGCATAATATAAACCACAATGAGCTGTGCCCCTTCCTCTCCCCTTCCCTTGCATGGCTTCCACTTCTGATTAACAGTGCTTTGTTGCACTGTCCAGACTAACAAATAATATTAATATTAATATTGGCTAGTTTAAAACAAGGCAACAGCAAAGCATGGTTTCTGAAGCTGTCTGGTTTAAGTTAACCATAGTTAATGTTAACCACAGTTCTGGGTCCAGGCAATGCAGCAAACAGTGATGAATTAGAAGTAGAAGCAAAGTTTTGAACTCCTTTCGGCAACATGAGGGATGGAGAGGTGGCGTGTGGGAGCCTGAGGTTTGCTGTGGCTTGTTCACACACACACTACACTATGGTTTAGCACAATGTGTAAGGAGACAGCACAAATACACCTCCTTATATTTTCCAACCCCAAAACCCAATGAAGTGAGTCTGTGTGTATACATCTCACACTTCTGCCTTGCCTTAAGCTTCCATTTATAAGATATGCACCAATTTGGTACCATTATTAATAAGTAGTTCTAAATTTTTTGTTTTGACTGCAGTCACACACAATTCTATTCCCTGGTGGGAAGAGAGAACTGGCACTATTACTAGCAGAAACCCGCTGGAACTCTGCCCAGTTCTGGTCTCCCTTATGTTCCGTGCTTTTCTATTCCTGTTATGAATATCAGCTTGTTATCTCACGTAACATCTCCACTGCCTCTAAAACTAGTGATGCTGTGGTCTAATGTGGTTCATTCGTCCTTCACACTGAGTAGCACTCTGGACCAATGATCAGTTTATCTAGGTTTTCCCATTATTTCACTTTTCATCAAAAATATATCAGATCTGTACATCTCTATTCTAAAAACATGAACAAGAACCAAAGCTGGGTTGTTGAGTAACTAATGTAGTCCAGAACTGGAATTAGATTTAAACTGCAGCTCAGTCTTAAGATTGAGTCAGACAGTAGTTCATTAACATACAGTTAGTCCTCAGAAAGTGAGTTTAAATAGTGGATTTCTACACATTAAATCGGCTTTGCAAATGGTAAAACTGGTTCTCACGACACAGTCAGTCAGACCATGCAGAGTTTGGGTTGCCATGTGGTCCAAACTGGGACTCATGGCTAAGTCCTCTTCTCCCTAACTAGGAATCCTAGGCAAGGTTTGCCAAATATCCTAGCTCAGCTGACTTGAAGAAAAATATTCAGGACATGAAGAGTTAAAGCTTATCCACACTTATCTTTTGCTCTGGTCTTTCCAGGCACAGGTCCACGCTTAAAAGCTCTGTGTCCAAGCACAAAAACCTGCTCTTTGGTGCTCGATCTGAGCAAATGTCAATTCAGGTTTACTGCAGACTGTCGTTTGCTCCAATCGAGCTTCAAAAAGTGGGTTTTCACAGAGAAAACTCTGGAGCAAAAAATAGGCTGCTTGGACACTGAGCTTTAATGTGCAGATGGTGCCTGGAAAGAGTGGAGGAAACGTAAGGGTGGCCCTTACTTGTCAGGATACTAGAACAGTCTCATTAGGGCAATAAACATAGAGATAATAGGCTGTCTTTATATATAGCTGAAGCAACAACGGTCAACACAAATGTGCTCTTATTATGCTTTTGTTAATTTTTCTTCTCAAAATGTATCACCATCTGCTTTTCGAATTTTGCTTTAAGCCAATTTAAGGGATAAATGTTCCCAAATGATATTTAATTGCCAGGGGTCTAAACGGAGTGTTGTTTTTAACAGAGAAGGGCTGGCAACTAATCTAATGAATTCTCTGACATACAAGAGAAGGAATATTCAAAACGTGCTGTTTTGCAGGGCAACAACAATTTTGATTCTTAGTGGATACAATCAATTTTATTTTACCCTGCCAAATTTATTGGGCAATAATGTCTAGAGTTTCCCATTACTTGTTTATTCCCAGAGCCCTTAACACAACTGTGTTCTGAGATTTGCCTCGGAGGTGTGAAAATTCCAGAGCGCTCTTTACTGGCTCAGCAGGAACCCGAAGTACAGAGGCTGCCTTTGAAAGTCACAAACCCTGAATCACAAAACTGACGGCTTCCTTACTCCAGTCTGGCCTTCAGTCTGATGATGGCTGACAAGTCTGAAAATGAAGCCTTTTTCTTTATACCCAGCTGAATATAGTTCAAGCAGGCTGTATTTTATTATTATTTTCTCTAAAAAAAAAAGTATCGTTCAATCTTATATACAGCTGTCTCAGAGAAGTTTGTCCTTTTTATAAAGAATACATCAATCACTTGAACGTATGTTTTTTGAGAATAGTTTGTATTCCACTCCAGCATTGCAGATGGATCCAAGTTAATTCAACAAATAGGGACTTCGGCAGAACATATTGTTTAACCATGCCAAGAATATATGCCATGTGAAGTAATAGATATTTTATGCCACCTAAATTATAGAAATCTTCAGGGTACCTCTGAACTCATCTTGTGATGCAAACACATTTTGTGAGGGAATCGTGCATTGTACCTGGGGCCGCAGTGTTCCGTTACTAAAATTGGTACAGTTGTTTTTTTGATATCATGCCAAGTATCTAATATTCTTCTAAAATAGTCAGGCTCTTAGCCAGAAAAAAAAATAGTTGCACATAAGTTCCACTGAAATCCACAGAAAATTTATTTTTCTGTTCAGGAATGCTTTATATGTAGGAAGCTGAGGACCTAGAATGTAAAGGTAAAAGGCAAAGGACCCCTGGACGGTTAGGTCCAGTCAAAGGCGACTATGGGTTTGCGGCGCTCATCTCGCTTTCAGGCTGAGGGAGCAGGCATTTGTCCATAGACAGCTTTCCAGGTCATGTGGCCAGCATGACTAAACCACTTCCGGTGCAATGGAACACCGTGATAGAAGCCAGAGCGCATGGAAATGCTGTTTACCTTCTTACCTATTTATCTACTTGCACTGGTGTGCTTTCCAACTGCTAGGTTGACAGAAGCTGGGACAGAGCAACAGGAGCTCACTCTGTTGTGGGGATTTGACCCGCCATCCTTCTGATCAGCAAGCCCAAGAGGCTCAGTGGTTTAGACCACAGCGCCACCCGCGTCCCAGACCTGGAATGTAGTACTCATTCCACAGTTTTACGAAATCCATGTTTTAGCAATGCAGCTTCTACACTTTGGAACTCCCTGCCTGTTTATATGATGCAGGAATGTAAACTGTACTCTTTGCTGTACTCTTTTGGGCAGGTACGAGACGAATGCCTGGAGGCTGCAATGGGCTAGATAAGGACCAGAAAATTGAGACTGAATCCTGATAACACATGAGTACTTTAAGAAGGCAGTTCTTTTGTCTGGGAACTGGGAAGATGATCTGTCCTTGACAGTCACACTTCCCTGAAGGAGCAGGTGTGTAGGCTGGGGGTACTCTGAGGTCCAGTTTCACCATTTGGGGCTCAGGTGGTTTCAGTGGTTAGGAAGCACCTATTTCTAAGCTTAGCTTGGTTTCCCAGTGACAACCTTCCTAGTCAGACATAGCCTGGACCATGAGTGACCACATTCTGCTAACCTCCTGCCTGGACTACTGCAATCTGCTCTACATGGAGCTACCCTTGGGAACAGTTCAGAAGCTGGAGCTGCACATGTTGCGAGAGGTGTGGCAAGAAGGGATCACGTAACACAAGTCCTGTGCAACCTGCATGGGCTGCTGATTCGCAAACAAACCTCATTCCAGGTGTGGACTTTAACACACAAAACCCTAAGCTGATCAAGACCCATCTTCTTGATGCAATGCCTCTCCCTTCAATTTCCAGTGGAGGCCCATCTTCAACAAACGTGGGTTGATCTGTGGCAGTGGGGGAACAGGGCCTTCTCTGTGGTTTCCCCACATTGTGGAACTTCCTCCCTACAATGATAGGGCTGTCCTCCTCACTAGGTGACAGCTGAAAACACATCTGTTCATGAAGGATTTAGGGGAAGACTGTGAGTGGTATGAATGTTTTTGACACTAATTTATTTTCACTGTTTTTTTTAATGATTGTAGAAGTGTTTAAATTAAGCATTTAAGGATTTTATTATGTGTGTTCACCACCCTGAGATCCTATAGAATGTGGGCTAGTTTATAAATGTAAACAAAGAAACAAAGCGTTGGCCTTAACTGAGCCCTAATAGTGAACAGTGGTCTGGAGGAATGTCTGGCTGGCTGGAACCCTGAACAGGAGCACTTCTGTTAGAGAGTGCGGCTGTAGGGAAACATTTGGTTGCAGGTTCCACTTGTTCCCTTTAATAGTAATGGGGGCAGTCCTGTGCCAACCAGTGGGATAGCAAACTAGGATCAAACACTAATCAAAACAGTATTTTACTATATATACAATAGAGAGTGATGGGTTTGGCAGCTCTAAAACAGCTGCTTGGGGAAAAGACTTCTCTCAACATTTCTGCCCTCCAGTGTGATATCATAGGCCTTCAACTTGTTTACTATTTCAGAGTTACTTACAAAGACCAGAATGAGACAAGAGAAATTTACTGACTGCATTAACTCTACTGTTATTTTGTAACTGTGTCTGATAGGTTAGGTCAATTCACTAGGAAACACTTTTTTAAAAGAAAAATGAACATATTAATGCCTACTTTCAAGTCTAGAAAGTCACACATTTTCCTTAATGAAGCAATTTTAACCTAACACAAAGAACAGGTTCAGAATGCTGCCATAATCATTACAACGGAAGGAAAATGCAAATACAGAACTGCAGAGGTTTGCCCTAAAATCAATTGAATGAATAATGAATTAGACAGGACAAAGCAATGCTATATCAAATCAACTCACATTGGGGGAAGTTCATAACTGATTGTTGCTTTGGGGCATATATTTATTCTGCCTTTCTGGAAAAATTAATTTCAATTTCAAACACAGAATGCTTTCAGCTTACTTGCTAAAATGCAGGTGGTGTAAGATACAGATTGTAGCCTTAATATGAAGATGAAAAAAACAAACAATAATGCTGTACTAATGGAGCTATGTTGGAAACCTTTATTGCTGAAGGTGTTGACATGCAACTCATTTGCTTGATAATTAAAATGAGAGTAATTTTCATAAGGTACTGAACAGGAGTAGGGTGGTGCTGCTGGTTAAACCACAGAGCCTAGGACTTGCCGATCAGAAGGTCGGCAGTTCGAATCCCCGTGACGGGGTGAGCTCCCGTTGCTCGGTCCCTGCTCCTGCCAACCTAGCAGTTCGAAAGCACGTCAAAGTGCAAGTAGATAAATAGGTACCTTTCTGGCGGGAAGGTAACTGGCGTTTCCGTGCGCCTTCTCTTGTTCGCCAGAAGCGGCTTAGTCATGCTGGCCACATGACCCAGAAGCTGTACGCCAGCTCCCTTGGCCAATAAAGTGAGATGAGCACCGCAATCCCAGAGTTGGCCACGACTGGACCTAATGGTCAGGGGTCCCTTTACTTTTTTACCGAACAGGAGTGATTGGTGAGGAAGGGTATTGTCACATACCTGACCTCCTAGCAGCAGCATTACTACTTAGCGAGAGGGGCAGGGGCAAGGAAGCAGAGTCAGCACTGTGCGAGAACCAGATTGGTTCTGCCCATGCGTCTGCAGCACTGACCTCCCTGCCAACCTTCCCATCCTGGGAAGGGGCAGTGACTCTGCTGCCGGAAGGCCAGGTGTGCCCACTGCCCCTCCTCACTGACCACTCCTGTTAGTCACATGTCTTACAAAAGTCATAGCACCTTCAAAATTGATAGTCTTACAAGTGATTGCCAAAGCACTTAGGAGTGGTAGCCCAATAATTCCCTGAGAACATACGTGGATAAACCAAGTAATATCTGTTGTTGAATTTCAAAATGATCCTCTCTGACTGGCCCTATAGGGGCTTAAGACTGGGAGGTGAGGTTTTTTCCCCAGAGGCCACAACTTTCAAAAGATGTTTAAGCAACCAAATTGTTTGTACAATGATTTCACTCCGGACTCTTGGACTATAACTGCTAGTGAGATTTCCCAGTCATGCTAGCTAAAAAAAGGGGGTGGATCGATGAGATTATATATGTGAAAAGAAGGTAGAAATAAAAAAACCCTAATAATGAGGCTATTGTATTAAGTGTGTGTTTGTGTTCTAAGCTACAAGGAAGGAATCTAACTGAACCAAACAGGACTTAGGTCTGAGTAAACATGTATGAGATTGCCCTGCCAGACCTTGGAGAAAATCTAATTCAGTTAAATGGAACTTACTTCTGAGTAGACATGCTTCTGATGACTGCAAGACTTGCAGCCTAGTATATAACCTCAGCATGTTTCAGCAGACATACCACTCGGCTGTGCAGGCAGTTATTTAGGCACACACACAAAATTAGGATTGGGGTGCAAATTAACCCTGAACTATACATATCATCTTAATAAATGAGTAATGAAACAAAGGACTCAAATGCCAAGCTATCCTCATCATTGCTACCAAGGTCTGCCACAAAACAACATATATGAATAGTGAAAGATGGAGAGTTAAAAGAGCCATTGTGTGCACAGCTTACAGTTTTTCAGTGCCTGACTGGCAATGCAATGAGGTTTGTGAATGCTAAGTAAAGGTAAAGGTACCCCTGCCCGTACAGGCCAGTCTTGACAGACTCTAGGGTTGTGCGCCCATCTCACTTAAAGAGGCCAAGGGCCAGCGCTGTCCGGAGACAGTTCCGGGTCACGTGGCCAGAGTGACATCGCTGCTCTGGCGAGCCAGAGCGGCACACGGAAACGCCGTTTACCTTCCCGCTTGTAAGCGGTCCCTATTTATCTACTTGCACCCGAGAGTGCTTTCGAACTGCTAGGTTGGCAGGCGCTGGGACTGAACAGCGGGAGCGCACCCCGCCGCGGGGATTCGAACCGCCGACCTTTCGATCGGCAAGCCCTAGGCACTGAGGCTTTAACCCACAGCGCCACCCACGTCCCTGTGAATGCTAGTACAGCTAATAAAACAATAATAACAGAGATGTCATTTTAAAAGACAGAAGACTGCTCTGTTAATAACAGAAAAAGAATGAAAAATAAAAAGAACTTGATGGAATATTTTCATACAATATGATTCCTGCCATAATGCTACACAGATTCCTAATATAACCTAAGTAAGAAAGAATTGCCGTTCAGGTGCTAAATAATTCTAACAAAAAACATGTTAGATGCAAGTATCATAAAACAGCAAAAGGAAGTAAGGCAGTTGGAGGTGTGGGGAGAAAACAATAGCTCAAGAATCCTTCAAATTAAAGGTGCAAAAGTTGATGTGCGCCATAGCAACTAATTACACCCCAGATGGATTAATAATGGAAAAAGGTATTGGCTTGTTCTGTCTAAAATGTTTTGAAAACAAACTTTAAATGTAACAGTCTTTGGACATAAATAATAATATTTTCAGATATTTTTATCCTTACCTGTAAAAGGGCTGTGAACAAATATACCACTATGAAGATTGGAGTCAAGGACGTGTGACCACTCTTCATCAAATGAATAGTATATAAGAAAATTAAATGCCCAGGAATCACCAAGAGTAGAAGAACCTGAGCTGATTTATTATTTACTCCTGAAAATAAGAATAAATAATAACATGGTCAGCTTAGTGCTTTAGAAAAATCATGTTTTTGACATATGCATACAATATGCTAACCTTTCTCTGGTAGTAATACCATTAGGATAAGTTTTAACTAGGGGCCCACAAACTTCTTCAGCAGGGGGCTGGTCCACTGTCCCTCGGACCTTGGGGGGGGGGGCAGACTATATTTTGAAAAATAATAATGAAAGAATTCCTATGCCCCACAAATAACCCAAAGATGCATTTTAAATAAAAGCACACATTCTACTCATGTAAAAACACCAGGCAAGCCCCACAAATAACCCAGAGATGCATTTTAAATAAAAGCACACATTCTACTCATGTAAAATCATGCTGATTCCTGGATTGTCCACAGGCCGGACTTAGAAGGCGATTGGGCCAGATCTGGCCCCTGGGCCTTAGTTTGCCTACCTATGGTTTTAACCAATCAGCTCCTATAAGTTCCAGAAAGCTATTAAAAATAATTAATTTGAAATATATATAAGAAGCAAAATTTTAAAATTCTTACTCCTCTATATTTAACTTCCTTCTAGCAAGCATCAGAATCTTAAAATGCTTCTAAAAATACTAAGGGTGGCATTCAACCAAGCTTTACTGAGAACAAACCTATTAAAACTAACTTGATCATGTTCATTAATTTCAGTGGGTCTAAGGCTACAATCTTAACCCCATTTACCTGGGAATAAGCCCCAATAAATTCAACAGGACTTTCTTCTGAGAAGACATGGTTAGGACCACTCTTTTAAGTCTCCATGTGGTCAGAAAATTTCAGAATTGCTGCTCAAACACCAAAAATGACTACATATGTATGTTATGGTTAACTTTTCAGTGATGGCATTATTAACCAGACCAGATTTGAAAAGGAGGAGGAGGAAATTCTGACTTCCTTAGGAATGCTGGGTCCACTAAGGGCAAGTGATTTCATCCCTATCAAATACTAAGGTCTGAAAAGGTTCCAGAAATTCCTAATAAATGCTTTCTAGACAAACATCTGAGACTAATTATCTCTTAAATCTCTAGCATTTCTTAATTTGGCAGCCATCTAATTATGGGATTATGCATTAAAGGGAGATGCATAACACATACCTGTACCGCAATATGTCCGGCATGGATAATAGCAACCCTTGGCTTCTTCTGGTAATTCTCCAGGAACGCTATGTAAATGTAAATATGTAGAAATTCTGCTTGCTTGAATTGCCACTAGATTACCACCAATACCTATATAATAAAGAGAGGAAAATAAATTTAACTGTTTATTAATAATTAGGTAACAATGCAGCATAACAAATCTAGCATTAAAGATCCTGATATCTCTTATCTGACTGCTTTATTCCTGTCACACAGCAGGCAAGGCATACATACAAACAGCAGCCTCTCATTTCATGATGGTCAGCTCAGCTGAGGACTTACTACTACAGTGGTACCTCGGGTTACATACACTTCAGGTTACATATGCTTCAGGTTACATATGCTTCAGGTTACAGACTCCGCTAACCCAGAAATAGTACCTCGGGTTAAGAACTTTGCTTCAGGATGAGAACAGAAATCAGGCTCCAGCGGCACAGCGGCAGCAGGAGGCTCCATTAGCTAAAGTGGTGCTTCAGGTTAAGAACAGTTTCAGGTTAAGAACGGACCTCCGGAACGAATTAAGTACTTAACCCGAGGTACCACTGTACTGCTAATGGAGCTACATGGAAAAAAGAGGGGTGCAATGCCAACTGAGGCTGTTTAAAATCTGATGAGCCTTACAGAACAAGCCTTACACTAGTAAGTGTCAAAAGCAAGAGATCAAGAGCCTATATAATGTGAACTTCAAATCATCTATGAAGCTTTGTAAGTAGTTTTAGGCATATTTCTCTCGTTCTCATCTAAGCACTTGGAAAAAGGACACCCTTACCAACCAGCTATACGTGCAATTAATGTCTGTGTTGGCACATATTAACCACTTCCTTCCTATCAAGTAACAAGGAGGCAATCATTACCTTTCTTTTTACTTTTTGTTCAATGGCTCTCAAACCATTCTATCCAAAGGAGTACTGAACTGCAAGTAGTACCATTCCATAACACAAATGCAATCTGTTTCAACATATCATGTGAAAGCGATAAGGGGAGGCTTTGAAAAATGGCTCAAGACTCCTAAGTTCCATTTATGTAACACATTCTAGAATCGTGTTGTGCTTGTAGGAGTGAGTCCTCTGCAACGGAGGGGCTGAGCAGGTGGTGGTTCAGACCACTCAGTTACTCTGGGGAATAAAGCCATTTGCACTCCGGATTCTGTCGGTGAAAGCCTCGCAGAGGGGATGGGGTGGCTAAGGGTTGAGGAGGAAGGGGAGCTGAGGAACAGAGAGCCCTGAGGCAAGGGGACTGGAGAAAGGACGCAGAGCAGGCAATAATAATAATAATAATAATAATAATAATAATAATAATAATAATTTATTATTTATACCCCGCCCAAGGGGAAAACATAACTAAGACAACACATAAGCCAAGAGAGAGGATGAACTGTGCTGTGTCAGCTCAAGGTTTGGGAGGGTCCTTGGGCAAGACATCTCCATGGGCCCCTCTACCTTAGGACTTATCCACTTTTCCCTTTTGCCCTGTTCCTTCCAGGGACAGCTACTCACTTAAAAGATCTGTGTCTCAGTGTGGGGTTTGGTTGGTTGCCCCCCCCCCCCAAGCTTACCTTGTGAAAACCTGTTCCTTAGCACTCAATCAGAGCAAATGCCAATTTGGGTTTTCCACGGACTGCTGTTTGCTCTGATTGAGCTTTAAAGAACAGGTTTTCACCGGGGGGGGGGGGGCTCAGATGCAGAGCTTTGCAGTTTGGACCGTTCCTAGAAAGAGCATAGGAAAGGTAAGTGTGGATAGGCCCTTAGTGACTCTATCTCCTTGCAGCAGCAGGCCCAGGATCTGGAGTGTGGACCCTCGGCAAATACCCGACCACGGTGACCCTTGACCAGGCTTATGCACAGTTTGCTTGATTTGGATTTGGATAAAGGACAATAGAAAATCCCCCCCCCCCCCAGGCAGCAGGGAAGCTGCGCGGACTGCCGTTTTGGTTTGCCAAAATTGAAAGTGAAGTCTTAAAAGACTGTGAAAGACTGTGAAAGTATTCAAAAGAACATTTAAGTGTTTGAAGGAGCCAGCCCATCAGGACAAGAGAATTCTACTTGAAACTTGGAATTGTGGACATTATTGTTTCGAATCGGTTGTGAAAAGAGAGAAGGTGATACATTGTATTTTTAATAGTAATATTTCCGAGGTCCCCCTGGTGGCTACTGAAATTACTGCAGGGACACAAAGTAACAGAGGAAAATTCCACTCTCTTCCCTTGAACTGGTAAATAAGTTGCAGCTGCAGAGTAACCTTGAAACTAGTGGCTTATGGCAGAGGGAAAAGGAAAGTTACAGCAATTTCAAGACAAAACAACAAGATCTGGTAAATCTTTTCACACGGGAAGGAGGGGATCCTTCCCTGAACCTACAGGAAGTGCCTCTGTTATACCCAAAGTAAAAGAAATGTCGGGGACAGAAGACCTTATTACTGCAGGATTTGCAAGGATACAGGGATCCCTAGACAAATTGACACAAGAAGTGTCAGAAACTAAAAAACAAGTTGTGGAAATAAAAAGCCAAGTTGAAGAAACAAATAAAGGGGTAACAGAGGCCTTCCAAAAGATAGAACAAAACTCTGCCAGTATAAAACAGAATACAGCCTCAATTAAGGAATTATTTGAGGCGTCGGCTCAGACAAGAAAAATTGCTGAGGAGGTAAGGGGGGTTGCAGCTGCTACAGAGGAGAAATTGCCACCGATGAGCAAGCAATTGGAGGAGTATAGAGCAAGATTTTCTATGTTGGAATTAAAAGATAAACAAACTAATCTGAGAATTAGAAACGTTCCAGAGATCGAGGAAGGAAGCCTGCGGGACCTTCTGACACAAGAATTTCAGAAATTTTGGACTTTGGAGCCTGAGAAGGAGGAATTTAAGATCCTGAGTGCCTTTCGTCTGGGAAGAACAAGTAAGAAGATTAAAATTAGAGACTGTTTGGTTACATTTAGAACCAAAGAAGAAAGAGACAAGATTTTGGGACTACACTTTCAAAAATCATTGATAATTAATCAATCCAAAGTCGAGATCTTCAAGGATATTCCAAAGCATCTTCTGGACCTTAGATCGAATTATAAAGATCTAGTTATTCAACTAAGAAAAAACAACATCATTTTCAGGTGGGAATTTCCGGAAGGACTCTCTTTCGGTATCAAGGGAAGAAAGATAAAAGTTAGATCAGTGGAAGACAAGAACGCTTTTTTAGAAGTTTACGGAGAGGACCTACAGAAAGGAACATTAAAAGTAGCAGATTCCTTGGAGTCATCAGAGGAGGGAGAGGAAGACACGACAGGAGCAAGGCCGAAACGAAACAGAAAGAAGAGGACAACGCCGGACTTGACAGATAAAGACAAGACAGAGGGAGCATCTGGAGGAATATAACAGAATAAATTCATCATGTCTCTGCAACTTCTAAGCTGGAATTGTAATGGCCTCAACTCAGTTCGAAAGAGGAAATCGATATTCCATATTTTAAAGAAAGAACAATTGGACTTGATCTGCTTACAAGAAACACATGTGACCAGGCTCCATAGGAAAATTTTAATCAACAAAAGATTGGGTCAAGAATTTATCTCATCTGACAAAGTCAAAAAAAGAGGAGTAGTAATATATGCCAAAGAGAGCCTTACACCAAAATTTATGTTTAAGGATGAACAGGGAAGATATTTGGCAATTGAAATACAGTACCATGGACAGAAGTATCTGATAGTAGGAGTGTATGCACCAAACAAGGGGAAGTCCGAGTTTTTTAAGAAGCTGCATGAGACACTGAATGAATATTTGGAATACAGTGTGATTTTGATGGGAGATATGAATGGAGTTGTTTCAACAAATATGGACAAGGCGCAACGACAGGTGGTCACCAAGGATGGTAGACTACCGAAAACCTTTTTTGATTTGACTGATAACCTGGACTTGATTGACATTTGGAGAACCAAAAACCCGTTAGGAAGAGAGGGAACCTTCTATTCTGAAGCTAAAATGACCTGGACACGAATCGACCAAATATGGATCACCCGAGGACTGGCACCAAATATAAAAAAGGTGGAAATCTGCCCAAAAACTTGCTCCGATCATAATGCAGTAAAGATGGGAATGAACTTACTACCAGCTGGTTCTTTCAGATGGAGAATGAACGACTCTCTCTTCAGGGATGAAGAAGTGAACAAAAAGGCCCAGAAAACTTTGAAGGACTATTTCGAGATAAATTTGAATACGACGGTGGAGAAAAGAATCGTATGGGATGCAAGTAAAGCTGTTATGAGAGGGTTCTTGATACAACAAAATACGCTTAAAAAGAGAATACAAAAGGAAAGAAGGGAAAAGATCTTGGAAAAGATCAATGAAGGAGAAAAGAGATTGAGATTAAAGCCAAATTCAAAGGAAATTCTAAGAGAGATTAAATTATATCAAGTGGAATATATGCAAATGGTAAATCAAGAGATTGAGTGGAAGATCAGACAAATGAGACAGAGAACCTTTGAATCGGCAAACAAGTGTGGGAAATTATTGGCTTGGCAAATTAAGAAGAGACAAAAGCTGAAGACAATAACAAATCTAGAAGTGGAAGGGAAAACTATTCAGAACCCTACAGAAATAAGGACCGCTTTTCAAAAATATTTTAAACAGCTTTACTCTCAACAACCCCAGAAGGAAATAGACATAGAGAAATTCTTGAAAGTGAATGGGCTACCGAAAATATCTCAAGAGAACAGATTGAAATTGAATTATAGCATAACAGACCAAGAGGTCGAGAGTGCCATTCAGAATATGCAACTGGGCAAGTCTCCAGGACCTGATGGACTGACTGCTAGATATTATAAAGCACTGAAAGACTGGCTAATTCAGCCATTGAAAGAAGTTTGTAACAAAATACTTCAGGGGGAGAAGGCACCAGATACGTGGAAAGAAGCTTTTGTTACACTTATACCAAAGGTAGAGACCCAGAAACACCAACTCAAAGACTACCGCCCAATATCATTACTTAATGTGGATTACAAAATTTTTGCAGATATTTTGGCTAGAAGATTCAAGAAGGTTTTAATAGAGGAGATTCATAAGGACCAAGCAGGCTTTCTCCCAGGAAGACATTTATCAGATAATGTAAGGAATATAATAGACATTTTGGAATTTCTACAAGAAAAAATAAATACTAAGGCGGTTCTAATATTTGTGGATGCGGAGAAGGCCTTCGATAATATCTCTTGGAGTTTTATGAAGAAAAATCTCCAAAGTATGGGGGTAGGCCAGGAATTTGAAAATGGTATAGGTGCAATCTATTCTGAACAAAAGGCTAAGTTAATTGTAAACAGTGTAATCACCGAGGAGTTCAGAATAGAGAAAGGTACGCGACAAGGTTGCCCAATTTCTCCTTTGCTGTTTATATCAGTCCTGGAGGTGTTGCTGAATATGATTAGAAAGGACCAATTGGTCAGAGGGATTCAGGTCGGAGCTAAACAATATAAATTAAGAGCATTTGCAGATGACCTAGTTTTGACATTACAGGAGCCAGAATCCAGTGTGAAAAGAGCCTTAGAACTGATCCAAGAGTTTGGTCGATTGGCAGGGTTTAAATTGAACAAAACAAAAACTAAGGTTTTGACAAAGAATCTAACAGAAATCGAGAAAGAAAGATTTCAGAATGAGACAGGACTGGCAGTAGTGAAAAAAGTGAAATATTTGGGTATTATTATGACCGCGAAAAATGGAAATCTATATAAAGACAATTATGAGAAAAGTTGGTCGGAGATAAAGAAAGATCTAGATATATGGTCTAATTTGAAACTCTCCTTAATGGGTCGTATTGCTGTGATAAAGATGAATGTATTGCCAAGAATGTTGTTTTTGTTTCAGACACTGCAAATCATAGATAAGATGGATTGTTTCAAGAGGTGGCAAAGAGATATATCTAGATTTGTCTGGCAGGGCAAAAAGCCAAGGATAAAATTTAAAATATTGACCGATGCAAAAGAAAGAGGGGGCTTTGCCCTGCCAGACCTGAAACTTTATTATGAGGCGGCAGCCTTTTGTTGGTTAAAAGAATGGCTACTTCTTGAAAACACTGACATGTTGGATCTAGAAGGATTTAATAATGTTTTTGGTTGGCATGCATATTTATGGTATGACAAGGTTAAAGTGCATAGAATGTTTAAAATCCACATTGTTAGGAATGCATTGTTCAAAGTTTGGATGAGGTATAAAGATTTGCTTGAAACTAAGACCCCAAGGTGGTTGTCCCCAATGGAAGCAAAAGCACTAAAAAAGCTCAATATGGAGGCAAACTGGCCAAAATATTGGGAGATTTTAGAACAAGATGGAGACAAATTGAAACTACAGAGTTTCGATAAATTAAAAAGCAAAGTTCGAGATTGGCTCCATTATCATCAAATAATGGAAGCGTTTAAAATGGATAGAAAAATTGGCTTCCAGGTGGAAAAATCAAAATTGGAGACAGAATTGTTAGAACCCAAAACTAAGATTTTGTCAAGAATGTATAACTTGCTACTAAAATGGAATACACAGGATGAGGAAGTGAAATCAGTGATGATTAAATGGGCACAAGACTTGGGTCATAACATAATGTTTGCTGACTGGGAACGGTTATGGACCACTGGTATAAAATTTGCGGCATCTAATGCCCTAAGAGAGAATGTAATGAAAATGATATATAGGTGGTACATGACACCAGTCAAGCTTGCGAAAATTTACCATTTGCCCGATAATAAGTGTTGGAAATGTAAAGAAGTTGAAGGCACATTCTTTCACCTTTGGTGGACGTGCCCTAAGATTAAGGCATTCTGGGAGATGATTTATAATGAGCTGAAAAAAGTGTTCAAATACACATTTTCGAAGAAGCCAGAAGCCTTTCTCTTGGGCATGGTTGGCCAACAGGTGCACAAGAAAGATAGGATTTTTTTTATGTATGCTACAGCAGCAGCAAGAATACTTATTGCACAGTATTGGAAGACAGAAGAGCTACCCACTCTGGAAGAATGGCAGATGAAAGTCATCGACTACATGGAATCAGCAGAGATGACCGGCAGGATTAGAGACCAGGGAGAAGAGACGGTGAAGGAAGATTGGAGGAAATTTAAAGACTATTTACAGAAATACTGCAAGATAACGAACATTTGAAGATATCGGACTGAAGGTGACTGGTTTTTAGCAAGAAAGGTGAACAGAAAAAGATCCAAAATTTAGATTGAAGGAAATATAATTATGGGACATGGATTTAAGATGATGAGAAAATTAAATTATGATAAGGGGAAAGAATTTGCAGACAGAACATTTGATTTGGAATACAGAGTAGGGAGGTTGGGGGAAGTCGCAGAAACAAGTAAACGCAAGGTTATTATGAAGATTTTTTTTTTAAATTTCTTTATTTTTATTGTTTATCATTGTTGTTTTTGTGTTTTATGTTTGTGTATTTTTTCTGTGTTATGTGTTGTTTATGCTGTTTTTTATTGTCTATGTAAAACTTAATAAATATTTATAAAAAAAAATAAAAAAAATCATTACCTTTGTTTTTACTTTTTGTTCAATGGCTCTCAAACCATTCCATCCAAAGGAGTACTGAACTGCAAGTACTACTATTCCATAACACAAATGCAATCTGTTTCAACATATCATGTGAAAGCGATAAGGGGAGGCTTTGAAAAATGGCTCAAGACTCCCAAGTTCCATTTATGTAACACATTCTAGAATTGTGTTGTGCTTGTAGGAGTGAGTCCTCTGCAACGGAGGGGCTGAGCAGGTGGTGGTTCAGACCACTCAGTTACTCTGGGGAATAAAGCCATTTGCACTCCGGATTCTGTCGGTGAAAGCCTCGCAGAGGGGATGGGGTGGCTAAGGGTTGAGGAGGAAGGGGAGCTGAGGAACAGAGAGCCCTGAGGCAAGGGGACTGGAGAAAGGATGCAGAGCAGGCAATAATAATAATAATAATAATAATAATAATAATAATAATAATAATTTATTATTTATACCCCGCCCAAGGGGAAAACATAACTAAGACAACACATAAGCCAAGAGAGAGGATGAACTGTGCTGTGTCAGCTCAAGGTTTGGGAGGGTCCTTGGGCAAGACATCTCCATGGGCCCCTCTACCTTAGGACTTATCCACTTTTCCCTTTTGCCCTGTTCCTTCCAGGGACAGCTACTCACTTAAAAGATCTGTGTCTCAGTGTGGGGTTTGGTTGGTTGCCCCCCCCCCCCAAGCTTACCTTGTGAAAACCTGTTCCTTAGCACTCAATCAGAGCAAATGCCAATTTGGGTTTTCCACGGACTGCTGTTTGCTCTGATTGAGCTTTAAAGAACAGGTTTTCACCGGGGGGGGGGGGGCTCAGATGCAGAGCTTTGCAGTTTGGACCGTTCCTAGAAAGAGCATAGGAAAGGTAAGTGTGGATAGGCCCTTAGTGACTCTATCTCCTTGCAGCAGCAGGCCCAGGATCTGGAGTGTGGACCCTCGGCAAATACCCGACCACGGTGACCCTTGACCAGGCTTATGCACAGTTTGCTTGAAGGGAGTGGACAGGCCAAAGAGTCCATGAGAGCCCTGTCTAGCTCTCAACAGTGGAATTCTGCCCTTTGTGTCACTCCAGCCTTATGATTTGGCAACGATCAAGAAGTGGTGAGAATCAGTTTATACAGGAGCTGAATTTCACTTTTTCTCTTGCTGCTGGCTTAGAGAAAAACCTTAAAGCCCTTAAAAGCAGTTGTAGGGATTTCTTACAAGTTCTTGAATGGTGTGCAGCTCAGTGTGATGTTAGAGACATGCCGTGTGCCTCCTATTTTCTTTATTGCAACCATCAGGGGCTCTGGAGTTGATTGGAATGGTGAGGCAGGAGGACAAGGTGCTTAACTCTTTTCTCTCAGGCCATTTCCCCCAACAAAATTGCCTCAGCCAACTGCTCTTCTTCCTGTGAGGAAAATGACACATGGATCTGGTGCCCCCCTTCCCCATACTACCAAGGGAGAAAAAGCAGTAAAAAAAAGGCAATTTTGATCGCAGAAGTAGCCTGAGAGGAAAGATTTAAGTCCCCGCAAACTACTGTTCTGATTAAATTTGAAGCCCCCATGAAGCTACAGTAAAGTTTAAATTATAAACAAAAACTGTGAGAATGCACATTAAAAAAAAAAATGTTCTTTGCCCAACAGATTCCTTGGTGGCATACCAGTTCTTAAAAAACAAAACAAAAAAAACAACATATAATATCCTTAATACAACAACATAAGCACAAGGCAATGAACTACAAAACTATTAAGCAAAATGGGGTCATGTCTAGTCTGACCCTTATTAGTAAGTCAAAAAATAGAAACCATTGCCTTTTGCCATTGGCTGACTATTTGTTAATTGATTCTCTCAAATCTTGTTATTAGTTCTTAAAGGACTTGTGTGTTACAAGTTTAAAACTATTCTATATTATTTTGAACTTTTAATTTGATCTTGTTTCCTTCAAGAAGTAGGGGTTTCTTGGGTTTTTTTGTTTTGTTTTTACATAATGGACAATTTGTTTTAGCTTCTAATAGCTTCTCTGCTAACATGCCTGTTGAATTACCTGACTTGTTCAACAGACTAATTACCTCAAGAAGAGTAGTAGAAAGCTATTAAATAGGTACATGTGGTAGAGATTAGCTTGTGAACACAACAGCTTGTCCATATACCAAATTATTAGCACAAATCTTTTGCAACTGAATGACCTCTTTTAAACAGGTTTGGCTATAGAAACTCAATAACTGACCATATGAAGGGGGGGGGAGCTTCTGAATACAGGCATAAAGACTTCCCACCGGGGTGGAGAACCTGTGGCCCTCCAGATGTTGTTGGCTGCCACCTCTCATCAGCCTCCACACAACCTGGGTAGAGTCCAGCAGCATTCAGAGGGCAGTTAGTTTCCCAGCCTTGCTTTGCACAGCCCTCAGTGCTCAAAGCACACATTATTCCTATTGAGGTGTACCCCGATATTATAAGGAATGATTTTGCAAGGACTGAGTAGACCTGTATACCATTGCCCTGCTGGTTTCTTAACATTCACATGTAAAAACCATGCACTGCAATTCCAGTTTAGTGTCATTTTTCTCTTTAACTGAGCTCATCACAGCCGTGCCTGCAATGCGTAACAAGGTCAGCTTAAGGGTGGTTGGCAAAAACAAGTGAAGGTGCCCAATGCTCAAAATCTCAAGTAGTTCCTCTTTGCCAAAGATGTTCATAAAGAACCAGTAGCCTAAAATCTGTCAAAATTCCCCACCTAATGTATTATTTCTTTAAAGACACACTTATTTATTCCTTTAATTGTTATTTCGATTTCTAACCCGCCCTTCAACAATTCATGATCCCAGGGCATTCTTATTACTGCTATTACAAGACAGGAAAATGGATATGAAGACATTAAAACATCAGACAGGAGTCACAGATTGCTGCACAAAAGCACGTTGCAACAATCCTGGACACAGCAACTGGCAGCAAATAGTACATAATAATAGAACAGTTTAAGTATTCTGGGAAGCTGGAGGGTACCAGCCCTTTGACATCTGAAAGGCAAAAATAATTTGTTGTGATACTTTTCTGCTTGAAACATGGTGTTCCTCTGCAAGCACACAGAACCACTTTCAGCCTAAGGTCCAGATTCAACCTGGCTAACCTTTCAGGGGCCACATTCTGATGGGAGGCAGGGCAAGAGGAAGGAGGAGGCAGAGGTAACAGCGGGCAGGGACAAAACAACTGTGCATTTCTTAAATGTGTTTTATATATGCATAAATGTTACATACATTTTGCATATTGTACATTCTAGTCCTTCTTAATATTAGTGAGACTTGTATGAAATATATGTATGTTAAAATTTTAATTCTAACCCTAGAAAGTCACAGAAGGTAGAAGGGCACACTGAAATTATTGAATGGCGGTGTTAAATGATGTTACATGATTGGCATTTTGAGGGGCCTGGCAGGCCAAATTGGGGCCATGAGCTGAAGGCTCCCCGCTGATGCCATATAGGCTGATCCTATGCATATTTTCTCAACAGTAATGTGGTTGGAATGCACCTGAGAAATGACATTCTGTGACATTGCTCTTATGTCCTAGATCAGACTATTAGAGGAGTCCTTAGTGAAAAGAAAAATAACTATGTTTGTTTAAATTACTTTTGTTCTCCACCTCAAAATATGACATATCCCAACAATACTGTAGCTAGTTGTCTCTAAGTGAGGGGGGTTGGGAGAGCTGTCACAGTAAGTCTTTTAAGATGTTTTAAAAGTCTATAGCAGGAAAACTCAGTGGTGCCAAACATGTGATTTTTGTGTGAGAGGCTTGAGATGGTTGGCATTTTTCTTAAAACCACAGTTCCTGCGCTATGCACATGGGCAAGAAACTCAAGTTTAAATGAAAGCTGCTACACTTGCCACTGAAAAGGACAGCTTAGAAACACAAACCTTGAACACGCAAATAGAATGGCAGCAAAATGTGAAGTGCCCCTAAGGCAGCAAGTTCTAAAAATCAAGATTTTTAAAGGCAAGCCTTAGGTGGGCTTACCTTGAGGAAAGAAAAAGAAAAACATAGAGTGTGCATGAAGTAATGAAAGGAAGGGAAACTTCCAAAAGGAGAGGGGCAAGAAATCACTCCTCAGACTTCCCAAGTGTGCTTTAATTAATCACATTAAGGAGAACCTGCCTGGCAAGACTGCACACTAAAACGCTAAAGAGGAACAACGCCAGGTAGAAAAATGGCAGCCTCTGACTAAGTTATTTCTTTCCCCTGCCCCAATAATGCAGTACAGTGGTACCTCGGGTTACATACACTTCAGGTTACATACGCTTCAGGTTACACACTCCGCTAACCCAGAAATAGTGCTTCAGGTTAAGAACTTTGCTTCAGGATAAGAACAGAAATCGTGCAGCAGCGGCGTGGCGGCAGCAGGAGGCCCCATTAGCTAAAGTGGAGCTTCAGGTTAAGAACAGTTTCAGGTTAAGAACGGACCTCCGGAACGAATTAAGTACTTAACCCGAGGTACCACTGTACACTGCATGTTATATAATGACTTGGTATCACTGTGCTAAGTGTTTCCTTGCCCTCACAGGCCAGTTTTGCACAGTGGAGTGGGAAAATATGCAGACCAAGGCTATCAGGGCACTAAGGTATATTGTGCTACACATTAGAGAGTGGGGTGGAGGAGGACTCAACACAGAGCAGCCCCAATAATCTAGAAGGAAGTTGAAATCTAGTTGGAAAATGATGTGCTCTGTCACGCTAATATATTGCACAGGCTAATTCTGTGGGAAGAGGTCAGTGCAAACACACAGCCTTCAGTCTGAGGAAGTGGGCTTCCAGTAAGAGGCATGGCTAGTCTAATATATTTTATTGATGGCAATTCCCTTTCAAGTTGGAAGCCAAGAATGAAGAAATGTCAGTTGGACAAAACGTTCTTTCGAACATTTTTACCTTCTGAAGCGTTGACGCAATGCTGCTTGGAGGCCTGTGGAATTCATTAACTGCCAAGATTCCGAAGAAGATCTACATTTAAATAACTGGAAGGTTTCCAATATACTTCTCCATATGCTTTTAAAATGTATGTGCACAAAAAAAAAAAAATCAATACTATTTCATTCACTCAACACCACCACTTTGCAAAGCCATTCTAATACCCTGCTGTGCTTTTTCATGCTATTACATATTATCTAATAAACTGTACTTGAAAGGTGTGTGGTATATAATCTCATCTGTATGAATGATTCGGAATAATGGAATATAATGGCTTAGGTGTATTGATGGGGCACATTGGACTGTAGCAATTTTACAATATTTTGAAGATACTAAAGGCACTTTCTACCTACACAAATGGATACAAGTGTACATTTCTAGGATAATATTTTAAAATCTGTTTTGGGGGTTCTAAATGTATAAACCATGATAGCTTTTTTTAAAAAAAAAAATAATTCATTCTCGCTCACAGTCTGAATGTATATTTATCTTTTCCTGTGTTGCAACACAAAACCAGGAACTGTTTTTACTCTGAAATTATAGTGTGACCGTACAGTAGTAGATACCCACCCACTTATGTCTCAATTTAGTCTAGAATATTCTTTTATCTCACCAGCATGCATTGAGCCACAGCAATTTTAAGAAACCCTGTGTCTGCCTTACCATTGATTACTGGAGTATAAACAACAATCCCAACCAAATTAGGATCAGATACAGTTGTGTCCAGAATAAGGCCACCAATACTGAAAAAGAAAGTTCAAGGTTTGAAACACAGTCAGACAGAATGCTAAAAATAATTCCAATTCTAGGAACAATGTTATTTTTTTTAAAAAAACTATTCTGGAAACTCTATATTACTCTACTGTCTGCCTGAGGTTTATTATATTTTTGCTCTATGAAATTATAGAAACAGATCTACCAAAAATATTACGGGTTCTTAGCATTCCTGGAAGAGAAACGATTCATTGATTTGTGGCAGAGCTGCATAAAGGATCACTTAAAACATTAACATAATTATAATTTATTGTAAATTCTTCCCCCCAGGACCTGAAAATACAACAAAGTTTGGCCCACAAACCAGTTCCAGCATGCAAGTCAGCAGTTATAGACTTGTTGGTATGAAAAACACAAATAATACATTTAAGTTCCACGGATTTAAAATGGGCATGGTGAAATGCCTTCCCTTGTGAGGTGTGCCTGTCTCCACCATTATTAACTTTCAGGAATCTGAACACATTTTTGTTTACCTAGGTGTTTGGTCTCTGAGGAAAATTGAGCCTAGCAACCGCAAAATCATCGGATGCAATAATGTTTTAAATTGGATTTTTTCCATGTATAACATGATGCTTTTTGTTAAAAGAAATTAGGCAAAAATTGGGTGTCGTCTTATACACAGGTAGCGAATGCAGAAGGGGGGACGTGCGATTACTGGCAGCAGCAAGCAGGAGATTGGCAGCGGTGATTGGGCGGGTGATTGGTGGCTGTGGCAAGGCCTGCTGGCGATTGGCTGGGGCAATTGGGCAGGCGATTGATGGCTGCGGCAAGTGGGAGGGTGGGCTGTTGGTGGCGGTGAGTGGGCAGACACTTGGCGGCTGTGGCAAGGTGTGTGATCAGCAGTGGCTGTGGCAAGTGATTGGCAGTGGCAGGTAGGTGGGTGAGGAACTGGCAAAAGTGACCTTCCCGACTCCCCCCCCCCCCCAAAAGCTAAACAACTAAATTTCTTAATTTGGGGTTTTAAAAAAATAGGGGGCATCTTATACACCAAAAAAATACGGTACTTTAAATGTTTTTCATTGCAAATGTTTTTAGAATGCTTTAGCTGTTTCAGAATGTTGTTTCCTTTGTTTTTGCTTTGAAATTCTGTATTTGTTTGTGCCCTGGGCTCCTTGGGGAGGAAGGGCAGGATATAAATTCATTTAATAATAATAATAATAATAATAATAATAATAATAATAATAATACAATAAAGTGCAGCTTAATTTCCCCAATGAAGTCAGTGGGACATAAATGTACTTAGCTTCAGTTAAGCTCTGCATAATATATCCTGTACTCAGCTATAATGCAATTTACTTACCTGCTTATGACCATAGCAGTTATAACGGGCTCCCACCCTGAATAGAGGACAGTTCTTGTAGCTGGGTGTTTAGCAGCAATTACAATCCACATAGGAGTCAGAGCCAAGAAAAAGGCACCAGCTAAAGGAGATATATAATAATATTTCTCTGCAATAAATAAAAAAACCCAGCATGTTTATTTGTATTTTTATTGCAGTTTTATATATTATTCTTATACCATATTAGAGAAAATAATACACTACAATACCTGTCAAATGCAAAATTCACACCTAAACAAATTTAAAATCACAAACAAATTTATTGGGAACAATTCCCATTCTTATCAGTTAGGCCTCAACTCCAAGAAAGCAAGCTTAGGGCAGGTTTCCTCAACCTCAGCCCTCCATATGTTTTTGGCCTACAACTCCCATGATCTCTAGCTAGCAGGACCAGTGGTCAGGGATGATGGGAACTGTAGTCTCAAAACATCTGGACGGCTGAGGTTGAGGAAGCCTGGCTTAGGATGTCAGTCTCAGGAATCTTATTTTCTGTTTGAATAATTACAATTTGTGCCACAAACAATTTGTTCTACAAATAGGCATTCTAGTCCTTTGTTGAGACCTAAAGACGGCAGCAGTTTGGGATCGTGCTTGATACATGCACCCGTGGCAAACCTAAAGCATTAATAAGTACTGCCAATCATATTTTAAATACAGGTTTTTTTGTAAAATTAATTTAGAATTAAAAATGCAAGTGAATATGAAATATTCTGGGCGCAATTGCTCATGCAATTGTAATTTAGCTCTAGCCAAGCTAGAACACAATTAGCTCTAGTAATAACAAGGATAAGTCTCAAAGCATTTCAGTATTAAAGAAGGCCAAGAGAATATCCAGTGTTAAGGACTGCCTGTTTACTTTGAACAAATCCATTCTCATCCGTTCACTGTGACAACTAAATTAATTGTTTCAGTAAGAGGTACTACAGAATTATTTTGGTATTTTTAGAAGTCTTAAAAGCGGTATGTGCTTGGTTCTTTATTTAATCTCCCAACCTTCCATCTGCGCCTCTTCTTTCTAACTATGCAAGAAGATGAGCTCACACATCACGACTGCCCAGTTTATTCCACTCCAACGCCATATGGCCTTTGAACCACAATCAAGCCCGTTTGCATAACTGTACATTATACTATAACAACAGCGCTGTCCTAGTGAATTATTTTACTCAGCTGGGCCTGTTCACAATTTAGCAAGAATAAATTAACAGCAATGAGATACAACACAGGAAAGAAATGATAGGGACTTGAATGAATGTTTTGACATCAGAGCCCGCAGTGATGCCCATGGCAATCTTCCTCTCCTTCCAGGCAACACAAGGCAGAGTCTGGGCACTGGAGCAAAGCAGTCCAGTAAACTTAAAACCATTGTGGGAAGAAAAGAAGGTGCAATTGGTTCAAAAGGGTTCTTGAGCTTGGGAACCAAGTGAATCCTATAGCGAATATTCCTTGTTCATGAACAAATGATCTAGCAGTATGAAGCAGTATCAGCAACAACATGTGTAAGTAATCTTATTAAAAGCTACAACAACCCAAGGACTAAGATACATCAAACGGCCATATTTGTGATTTAATCCCCTTCAATGAATACAATTACCTAATGTAAAGGTAGAAATGTTACTTTGCATTCATGGAAGAGTGTTGTTTCCCCCCAAAGTACATTCTGCACAAGAATCTCTGCTTCAACTAAAATCAATGACAAAGTGAAAAATATGTGCACTTGTCGGTTTTCCTGTTTTGCTCTCATAGAATCAGACTTTCAGCAGTGCTGGCTGATAGTCCCTGGACCTGGTGGGGCAGCCTGTGGCCAAGTAGGTCTTGTAGGCAGGAAGAGAAAGATCATGGATTATAGCAAGCAAAGATACACACTCCTCACCTCTCCTGCTGGAAAGGGATGAGATCTGATGGGAGTGATTATTTGCAAGACTAAGCAGAGGAGATGGGCAGAAACATCTAGGAAAGGTCTTAGTCAGGGCAAAATGTATTAATAATGACCATGGATTATGGGGGAAAGACTGCAGGATCATAATCTTGGAAGGTCTGCATCCCACTGCGCCCAGCAAAGGAACCTCAAGTGGACTTTAATCGAAGACACATTTAACTTGGTAGTTAATTCCATTGATTCTCAAACTAAAACTTCTGCAGCCATCGCTTCAAAAAGATGTCCAAATTATAGCTCAATAGAGCCCTCTAGTGTTCCAAGGGGATAATCACGCCGATTTATACTTTATTAACCAAAAAGAAAAAAAGGATTCTAACATTATCCCAGAATGGAATCAAACTAATTATACAGAACAGAACGTTTTCAGGAAAGTATCTTATCATCTTCAGAGCAGCAAACCCAACGAAACATGCACTCGCTTCCCAAATGCCAGCCATGATAGATGGATGGAAAATATTTGTTGGTTCAAGGCACTGGGACTCAAAACAGAGGACCTCAGCTCCAGGACCAAGGCACTTAATGAAGCACCGTGGCATTTTGTCAGAGGAATGAACTGCTAGCCTGTGGGCTTCAGTACTGCTACTGCAATGACAAGAAAACGGCTGTATAGCTAGTAGGTCAGAAGAGGCTGGGAAAGGCAAGTCTCAAACGCATGTGGCTAACCTGTGTCTTTGGACTACAGCTTCCATCATGCCTGACCACAGGCCATTCTGGCTAGGGCTGTTGGGAATGGAGTCCAGCAACATTTGGAGGGCTTTGGTTAGTCACTCCTGGTCTAAAGGGTCCCCCCTGTCCCAGGAATAAGCTTCCACCATAAACCTACCAAACCTTGACACCTTTGGAGGCTCATCTCTGAATTCCTCCTGTCAGTTGAGATCTGGGGCATGGAAAGTGTTTTCAGCAGTGGTGGCCCACCAGTGACTCACCTGGCGCAATTGAAAAGGTCTTATTCTCATTCCAGTGTCAAACAAAATCTACACACACACAGCCTTTTAAATCTGGTTCCTTTATTGCTCTATGTGACTTGTTTGTAAGCTGCATTTTATGCTATTGTTATCACACTTTCAGTTGTTTTATTTCTTGTTGTGAATTGCCCAGGGAACGCTGTTCTAGAGTAGCCTATAAATATGGTAAACAAAGCTTCTGACTGTACAGTGGTACCTCTGGTTACGAACTTAATTCGTTCCGGAGGTCCGTTCTTAAGCCGAAACCATTATTAACATGGGGCGTGCTTTCACTAATGGAGGCCTCCTGCTGCTGCCGCGCCACCAGCACACGACTTCTGCTCGCATCCTGGGGCAAAGTTCGCAACTAGGGGCATCTCCTTCCAGGTTAGCGGAGCATCTACTTCCGGGTTAGTGGAGCTTGTTACCTGAAGCATTCATAAGGAGAACGGTACGTAACCCAAGGTTCCGCTGTAGCCTAGTTCCTCAGTTTAAGCAACTCATACTTGGACACAGACTGTACTCCTCTCGTACTCTCTTGCTTACCTGCTTTGATGCTCTGCCTGCTTCCCCACTGAACTATTTGCCTGTGTGGTACCTCCTTGTCTCCAAACTGCTAACCCTGACAATTGCAAATAATATTTATTTTTCCAGTTTAGACAAACTCTTAATTGGCATAATAAAACAAGTGGAGCATTATGGGGAGGTACAAATTAGGATCCAACAGAAAAATAATGTAACGCACTAAATATATTTCGCTGCAGTGCTTACGCTGTCTGCATTTTGGTTTGTATTGCTTACAATCAATTTGCTTTGCTATGCAGCCGCTCTTCCTAATCTACCATATCTAATGTGTATTTTCTTTCCTCCCATATCTGCACACATTAGGCCACGCTTGGGTAATCGGGATTACCCAATGCTAAATACTTTTCCTCTGCATCTTCCAATCAACATTGCAATATCTGACTCCAAAGAGTTGAGAGAGCTCCCAGTTTAAAAGGGGCTGGGCTAAAAGGGAGTGAGAACTGGTGGGGTGGCAAGGGGAGGAAAGGGGAGACAAGGGGGCGGGAAGAGGCCTATCATCTAGTTACAAAGAATAGTCAAGTTCCTTCGTGTGATTATCTTCATACATATACTCTGCATGTGGGATGCTGCACAAATATCGATTATGGTAATAAAAACTGCACGTAAAGACTATCTTACAGTTGTTGTTGTTGTTGCTGCTGCTGTTTTTCTGCAGATAGTTGTGTGCCCTGTACAACACTATGGATTGAATAATAACCCTTTCTGTTCCCTTAGTAAGATGAAGCATTGTGTGATAAGGATTAAGCGTAAACTGCAATCTTTAAACTTTAGAACAAAAGCTCTGAGTCCCGATGACAAAGCATCAAGCCAAAGTAACAGGTGAGTTAAGCAGCTGAGTTCAGGAGTAGAGTGCAGAGGCCAAGGCGGTCTACTCTGCCCGCCTCCTTTGTGAGCTAACGAATTGCAAGCTCCCAACTAAACTAACTCAATAAACAACAAAAAATATGCAGGTAGAAAGCTAGCGGGGGTGTGGGGGATGGATATTTAGCATATTGTTCACATGTGCAAATATCTGCCTGTTGGGAGATATTTGCCTTTCAAAAGCACCACAATACTCACCAAGGCAATCATAAAGACCCTGACTTATCCAAGCAAGTATGGCAAGAGTGATAAGGTCTCCAAAGCTCGCTGCAATGGGAGTTGCAACATTGTCAGGATTTATGCCAGTCTTCTTCGACCCAACGATAACTCCAACCATTATTATTCCTAGAGCCAATAGAAGTAGAAAGTTTATCAGTCTCATGCTGCAATTGTAAGAATGGAAAACTTTAAGAAGTGATCAAATAAAAAAATTGGGTGTTTTTCCAGCTTAGTGCAGTGCTCCTATTTAATTTACATTCTTCTCACCATCATCTTAAAAGCAGCTCTACTTATTAGAGCATGAATATTTGCTTTTTTACAATCATTAAACATTAAATGGTGTAAATTCCAGAATGCATGTCTGCACAACTTGAGCTGAATTTGTAGTTATTATTACCTCATATGCTATTCATTCAAACGTTTCCATCAACAATCCACAACTTAACAAACACATGAGATAATTTTGTAAAGACCAGACAAAAAGCATTACTAACACTCACTAGATTTTTTTTTTTTAATGCACTTATTAAATGCAAGTTAAGCAGTCTCTGGAAAAGACCTATTCTATTTCTATTCTATTTCTGGCTGGCTAGAACACAGGTGGAATGAAACTGACTATTCATCTAAACAATATGCCTCGTTTACGGTGCAAAACTGTTGTTTATTAGAATTGTTTTTGTATTTAAGTACTTTTTATAACATCATGTTTCTTTTACCCTGTAAAAGCGATGCTATGAAGGCTGTTGCTACACTGCTAGAACACAAGAGGACTGAGTGATCAAAGCGGTATTTGCCTTCAGGAATCCAGCCCAATATAACGGCTGCCACGGCTGCCAAGAAGCCAACCACAGTTGCTTGCACCTAAAGAAGTGAAGATAAAAATGAAAATTGAATTTGCATCACAAGAATTGCCTTTGTATAAACATTCCGCTGTACAAAACATTTACAAATGATGAGGAAATCCAAGCAACTGCCAAGATCACGGTAGAACACCCATGAGAGATGGGCTCTTTGTTCTAAAACCAATTTCCTCAGCATCAACTTCCAAAATGGGCAAGGACAGAGCTGCCATGTGTACAGCCAACTGCTTCATTATAGCATTTATTGATTTTCTCTCTCTTTTTTTACTGAGTTTTATAGACAAGAATAATGTTATACAAATAAGTATACCAAATTTTCCCATGTCATTTGTATATCACAAAAATAGCATAATAAATGTGGAGTGATATCTGCAACATATGGTTCATTATTAGTGGTCAATCTATAAGTTTTTGGTTCATGAATTGGTTTAAACAATTGGGAAGGAAAGAGGGGGAAGGTATGTGGGGTGGGATCGAGTGGTTATGCTTCTGTTCTTCTACTTAGTGTATGTGTGGGGTTTTGTGTCAGCATTACTTGTACAGTGGTACCCCACAAGACGAATGCCTCGCAAGACTAAAGGGTTTTCTGTTTTCTGAGTTGCTTCGCAAGACGAATTTCCCTATGGGCTTGCTTTGCAAGACGAAAACGTCTTGCCCCTTTTTTTTTTAAACCGCCAATGCATTCCTATGGGAAACCGTCAATACACATTGGTGCTTCGCAAGACGAAAAAACTCGTAGAACGAAAAAACTCGCAGAACGAATTAATTTCGTCTTGCGGGGCACCACTGTATGAGTTTTCTTACTATTCGCTTGTTGTATTTCCTTGGTGGTGAGAGAGGTTGGGGTGGCTTAGGGTGTGGTTGGTTGTCTTTGGTTGGCTGTAGTGAGAATTGTTTTTCTGTGTGAGCGGGGGTTATTGTTTATAGCACACGGAAAACTGGAAGAATACTACAATGCTTCTACATTTCATTTAGCTATTTACTTGTTGATTTATAGTCTGCCTTATTCCCACCACTGGAACTAAGGCTTCAACATGTCCCAGTTGAAGAAGGCTTGAGTTAATTACAGCTTTCTCTTTAGCAGACACCAAGCTTAAATGAACTGTTCTATGACAAAATAAAATAAAAATCCATGCTTTGGATTCAAGAAGCCTGAAGAACTTCATCATGCTACTGAGTTGCTGAATGTAGGTTATGAAAGGGGAATGGGAGTTGCAAAGGTAAGTAAGATTCACAGGGCTAAATTAAAAATAACTGGGGTGCACAGGCATGGAGAAATCTAGGTTGGAATCTATCTGTCTCAAGAGACAGTGGAGTGCGCCTCTGGGGCTGAAGTTAAGGCAATAGAGAATCACAGTGCCTGCTGTGGCTGCAGAGACCTGTAACTCATAAATGCTGCCTCCCACATTGCTTTTGCAAACCTGGGCAGTGTATATGGAGGTCCTGGGCTGCCGAGACAACAATACTCTCCTCTCGGCCTCACTGATGTGGTCCAAAGGAAAGCAGAGCAATAAGTTTGGCACCAGCTTGGCTGCAGGAGTTGCGGGAAGGAGGTGTACAAGGCACCATCCATCCATCTTAGGGACTCCACTCCAGATTTTTCTTCCCCTCGTTTTATAGAGGGATCTGATTTTGATTTGAGTTATTATTGCTTTTCTCTTCATAGACACACAAATCAGCTTTAAAATTAAAAATGTGTGCAGTCCAATCATAACCATATTCCCTCAGAAGTAAAGCTTACTGAGTTTGATTGGGCCTATTTCCTAACAAGTGTGGTTAAATTGCAGTCTAAACCATTAAAATATATGGAACAAATAATTATCTTAGAAAGGCCAACATTTTAAGACCACAGAAAATAAACGTATTTTCGACTAGAGCCAGAGAATTCGTTTTTGAATGGCCTAAGACTATATTTTAAGAACAAGTAGGTAGTAAAAAAAACTCCCTTAAAGATAAATCATCAATCTCAATGTACTGAGACTGCACTGCAGCCCGTCCAAGGCACTGCAGGAGACTGAGGTGAGTCTTGCTGGGGATCTCTGTAACGATGCTCCACAGCTCTGAGAAGAATTACTCGAATCTGACTACAAGTGCTATTTGAATAGTATGCAAACTCTCAAAATCCTATGAACATTAATCTCATGGGAAACAATGCCCGTGTCATCTAACTGCAAGAGCTTTGTATGTGTCAGCAAGTTGGAGTTAACACTTTATTAGCAAGAACACCATGTGGCAGTGTGGCAGGCCTAATGAGCACAACAGCTCATCCCCAGTAGGTCTTGCCCCATGGATCAGTTGCTGACACTGAAAGTCCCTGCCTCCCCACAGCCATCTAAGCACCCTCCTCTCCAGGGTTTTTTTCCAAAGCAATTGGAGACTGTGCTTGCTTAAAGCTAACATCTCCTCCACCTTTTTCATGCCTCTTCTGGTTCTGCGAGACCAGAGGGGAGAGGAGTTTGTCGCAGAGAAGCGGAAGACACCTGTGACCCCTCAACTGCTGGACTCATCTATGCTTCTTGGCCTCCCTCCCCCCCCGCTTCAGCTTCTGCCTCTGATTCTCGATTCCTCTCCGTCACAGACTCCCCCAGCTCACCAAGCCCTGTTACTTCTTCAGCTTCCGACAGCTCCTCCTCCCAGTCTTCTCCCTTTGACCACTAATTGTCCTCCAACCAGCACTCCCTGGGCTCTGCGCCTTCTCCCCTTGAGTTTCCTCAGCTGGTTCCTCCCACCATTCCTCTGCATCCAACCAGTCCATGACATCTTGTATCCATGACAATGTGTTAATCTGCAATGACTTTTTAACGCTTTTATGAATCCTTACCTGTTTTAAGGCCAAATTACCAATTATTAAATTCCACTTCTCAATGGGTGAATCCATTTTTCCAACATTTACCTGTAAAAAAGCACAAAAGGTGTTTTTAACAAGTGAAAAATATTGCCTTGGTAGTAATTTGAAGAGTTCAATTATCGCTTTCTATTGTGTGCTATAACATCATTTAATCTCAAAAGTATATGAGTCGTATGCATGTTTCTTTAAAATGGAAGCAATGATCAGACTTTAACTGACTGTCAATCCAAAAGTGCTAAGGGTGTGGAGAGCTACATACTGTCTGTATACCATATCTTGTCAGAAACTGCTTTGTGTTTAAAGTAGCATTATTAGCATGGCCATTTATGAAACGGATATAAAAACTGGAATCTTTTTTGAACTGTAAAAATATTTATTTATAATTGTAGGTTATAAAATGTTAATAGTACAGTCGTACCTCGACTCCCAAACGCCTTGGGAGTTGAACGTTCAATGGGGCTTACCTTCAATGGGTAAGTGAGTGTAGAATTGCAGTTTTTTTATTTGTTTGGCAGCAGCTGGTTCATAGGAATTACATGAAAATCATGCTAATTATAAGATTGATGACAAAAGACATAAAGCATGGTTATTCTCCCCCTCGTGACACTGTTCTGAGTGTTGTTTGACTGTTCAGAACCTTCCCTTTAAGTCTCTCTCTCTATTCTTATTGCTTGAAATGTTTAAAGGCAGACTTATGCTTAAATGATGCAAGAGTACTTATTTTGCACAATTTTAAAACCATTAAATTCTTGCATAGAAGTAAGCAGATGACCCCAAAAATATTTTAATACCTCCCAAACTAAAGAACTGCAGAGTATTTTATTAATTCAATGCACATCAATGCACATTTTGAATAACTATGCACATAGAGATATGTGAGGATAAAAAAAAGATTGACGCCACCTGACTTCTTCCAACCAACCTGACAAAAGACTGGGTGCAATGCACTATGAAGGGCACAGGACACAGGGGTTGGTTTGGGGAAATAGGGTCAACATACCAGTCTATTCACTTTTCAACTGTCACTTGCCTATGATAATTGATGGTGGATGCTGATCTCAACAAATGTTGCAGATGTCCCTGTGTAACAAGAAACCACTAATATCAATACCCCAGCCTTATAATGCTTCATATACTTACAGCTGTTGACAGTCGGGATGCCAAAGTCATTTCCAAATTCCCTTTCAAACCAAGTAGTGCAGGAACCAAAATGAAAACTTCAGTAATGTTTTTGAACACTTCCCAATGCTATTTGACAAATGGAAAACATAAAATAGATATATTTAAAAAACAACAATAAAATAAATGTTTTAAAAATAATGACACAAAATTACATTTCTGGGAAAGGGTTTTCCATCTAGATATTACCAAGGGCAGAATATACTTGATATTCATGAACCTCAGTAACTAATAAAGCCAAAATCAGTTCAGTATCTAATATATTTTCCCCAGTATCAGTACCATCAACAGTAGAGAAACATTCCAATAATGAGTCATGACATATCATAGCTGAATACATAGAGCTGTTGTTTCCCTTGCCAGTTATTATGTAACTAGCATATCAAAAGCCCAAAGACTGTAACTGAGTAGCTAATCTGCTTTGATATCTCAGTGGGACTTGCAAGAAAAAGAAGTATCATGGCCTTTCTCGCTGCCATTAATTTAGCAGCTCGCACTGATATAGAAGAACAGCTCGTTCTAGCAGTAACATTGTCTAGCACGCATTTTACAGGCATCAAAAAGAATATAATGGAGGGCCTTGTGGAAGCCTTGCAGAAATCAATATATACTACATTCATATAACCTTTTTCCTACCAAACTAGTAGCTATCCAGATAAAAGTAAACCTGGCATGGTTTAGTATTGAGAAGATCATGCTAGTTCTTTGTAATGACCGTGTTCTTTTCCAAATGCTTCCAAACTAACTCCTTAATTATTTGTCCTCAAAGCTTCCCAGTTATGAACACAGCTGACCAACAATATGTAATCTGGACCTTCTCCCCACACCCCTTTTATAGATCCAATGTATATGTGCTGAGTGTCTCAGCACACCCAGTCCCCTGGCACATCTCAAAAATTATAGCCAAAGACTCAGATTGCATCTTCAAGTTCCTTAGGTGCAATTCATCTTGCCCTAAAGATTAATTCAATAGGACCAGGCGCTGTGGGTTAAACCACAGAACCTAGGACTTGCCGATCAGAAGGTCGGCGGTTCGAATCCCCGCGATGGGGTGAGCTCCCGTTGTCCGGTCCCAGCTTCTGCCAAACTAGCAGTTCGAAAGCACATCAAAGTGTAAGTAGATAAATAGGTACCACTCCGGCGGGAAGGTAAATGGCGTTTCCATGCGCTGCTCTGGTTCACCAGAAGCGGCTTAGTCATGCCAGCCACATGACCCGGAAGCTGTATGCCGGCTCCCTCGGCCAATAAAGCGAGATGAGCGTCGCAACCCCACAGTCATTTGCGACTGGACCTAAATGTCAGGGATCCCTTTACCTTTTTAGTTTAAATAACATACCTTAATTCGATTTCCAACGAGCAAACTGAGGAATTTGAAATATAAATGTGAATATTTTGTAAGATAGCATGATGAGTTTGTGGGTGCCAGACCCCTCTAATTAATCCCTGGATTCAGCAAGTGCTCAAATCTGGTCAAGCCAAGCTAGCTTCCTGTGAGGTGTTAACCTGGGTGATGAGCTTTTAAAGGGGACAGGGCCCTCAACAGATAAAAGCCAGAGTTTAGAGTAGAGAGTTTGGTGTGTGGATGTGAGAGAGATGTAAATAATAATAATAATAATAATAATAATTTATTATTTATACCCCGACCATCTGGCTGGGCTTCCCCAACCACTCTGGGCGGCTTCCAACCAAATATTAAAATACAGTAATACATCAAACATTAAAAGCTTCCCTAAACTTCTCTGTAAACGAGAAGTAAAGCGGCAAGCTGGAGAGAAAGAACATGATGTGTGATTTCTGTTTGAATCTAAGGCCATGTCCATGGGAGGAAGAAGACCCTTTTGAGGTGTTGATGCTGTCAGCCCCTCCATCGCAGGCTCAGGTTGTACATGTGTGCAAATAAACCATATATCCTAAAGGCACTACAGTCTCTGCTGTGTCTCGTTCCCAAAAGGAGACACAAGCCCTTGGAATCTTGCACTGCATGGAGACTGGAGTGGTGTCCAGTTGATATTAAAGATCCTGCAAATATAATGGCACTTGTGGTGTCCCTTTACACAATTTGCCTGGCTTTGAAAATTCTGCCTTTGTGCCAAATGACCTCATTTCCTCCCTACAAATTCTAAAGCAGCGAAAATGGATTTTAGAGGTGGGGGTGGGGGAATAAAGCTTCACTCAGTGAAGTGGGTAGACTAAGAAAAGGAAACTAGAAAAATGGCGTGACTAATATCTTGTTCAACGTGTGCTGAGCATAAGTTTATTACAAGGACAATTAACCTCCTGAAATGAACCTAATTAGCACCTCAGAACTCAAATCACAAACAAAATCTTCAGCTTCCTCTTGACTACAGAAGAACCCACTCAGAAGTTGTGTGTGTGTAAGTAGCCTTGCATAACGAACAAACGACATTACAATAAAACAAAAACACATACTTTAGCCTTCATATAGAGGACCATACTAAATGTCATGATTGAGTGCATCAGAAAAAATCAGAATGTGTACATTTAAAGCCATACTTAGGAAATACCAACCTGAACAATATCCAGAACCATCCCAGCAGATACTGTTCCAAAGCCTGCTAGCAAAAATGGTACAAGTATCTGTAATGCCATAATGCTACTAGATTCTTTTGGCTGTTTTTTGCTGCCTTCCACAATGGTATCTTCTTCACCATCACTAGATAGGTTGTTGTCCTGCAGCATAATATCTGTTTCCGACATGTCCATTCTGTCTGAATAATTATATCCTGCGAAGTTATCATACTTCGGGCTACAGCTCGATGAATTATGTCCATTGCTACCATTATGAAAAGTTGATTCTGAGAAATGATGATAATCCATGTGCTGGTCAGTCCTAACACTGAAACCATGCCCTGATGGCTGTAATCCATCTTGCCAGAGACCATTCACTTTCTTATGTCTTTCTTCCTGGTTTTTGTGATAAACAATTGGAACCATACTTAACAGCAGGTTCAAGAACTTGTCAGACTGAATTGTATTTAGATTTATAGTCCAATTTACAAAACTTTCTCCATGATAGGCTTTATCATTTGTTTTCTTGCTGACAGATCTTCCTTTACAGTTAGTCATGCTGTTTCAAAAATATTGTTCTGATGATTGCTTCAGATCCCAGAGAAGTTTAAATGATGCATCAAATGGTTATATAGAGATATTTGATTTGATACAGCCGATCACGTTGTGAAGTTGTCTGTTATGTAGAAAGATTTCTTTTCACTAACTTTTGGTCTTGAGCAATTCCGCAACAAAGCTGGGATCTAAAAAGAACACAGCAAACATGTTAACACATCTGCCTTTTTTGGCTTCTAAAACTTGATAGCATTTTTGTTTCATTTAAATTTTGTTTATAGATAAATAGTGTAAGTGTATCCTGCTTTCAAATTCCCTGCAGAGGCATCTACTCCAAGGAAGTTACTACATTATAGCAATGCTATTATACTGTTTTTTGTCTTTTTAAAATGTATTTTTATTACAGATTTTCTGTTGTAATCTTAAATCATTCTCAGTTATATGGTGGCACAACCCCAGCAGCAAAATGAGAAGGAAATGGGTGGATTCAGGGGGTGGAATGGGAAAAACCCCAGCTTGGTTCATATATTTTCCTTCTGCAAGATAAAATCCTGATTCTCCTGCAGTCATTCTTCTCCCCTTCCCTGAAGCACAACATCAATATTTGCCTCTGACAAAGGGCTTGTCCACAAATGCTTGAGTTTGACCAGGCATAGGCAAACTCAGCCCTCCAGATGTTTTCGGACTACAACTCCCATCATCTCTAGCTAACAGGACCAGTGGTCAGGGATGATGGGAGTTGTAGTCCCAAAACATATGGAGGGCTGAGTTTGCCTATGCCTGAGTTTGATTTTGAATCTCTGGCTGTAGAAGTCCTCACTCTAAGTCCTTACTCTAAGCATTTGCTTCCTCCCTAACCTGGTGAAACACTTTAAATGCTTTCTGGTAGTTATGCTTATACCTTCTGTGTAGAAGAAATTATAGAATTGTTGAAATGACTTCATCATAGTGCTCCTGCTACCACTGCCTGCTTTCTGAGGCCTTCTAAGCATTGGTAAACACGGGGGCATTGTTAGAAGTGATGTGGTGATAGTTACATGGTGATGATGTTGCCAGATACTCTGTGGAAGTGAACATTGTCACTACTTTGATAGAGATGTCTTTTCTATTTCTATTACCGTGCTTTTGATGTTCTTTTGAGAAGCACAGGATGCCAATTAGCTATGCCAGTATAAGCTCTGGTGTAATGGTGGTCATGTTAAACCGGAGCATAAGATCATTCTGCCTAAAACACAACAGCAAGAAAATGATGATGATGATATAACATAATTTGAGTGAGAGCTACAGCATTAGTACTAAGATACAGGAGTCGTTTCAATCTTTTAAAATGCCAGTTGACCAAGGAAGAATGGAGAATGAAGTTGATGGAATATGCAGAGATGGACAAATTGACTGGGAAAATAAGGAACCAACGCGATCAGAGATTTTCCGAGGACTGGAATAAATTTACAGAATATATCAAAAATGTATGTGAGGAGCAACTAACGCTTGTTGGCTTTCAAGAAGCTTTGTGAAAAAGACTGATTGAAATGTTGTTTGAACGACAGGATAAGATTAAGAGTGGTAAAGTGCAATATAAATTTAAGAAATGTGAGAGGTAGTGAGAATATGGAGAATTGTCAAATAGGCTGAAGGAAGTCCAAAAGATGTTTATGTACAAAGCGAACGTTAATTTGGATAAAATGTTTATTGGAAACTGAATAAAAATTAATTATATATATAAAAAAAATGCCAGTTGACACCACAATTGCATATTATTGTCTGAGTCTTTGAAATTATTCATCATTCTGGAATTTAGTCAGAGTTTCTGGGAGTAACCGTTTCTATTTTTCGTATTAGTTTGTTGTAATGTGTATTTTTTTGGAAATAAACTGAATTAATATCCTCAATTACTACTCCATAAATGTTAGAAGTAAAGTACTCTCCTCAACATCTACTTAGCTCTCCTTTCGTTTTGTTTTTTAAAGTATTTTTGGCTAATAATAGAAGTGATGGAAACTTGCAGAACCACTTTACAAACCTGTTCATTGGAATGTTCATTGGAATGCAACAATCTATCTTTCCTCTTTAAAACCTCCAACCTAGTAAATAAATGCATGGACCTGTAGTTAAAAGATATTTTAAACAGAAATCTTCAATTTTAGCAGCTGGAGTAAGCAGTACCAAAGAAATGTGACAATGGAGTCTGACGGCATTATAAAACTGCTCCATGCCAAAAAAAAATGCACATAGTATAGTTCAAATGATTTCACACCTACCATGTCTCTTGGCTTATACAGTATATGACTGATAGGTCTTGTTAAGTCTTTACTCTTCCTAACTGCCTAACTGGATTATCAATAATCACATTGTCTTCATTAAATATTACTCAAATCTTAGGACGCTTAAAGTATTTTGCTTACTCAGAACCTAACAGGCTGCTTTTATACTTGCAAAGATCAGCAAATAGGTACTTAGGATGATGAGGCATAATGGAGTCTGCATTGATACAGTGTTAGAAGGGTCCTACGGGAAAACCCAATATGCCAGTTTTTACGAAAGGTGTAATGTTTAAGAATGGTAGCTATGTCTACAATGCAGATGATCTTGTTTCACTTTGCTGTATTCCTTGTTCTTTCTTGCCTACAATATATTTTCCTTCTATTTGCAAAAGTAAAAATAAAATGCAAAAACACAATATATTTTCCTTCAGTTGTTTACACCTTCCCAGCTCCCAAACACGATTCATTGTCCTAACAGCTAATTGCACAACACATGTGTGTGTAGAATCAACACATGGTGGTGTGGGGGTTGTGCCTTCTGGCTCTACCCATGACCTCTGTACATTGATCTGAGCTTTGCACAACCTGCATTCTTGTATTACAACTTTTCAGAGTTGAATTTTGAAATGAAAGTTGGAAATGTTATTGTACTAGGAGCAGCAAAGGAGAGAGGAAAATAGAGGGAACATCAGGGGGTGAGAAGTCAGCTTTTAAATTTGTATTTATTTGTATTAATTGGGTGGCAAGTTTGTTAAAAATTATGGAAAATCAATAAAAAACAAATGACAACTTTTCAGAGAAACCTAGATAGATTTGCTTAATTGCTTTTGCTCAATGGGTGAAATTCTTCTTCCGCGAGAGACAAAGGCTCAATTCAAATTACACCAAATCATAGTTTAGAACATGGATAGGCAAACTAAGGCCTGTGGCCCGGATCCAGCCCAGTCACCTTCTAAATCCAGCCCGTGGACGGTGTGAGAATCAGTGTGTTCTTACCAGAGTAGAACGTGTCCTTTTATTTAAAATGCATCTCTGGGTTATTTGTGGGGCATAGGAATTTGTTCATTTCCCCTCAAAAAATATAGTCTGGCCCCCCACAAGGTCTGAGGGACAGTGGACCGGCCCCCTGCTGATAAAGTTCGCTGGCCCCTGGTTTAGAACTTCCAAGTGCACAATCTATTTTCATTTCCTCTCTGCTGAGCTATCTCCGCCCCCCCCCCCCCGCTGCCATCTTCTTATTTGCAAATAACATCAATCTCTTGAGTGTAGAGCAGCAGGTGGAACTATGGTTTGCAAATTCAGGCAGCACACCAAACCAAAGTTGGCATAACTAAAACCAGGCCTTTGGCTGATTAACACTCTATGACCTTTTAAATGTGCTTGTGCGATGGGGGTTACTGGTTTGTTTTTGGTTTTCCGTATTTTGTATTTTGTGTTGTCATTTTGTATTTTTATGTTGTGAACTGCCCTGTGATCTTTGCATGAAGGGCAGTATACACATTTAATAAATGATAATGATTAACAGATTTTGCCTAATGTCTGAATTCAGTCAGTTACTAAAAATCCTGTATCCATACTCCTAACTTGTATTGACTTCAAAGGGACTTGAGAAGCACAACTGTGTGGGAAGTTCAGTCAGATGGTGTCCGCAGTAAATCATCATCAATGGAATAGCATTAATTATAACAACATTAGCGAAGGAGATCAGACCAAAGGTCTATCTGGTAGCATTCTGTTCTCACAAAGCCCAGCCAGATACGTACAGGAAGTCCACAAGCAGGAAGTCCACAATAATGTGCTCCTGCTCTATACTAACTAGACATAGAGTATCTGTCTTGCTTGCATGCATGCATAAAGTCCCATGTTCAATCCTGGGCATCTCCAGTTGGGGCTGGGACTCTTGCCTGAAGCACTGTACAGTTGCGACCAGTCAATGTAGATGATATGGGGCTAGATGGACCAATGGTTTGACTCAGTGTAGGGCAGCTTCCTATAATAGAGGCGCTCATCACCTTGCCAACAAAGGTCCGTATAGTTAAAGCTATGGTTTTCCCTGCAGTGATGTATGGAAGTGAGAGCAGGACCATAAAGAAGGCTGCTTGCCGAAGAATTGATACTTTTGAATTACAGTGGTACCTCGGGTTACATAAGCTTCATGTTACGTACGCTTCCGGCGGTGTGGCAGCAGCAGGAGGCCCCATTAGCTAAAGTGGTGCTTCAGGTTAAAAACAGTTTCAGGTTAAGTACGGACCTCCGGAACGAATTAAGTACTTAACCTGAGGTACCACTGTATGGTGCTGGAGGAGACTCTTGTGAGTCCCATGGACTGCAAGAAGATCAAACCTATCCATTCTGAAGGAAATCAGCCCTGAGTGCTCACTGGAAGGACAGATCGTGAAACTGAGGCTCCAATACTTTGGCCACCTCATGAGAAGAGAAGACTCCCTGGAAAATACCCTGATGTTGGGAAAGATTGAGGGCACAAGGAGAAGGGGATGACAGAGGACAAGATGGTTGGACAGTGTTCTTGAAGCTACCAGCATGAGTTTGACCAAACTGCGGGAGGTAGTAGAAGACAGGAGTGCCTGGCGTGCTCTGGTCCATGGGGTCACGAAGAGTTGGACACAACTAAACAACAACAAGTCCATTGATAATTTGGAATGCCCCATTCTGCACATTTACAAGCTCTGCAATATCCTTTAGAGGTACTATAAGTTGTTGTTCTCCTCCCACACCCAATTGTTTTGAAACAAAAATGAACTATGTCAACCCTGACCGAGTACACGTTTCCAATGTCAGTCCAAATGATATGACCTCAGATTGAGCTCAAAAATCTTAACACTGGTTGAGATGCATATGTAGATAGGAATCAAGCACACCATCTTGTCTCTTTATGCTTGTGGAAATTATGTGGAAATGAAACCGTGACATCTTGTTAGTAGAGAACTCATTCTCCAGGTGCCTATCATTATACAAGTCAAAACAGTACTATCCTCTCATAAGAGGGAAGTTGTCAGCAGGCTTGGGGAACCACAATGCTTGCAGAAGAATAAATATCACTTTGCGGGGGGGGGGGCAAAGTGGTTAATGATAAGTGAGTATACTCAGCGGGCATGTAATGATGGCTGAGTGTTGAAAAGAAGAAAAATGGAAACTGGGGAGGAATGCAAGAGGGAATGCCTGTCTGCCTGGAATCCTGAATAAGAGCATGCCACACACACTGCAACCTTCTGTTGCAGGTACAAAGTTACTGATAAAAGGTAGATATGACAAATTGGCATAGAACAAGTAATTAATGCACGCTTGTAGTTTGCTCTTACTGTCTGATATCTCATAGTACATAAATCACCTGTCACAACCAGAAGCCACCAAAAGCAAGGAACTCATGTTCAAACTCAGTTTGAAATACTGTCTTAAACAGGTTATTATCCTTTACAGACTTTACAGCAAAGCAGGGACCAAATGTATCAGTATATCGTAAAAATTACCTGTCCAAAATAATGAAAAGTAAACATATTTTCGGATTTAGATAAACCAGAAAAAATATGTAAAGTTTTTATTTTAAGTTTTTATTCATATTAACCTTACTCAAGTGCAACAATGAATATGTTGTAGTGACAATGGATACTGTAGCATCCTGGTTTTCTAAGTCTGATTATCTGCCAAATAACAGTCATGCAGGGTAGTGCAAACATAATTACAGGGCTAGCTTAACCACTATCTACAGAACTGAAAACTCAGTTAAATCATACTTTGTTAAGATTTAAGCATTTGTGAGCCCCTTCTGCTCAAAATAAATTGTGAACTTAGCAAGATTCCTAAGCATGCTGCTTAGCTTTGACAAAAAAAAGCACTATTCCCAACTGCACAAAAATACAACATATTCTAAGGAACTTAACCATTCACAGTGTATGAGTTTCAAGGGTGCAGCAATTAAGGCGGAATAGCAGCAGCTACATCCCCAAGCTGTCATTCTGTGTACCTGCCTTTGACCCATCATAAAAGTAAGTATTTGTATAAATGAGAGATAATCAGGGGGCACTTAGTATAAGATTTGGCATAAACCTATGAGAGATTTAGGCTGCAATCCTAGGGGTAAACTGCAATGAATTCAATAGGCTTACCTCTGAGTAGACATGTATAGAAATGCACTGTTAGTCAATCCTCCATTAGCTGTCTCTGTTGTGGCTGACATCACTAAGATGACATGGAGGAGACCTATCCACTATCTTGCTTCCTTTCCACCTAATTCTGTTGCCGTCACTGACATGTATACAAAACATAGCTCAGGATCTTGGGGCATTACCATTGCACTTCTGAGACTATCATTACTCACACAGTGTGCAATGATTTGTCATTCCCGTAAATAAAAATGACTGTTTGACAACTTTTGTAAAAAATAAATTTTTTTTTTTTTTGCTTTTCTGTGTTTGTCTTTTATGGCTGCAAGCTCTCTTGGGAACAATTTATGTGGGTGCTTAATTTAAACAGAAGCCTTTCAAAATTAAGCTCAGCTTGAAAGTTCCCCTGTTTTTCTCTGCCACCCATTATCTAATGATTAACAAAAGACAGCATACCAAAGCTGCTGAATGAGGTGAATTGTTTTTTTCCAAATTCCTATGTATATGAAGGAATTGGTTACTTTGGTGTCAAATTCAGGTGAAATTTACCTGGCTAAAAAATTATAGGCATCTGCTTTCCAATCTATTTGAGGTGGATATCCTGGATTCACATTTACTGACACATCAAACAGGTTCCACACACACAAGGTGTACTACGAAGTTAGCCTGACACAAATCTGTGGCACCAAGTAATAACTGCAAACAAATATTGATGGATATTGTCATACTATTTATTTTGGCTGTTTTTAATGCTTATTCCATATGGCACTGTTTATTATATGGAACTCTTGGATATCTACTGTTTTATACTAGCAACAGCCAACTATTTCTTCTCTGATTCTCATTTATTTTTCAAAGTCATGTTGTTTTGTTGTTGTTGTTTGTTTAAATTCTATTTAAATATATAGACTGAACTTTCTAGACAGTCCGGGATTGCAACTAATACTTTCTGAATGAGCCTAATTTTCACTTTGCATCCTTGAACTCTGCCTTCTGCAGCAACTTCTGGGTGAAATTACAAAGGCAGATCCTACATTTATAGTTATGCACAGCCATTCACTCTTGCCTTAACGTCATTAGCATTCACAAACTGAAGCGGTACAACTGAACTGCAAATGACAGCAAAACCAAACACGAAACTAGAAAGGAGAAACGCCCAGCGCCTTGGTAACATCAGCAGATGCAATAATCTTAACATTTAGGTGGTGACCTATTTTTGTAGCACTCCGGGGGGCCACTTAAGAGACTTTGCCTTTTCTGCCCAGCTTATTCCACCCCAAACCCTGGGGCTGGAAAGAGAAATAAAACCAGCATATGAAGAGGACGCAAGAGTATTAAAAATTTCTCAGGAGAGTGAAAAGGGGCGGAGGGGAGGGAGCTAGAGGGATGCTCGCGATGAGGAAATGCTATTCCAGTTTAGCCATAATGATTTAACAAGGTGGGGGAGAGAAAGTCAGGCTGGTGAGGAAGGAGCAGCCAGCCTGCCAGCCGGGCCCGGGGCTGCCTCGGAGGCAGATGCCGTTCTTCCTTCACTTCCCCGCGGGGATTCCCTTCCCTCCATCTCCGGGGGTGGAGGAGGCGGCGACGGTGGCGGCGGCGCCTTTCCCGCCCTTCCTCCGCATCTCCTTCCCCACCCTCGGGCCACCCGCTCTCCTACCTGGGCAATGGCGAACCAGGGAGGGGAGCCAGCCACCCGCGGCAGCAGCAGCAGCAGCCGCCTCCTCCGCCGCCGCTCGCCTCCATCCTCGCCGCCGCCCGCTCCTCGCGCACAGGAAGGAACTTGCCCGCGGCCGCCGAGGAGGCAGAAGCAGCTCCTCCGGGTAGAAGAAGCGGCGCCGCCTCCGCCGCCCCACTGAGCACGCGCGGCAGAGGCCGGGGGAGAGCAGGGAGGGGGGCGGGCGCGCAGGCAGGCGGGCGGGCGCTGATGTGGCCGGGCGTCGCCGGCGCTCGGAAAACTCCTCAGCGCTTCCACGGCGGGGGCCGCGAGAGCTCCAGGGAACCCCGCTCCGCGCAGGCCGGAGCAGCCCGCCTCGGAACGCCAGGAAGCGCCGAGGGGCCCGGAATGGGCCCACCCTGGAAAGACACGGGTTCCTTCGTTCACACGTTCCTGGCACGCGACGCGCGCCTTGGAGGAGGAGGAGGAGCAGCCTCCTATTATATAACTAGAGTGCATGGGTGGGTGGGATTGCAAGCAGGCAGCATCTCTGAAAGCAGGGGTAGGGGCAACCGGACGCCTTCCTTCAGCATGGCCAGTGGTCAGGGAGGATTGGGGATGTAGTTAGGCAAGTTCCCCTCAGACACAAAATGGCACACGTGTCTATACAGCGGCAGACCTTGATGTCTCAAATTTCAGCGGCGCCCCTCTGCAAAGCTAAAATCCAGCACACACACACACCCTACCCCTCCACCTCTCGCCTTCCGTTGGATGTCACAGTTGTGGCGCCCCAGAAGCTCCATACCTTAATTCATTGAGGATTAATGCGCGATGGCTAATAGTCATGATGGCTTTATATTTGCTCTGGTATCAGAAGCGTTGACTCTCTGAATACCAGTTACTGAGGAACATGAGAGTGGAAGTGCTGCTGTGCTCATGGGTACACTTTCCCCATTTTCAATCAACCAGGGATACTCTGAAAAGGAGAGTATTGGTTATGAGAAAATCTGGATTGAGGGAGGGGAAACTGGGGGAAGGCAGTGATTTGGAGGAGAACCATCATATGGACAGTGGAGAATTAAAGGTGGTTACAGGAAGCTTACTATCCACATTAAAGGACAGTATGAATGGGCCCTTAGATGAAAAGAGAGCAGTAAGCCTTATATATCTCTTAATCACTGGGAAATCATTGGGAAATTTTCAGTGCACTCCTGCCAGACATATGTTTTCTAAACGACAGAGCCTCTTGGGCTTACCAATCAGAAGGTCAGCGCTTCGAATCCCCGTGATGGGGTGAGCTCCCATTGTTCTGTCCCAGCTCCTGCCAACCTAGCAGTTTGAAAGCATGCCAGTGCAAGTAGATAAATAGGTACTGCTGCGGCGAGAAGGTAAACAGAGTTTCTGTGCGCTCTGGCTTCCATCATGGTGTCCCATTGCACCAGAAGCGTTTCAGTCATGCTGGCCACATGACCTGGAAAGCTGTCTGTGTACAAACGCTGGCTCCCTCAGCCTGAAAGCGAGATTAGCACTTCTACGCCATAGTCACCTTTGACTGGACTTAACCGTAAAGGGGTCCTTTACCTTTTTCTTTTTCTTTTCTTTTAGCTTTTTCAGTTTTCAACTCAAAAAAGAAAGCAAACAACCCAAAATGATAAATACATTCTGAAAAGTAAGACTGCTAGAATAAAAATGCAGAAATGAGAATATTGGTTTCCCCCAAGCCCTGGGGAAAGGTTCTAAGAATCATAGCTAACTCCTCAGGTATAACTGATTTAAATTACCTGACCCCCAGAAAGAATGCATTAAAACGTGAGTAGTCATGTTTGTTGCATCATTTAATTCTTGGTTCAAGGAGGAAGTTCAGATTACTTTATTAATAATTTATACTGTGTGTTTGTCTTTGAGCAGAGACGTGCTAAACAGAATGAGGAAACAGTTTAAGAGTACCATCTTCATTTTCAAAGGTCACCACGGATGGTTGTGTGTGGCAGGGGATGGACTTTCTTCACTGGTAAACTTGCTAACCACTCTGGCTTCTTCCTACTTCTGTACCTTTTCCCAACTACTTATTTCTCTTTAATTAAAAAGTTCAAGAGAAGTCTAAAGCGAAAAGCTCCATTCCTCTGTTTTGCATCAGAACTGCAAAACAGAACAAAAAAGCTGGCACGCCGAGCCAGCAGCAAGTATATATGCTGTTGGCAAATTATAAAGATGCATTTGCTTGCACTCGTGAAAGCTTTATTGGCAACAAAAGACAACAGTCAACAATTCTTTACTTATTTTAGGTTTAGTGTAAAATACACTTCCCTTGGAAACATCAACTGGCATAGCTGAAAATAATAATCTTACAGTGTTTTTGGCTGTGTTAACTGGCCCTGATCCAGAGACTGAACAGCAGTACACCGCGCACCTGCTGCTACTTAGCAGCATTGGAAGACAGCCTTGCCAGCACCAACAGTGCTGATCGTGTGAGATACATCCCCTTCCTGGTGATCAGGTTCACTGCCAGACCACTGGTGTTCTGTGGGTATGAGTATAATCCCATACCAGTAGAAAAGGTGGTGGAATTACAGTGGTTTTATCTGTATCTTCCACACCTCCATGCAATTTTCTTGGTATTTTGTGATGTTTCTATAGTATTACATCCGCACTGGTGAATTATATCCTATTAATAGCTCTGACCATTTGTCTTATTCCTGCTATCTCTCAAGTTCCCCTTTTAATTAATTTATTTTTTGGGGAGCGTGTGGAAACTTACAGTGCCATCATGTCACCTTGTTGCAATTCCATGTCAGCTTTCTGGGTGATGCCTCAGGAGCATGAGAGCCCAGTGCAATTATTCAGATTGTGAGCTCCTATAACTTGCTAGTTATTGCCGTTTTCGTTTGCATAGGCATAAGGCTGTCGTATTTGCTTTAGTATCAGGTCCTTACAAAATAAGGCACAGCATTTGTGGGTGATGCTGCACTGTTGATCTGGGACAATGCTAAATGGATGGAACATTTTCGCACATCCTGAGCCACCCTTTTTGAAATTGCTGAAATTCTCTCAGACTGTAGTGGTTGGTGCCAATTGTCTAACCGATAGTGAAACATTGTTCACATCCAGTTAGAGATCCAGTAGAAAGATCTGTGCATTAAAAAAACCAATTTCTACGCCTTTACTACCCCTTACTCTTTTGGAATACTAGACTAATTAAACTTAAAATCATGTCAACATTTCTCTTGTAAAGTTTTCCCCATTAGAAGAACATCCTCACCATTCCTGATTTAAAAAACAAAGCAAAACTCATAGCATATGCATATCAAAAAGTTCTTAGTTCTATAAACACTAAGGACCTTTCCACACAATAAGTCAAAACACAGCTTTCTTCCACCTCCAGTATTTATCTCTTAAGGACCATTCTGTAGAAAGATGCATAGATGTACATTTGCGAAATGGGAAATCTAAGAAACTCTTGTGAGCAACACCAAATATTTATTTCAACGGGGTGGGGTGGGGATAAATAATCTGCTCCTTAAAACAATAGGCAAAACACACACACCCCCAAAATGACACAAAGACCCCACCAAAGCAGGAATCATATTCCCAAATAGTCAATCCTTCAACAGAACAACAACAAAAAAGGCATACAAAACACCCTCAGCAAAAAGGTTTTTTAAAAAGGAGGGGGAGCAAGAGGGTTGGCAGATATCAAGGGGGTTGTCCGTGGGTGTTGTGTGGCTCATGGGCACCACACTGGGGATTCCAGAGCTCAGCACAGAAATATAGTCAGGCATTTGCACATACTGAGGAAGGAAATCTTGAGTTCACACTGTTGCTTGTTCCTGCCAATTCTAATACAGTGGTACCTTGCTTTACGAACTTAATCCGTTCCAGAAGTCCGTTCTTAAACCAAAGCATTCTTAAACCAAGGCATGCTTTCCCATAGCAGCGGGGGACTCAGTTTACAAATGGAACACAGGAAGTGGAACATGTTCTGCTTCCAAGGCAAAGTTCACAAACCAAAACACCTACTTCTGGGTTTGCAGCGTTCTTAATCCAAGTTGTTCATAAACTAAGCTGTTCTTAAACCAAGGTACCAATCTGAACATGTCAGAGTTAGAACATCCATGCTAGACATGGATGGATCCATAACTCATGATCTGTCAAATGACAAGTGCCAGGAGTGATGCCTGCCGGGAGCAATGCCTCAACACCTTCCAAATGCACTGCATCCGGAAGATTTTGGGCATCACTTGGCAGGACAGGGTTTCAAACCAAAGTGTATTCTCCCAAGCCCATATTCCCAGCATGTTTGCACTCCTGTCTCAGTGACGTCTAGCTCATGTCTACAGAGTGGAAGGTGGCAGGTTCCCCAAGGATGTGTTGTATGGGGAGCTGGCTTCAGGCACTAGGCATGTTGGCAGACCAGCTCTGTGTTACAGTTATTTCTGCAAATGTGGCATGAAGGCTGGCAACATTAACCCTGCCATATGGGAATCTCTTGCAGATGGTCACAGCGCCTGGAGACAGTCAGGTTGTGTGTCCACAGCAGTGACCAGAGTAGGAATGATCACTGGGAGGAGTGCACTAAGAAGACCTGCATCAGCACAACTGGATGCCTTCATCTGCCCCAGCTGCAACAAAACATGTCTCTCCCATATCAGTGTCTACACTCACAGAAGGCATTGTAACTCTCCAGCTATTTGACTTCACCCCTAAAGGCACACTCTTCCATCATCTCCCAAGACAGACGGATGCCAACCAAAATGGCAGTAAAAAGGTAAAGGTAAAGGACCCCTGACAGTTAAGTCCAGTCATGAATGACTCTGGGTTTGCGGTGCTCATCTCGCTTTACTGGCCGAGGGAGCCAATGTTTGTCCACGGACAGTTTTTACGGGTCATGTGGCCAGCATGACTAAGCTGCTTCTGGCAAAACCAGAGCAGCTCACGGAAACGCTGTTTACCTTCCCACCAGAGCAGGTACCCACCTATTTATAGTGGTACTTCGGGTTACAGACGCTTCCGGTTACAGACACTTCAGAATACAGAAATAAGCCAGAAATAGTACCTCGAGTTAAGAACTTTGCTTCAGGATGAGAACAGAAATCGTGCGATGGCGGCGCGAGGCCCCATTAGCTAAAGTGGTACCTCAGGTTAAGAACAGTTTCAGGTTAAGAATGGACCTTCAGAACAAATTAAGTTCTTAACCCGAGGTACCACTGTATCTACTTGCACTTTGACATGCTTTCGAATGCTAGGTTGGCAGGAGCTGGGACCAAGCAACAGGAGCTCGCCCCGTTGCAGGGATTCGAACCGCTGACCTTCCAATCGGCAAGCCCTAGGCTCAGTGGTTTAGACCACAGCGCCACCCATGTCCCTTAAAATGGCAATAGAGAGTGGTAAACGTATGATATCTCAAGTGATATGGACTGGACTTTGTAACGTAGAAGATTCACTTATCATCTCTTCAAATTACCCAATTGTTTTTACCGATTTCAAGGTGCAGTTAATGATAAGCATCTACAGCAATACGAGTAAAGAGCAAATTCTGTTTTGTCAGCTTGAGTCAGCTACACGGGTGTGAGTAATTCTATCAAAAGATAATTTGCATGCCTTAAGGGAAATGTTTTAATCTCAGGGGCACCTGCCAAGCTCTGACAATTAGCGCATTTCAAAAATAGCAGCTAGTCATCTGCTTGCCAGCATTCAAACTTATTACACGTTTGTTTAAATTAATTTAGCACCGCCACTCTTTTAAACGCAATGTGTTTTCCATGCCAGAAATGCTGGGGGGGGGGGGAGAGATTTCCCCTGCTATGCGTGCCTTTGTCTTTATAGGAGGCTTTTGGAATCAGAAGCAAGGGAACTGTGTGCAATTGGTTATGCAGAACTCTGAGAAAAGAACTAACATAGTCCTGGTCTCAAAATATGACCAAAATAATACTGTTACAGATTTGGTGTACCAGAATTCGGGGGACGAAAAGCGCCTTTAATTCTAACAAGTTACAAATGTTAGAAATTACTGAATGCTAGAAATTAGTAAGTGCTTGTAGTCTTCTCCTGGGTGAGAGGCAGTTTAGCAGTGTAAAAATGCAGACTAAGCTTGTTTTTCAGAGTCTCACCTGGATGGAAGTCATCAAGCATGGCAAAGGTGCTGATGGCCCATCAAAGGAGGATGCTTGGGTCTGTGAAATGGAGGTTGCCAGGGTAACAAGGGTGTGATATCACACAGGAAAAATGTTGTCATTTTAAAAAAGAGGTCTGGAGAAGGGAGGTTGAGCAGACAGAAGGGGAGGTGCTGCATTTGGCAAAGTGTTCTAGGAGGAAGGAGAGGAACAAAGAGAGAATTCTATGCAGTGCTGGCTGGAGGAGGCTGCACTGAGAGGTCAGGGGCCATGACTGGCTGCTACTTTGAACCCAAACAAGACAAGCAACAAAAGACACTCTTGGGCTGTAATGTTCTGCACCTCCTCCACCGAAGGCTTCCAAGGGTAAATAGGTGTAAAGTAAGCCATATTTCTTAATGAAACTACCAAATTTTTCTGACGATAATTTTCCCTTAGAAATATGGTGGTATCTCGAGTTAAGAACTTAATTCGTTCTGGAGGTCTGTTCTTAAACTGAAACTGTTCTTAACCTAAGGTACCACTTTAGCTAATGGGGCCTCCTGCTGCCACTGCACCACCGCCGCACGATTTCTGTTCTCATCCTGAAGCAAAGTTCTTAACCCGAGATACTATTTCTGGGTTAGCAGAGTCTGTAACCTGAAGCGTCTGTAACCCGAGGTACCACCGTAATAGGCAAAAATTGCTTGTCGTCTTACACAGGGATAGCAGAGGAGGGGTGGGGGATTGGTGACAGCAGCCAGCAGGAGATTGGCAGCGGCGACTGGGCATGTGATTGGTTGCTGCACCAAGGCCTGCTGACGATTTGCTGCAGCTGTGGCAATTGGGCAGGCTATTTATGGCAGTGGCGAGGTGTGCATGCAATTGGTTGTTGTTGCGTTGAATGGCCACGGCGATGCATGTGATTTTCAGTGGAGGGCAGGCTGTAGAGTGATTGGCAGCAATGACCCCCCCCCCAAAAGCTCAACAATTATTGGCAAATCCCCCCCCCCAATGTTTTGTTGCAGTCCAAAAAAATATGGGTCGTCTTATACATGGGGGGGGGGGTGTTATATATGGAAAAATATGGTATTCTATGCTGTGCCTCAATTTCCCAACACAAACCTGGATGAGCATCTGGAACCACCTGGAATCTTGCTACCACTTGGCAGAGATTGGGGGTGGCACGTAACCTTTGTATCAATACTATTAAAGTGTCTTGTGTTTTGGTAACTAGATCTAGATGCCTTCAACTTGTCTCCCAGACAGCGCTTCCACTGCTTCACAGGCAGTAGAAGAATTAAAAGAAAGAAGGTTCCTAGTAAACATTAGGAAGAATTTTCTGATGGCAAGAGCTATTTGACAGTGGGATGGACCACATCTTAAGGTGATGGACTCTCCTTAATTGGAGGTTTTAAAACAGGTTGTGTTATCTACTGAGTTGAATCCTAGAACAATAGGATCCAGAATGCAGCAGTCTGATTTGTCCACAGGAGCCACCCAATCCAGCTCCAGGTGGAAGTGAATCAGTGACCTGATTGGCCTGCAGGAGCAGCCAATCAGGCTTCTGGAGGAGGTGAATCTGCAAGTTGATTGGCCTACAGGAGCAGCCCGGAATTAGCCAATCACGGGGCCCATTGTGTAAATAATGTATATATAGCTAGACATTTTGGAGAAGTTTCATTCATTGCTACTATGAGCTGAATAAAGAGCATGAAATTCACACTCGACTCTGAGTATATTTCAGGTTGGATGGCCATCTGCCAGGGATTTTTCGCTGTGCTTTCCTGCATTGTTGGGTGTTTGACTAGATGACCCTTGGGATCCATTCCATTTCTATGAGTCTCAGGTTGCAAGCCATCTACCCTTGTCACCCCCAGACTGTCAGTATTTTGCAAGAGGTATTCGAGCGCATTATAGAAATTTAGGTTTGTGCAATTAAAGCACTCTGGTGCCCTGGCAGAACAAATCCACTTTTTGCAATTAGAAAAATGACAGAGAAATTCACCAAAAGGCATGGCATGAGCGAATGACATAAAACTAGCATGAAATCAAGGGGCAAATGGAAGTGTGAGTGGACCCTTAGTTGTGCAAGAACTAGTGTGCTGCAGTTACAGATTACAATCCTATAGCCACTAAATTTAGGAAAAAATCAGGTCAGATTGCATTGCTAGAATATCTAGAGCAATAATGTTATTTGAACATCGGGGAGTGTTCACCATTTCCTGTTCAAATATTTTTATCTCTACAGTCAACCACAGGAAATACTGGTTCTGTGTGCTGGAAATAAAAGCCACCTGTCTGTCTCTATTGGTAAGGTGGCAACTGCAATATCATAAACTGTGGCACCACTCCAGATTCTGAAACAGCTTTGTATGTCATTCTTTTAAATCCCACTTTTCTATAAAAGCCAAACCTAAGGTGTCTTGCACAAATAAAAACATAAAGCACAATAAAATTAAAAGCAGGTGTAAGAAAATGGACAGCAATAGAGAAAGATAATGGCGGCAATGTCCATACACATATAACAAACAGTTCTAACAACTGCCCACTGGAAAGTCAATGTAAAAGTGAGGAGTTGGGGGCCTGCTTTTATACTGTAATTGACCTATCCTCTTGTTTTAAAGGTGATGAATGAATGTTTAAATAAATAACTGTATATGTAGGAGCCACAATACCTAGGCTAGGGTGAAGGTCATTTCATCCACTAGTCAGGGCTGGTCCTCAGTCCAGTCTAGATGTTACATGCCACCCCAAACTGAGAACTGAGAGACTCCAGGGGTTTGATTTCCTTAGAATGAAGGTCAGCAGAGACCATGGAGTCGTGTGCTTTAAATATGCCATGAATGTACTTTAAATTTATTGTGTGGATCTGTCCTAAGACCCCAGCTTCAATTCCTGGTGATTCTGATCCTGTCTCTGACACGGAATTGAGGATGCGGAAATTGGAATTGATTCCCCAAATGCCGAGAACATAAAAAGAGCCCGTTGGATCAGGACATTGGTCCATTCTAGTTCAGCATCCTTGTTCTCACAGTGGCTGAGCCCAGCAAGCAGGATCTGAGCACAAAAGGCACTCTTCTCTCCTGGGGTTTCCAGTACAGTGGTACATCGGGTTAAGAACTTAATTCGTTCTGGAGGTCTGTTCTTAACCTGAAACTATTCTTAACCTGAAGCACCACTTTAGCTAATGGGGCCTCCTGCTGCTGCTGTGCCGCCGCTGCACGATTTCTGTTCTCATCCTGAAGCAAAGTTCTTAACCTGAGGTAATATTTTCTGGGTTAGTGGAGTCTGTAACCTGAAGCGTATGTAACCTGAAGCATATGTAACCCGAGGTACCACTGTAACTGCGATTCAGAAGCATTACTGCTTCCAGCCATGGAGGCTGAGCAAAGTCATCATGGCTAGAAGCCACCGATAGCCTTATCCTCCATTAATTTGCCTAATCCTTAAAGCCATCCAAGGTGATGTGACCATCCTGTGAGTTTGACTCTGCGCTGAGTGAATAAGCGCTTGCTTTTCTCTTTCCCGGATCTTCCAACATTCCGCTTCGTTAAGCGAGGGAGAGAAAAGCTTTTCCCCCTCCGCGCTGTAGGTGGCGCCGTCGCGCTCGCGAGGCCGCTCTGGGCTTCGCCGCTTCCGGTCTCGCGCGCGTGTTCCGGTTTCCCCCACGGAGGCTGCCGCGCGTGGAAAAGCAGCGGTTTGCAAAGAGGTGCATGGCGCTGAGCGGAGATGGCGCGGCTCCGGCTGTATCCCGGGAGCTGCTTTCCGCGGGGAGCGGAGGAGGTAATTGGCAAGGAGTTGCCGGAGCAGGCGCTGCCGATATAGGGGGACAACTTTCTGCGCTTCAGGAACGGGGGGGGGGGGGGGACGGGAACACCCGACCCTTTCCCGCTTCCCTGCAGCGGTTAGTTGTTCTTTCATTGGACCCAGATTTTGCAAGTCTGCGGCCTGAACGCATTTTAGGGATAAGGTGAGGTGTCGTTGCAAACAAAGCGATCCACAAAAATAACCGTAGCATATAATACTTTTAGTAGGGGCGACTAAAAGAAGTGAGCAAGCTTTCAGGCTCAGTACATGTAGTAGGATATTGCTGAGACCTAAAATCTGCATTTTGTAATAGTAGAATGGGGCCTTTCCCTTCCCTTTTGCTTTTTGTTGTTGTTTGGTTTTAGCATCCAGTTTCATTGAGAATTTGCAGAAACCCGGAAGGCTTGCTCACTTTTCCTTGTATTTATTGGTCTCCAAATGCTAGTTGCTTTGAGGAGGCTTTCCTCCATTCCTGCTGCTACGGATCAACAGTATGTTGTTAAGCTACTTGTTTGGGGAGTTGCCTCCCGCTTTCATTCTTCCGGATCAACAAAGATAACTATCAGTGCTTGTAGCCTTTACAGATCTATACAGGAAGCTGTGGTCTGTCTCTCACACACAAATACACTGCACAAGCACTGCCCTTCATGCACATCATGAATTACAAGCTTGCATTATATAGATATGGGTTGCTTTTCACATTGCAGCTTCATGAGTAGAGTGTGCATGGCTAGTATTGTATTGGCTAATCTGTAATGAGTGAAATAGAAAAGGGTGTTATTAAAATCAAAATTCTAGCAATGCATTTCTTGATTTAGTTTAAATGGGGCTTGATTCGGGTAACCTGAGATTGGGGTTCTGGGAGAGTGGAAAGGCATATGAAGAGGGCTTGCATATTTTTAAAAATGAGATAAGGGTAGATAGGGTAGGTGAACGGAAAAATCACATTTATTCTGGACCAATTGTTTTGGAATGCAGTTTCCTCTACTGTACTGTTTTATTTTAATAGTGTGAATATTCTATGTAAATAGAAAAGGTTGGTGTGTGACTGCTGAACTCATGTTGGAATTCTGGCTTGTAGGTATTCATGAGACGCTATTGCTAAATTCAAAGCATGCTAAGAAGAAAACCATGAGCTTACAGACGGTCAGGCTTCCAAGGAGCAACCGTAAGTGCTCATCATCTTTAAATATATTGTGTGAACTTCAGTAAGATACAAACTTAAAGAATTGTGTAGAAACATTCCTGACGTAGAATTAGTGTTCTAGCATAAACAGCTTGAGAATTTTGTGTTCCTCCCCATAGACCTGAAAGTCCATGCAATGCAATATGACAGAAGCAGAAGAGGGAGGCATTGAAAAGGTGTAGTGAGGGAATACTGTAACATTCCAAAATAAAGTGTCTCTGTTGTGTTCATGGAATCTGTAAAGCATTTTTGTGTGGCCTGTCACATCTAGTTATAAATTCAAGTACTAAACTGATAATACAAGTCTTGTGTTACTCTGAATGAGAAACCATACAGCTGATGGCAGCAATGAGGTCCGTGGGCAGGAAGACAATCCATCCTCATATATCCTCAAATCATTTAATGTTTAAATGTATATGAACAGCTTTGAGAACTGCATGGTGAAGAAAGAATGTTAAATATGTTTTGCCCAAGTCTTCTAATAAGAACCAAACTGGCCCAGACCAATATTCTGTTAAATGTGAAGTCTTGTATCTACATAGTACACCATCTCTTCATACTAACTTCCCAGCATTTGGTATTTGGAACTTTCAAAATGTCCACACATTTTGCAATGTGACCATTTGTTTACAGCATTCCTTCTCTAGCTGACAAGGACTCGAGGGAGTGGGGAGACTTTTATCAGCTCCTGTTGGTTGGGCTGAGAAAATGGGAGCTTTAATCTGGATTGTAAGATGTGAAATCAGACATAATGTCATAAAATAATTATGCTCTGCCATACATAGGGTTAGTGCTTTAAAGAAAAAAAGCACTGCATAGGGTACTGTTCTTACGCTGTATTATTTCTGTGGCAGATGGGAAAGTGCAATACTGCTAGTGACAGTGGAGTAGCAGCACCCAATACATGCCTTGTTGCCTCTCTAGTGTTGTGCAACTTATAAAGCATTGTCTGTGACAAGCCTAACAGTTTTAAGACTGTTTGCAGACAGGAGGGTTGCAGTATGCAGTAAGGGTTAAAATACTGGACATTACTAGGAGTAAAGCCATCCAATGTATTTTATCAAAGTCTTTCGTAGAAGTTCATTAATATCTTGCCTGTTTTCATGTACTAGTTTTGGACAGGGTGCAGAACTTTCTACCACGGATGGCCAACGCAAATGACGAGCTAAGAAGAGAAATGGAAAACACCCCTGTTCAAGAGTTTGATATTGAACATGTGGGTGCTTCAGTTGAAAACGTCATTGAAATGGTGAATAATTTCTATCTAAAATTAATGCCTTGGCTTCTAGCATCTTACTCATGTTTACAGGGTGCAAAAAGGATGAATGTTCTCCTGGCTCTATTATTATATGGTTAAGGCCTGATAATTTATGGTCTAAACCAGGCATAGGCAACCTCGGCCCTCCAGATGTTTTGGGACTACAACTCCCATCATCCCTAGCTAACAGGACCAGTGGTCAGGGATGATGGGAGTTGTAGTCTCAAAACATCTGGAGGGCCGAGGTTGCCTATGCCTGGTCTAAACATTGTCTCATGCCTTTAGCTTCCCGGTTTATAGCTGAAACAGATTCCTAGGGCGTGGTTTAAAAAATCGTAGGAAATTAAGAATATTCTGGAGAACACCACACCAAAATGGTCAGCCAAATTATCACCATCAGTTTATTTGTATGATTTGTATAAATCATCAGATTATTTGTTATTTCCTGCCAAGATTGTATGCTAAATTACTCGCAGCATATCAGATAAACAGCAATAAATATAATCATTCAAAAAAGGAAAAATGCTAGTAGGAACAATGACAAATAACCATAGTACAGCCTAATGTATTATTTATTTATTATTACATTTCTAACCCACCTTTCCTCAAAGACATGCTTCTTCACGCTGCTCTTTATCTTCACACCACCCCTGTAATGTAGGTTAGGCTGAGAGACAGTGGCTGGCCAAGCTGACCCACTGAGCTGCATGGCTGAGTGGGGATTTGAGCTCTGGTCTCCCAGATCCTATTCCAAGTTTCTAACCACTGCATCACACTGGTTCTTGTACATAACTGGTTCTTGTGCACCACAAATACAATGAACTGGTATTCTCAAACAGAACCTAGTTGTCTGCATTTCTATCCTAGCTGCAGAGGAAGTGGGTGGGTGGGGTTTTTTCCTTTTCTCTGCAGACAGCATGGAAACAAAGACTACTGGCCTCTTAGCAAGGTAGTATTTTCCCCCAGCCTGTTGGCTTTTGTGTGCTTATTTATAAGGTGTAAATTATTGCTAGTGTCAATATGGAAACACATCATTCAAAAAATCAGTCCATAAACTTCGTATTAAGCAGTACAAATGAACTTGACCTAACTCAATGGCTTAAAACTAACCAGCAGAATGAATAAAGCATAACACAGAAATAAAAAAAGCAGTGTACAAGGCCGTTCCACAAAGACAGTATGAGGTTCTCCCCAATTAACCTACACACTGATAGACCCATTCTCAATTTAATTTGTCCAGTCTTCTTTTAAAAGCCATTCAGCCAGTCATCCCCTACATATTATGACAGTGAATTTTATAAAAATTGTTTTATGGATATGGCTATTGAGATGTTTGTTCTAAGGCTGTGGTGTTGAAGCCATGATTTGCCCAGTTCTGTACATCTTCATTTAGAGTTTGAATTGGCCTTCCTTTACAGCTTTTTAAAAATAATAATATGTATTTCTTTTTATTGCAGAATGTGGCTTTGGTTGAACTGAACAGCTCTGATACAGAGGAAGAGGATTCAGCCTCGGAAGATGACTCTGAAAGCGAGGACAGTTCTGTTTGTGACGAAGTGACCGTCGACAACATTAAGCTTCCTAAACCAAAAGGAGAAGGCAGAATAGAAATTCTGGACCCTACAAGTACTGAGTAGATGTCTGCCGTCTCAGATTTCGATTCATGTTACAAGCCATGTATCATAACTTGAAAAAAATTCTCTTGAAAAGCTAGTTTGCTTCCAGGTGTGCTACTTGCAGACTCTCTTTGCATCTCTCATGCCCAAGAGGCATGGAAGATCACTTCAGTCCAAGCCCCAAGATGAAAAAGATTAATGAGGATCGTCAGGAGCTTAGTATGGGGGCGCGCAGGGTGGGGGGAGAAAGCACTGAATCAGGCAGACAGAAAATACGCATCAGGCCAATTGGTGCTTTATATTGTATTCCTATTTATTGATGGAAGCAATTATTAGGTTATGGTGGCTACATGGAAACTGGCAATGCTTCTGTCATGTGCTGGAAGCATGTAGATTCTTCTAGTTATTGGAGAGAATTGTTTAGCTGCTACCCTGAATACCTTTCAAATTGGGGTGACCTCTGGTGAGTGACCCTTGCATGTTACTTTGCAACAGCTTCAGCATGGCAGCTGTAACCGAAGAGCTGATCTTAGGTCTGCTATAAGGTGGAGAGAGAATTGCATTGGCCTCTTAAGGGGAGGTTCCAGCTGTGGAGAGGTAGCAGCAGCTGGGCCGGTCAAAACATTTCTTGTACATAGAGGGGATCATGAGGGAAGCTGCTGAAAGTCCTGTAGCCTATTTTTCTGATCCCAAACATATATGTGTAAATGCTCAGATTAAGGACAAACTATCTAGCCTTATACCGGAAGTGGTTTCCTCAAAATTCTGCAGGATGGTTGAGTGTTTGGGCAGCAGTCCTGTTACGCATTTGAAATGGGGATATTTCCCATGTTTTCATAAAGAAAATACGGGTTTGTTAAATAAATAACTACTATTTTCAAGGTGTTCTGTATTTGTTTAGATATCAATACACCAACTCACAAGTTTCTACTGTTTTGATCTTGAAAATCAGACATTGCATTACAATTTTAATGGATGAACAGCTTGTTAGCCGATGGCTTCCTGGACACTGATCTTTCTCCTAGGATGCAATCTTTTGCACTTATTTGCACTTATTTGAGCGTGACCTTGGAATGATTTGCCTTTGAATATGCATTTGAGCTGCCACTTCTTTGGCAGCAGATTTGGATACAAATTGTGTATATCTAGCAAGTGAAGTCATTTAGGCTGAATATTCTGCAGGCAGCAAATGTTCACCAAAATAAAACAGCTGGAAGATCATGTTCCAAACCCCTGCTCTAAAAGGCTTCAGGGTGCAACCATTACAATTCTGCTGCTCCTTTGGATATGAAAAGTGGTAGCCAAAGATAAGTGTTCGTTTATATGCTTTTACAGACGTATTTCAGGATTGTAACACGCTACATAACACATTCAGCACAAACATGATTTAATAGCATAATTGGAATTCACAGCTATGTAGATTTCTCATTGGAGGAAATGTAAACACATTATAAAATAGTTGCTATAGCTTTCGTATGCATAGTAGAACACAGACATTAAGTTCTGCATATCATACAAAAAACACAGTAAGTGCACTTGAATTTATGTACAATGTTTATGGCAAATTGGTTCTCTGTGCTGCTTAAAAACTTGCATTGCAGGAAGAAAAGAGGCATAATGCTGGTGTGATGCATTCTGTAGAAACTAAGTACTATGGGACTAATTTGGAGAAACAAGGGACATACAGCGCTGAAGAAGGCCATAGCTCAGCGGTAGAGCATTTGATTTGTATGCATAATGTCCCAGGTTTGACCCTCAGCATCTTCAGGTCAAACTGGGAACACCTGTCCAAAACTCTCAGAGCTGCTGCCAGTCCAGACAGACAATACTGAGCTAGATGAACTCATGCTGTGGCTCAGCATAAGGTAGTTTCCTACGTCCGTTGCTTCTCACTTGGGCAAGATCTCCATTGTGAAGTCCAGGGATCTGAGGTTTCGATATGTCACCACTGGATGGTTCAGTTGCTTTTATAGGCGATGACATTCAGGGTAGCGGAGACCACGGTACAAAAAAGCTGCAGAAGCCGATAATGTCACAGTAAAGTCTATGACTCAGAAGTGATTCCCTACTGAATGCATGCGGATCTCTGCTGGAGGATCCACATCATAAAAGGGTTTGGTTCTGGCTCTGCGTTTTTAAGTGCCAGTGGAAGTTCGCAGTTTTGCTGTTGTAATTTTGGAGTCCTGTCTTGTGCTTGGTGAAGCGTTTTAAGAACACTATGCCACCCCAGTCGCGATGCTTAATATTCCACGGTTACAGCTTTCGTTCTGAGATACTCATGAAGCGCTTCCTCACCTGAGGAGAACAAGAGCATGGAAACAATTGTAGACTGCACATATTTTTCGCACCAATCCACTCCATAAATTTCCAGCACATTTAACACACATTTAAAACTCGTGGCTTTCCACAAAGAATCCAGTGAACTAGAGTTTACCCTTCACAGAGCTACGATTCCTAACACTATTAGTAATTTAAATGTGAGGTAAATGTGTGCTTTCTGTCTCAAGTGCTAGGTTTGCCAGAAATAATTCGGCAATCAAACCTATGCTTTTTCACAATACTTTTTTTATTATTAAGATACATAGATGTGCCTTTTTGGTCACATCCACACAGTATGTTCAAAGTGCATGGCTTCCTCCAAAGAATCCTAGGAACTGCAGTTTATCCCTCATGGAGCTATAATTGCCAGGATTCATAACAAACTACAATTCCCAGGATTCTTTGGGGAAAACCATGCACTTTTAAAGTGACAGATGGGTAAAATAGGTAATTGAAACAGTAAAAAGCCTCAAAGCTACTTGACCCTAAAAAAGTAGTTTTATGGTTTAAAACAATATAAAACCAGAAGAAGTTAAAATAATATAAAATGCATAAAATGAGCATCTAGCAACATTGATAAGGACCAGGTCCTACCCATCCCACTAAAAGTTGGGCACCACTATAGTATTACAGTGGTACCTCTGGTTACGTACTTAATTCGTTCCGGAGATCTGTTCTTAACCTGAAACTGTTCTTATCCTGAAGCACCACTTTAGCTAATGGGGCCTCCCGCTGTCGCCGTGCCGCCGGAGCACGATTTCTGTTCTCATCCTGCAGCAAAGTTCTTAACCCGAGGTACTATTTCTGGGTTAGCGGAGTCTGTAACCTGAAGCGTATGTAACCTGAGGTACCACAGTATTATTTAAAGGTGCTTTAAATGCATGAAGTGGGTGTGATCTGTTGCTGAAAAGCAGCTAGCAGTAAAATATGAGATCATAGTATTAAATAACTAAGAAACTTTAAAAGGTAAACATAGGTTTCAAACCTCTGACCCAAGGTAGGGACATGGTGACCTGCTGTTGTTGTTGGACTTCCAAGTCCCATCAACCCTAGCCAGCAGGGATTATGGGAGTTGTAGTCTAGCATTGTCCGCAGGTGCACAGCTTGCCCACCACTGCAATGAGCTTTAGATTTCTGTGTGGATCTTAAGTAAAATGCAACTTACCTAAATCTTTTCCAAAGCCAGACTGCTTGAATCCTCCAAATGGGGCGGCCACATCAGTTTTGTTATAGGTGTTGATGAAAACTGTTCCAGCTTCCAGCCTATCGCTGACGTAGAGAGCTTTGCTTATGTCTTTGGTGAAGACCCCTGAAGCCAAGCCATATTCGGTCCGGTTGGCTCGTTCCAACACCCCATCAACATCCCTGCAATATGAGAGAATAATCTGCCATCAATGCAGCAACATGGAATGTAGTAGAGACATTAATCCAAGTTAGTTTAAGCTGCCTTTCATCAACAGATTTCTCCACGCGCTATTTCGTTCTGCTGCTTCTTTATTATGTGTTTAAAAAGCTTGACTAGAAAGCATCCTCTGCTAAAATAAGTTATTGATATGGAGGCATCCCATGCAAGTAGGAATGAAGGTAAAAACGACAACACTTTACAATCACAGATGCCTGGCTTTATAAGCCACGTTTGGGCACTGGACTCACATGATTAACTGTTGCATGGAGAATAAAGAATAACACCATTAATCTATAGCAGGACCTACCCATCTTGGAACTTGGAAATGACCATTATAGGACCAAAAGACTCTTCTTGTGCAATGAACATATGGTCTTCAACATCCGTGAATATTGTAGGTTCCATGAAGAAGCCTGATCAAAGAGAAGATGGTGTGGCATGTGCAAAACTGAAATGATTCCAGACATTTTCTGTCTTGAGAATTATTTTTTTAATGCTTTTATTTCATTTTACAGGCATTTTCTGTCTTGATACACCATTGAGGCTATGCTGTACGTGTCTTCTGTAGCACACTCCGTATGGTGGCATTAAAAGTGTTAATTCTTTAATATCTTATCCAGGGCTGCAGCATTAGATTGGTTAATCAGATAAACTGATTTAGAAATCTTCTGAGGAATTTTTAAAGGGTGTACCCAGTTTAATCCACTAAAATTCATATGAGGGGAGAGTGCTGTTGCACTCATGGCTTCCCAGTGGTATATGGTTGGCCATGGGAAGAACAAGATGATGGACAAGAAGGGCCTTTGGTCTGATCCACAAGGCTCTACCTGAGACAAATTCCCCAAACGAAAGCCAAGAATCCAACAATAGGCATGAGCAGACCAGACTTACAAATTTGTAGCCCATGTCGCCTCATTAGGTAAGAACTGTGGTGAGGAATCCGTGGCCCGTAGGAGAATATATATATATCACACACACACAAACCCACCCCCACTGCTTTTGTTCATCAACTAATCTGATTTATGGATTCTACTTAGGTCATAGTTTACCTGGTCTACCTACTTGTCTTCCTCCATATACCAGAGTAGCCCCTTCTTTCACGCCAGTTTCACAATATTTCAGAAGCTTATCCAAATGTCCTTTATGGTTTTGTGGACCATGGTCTGTAGATCTGTCAAGTGGGTCACCAATTTTCATCTTTTTGGCTTCTTCCACCTACGGATTCCACCAAAGGAGAGGAAAAAGTATCTGGCAACTACTAAAACCCTTTTGGGCAATAATGTTGGCATCCCATCCGAAGAAGTAATTTGTAATGAGGTGTTAAAGTTATCTGGAGAAGAAAGGGAAATTGTCCTTTGTCCTGCTAGCTGGAGGACTCTCACAAAATGGAACAGAAGCTCATATTCTTGGCTCTCGTGCCAATCAATAAGTAGCCCTTTAGATGAGAGAACTGTGTGTTCCACCCCCTGCCTCGGCAAACTTAGATACTGCATGGGCCCCTCAGACATATGATTTGTGCCATGCTGGGGCCAGCAATTTATACTAATACACTCATGCCCATAGAAATTGACATACCAGTTTTCCCTTGCACTGGCACCAGGCAGACAGACGAGTCGCTTGGCAAAACTTCCTGGGGTTTCAAACAAAGCAAAAACACTGTGAAACTATTGGGTTTGTAACCAGTGGTCCTCCAGATGTTGCTGGACTACAGTTCCCAGCATCCCTGACTGTTGGCTGTGCTGCCTGGGAGTTGAAGTCCAACAACATTTAGAAGGCCATAGGATAGCCACACTGGGCTTAGCCCTGTTTCAGCCTTCCCTGACCAGGTGCCCTTTAGATGTTGTGGACTACAACTCCCATCATCCCTGATCATTGGGCCAGGTAGCCTGGGAGTCCAACAACCTCTGGAAGGCCCCATGTTGGCTACGTCTGGTGTGTAGTGGAAAGGCTCCTAAGGCAAAAATCTTGTTTAATCTCACGTTTTAAATTTCTTACCACTCTCCTAACAAATTCGTCGTGGACTGATTCTTCCACAAAAAGTCTGCCGGCTGCAATGCAGTTCTCTCCTTTGTTGAAGAAAACAGCTCCCATGCCCTGCATTGGAAGAAAAAGAACACGCCTTGAACATGCTTTTTTTGGTTATCTTAAGCTATTTTTTCCTTCCATTTTCATTTTCTATATGGAAGCCTGTGAAGAAGAAGAAGAAGAGTTTGGAGAAGAGTTTGGATTTGATATCATAGAATCATAGAATCATAGAGTTGGAAGAGACCGCAAGGGCCATCGAGTCCAACCCCCTGCCAAGCAGGAAACACCATCAGAGCACTCCTGACATATGGTTGTCATCCCGCCTTTCACTCCCTTTAAGGAGTCTCAAAGCGGCTAACATTCTCCTTTCCCTTCCTCCCCCACAGCAAACACTCTGAGGTGTGACTGGCCCAAGGTCACCCAGCAGCTGCATGTGGAGGAGTGGAGACGCGAACCCAGTTCCCCAGATTACGAGTCTACCGCTCTTAACCACTACACCACCACTGAACATATAAAACATACAGTGAATATGAGCATTCCCCCCCCTACTAACTATTAATTTAAAATGTTCTGTATTTTACTAGGTAAAGGGGAAGGGGTTGGGTTGTCTATGTTTTTATTTTATGATGGATTTTGTGATTTTTACGTTGTGAACCACCCCAAGATCTACGGGTATAGGGCGGTAAGCAAATTTAATAAATAATTATAATTTCAGAGCAGTTTCACAACCACAGTTCTCTAGAGCAGCAGCACAATGTACAATATACTATGGAGCAAGTTCACCAGAGCCTTTTCGAAGGCAACTTACCATTCTCACAGCTTTGTCAAGTTCACAGTCGTTGAATATGATCAGCGGGGATTTTCCTCCCAGTTCCAAAGAAACCTTCTTCAGATTGCTGACAGCGCAGCTGTAACAATTATAATGAAAGCATTCAGAATTCAGTCTCATTCCTCCTGATAGCCAGTGAAGGGAACTTAATAAACTTACAGTATATAAGTAAGCATATTCTGTGAAGGGAATAGGGGCCTCTTAACCCAACCCTAACCCTGCGGAAAGCCATCTAATTAGACTTTAATTTGATTTTGACCTGTTTTTAGGAGGTAATTTAATTATTGTTTGATTTTATACTAATGTTATATATCTGGTGTTAGCCGCCCTGAGCCCGACTTTGGCCGGGGAGGGCAGGATATAAATAAAAGTTTATTATTATTATTATATTAACAACAGTGGTGGACTTGGGTACTATAGATCCCTGTTCGAGGCCAGAATTTGGCATGCGCCCCCCCCCCTTTCCAAAGGCAAGTAAGGAGATGCCTGGCTTTGGGAAGGAGGCTTTGGGAAGGAGGCTTTGGGTGTCGCTGTAGTCTAAACCACTGAGCCTCTTGGGTTTCCAGTTGGAAGGTTGGCAGTTTGAATCCCTGCGACTGAGTGAGCTCCCATTGTTCTATCCCAGCTCCTGCCAACCTAGCAGTTCAAAAGCACGCCAGTGCAAGTAGACAAATAGGTACTGCTGTGGCAGGAAGGTAAACGGCATTTCCGTGCGATCTGGTTTCCCTCACAGTGTTCCGTTGCGCCAGAAGCGGTTTAGTCATGCTGGCCACATGACCAGGAAAGCTGTTTGTGGAAAACGCCGGCTCTCTCGGCCTGAAAGCAAGATGAGCACCGCAACCCCATAGTTGCCTTTGACTGGACTTAACTGTCCAGGGGTCTTTTACCTTTATCTTTACAAGTGCTCTGGCAGGGTCCTAGAGCCCTCTCACCTCCTCCCCAAATCTGGCTTTGAGGAGGGAGGACTCTAGGACAGTCTCAGGGCCTCATGCCTCCTTCCCAAAAACAGTGCTTTGAGACAGTGCCCAGTGCATGCGCATCACTTGCACAGCCCTAAATCCACCCCTGCTAACAACATCACCACCCTTAACAGACCACAGCTCCCAGAATTCTTGGCAGGAAGCCATGACTGGTACCAAAATAAATCAAGTTCTATTTACAGATTGAACATTTACTATGGCTCAGGTCCGAAGTTCCTCCTCCATTCACATAATGGAGAGAACCATATCCACCATCTGCCTGCAGCCCTTGCCCAGCACCATAGCCCATGCTATTTCCAAAGGTCACCCAACTTGCAGCAGCAGATTTTTGTGGGGGGGGGGGGGAAGGAAGGTGGAGGACCTCTTTTCTAGTCATGAAAGGAAAAGTAGCATCCAAATCAATTTCTACATACAGATTCCTCTTTACACCAGAGGCAGGGAAACTGTGGCATGCCAGGTGTTGTTGGACTCCAATTCCTATCAGCCTATTGCCAATGTGGTCAATGGTCAGAGGTGATGGAGGTTGTAGTCTAGCGGGATCTTGAGAACTACAGGTTCTTCCACCCCTACAGTGGTACCTTGGTTCTCAAACGTCTCAGTTGATGAGCATTTCAGAACCCAAACACCGAAAGCCCGGAAGTAAATGCTTCCATTTTCAAACATGCCTTGGAAGTTGAACGGCTTCTGCTGCATGTTTTTCAATTTTCTCATTTGAATTTGCAGACAGCCCTTTGCACCTCGGTTTTCTAATGTTTTGGAACTCGAACGGTCTTCCAGAATGGATTATGTTTGAGAACCAAGATACCCCTGTACTTTCTATTGTCAGTGTAGGGAGACACATTGCAAAAGCCACGCAGCTCATGGCTGTACGAAAACATCTCCATGTGAAGGCCATGCTCTAAAAATGTACAGCATGCAAAAATGGGGGTGGGGTGGGGGTGGGCAGTGAATACCTTACCTCTTCATGATTTGTTTCCCAGTTGGTGTTGAGCCAGTGAACCCAAGTTTACGAATGTCTGGGTGATCGGACAAGCGTTGCCCTGTTGAACCTGTAACATAAGTATAATTAAATGTTGAGCTTTAGTGTCATTGCGGACTTTGTTTATTTCAGTGATTTAGTTGTGCTGCACCCCATTCCCTCCATCCTCTTTGAACAGAAAAGAGAAACCATTGCATCACTGCTTTACCTGAACCAGGTACAATATTGATAACGCCTTTGGGAAATCCTGCTTTCACAGAGAGCTCTGCGAACTTTAAGGCAGTCAGTGGAGTTACCTACGTGAAAACACACACCATGATTTTACCAGACTGCCTGCCTTGGTATGCAGACATACAGGCAAAGAAGGTTCTAACAGAAGACAGTTTAAGCCAATTATAATATTGTGATAACATAAAACCAACACAGATGATCTATGTGTCGTATGGTATAAGGAAAATTGCAATGTTTACAAAATGGTTTAGCATGGTTTAGGTTTTTTTAAAAAAAAGAATTGTATTATTCCCCCGCCCCTTTCTCTCTTTATTGTTCTTGATTTTATTTAGTTGAGTTATAACACCTTCCTTTGTATTTTTGATGCTGGAGGACAGAATTGTGTGTGACTGCCCCATCATCACCAGCAGTCTTGAAGTAAGATTCAGTTTCCTGTCTGGTCAGCTTTTGTGCAGGGAAAAGGAGAGCGCACTGCCTTGACTCAGGCGGCAAAGTGTTTTGAGATGTCCCTGGTAGGATTTCCCCCCTCAGAGTGTGAAATGTGATTTCCATTGTTAACCCTCTTCAACAATGGCATATTCTTCCTTTATCTGTGCAATTTCTATCAAGGTCAATCAGTGGATGACTGTGACGTTAACATATGAGAGTGCTGGAGGTGAAATAGTTAAACAGGTTACCCAATCAGGACCCAGGGGGTGGAGTCAGAAGGACTATAAAACCAGCTCTGGGAGGGGCAAAGGGAGGAGTTTGTTGGGAGTTGGGTGGAATGGGAGTGAATTGGGATAGAGTTTGTGGGTAGGTTGAGTTAGTGTAGAGAAATAAACTGAGTCAGGAACAGTTAGGGGCTAGGAAGACAAGTAAATATCTGAGAGGTGGTTTAGTGAGTGAGAGCAGGTAGCGGAAGTTATAGGTCTGGATAGGCACCCCAAGATTGTAATTGACCAATACCGTTTATGAAACCACATGCTTGTTAAACTGCAATAAATAAACCAAAGTTTATGTTCCAATTTAACCCTGACTGGACTCAGGTAGGGCCTGGGTGGTGGCAGCGAGAAATAAACTGGTGGCACAGGGATCAATAGACAGTGAAACATCCGGGGACCCTGTGTGATCACCACAATGACATCGGTAAAAACGGTCTGGGGCAAGTGGGGGGGGGGACCTTCTTTAGCCTGAAGCCACATGTCGGTGGTGGTTGGGGTCAGAGGCAAAAGTGGGCGGGGCAATGAACATGAATTTGCTTTAGTACAGCAGGCTTGTTTCTGGATACACATCCCCGACTTGCACATCCCCTTTCTTGACTCCCTCCAAGCCTTGTTGGCGTAAACTCCCGCTAGGCAAAAGTGCAAGGTAGGTGGAAAAGAGGGCTAATACAGAGTGTGGTTTGGGGAGAGAGGTGTGGCTGGGAAGCAGGTGCGGCCTGCAGAATATCCCAGAATCTCAACAGAGAGACCTGGAAGCCTGCATTTCGCCCCTGGACATGAGGTTCCCTACCCCTACTGTAGACTGGAGGAATGCCATATATCAAGACATTGTCAGCCTGCTTGATGTTTACCTGTGCTGGTTTCAGAACTAAAGTGTTGCCAGCAGCCAAACACACCGCACTCTTCCACGCGAGCATCATCAGAGGGTAGTTCCAGGGAATGACAATTCCACAGACACTTTAAATTGGAAGCAGGGGGAAAAATACAGAAGTAAAACTGGTTTTTCAAAGAAATTTGCTATTAGTAAAACACTGAATCTTATCTAATTCCATTAGCAAAAGAAGAAGAAGAATTTGTCTTACCCTAAGGGTTCCTTCTTGGTGAAAGTTAAGTTATGGTTTGGCCGCGCATGGTTAATTGGAATGGTAGACCCCTATATGAGAAAGCAATCAGTATTATTTTTAAATTAAGGTGGTACAAGATGCATCCATCATATCATCACATTTGTTTGAACAACATGTTTGCTGTTAGCAGGCTCCTCCAGATGGCCTGTTTATTGATTTGCTTGCACAAGCTTACTTGGAGGTTACATTATATGCAGTCTTTATTGAGCTTTTCCTCTGGTTTGTTTCCTCTTAATCATTTATTTCTCCCACACCATTTAGTGCTTTTCCCTGTCACTTTCCTAGCTGCTAAAAGTCCAATTATTTTAAAGTGGGTTTGTTGCTCTGTAACTTGGCTTCTCGCAGTGAGGGAACCTCCAGAAGGCCCTTGGCACTGGACCTCAATGTCTGGGCAGAACGATGGGGGTGGAGACGCTCCTTCAGGTATACTGGACTGAGGCCATTTAGGGCTTTAAAGGTCAGCACCAACACCTTGAATTGTGCTTGGAAGTGTACTGGGAGCCAATTTAGGTCTTTCATGACCAGTGTTATGTGGTCTCAGTGGCCGCTCCCAGTCACTAGTCTAGCTGCCGCGTTCTGGATTAGCTGTAGTTTCCGGGTCACCTCCAAAGGTAGCCCCACATAGAGCGCCTTGCAGTAGTCCAAGCGAGAGATAACTAGAGCATGCACCACTCTGGCGAGACAGTCCGCAGGTAGATAGGGTCTCAGGCTGTGTACCAGATGGAGCTGGTAGACAGCTGCCCTGGACACAGAATTGACCTGTGCCTCCATGGACAGCTGTGAGTCCAAAATGACTCCCAGGCTGCGCACCTGGTCCTTCAGGGGCACCATTCAGGACCAGGGAGTCCTCCACACCTGCCCGCCTCCTGTCCCCCCAAAACAGTACTTCTGTTTTGTCATGATTCAACCTCAATCTGTTAGATGCCATCCATCCTCCAGCCTAAATCTACACACTTCAGTCCTTCCTGCAAAATACTGACAGTCTGGAGGAATATCAGGTGATGTCCCTCTGGCCTAAAGAGGGAATTCCAGCATGAACAGTCACATTAATGCTGTTTAGGTGGTACTCCATAGCCCTACGTAAGCTTAGCTGATAATCTGTGTTGCTAGGAGCCTCTCCCCCCCCCCCAGCTCATTCCTGGCCATGGATTGCCGCCACCTTCTATTTACTGCCAGAGAGCAGGCAGAGACTTACTGTATGTCTGATCTTAGTACAGTGGTGCCCCGCAAGACGAATGCCTCACAAGACGGAAAACCCGCTAGACGAAAGGGTTTTCTGTTTTTCAATGTGCTTCGCAGGACAAATTTCTCTATGGGCTTGCTTCGCAAGACGAAAATGTCTTGCGATTCCTGCAATTTTTTTTCGCTCCCCACCCCCTTTTTCTAAGGCACTAAGCTGCTAATAGCCTTTTAGCAGCTAATCCGCTAATCCCGTAAGCCTTTAATAGCTGCTAATAGCCGCTAATAGCGCTAATCCGCTAATCCGCTAATGGGCTTGCTTTGCAAGTCGAAAAAACCGCAAGACGAAGAGACTCGCAGAACGAATTCTTTTCGTCTTGCGAGGCACCACTGTACTGTACTAACAACCACAGTGCTAACACTGTAGATACGTTTATCTCCAGTCTTAGGGCTGAGAATGGCGATAACAGATCTCTGTCCTGGACATATGACATCAGGTAACAGAAAGCAGTGTACAGCTTGCTTAAAATGGCCTCGCAGTCTAGCAGGCTTAATAAGCGCCTGTACCACCACCCTGATTCTATAGGAATCACGTGTGACAACATGATACTCCTGCAACAAGCAGGATCTTGGAAGGATATATTTTTTCTCATACATCAAATGAATAGGAAAAATATATCGATGGAAACCCATGCTAATTCTCTGAAAAGGACCAATGTGTGCAAGAGCATGAATCCCCTAGTTGTTTTCCCAAGGATCAAGGCCAACTCAAATGTTAGCTTGCCTGTATTTTGTCACACCATCCAGCAAAGTATCGGAATGTTTGCACTGACATTCCGATGTGGGTCTTCAAAGCCAGTGTGTAAACAGCTCCTGAATCAATAGCTTCAATGGTTGCCAGTTCCTCTTGGTGTTCTTCCATCAAATCTGCAAGTCTTTAAAATGAAATAATGACATACAATGTAAAACAAAAAATGGTGTGTCTGTGATGCCCTGTATCCAAATAGCAGAATTTATGATGCAGATTCGTTAATATTTTGAGTAGAACCAATGGTTTTAGTGAAATGACCAAAGTGTGTGATTTGAGAATCGTGACTGAAGATGGGATGGGAAAGCATTCTACATCTCCATGCACACATAGAGGAAATCAGAGGGGCAGGAAAGAGCCAGGTAAAACTGTGTCAGATTAGGACCGTGAAGCTCGCTGGCTGACTTTGAGCCAGGCACTACAGTGGTACCTCTGGATGCGAACGGGATTCGTTCCGGAGCTCCGTTCGCATCCTGAAGTGAATGCAACCCACGTCTGTGCGTCTGCATGTGCATGGGTTGCGATTCGCCTCTTCCACGCATGCGTGTGATGTTATTTTGAGCGTCTGCGCATGCGCACGTGGCGAAATCCGGAAGTAACACACTCCGTTACTTCCGGGTGGCTGTGGAGTGTAACCTGAAAACGCTCAACCTGAAGCACATTTAACCCAAGGTATGACTGTATTTCTCAGCTTAACCTACATTGCAGGGTTGTTGTGAGGATAAAATGGGGGAAATATATGTATGTCAGCTTCAGCACCTTGGAGGAAAGACAGAAATCCGCCCCCCCAAATCCAGATTCTTCTCTGGGTCGTGAAGTTCTGAATTACCAGGTCTTTCTATGAAGCAGACAGATGTGTCAGAAATCTACATTTCTTCCCTTTTTGTTTTCCGGGTGCCATTCAAATTAGTGCACATAAACAAACTTGGTGCAGTATTTAGTTCACATATATTTTCCTTACAATGTGCTGTTCTGCAAATACACACTGATTAAAACATCCACAAAAATGGAATCTTGATGTAAATGAAACAATCAAGATTCCCTTTTGAGGGTGGTTTGATCAATGCACATAGGAGCATGTGTGCTTATTTGCATTGGTAACTTGCTGGGGGTGTGTGTGTGCAAATGGTGGCAAACTGCATGCAAATAAAAGAAAAGAGGGATCTGCAGGAAAAATGCAGCACAGGAAGCCAATTGTCAAGGGATTGCCAATTGACGAAGGAATGCACACGGCAGATAGTCATCTATTGTCAAAGCTGACACAATCATTTCTATGGCTCTGAATACCAACACACCCCAGTCTAGCATCTAGGCAGCTATTCTCAGGTCTGTGCTCTATGGAGCAGCTGCAGCAACAGGGAGCCACTCTACCAGTTTATGTACTTCCTCCCAAAGGGATGCACACACGTATCCAGAGACTGCATCTGTGTGGAAGCTGCTTTCGCTCTTCCCTCTTCAATCCCCTCCTGGTTCTGGGAAACAGTGGTGCAGGAGAGGGTGGGGAAGCACTTGGTACTTCGCTTGCCTGACCTGCCTCTTCCTCCTCTTCTTCTGACCCATCCTGTGCTCCACCCTCCACCTCTGAAGATTCCCCTGCCTCTGACTCTTGCCACCTGGCTGGTACAGTTCCCCACAAATCACTGCCCCCCTCTCCCAAGTCAGACTGCAGCCCCCCCTTCCCCCAGTGGACACTCATCAATGTCCCGCCAGTCCCCGACACCGATTTCAATGCAATAACAATTCAATGAATAATTATGTGCTCCTAGGGCAGGTGCTGTCAGGACACGGGTGGCGCTGTGGGTTAAACCACAGAGCCTAGGACTTGCCGATCAGAAAGTTGGTGGTTCAAATCCCCGCGACGGGGTGAGCTCCCGTTGCTCAGTCCCTGCTCCTGCCAACCTAGCAGTTCGAAAGCACATCAAAGTGCAAGTAGATAAATAGGTACTACTCTGGAGGGAAGGTAAACAGTGTTTCCTTGCACTTCTCTCGTTTGCCAGAAGCGGCTTAGTCATGCTGGCCACATGACCCAGAAGCTGTACGCTGGCTCCCTCGGCCAATAAAGCAAGATGAGCACTGCAACCCCAGAGTCGGCCATGACTGGACCTAACGGTCAGGGGTCCCTTTACCTTTAGGGCAGGTGCTCATAATCAGAACTCTGCTCCTTTACTAATTCCAGAATCATATATGTACAGAATTCTTGGAACATACAGAGCTGCAACTGGTTTCTTAGAGATGCCATACCTGTACAATATTCTCCCTCTGTCTCTTGCATTCATCTTTCCCCATTCACCATGCTCAAAGGCATTCTTCGCTGCCGCAACTGCTTTGTCAACATCGGCCGCTGTAGCCAGCGACACTTTGGCAATCACCTGCCATAAATATAGAGAGAGGCTTCGTCAGAATTAACCTTGCTGCTGAGCTTCCTTCCTCCAAAGCAGAGATGTCAGCAGGCAGAGCAATCCCAGGCAACAACAACAACAATATACAAGCATCATTCTGTTGGTATAAAGCTCCTCCTTCCACCTGGCAGTATTGCTGCTGGGGGAGCCTAGTGGAAAACCCTGTAAAAGGGATGTTCCAAGGGTGGGGTGCAGGCAAGGCTGAGTCATCCCAGGATCCGCTGGACCCCAAGTCAGCCTCAACAGTCATCTCAAGCTGGTGTTGGACCCAATCACTGTGCCAGCCTAGAACTGTCACAGGTAATCATCTATAATATGGCACCATGTACGAGGACAAAATTTGGCCCAACAAATGGATCTTCTCTACCTTGTGCCCCCTGGGCTCAGCGCCCTGTGCAGGGAAACTGCCCGCACCACCCTAAATCCAGCGCTGCAGGGATCAGGCCCTGTGATCCTTCTGCTCTTGAGAGCGGGACTCAGACCAATGGCTTTAAGATGTAAGAAAGGAGATTCCGACTAAACATCAGGAAGAACTTTCTGACGGTAAGAACTGTTCAACAGTGAAACGGACTCCCTCAGAAGGTGGGGGAATCTCCTTCCTTGGGGGTTTGTAAGCAGAGATTGGATGGCCATCTGTCCTGGATGCATTAGTTGAGATTCCTGCATTGCAGGGGGTTGGACTAGATGACACTTGAGGGTCCTTCCAACTCGACAATTCTATGATTACATCATTCTGTAAAGCCCCACTGGCAAGGAGATGGGAGTTTGCCTTGCACTCTAACATACTACACTACAACAGGGAAGAGAAGGGATGGAGAATCACTCCATCAGTGCGGCTGAGAGATGAACAAATTTTGGCACCTCCTAATTTAGAACTTTTCTATCCCAGCTGGCCATACAACTTGTAGACATTGTGACCAGTGGCAGTGTGTTATTGCCTTTTCAACTCAGATCCTCAAACAGGTTGCTCTGGCACAATGGGGGCGATTCCTTGTATAGTATTTACTACATTTTAAAGAGTTCTGCATAATCCAGATACAAAGAACTCAGAGAAAGACAATGTGGACACTAAGGGTTAACTCACAGATCCATCGGTTGGATTTATAGAGTCGTATGTTCCCCCGTCTTCAGCATTCACAAACTGCCCATTAATAAAACACTGATATGGCATCTTCACAGTCATACGGTTGACATCTTTTGAAACCTAACGGCAAAACAAAAAGCTTCAGTTTGTCCTCTGAACTAGCATGTGTGGACTATGACCAATGAACTTCCTGCAGAAAACATTAAGCAGAACAAATATATATTTTGAACGGTTACAATTCATTTGTAGCCCTTATTAGGATCCAAATGTAATTTTGAGATCCCATCGATTAGTGTGTGGGATTTAATCTTCAGTTTACCTTCAGACAAGTTATCTATATGTCAGGTGATTTGATTCTAACAGCTACAGTTGTACCTTGGATCCTGAACGCCTTGCGAGTCAAACGTTTTGCCTCCCGAATGCCGCAAACCCGGAAGCGATTGTTCTAGTTTGCAAACGTTCTTTGGAATCCGAATATCCAGTGTGGCTTCTGCAGCTTCCAATTGGCTGCAGGAAACTCCTGCAGCCAATTGGAAGCCATGCTTTGGTTTCTGAATGTTTTGGAAGTTGAACGGACTCCGTTCGACTTCCAAGGTATGACTGTACTAGAATCAATATTACTATCCTGGTGCCTTTCAATTGGGACTGATGGGAATTATAGTCCAAAAGCATAGCACACTATGTCAAACTATGGCTCAGCTCACAGCAGCAGCAGCCGCCGGACTCAACAAAGAGCAGAGTGGGTGCAATTTCCTCTCTGAGAGCCTACATATTTCTACGTTTGCTTGGCTTAGTGTTACATGCAAACTGGGCCAATGTATGCCCAGGGATGCACTATGTTCTACAGAGGGTCCTTGCAATGTAAAATTTCTCCCTTACTACACACCTTGTCAATTTACTAGTGTAATGAAAGAAAATGGAAAAAAAAATAAGCTACTAACATAATCAATTACTAATTCTTCCTCCTTGCCTTCTCCCCTGTGCTTTCTGACAACCATTTGGATGAACTCTCCAAACTTGGGCGCCATATAGACATCTTCATTCTGTAGCTCAAGTTCACCACATTTTTGCTTAATCTCTTCAATCATCCTTGGGAGACAAAGAAATCAAATAAGTGAAAGTTGACCAAAACAGTGAAATCAATAAAAAAACTGAATGGGACGATCGCATGTGGCTGCTTTCATTTCTCTCTCTCCTCCTCTTTTGCACTGACTACATCATGAGTCATTTGAGTCTTCATCTTTCAAATGGCATTTTGGAGCCACACTGTTTTAAATGGGAGACATCAGAGCTGGCAACCTGGAGGTGTATCTCAGCAGAGGTGCAAGAGTGGATTCAGGCTATGTTCAAGCAACTTAGCTTACACTGAGTGACAAATTGCTCAAAGTGAGGAGTTAGGCTAGAGGTAGTAGTAACATAAGGCTAGATGGGACCCTATTGGCTCCCAAGATCACTTGATCCCTTCCTGGCCTTCAAGCTGGGACTGGTGTTATGGTGGTTCTACAATGCAGCAAAGATCAAGCCAAAATGTCTGCCTGCTTGCAATTGACCAGAGCCAGCCCAGGACATTTTGTTGCCTGAGGTGAAAAATGAAACAGTGCCCTTTCCGCCACAATTCCATGCACAGAAGCTGACCAGACTGGCAGCTGCATCTTACCTTCAACACTGCTGACACCTGAGGGAAGCGACAGGCTAGCTTCAGAAGGTTAGGCTCTTCTTCCAGCATCTCTGAGTTGAGACCTTACAGGAGGTTGGCTTACCTAACAACATCCATAGAAGAAGCTCCAGATTTAAAGAAGTCCGTGGTATCCTCAATTACAGCCACGTTGCTCAAAATTCCCTTCCAAATGGACTGCAAGATATGGGAAATGTGTGAAACAATGATACAAACAAATCCATCTACCAATGAAGCAAGTTGGTCTACATATCATGCATTGTAGAAACATCTTTGAACTGGGTCCTACTATGGACTTCCCAACTAGCCTGCAATGTTAAGCCAAAGCCCTGAGGTCCAGCTCTGAGGACCTTCTGGTGGTTCCCTCCCTCGAGGTTACAGGGAACCAGGCAGAGGGCCTTCTCGGTAGTGGCGCACACCCTGTGGAATGCCTTCCCATCAGATGTCAAGGAAATAAACAACTATCTGACTTTTAGAAAACCTCTGGGCAGCCCTGTTTAGGGAAGTTTTTAATGTTTGATGTTTTATGGTGTTTCTAATATTCTGTTGGAAGCCGCCCTGAGTGGTTGGGGAGACCCGGCCAGATGGGCAGGGTATAAGTAAGAAATTATTATTATTATTACCCACTTATTATTATTGGCTATTGCACATAGTTTCATTGGATCTCATGTTGACAGCTGCCCTACGATCCTTCCGAGAGGAAGGCCTAGATATACATTTGATGAATGAATGATATGCATCCTCATGGCCACCTCTCTCTAGTTATTGAAGTTCCCACACCACTTGTGGTTCTGCTTGGAATAGCCTGAACATGGAACCTGTCAGGGGCTGGCAGGACTTTGAGGAATTTGTGGCAGAGGCAGGGGCCCCCCCTCAAGGCTGATCCAGAGGAAGGGACCAGTGATTTATGGAGTTTTGTGCCACCTCCGACTCTACAATTCTGTGATTCTATGATTATTGTTCACTGAGTTCAAAGAGAATTACTCCCAGGTAAGTGTGTGGAACCTTATTTATTATTTATAGCATACTAAAATGTTCTAGGCTTTGTAGAAAGGCTAAAAAACACAGTGTGTGCCTCCAGGTTTAAAAGCCCACTGCACACGTTCATCGATTTTCTTTCTCAAAACACAGAAATTGTTTACCTTGATATTTTCTGCCATCTCTTTCTCTTCTTCAGTAAGTTCTATGGCAGACAGCTTATCAGCGGAGAAGTATTTAGATGCTGGTATCATTCTTCCATCTTCAAACTGTAGATTTCTTACCAGCAACTAAAGAAAAAGAAGCAAATACAAAAAGAAGCTAGCGGTATAAAAAACCCCAAAAAACTGTAATAAACAAAGCCCTCATTCTAAGCTTTTATAATTATTAACAACAGCAATACCCTTTTTTTTAACCCACCCTCAATCAGCAGGTTCCATTTAAAAATCCAATACTAAGAATAGTTAAAACAAATCAAAGTCACAGAAATTTGGGTATCACATATCTCAGGTGTCACAGGGCAGGGTAAAGATGTGAATCTTCAGAATCCTAGAATCACAGTGCCATCACAAAGTCAGTCCTTGTTTTGAATGGCATAATATTCACATTGAAATCATTGGAGTTTTTTCCTTGATGTTATCTTATTCTGGTCCAAACTCTATGATTCTATGGTCACTTAGAATTGCAGTTCATTCTTATGTCCAAACCCCAAGACTGCTTCTGAAATGCTTACCATCTTTCCATCATTGCCAAACAGAACCAGCCCATTCTCTGTTACAAGACCAGGTTTTGCAGCACCTTTTATTGCCAGTTCTTCACCCAGAGGTGGTGAACCATGAAGTAATGATGACCCATAGAAAGTAACCATCTGTTTTTTAATATATAAAAAAAGATTATTATTTTTTACAAAAAGGAAAAAAATCAGCAAACAGTGGGCAGCAATGCTTGGATTTTACACAACTGGCCAAGTTGGATAGAACCAATCTATTTGGTCTTGTCTTTCAGTGGTAGTTTATGGGGAAATTCCTGTTGTAAACTATATTGTGCAAGAGGAATATTTGGGCGCCAATTATAAGTGCATCTAAATCATGGATGAGGAACTTGTGGTCCTCCAGATGTTGTTGGATTGCAACTCCAGCAGCTTCAGCAATAATGGACAATGGCCCTCAGTGTTGAGAGGTGTGTTCCAACAACATCTGGAGGGCCACAGGTTCCCCTCCCTGATCTAAATGAAAGTCCTTGGCAAAAGTATGATTCAAGAGAGCAAAAGAGTATCATTTCTTTGTCATTAATATATTTTACATTAGTAGCACCTACTGGCTATGTTACCAAGGCTGGATATAGACACATCAAAGAAGTGTTTCAGTTGAAAGCATTGTAAATTTAAACAAGGAAAACAGAAAACAGGACTCCACATTGCGCAATGTTCTGTTGCACATACAACACATATAAATCACTTCTATATACCAGTCTAGCTGAGTCCTAAATCATTATTCTTTCAGCAGTCATGTACTGATCCTCATTCTTGATAAGACTTTGATCTATACTCATTTGGTTATCAAAAGGCAACAGAATATGCCTGTTGTAATGTACATTGTTTACCTTGTCATCAATCATTGCCCAAGCTCCAGGTACTTTATCATGCCCTCGGATCCAGTTGTGTAAAGCTGCAGCTGATTGATCCCAAGAAATCTAGGAAACCAAAATGCGCAAGTTACTAGTTCCTACTTACATACCATATCATACTGTTAAGCCATTCCAAATAAAAAATTTCCTTCCAGTAGCACCTTAGTGAGCAGCTAAGTTTGTTATTGGTATGAGCTTTTGTGTGCATGCACACTTCTTCAGATACACACGAAATGTATCTTCAGATACACATGAAAGCTCATACCAATAACAAACTTAGTTGGTCTTTAAGGTGCTACTGGAAGGAATTTTTTATTTTGTTTCGACTACTGCAGACCAACATGGCTACCTACCTATATCTAAGCCATTCCAAATATTCATTAATTGGTCAAGGGCTGTGTTTGGACTTCATGATAAATTATGGCTTACTGTGACAGGAGTCCCTACCTTTCTTCCTCCAGTATGTCCACAAGCAGATTGAAAGCTTTCACTTCTATTTTTTATATATATAAAAGTGGTTTTTGTTTTTGTTTTTCAAAAAGAACATAAGAACAAAACCCCCTTTATCACAGAACCCTATGGAGAAATGTTTTTCCAAAGTTTCAAATGTGAGTCTAGTGATGTCCTGTTGGGTATGTGGTGAAAGGATATGACGTTTCTATAAAATTGACCTTCTCTCCTTTTCCAACTAAAGCTTTAACTTCCTTGGTCAGTTGTCCCCCCCCCCCCCCGAAAATGCTATGGTCCAAACTTTTTGTTTCCATTGTGACATTTGCCAAATGTTCAAAGGATTTCCAGTTTGGGGCAACAAGTTGTTGAGCTGCTACTAACAGAAGAGGAATCATTTCTTTGTATCTCAGACTGACATTTTCATTTTTAAATATTGCTAACAATACTAAAGTTGGGGTACAAGTAACACTTTGTTTGGGGATCAAACTTATTTCCTCAACAGCATTCTTCCAAAATGGTTGTAAATTGTAATGCCCACCACATATGTATAGTGATTCCAACCTCTTTACACCCTCTCCAGCAAAGAGGAGAGATAGCTTTGTTAATATGACTACACCTCAAAGGTGTTAAATGCCACTTGTGTGAGAGCTTTTTCACTTCTGTTTTTGACTGACTACAGTTCAGTCTTATGCGTAGACCCTAAAATGAGGAACATCTGTTGAAACACACCAACTTCATAGGTAAAGGTACCCCTGCCCATACGGGCCAGTCTTGACAGACTCTAGGGTTGTGCGCCCATCTCACTCAAAGAGGCCGAGGGCCAGCGCTGTCCGAAGACACTTCCGGGTCACGTGGCCAGCGTGACATCGCTTCTCTGGCGAGCCAGAGCCGCACACGGAAACGCCGTTTACCTTCCCACTAGTAAGCAGTCCCTATTTATCTACTTGCACCCGAGGGTGCTTTCGAACTGCTAGGTTGGCAGGCGCTGGGACCGAACAACGGGAGCGCACCCCGCCGCGGGGATTCGAACCGCCGACCTCTTGATCGGCAAGCCCTAGGCGCTGAGGCTTTAACCCACAGCGCCACCCGCGTCCCTACCAACTTCATAGCTCCTGGTTTTAAGTTGACTTGTGTCAAACAAATCATAGTTAAGGTTAACCACAGTTTATTGGGTTTGGACCATACGAGAAGCTGCAGTTAATAAAAAAATAGAAATAAGAGCTTCTGATTTATTCCTTGCGGTTGCACTGCCGGAAGAAAGAGAAAAGGGAAGCAAATAAGCTCAAGGTTCATCTAGGCTCTTTCCCCTCATGCTAAACCATGTTTGATCATGACATCTGATTGTGACAATGGCTACAGAGCTGGGAATAATGACAAGCAACATGATATGATGCAGAGAAAGTGAATGCAGCAGAATGTTCATTTAATCCTCGTGCAATGAGGCAAAATACTTTTCAGATGTTACTAAAAGTGCTATTTTGTGAGATAGATTACAACAGTTGTAAAAAAACAGGTAAAGAGAGAATCTTCTGTCTCAGTGTACTGGCAATGTCCTTATGTAGAAAGCATTGCAATATGGTAAGGAACAAACCTTAGCCTAAAATCCTGTAGGATTGCACTGTTAGCCAAGAGGTCTACTTCTGTACAAGTTAAGATTTGCTTGTCTTTTTCTTCTGTTACCTAGTCCATCCAAAAAAAAAAAGGCTTTCTTGGTATAAATAAGTCAAGGAAACCAGAGGTGGCTGATCTGTGGCACTCCAGATGTTGCTGAACTATAACTTCTGCCATCCTTGTTGTAGCTCAACAACATCTGGAGGGCCACATGTTAACCTGTTCTAAGGAACTGACATGAATTTAGTTTTTTGTGTGTGGTGGTCTTTAATAGTTCATCTGTAACCGCTTATATTCTTGAAAGCAGTGTGTTATGATCCTTAATGACACAGAAACCTTTTTTTCTAGAACAGATATTCCATAGAAAAGAAAAACTGGTGATTTTTTATTTTTTTTAATAGGCTGAGTTAAAGGGAAGAACAGCTGCTCCATATAAATTGATCTCTCACTGGAGATGCCAGGCAGGTCAGGATGTTTCTAATTATAAATGTCTTCTGTGGAGGCATGTTGCACTTTCTTGGAATTCATTCACGAAAGAGGGTGAGGAGATTAGCTGTCTTATGACAGTCATAACATAGGCCTACTACAATTAAAAATCAAATCTGGATCGAAAAAGATAAATCATGGATTAATGGACATTTCCTGTTAAAAGCAATTGGGACTGAATTCGAACAGCAGTAAAGTTCCTTGTTGACATTAATCTGGGGGATTTGGGATGAAGTCACAGGCAGCAATAAATGTGTGGGTAGAATAAAGTTATAGTCCAGTTATAATGTTGTTGGACTCTAACTCCCATCAGCCCTAGCCTGCATGGCCAATGGTCAGGGATGATGGGAGTTGTAGTCTACCTACAGATGTTGGCTACTACCAACATAACCATTTAATAGTTATTTCAATGAATAAATTAGTTATGGAAAGAGGAAAATTCTGAGTGTTTATGAAATGTATGTAGAAAATGTCAAATTTGGCCCTTGTTGGAGGAAACCAGCACAGAGGAAGATCCAGAAAATTCTTCTAGTTTTTCAAGTAATAGCTTAAAGATTTCTTACATACCATGGTGTTTTAGTTTAAATTGCACATTGATTTGCGCTCACTAGTACGTGAGGTGTTCTAATTCATTTTGCAAATAAATACATTCAGTAAATAAATACATTCTACAGGGATGAACATTAGTGGCAAACTTACAACTGACACTTTTGTCTTTTGTCATTGGCTGCATTTGAATGTAATGCCAAACCACGGTTTAGTGTGAAGTGAATAGGCCTGACCTCCACCAGGGCTTGTGCAATCCCTGCTATCCCCTTTTCCTGTGTGTCTGAGGAGGATGAGTTTGGAAGCTTTACCGTTTGCTTTTAGTTAATCACAGTTTATCATATTGTCTGAATGGGGAACTTTATTTTACACTAACTATGTTCAGTTTAAATGAACCAACTTTACAAACCACAGTTTCAAGTTATCTTGTTTTGAAACTAATCATAGTTAATGATTCCCAGTTTGGACAAAGCTGACAAACTAAAGCAAAAGCTCCCAACTCCTTGCTTTAAGAGGAGAGGGCGATTGCAGAATCCCATTCATGTTATGCAAAGCTAAACCATGGTTTAGCATCATGCCCCAATACAGCCATTATATCAGAAACCACAGCCACGCCTTGGGCCACAGCACACTGTTGCCAACAATACCTCTGCATTTTCTTTCTTCTGAATGCCTTCATAAGTTGCCCCTTCTTCAGGCTGCGTTATATGAGGAGCTTTACCATCAGCAATTAATTGTACAGCTTCTACCTAAACAAACAACAACACAGTTTTGATTGCTCTAGGAATCAAAATGTTGTTTAATCATTTTTACAGCTATTTAAAGGACCAATTCAAGCATGTGTGATAGCTGCTTGAAAATCCTATCGCGGGATCAGCATATCAGTAGCATTTTATTGGTAGTATTTGTTGCCATGTATTACCTCTGTACATCTGAACTATAGGCACTTTCACACTGTTCTCAGACAGGATTTAATTACATACCAGCAAATTCAGATTGTGTAGTTATAGTTGATTAGGAAGTCTTCCACAAAAACCTGCTTCCGGAGGATTTTTTTTTTTTTTTTTTTTTTGTGATAAAGAAAGTGAATGGAAAGTGTGCGATAGCACTTTCTTTGACACAGCATCTAACGTCCGCACAAATAAATTGGAATGAAAGCTCATTAAGCAGCCAACACTGCCTAATTTCCATGCAAAAACAAAACCAAACCAGGATGAATTCCCTGTAAATAGGTCTGGAAGTGCCCTATGAAGTTCTAAATTCAACCCTAAATTAACCTTCATTTTATTATATTTAGTTAAATATTCAGTAACTTCCTGGATTATATTCAGTTAAATATTCAGTTACTTCCTGGATAGGCCTCAGCCCCATGACCATAACAGAAATACAGTAATATTGGCCTATTTCACTAGATTAGTGAGGTAATGTGTAGTGGTTAGAGTGTCAGAAAAGGACCTGCGAGACGAGGGTTCAAATCCCCACACTGATTGTTTTTATTGTTTATGTAAAGAATTATGCAGAAATTCTGGTTTTAGTATGCTGGCTGTTTGCCGTAATAATAAACATTGACATTGACACTTACCGGGTGACCTCAGGCCAGTCACTGCCTCTCAGCCTAATCTACCTCACAGGGTTGTTATGGGGATTGAATGAGGAGGGGAAGAACCATGTACACCACCTTGAGCTCCTTGGAGAAAAAGGTGGGATATAAATGCAACAAATAATAATATATGTGAAGATTTCTGAGCTGTTAGAAAACTGATAACTAAACAGCAAGTAGTATTATTACCAAATATCTGTCTGACAGTTTGTGCCCTATTCTTCTCCAGACCAAAACTCTGATTTTTGAAGTGCCCAACGACATGGCTTTTTAGCTCAGATTGTCTTACCATAGCTTTTATTCCTTCTGGGAAAAGAAACCGATTGTACAGGTCATCAACAGTATCATTTGGGGCAACAGCACATTCCCTTTGTAGGAGAATTGGTCCTGTGTCCAGACCATCATCAGCCCAGAAAATGGTGAAGCCAGCCTTCTTATCCCCTTGGATTAAAGTCCTGAATGTAAGCAAAAAGTCAGGTATGAATGAGATCAAAATGTCTTGATAAAGCAATATCATTTCATTATTTGCAGCTATGAGACAGGTGCACAGATTGCCTTGCAAACTTTGGAAGAGTCTTTAAAAAAACCCTGCCATCTTACCTGACCGTAAGCCAGTCTGGCTGAAACTGATGGGCAAGTACACCTGGAAGGCCACCAGTTGTCCTTCCCTGTTCTATAGTGGGTAGATGGCTACTCCTTGCCTGCTCCCTCTTCATCCTTCAGCCTCCCACCCTTGCCTCCTCCCATGCAAATGGATGCTCAGCTAGGCTTTTATCAAGCCTACTCACCAGTTGATTGCAGAAGCACCTCTATGACGGGGAAGGATCGATGGATGGTAAATAATGGAGCCATGCTTCGGACTGTCAATAACGTCCATGGGAATGAACTGTGTGCAGTACGGAAGGACGTTCAGCTCTGCTCCAACTGATTTGTAGGCTTCGATAACTTCCTCGATTGGCTTGCCCTTAACTCTCCACCTTGGGAACTTAAACACAGGGGTTCCATCCTTTTCTGCAGCTGATGCTGGCAAATAAGGGGAAAAGACCACTTGCAAATATTCTTGGCGACTGAAAAACTGACATAGATAGGTAAAATTTGTAAGGACAAAGCAAGCCCCCTTCTCACCCTGCTTTAGCAGTTGGAGCCAGCCAGGTGTAGACCAGGTATGGAGAACCTCCTGGAAGGGCTTCTAATTTGGCCCACAAATCAGTTTCCCCCAAGTCACCTGAACCATCCCTGACCAGCAGTGAATTCAAGTCCTGCTGGGATTGGCTACACCCTAAAGTTTCCAATTGGGAATTTTATCCACTGACTACCAGTGACTTCAGCCCCACAGGGATGGGCTAGGAACTTTCTTTGCAGCGCAGCTTGAAGTCAAGGCATGATGGAAAAGAAAAATGGGTTACCTGACATCATGGTGCAGCCAGGTGCTCAATAGGTGGGAAGCCCCACCCACTTATCAAAGTGGGGAAAATTAAGGATCCAGGCCACTGGGCTGAAAAGGTTCCTCACCCCCTATCTAGACCATGTATAGGGTGCCTGTGTGTGCTATTTGATGGACAACAGTTCTCCGTTTAACAGACTTTCTTATCCAGAAGTTGCCTATCCAGAGTTAGCGCTTGGACAGCAAGCTGGGTAGGCACAATCTCAAGATGGTGAGATGGACTGTATTTTTTATTTAATCATAGGCATTACTTCTAAATGTGCATCTATAAGTATACATTAGCAGCAGGTGTACATATTGTGCAAATTTACATTCACTTTCAGTGATGTACTTGAGCAATCCTTGTGAGAGAAGACAACACATTGTGGGCTGTTGGAGGATGGATGGTGGCTAGCAGATTGAGGCTGAATCCTGACAAGACAGAAGTACTGTTTTGGGTGACAGGAGGCAGGCAGGTGTGGAGGACTCCCTGGTCCTGAACAGGGCCCCTGAAGGAGCAGGTGCGCAGCCTGGGAGTCATTTTGGACTCACAGCTGTCCATGGAGGCACAGGTCAAATCTGCGTCCAGAGCAGCTGTCTACCAGCTCCATCTGGTACGCAGGCTGAGAGCCTACCTGCCTGTGGATGTGGCACATGCTCTAGTTATCTCCTGCTTGGGATACTGCAATGCGCTCTACATGGGGCTATCTTTGAAGGTGACCCAGAAACTGCAACTAATCCAGAATGCGGCAGTTAGACTGGTGACTGGGAGTGGCCGCCGAGACCATATAACACCGGTCGTGAAATAATAATAATAATAATAATAATAATTTATTATTTGTACCCCGCCCATCTGGCTGGGTTTCCCCAGCCACTCTGGGCGGCTTCCATAGAAACAAAAAATACAGTAAAATATCACAGATTAAAAACTTCCCTGAACAGGGCTGCCTTAAGATGTCTTCTGAATGTCAGTGAAAGACCTATATTGGCTCCCAGTACGCTTCCGAGCACAATTCAAAGTGTTGGTGCTGACCTTTAAAGCCCTAAATGGCCTAGGCCTAGTATACTTGAAGGAGCATCTCCACCCCCATTGTTCAGTCCGGACACTGAGGTCGAGCTCTGAGGGCCTTCTAGTGGTTCCCTCCCTGACAGAAGTGAGGTTACAGGGAACCAGGCAGAGGGCCCAGGGGGAAAGCAAGCCGATTGGGTGCCTGGGGTGGGGCCGGCCAGGGCAGGATGCTCTGCGGGGCCTCTGAGTAGTCTGCCTCCTACTCAGCCGCCCTACAGCGGGGGGATGCAGTGGGCGGACTGTTTGGGCAGCGCGGAGCCTGCGTGTACCAAATCCACAACGTCTCTCCCAGGAGAGATGTGTGGCTCGGTCACGCTGCAGGCCCCGTGGTGAGTGCCGCCCGGCATTTTGTCACCCCCTCAGTGGTGACACCTGGGTCGGCCCGCCCCACTGCACCCCCTCTTCCTCCGCCCCTGAGAGGGCCTTCTTGGTAGTGGCACCTACACTGTGGAATGCCCTCCAATCAACCAGATGTCAAGGAAATAAACAACTATCTGACTTTTAGAAGACCTCTGAAGGCAGCCCTGTTAAGGGAAGTTTTTAATGTTTGATGTTTTATTGTGCTTTTAATATTCTGTTGGGAGCCGCTCAGAGTGGCTGGGAAAACCGAGCCAGATGGGCAGTGTGTGTGTGTGTGTGTGTATATATATAATGTCTTCCTACGGATTCTTCAGATCTTATGATAATACTGGAGTGGTGCAGGAAGGGCTTGATTAGTGCTATAATTTGGCGTCTAAGGATGAAGCCTGTGATTGAATTTGTTCAGTTCAGCACAGGGCAAAACAGCTGTGCGTTTGGTGAAGAAATTGGATGGCTGCTTCACAACAAACCCAGCAGCAACACATCTCAGCACACAGAAAGCAAAATGAGCATGGGTCACTGCATTGTTCCTGTTATAAAAAATGATAGTCACACAAAAAAGGTGGAGTACGGTACTTACCCAAAGGGTCGGCCTTTCCATTTTTGTCTGGGACTGTGAACACTCCCACAACTTTGTGGCCTTCCTTTTGCAAGTGCTTGTAGACCTCTTGCCCAAAAAGGCTCTGGCCTATCAAAGCTAGCTTTAGTTTATTTTGGTAATAAGCCTGTCAACAAAAGACCTGAAGAGTTAGCTTGTTCTTCTGTAAATCTTGTATTGCTTCTTACTCAGTTAAATTGTCCGGCGGACAAGGATAGCAATTCATCATAAGTGGAAATGTGCACATCATGTGTGCTTGGTCACCTTGTGCAGGGGTAGGCCATCAGCTCACAGAATTCTTTTTCATAATTTTAACCCTCTGAACTTGATGGATACATTTGCACATGACCGTCCCACATCCTATCTAGCAGCTCTGGGGGAACATAGGAACATAGGAAGCTGCCTTCTACAGAGTCAGACCATAGAGGCAGTTTTAGGGCACCACGACCGGTGCTGCTGCCCTGGGCGCCAAGCAGGGGTGTGGGGTGGGTGGGCGCACTGCAACTCTGACGTAGTGAATTGAGCAGAACAGAAGGTGAGAGGTGGCAGTGGGGGTGATTTCTGACCTTGCACAGGGTGCTGCTGAAATTTGGAAGACCAAAGCCCACCCCTGCAGACCACTACATTCATCTAGCTCAGTATTATCTAAAGTGAGTGGCCGCTGCTCTCCAGGTTTGAGGCAGGAGTCTCTCCCAGACCTCTTGGTAGGGATGGAAGCAGGGGCCCTGGGAAATCAGATGCTCTACCTCTGAGCTATGGCATTTTCCTTGGATGATTTTCAGTTCCTAGCAATGCATAGCTGGGCACTAAAATAGCTGCTCCAGGAGATACCGTATCTCTGTAGCTAATTCATCATATAAAAAGAGCAACAGGATTCCTTTCTGTTTCTATGGTGGGCTCCTTTTCCAGCAAAGAAACTTCTTGAGGCAACCTAAAGCAAAGCCCCTCCCCATCCATATGCAATGTGCTGTCGTCAGCCATTCGTTCTCATATTTAGCATTGCTGATGCAATCCAAGCTGCTCGGCTTAAGCCTTCTTCCTATAGCAATCCCTTGACACAGTTCCCCCTCTCCATTCAAACTACTGCTGACGCTGCACCAGACAGTGTTGTCAAACACAGTGTACTATCCAGGTTTCTGAAAAGCAGCAGTTAGCTGGCACAGCCTGCGAATTTCACTGTCGAGACTGGAATGCCTCCCTTACTTGCACACACATTTTTAAGGAGGAACTAAAGGGCCCCTTTGAGGGACGCGGGTGGCACTGTGGGTTAAGCCACAGAGCCTGGGACTTGCCAATCAGAAGGTCAGTGGTTTGAATCCGCACGACGGGGTGAGCTCCTATTGCTCGGTCCCTGCTCCTGCCAACCTAGCAGTTTGAAAGCACGTCAAAGTGCAAGTAGATAAATAGGTACCGCTCCAGCGGGAAGGCAAATGGCGTTTCCGTGCACTGCTCTGGTTCGCCAGAAGTGGCTTAGTCATGCTGGCCACATGACCCGGAAGCTGTACGCCGGCTCCCTTGGCCAATAAAGCGAGATGAGAGCCACGACCCCAGAGTCAGATACGACTGGACCTAATGGTCAGGGGTCCCTTTACCTTTAAAGGGCCCCTTTGCCCCCCCCTACCTGAAATCCAACCACAAGTGCATTTCAACCATACTTCTAAAATGGACCTTTCAGTGACAACAGCAGATCTCCTGCCTCCAGAAAACAGATGTTGCTATAATGGTGCAGGTGCAGGTATAATTTGGGGTGCTCCATCTGGCCCCCAACTTCCAGCACATGCAGAAACCGCCTACTTGACCGTTGGACCTACTATGGGTCTTGTACACTCAATCCGCCAGAGAATATCGCAATGGTCCACAAATATCCATGGCACTCTTGTAATCACGTTCAAACCCAGAAATCACCAAAGCAGCCGCCTTGTCTCTAGGTTTGCAGAAATAGCATACGTGGCTAAGAAATGCATGCCTGGAGTGCCTGGGGTTCCATGCAGGTGAGCAAGCATAGGAGGGATGGAGTGCCTAGAAACCATGCAGATTGCTAGAGGAGGGAAATCCCCTCATCCATGCCCAGAAGAATTGCAGCTCTTCTGCCAGCCCCCAAGAAGCTAATTCGCTATTAGGGAAGGGCCATAGCTCAGCTGCTTTGCATGCATAAGGTCACAGGTTCAATCCCCAACATTTCCAGGTAAGGCTAGGAATGTCCTCTGTCTGGAATCCCAGAGAGCACCTGCCAGTCAGTGTAGCTAGATGGACCAACAATCTGAACTGGTATAAGGCAGCTTCTTGTGTCTCTAGTTATAGGCTGGCAACTTGGAGGAGCTCATCTACAATTCTGGTATAATGTTGGAGACCTGGTTCCTGGAAGACTTGGGTTCCAATCCCTGCTTGGCTGTGAAGCCTGGTGGGTGACCTTGATCTTTCGCTCAGTCCAGTTTACTATGCAGGGTTGTTTTAAAAATTATCCTGTTATAGCTCTGTGAAAGCTGCCTTTAGGGGTTTTTTTGGAAGAAGACAGCAGGCATGACACAATTATAGTCTTTGATGAAATAAACGTCCCACCCTTGAGTGAGAACGTTGTATTTCCCTGGGGTTTGGGGGCATAAGATGCAACAACTGCAGTCAAATGCAATCTTGCGAATGAAGATGGGCCCATAAGAAAGGGAAGGGAGCAAGTGAACACACACACACACACACACACACACACACACACATGAAAGACTCAAAGCACAACCTTTCCACAAGCAGGGTAACACAACACCGAACTTGTACTGACCATCCCATTGTACGGGAGAGGTCCCCCCCCCCAGGTGAACATCTTTACCATCCATGGTGCTGATATATATTTTTTAGGGGATAAAAACCTTACCTTTAAGAGCATCCCACACAAGAAGTCACTTTTCACTACTATCACCAGTGCCCAAATTCCTCTGACAAGTTTGTGTTTTTTTGGTGTGTGTTTTCAAATTGTCCGTTCACATTATGAAAGGCCCACTGGCCTCCCTTCTCCTCCACTCCAACCCTTTCCCATCTAATTTGCTGCCTTGTGAACCAAAACGCGCCCAAATCCTTGCAAGAACCATCAAAGCACAAGGGACACCTCTTGACAAAAAAGCCTCTTTCCCTTCCCGGGGGGTGGAAGAAGGCAGCGACGACAGCATCCTTCCTATCTAGCTCCTGCAGTTCAGTTTATCTATACTCACCGTGGCGGTGGAGGAAAATTTCCTGAGCAAGTGGTTGGCTTTGGAGAGCATCGCTGCGCTTGAGAGAGCCGGTCCAGAATAATTATAAGGGAAACAGCCTCAAGAGCGAACCATTTCTTGGCCAGCGGAGAGAGAGAAATGAAATTCTAGGAGATCGCTTGTCCAGCTTTTGGTACCCAGCGAGCAGCGGCAGCAGCGTCTAGTCTGATGCAACCCAAGCAAGCTGCCTTTGGCCGCCGGCCAGCCAGAAGCGAGCTCCGCGGGGGCGCGCAAATGGGAGGCGCGCCAGCAGCTCCGCCGCGCCAGCAGTGGAGAGGCGGGGGCCCGTCTGGCTGCTTGGCTTCCCCTCGCCCTCAAATTTGAAACAAAACGCCCCCCCATCCCACAAAACAAAGAGAGGCCTGCCTGGTGGGAGATGTACCTTCAAAGCAAACGGACCCTGCGCTTAGCTTTGGGGGAGAAGTCCCCCTTTTTTCCCTCCCGCACCCTGTATTTTTCGCCTGGGAACAGGCAGAAATTCAACAGGTAGATGGTTTTCCAGCAGCCACGAGAAGGGAGGGGCCGTAGCTGAGCGGCAGAGCATCTGCTTTGCATGCAGAAGGTCGCAGGTTCAAACCCAAGCATCTCCAGGTAGGGCTGGGAATGTTCCCTGTCTGGCACCCTGGAAAGCTGCTGCCGGTAGACAGTACTGAGCTAAAGGGACCAATGGGCAGACTAGATCTAAAGCAGCTTCCTATATGTCGTAAGAATAGTGAAGATACACTGGTGGGTCCAGCGGTTGGCCTTGGGGTCTCAAATTTCAGTAGCACCCTATGCAATGCCAACATTTGGTGCCCCCAGCCTCTCATCTTCCATTCTACATCACAGTTGCTGTGGCCCTGAGTGCAACCAGACTGGTCGCGCTCCCCTAAATCCCTGAATCTGGTGGGTGAGAGGCTGAACCTGAATCCAGATCTACCTGGTTCAAATCCTTGCATTTGGTGTGCATTCACTAGGTGATCTTGTTAGTTTATTTTGAAGATCTTAAACCGCCTTTCAGGGTGCACTGCCTTCACAGGTGTTGAATCAGTTACCAATGGAAATTATTATATTTCCCCATCCTTCACTCTCAGGTACCAGAGTGGGCTATAACATTCAAAAAGAGGCAGTGTGGTGTAATGGTTAGAGTTGGGACTTGGGCCTGCCACCATCTTTTAGCGTAACCCACCTCACATGTTTGTTGTGAGGATGAAATGGGAAGGAGGAGAACCAGGCACACCACCTTGAGCTCCTTGGAATAAAAAAGTGGTATATAAGTTTGATTAAATAAATAAATAAATAAATAAATATACTATTAAAAACAGTTCAGAACAATTTAACAATCCCAGAAATGAGACAAGTGCCCTGCATTTTTATATTTAGGTGGCTATCAAAATTTTTCTTTAATAAGGCTTTCCCTGATGTGTGTGACCCGGTCATTTATGGAAGAATCATTGTACCATTGTAAAAATGGCTGTGCTTCGTTTTGCCCACCGAGTTCCTCATCTTTTGCATTTTATTTCATTGAATTTATTCCATAAAATGTATATACCGCTTGATTGTTATTTATTTTCCCACTGAAAAATCTCTTTAAAGAGCTTCCAAGGAATTGCAGTCTCAAGAAACCTGTTGTGTTGGGCTGTGATATCCTAAAATCTGACAGGAAGTCATCTAAGGGCCATCTAACAGCTCCAGTACAAAATATATACTAAGGAAAAATTCTCTCACAGCAGGACATCTCAGCACCACAAGATGTCAAATAGGGGTATTTTATTTCAAAGAACTCTCTCAGCAGCGTTAACACATAAACGGCACACCTCTGATTTATAAATTGTTTCTGCCTTGCAGGATCAGGTAGGAGGCAAGTGGTTTCATGAAAGACTGAGCTTACGCTCATCCCTGCAGGGATTCTTTATGTGGGAAAGTCACAGTGTTCTTTTTACTGGGCACGTATTTCATGTTTTCTGCTCAGCAGGTGTAAATGTATTTCAAAAGTGGCCATTAATTGCTAGATTTCCCCCCCCCCCCTTGCCCCAAAAGGAAGGAGAAACTGGGTGGTAGTTAACCACATTTTCCCTCAGAATAGACCCATTGATATTAATGAACATGGTTAAGTTAGGTCCATTAATTACCTGTTTTTATTTTAAATCCCACTATCTATTTTCCAACGACAATCAGGTGGCCTAACCAGCATGGCTAATCAATTTCATAATGCTGTGTGAAATTTGAAACTGCTGCTACTAATCCTCCTTATCCGTTGATTATTTTCTAGTATTGGTTTTGACCCTTTCCTGCTCACATGAAGCCATTTCTGAGACTCTGCCTGTAAACATTTATAATTCAGGTAGAGTTCTGTTTAAGACATTCTGATTTATTGTTCTTATCTCTTTTTATCTTTTTACAAACCAGTGAAGTAGGATTTGTTCCTCTGTAGCCGTTTTTCAAGTTTTACTGTGCTGTGAAGCAAGTTTTCACAAGAAAGAAGCCTTTCATGTTTTAGTTTTGATTTTTTTTTTTGGGGGGGGGGGGGCTTCTGCTTGACTGCTTAGGATACCTTAAAAAGATAATAACTATGGTTGGATTGAATTACTGCCAAAGGGTGTGTCTCCACACCCCCCATGCTCTCTGCAAAAAGCAATGGTGAGTCTTTTATTACTGATTTTGCTGCCATCCGTATTGCTGCATGAATTAGAAAGGGTATATTAAGCTCTCTCAAGCTTCAGGCAAGCTTCTACGACCTGAGATTTAGTATAGTATTGAAGTTACAGCACCCTTTTCTATGCTGAATTGTATTAGCCCGTTATAGGTTTTATTCAAATATATAAAAGGATGTCGCATAGAGGAGGAAGAAAGGTTGTTTTCTGCTGCTCCAGAGAAGCGGACATGGAGCAATGGATCCAAACTACAAGAAAGAAGATTCCACCTAAACATTAGGAAGAACTTCCTGACAGTAAGAGCTGTTCGACAGTGGAATTTGCTGCCAAGGAGTGTGGTGGAGTCTCCTTCTTTGAAGGTCTTTAAGCAGAGGCTTGACAACCATATGTCAGGAGTGCTCAAGGACCCTATTCTCCCTTCAAATAGTAAAGGTAAAGGTAAAGGGACCCCTGACCATTAGGTCCAGTCGTGGACGACTCTGGGGTTGCGGCGCTCATCTTGCTTTATTGGCCGGCGTACAGCTTTCAGGTCATGTGGCCAGCATGACTAAGCCGCTTCTGGCGAACCAGAGCAGCACACGGAAACGCCGTTTACCTTCCCGCCGGAGCAGTACCTATTTATCTACTTGCACTTTGATGTGCTTTCGAACTGCTAGGTTGGCAGGAGCAGGGACCGAGCAATGGGAGCTCACCCAGTCGCAGAGATTTGAACCGCCGACCTTCTGATTGGCAAGTCCTAGGCTCTGTGGTTTAACTCACAGCGCCACCTGCATCCCCCCTTCAAATAGAGGACTCCTTTAAACAGAGAACTCTCCTCTGCAGATTAAGCCACATGGCCAGCATTAGTGAGATGCAGGCAGAGGCGAAGAAGCTGTGACTCTTCAACTCCAACTCCCAACGGCCCCAGTCAGCATGACCAATGGTCAGGGATGATGGGAGTTACAGCCCAGCCACCTCTAGAGTAGGCAGGCCCAAACTCGGCCCTCCAGCTGTTTTGGGACTACAATTCCCATCATCCCTGACCATTGGTCCTGTTACCTAGGGATGGTGGGAGTTGTTGTCCCAAAACAGCTGGAGGGCCAAGTTTGGGGGTGCCTGTTCTAGAGGGCCACAGGTTCCCAGATCCTAAAGCATTTTAAGAGGAAATCAAAAGTAGTAGAAATGAAGGGCAGAATCCTGGTAGCTGAGGATATAGTGCCACCTTGTGAGAGTACTGGAAAAAGGATTGATTTTAAAATTATAACTAACACCAGCAGAATTCAAGAGTTATTTAGTATGAACCATCTGCCCAATGAGTGCAAAACAGGGCAATGAGATGGTCCCAGCAGAGGCCTTATGATCTAAGGGGTGAACTTTAGCCCTGTTGAAATCAATCAGATCTGCTGCTTCATCCTATGCATGTTTGCTCAGAAATAAATGCAGCTGTGTTCAATGAGGATTAAGTCCAGGGTGGAATCTAGACACACATAAAAAAAATTGTGAAAATAGTTTTTTTTAAAAAAGTTTTGAAAAATATATATTGAATTTGCCATAGCTTAGCATCGCCATCTAGTGTCACATTTGTATAATGCACTTTACAACATGCTTAAAATGTTTCATTTGCAGCTGAGCCCCAGGTATGTTTAAATAGCACTGGAACTTTACAATGGAATCCTATAATGTACTTTTAAAAACTGGGTATAGGATTAAAGCCTTTTTTTAAAAAAAATTAATTGATTTTTACAAATACAATTTTACAGCAAATTATCTATATAACCTTTTGTGAGATTATCTGAATCTCTTGACTTCCCCCCATCCCTTACATGGATCCCAATAACTACTTTTTCCAAATCTACATATCAATGCAGTTTCCATAATTTTCATTTTTCTTAATTATACATAATGTTCATTACTTTACAAGTGGTTTTTAAAGTCCAGCTAACATTTTAATTTGCTTACAATGGTCTCCTAAATAAGTTATAATTTTTTGCCATTCTTTTTGAAAAATCTTTATCTTCTTGATTCCTGAGTCTTCCAAATAGTTTAGCCATTTTGGAATAATCCAACAGTTTGGCTTGCCATTGTTCCCTAGTCGGGATCCTTGCTTCTTTCCATCTTTGGGCTAATAACATCCGCACAGCTGTTGCCGCATGCATAAAATGATATAAATGCAATAAAATAAGAATCTACTCTTCTCCCATTGATTTAAATAAAACCAATACATATGGGTTATGCCAGACTGAAACACCTGCTCTGGTGCTTCATATACGTAGGAGATCACCACAGATCAGAGTTTCCAACTGACATAGCATTTTGCTTCAGATCCAAAGCAGAGCCTCCTTTTGGTTTGTCTTCTGATACTTGATTGTGGACTCACAAGGTCTGGAGTTGTTATGATTGCCTATGGCCAGCCCCCTGAACTACAGTGAATATCTCCAGTGTGGCAAGAGGGTGGCAGGTACCCCAGGCAAGTCATGTCTGTTAAAGTAGGGCTTTCAATGTATGATGTGGATGTGACCTTGTGGGTCCACAATCAAGTTCAGGAAACATTTTCCTCAAACCTCCATGTGTTCAGGCAACAAGTGAGTCTTTTTTCTTTTCCTATTAGTGGCAGCAACTATATTAAGTTCTGTCTTAGTTACTGGCAGCCACATAACTGGATGCCAATCTGTCCATGAAGCCGTAAGTGTCAATCCACAGTTTCACTTGATGCTTCTCATGTGAACTCGGACAACTTGAAAATAAACACCAACTGCCTCTTGGCTTTGACTCACCAGAAGCAACATCATGTGGGTATTGATGTCTAATACATACAGGATTCCTCCTACTTCATACTAGAACTGCTCTCATATTACTGTTTGCCAGTGCTGGTAAGGGACAAATCAGGACAAAGAAGAAATGAGAAAGTTCCTTACATTTCTACTCTCTCATGCATGCTCATTCCTTTAGTAATTCATACTAAGGAAAAAACGTAACTGAATCCTAAAGGGTTTTTGCTCCCGTAAGGAGATGTGCTCTCTCCAGCCTTAGTTCTGGCCTCTTCCACTTCAAGATCTGTGACTCCACCGGGGAGAAGGAGGGAGCAGTGGCAACTTATTCTCGTTCAGCGGAGGTGGGGTGGTGTTTGCATTGGACAACCCTCTGTTGGGGCAGAGCGAGCTTCTTTTAGTCCAAGTCTACACCAATTTGTCTGAAAGTTTCATCCCCAAGGAAAGGGATGCTTGCCAATTTCATCCATTTTTGCCAACGAATGAGGTTAAACATTACAACCGGCAGGAAAGGCATCTGAAGTATCAGAAGACAAACCAAAAGGAGACTGCTTTGGATCTGAAGCAAAATGCTATGTCAGTTGGAAACTCTGATCTGTGGTGATCTCCTACGTATATGAAGCACCAGAGCAGGTGTTTCAGTCTGGCATAATCCATGGAAAATTGTATTGGCTTTATTTAAATCAATGGGAGAAGAGTAGATTCTTATTTTATTGCATTTATATCCCCTGCTTTTCCTCCAATGAGCTCAAGATGGCGTACATGGCTCTCCCTCTCCTTATTTAGTCCCCACAACAACCCTGTGAGGTAGGTCAAGTTGAGAGGCATTGACTGACCCAAGGTGACCCATGGAGCTTCATGGCCGAATGGGGATTTGGTGTGTTGGGTTCTTGCCCAACACTGTAACCACTACACCAAACTGGCTTTCTAGGAACCAATTGCAGGCGTGCAGGTCTCTGCAGGCAGTGCATTCCCTGGAGGAAGAATCTGCTGCCTCTTTGAATCCTGCCACCTGAGGCAGTCGCCTCAACTCGCCTAGCAGAACCTATTCAGAAGTAAACACCATTAGGTTTAACTCTCATCTGAATGGGTCCAGGATTGCAAGGACTTGATTCTAAGTAGACATTCCTAAGATCGCCCTGCAACTCGGAATATATTTGCTTTCAGTTTTCAGTGCGGGCGTGTCCTTAAACGCTGCCTGTCACGAGCTTCCCTCCCCGGTTGCCAGGCCCGCTTCACCCGGCAGGGGCCGCTGTTTGGGCGCCCCTCTAAACCGCCCCAAGCGCCGCGGCCGTCGGCCCGCCCGCCCCGAGCTCCGGAGACTCCATTTCCCAGCATGCCGCGCGGGCGTGACAGGAAGTCCCGTGTCTTTGGAGTCGGGTGGGAAGGGGCAGGTCTGCTGCTGCCGCTGCTCTTGCTCTTGCTGGCGCCGCCGCTGGGCGCGGGTCCGTCATGGCGCTGGAGACCCTCTCGCCGGACTGGGAGTTCGACCGCCTCGACGACGGTTCCCAGAGTAAGCGCGAGGGAGGCGGGAAGCGTGTCTCATTCTCTGAGGGGACCCAGCAGCGGGGTTGCCCGCCCCCCCCCATTTTGGAGGGCGGGGGGGGGGGGTTGAGTCCTTCTGCTCATGAGGACATCCCGCTCCCCCCTCACCCTCCCGCAGTCAAAACTGCCTCCCCCATGAAAAGGGCCCCCCCTCCCCGCAGCTCCTTTCCCTCTCCGCCCCGCCCCGACTGACCCCTGAGGGAGGCCTTTTGCCTGCCATGCTCTGTCCAGAGCCAGCCTGCCTGCCTGTCAGCAGCCTAGTGCATCTTTTTTTGGGGGGGTGGGGGTGGTTTTGGGGGGTGGGGAGATGACCAGAGGCAGCCTCAAGCTCCCTCTTTGGGAAGCTGGCTCCTTTGGCAGCCACGCTCTTCAGCCACCCATTTTCTCGTGGTCAAGGTGGCAGAAGGGTACAAGGGTGTCATCATCACTACCTGTACAAAAACCACGTCCTTTCTTCCCAGAGGCCAAAAATCAATAGCACACGAATTCCTGCCAGGTTGAGAGGAAGGAGTCTCTATCCCGAAATGGGGTGGAAAAGGTCTTCTGGATCGTAACTTCTGAGCAGGCATGAGTGGGATTGTACTGTTAAAAACTTGTTTCTTGTTAAAAGTCTGGTTCCAGTAATTAACAAAGATGAAACTCCCCCTTTCTTTCTTTTTTCTTTTTTTGCATGCTGTCAGTTTTACCATTTCGGCCATGTTCCATTACCACCTCCCACTTGACTTAATGGTCTAAATTAGAAACTCAGTCCAGAGGATAGTTTGATACAGTATGAGTAACAGTTAACATGTTTGTAATTATTTTATAGTTGCCTTTTTTCTACTATAAACAATTATGCTTTCCTCCCCCTGAATTAATTTGTTGGGAATTACCATGCTACCCTCTGGTTCTATAATGCAGATTAAAGTCCTCCTCCTGCCTATAAACATGCATTGCGAAAGGGACTAGAATTCAGCTCCTTTTTATAACTCTTTAACCACCCTTCTTGCAAGTTGCGCTGTGCTTCAAAAGTTTCCATGTTTGAATTAAGAGGGAATTCTTTCTGTGCATCATGGTTGTCAATATAAATCTGGAGTGTGGTGGCAGTTCTGGTTTACTCTGGAGCAGTAATGTACAATAAACTCTTCCACATTAGCAGGCACTTGTATTCGAGATTTGTTGTGTGGCGGAGATACATACAATCACCAACATTTATCTGCTTTGTTTTTCAACTGACAAGAGTTTGATAGATTTCCCCTGAGTTTTATTGCATCTTTGTGGGTAAAATAGGGAATCTATCTTTTTTTAAGTGATTGTCAATATGGAAGCTGGGGTAAGGAGATTATTTCAAATGAATACTGAACAAATGATTGTGTACATACCACAGGTTCAACAACATTGGGTCTAATATAGAACATAACAAGAGTCCTGCTGGATTAGACCAAAAGCCCACCTAGACCAGCATAGTATTCTCACACTTTATGCCTATGGGAAGCCCACAAACGGGACTGAAGTGAAATAGCACTTTCCCACTTGTGATTTCCAGTGTAGGCAGAACATAGCCATTCTGGTAAGCGGCCATTGATAGGTCCCATATGGAAAGCTATTGGTTATTGTAATGTAACATGCTGTAGGTCAGCTGGCAGTAAGAAACCTCTGTGTTCTGAGTGTTGGGCTGCAGCTTGATTTCTGGGAAGTTCCCTTCCCGGTTTTCAGTTGAGGCTTTGCACTCTTTCTGACAAGCAGCTTCCTTGTTAATATGGTAATAACACTTTCCCTTCTCTTTGCCTGTGTCTTTGGGGTTCTGTTTCGCCTTTTTCTTCTAAAATAGCCACTTCATTCCAAATCTTCCCCAAATTTGTGGTTTGCTTTCTCATTAAGTACGTACTTCCTTCTTAGATACAGTTAGGCTTTATTCTTGCAGCTACACTGTTCTTTAGCCAGAAAAATTAAGTCATGCTGAAATAATTTAGTTGGGTGGTGTGTGGCTTTCACTCTCTTCACTTTAGTTTGAAGAAACTGGACACTCTTTTCCACTTAGTTTTCACAACCTTCATTTTAAAAAACACCATAATAATTGCATGTGGCAATGATTTCATGGTGTTGAAATTTAAACCTTATGTAAATTGTTCTTCCACACGCTTGCATGTACACGTCATATTAGTATGCTATGCATAATTTGAAATGAATTATCATGCTTTATACACAACCATTACTCGGAGAATGTCATGAACAGATTCATTTTTGTCACAGTGATCTATAGCATACCAATGCCTATTTTTTTGAAGGAAAAACTAAATTTCCCATCTTGACATTCTGTCTACCTGCTCATTATGGCATATGCAACAGAAGTTTATAAAGTAATGTTTTTCACACAGCATTCCAGTTTTGAATACTGAAGTAATTAGATGAAACAAAAAAACGGGAAAACTTTGACATTTAACATGTGCCTTTCAAATCACCTTGCAGGTGGGTCAGGAAAGCTAGCTGATAAGTAAAGCAAGATGAAAGCAATCTTATAAAGCTGGTTAAAAATATTTATTCTCTAAATCATTTGATTTAAAACTTCCTGCGTTGCATTTGTGGGATGATGCCTTTGATTGTCTTAAATTATAGCTTCTGAACAGTATATTTAACTCATGTGTGAACTCTTGTGTAATTGACTATGTAATGCTGGAATCCGTTATTTTATAGAAAGCCAAAGGTGAATATAGTTTAAAATGTAACTTGGATTTTAGGAAAGCTGATTTGAGTAAGCTCAGAGAAATGCTAGGTAGGATTCCATGACTAGATATTACTAAAGAACAATCATAAATGAGAGAAAGAAATAGAAGACCTATTAAAAAAGTCAGTGTAGCTACACAAAAAAAGCTTAGTAATCAGCTGAAAATAAAAAGGACGTGCCTAAGACATGGAAGGGGAGTATGTCACAAAGAATGTGTAGCTCAGCGTCATGAGATCAATCCCATGTCTTGGGATTGTAGTCTGTTGCAAGCTGAACATGAGTCAGCACTGTGATGTGTAAGAAAGACTAATGCAATTTTTGGCTGTATTAGTAGAACTGTGGTTTCCAAGTTGCAATAGGCAATGGCTCTGCTTTATTCTGCACTAGTCTAATGTCGCCTGGAGTATCGTGTCTTGCTCTGGGTGTCTTACTTTTTGAACAAGTTCAAATGAGGGTGGTCAGGGGTTTGGAAAACAAGCGTTATGAGAAAAAAGTTGAAGAAACTGCGAAAGAGGACTTCTGGCTCTCTTCTGTGTTGTCCAGGTATTTGCAGAGACCTTAGGTTTGTTCTTTGCTTCCTCAGAGAGGAAGACTAGATCTAATGGGCTTAAGTTAGAGGAGGGTGGATTTCAGCTGAGCATTAGGAGAAATTTCTTATCAGAAACCCAGCAGTGGGTTAGTGGTCTTTGCATTATCTTTGTCTTGTGGGTGTTGGAAGATTTTGTGAGACTGACAATTCGGGAATATTTTGTGAGCCTTACAGATTGTGATTGTGTGTATTTTATTAATGGTTTTATTATTGTTAAGGGTATTTTTTAGAAGCTTTTGGAATTTTTGCTTGTATTTTAATTGCCTTACATTTTTACTTACATATGTGCCCTATAAATTTTCAAAGTTTTTGCTTCTTTTACAATATTGTAGCTGCCAGTTTTAAACAAATCTGCTGCTTTTCACTCATAGTATTTAAAAGCAGTTGATGGTTTAGTGCCAGAAACTGTATTAGCAAAAATGGAGTAAAAATCCAGGTGTACTGGTATATGCTATCATCAACTCTGGATTATGACTGTTAAGTGTAAAATCTTTTAACATTGATAAGACTGCTATGTTGTGAACACAGGCTGAGAGTTAAAATTACCTTTGGATTGAGCACAGTCTTAAGTTTCAACAATATTTTGGCTATAAATTGTCCTTTTAAAGTTGACTGCTACCGCTTATTTATTCATTCATTTATTGCAATATAGGAAATTGGTGTGCATTTGCATCAATATGTCACTGTATACTACTTTCAGTTTTTATGTTGTTGTTGCTAAATGTAAAGATGCTAACAATGCATTATTTAACTTTGCAAATATTGCTCTGTTCTAGTTTCGTGGCTTCTGCTAAGAGAAACTGAATAAAGCTTTATTATAAGCAACCATGTTTAGTTGACTGTGTGGGAAAGGAAAACAGTTTCCTGCTTTGCTTTAAATGAAGAAAATAGATCTGCTCCAAAGCACGGAGCTCCTATAAGCAAAAAGCCCATTTCAAAGTTGTTGTTTCGAGAATCCTTAGCTAACATACAGCTTGTAGATCTGGAAAATGGCAATGTTAGATCAGACCTACTGGATCAGCTCAATGATCCACCTAGTCTTTGAAATCTACAACCAGAGAGCATGAAGGCAACAGCACCACTGTCCCAGAGACACACTGCCTCTGAACATGAAATATGTTAAGCTGGTTCATCACTTTTGAAACCATTAAAACCAGTAGCCATCACCATGTCTTTGTGGCAGCAAATTCAGTAATCTTACCATTCACTGTGTGGAGAAGTCTTTTCTTTTCTTTCTTTCGAGTCTGATGCTAATCAGATTTATTGGTGAGCCTGGGTTCTAATGTTATGAGAAAGATTTCTCTATCCACCTAGCATAGAATTTACTTTCCTCACTGCTACTGCACATTGAGTTTATTTTTTCCTGGAGCTGTCCTTCACAACCATTTCCTGGACAGAACATTCAATGACTGTGCCTATCAGTTATGAAGTTGAGATTTTGCTTCCCCCACCCCCACCCCCAGTTCCTTTGTACTTACAGTAAATCTCATTTACGTATTTGTTGCTCATTCATCCAGTTTGAGGGGAGCTTCTTGGAGTTCTTCACTTACCATATTCTTAATCAGTTTGTATCATCTACAAACCTGGCTAACACTGCTACAGTTGACACTCACTACAGTTAATTATAAATTAATTAATAGTAGTTTTAAAACAGTGGACCCTAATGGTTACTTCCCTCAATTGTGAAAACTGACTGTTTCTCCATATCCTCTGCTTCCTGTTCTTCAGTTGGTGTCTAAGAGAATCTGTTTGCCTTAGCTCATGACCTCTAAGATTACTTAGAAACCTTTGGGGGCTTGGTCAAATATTTTTTAATGTGTGCCAGATTGCTCCTCTAGGTGTTTGCTGACACTCATAATTTTTAGAAGGTTGATGAAACATGAATTCTGTTTGTAGTAACTACAGTGCTTCTTCCTCAACAAGTCTTGTTTTTAATAGTTTTAAAAATTCTAGCTTGAGTAATAACTTTCCACTCATTTAGCTGTACTCCTAGCTTAACAGACCTTTAATATCCTGGTCACACTATTGATTCCTTTTAAAAAGTTGGAGTTAACATTGATTCAATTCCATGGCTGCTAATATTAGTGATGTTGCATATTGTTGTTAGTATAGTACTGAAAATATTCATGGAAAAATAGGTGTGACTAGTTACAGTGGTCTACACTGAGCCTCTTGGGCTTGCTGATCAGAAGGTGGGGTTTGAATCCCCGTGACAGGGTGAGCTCCCGTTGCTCGGTCCCAGCTCCTGCCAACCTAGCAGTTTGAAAGCACGCCAAAAAGTGCAAGTAGATAAATAGGTACCACTCAGGCGGGAAGGTAAACGGTGTTTCCGTGCACTGCTCTGGTTTCGGTGTTCCGTTAGCCAAAAGCGGCTTAGGCATGCTGGCCACATGACCTGGAAAAACTGTCAGCAGCCTGTAAAGCGAGATGAGTGCCACAACCCCAGAGTCATCTGCGACTGGACTTTACCTTTACCCTTTTACATAAATACATGATTCAAACATTTGTGTAACATTATGTAGACTTTGTCTCGTTTAAAATATTTCTGTTTTGGACAAATAGGTCCCTTGTATGAGGTTAAACTTGCATAAACAGATTGTAAGTAAAACGCCAATAAAATCGCGTATTGTGGAAATAGATATTTTTTATAAAAAACAACAACAAAAAAGGCACACACACGACATTCACTTGAACAACAGGTTATTTATCTAGGTCGGGGGGGGGGCAACTTTTGGTCTACCAGGTGCTGTTGGACTTAACACCTGTCTGCCCCAGCCAGCATGGCTAATGATGAGGAATTGTGGGAGCTGTAGTTCCGCAACTTTTGGAGGGCTGCAAGTTGGCCACCTGTGATATAGATTGTTTCTGTTGAAGGTTTAGGAAATTTTAGTTTAATGACCATGATAACAAATAACCTGTCCTAATGGAATACAATTTATTTTTAGAAATTCATGTTGGAGTACAGTTGAAGAATTATGGGAAATTTCTAGAGGCATACACTTCCCAGCTGAAGCGAATTGAAGATGCATTGGATGACTCCGTAGGAGATGTTTGGGATTTTAATCTTGATCCCATTGCATTAAATGTAAGCTTTTGTTTACTATGCACTTGTCTCTGTTCACTTAATTCTGTTGTGTAATTGATATCTGTGATCTAAAGCTCTTTGGAATAGGGTGTACTGCTTTGCATAGCTATGCACATGTAAATCCTGTGTTAGTAATGACCTCTGTGTGTGACTGGGTACAGGACTGTAGCCTAAATGTCTTGCATTCAGCTGCTTTCAGAAGAGAAGTATTCCATTTTAAACATTGACCTGCTTTGCATTTCACAATAAACCAAACCATAGCTTAGCACGAATGCGCAAGCATGTGGGCTCTAGGAGAAGAAATCAAGGGTACTTTGCTCCTCCTTAGTCATTCTGTTGCAATATAGAGCCATTGCTTGGCTTAATGTGTTCTGAAAACCTGGTCTTATGGTTTTGCTCTCTCCAGACTAACCACACACTGTAACCAAGGCTTGCCCTGTGGGTTATGCCTCTTGTGTTGTTCTGGTCTTGCCCACCACTGGCATGTGGTTCTTGGAATGTTGCCTCAAAGGGAATGTGGCTGCAAAGGATTCCCCACCCCTGCACCAGACCATCTCTCTCATCCCAGTCAGTGCTGCCCTGCGATGACTTTGGCACAGAGGAAAGGCAGGCTAGTATGGGGTACCTGAGGAATGGTCCCCTCCTAGAAGCCTAGGAAATTGCATTATACCGAATCAGGCCTTTGGTCCATCTAGCTCACTGGTGTCTATGCTGTTGGCTTTTGAAGACTTCAGACAGAGGTTTATGTCCCAGCTCTACCTAGAGATGCCAGAATTGAACCTGGTACCTTCTTTGTGTTTTTGTTCAATAGAGCCTTGCACTTGTTTGTCCCGTCCCCCCGAACATATATTGTGTTTCCTAAGCTAAAAGTGGTTTAAAGAAAAATGCAACAAAATTTAAAATTGAAGAAAATATAAAAGCACAGGGAATTATTGTTGTTGCTATTATTTATACCTTGCCTTTTCCCTTGATAAGGGACTCTAGGCAGCTTACAACTAACACACAAACAGCAAAAAACGGGGGCGGGGAGAAGCAAACATAAAAAACCCCAATTAGATGTGTGTGTGTATGTGTGTGCGCGCGCGCCATTGAGTTCCACTTCAGGCTCAAGGCTTTTTAAATTTGCTGAGGGGAATAATAATAATAATAATAATAATAATTTTTATTTATACGCCGCCCTCCCCAGCCAAAGGCCGGGCTCAGAGCGGCTTACAAGCAATAATAAAAACAAGTTGAATGATTACAACTAAAAACAAAATTAAAATACAACATTAAAATATTGAAACATTAAAATATTAAAATGTAGCCTCATTGCAGGAGGAGAAGGAAAAGAAAAAAGAAAGAGAGGGAGGGAGGAAATCAAATTGGCTCCAAGCCAAATGCCAGGCGGAACAACTCTGTCTTACAGGCCCTGCGGAAAGAAATCAGATCCTGCAGGGCCCTGGTCTCATGAGGCAGAGCGTTCCACCAGGCCCATAAGTACAAATGGGACTTAAGCCTTCCAGGAAACCATACGTTCCTGTTACACTAAAAAACAAAATTATTGTTATTAAAGAAAGTTGCTCTTGAAAATCTCTTGACTTCATTTCTGCCAGAGTACATGAGTCTCTGAAGGCGAGTAAAAGTGCCTAGTGGTATCTAGCTTTGCGCCTGTTTAGAAATCATACAAGTCATTGTATGCTAGATCTTTTCCATGCGATAGCTGTCGTTTAGTTAATATGTTTCTAAAAATAACATTTGAAAAAGATCTTGTAGTTCTGCTCTGTGTGGTTCTTCCCCCTCCCCCAGAGGAGTTGAACAGGGTTTGTTTGTTTGTTTGTCCTTTTCTTTTTAAGCAAACAATCTCTGTTACTGCCTTTATCATAATTTAATATATATATATATATATATATATAATCCGCCTGTATATTTGCACTTAAGATTTTGTTTGAAACAGCTGTGTCAACTGTAATTGGACATTTTAGCCTATTCAGTAATGTGGCAGGTCTCTGGCTTCCTAAAATCACCAATTATTTTGTTTTATTTTAGCTTTTGCCTTATGAACAGTCTTCCTTACTCGAACTCATAAATACAGAAAACAAGGTAAAGTTCTTAATTTTAAATATGTATTACAGAAACCTTTTTACTCTATTCTTCAGCTGAAAAGGCTTCTAGAGCAGTTTACATAATATCAGCAACAAACAGCAAAGTTCCTGTCTCCAGACTTACAACCTAAAACACACCAAAAAGGGAAATAATCGGAAAGGGAGGAGGAAAAAAGGGAACTCAGGCACGTGTTCTTCTAATAATCAGCTTGAATGGAAATATTTTAGGGAGAGAATGTGCTAAATGTAGCTAGCCCTGGCCTGATCCCCATCTTTCCCTTTGCTGCAGATATAGATAGATAGATGATAGATGATAGATTAGATAGATAGATAGATAGATAGATAGATAGATAGATAGATATTGCTGTAAATGCACTAATATTTAGCTTTTCTATTTCATTTATCCAGGTTCTAAACAAAGTAATCACTGTGTATGCTGCCCTTTGCTGTGAAATAAAAAAGTTAAGATATGAGGTAAATATCTCTTCATTTTGCCAACTACAAACTGCTTTCTAGAAACTAGTTTATTCACCTTCTATATTATGACTTCTTATTCAAGAGAAAAAAAATCTTTTCTTTGTTCCTAGGCAGGAACAAAATTTTATAATGGCCTCCTGTTTTATGGAGAAGGAGGTAAGTACTTTACAGTTCAGTCTGCTGTTGGTTGGATTTCTTGCACATCATTTGCTATGAGGTCCCAGGATAGGTTAGAATAGGGTGGGTTCTCTCAGGGTTCACTGGTGCATCTTCAGCCTATGGTGAAAGCTATACAATGGCAATACTAGATTTATCTCTGTGAGTAGGGTGTTCCACAAGCTAGGAACTGTTACTAGGTAGGGTGATGGTGGGGTGTGATGGTGGGGCCACATCACCCACCACTTCCAAACCCCTGTTCATTTGCAATGGCCAAGCCAGGAGGTGTATGAGAGAGGAGGAATTTCCTCTTCTGCTCCCCATAGCATGGATCATCTTTCTTTCTTCGCCACCACTGGTTCCACCACTGGTGGAATTACTATCCCAAAATCCAGGCTAGCATGATTTTTTTTTGAGTGGTGGGGAGGCAAACATAGAACCTCATGAACTGACAAAAGGGCCTTGGATCCAGTGTCCTTTGCTCCCCCAGTAATGCCTTATTCGGTGCCTAAAATGTGCTACTGACGGTGGTAGCTCTATTCAGGAGCATAGCCCTTGCAGTGGATGTGCCCATCTGCTATCAAAACACTTCTCTGCTGGGGCTCTGCACATCAAGGTTGCTGTGCCCATCTTGCTAATATGTGAAAATTCTTCTTTGGTTAGTTTTGAAACCAAATTTGAAGCCACAGATAACAACTCACCTTACCTTTAAACTCTTTGAGCATTTGGCAGAGTTGCTTAAACAGTTGCAAAAGATAAATGTTTGGCTTCTGTTGATACAGCTCAATGGCAGCGTGATGTGCAAGGTCAATAGAATTGGTATGTCCTTGGCCAGGATTCAGACAGGTGTGAGCGGCTTTGCCACTCATACACAGAGACTTTTAAGGTCCACTCTTGAAGTGGCTGCCCTCACAAAAAAACCCATCTCAAGTTAAGGAACCCCCTTTGGATTGGGACTCAGTGAAGTATGAGGGGTTTCTGTCACATGGAGGTTTTTTTTTCTTTTCTCCTGGGTGAACAGTCTGCTTCTGCATGGGGATGGTCTGGCAGTAATGAACTGATATATCTAATTGATGAAAGTGCTCAATTCTGAGTAGTTCTATTTGAAGTAAAGCTTAATGAGTTAGTGGTGTTCAATATGTGGTCTGTTAGCTATATGAACAATCACAGGCCATAGGTAAGATAGATTTTGAATACTGTCTGCCAGAATCAAATTGTAATTCTTTAGTGGAAGCTTTAATGCCAATAGAAAGCTACTAACCCATAAGAATGGTTTTTGCTAAAATACTGAGGGTGCTTTGAAGAGGAAGTCATGAGGGACCTTGATCCATGCTGCCTTTGTGTTCAAAGAATGTTACTGCCAAAATGGAGAGGATGTTGAGCACAGAAATGGCAGTCACCCGATCACATCCTTTTGGGCAGTTTTGCATAGTTTCTTCTGCTTAGGGAAAAGCTGCTGTCTCCTTTCTTGCACCAGTATGATGAATGAGATCACATTGCTATAAGAATCCTTTGAAGATGGGCTCATTCATGCTTTGAAGGAGGAAGTGGCCTTCCGAGGTTGTAGGATACAAGTTCCTATAGAACTAGAGTCTAGTAACTGTTTCTAATTTAGATAGTAAAAGGAAAACTTCTAGTATGCATTAGCAGTAATATTCACAAAGGATGAAAACTGTTAATGACCTTTCAGGAAATAAACTTTACCTTAAAACTGAATTCCTGGAAGATGCTGCTTCTCATATGCTGTGCTTGTATTTAAATCCTTTTTGAAAGATACAGTGATGTGCTGCCAAAACTAAAACAAGGCACTTCTGATTTTCTTCCTCACTGGCAGGAAGCAAAGATTGCTGTAGCAGCTGCGAGACTCACATTTTTATCAGTAATTCCCCCCCACCGGCTCTTTGCATACTAAGCCATTTAGATAGAGCTGGGAAATTTAGTATCAGGCAGAGTACTTGTGCTCAGGGAGAATCTTCGTTAGGTGTGTTTCCTTCCACCATGGGGATGCAGTGGTGGGAAAAGTCAACGTGGGAGAAGCTCCCACATGTACTTTGCCATATGAGCATATAACAGCAAGCCCTGATTGCCAGTGGCTCCCCATAACACATAAACAAGATGTACAGGGCATCTTGTTTATGTGTTATGGGGAGCCACTGGCAATCAGGGCTTGCTGTTATATGCTCATATGACATACACAAAATCCAGTGAACGTACTCTAATGTTGTATACATTAGATGCTTGGGCTTTTCTACACAGAAATAATCTCCACTAAGAAATTTGTCATTTGCTAAATGATTCTTAGGGATTTGGGCCACAAAAAGTATATGATCGTTTGGCAAACATCCAGTCAAATAGAACCAGCTTATGCCTGTCTACGTGAACTACCTTCTGAAGATATATTTTTTTTTAATTCTCTGCTGTTTCTTCTTTTTTGATAGATAATATTGGTAATCTTTATGTGGGGTGGTGATAAAGTAGCATTTAAACATGAAATGAGCATTTTCTAATAAATCATTCATTTGGAATCCATTGATGATGCATAGTTTTGTTGTAGTATATTTTTAATTATGACTAAAAAAAACACCCTTTGCCATCTTAAGTGTTATTAATAGGTAAACGATATGTTTTCTAATATTCCTGTAACTCTCATTTTACCTTTCAAGCTATGGATTCCAGTAAGGTGGAAGGTGATGGCCAAATACAAATGGGAAGATTTATTTCATTTTTACAGGTAACACCTGGGACATAGTTCTGCAACTTCTATGGTATTTTTTTGTGCTGATCAATAGACTTCATAATCATTTGCTTCTAAAATGTTTGCTATACCACAGGCTTTTAGTGGATTAGAGTCAGTGCTATACAGTTGTCACCAGTTGTGTTGCTTATACTGTCACATTCACTCAAGTCTTTTTGCCCCTGTGTAGTCTCTGGTCACCTCGTTTTTTAAAGTTTCAGTAGCAATTCAAGCTGCTGTTAGGAAAAGTCTAGCAATGTGAGTATAAGTACTTGAGTCCAGCAGTGGCGCCACCACTTTTTTTAACATTTCGATGTGACTGTTAAAGAGTACCCAATGTGACTAAAATGCTCTACTAGCACAAGTTTTGAAGTTGCTATTTTAAAACCATTGAGATGGATCTGGACTACCCATGCCCAGAACTCTGCCCAAAGTACATTCTGCTGAAGGAAGCAGGATGTATTTTCACCATGCCTTTCCCAAAAGCTGTTCCATAGGGTTGTGGGACCCACCCAAGTAGTGTGGATGAAAGCAAAGGGAGAATTAGTGAAGATTGGCCCCTTTCACCTGTCAGGAGCACTTCTGTTCAGAAAATAGCAAGTCTGAATGCCACCCTAAGATGTGAATGCTTGCCTATCTGTGGCCCTTTAATAACCCGGGGGGGGGGGTGAAAAGAAAGGGAGTGGATTTTGAGTGGACATACGTATGCCAGCGAAAGCGTTCAGCCACTGCTCATCTTCAACCCCCTTTCTGCTGGTCCCCTGCTCAAGAATTTAATTTCTTGTGTTTTTGTCCCTAGTGATGGTAGAAGGAAATTGCAGAGCTACACACAGTATGCTTGACCTTCAGATACAGAATAAGACTAGTTGTGTTTCCTGCTAGAAGTATATTGTTTGATTTACTGAATTTCAAGAGAAACATTCTTTAAAATAGCTATTAGTTCAAGAAACTTTGAAAATATTGTTTCTGGTGGAAAGAAACCAACCACTACAGAATATTTTTTTTAAAAAACTGAAAGCAGGATCTGAATTGCTCAACTTCCTATGTTTTTTACAAGTCATGTTGTTGTGCCTGGCATAATTTCAACAACTGGTGATTGCGATGGCTCAAACCTTGTCATTTTTCTGTACACAATGTACTTCTCTTAAAATAAGAGGGGAAGAATGGTTTTTGATAAGTTTTGATTCGTGCTAAAACAGGCTAGTAGCAGTTTTTTTCTGAAAACCCTTTTATACATCTGGTGTCTGTGTTTAGTATAGGTACCATATTTTTCTGTGTATAAGATTGGGGGGGGGTTTACTTTAAAATAAGGTTAAAAATCTGGGGCATCTTATACATGAATAGTGCATATGCCCATTTTCTAAATTTGGGGTCCCCAAAAGTAGGGAGCGTCTTATACATGGGAAAATACGGTATATTGTGACCTTTTTGTATTGGATCAGATTGTTATTACATGTGTGAACTTTGCTGTCTATTTTGTTGTTTCTTCAGCTTGTAAGCTTTGTGTATAGTAAGGCGGTATATAAATTAAAAGTGAAATGAAATGAGATATCTTTTGTGTTTCGCCACCTTTTATTTTAGACACACATAGGTTTAGGTGATCACTTTTGGCATAGCTCCCTACTGTTTCACCTGATATTGTCAGGGGAATTTGCAGAGAACTTAGATTAAAAAATAAATAAATCCTGCTTTCGTTTTGCATTCTTCTAATACATGAGACTATTAGTGGTTTCCAGTGGATAGAAAATGCTGACATAGTAATTGTTAATGTTTCTCTAGTGTGAGTTCTCATTTACTGTTGATCACTTTCCTGCTACAGAGCCAGTAAAAGTAAACATTCTTTTGGTACAGCTGTTGCATAACTGATGAGGTCTTATTCACCATTCCAGACATTAATCTGTTTTGAAATTACACTGCCTATTAGTTCTTAATATTGTCTAGACTACTAATAAGCACTACAATGGCGGTATTTAGGAACCTTGAATATTTTTTCTCTTGTTTGTGATTGTGACAGGTTGGGTTTTAATAGGGCGTTCAAGTGTTTCATTACAAGACTGTTTTGCTACATTAACTTCCCTAACTATTCCATGGATAAATAATCTCATTTAGTGTGAAAGGGGTTTCTAATCTGTACAAAATTTGTCATTTCAGGAGTTGTCTTGTTTCGTGACACGCTGCTACGAGGTCGTGATGAATGTAGTTCATCAGCTGGCTGCCCTTTATACCAGTAACAAGTAATTACTGCAAAAAATACTATCCTTTAAATTTACTTGTTGAAAACGCAAATGAAAAAAATACAGCATGTTGATGTGCTTCTTAAATTTTGCAGAGTTGGGGAGGAAATATGGGATGTGTGCCTGAAATATGGCATGTGTGTATTGTTAAAAGGACACCTGTCTCTTTTGGGATGTAAACCATGGTTGTTTTGGATTAATGAGTATTTCCATTTGATGTTCCATTTGAAGTCACTAGCTACTGCAGGTGTTCACTTCTGAATAATTAGCTCTTTTACTATCACAGACCTGTACAACTTGTGACCTACCAAACTGAATGCCAGTTTCTAGTGATTGCAGCCTGTAGGGCACAAAATAAATTCATGTGGCTGATGATAGCCTGGCAGAGTGAAAACCCGTGTGTGTAGGACTTGGCATATATGACCTCTGGACTGTGTTCAGGTTTCTAGGCCAAAATTTGGACAGGCCTATTTAGCAATACTTAATGTGATTTATCACTTTGATTCCAGTATTTCGGGTTCTCAAGTGATCATTTTTTAAACCTCTTGCGTGTTCAAAACTAAGTACTGTGTTGGGCTTATTTAAAAGGTCTGGGGACCTTAGGGTAATGGGAGGGTAATAAATACGTTAATAATAAATAAATAATAAAAGCATGAGGCTCTAAAATGTTTTTGTTAAATGGTGTGAAATACAATATTTTGTGTTTCAGGAATGCACCTAAAGTTATAGAAACATCAGGAGTTCATTTTCAGGTGAGAATTCTGTAGGGATTTTGACTTGTTTTGTTGCATAACTTGGTAGGTTCTTTACCTGGGAGTTTGATATCTGGATATCTGCCTTACTTGGAAGCATTTTTTAAAAAATGAAATAAATCTACAAATATTATAATAAAAATAAATTGTGCTAGGTTCTTTAATAGGCTAAGGACACCTGATTCCTTCAGGGATCTTTTCTTGCCAGCTAGGCTTACAGTACAGCATAGTGCAGTGGTTTTCAACCAGTGTTCCGTGGCACCCTGGGGTGCCCCGAATGATGTTCACAGGTGCCACGGGCAACACTGTTCCTTCCCTCCCTTCTTGGATGCCCTCTTATGTCTCTGTCTCCCCAAGGCTTGCACAGCTGTTTGTTGTAGCAGCCCTGGCTACAAGCTCCCTAGGCATGTAGTGCCTCTGGGGCTGGTCAGGGGGTGCTGGTTGCCAGGAGCTGAGGCAGCCCAGGAGTAAGTAAGCAAACAAGCAGGCGAGGGAGCCTAGCCAGGCAGTCTGTCAGCCCTTGCTGTTGGGAATGGGCAAACAAGTCCCAGGCATGTGAGGAAGTGTGAGAAGGCACCTGTCTTTGGGATGGGGTGGGCAGCTCAGAGACCAGCGGCGGCGGCAGCGGCTGCCCAGAGGAGGCTGAGGGAACACTCTACAAGGGAGGGTGCTGGAAAAGGGTGAGGGACTGCCAGCTCTTTAGGCATGGGGTGACATAACTGGGCTCCTGAGCCCCACAGGGGTGCCGCAGAAAGAATGTAGATGGTTAAGGGAGCTGTGGATTCAAAAAAGTTGAAAACCTCTGGCATAGTGAATAAAATATGTAATAAAACCTATTGTTATGGTCCTGTACATCTCAAGAACACCAACCCTGTATAATAATTTTCTTGGGGACACTATCCTAATCATATATACTCAGTGTTACCTCCCATTGAGTTCAGTGGGACTTACTTCCAGAAAAGTGGGTATAGGATTTCACTCTAAATCCAGGATATATACCTTTTCAAACAGGCTATGTATGAGCATCTGGGAGAACTGCTGGCAGTTTTACTTACCCTGGATGAGATAATAGACAACCATGCTACCCTGAAAGAGCACTGGACTATGTACAAAAGGTATGTGGATAAATTCTTACATTTATTTCCACTGGTACTGTAGAAAAATAAAAGTAGCATCAATACAGTGGTCACTTAAAGAGATGTTGATGCTTCACCGCACCTTTTCACGAGTGTGTGTTTTGCAACTCTGGTATTCAGGCCTTAATTTCCTGTATTTTGCCACCAACCGGAGCAACATTAAGCTTTTATTGCATGTTTCTAATTATTCCTACAGTGACCAGCTGATGTGAACTGTTGTTAAAATGCTCAAGCGTGTGATGGTTTAATCAATCAATCAATCAAGGTTAACACCCTTCACCGTAATTAGGAAAGCATTTTTCTTCTTCATTAATCCCCTGGGAATAAGGCTAATCATAGCATAGTGCAGTCCCAAATGCCTTGTGTCCGAGAAGTGTAGCTGCGCAGTCAAGGCCACTGATTGAAGTTGTGCCAGGGCTTTTTTGTAAACGAAACAAGCAAAAATCTTAGGTCAGCTCATATTATTCAAATATGATATTATCCCCCCACATCATTCATAAGTGTGTGAATACAAAGTTTGCTCCTCCAGATTATTCCTCCTAAATAATTCCTTCCATCCCGTACACATTTAGGAATGTTGACTTTCTTTTAAGTAGATTTTTTATTTTTTATTGCTTTATTAGGTTACTAAAATCTGTCCGTCATAATCCTTCTAAATTTGGAGTGCAGGAAGATAAGCTGAAGCCATTTGAAAAGTTGCTATTAAAACTAGAAAACCAATTACTGGATGGGACGATATTCCAGGTAACATAATAAATAATAGAGCTTATTTCTTAATAGAGTTCAGATGTGGTTTGTAAGATTTATGGAGTAAAATGTTTCTTTTCTGAAAATGTCATCGCTTAATTGGTGTGTTTAAATTTTAAATGGTATGCTGTTGGTATCCTCTCCTCAGTTATTTATCTAATATATTCTGACAGGGAGCCAAAGAGCTACTTTAGCTGCACCCAAGAGCTTGCATATACCAAGTGCAATTTTTGATCAGTTTTCTTTTAAAAGCATTCCATATTGCAAATCACTTTTGAAACTTCCCTCAGATTAGAAGCAGCTTGCTAAGTGGGGCAGAGAGCTGCAGTTTGGAAAAAGGAAAAAGGAAAGAAAAAAATCAAGGCACACAGAATTATTTGGGAGACATCTCCTGTGCTCTCTTCTCCGTTCTTCTGCAGCCCTCACAGATCTCCTCTAGTGGGTTGGAGGACCCTCTAGACCATATATGAGGGGCATGTAGGGAGCTATGAAGGAGGAGAAGCAGGAGATGTCCATTGCATAAGCAAATGCCCTGTACAGTGGAACCTCGGGTTGTGAACGTGATCCATGCGAGAGGCACGTTCGCCATCTGCAGCGTTCGCAACCCACAATGCTGCTTCTGCGCACGCATGGGTTGCAATTTGGCGCTTATGCGCAAAGCACCGAAACCCGGAAGTAACCTGTTCCGGTACTTCTGGGTTTGGTGCGGTGCTCAAGCCGAAAACTGTAACCTGAAGGGTCTGTAACCCGAGGTACCACTGTACTATATTTCTAGAATCAGTCAAGTTGCAGCTGAGTCTTTTTTGTGATCTGTAGTAAAAGTATCAAAAGTTTTAGATGCCTCCTTTGTTGTTACCTTATATATAATTAACAGTAACGTTTCTTATTGCAGAAATAAGCTTTTAATAATTTTCTTATAACAGTATTTACTATGTTAGAAAAGTGCTTGGGTTTTATTTTATTGTACTTTGAAATTAACTGCTACTTGTACTGAAATTAATGGTTACTCATATTGGTACTTGTGCTGGGCTCAGCTGACAATTAACAGTCAATGAATCAATCTTAATCGCCTTTTGATTAGATTTTCAGTATGGTTTCATTTGAACTGAACACTACCCAAATAAAGCACAACTTGCCAGTTGAATTGTCTCCATCATGGAATTCTGATTGATTTGCAATCATCTATTAATATGTTGTGCTCGTGTTCTCCATGGCACTAATGTTGTAAATCACTCTTGTTTCTCTTGTCCTCATTCAGGCCTGTATAGAGCAACAATTTGATTGCCTCAATGGTGGAGTGTCAGTGTCGAAGAACAGCACTTTTGCTGAGGAGTTCGCACATAGTATTCGCACAATTTTTGCAAATGTTGAAGCTAAGCTTGGTAATGCAAGATGGATTTTTTTTCTTTGCATTGACATTATTGTTTGTAAAAGTTGTTATATTGTTTGTCTAGTGGCAGACTTCAAAACTATTCTTTTCTGTGTGTATTTGTACAAGGTGAACCCTCAGAAATTGACCAGAGAGATAAGTACGTAGGAATTTGTGGGCTGTTTGTACTGCATTTTCAGATTTTTCGGACAGTAGACAAGAAATTTTACAAATCGTTACTGGACATTTGCAAAAAGGTGAAGATTTTGTAATTTTCCTCTAATAATTAAATTTCACAAACAACATAAAAATAAAAACCTCTTATAAAAATATAGTAACAGTATCTAGTTACAAGCTCTCACTAGTAACTCCAGCTTTAAAATAATTTAGCTAGGTTTTTTTTTTCTGTTTTCATAGTTTCCATTTGTTGTCCTTTCTGAATAACAATTATGTTTTGTGTATAGCAAAGGAACCGACAATATGTTATCTTTATAGTACTCGAGTTGCCTTGTCAATGAATGTTGCAATAATTTTATTGTGGTCAAAAACTGCTATTTTTGCCATTAATTTCAAGTGTGTGATTTGGGCAGATATTGCCTTTGATAATGGTCCTATTCATGTGTTATTCACATGTAGGATATTGCTATGATTACTTGGAGCAGGGCTGCTTTTAGTTCCACCTCTTAATGCTGAGTCTCCTTCCTCAAACAGCCACTCATTTTGTGCAGTTGTTTGAAGAAAACCCCTAGCATGTGAACGCCTGCTCACATTTAGGGCCTAGTCACAATTAGGACCCCTGGTTGCACATGTTGGGGTTTATCTTTGGTCAGCTGCAGGCAGTGCATGATGGTCTGAGGAAGAAGATGAGGAACTGGAAGTATGGCCTTGGTCTCATTAGTTACTGCAATGTCCTACATCTGAGTAATGCACGGGCTAATAACCACCACAAACAGTCCAATCTTAACCATGTTTACTCAGAAATAAGTGGTGCTTCCTTCAATGCTTCAAAATAAATTTGCCCAGAATTTCATCTTAAATGAAACATTGAGAGGTACACCTGTTTCTTTTCATCCTTGCTCTGACATGGGCATAGATGCTGTAAGCCACCTTTTTTAAAAAAGCAAAACTGTTCTATCCAGGGATTTAGCAGTGATTGCACTAATCTCTTTTTATGCCCATTCGCTGTTGAAGTAGCATGCACTGAATTGGTATAGTTGTCATACCTGTTCTAGTTGCTCTGGTACTCAAGGAATGAATCCTAAGATGCTTTGGACTGTGTGTAGCTTAGTTCAGTCCCGCTACGCCTCCTCCTCCTTAATCTCCGAAACATGTTCTGATAATCCTGTTCCCTGTTGGTGCTGCAGGGTGTAGACTCGGCAGCAGAGCCTAAAATCCTATGCAAACATTCATGCGAAATGAAGTGAGATTACTTAAAACCGGGCTTAGAACTGGCCTGCTATGTATGTATATCTTGAAATACCTATAGGACAATCCTACATATGTGAATGTGGTGTAGCAGTTTTCAGTATCAAGTCTAATATGATATCTTTCTCTCCCCACCCCCTCCATCCTTCATCCAAATGTTACTGTTGCTGCTCCAGGTGCCAGCTATTACACTTACAGCTAATATCATTTGGTTTGCTGACAACTTTCTCATTCAGAAGGTGCCAGCTGCTGCCAAGCTTCTGGACAGGAAGAATTTTCATTCCATTAAAATACACAGAGAAACTTTTCTACAGCAGAAGGCTCAGTCACTTACCAAGTAAGGTTTGAAGAGTAGGGAGCTCTTCCTCCCCCCCCCCCCGACCTGTATGGCTCTTACTCTGTAAATCAAAAATATTTGTAAACTGAAAAAATAGGAGCTAATTGACATTCCTGTTCTTTTCCAGTTTTGAAAACATCCAAGCCCCCCTCTTTTGGTGGGGGTTTTATGTTCCATGGCCATTGTGTCCAGATAAAAGTATTCAGGAATAGGGTATTAAATTCCAATGCTGAAGACATGTGCTTTAGTCTCTTGAATATTCTAACCTATTTTAATATTATATATTTAAATGGTTTTAAGCTGCCCTGTGAAGGGTAGGTAAGAAATCTAAATAATACAAAAAATAAATTGTTACACTGGCTCAGTTTTGTGTTTTATTTAAAGCCTGATATATTCAGCTTCGATTAGTCAAGCTCACCAAGCAGTTAATTTTCAGGATAATTTACACTGGCAGAAATTTGGCATGTCAAATTGTGATTTGCATTAACCATAATTCAAAACCCAAATCATTGTTTGGCTGCTATTTTTCATACAAGCACTCAGCTTCGTAACTTGTCTCCATGGCCCAACAATCCCCTAAAGAAGAGTGATGGCTGAAGTTATGTTGAGCATTGTGCCAAATCATAGCATAAACCTGTAACAAACTATGGCTCTTGACCCATTGCAAACAATGGCATGTCAATTCAGATGTTTCAAACCACAGCTCAGCTTCTTTAACATTGGTTAAAGCTGTATCTGACTGAACCATTACATAACCATTACTTGTTTTCTCTCCAGAGAGATGCAGTCATATTACGTTTTTGTGAGCTCATGGATGATGAAAATGGAATCTATTTTGTCAAAGGAACAACAAATGGATAAGTTTGCAGAAGATCTCACTAACAGGTGCAACGTTTTTATACAGGTGTGTTCTAGGTTCCAAAGCAACATGGCTGGAAAATGCTGTGATATATATATATATATATATATATATATATATGTATCGAGAGAGAGAGAGAGAGTGTTAACTTTATATTTCTTGAGTACCATTTACTGAAGAAGAAACGGCTGAAATGGTCTATTACTACAGTTGCTTACTAATGAATGTAAGGTTAATACATATAGTAATTTCTTTATATAGCCTAAGTGAATATATTTATTTATGACTGGCATTATCAAATTAAATTTTGCTAGCTCACTGCAATTTTCAAACTTTTGTTTCACAGATTAATAGGCTTGGTTCAGATATGATTCCTATCACTGGCTTGATGCTGTGTGGAAAAAGTACTCTTTGTCACCCCACACTGATCACTGCACACACTTACTCATGTGACAAATCATAGTTTGCTGTCATATCTGAACTGGTAAACTATGATATACTTTTCTTGGTTGTAGAATAAGCACAAACCAGAGTTTCCCTTGTTTGGATGTAACAGGCAACCATGGTTTCCTACAAGAGGAGGGAAGCCCTAGGCTCATTCCAGACTCGTTCATTTAATGCTAAACAATTCTACATTGCAATATCTCAACCAAGCCATCTTCTCAAACAGGGAAATAGGGGTTGTGTTTTGTTTCCCTATATCAGTAATTATTATTTAACGTATTTATACTCCACTTTTCCCCCAAGTTGAGATTCACTAGCGAAAGCTCAAAGCTTTCCACATTAACTTGTGTGAGAAGCTTTATCAGGCTTCCCTGCTTGCTGTGTAACAATGGGGAGTGAAGGTTGAATCAGCCTTGTGGTATTCTAGAAAAGGGACTACCAAGGAAGGAATAAAATCTCTTGCATTGTAGAAATCGGGAAATCGATTAATAGTTCATGTTTCAGTAGGCTGGTGCTTGTTTACTTCTAATTCCATAATGTTTAATTCAATTGTATATTGAACAGCTGTATTTGTGTGTGATAGAACCGATTTTGGACACAAAAAAATATTTATGATGCGGTAGAGATGTAATGGTGATTCCCGTTCCCCTCCCAATTTATCTCTAGGGGTTTCTGTACGCTTACAGCCTTAGTAACATCATTAAAACTACAATGAATCTGCACATGTCAATGCAGAAGCCAATGACTAAAACCTCAGTGAAAGCATTGTGCAGGCTTGTGGAACTTCTCAAAGTAAGTTGCAATATTAATCTCCTTGGTGACCCTAACATTTGCAGTAGTCCTTTTGCAGGTGTGTTAAGACCTGCGTGCTTTAATTTATGAGCTGGAAAGATGGTAGACAAAATATATAAACAATAATTCAGGCAAAGTATACTTATCTAAATGGTTTACATCTCTCCAGAGCCATACGTTTTGTGTCTCTAAGTTGTCTTTATTTGCATCTTTTCTGGGTAAAATATATTTACTGTAATTCTGAAACCACTATAGGGTGCCTAAGCTGAAGTTCTGTGCTAATACAATTGATACTCCATTTGTGGAACTCCTGGAGATATGACCACCCCCCTCAGTATTGTCATTTTGGCACCTTTTGAAGACACTTCAGAGATAGTTTAGGTATTAGGACTGAATATGTTGCTCTTACTCCTGTTCTTACTCTTCCTACATAATGCAGTTATCTTTCTGCCTTTGCCGATCCAGTCACAATGGTTGTTTGTTTTGCTATCTGCTGTAAATGGTCCCATGTTCTTTTAGAGGAAGCATGTTTTAGAAATTGATAGATACAATCAGCAGCAATTATGCCTAATTTTAGTTGCACCAGTGGTCTGTTGCCACTAATGGTCTCTTTTAAAATGTGCATTTGACTGTGGTCTAAACCTTCATTATAGCTATCAGTGATGCCAGCATGATTTGTACTTGCTGACATAGCAGCAAATATAGCATACTGCTTTTGACGGGAATATTAACATATAGCTGCAAGTTGATTTTGATGGAACATCCAAGTATAGCTACCTTGTTAAAAATTCAAATTGTATTTCATATTGAATTTAGCTGTTGAAGATTTGGATAAAGTAGTTCTTTGTATGGAAGAATAGGCATAATGTGATTCAAATAACAGAATTGTGATGTTAACTCGTGTTCTGAAATCTGGTCAACTGCAGGCAATACAACATACATTTTACAGAAGAAGTATGATTGTCGCTGATTCAGTAACGCACATAATTCAGCATCTACAGCATCAGGCTCTTAATGCTATTGCTATAGCCAAGGTACGCAAAAAGTTTCAGTAAGTAGTTTACTGTTCGGTATAGTTAAAATGAGTAGCTTTATAACAGTTGGGCTGCTTCGTTTATGCATTTTTAGTGATAGAAACCAGCTAAAGAGGTCAAATAGTTGGGAGGTAAGCAGTGATGATGATAGCAGTCATATGTCATTATGTGAACAAGCTCCAGGTTCCTAGTGTGCAACTGTGAGGAGGAGATTTGAAGCTTTCTGTTTTTCAATGGAATTCTGTTTGTCAATGCTATATATCTGAAGCTGGACAAACTGGTTAGTCTTAATGGTGCTTTACGGAAACAAGCCAGTTGACTAATATAGTTATCATTAACCGCTGTTTAGGAGTCAAACACAACACTACACTGCGGTTAATTGAAAGTGAAAGTAAATGTTTTTGATTGCCCTTCTTATAATTAGTGCCAGAAGAGCCATGGTGATGGGGGAGACTGGGGATTATTTATATAATATTAAGCCATAGATTATTGCATCTGAATGCAGTCAATGTATGTTTTACATTGCTGAGAAAATATGTATGGAATTTCATCCTTACTCACATACTGAACACTTTGGTGAGTTTCCTCAACTGCAAAGTTGATGTTAATATGTGAAGCAGAACATGGGTGAATGATCACCAAAGGAGAGAATGATCACACAGACGATAATAATATGTAGCACTAGGGATGTTTCCAGCTTAAACTCCATTGAGGTTAAAATGAAACTGTGCTCTGGCGGAAGTCCTGCATGTTTCAAAAGGGCTAGTACTGAAGAGTCTCAGATAAACTGTTGACTAGCATTTTGAAAGTAGCAAGGATATTCCCTAGAGTCTAAGCTAAAGCTGAGTAACTTCAGGGTTGCATTAATGTGCCGACTATACTTAATTTGGGATAAAGGGGGAGGGGCTACTTTGGGGATAGCTTTTCTTGCTAAGATTTGTGTAAGATTATGATATGTATATTAAATGTGGCTTAGCTCGACCTTGAGACCAAAAATGCAAATAATGTGGTAGGCTCATAAATGCAATACAACATTTGCTGTTGAATTTTCCATAAATACTAAACCCCACATGCTCTCTTCTATGCTTTTTTAAATGAAGAAAAGAGTTATTTCAGACAAGAAGTACAGCGAACAGCGCCTTGATGTACTCTCTGCTCTTGTATTGGCTGAGAACACCCTCAACGGTCCTAGCACAAAACAGAGACGACTAATTATTTCCCTCGCACTCAGTGTGGGCACACAAATGGTAAGCACATCAGCTCCTTCCATAATTGCAATATTTATCATTTCTGTTAGCAGCAATCGCATAGGGAATTGCATAGTCAGTGATTAAGGCACAGCCATAAAATTAACTTCTGTTATTATTATTGGATTGATGGTCTTGCATGTCTATCCCCTTCTTTCCTTTCTCCCTTTCAGAAAACATTTAAAGATGAAGAGCTCCTTCCTCTCCAAGTAGTTATGAAGAAGCTGGCCTTAATCAGTGAACTTAAAGAGCGGTAGGTAATACCACGGAACGAAATTCTGTAGACACAATACACCACCTTCTTGTCTCCTCTAGAGTGCTATTCATCATCATATGTGATAGTCATTATTTTGTATACTTAGTATGAAACTTGGCTTTAAGCACAGAGTTCAGCATCCTGAAGAATGAATTCCATTCTTGTTTCTTAAAAACTGTTTTTTTTCACCCCTGTGACTTGTGAACATCAGCTTGAAAGTGTGCTATATTATAAGGTTATTTCTGTTTGAGATCATTGCTGTTGGAATGGTAATTCTTTGCTTTCTTTCTCAGTAGTAACGTTGCTCCTTTTCCCTTCTAGAGTCCAAGCACAATGTGACTGTTGCTTCTTGTATTGGCACAGAACTGTATTTCCAATTTATCTTGATGATGTCTATGAAAATGCAGTGGATGCTGCTAGGTTACATGTAAGTAAAAGAAATATACGAAATAGGAAGGTGGGTTAAACAAAATCATGGTTTGAGATAATGGCTTGCTAATTTACTTTGGTTAGAACAAAGCACAGTTCCCAAAGGTCTTGCATAATGTGGAGTTGTGGAAGCCTGCAAAGAGGAGAAGGGTGAGCACACAAACTTCTGGTTAATTTGTGATCACCCTGAGATTCTGTGAAGCAGTCCAGCGAGTTCTGTGACAACAAAAGTTGTAATGGCAGTCAAGTGCACCCAATGTATTATTTCTGTTGAGCAGCAGCCATGGGGATTAAATTTCAAGCAGTTGTCTTGAGGATGCCTTCCCCTTCATTCCTTCTCTTGCTGCACTTTTCACGGTTTAAATCAGTAGCAGGGTGGTGCAGGCAGAGCAGTGTTGTTTACTTGGCTTCATATTTGCTTCTCTTTTAATGTTGACTGAGAGATAAGAGACAAAGCCTTAAGGATGACAAGCAAAGCAAAGCCTTCTCCCATCAGAGGAGATCAGGGGATGGACAGCAAAGTTTTTCAAAATCTCATACAGTAGTTCCTCTTAATAAGTTCAATTCAGGCTGTCTCTCACTTGCTCTCCCAATAATCAGCTCCCCTTTAAAAAAAGTTTTAAAAGAATTTACGGTGAGGGTTCTGCCAAAGTTTTTTTTTTAAAAAGTGAAGGGTTCTACTACTGCAAAAATGTGAGAACCACTGACCTAAAGTTTAACTTTATTTTTAATTTTGTTTATTTAACAAAATGCATACACCCCTGTGGTGAAACCTCTAAGCAGTTTACAAGAGTTTGAACGGTTTGTTATTAAGCTTGCTTGTTTCAACTAACCTTAGTTAAGCTTAACCTCAATTTAGGATTCTGATGGCTTTCTAAACTCTGATTAATCTAGAAATGAAGTGGAAGCTTCCAATTTCTTAGTGCTGTGCTGGAGTTGGGTGGGGGAAGAATGCTCAGTGTCCAGGCTCACTGAGTCTTGTTCTGATAAACCATGATTTAGCATTCTATCTGAATGTAGTTTTAGAGATTAATTGAGGTTCAGGATCCTGAGTTCTAACTGCTCAGATTCCCTTTTAGTGCATGCTGTTGCTCGGGTTCTTTATCAATTTGCAACTTTTTTTTACAGTACATGTTTAGTGCATTGCGGGATTGTGTACCAGCTATGATGCATTCAAGGCACTTGGAGTCCCATGAAATACTTTTGGAAAGCTATGACAAAGAAATCATGGATGTTTTAAACAAGGTGATGGTGCAAGCTTTATTTACTTTGAAGGAAAGCAGTACAGAGCAATCTGAGAATATTTAAATCTGCCAGTGTTGAGGATTTCTGTTGGAATTCTAAAAATTCTTAAAGTTAATAGAAACTCACATTCTTTATTGCTCTAGTCTCATTTTTCCTCAATTATTCATCTGCTTTAGGTTTATGCTAACGTTTGTTGAGTTGTGGTTATATACTTGTATCACAATGTAGTGTTTATATAACACTGCATATTCTAATTTCCTATTCAGTTGTCTCTCCTCTTTCCCTTTGCATCTTGTGTAGATTTAGCTTCCAAGGCAGGGCTTTAAAAACACACACAAATTAACATACATAATGTACTGTTTATATTTTAAGTGACCAACAGTCACCAAACCTTTGGGGAGAATGGCCACTATTTAGAGAGTGTGGGCTGTATCCAGTACTGTCATTCTGTTTGTGCAACAGAACTTCCTCCTTCTCTCATCTCCAACCCCTTGTGCACCCTCAAAATCTGCTCTAGAGGATTAGGGGATACTACTTTGTCTGTGTATCTATACATGCACAGAGTATATGCAATAACTCACTTTTTCATCCTAACGTTGAATTAAAAAGAATCCAATTTAGTCCCCCATTGGGGAAGGAAAACCATCTTTTTGGATCTCCTGTTTCTTTGTAGAACTATTTTATTGGGGAATAAATGTCTTGTGAAGATTAGTTTTTCACCCCATGAAAATAGTATTTGTTGTGACTTTTGTTTGAGCAGCACCTCCTGGACAAACTATGCAAAGAAATAGAAAAGGACCTTCGCCTTTCTGTGCACACACACTTGAAACTAGATGACAGAAACCCCTTCAGAGTCGGAATGAAAGACCTTGCCCACTTCTTCACCTTGAACCCAATTCGTTTTTTCAATCGGTTCATAGATATCAAAGGTAGGCTTTACTTAATGTTCACTTTCAAAACTTAATACTTTTTCTGTGACGTAAAATTCATCCCTCCTGTCTCTCTCTCTCTCTGTGCTTTTTTGAGGAAATCTGTCCTCAATATGCTGATATGATCAGTGTAGCTCTAGCAGGTACTTTTACCCGAAGCATTTCTAATGTTACTTTATTTCTAGAGTTCTAAATAACCTTAGAGTTGGGATGAATATGTTTTCCTTCTCTTTTCCTCTGCCCATTTCTCCAAGTATTCATTGTGAAAATGACTGTTCCTTCCCCCCCCCCTCTTTTTGCAGCCTATGTGACACATTACCTAGACAAGACTTTCTACAACCTTACTACAGTAGCTCTGCATGACTGGGCCACCTATAGCGAGATGAGGAATTTAGCAACACAGCGCTATGGTTTAACTATGACAGAAGCACATCTTCCTAGTCAGACTTTAGAACAGGTACATCATATTTATGCTAGTGTCTCTGTATTTTTTTAAAAAAACAGGATTTTGTAACTTGCTGAAGTACGGTACTTAATGCTTCTGGTGTTTTTGCTTTTTAAAAGTTTCAAATAACAGCACTTATTTGGATTATTTCCAGATGTGATGTAGTTAAATTGCCTACTGTTTTTTCAGGGCCTTGATGTTCTGGAAATTATGAGGAATATTCATGTATTTGTATCCCGTTACCTGTACAATCTCAATAATCAGGTGAGGCCAGAGGGTATGTCTACACTTTAAAAAGCAAATCTTATTGCTGCTGATTTCCATTTAGTAGCTATTATAATTATATAGCAATTTTTTAATTGCAGATCTTCATTGAGAGAATCAGCAATAACAAGCATCTGAACACCATAAATATCAGGCACATTGCTAATTCAATTCGAACACATGGCACAGGAATCATGAACACAACTGTGAGTATTTTGTGTTATTCCCAGAACAGCTGCTGAGCTGGCATTTACTGACCTTTTATTTAAGACTGCATTGTGAACAGCACAAGCAATTGGAGGAAAGTGGTTTCACATGCTGTGATAATTTGAGCACAAAGAGGACATCTGTGTATGAAAGAGGGGCAAATTTAAAAATACTCTGAGAAAAAAAGATGAGATTAAACAATATGAAACAAGCATTTTCATTTTTCCAGATTATGATAGTTCATAAATTTGTGTGTGCAAGATGCCACTTAGCAGTATTTTGCAATGATGATATAAGTATGCCAGCCCAGTTCCTTTCCTCCCTCCTTTCCACCTCGCCCTAGTGTGGCAATTTCCAGACAGTAAGCTGAGATGCAGTGGTGTGCAGTGAGGGGATGGGAGTATATTTACGTTATCCTTGTTGTCATCTTCTGCACGATTTTAAGGGGATAGTTATGATGTGTAAGCCCCGATTCCTGATGATACTTATCTCTCCCATGTCCTATTTAGGATTCTTTGTCCAGCTAAGAATGCCTTCTGCTGTTCACACAATAATTTCAGATTAACAAATGCTCAGTGTACCAAAACATATTGACTTGGGTAGGACTGTGACATTATAAGTGAGCTATTGATGGTTTTGAGTCTTGGGACCAGTATCACAAGTCACTAGGGCAATGTCTTCTAATGGGGGGCATCAGTCGTCTTCATACTGTACTTTTCCCTACTTTTCTTCAGGTAAATTTCACATACCAGTTTCTGAGAAAGAAATTTTATATCTTCAGCCAGTTCATGTATGACGAGCACATCAAATCCAGATTGATCAAAGATATCAGATTCTTTAGGGAAGTCAAAGATCAAAATGACCACAAGGTATGTTGTTTGTGAAACCATTGCTAAGAACTACAAGATACCCATTTAAATATAATTATAAAAGCCTGGTTTCTATTTTCCTTCAACGCCACTCCTTCTGATAGCGAGTTTGGCGGTGAATTCTGTCAGGATTGTATCCAAAATTGGGCCACTGGGAAACGAGGAGGCATCTTGGGGCTTGGAAAACCCTCAAATAGCCTAATGAATTCATTGAGTAACCACAGAATTACTCAATGATTGGAAAAGAAAAATGGAACATGGGGATAGAATCTGTGCTTGGAGGGAGGATCCACCTATTCACACACACCTGCTCATGTTAGGAGGGAGGATAAATTGTAGCATTTTGTTGCAGGTTCCATTTAGTGGCCTAAATGCACAGAAGCAATATATGTCTAAAATATAGTTGTGCATCTCTCTTTAGCTGCAAAACTCACATTTTGAATGTTCTAAAATGTTTTGCAAGGTAACGAATCTTACTAAAATGTGGTTCCAAGTGAGATGGATATTTGCTTTCGAACTGTACATATTTTGGTTTATATAGCATGCCAGGGGTTACTGTTTTAGAAGAACAAAAGTGTTTGGGTGTTTGAAAAAATACAATGGGGCTGACAAAGGGATTTCAAGTTACTTAATGTATTTCTTCAATCTTAAAATAATTTTTCTAGTACCCCTTTGAGAGAGCAGAGAAATTCAACCGAGGGATCAGGAAACTTGGAATTACACCTGATGGACAAAGTTACCTTGACCAATTCAGGCAACTAATAAGTCAGATAGGTATGGGCTTGTTCACATTTTTTCCTTGGAACAGCAGTTCCCATATTCTATCACTTGGGAAGTTCCCTCAGTTTCAAAAGTAGCTTGTCAATGTTGGGGCAGGGTAGGTATCCAAAAAACACAAGCTTCCTTTGGCCCAAGGAAGTAATTGTGTAATTCAGGGATGGCCAATTCCCAAGAGACAGCAATCTATCCCCGTTTTTTTTTGGGGGGGGGGGTTGAGGTCAAAGTTTTTAGAGAGGAGGAAAGCCCCAATTTTAGGGGCTTTTGGGGGGAAAGAGGAACAGCTGCTCACCAACAAAGCTGAGGAAACAAACAGCCTCACTCAGTAAGCTCCGTCGTCCCTTCTGCATATTGTGCGACAATGGAGGGCGGGGCGAGGGGGCTAAGGAAAGGGACCCAGTGATCAACCACGATCCACCAAAACCTCCTGGGGATCTACCAGTAGATTGCGATCAACCTGTTGGACATCCTTTGTGTGGTTCTTTCAGCCCTGAAACCTAAAATTCTGTTCACTTTATTAAATTATAAAAGACAGTGAGCACAACCTGGCCAAAACCAAGTACGTAGTTTGAAGTTTAACAAATTGCAGTGGACTAGATTAACTAAACACATTGGCTATACAGTGTGCTTATATCTTTCCAAATTAACATGGAAAAATATGCACATTGGTCTTCACTATAACACATTCTGACAACTTATGGTTGTCAGTGTATTCTCCCAATATGACTTGTTTATTTACAGATGAAATAGTATTGTGGGGGGGTGGAGAGGAGATGCAGCTTTATGAGATGTCTCCAACAAGTTTTAACTTTCTAAATGGACTTAGTGTCATTAAAGTTTGAATGCTCAGTTACTTAATTTCAGTTGCTTACGTTTCTTGTTGCCTATATATTTTATTTTTAAAGGGAATGCCATGGGCTACGTCCGAATGATAAGATCTGGTGGACTTCATTGCTGTAGTAGTGCAATTAGGTATGCAACCAAAGATTTCAGCTTGCTTGTCTATGCTTTTGTAAAGCAAAGTGGGGAACCTGTATCCCACAGACCACTTGCACCTCTAACCTATTTTCATGCCAATCAGAAGCTGCAATTTGGTTTTTGAACGTTTTGGAAGTCGAACGGACTTCCGGAACGGATTCCGTTCGACTTCCAAGGTACGACTGTATGTCTTCTCAGATTTGGATAGGGATAGTTTTATTTCGATCAAATCTGTGTGAGGTTATATATAGATTCAGTGTAAAGTATTATGCAAGGCTCTCCTCTCTGTAATGGAGCAATCTTGATAGTTTGCATATGCTATGTAATACTCCCCCTCCCCCCAAATCATGCTCCTCCTTGCTATATTCTTTTTTCTTCTTGGTTAGACTAGAAAGCCATTCCATGGGATTTGTGAGCCAGAGAATCGAGCAATGTGGAGGTCAGGGTTCTTTTTTAGAAAGCAAACCTTTGGTCATAGTGTAAAAATAAAAGCAAGCTTGTGATAAAGATCTGAACAGAAGTAATGTAAGAAATACGAAGCTTAAGTTAGTGTTTTTATACATACCATGATATATAATTGTGAATGAATGAATGAATCGCATATGAAACTTGTAGGTTTGTTCCTGATATTGAAGATATCATTAATTTTGAAGAACTTGTGAAAGAGGAAGGTCTTGCTGAAGAAACACAAAAAGCAGCCAGGTAACCTTACTTGATGCATCAACAAAATTATTGCGCAAACTTTCCTTTAAAAACCGCCTCAAAGCATTTTCAAGTGTCTCTCTCTTTTATAGGCAACTGGATTCCGTACTTAGTGATCTCACACGCAATTCTGCAGAAGGCACAGAGTATTTCAAAATGCTTGTGGATGTGTTTGCTCCTGAGTTTCGCAGTTCAAAGAACATGCACCTACGCAACTTTTACATAATTGTTCCACCATTGGTTAGTTTTGATCTTTCTCAGTTGGTTTAAACGATAAGCCATTTAGTTACATGTGCTTGTGTTGAAACTGGTAATTTTTTGTAAGGTTGCACTAAGTTTATTAAATCACCATATGAACTGCCCCCCTCCACTAGGGTATGGGGGGGCGTGTTATATGCCATTGTGTACTGATACCCATAAAAAGCATGTCCTTTTCATGTAGAAAGTTACAGGCTGAACCGTTACCTGAAACCCTTTAACAAGGAATGCTAACACGGCTGGGAAATACTTGTGTCTGAATGAGCAGATGGACACCAAATGACTGGCTAGATGAATTGTTAATCAGACTCTGATATTGATATAAATAATCTTGAATAACAAATATTTTTAAAAAATACTTCTGCTCCCCCCCCCCCAAAAAAAAATGCTTGAGGGGATTTGTAATATATATATATTTGGAGAATGTTTAAATACTGCTCTAGAAGGGACTGTAAATCTCCAGACAGGTAGCAATTATTGTATGAGAACACCACATTGTGGTGTTCTCATACAATGAACACATTGTGTCATGGGCAACCTTTGCTCCCCCAAACTCCCCATCTGAAAAATCTGGTGAGAAAAGTGGGCTATCAATCTGGCCTGCAGGAAAAAAATCATATTTGACTGACTGGTAGGATATGCTCTGAATCTGAATGAATTCATGAAGACCTCTCCTCAAGTAATGGGATGACAGAAGAGCTCTGTCACCCAATATGCATGGGAGCTAGGCAGTTACCTGATAACTTACTGCCTTTTGGAGCAACTTCTTGTGTCTTGTTTTTAGGCCCTCAACTTCATAGAGCATTCAATCAGCTGCAAGGAGAAGTTGAATAAGAAGAACAAAGCTGGTGCAGCTTTCACCGATGATGGTTTTGCCATGGGTGAGTTCAGGAACCATATTGAGTCTTCTTGCACGGGTAACTATCATAAATTGCAGGTTTTGAGGTTTTATATGGAAGGGGCCATAGTTCAGTGGTACAGCACAAGCTGTGCATGCAGAAAGTCCATGTTTAATCCCTGGTTTCTCCAGTCAAAAGGATCTGAACCAGTGGAATTGTGAAAAGGATATATCTGCTTGAGATCTTGGAGAGTTACTGACAGTCAGAGAACTGTTCTAGGTGGTTCAAAAATCTGACATGTATGAAGTATCTTCATACGTTATCATATATAGCTCTCAGCTAAGTGTATTCAAAGTGTGCCCGACAAGATACAGAAAAGATGCATCCTTAGCTAGGTGGTCAGTGTGCAGTGTTGAGGTGAGGGGTGGGGGGGTGGGGTGGGGTAGAGAATTGAGTTTTCCCCCATGGAGTTACCTCAGTGGATGATGATTGAGTAGGCTTTGTTTTCTTCGATCTGTAATGGATTTCGCAAACATTCAAGTGCTTCTGGCAAATGTTTCACAGGTGAAGTTTCTTCTCTCACAAACAACAGCACTCACTTGCTTAAGTGATCCCCAAAGCAGATTGGAGAGAGGATTTTTAAAAATTGGCACCTTGCTACCCTTTTCAGATTTTTACCGTACTCTCTTCCCCATGAGCAGAGATGCAAACCTGATTGTGAGCTTTCTGTGGGCAGAAAACCTTTTTAAAAAATGTAAATGAATAAATATTGATACGTACCACTATATAAGCCTTGTATAACAAGTATACAACTCTGAAGACTTGTAGAGAGGGGGAAAATTGAGCTGGTGAGATGATTCTGATTTTAATGATCAAAGACCTGTTTGAGGTACATGTGCAGAATACGTTTGTAAATTTTTACTGCTTTGAAGAATGGGGTGCTTAACTTGAACGACTTGTTTTTTTCGTTTTTGTTTTTTAATCTGTAGGTGTAGCTTACATTCTGAAGCTTTTGGACCAGTACCAAGAATTTGACTCTCTCCATTGGTTCCAATCAGTTCGAGAGAAATACGTGAGAGAGATCAGAGCATTAGCAAAACAACAGAACGTTCAATCAGCTGTCCAAGATGAAAAGCTGCTACAGACTATGAACCTTACTCACAAGCGACTGGAAGTTTGTTTGCAGGTATCAGTCTCTGTCAGAGACCAGGGAAAGGTGGTGGGAGGCGCATATATATATATAAATATTTAAGAACATAGAAATGCCAGACAGCAAACATGGCTCCTTTTTGGATAACTTTTCCCCCTAACATTTAATTAGTGGGTATCACACCTGAATCTACCCTTCGATGTAACCCTGTAAGCATGAAGAATAGGCTGCAGTTAGGCAGAGAGAGCGGCACCTTTACAACATCCAGCCAAATGCAAGCTTTATTACTAGCTGATGATAAACTTAAAAAAATAGATTTGGAATTGGGGGTCCTCAACAAGTAAAGTGTGGGGATTCCAAATGAGAGAACCACTCATTTGGAAGTCTTGAGAACCACTGATTTTTGAGTAGAATTGAGGGGCACAGGAAATGGATATTTACTGACATGCTGCTTTTTAGGACAGTGACATTTGTAGCAGACGTTACGTTTATGGGGTTATAAAGTTATTGTGGAAGGAAAGGTCTGCAGGATTTATTTATTTTTTTGTAAAAAAAACAACTTGCAGAAACAAAGTGGAAATGACCAAATTACTAGTAGTGTGTCAGGTATGAAGCAAACTTTGATTTGAAAGTGTAGTTCTGCCTTTCCCCGTATTTGATCAATAAAAAACCAGTGCAATTGATAGTGCAGATAAAAATCAGGAAGCATTGTAATTGTTTTTTAGGGGGCTTCTGGTATCAGTGCACTTTAATCAGGTACTGTGAAGATTCTCTTTCTGTGGCATGATAAGACTTGCTGAGAATTTCTTTAATCTTTCATAGGAGTTTGAACTGCTTTATTTCTCACTAAGCAGCGCAAGGATCTTTTTTAGAGCCGATAAAACTGCAGCAGAAGAAAATCAAGAGAAAAAAGACAGAGGTTAGTAAAAAAATAAATCTTCTTGTCTCTGGGAAAGTCATGTCTGTGGTTAAAAACAAAAGCATTGTAAAAGCAGTGCTGAGAATATAAAATTCTTGTGACGTTCTACTTCTTTTGTATTTCAGAAGAACCTGGAAAAACAAGCAATGGGGACCTGTCCAACTCTAGTTCTGCAGATCCTGTTGTGAAATGAGAGCCTTGGTATGCCTTTTGATTCTGTACGATGTAATTATGCAGCCCCAAATTTGTAAAAGTATACTGGTGATCGCTGAGAATAACAATCACGCTTAAGCTGAAATAACTCCCTGCGTTCTGCAGATCTTTTGGCGGTCTTGGGAAAATGTTCATTTCTTTAAACTGCTCCCACGTCGCCAGGGATAATATCACGCTGGTATTTAGCACTGTGGTATTGGTCCCTCCACAATGTGATTCCCGATTACTAATCTGAGGAAGTGGTGTTAGCCCGGGCCGAGCAGATGCGGGGTTTCGAATGGTGCAGAACAGGAAGAAAACGGGTGGATATTGGCATGATATTTTAAACAGACTTTATACATGCATATAGTTTAAATTCTATTCATATTTCATTGCCTTTTAATCAATTCTGTCTGTAAACCACCTTGAGTCCCCTCAGGGAATAAGGTGATATATTCAGAAATATATCATCATTATCATCAGAGTGGCTTTTAAGATAAATATCTGCTGTACCAAAATTGCTAGTTTGAGCAAAAAGGAAAGAAGCAAAACTAGCAGGTAATTGGTGCAGCCCTAGTTGGACAGAATGAAGTGTTTACCTGCTATAGTTTCCTTCCTGGTTTGTAAGGAATCACCATTGTATTTGCCATCTCTTATTGCAAAGGAAGTTAATATGAATTGTTGGAGCTGCTTAACATGTTAAAATACGAACAGAATATGCAATACATCTTCAACTCTTTTTTTGCTTTGTTTTATAGACATATAGAGCAATGGTGATTTGTTGAAACAGAAGGGACCAAACTGGCATGGAACTTTTCACCTTCTGAATCTGATAGTGACCCAGAAGTGCCATGAACTGTAGAGTAACCCATACTCTCACAACTAAAAAAAAAAAAAAAAATTGCAATTCATCCTTTCTGTTGACATTTCACTGAAGTCTGTTCTTTAGCCTAATGTATGATTTTTGTCAGGGAGATTTGGTGTCTTATTTTGATTCAGTTCAATAACTTAAAAAAAAAAATCTTTTGCATTTGATTTAATCACAACCTTGACATTGCAGTTGCTGCTTAATTCTGTCTGTGTTCACTTCAGCACTAATGTCCCCATTTAAAAATCTGTCATAGTTCATAGACCTTTGGAATCCAAAGAACATGCCAACTTAGAGGGCCAGTCTCTGTCTTTCAGAGACTGACACTGTACAAACATGTAAATTTAAGGCACTTCTGTTATAATAAACATTCATTGCCATTTCTGCTTTTTTGGCCTCTAATTTGGGAATCCTTAGTTTAGGGCATCCCATGTGCCTGAATTGTGCAGTGCTAACCAAACTAACATGGTCTTGGTGACTCATAAAAACAAACATCTGTAGCCTTCATTGGGGTCTAAACTCATGTACATGCTCTGCTTCTGTGAATATATACATATGTACAGTCCTATGGCTTTCTTTGTGAATATAGAATGGTAGTTAACTGCACTCTGAACATTTTTCATCATGTAAACCAATTTAATAGATGAACAGTTTTAAGTCTTTACTGTGACTTCCAGTTTACATTTTATTTTTTTTGAGCAAGTAGTAATACATTCCTTCTGGTGCCATGGCATAGGATCTTATACTTCATCACACAGTTATGTACATGTGATGGGTTAAAATTGTGAATACCTGCAGCTATGTTAAAAGCAAAAACAGCGGCACTAAAAAGATACCGAGGTACTATTTTTCCTTTACCCTTCCCACCTTTAAATGCTGTTTTCAAACATGAAAGCAACACCTATGGCCACTTTTTCATAGGCTCAGTTTGCAAAAGCCAGAAATAAAGGGAAGCCTTCTTTTCAAATTCTTACGCATGGTTGAATTGTCAGGATCTTCCACTTCATGAATTAACAGGATGTGGACCTATAAGCCTCTTCCTCTAACAAAAGTCTAAGTGAAGAACAAACCCCCGGGAGCAAACATTTTGTAGGCTTAAAATGACTGTTAATAATAAGCTTATTTAGCCTAGCAGGCGTGGTAAAATGGGTCAATACAGCAATGCTATCATAATACTTTTTGACTGTGCACTTGAATGTTTGAGTCCTGCTACATGTTGTCATTGAAGTAAATTTGACAAGTCCCATCTGATTCAGTTAGTTCAAATTCTCAGGAAGGAAGGGGACCAAATATTAACATGTCTTGCTCTAATTCATTTTGCAAAACCATTTTGTTTCATTATCTCAGGTTTCTTTTGTTCTGTTTGATATTCTGTACATACTGTTAATAAATGTAACTTTGGAAAGTGGATTTATTTTACTTCGTGTGTACTCAGTCTGAGACTGGTTTTAGTTTTCATAAAGCAGCTAAAAAGTTGCATCTTTCATATGGCATATTGACACCAGAAGAAGAGCCTGAGATTTTATAGTGCAAATGCTATAGTTTCATGCTTAGGAATAGTTGTTAGAATATTTATGTCCTCTTTTCTGAAGCCAGGACAAGTTAAGCAACCACAGTTCCAAACATTCACACCATTCAGTTTAGTTCAAATAAGACTTTACTCTAGCATTATTGCTAAATAGTTGCATTGCAAAATGTGGACCCTGTTTGTTAACATTAAAACATATTTTAACATCAAAAATATCCACCAGGGTTGGGGAATCAGGTGAACTTCATTAGATCTGGCTCTGTTCTTGAATGTTACTTGAATTTAAGATAGTAAACCCAGAACTTCTCCCACTACAGTACTGCTCACCCCAGAAGCATCAATGCCACACTGGTAAGATCATACAGACAATATTAGGCTTAGATTGGTCCTTGTATGGAGAGCCATGCAGCCTTGATACCTGCTTTCATTTCTAAGTCGCACAAGTGCATCTCAGGCTGCCTCCATCTAGGTTATAAACAACCACCCCCACACTGAACTGAGCTTACTCTTGAGCAAGCCTCCTTTGTGTTAAACCTAGAAGGGCACTAACTCAACCTTGTAGATCAGTATGAAAAAGAAAATGTTTAGTTGGCTCAAGTGAGAGGCTGAGACTTATGAGGAGGTTAATGCAAGTAGCTGCTAGTCTACCTGCCACCTCATTCTAGGGCAGAGTGCCTGCTTTACTGAATCTACAAGTATGGTCCCTGCAAAAATGGTAGGCACTTAAGAGAGATATTATCTAGAGTAAGCTTTCAGTATTAAAGTATAAAAATAGATAATAGGAAAGTGATTTATCAAATAGATCTGTAAACAGCCTAGCTCAAAATAGTGTTCCTGTTATCCCTCTCAGAAGTACAACAGAGCCTAAAAACTTCACACAGAAGCAAACACATTTAACTATCACTGGTAGCAATCAGTAAGTGACCATGTTGGGAAAGAATTTCAAAGATTGTCAGTTTACCACACCAGAAATCCAGACCAAGCTCTCCACATGCTATCTCTTAAGTACTCACATTGGATAGTTGAGAGAGTGTGGGCTATTATGTGCAACACCACTGCCACTTAAAAAAAAAATACAGCTTATGCTTCTGACTCCTCCTGCCCATCTCCCTGTACTGTGTTGTCCTCTTCTGACTGCTCATTCAAGAGCACGAACTTCCCATCATTGGTTAGTGGCACAGATGACATTAACTGAGCTAGTGCTTCCGGATCCTATAATGAAAACACAATGAGAGTCATTGGAATAGTTATCCAACGGTTTGCAATTATCTGTCATCAGGGGGCCTCAGTTGTTCTCAGCAACCTAATTCGTTGCCTGCTTTTAAAACAACACTAGATCACACTGCTTAAATGAGTTCTAAGTCAAGATGATAAAAACAGTGAATTGACAAGACTAGATTAAAGCAAGCTTCATTCCACAATGAGGATCCTTGCGTGCTTTGGATTGGCTATATAGTATGCTGCAAAAACAAAGCTGAAATTGCAGCTCATTTTCAATGTGCCGACACCCAGGCACACAATCTATGTGGGACTGTGCCCCCCCTCCAAATCTCTGGCAGCTGCGCAACACAGGTGCACATGGCATGGTGATATCGCGCGGCTCTGGGCCCCTTCAATTGCAGGGGCAAGGTGATGTACCTGCCAACACCTATATATAGCTAAAATGGTATTTGTAAACTCTTTACCCTACTGGGTTGATATTGTGAGCTTTATGGGTACAACATGCTCTGCTAGTTAACGTGTACTTGAAAAATGCAGAGAAACTAATAGTTAAGTCCTTTGTCATTCAATTTATGTTTAAATGCATTTTATTTAATGTTGGTGCAGAAACTTGCATTTCTCAATATGTACAGGAAGACCTGAAATGGATCCAAACAAGTAACAGTAGAAGAAAAACCCCAGACAGTTAAAGTTCCTGTTTGGGTGGCAGGCTAACACACAATTTGAGGCCCTGACTTAATTTACCTGCGTTGCCTCTGTCATGATTTTTTCATCGTCCATGATCGCTTCCTGCATTTGTCCCATTCACTGTATTCTGGGATCCCCAACATAGAACCACCTATGGGCCTCCTGCCCCTTACAATTTTTTAATTCCCCCCTTTCCTTTCTTTTTAAGCACAGGTGGGACTGAACTGGCTGGTAAGCAAAGTGCTGGCATCCAGGCACCCATCAGAGGCCAGAGTTTAGGCTTAAAAGCAAGATTCAGTACTGTATAGATAGGGAGAGTGAAACATTACCTTGCGAGCTTCAATGATTTCTTTCCCGAGGTTTATCGCATAACAAATCTGCAGAAGAAGCAGAGATCAGCCTTAGGAAATTTTTCTGTTATCCTAGGACCCAGGTTAGAGCACCAGGAAAGCAGAAGTATGTGGTAGCAGTTCTAGACAGTAAGCTGAGACCAGGAGATAGGCTTTGTGGAAGTTTAGCCAGTTGCTGGCCAAACATGTATGGCAAAGCAGTGCAGCATAAGGTAATAACAAATAAACTCTGATGTTTCTCTTTCAGAATCTTATTTGTCTATAAATGTGGTCACAACAGGGTTAAGCAAGTGGGCAATGGATCAAGGGAATTGCTAAGGAATATTTGGGGAGTGTGTGTGTGTGTGCGCGTGTGCAAACTAAGCAAAGCAAATGGACTCAACTTGCTAAATGCCCACTAAAAACTTATTACGGATGACTACAATTAGAACAATATGTATTCTAAAAACCATGCAACGAAACGCATCTCCAGACCTTTTCGCCTTCGGTGTTACTCTCAAATACGTAAGCACTCATGGACTCTTCGCCTGGGGACTCGGAGATGGGAACCACAAACCCAATCAGTCTCTTGTTTTCTTGATGAGCAGCAAATTGTGTCACACTGGCAAGTTCAAACTGGAAAAACGGGTTTTACAATTTTAAAGACTTAAAGCAGGTAAACATTTAACAGCTTCCCCAGCTGGCAACTTGGCATTTAAAGCCCTGACTGCCATTTCTGCACTGTGAGAAATGGAAGAATATACTTACACTTATCCTCGTAACTTGGGTTTGCGGATCTATTAATCTGTTGTTAGTGTAAAGGGGAGGAAAAAAAGTAGATTAGGTCCTCTTCACAAGATTTAACAGCAGAGAAAGTACAGGAGCCCTAATCTGGCTCAAGAAAGTTGGGCCTTAAGCTGACACATCTTCATATGCTACTTGTGAGAAAAGGAAAAATGAGTAGAGATTGCTAGATGCCCTTAACCAGCCATGCCCTTTTCCGGATTACTCCATTCCCACAACCGGGGAGGGGAGGGTAGCAAGTGGTCTTCTTCCATTTTTCCTCTCCAATAAGCATTCATCATTCTGTGGCTGCTAAACATTCTCAGTCTTCATTGATCTATTTAGTTTTTAAGGTTGCCCCCTTAAGGTCCCCCCTCCAATCCTTAATTATTGTAACCCTTCAGCAAGTTAACTTAGGCTGATGATAGCCATTATCCTCTTCTCTGTACAGTGGTGCCTCGCAAGACGAAATTAATTCGTTCTGTGAGTCTCTTCGTCTAGCGGTTTTTTCGTCTTGCGAAGCAACCCTATTAGCGGCTTAGCGGATTAGCACTATTAGCGGTTTAGCGGCTATTAAAGGCTTAAGGGATTAGCAGATTAGCTGCTAAAAGGCTATTAGCGGTTTAGCGGCTTAGAAAAAGGGGGTGGGGAGCGGAAAAAAATCTCAAGACTCGCAAGACATTTTCGTCCTGCGAAGCAAGCCCATAGGGAAATTCGTCCTGCGAAGTGCATCGAAAAATGGAAAACCCTTTCGTCTAGCGGGTTTTCCGTCTTGCGAGGCATTCGTCTTGCGGGGTACCACTGTATTTATTCCCACCCACTCCCTGGACTGTATACGCAAAACCACACACACACCAGACCTTAAAAGTGCAATATGAAAAAGCAACGTGATGTTTTTCTATTATGTCATGTACTATTATGTCATTCCACTACGTCTCATCCTACAACAAAAAGCTTCCCTTCTCTGTGGTTCTTAGCCCTCCACATGTTGGATGGAAGGTAATTATTCCTGACCACTAGCCACGGCCGATAGCACTCCAACAGCACTTGAAAGGTTACCAGTTCACTATCACTGTTGAGAGATTCTTTGATTGACCCTTCCATCCTAGATATGCTTCCTTGGAAGCAAGTATTTCAGAAACTAGTGTTATCGGTAACACTTGTAGCTGGATTCAGTGATAAAGGTAAAGGTACCCCTGCCCGTACGGGCCAGTCGTGTCCGACTCTAGGGTTGTGCGCCCATCTCACTTAAGAGGCCGGGAGCCAGCGCTGTCCGAAGACACTTCCGGGTCACGTGGCAAGCGTGACGAAGCTGCTCTGGCAAGCCAGCACCAGCGCAGCACACGGAAACACTGTTTACCTTCCCGCTATAAAGCGGTACCTATTTATCTACTTGTATTTAGGGGTGCTTTCGAACTGCTAGGTGGGCAGGAGCTGGGACCGAAAGATGGGAGCTCACCCCGCCGCGGGGATTCGAACCGCCGACCATACGATCGGCAAGTCCTAGACACTGAGGTTTTACCCACAGCGCCACCCGCGTCCCCCCAGTGATAGGATTCCGTGATAGTTACTTCCAAAAGAGGTAGGGATTAAAGGTACTGTAGCATATGAGAACTAGGAGTTGAATCCTAATGAACCGAAGGTCTTTGGATCCAGCAAAGGTTCCTAATAACCAGGGAAGAGGAGCTATCCCCTCTCACATCAGTCAGGGACACCTAGGCCTCTGGAGGGACACAGGGGAACAGGACATCAGCAAAGGTAATCTCCTCCCGCTGGCCTTAGCAAGTACCAAGAGTACCCTCTTCATGAGTTCCAGCCCGCTCACAGGATCAGCTCACAGATTCATCAGACCTCACATCAATGCAGACCATGCAGAAGAAGAAAGCAAGCGAGGAAGTTTTGCTTACTTCAGGTCGTTGCTGGTGACCAAGAGGTGGGATTCCGTTGTGCGGAAAATGTTGTGGATGGCCCGAGCCGCCAGCACCTGCCTCATTGCTTCGTAGATCACCTCAACCGTGTGGTCGGATTTGACCGCCATCGATCCTAGAAAACGGACTACAAACATCTGCTGCAAGAGCGAATCTGGGGGAAAGGAAATAAAAAAAGAGGACAGAGCAACTTTCTCCTTGTTTATCCTGCCTCTCAAGTTAATAGGATATCTGATCCCCCCCCCCCCTTGTATGCTGATTTCTCTTCTTCAACATGAATGTTCTCATGGCAGTTTCCCATTTATGGATGCTCACTTCTTGATTTCAAGCAGTGATGGGAAAGTGTGAATGGGTCGCAGATCTAATCTTGTAGGGCAGAGATGCAGAACTTCTGGTCTTCTGTGTATTCTTGGACTCCAGCTCCCATCATCCCTAACTACTGACCAAGCTGGAGGGCACTGATGGAAGTTGCAGTCCAACAACAACAAAGAGGGCTACAGGTTTCCATTATCCCCTTGCCCCCTGCTTGTGAGCACTCAGAAGCATTTGGCCATCTGCAGGAATGTGGGATGGTGGGTGTTCTTCACAAGACAAACCAGGGATGGGGAAACCTGTGGCCTTCCAGATGTTGTTGCCCCAGCCAGCATAGTCAAGGATGGTGGAAGCTGTAGGCTATCAGTATCTGGCCACAGGGTCTCCCCTCTTTGACAAAGACCATGGTCCCACCTAAAAAGTGGAGCTTGGGGCACCATTTGTGACTGAAGAGAGTTTACCCCATGGATCAAATTTACAACAGACCTTGTAATTTTAGACAGCTTTGGGGCTCAACAAGACTGAAGTTTATGAACAGCAATCCCCAGTCAGTTCTCACCTGCCTCATCCTCTTTCTTGCCATCTTCTGACTCTCCAAATGGGTTTGTGCGCCTGTTAAAATACACACAGGGCAGGAGTTAAGGCTACTTCGCCAACCTGAGAGAAGGAGTCAAATGCGAAAGGGAGCACTTTGTCAAACTCTCGCTGGCTGTACCTGCCACCCCTGTTCTGATCCAGGAACTCCGTTGCGGGAAGCACAATGTCAAACTGAATTGGCGTTCCGGGTGCAATTAACTCGGTGGGTTCTGGAATGCTGGCCGGCTCGTTTGGGGCTGCCCAGTCATTCTGCATCTCCACATTCTTCACATCCTGGCTAAAGCAAAAGGAGAGAGACAGAGAAGATGGCCCCATATGAGAAAGACAGCGCTGTGAGAGCTGGAAGGGAGGGAGGATTCCTAGAGAACGGACGAGTGAGCATTCAGTCAGGGTCTGAGCTGACATTTAAACATCCTCACCAACAACATCCAATTCTGGATAGTTAAAATGTGTTTTAAACAAGGAACTAAGACATCATAACTAGGAACTAAATCATAATGCAAGGGGGGGGGGGTCAGCTTTTACAGGACAATCCACCTGTCAATCACATGACATCTCCTGATGGACAGGTGGGTTGTACTGCCCACCTGTCAAAATCCCTTCTGCGGGGTTCCCAAGCACCGAGAGCCACCTAGCCACCTAATGCATTTATGTTGGCTACCACTATCCGTCTCGATGCAATGCACAACAAAATAAACAACATCAATCTTATAATCACCATACAATAAAGGAAAAGATGAGAATCCGAAAGATAACTCTGCCTGGGCTAAGATAAAATGAAGGAACACAACCCACTGAAATAAGGCACCGGCAATGCATCTTTAATAGGTGCTGGATGTTGTTACTGTTGGCACTTGTCTAAGATCTGCAATAAGGGTGTTTACCCAGAGTTGGGACTGCTTAAGATCCAATTTGCACATGAAACTGAATGATGCAGGTAGCAGTTATCTACCACGTGTAGATTAGAATGTAACAGCTGAGCTATCCATTCAGGAAACTTGTGGAAGAGCCTTTCACGTAAGGGACTGCTTCAGAACACAGTGGGGGAACACTTGCTCCCTCTGTCAAAACTGCGATGCTTGCAGAATGCCAACACGTCAAAAGTTAGACTGGCCTTCTTCCTGAGGTGCTAATTTTCTTTGCGGAAGGAGCATCCAAACCTCTCCAGACTAAGATGGCTAAAATGTTACCTGGGGGATTGGTTTTCCTGCTTCTTCCCAAAGCTCGTGATTGGCGTCACGGCTTGCAGCGCTGTCTGATTCAGCCTGATGGCAACGGCCTGAAGCAAAGCAGAAGCACAGCCTTAAAGGAAGTTGTGCGATATTACCCAAGCAAACATTGAATCACAGATCTTACTGTATGTGAGGGGCTTGTTTGAGTTATCAAAGCATTTCATTTCAAAACCTACTTACTTCAGGATTGTCAGTAAGATAGATCTGCCGAGAGATGTTGTTGATTGCACATATCCACTGGAAGAGGAAAACAAGAAAGAGAAATGCCAGAGATTTCAATTTAGTTCTGGAATTTTAATTTCGTGAGTAGAAACAAAGTGAAATGTGCTCACCTCCTCATATTCTTTCTTGCTTTCTGCCTGAAGGGTTATCCCTCTGTAAAAGAAAACAAAAACCACACCATCATTTTCTTTCCTTGCCCCATTAAAGGATTTGAAGCAGAGACTACATACCCAACTAACAGGCAACCTACATTTCTATTCAGCCATCTTTGACGGAGCTAGCAGAAGGCAGTGGAAGGACTCCCAGAAACTCAGTGGAGCTTCCTCCACCCCCACAAAAAAAATTCTATAGGTGACTAGAGACCTCCCTGAAGGTGAGGCTTATGCTCAAGGCAACTCAGTTAATGCAGCCAGACTGAAAGATGCAAGGCCTTGTTTTGGGTAGGGTAGTTGCTCCCTTCTTTATGGTCCAGTGAAAGCTGGACAATAAAGAAGGCTGATCGCCGAAGAACTGATGCTTTTGAATTCTGGTGCTGGAGGAGACTCTTGAGAGTCCCTTGGACTGCAAGAAGATCAAACCTCTCCATTCTTAAGGAAATCAGCCCTGAGTGCTCACTGGAAGGACAGATCGTGAAGCTGAGGCTTCAATACTTTGGCCACCTCATGAGAAGAGAAGACTCCCTGGAAAAGACCCTGATGTTGGGAAAGATGGAGGGCACAAGGAGAAGGGGACGACAGAGGACGAGATGGTTGGACAGTGTTCTCGAAGCTACCAGCATGAGTTTGACCAAACTGCGGGAGGCAGTGGAAGACAGGAGTGCCTGGCGTGCTCTGGTCCATGGGGTCACAAAGAGTCGGACATGACTAAATGACTAAACAACAACAACAACAGTTGCTCCCTAGCAGAAGACCCGGAACACATACGGTTTCCCTGTAGGAGTGGTGATCTGAAAGCAGTAACGTCGGTCTTCGCAGTCGACTGCCATCACAGAGCAGTTGTCCAGATCCTGGATCAGTCCCCCGGCGACGGCTCCCCTGGGCTGGCACATCAGGTTCCCACCTTGAGTGAAGAAGTACAGCCTGTCCCAGGTTGTAGTCACTAGGCCTGTTTTGCTGTAGGAAAAGACCAGAGCTTTGGTGTCACCCTCACACCAGCAGCAAAGCAGCAGGATTCACTCCCTCCTCACAGCCAAAAAACAATCCTTTCAGGAAAGGGAACTGAGCAGCATGTGTTTTCTAAGGTCAAATCCCACCCACCCGCTTCACCGCACACATTTTAAGACTCCCGCTATCTTTTTGTAATGTCAACAAGGCATCTTGTGGGACTTGAATTTTGTATTGTGGCAAAAGCACATGCAGGCACTTTTCATTATCCCACAGCACAAGGGACATCATGACAGCTACTAGTCGCTGCTTTTACTCTCTTTTGGCTCTTTGGTTTTCTGGCACATTTTGGGGGGAAGGGACATGTGATTCGCATATGCAGAAGCCTGGTTCAATCCTTGACAACATCTGCAGGGGAACAGGAAAGATCTCAGGCATCAGCACTTGAGAAAGACATGGAGTTCTGAGGTCCAGAAAAGGAGACGTGGAGGGCCACATAACCTCCGCCCCCCCCCCCCCCCGAGCTGAGGTACTAGATGTAGCATTTTACTTTTAGGAACCTTAGGTCGCAATTTTGAAAAAGCCACTCCCGAGCTCGAGAGGGGGTGGGGTTGTGGGCTCTCGCCCGCGACCACAGTCTCCCGGGGCTGGGAAGCCCCGCGGGAAAGTCAGGGATTCCCCGGCCTTAATTATTATGCATCTCCCCCGGGCCAGCCAATTGGCTGGCGAGGGGGCGGGGCCGGCCAGGGCAATTTAAGGTCAGGGCTGCCCTGGCTCGCCCCTTTCTCTCCTCGCACGGGCTCCAGATCGCTTTTGGATCGCTTGGTCGTCCGTTCTCGTCAGCTGGAAGCAGGGAAGTATCTTTTGCGGTTGGGGCGGGGGTTTTTCCGGTTGCTTCGGCTTTGTCCACTTTGCGGTTGGCTTGTGTGCTGCATCAGGCTGCTGTTTGTCCCTATTTGGGAGCTAGCGTCATTTCCCACGAGTGCCTGTGCTGTGTTCCTCCTTATCAGCCTTGTGTCCTTTCCCAGCCACCCCCCCCCCCCCGTATCGATTTTTCCTACTGTTAAACCGACCGATCTGCTGCTGCCTCCCCTGCTTCTGGCCAGCCTCGGGTGCCTGGTGCCGCTGAACGTTGTTTTCCCCCCACGTGCGTTCAGGACGGGGGGGTGCTCTTGCTGCTAGCATTAATTGGAGAAGCAGCTCTGACGGTCGCAATTTTGAAAACCCACCGAACTAGCTAGAGTACTAGCCCGTCTACCATGCCAAGACATGACTCCCTCCCAGGAATCTTCCTTACTTTCTAAGGTTAAGGTAGCCAGCCTTCTGAATCAGGTTTCTGTTGATGAGAGGCGACGCTGCGTCAAAGTCAGGCGTGTACGCTGATTCGCCAACCGAAAGCAGATCTTGCTGAGATACCCGCATAGCTTCTGCCTCAGTGTCCAATTCTCCCTGTACGCTACAGGAGAGAATAAACATCAAAGCACTTCATGGCCATAGCTTGCTTGCTTAGGCTGTCCAACGGATGCAGAGCATACATTTCCTTTCTCTTCCTTAGAACATTTGATTGGTTTTATAATAAAATGGCATGGACGAACTGCAACAAAATCTGCAGAGCATTACACGCACACATCAGTCATCTATAAGGAACTGAGCAGGAACACGGTCAAATAACGGGTTCATTGAATGAACCACCCCCAAGGCTTCAACTATCTGTGACACATCTTCTCCATACGTAAGCATGAGTGGCGGGAGGCCTGAGATGAACAACCCTTCTATTTACCTAGCTGATATATGGGAACCATACCTTGTCGAAATGTTTTTGGTTTCTCAACACTTCTTCTGCGTTCAGAAAGAGTCAGATCCCAAGATTTCCCTTGCCACCTCATCAGAGATGCACAATATATTAGTAATACTTTGTTAAAAAGTAGTAACAATTTATTTAAAAATTATTAAAATGTACATGTTTATTAAACAATGTAAACAAACAATTTATTAAAATTTACATGTTTCTCCAGGCACTTAAAATGAGACAAGTGGAAATGTAAGAGCGCACTTTCATGCGTGTTTTTTAATCCTAGAAGCAGCAACATGGTTTTCTAGACACACTTGCATCCTCTGGCTGCCAGGCTGGTGCCAGACTTGGAAGGGGGGGAGCTCCTAGGCATGGTGACAATGATAAGACCCTCTACTCCCTAACCAGGACTGAGAGCAGCCCTGCCTAGGCCAGTCATGGGCACCACAGGCTCTCTCTGCCATTGCTCTGACAGTCACAGCATCACTCACTGTCCTCCACTGGCACCAGGCAACACTTCAGCCATGTACGGGTAGCAGTACTTTTGAACCGGAGCGAAGCTGGACTCCCATTCAAAAGCAGCCCTGCTGCCAAATTCACTGAAGGCTGTGGAGGGCGTCATATCTGAATCAGGCAGGTGAGGGGTCCTTCCAAGCCATGGGGACCCCTGGCCAGGGCCCCACCTGGCTATGACTGCTGGTGTCAGACCTCATGGTTGCTGCCAGTCATAGCACACTCATTCTCAGAAACAGCAAAAAAGAGCAAACAGGCAAAAGCAAGCTGGGACGATCCATTACCTTTCAACCATGCCTGAGACTGAAGATAGAAAGCTGTCCATTTTTTTGGTGAACATCTCAGCTCCCTTCTTAAAAAACTTAATCTGAAGAATATAAAAAGAGGGAGAGCACACACGACTCCTGAATATTTTTGTCGGAAAACTCCTTGCAGTAGCATGCGAGGGGAGGAGGAGGGACACTGGGGTTTATATGATCCAACAAACTGGTCTTTCATACTGGGAGTCAAGGAGTTGTTGGCTAGGGAGCAGGGTATATCAGGGGCAGGGAGAACTTTGGCTCTCCAGATGTTGCTGAACTCCCAACTCTCATCATCACAGGCAAATGGCTGTATTTGCTGGGACTGGTGGGAGTTCAACAGCATTTGGAAGAGCAAAGGTTCCCCATTGTGGTCTACATCTTAGAAAGAGAACAAGACATGTGACCCTGCAACAAAACATTGCTTGGTATGGGACACTCTGTCTAGGGTCCTTTCCGGTCAACCATGCCCTCTTCCAGGATTATTATTGGCACCTGTCTGTCTCAGGAGACAATGGAGGAGTTCGCCTTCGGGGGTAAAGTCAAACTGTTGGAGAGTTACAGAGCCTGCTGTGGCTGTAGAGACCAACAAGGGAGAGACATGTAATGTCGCAACTGTGGCAGACGAAGGCGTCTGGTTTTGCTGCTATAGGTGCACCAGAGTGTTTCTTCTCTCTGCGCTCCTCTCAGGGTTTATTTCTCCTCTGGTCACTGCTGTGGACACACAACCTGACTGTCTGTCTTCAGACACTGCAGTTGTCTGCAAGGGATTGATTCCCAGGCGGCACAGTTGATGTGGCCAGCCTTCAGGTTATGTATGCAGACAGCTTTGTGCCAGGACTGGACTGAGGGGGATGAGACGGAGGAGGAATGGTGGAGACTGTCCCCCACTCTCCACCTGAACTTCCCAGAGAAGAGGAAGGCAGTATTGAATTACAGCAGTGGTTTGAGGAAGGTCACAGCTCAGAGACAGGTGAACAGAAGAGTTGGGAGAAGAGAAGAGGGAGCCAGAGACAGAGCAGACAGCTGACACGTTATCATTGGAGAGCATATCTGACATCCCTTCTCCCAGAACTCAGTGTGTGCTGAAAATTGAAGAGCAAAGGATTCAGAGACAATTAGCCCCTGGCAGCCACCATAAGGGGAAGTGCTGTTGCTAGAAAGGGAAGGGGAGCTCAGTTGGAGCAACACCATTTTTGGGAAGGCTGCATTCCCTCGTCGTTCTCTGTGAATTATTGAGTAAATGGCTTGGTAAGAACTTTTGGGCTGCCCCGTGGGAGGGAGCTGATTTTCCCTGAAAGCTGACACTTTGTGACACAGAACTGGTCTGCGAACGGGCCTGGTGCCTGAAGCTAGCTCCCCGTAATAGCATACCCTTGGGGATCCTGCCATCGTCCGTTCTGCAGACATGGCATCAGAGTGCATTAAATGTATGGTGTGGATGCAACCTTGGTCTGACGTGTCAGGGAGTGCTGGGTTTGTCCTGCCAGCAGTTTTTAACTGAACCATACAATGCTCAGTGGTTTCCAACAAGCTCAGCTGCAGCGAAGAAGGGTTTGCTGCCCAAGATGCTGCAGCTAGGATATGTACCTGGGAGCGCGTATATCCCAGCATGGGCTCCAGCATGGCGATTCTCTTGCGGTACTGTAAAGCATTAAGGGCACAGTAATACTGTAGTGACGAGAGATGCTGCTTCCTCCGGGCGCTGGCTACCTCTTTGGCAACTTCCGCCTTAAGCTGAATGATAAAGGAAAGGAACAGCCAAGTGTCAGCAGATGAGCCACTGCAAGACGGGGTCAGCAGTGCATTGAGCAGGCAGTTAAATGACACCCAAGTGCCACTGAAATCACTGTGACTATAGTACTACTACTACTACTAATTTATTATTTATACTCCTCCCATCTGGCTGGGTTTCCCCAGCCACTCTGGGCGGCTCCCAACAGAATATTAAAAACACGATAAAACATCAAACATTAAAAACTTCCCTAAACAGGGCTGCCTTCAGATGTTTTCTATAAATCAGATAGTTGTTTATTTCCTTGACATCTGAAGGGAGGGCATTCCACAGGGCGGGCGCCACCACCAAGAAGACCCTTTGCCTGGTTCCCTGTAACCTCACTTTCCGCCATGAGGGAACCGCCAGAAGGCCCTCAACACTGGACCTCAGTGTCTGGGCTGAACGATGGGGGTGGAGACACTCCTTAAACGATGGTCGTTTAAGGCTTTAAAGGTCAGCAACAACACTCTGAATTGTGCTCGGAAATGTACTGGGAGCCAATGTAGGTCTTTCCCGACCGGTGTTATAGTGATTCATTATGAAGAGACTTGGGTGCATCACACCCTTCTCAGAATTGTACTTATCATGTGGAAGATGTATATACACCATTCACCACATTGGGGTTATTTGCATATGCATTAACAAAACCTTTCGCTTTCTCCCCCCCCCCCCCCCGCTCCAAAAACCATCTCAAACATCCTATATTAGCATTTAGGAAAGGGCAATGGTGAAGTATCTGCTTTACACACAAAAAATTCAGTTTGTCTGAAATCTTGGAGAGCTCCTGTCAGTCTGAGTAAACAATACAGAGCCAGATATGGCAGCTTCTTGTGTTCACAGAACTGTACCCTGCTGAGGACTTTTCATTACATAAAATTCATCTTATCAAATGTGCCAAGATGTTGGAGTATCTTACCTTTTCATTCTCTCTCTTTTTGGGTAGCCTGCTGTACTTTGCCATGGAGACGTCGTGTTCTGCAAGCATCGAAGGCACAGTTTAGCATCATCACTCAAGCACACCGTCAGCAAAATTTCAGTCAAATGAAAGACCAATGTGAAAACATACCATTGCTGGCAAGGCTGAAGAGATCCTTCAAAGTGCTTACTTCTAGGAAAAAGCAGAAGGCAACAACAAAGGGTTTGCACATTAGTGCAAAGTTTCCATGAGATGACCAGAGATGTGCCAATTAAAACTTTGAACATTCGCAGTGACCTTCTTCTCAAATTCCACTGCAACTACTTGACTTCATGCAAAGAAATGTGCCATGTATTTATTTCCTTAATTGGCCCAGAACTGCTTCAGTCCCAGGTTGATATTATGCAGCAGAACAGTGGCAGAAATGTTCTTTTTGCAAACATTTAACTGAACTAGCAATCCTCCTTGAACAGTAGAAACACCACAATGAATAGGGATGGAGAAGCCTATACTCCAGCTGTTGTTGGACTACAACTCCCATCATCTCTGATCACCAGCTGTGCTGACTGGGGCTACTGGGGGCTGCAGCCCAATAACACTAGCAGGAAGGCCACCGGTTCCCCACTCCTGGGTCTAGAAGCTGTTGCCGTCGCTCAGGTTTTAGCCCTAAGAACAGGGCACCGTCCCATCTAGGTGAGCATCCTGTTCTCAAGGTGGACATTCAGATGCCTACAGGAAGCCCCGAAGCAGGAGCTGAGCACAGCAGTCCTTTGCAATTTGCCATGTCCGCCAAGCTTACCCAACCTATTTCCAAATAAACATGCATGTGCTAGCACTTGCAAGCCCCACTGTGTTCAGCGTGTGGGGTGGCTATTTTTAAACTCCCACGGAAGTCTACATAGGGGTGTAACCTTAACTAATTTTCTTTAAGATACAAAAAGTTGTCTTTTTGTTGTCTGGAGTGCAAGAAGAAAAAATGTCCCTCTCTTCCTTTGTTTCCTACTAAGAGCTCCCAGTCACACCTAGAAGATTTACCTGTAAGGTCTTTTTCACGGAACTGGATGATGGGGAGAACCATGGTGTCTGCGAGCTGCTTGGCCAGTTCGGTGTGCAGAATGTTAAGCTGAAAGACAGGAGGGCAGCCCATTCGTTTAGAAGGCAGCAATAACATCCCCGGTACCCTAAATTCACTGTCAAGTGCTTGAATGGAAAACCAAATATGGCTCAGTAGGGCGGACAGGAAAGTTCAGATTTGTGCTTGACTGTGGGAACTTTAACGCCAGAATGGGGAACTTGTTGCCCTCCAAATGTTGCTGGACTCCAATTCCCATGGTGCCTGACCACCCTCCACGGTGGCTAAGGGCTGATGGGAGTTGGGTTGGGGTCCAACAACAGCTGGAGAGCCATAGGTTACCCACCCCTACTCTGAAGTACATTTTAGATGCTTGGATGTTACTCTCCGCTTCAGTTCCCCATCTCTGTGTAGTTAGTAATCATGGTAGCAAAGTGAGTTGCCCAAATAGCTTTCTCTGAAGTGAGGAGCATTACATTACTATATTACAACAGTAGGCCAAATCAATACCATCTGCTTATTAAGCTGGAGCCAATATATTTAATTATTTTTCTTTAAATCCACACACATTCATATATATTTAAACAGGGTTTTCTTAAATTGTTTGAAGCCATTTCCTTTCAAAGCCAACCTTTTCTTGAGAATCTATTGATTCGTCAGAAGGGTTTTCCATAATAAATAATCCCATGTCACTCTCAAAAAACCCAACTCAAATAAGAAGATATCAAAAACATTTTATTTCTATGAAACATTCTTGCGGGGAACTGAAATATCCACCGCTGAATAGCTTTACCTCTTTACATGTTAAAAATCCAGAGCAGTCCAGAAAAAAAATCAATAGGTGAAAACAAGTTTGTTTACATGGATATTAGTAATAATATTAGTATCTGTCCATGCACCAGTGAGCTTTGAGTCTTGCTAAAATTAGTTGTGGGCTGCCAAATACACACAGCTTCAGCTGAGAAGAAATGTCTCCATTTCTCAAGATTAAAGAGTTTACTTAAGGGGAGGCTTTGAAACAAGACTTTATATTTACTCTGCAGCCCTTTCCTGCAGGCTGGACTGCTTCGCTTATGCCCTGGCAAAAGACATGACTCAACCAAAACAGCTGTCGTCACAGTTTTCAATTTTCACAGTGGAGTGTATCAATTCTATTATTATTATTATTATTATTATTATTACTACTACTACTACTACTATTACTATTATTATTATTGGTATTGGCTTTCTTAACTGCATGGCTGGAACTGCAGACCAACAAGGAGATCAAAAGGCAAGATTCCTAGAAAGTAGTCGCTTATGAAGACGAATCTCCAAATGGGAAGAAGACCAGAGGCATGTCAGCAAATACCAGGCATGAAGAACCTTCTTCAGCCTGAGGGCCACAGTCCCTCTTGGTGGGTGGGGCCAAAGGCCAAAGTGGGCAGAGCCACTGAGGTGACTCTTACCTTTGGGCAGTCAGCCACAATATAGCCACACAGGAGCCAGAGATTTCCACACCGTCTCCCCACCACACCTCTCTCCTTCCAGGCAAGCAAAAGGCATTCTAATCATCATTGTACAAGGGCACATTCCAACCAGGCAAAGCCCTCAAGGAAGGTGTGGGCCAGGGCCAGGGTGTCACCTGGGAAGGGCCCCAAGGGTCACTGAAACTCTGGCCAATGTAATTAGAGAAGATGGAAATATAAAAGGAATAAACAATAATAAAAAAAAGAAAATAAGCTTATTTGCAGATGACACCTTGCTAACAATCGAAAATAGGCACATTTGGGGGGGAAACTGGAGAAATAACAGGGTTGCAAATTAATTGGTCTTGTTTCAACACTACAAGATGGTGCTATTTTATTTTAAAAAGCTAAGACTAAATAAGTACAGTGGTACCTCGGGTTACATACGCTTCAGGTTACAGACTCTGCTAACCCAGTATTATTACCTCAGGTTAAGAACTTTGCTTCAGGATGAGAACAGAAATCGGGCTCCGGCGGCGTGGCAGCAGAAGGAGGCCCCATTAGCTAAAGTGGTGCTTCAGGTTAAGAACAGTTTCAGGTTAAGAACGGACCTCCGGAACGAATTAAGTACATAACCCGAGGTACCACTGTACTTCAGTGGGATTGTATGCTTGAAATCACAGAATGGTAGAGCTGGCAGCTAGGCAGCTGTCACATATGGGGATCGAACCTGCAACCTTGGCGTTATCAGCACCATGCTCTAACCAACTGAACTATAAGTATGTCACAGACTTACTAATTTAAAATAATTTAGTTTAGTAATGACACAGACTTACTAATTTAAACTAATTTAATGGTCACTCCCTCTCCTCAGAAACTTCCATTTCTGTGAGGGACTGTGGGAGTACGGCTATCTCAGCACTCTCACCAAACTACAAATTCAAGGATTCTTTGGGCGAAACCAAGACAGTTAGCACTGGTATAAGCAATGATATATGCTTATAGTGTAGATATGCTCCAACATCCCTTGAATTGTGCATCTTGGCTGAGTGTGGTGAAGCAATGGAAACCAGCTGGAAAAGGGTGTGGAACCCCAGGAAGAAATAAGACACTGTACCCTGGCCTAATGAGGACTATAATTCCCAGGGTTCAAGCCAAGAGAAGAGATGTGCTGTGTCTCTAGACAATGGGTGGAGAAATGGAAAGGAAGACAACCCCCCCGACTGTCTCTGCAGAGCTGGAAATATTGCATTATAAATTTTAAGAGAGGTGCCAGAAAAGCCTCCTGAAGGCAAACGTAGGCCAAGAACTTTGAACTATCTTTTTACTGCATTTGTGCACAGACCAAAATGTCATTTTGAAGTACAAAGTGCATTTGAGCCAAAAAGGAAAAAAAAACCTTCTCCCTTAAAGCCAATTCTAAACACTGGGAAATGTTGAACAACATTTGTTGTGCACTCGGGAGTTGTTATTTTAAGTCTGACTAGAAAGAACAGAACTTCAGTAAGCTAACATGGGTTGGCATATTAAGTCTGCTGCAGCAAACACACAGAAGAGAAGTTGAATTTATTAGGGTAACAGTCAGTTGGTTAGCACATACAGATTTACAGTGGTACCTCAGGTTAAGAACTTAATTTGGTCTGGAGGTTTGTTCTTAACCTGAAACTGTTCTTAACCTGAGGTACCACTTTAGCTAATGGGGCCTCCTGCTGCCGCCACACGATTTCTGTTCTCATCCTGAAGCAAAATTCTTAACCCAAGGTACTATTTCTGGGTTAGCTGAGTCTGTAACCTGAAGCGTCTGTAACCTGAGGTACCACTGTACACACACACACACACGTGCGTAGAACAGAGGTGGGAAACCTGTGGCCCTACAAACGTTGCTGGGACTACAACTCCCATCATTCCTGATTGCTAGCCATGAAGACTGGGCTCCGTGAAGACTCCAACACTAACTGGAGGGCATCTCCTGCTCCCCACCCCCGGTGTGTAAGAGAGAAAAAGCTGCAAAGGGTGGGTCAAAAGGCAGAAAGTTGCATCGAATAACAATGACTCTAGCCAGAGTAAGTTGGTCCATCTTTAGGGCGGCACAACACTTTGCATAAATATAGCAAGAACTGCTAATAAGATAAAGGGAACTTCAGGATTCTTCTCTCTCTCCCTATCTCTCTGCTTCTCCTTCGCCCCATCATTTTACGAGCAGAATAAGATGAGGCCTTTTCTACAGACTATACAAAGCACAAACAGGCCACCTTTCGCCACGCTCCCCCTTTGTAAATCTCAAGGCCATCACAGCTTCAACAAGATAAACAGACACCATAAAAAAACCTAAGAAAAAACTTGCTGGCCATTTGGATTACCTCGTCCACAACTTTTGAAAAGTACTGAAGGGTGGATATCACTTCTTCATCTCCTTTACCGAGGGCAAAGTTCTGCAAAGGAAATGAAAATAAGACATTAAGTTTCCAGTGCCTCCCGTGGAGTTCTATGGGATAAACCAAAAGCAACCTGCGGTATTGGACACAGATGTGCAAATGTGGTGTTTGCCCTCCCAGGTGTGTGACATCATACTGGGTTCATGGGAAAAGAGTTAACAAATTGTAAAATGACTAACCAATGGGAACCCAGGGGGCAGAGTTAACTGTGTAAAAGGTTTATGCACAGAGGAGGGGGGTTTTTGAGGAGAGAGTTAGAGTTAGGGTGGTTGAGAAGACAGTCTGGAGTTAGGAGAGATAGAGAAGATAAGTCTGTGATTTGGGCTAGTCTGATGTGAGAGAGTGAGAGAATTTGTTAAGAGGAGTCAGTCAAACAGTTGAGATAATCAGTCAGAAGGTATTAGGAAGGTATAGGCCGGTAAAGAAACTAAAGTTAAGGTACTGACAGGAATATTATCGGAGAAACCATGAACTTGTTAATGTTTGTAAAATAAACTTGGGGGTTTTTTTGGTTCACTTTTAACAACTGTCTGGACTCAGTGTTTTACCAGAGAGTAACTGGTTGGTGGCAGTGGGGAAGCGAGCACAGTGGTGGCACAGGGATCAATAGACTGTTAAACGTCTGGGGACCCTGTGTGATCGCCACAGCATCCTTCTTCCCTCTGTCACTGGCAAGATGCTTCTGCGCTTCACCTGCTGGAAACCGCAGGAGAGGAGAGTGCTGCTGTGCTCAGGTCCTGCTTACAGGCTTCCCACAGGCTTCTGGTCGGCCACTGTGAGAACAGGATGCTGGACTAGAAGGACCACTGACCTGGTCCAACAGGTTCTTCTTATGCTCTCCCCTTGCCCCACCCCCATTCTTGCTCCAAGATGTTGAGGCAAGTTTGACATCTCCAGCAATATAACTAAGCAAACCCCTTAGAATCTTTTCATCTCTACCATCTGAACTGCTGAACATGGAGGTCGCGCAGGGTAAATCAGGCGTACCTGTTTCTCGTACGCAAGAAGCTGCTTGGAGAGCTGCTGGGTTGCCAGGCACATTTCATTCTGCAAGGAGAAAAGGTATTTCATTACTAATGATCACACACCAAAGCTATCAGGCCATCTGATCGTACCCAAATAGCAGGTTGTCTGCCTTCTCCGCTTTTCTTTGTTACCCATAAAAGCAAACTGTGCTGAATTGAAATAAGTCACCAAACCACACCTATAATTTCTGGCATGTAAATAGGCAGCACTTCCGATGGCTAGGCCACACCCAGAATTTTTGGAAAAGCATGCAAACAAACAAGAATGTCAGGGAGGTGCACCCCAGGAACTTCTGAGTTTCAGACACTTCATCCAGGACTTACAGGAGGTGATGCAACATTGAGTTACAAGTTAAGCAGCCCAAATACAAACATTTGAATGGGCTGGGACTTAGTGCACTGACAGTTCTGTGTACATAATGTCAAAGACCTGAGGGGTTGTGTTCATTTAAAACAGGGAATGAGGATCTCTAGGGACCTACAGATAATGCTGGACTATCCCTCACATCACCCCTGATGTCCAAAAACATCTGGAGGGCCGCAGGGCAACCTTGATTTAAAAGGCTCTCCTGAAGACGTGGCTGCAAATTCCTACTGTAGCAACTCCTTCAAGACTGCCTGTGTTTATGGGCGCATAAATATCCATCCATAACATGCATGCATATGTTTCCAAGCACAATTCAAAGTGTTGATGCTGACCTTTAAAGCCCTAAATGGCCTCGGTCCTGTATACCTGAAGGAGCGTCTCCACCCCCATCATCCAGCCCGGACTCTGAGGTCCAGCTCCGAGGGCCTTCTGGCAGTTCCCTCACTGCAAGAAGCGAGGTTACAGGGAACCAGGCAGAGGGCCTTCTCGGTAGTGGCGCCTGCTCTGTGGAACGCCCTTCCAGCAGATATCAAGGCAAGAAGCAACTATTTTACTTTTAAAAGACAACTGAAGGTGGCCCTGTTTAGGGAAGTTTTTAATGGTTGATGCTGTATTGTTTTTAATATTCGTTTGGAAGCCGCCCAGATGGGCAGGGTATAAATAATAAATAACTATTATATTATTATTATTTTGCATATGACCCCACTGGTCTTCTCAATAATCTCCTGAACGAACAGAGATGCTCTCACAAGATAATCTACAACAGTGAAGAAAGGGGTGGGACAAGAAAAGGTATAGAATTGATGCGAATTGATATACAGCACTTTTTCACATCTTAATATTTGTTGTGCTGGGGGTGGTGTGTATGTATGTACAGAACAGACTGGGATCACAACCCTGGAAGAGCAGGGGTTAAACCTGCCAAACCTCCTCCCCCAAATTATTTTTCCATGCTACAAACCAACCAACTTGTGCCCAATGATTAAAAGCTTTGCCTGCCAATTTGTGGTTTATTAATAAAGGACAAATTACCATAGCAAATTAAGACGGAATGTGGAAGACAGAACCCCAATTGTTTTGTGGAAGACCAGTGGCCAGTAATCAAAAATGACCTGTGATCTGGGATGCAAAACTGTAGCCTTGTTCCAATGATCACAGCTTGGCTTCTTAAGCGGAGAGATACACAAGCCTTTTGCCACGTACACAATTTCTCTGAGGTGAGCTGCAATTTAACGAGGAAATCTCTAATTAGCTATAGTTTCACAGTTTATCAGAACCAGAAAACTATGGGTATCAAGTTCAGAGCAGATCAGGATCTTAAACCATGGTGTGGAATTAGTTTAAGTTCCTGATTTGTTCCAGTAACCATAGTTTCCCAGTTTGGACAAAACAAGAAACTATGATTAATTAGAGGTTCCCTGTTGCAACAACAGTTTGCTCGCAAAAGGAGGAGTGAGCAGGCTGCATATCTGGTCAAAAGATTTGTACATATCTAAACTAAGAAGCCAATATATGACTATCTGAATAAGGTCAGGATGTCTGCAGTAATTGCCTCAGTATATATTGCTTTCTATGTTTATCCCATTTTTAAGTGAACAGAAATAAAATATAATCAATGGGCGGGGGGGTGATAATCATGATTGTTTGTGTTTTCTTCAGGGAAGTGGCTGGTTTCTTTTTATGGCTTTCTATATTACCTGTTATGAAAGCTCAATATGTATTGAAATAAAACAATACGTTATTTTTAAGAGAGTTGAGAGGCAGAAAGGGAAAAGAAAACATTTGAAATGATTTACCTGAGCCCCATAAACTCGCTGCATTGCTTGAAGCAACTGGTTGGTGTATTCTGTGAGTGTCCCCGCATCTTCTTCAAACACACTCAGCAAAGAACGTGTCTGGTAAAAGAGAAAGGGTAGCAGTTTATTCACCAATGGAAATTTACAATTATCAAACAAACAGGTAGCATAAATGGAGACAGACATTAGTAATCTTTCTGTTATTAAGACACTAAACACACACACGTAATAGATCCTCTGCTACAGAGGAGGGGAACCTGTGGCGCTTCAGATAGTCAAAAGTCATGGATAATGGCAATTGGAGTCCAACAACATATGGAGGGTCACAGGTTCCCCAGCCTTGCCCTGTTATGAACAGAAGCATTCAGCAGTGAAGACATCTGTATTTATACTCTGGCTTTCATCTAACCAGACCACAGGGAGGTTACAATGACCAATTCATAAAATACAACACTTCATAAATCACGACAACTCTAAAATCATTATTAAATTATATCCAGAAAGACAAAACATTAGCTCCACGTGATTTTGATGTCAAGCACGGCTCCCGTTATTACTCCCCACCCCCAAGAATGAATGAATAAGCTGGGATCAAAAGGTCACCAATGAGACGGGCGGTAACACTGCCAAAAGGAAAGCGTTCTACAGTTGGGGTGCCACTGCAGAGAAAGCCCCGTCCTGAGTTGATGCAAACTGTACCTCCCTCATAGGGAGGATCTCCAACTGGGCCTCCCCCACTGAGCACAAGCTGGCATATATTTGTAGAGGTTTACATGGTGATAAGTGAAAATCCCACAAACGGGGTAATTCCACTCAAATTGAAGAAGGAATAGCAGCAATCTTTCCTCAGTTGTTCAGTTTCAACAAAACATTGAAGCATCAGACCCATATAACTGACTAGGGGCTATGGTGCATTTTTGGTTTGATATTTTCTTTGCTTATTATAATTATTGTTTAGTCAATTTGTATATTGTCCTTCATACAAAGGTCCCAAAACAGTTCACAACAGAACCCTCAGACATATTTAAAAAATGAAGGGATGCTCTCATTGAATAATAAGAATAATATAATCCACCACCCCATTCCAGAAGCATACCAGGAGAACAGGAAGGCTTTAGATCCAGTGGATTCAAAGTATCTGCTGATGTGCCCCCCCCAACACCTTCTTTTTGCCCTCTCTACTGGAGAAGGGGCAGCCAAGAGGTTTCCACAGCTACAAGACATCCATTTGTGGTCATATCTTCTGTATCACCCATGGAATTAAAGAGCCACAAAATATTACGGCTCTTGCCCCACCAACCCAGCTACCACAGGACTGCGCCCGATGTATTTTTTTAAGACAGCAGCCTAAACTGCTTAGATCTGAATGGATCACACCACAAAGGTTTCAACCCTAACCATACTTGCTAGGGCAGAGCTTTCCAAAATGTGTGCTGCGAAACATTACTGTGTTGGCTGCAGTGTGTAGGTGTGTCGTGCAAACGCTCCCCATGCTCCTGCTGGGGCTGGAAAGGGGTTAATTTAACCTCCGGTTTGCTAGTAAAACTGAATTACAGCTGTACCTCGGCTCCCAAATGCCTTGGGAGTCAAATGGTCCGGCTCCTGAACAATCAAAAACCAGAAGTGAGGGTTCTGGTTTTCAAACGTTCTTTTGGAAGCCGAACATCTGGCGGAGCTTCCGATTCAGAATCAGAAGCCACACTCTGGAAGTCGAACATTTCAGAAGTTGAACGGATTTCCAGAACGGATTCTGATCGACTTCCGATGTATGACTGTACTGTGTCGCGATATTATGCATGCATAGAGTGTGTCACCAACATGAAAAGTTTGGAGAGCTCAGTGTTAGGGAGTACAGTGAGCCTTATATCCAAATAAACATGCATTCAATTGCATACTTTTAAACTGTGGGTGGGATATTGTTTTGTAATACGTTACAATTTTTCGTATTTTTATATTGTAAACTGCCCTGTGATCCTCACACACACACACACTCATTTTCTACCCCTCTTTTTCAGCTACTGCTAAAATACTGTTGACATTTTAATACTCTAAGTGAGATGGCAGAAGCAGAAAAACCAGTGTTATGTTTCAGGTATACAAAGTTAACAATTTACATTGGGATTTTTTATATATATCTAGTGTGGTAAGATCTGCCTTGTGTAAACTGTGGTTTAGCTCCTGGGCAGAAAAAGGAGGATGTGGTTTTATTCACTAACCAGGCCTGATTTCCTTCTAGCAGCAATGGAAGGCGAAAGGAACATAGGAAACAAGCATATACAGAGTCAGGCCATTGATCCATCTGGCTCAGTGTTGTCACTCTGACTGGGAGCAGTTATGCGGGGTTTCAAGCAAGGGATATTTTGAGCTAAACCCAGAGAAGCTGGGGATTGACCCTGGTAGATACTCCATTCACAGAATCAGAGTTGTAAGGGACCCCCTCCAACGGTCATCTAGCCTAACCCCCTGCAATGCAGGAATTTCAACACACAGTCCCCCCTCCAATTTGAAACCATACGAGACCCTGCTTAGCTTTGCAAAGGTGCCAGTGTTTTTTACTGCTGCACCACTAGGAGGGTACACCACTGAACCACAGCCCTTTCCTAAATGAGTATAGAGAATCTGATCCGAGCCCTTTTGGTGGAATAAGTCATATTAAAGTTTTATAATCGAACATTCACGCCCCAAATTACAGCTCTGACCATGCCATTCAGCAACATCCACATGTTCTTTCTGGTTCTACATATATATTTGACTCACCCAGCTAACAAGCATCACACCTGCCAGGATAATGGAAGAAAAGCAGATATTTGGGGTCCTTCAAAGACTCTGAAGAACAGAAATTTGACGCGGGTCTGATGGAATGAAATTTCATTGCTGTGGGGCCAGCACAGAGAAGGACCTGTTCCTTGGGACCCAGGTAGGGCTGCGATAGAACTCTGTCTGAAAGCCTAGAGAGCTACTGCCTGACACATACAAATTCAATTTGTGCAATTAAAGTCACTTTGCAGCTCTTGCACAGCAAACACATTTCCCTCAAAGATTATATTTTTTGCAATAAGGAAAGTGACAGAGAAATGTGCTTGTGGCATAAAACTTGCTTTGATGCAACATCACCTAAGCTCCCCTCAAAAAAAAAAAAAAAAAGTGGGAGGGAAACAGAGCCCTGGATGGAGGGGTGCATAGCATTGGTGTCAATCAGGACTGACAGTAAATTTGTACATGCAGCTCCCTGGTGTGTTTAACTGCCAGAGAACTCGGTGGAAAAAAGTGTACACACAATTTAGCACAAGTAAGAATGCTTTGAATGTGAGCAGTTGCACCTATTATGCTGTGGCTCCTGTAAAGAAACAGAAAAACTACAGCCCTTTTTTTAAAAAAAAAAAGGATTTGCACTGCCTCAGCACTCTTCTGTGTACTACGCAAATCAGCATCCGGCCTGTTCACTTTCAGGCCTTTAAAGCACCAGCATCCATTTAGATGAGTCACATGATGCCTGCATGTTCTCCACAAACTTGAAAGGGCTCTCGCTCACTCACTCTTTGATCCAAAAAGATCAGGAAGGAAGAAACAAACTGTCTCTAACTCATAATTTATTCTACCTTAATTCACGTATTATAACTGCTTTAGAACAGTGTTTTTGATTGTATTGCTACCCACATGGAACTTAGGGAGACCAGGAACATACATCAAATAAACCAATTATTAACTTTCCCTTCCTCCGGATTTCAAAACATCCCTCCTAATGCACCTATTAAAAGTGACCTAGATTTGGTCACAATGAAGCTCCATACATTTACAATGATAAAGCTACTTCCGGTCTCCTCCTCCCTCCAAAGCTCATTAATATTTCCAAAGTGCTTTATTGTTAGAACCATTGTTAGAACATTTCCATGCTCCCTTCACTTCTTAATCTGGAAAAATAAGATAGCATCCTGCTGATGTACGGAATGTGTATTTACACAAGATAGTAGATGATGGGCAGAGAAGAATTTTTTTATTTCTCCATGGGGGTTCTTCCTCTCTGTCATAGAGCCAGATTCCTATACCCTGGAGTTTCTACCTCTCTCACACACCTGGGCAAAACGCCGCCTGTTTTAACATCTAGCCCAGTCTTGCTTAGCCATAGCACCTCCAGGTGTTTTGGACTACAATTCCCATCAGACCCAGCCAGGATGGATGTGCTCTCGGAGGCTGATGGGAGTTGTAGTCCAAAACATCTGGGCACGGGCACCAGGTTGGCAAAGGCTGATCTAACCGGACTAGGAGTTCTGACCTCCCTCATTTCTTCTGGGTCCTAATAATGTCACCTTTTTCTTTAAAAGAAAGATCCGCCTCCTACTTAACAAACCTCCGACCACAATGGCTACTTTTCCATTCCGACTCCTCCATTCTCCGGCAGCAGGGGCTTCTTTCTCCAGCTTTTAAATTAAAAATTACATGTCACCCTCCAACTTGCTGAAAACTCCTGTGTCTGTTTGAGCACCATTATGAAAACAGAGGAACCTCCACCACCAAAACCCTGCCTGGCTCACAGGTTTGCTTTGATGCAGACCCACAACAGAAAGATCAGCAGACACCCGGGAAGAGCTCTCGGCTCGCCTAAATGCCATATTACTGACAATTACTGCTCAATCCTGATTACTGACAATCCTGCTCGCCCCCTCCCCTCCCCTCCCGGTTCGCAGGTAGCTTTCGCGTTTGCGCGCAGCTTGCAACGACTGCGACATCCTCTCCCTCCCTCGCCGGCCTGACGCGGAGATCCACTCAGACGTGCCGCGGTGGTACCTGCGGGCTATCCTGCAAAGCCTCTTCCAGGCGAAGCCTGTCGACGGCGGGCATTGTCTGGCGCTGGAGAGGCGAGCGTGAATTATTCAGGCTGAGCGGACGATCCTGCTTGCAAGAGGATCTCTTGTGACGCGTCAGCTTCGGATACTGCGCCCAGCCGAGGGATCTGGCGAGCTTCCCTTTCCCCACCGCAGCCGGGAAGGAGATAAAAGAAGCGAGTTCCGCAGCGGCGCAGCGCCCAGGTGCGTGAAGCAGGTAGTTGCCGCCTGTTGCGCACCAAGCCAGCCAGCACAATCCGCAGGCAGCCAGCCCAGGACCACTCCTCCCAGTTCCTGTTTCTGGGAGGAAGTGGGACGACTAGTGGAGAGCATCAGGAAGTGGGGCGGCGCTGCGGCCTGGCCTCCTGCAACAAAAATCCGCACGGGCGGCTTCTTGTTTAACGTGCGGGTTAAAGGCAGAAGAAGAGAGCGCTGCAGGATCAGGCCAAGTGTCCATCTCACCCAGCACTGGCCAACCAGATGCCCGGGGGGGTGGGGAGTCCAGCAGAGCCTTCACATCCCAATTTAGAGCTACAGATTGTCACACTGCAAGACTGAAATGTTTAAGGCTCCCAGAGAAATAAAATGAAACATAGCTGGCATGAAGGCCTGAGAGGGGTTATTTCAGGAAGAGCAGCGTTTTATTCTGCTGTTAATATTGTTTAAGGCTTATCTGGCCTTGTAAAATTGTATTTGATCATGCTGATAACAGCCAAAGAGCTCGTAAAAAACTTAGGGCTGGCAGAAATAGGTACATAGACCGATGAGAGAAATAGCACAATATGAACTAGATCTGGTAGATAAAGCATGTCATGAATTAAAGCAATTTGCACTATGTATATGAAAGCAGAGGTTGGTTTTTTAAATGGTATTAATCATTTTGCTGATCAGTTCTAAAAGAAACTAGAATTCTAATGGCTGCTACGAAAACGGTTTGCTAAACACCCAACAGGAGGTGGTTCAAAAGCTTGCAACCCTAAATCCATTCAGAAGGTACAAATAAAATATTCAGATTAAAATATTGGGACGTTTAGGTGGAACGGAATGATCTAGGATGCAAGGATTGTAAGTTAGTGTTAGAGCACCTGTCTTGCATGAAGAAGGGCCCAGTCTCCAGCATCCTGTCTGAAATCCTGGAGAGCTGCTGCCGTTCAGTGTGGCCAGCTCTGGGCTACATGGACTGGCTCAGCTTCCTTTGTTCCTATGATACCTGAGGGACCACCTCCTCCTGGCTCTATCTACCCCCTTTTTTAAAAATTCCAGGACATGTTGTTGTTTAGTCGTTTAGTCATGTCCGACTCTTCGTGACCCCATGGACCAGAGCATGCCAGGCACTCCTGTCTTCCACTGCCTCCCGCAGTTTGGTCAAACTCATGCTGGTAGCTTCGAGAACACTGTCCAACCATCTTGTCCTCTGGCGTCCCCTTCTCCTTGTGCCCTCAATAATGAAGTAGCAATAAAGTCAAATGGACAGGTTTAGAAAGCCTTGCCCACATTACAGTGGTACCTTGGGTTACGAACTTAATTCGTTCTGGAGGTCTGTTCTTAACCTGAAACTTCTTAACCTGAAGCACCACTTTAGCTAATGGGGCCTCCCGCTGCCACTGTGCAATTTCTGTTCTCATCCTGAAGCAAAGTTCTTAAACTGAGGTACTATTTCTGGGTTAGAAGAGTCTGTAACCTGAAGCGTCTGTAACCTGAAGCATCTGTAACCCGAGGTACCACTGTACTGAGTAAATACAGCAACTCTCACATGGAAGTAGATATCTGGGCATCCAGATCAGAGGCAGGCTAGTGTCCCAGAGCCTCTCCATAGGAACTGAGTGCTGTCTTAACCTCTTTGAACAGCCATGTTGTGACTCGCACACTCAAAGCTGGCAGCTTCCTCATACAGCAACAGAAACTCAAAGCCTTCAACAGCTGCTTGATGGACAGCTTTCTTGGCAGACAGCTGCTTGATGGCAGCTTCTTCACTACAGAAACACAACAATGATTAAAACACTGGATGAATTTCGGCTTCCTGCGCAGCTCTTAAAGGTGCAGTGTCAAGGGGGGGCAGTGGATGATGACAGGTGACAATCTTCTTTATCCAGGTGTTTTTAAATTGATTTTTGTCACTCTTTATGGAAGGCTATGGTAGTATTCTAATCATTAATGGTCACTGGGTGTGAAGAGTAATTGTAAATTTAAACTAATTAAAGTGGTATGATACTGATCCAGGCAAGGATTCTGTATATTTTTATTGAGTATAATACGTCTTCCAAATTTACCTGCTTTCTCGCTGTCTTCATGACGGCTACTGCTTTGTTGCTGTTGCTAAAATCATGTATAGAATTTGTTTATAATAACAATAATCAGCAGCAGATTACCAGAGAAGAGAAAGACGGGAAAATGCAATGAGAAAGGATCAACATAAATGAGTTTGCCATTGAAAGGTAAAGAGTAAATAAAAGTGGAAGAAGAGGGAAGTATTGCAGCTGCTCTTAAGCAAAAAAAAAAAAAATTCTGCAAGTATTCTGGAGAATTAGATTTCTTCCACCAGTGTAGGCGAATTTTGCTGCATCTAGTACAGTACTTTGTTAATCCCTAATCAAATGTGTGCCATTACCGTACTCTATAAATTTGTTGTTTTCCCTCTCTGACTCTTACCATATTTGTCAGCTTCATAATGTATGCTTTTGTACTGAAAGCGTACTGAGTGTGTGCCAATAATAATAATAATAATAATAATAATAATAATAGTAATAGTAATAATTTATTTATACCCCGCCCATCTGGCTGGGTTTCCCCAGCCACTCTGGCTGACTCCCAACAGCATAATAAATATCACAGGGTGTGTCTGCCAGTTGCACTTACCTGCTGCGACAAATCTAGCTTTCCTATTCTAGTGCAAAGTATAACAGCTCAGGTAGCCAGATGCAAAGGAAGAGAAGCATACCTTCTGAAATCCCCCTTTCTGCATAACTAAGGTGCCTCTCCCCCTTTTTAATCTGGCCACTCTAACAGCAATGTTGCTGTTAAACTCCAAATTGTGAAATAATGAAAATTCTGTTTCCTTTTAAGTAGGCTCTAAAGCATTTAAGAAATCAAATTGCTTTTAGCTAAAAAGGGTAAGTGTAAAATGTTTCGACTTTTTTGAATTTTGCGTTCAGCTGCTTTTAGAACTTGTGTTGGGATGCTGCTCTGAAATGCTTTAGTCTGTGGTTTTTATACTTTAAATGTTTTTATTACTGAATTGTTTTTATAAAGATTTTATGTTGCCTTGGGAAATTGATAATTTTTAACAATTTATATTTATAGTCGGAAGGCAGCACATGAATCTTTGAAATGTGTTTTGAGCTGTTTCCCCCCTGAAATAAACAGGGAACACTACTTAGTTTAGTAGTGGAAGCTCTTTTTTTCATAAGCAGAGGAGAGAGATGTGTGTGAGCTCAAGACTTACACACGTTATGCAAAACCATAGTTTAGTGTTATGTCAAAAAAGACCTGTCATTCGCCAGAACAACCCTGTGACTAATATGACGATCCTCTGCATACGTACTTTAAAGTATGGTATTATTGAACTCCATGAGCCATTTCTGAGGAAATATGCAAAGGATGGGTGGATGAGTGAGGTGTGTTGCTATTACTATAACGGTTTAGCAGCTGAGGCTGGCAGGAGGTAAGATAATTACTTAAAGACTTCTCAAATTCAAATCTGTTTCCCAGCAGACTGGCATAAACTGAAGCATGTAATATTAAAATAAATAGAAACAAAGCTATTACAAAGAATATTCAGTAAAATTCATAGGAAATAAAGTATAAAATATAGTGATATACAATACATCTAAAAATTAAAACTCAGTTAAAAATAAAAACATATCACCACTAGACATGTATTACTGTACTATTAGCATTATCAGACATTAGAGTGGATATATTTGGAACAATTTTGCAACTGCTCCAGCCTAAGTAGCAACTCCTAATGTAATTCTGCTGGATTTTGCCTTCCCAGAAGTAGAAAATATTTTGTCCAAAGCTGCCCACACAGAAGCTTTTATCTGCCCCTAAGGTACAACCCATGCAAATGTATCATGCTTAAAAAGGCTGAGGGATCACAAACTCCATTCCATGAACCCAAGGTTGTCTCTCAACTGGGATTTGAAGCTGGCCAGCAAACCTCAGTTGAAAGGAACTCTTGGTTCAAATCAACCATGGTTAACATCTGTGTTGATACACTGTAATGTGATGGAGGAGACTCTTGAGAGTCCCATGGACTGCAAGAAGATCAAACTTCTCCATTCTTAAGGAAATCAGCCCTGAGTGCTCACTGGAAGGACAGATCGTGAAGCTGAGGCTCCAATACTTTGGCCACCTCATGGGAAGAGAAGACTCCCTGGAAAAGACCCTGATGCTGGGAAAGATTGAGGGCACAAGGAGAAGGGGATGACAGAGGACGAGATGGTTGGACAGTGTCCTCAAAGCTACCAGCATGAGTTTGACCAAGCTGCGGGAGGAAGTGGAAGACAGGAGTGCCTGGCGTGCTCTGGTCCATGGGGTCACGAAGAGTCGGACACGACTAAACAACAACAACAACGTTTAACTGTGGCTGAGGCCAACAGGGGAGGAATGAGAGTGGGGAGTTCATGGTAGGGGAGAGGCCATGGAGAGAAATAATGCATGTACAGATGCATTTAAGGAGCTAGGGGCCCATAAATGATGAGACAGATCTTCAACACTTGAGCCATAGAGCTGGGAAAGCTAGTCAGGGATTGCTTGTTTGAAGTGAAGGTCACTAATTATAGCCAGTCCTTGGGGTTTACATAGCTTTGACATTGATTAATATTGCATATACAGTCTGGGATGTGACCCTTTAACCCAGTGTCCTAAGCCTGGCTTGGCATGAGTCCTCTCTGCCAGTGTGGTTCCTGTCCCTTGATTAAGACCCATAAACAAGATTATTGCCCTCTCTTTGCTTTGCCTGTCTGAACAAAAGAAGGTCAGCTAGTCTTCCACCAGACATCAGATCTGACACTCAGTTTCAGTCGGTTGAAAACATCAACACTGAAATGGATTTTTAATGTTAGCAACTGCATTTTCTGAGCAGGGTTAGGAAAAAGCAAGGTTTCTGAGAAAGGAACGACTGAATCAACACTACATTTCTTTCTGAATATTGCCACTGTTGTGGTTGGTGGCAGTGGTGCAATGTGGTAATCGCACCCTAATTCAATAACAGTCGTGGCTTCCCCCAAAGAATTCTGGGAACTGTAGTTTATCCCTCACAGAGGTACAAGTCCCACCACCCTGTAGTTAAAGAACTACAGTTCCCAGGATTCTTTGGAGGGAAGCCATGACTGTGACATAAAAGTCCTTTAGACTTATGATGTGGATGTGAGGTTACATACTATGTTGAATGGTCTTACAGCTTGCTTGCATTCACACACTAACCATAGATTGTAATGTCACTTACATCAAAATGTGAAGTGGCTCAGCTGCCTTTGGCCACTTCTGCTGAGTGGGGCCCTGGGCTTCTGCCTCAAAGTCCTGCCCTGATGGTACCACTTGCTGGTGGTGTCTGTGCTACAAAGTGAGCTTTTTGGATCAAAGCCACGACTGCAGGAGGAGCCCACCTGAACTGACACATTAGAGGCATCTGCACTCAGTGACCCTGTATGCACAACATGCACAATTGTACATGTGCACATGTCACAATAATTCTGCCTTATTAATTTGTGCACTGCTTATATGCAGAAATGGCTTCTAGACATTTTACAATTATAAAATCAATGCACAATTAAAATACACAATAGCAGTTACATCGGGGCATTGAAACCACCTTAATTAAAATAGACAGCAAAGCGACCAGTTGAAAAGCATAAGAATTAAAACACGTGAAACAATGAAATCAGAAATTCAGTTCAGGGGAAAGCTTGCTATTATTATTGTTGTGTGGTGGGTAGAGTCTGTGTCCCTGCATACACAATAGTTGTACTAACTAGCAAGTGTGCACTCCTTCACACAGACACTTTGGCTTCATGCGTACCATACATTTAAAGCACATGACTTCCTTCAAAGAACTCTGGGAACTGTAATTAGTTAAGGGTGCTAGAAATTGTAGTTCAGTTGGTGAGCAGTCAGCTACAGTCTCCAGGATCCTTTGGGGAAAATCATGTGCTTTAAATCTGTGGTGTGTACGCAGCCTAGCACACATGTAGTGACAGCCTGTGTTCAGTGCCAACGTGTAAACAAGCCTTTTAACTCCTATGAGAGGGAGACTTCTAAGTTAACTCCGTTTTCTGGCCCAGCATGAGTCTCTTAAGCTGAAAGATGCCCACTGCAAAGTAGGAAGGGGCAGTAGTTGGTGGGGTACATCAGAGGCAGTATTGCAGGGCATAATGCCTGCACTCATCCTTTTCAGTGGCAGTTTCTGAATTTGCATGCGCTGAAAGCGACAGGTACAATGAGCATTTACCACAGGCCCCACCCTCACACACACCGCTGTCCCTGAAGCCAATCATCTCTTAAGTAGTTGACTAGCTCAGCATACCAGTTGCCTGCTGCTGTTCCTCACAACAAAGAGGATTTCGATTCCACAGCACTTTGCAAACTAAGCCAACACCCATGAATTTCCTTTCTGAGCTTAAGAACTCCACACGTGAGCTGCCTGAAAGGTCCTTGGAGCGAGAGGAAGGGAGGGAAAAAGAGAGAGGCATTGTTTAGTCTATGATTCAAGCCTGGGAGCCTATTATGCCAACTATAATCTATCCCGTGATTTTATTTGATCTGACTGGTTCTACTAGTTTTGGAGGAACTGCATTCAACACACTTTATCATTCCAATGGGAACTTAAAGTCAAATCAGGGTTGTTTCCTAGTCAGGCACAAAATCTATATTTTTAGCATGAAGGCCAGTGAAGGAGGGAACGAGCTGTTTAAAAATTAAAAGAGGCAAATGTTTCATAGCTGGTATAGTATAGTAGCTGCGGACTGTCTCAGATGATGATCTAAACTAAATACACCTCAAAGCGGTTCACAAAAGTAATAAAACAATAAAAGTATTGGTAAAAGCAATCTAAAAGCTGCTTGAAACATTAAAAAAAAAAAATCAGCAATGAACTAAAAGCAGATTAAACCACGCACCAACATTCTACATAACTGAGTAAAGGTAAAGGTAAAGGGACCCCTGACCATTAGGTCCAGTCGTGACCGACTCTGGGGTTGCAGCGCTCATCTCGCTTTATTGGCCGAGGGAGCCAGCGTACAGCTTCCGGATCATGTGGCCAGCATGACTAAGCCGCTTCTGGTGAACCAGAGCAGCGCACGGAAACGCCGTTTACCTTCCCACCGGAGCGGTACTTATTTATCTACTTGCACTTTGACGTGCTTTCGAACTGCTAGGTTGGCAGGAGCAGGGACCGAGCAACGGCAGCTCACCCTGTTGCAGGGATTCGAACCGCCAACCTTCTGATCGGCAAGTCTTAGGCTCTGTGGTTTAACCCACAGCGCCACCCGCGTCCCATACATAACTGGGTAGGTTGGTCTAAACAAAACTGTTTTTAACCAGCACTGGAAACCGCTTAGTGCAGGCACCTGCCTGATATTAATAGGCATGGAGTTCCAAAATTGATTTCTTACAAATGTGGCACCAGTAACAGTGTTTAGGGTTCAGTTCCTTGACCACAGTGCTTAGAATGTAACATTTCTGAGGAGGAGATGGAAGCACCTTAACTCTAGCACATATGCCAAGAAATAAATGTGCATGAACACTAAGGCATCACGTAGTGCACAGCTTATTAATCTACTTTTCCCCCTTATTGTTTACTTTGCTCCGGCAAGAAAATGCTCACACTTAACAATGATCAGTCAAACATTTACTCCTTTGCAGATGCTGAGATATACTTTGAGAGGCACAGATTCACATATTCTAATTTATATGTATAGATGCAAATTTTGAAGCAGCTGCAATAATTTAAATAGAAATACAGTGCACATCACCATAATGTAAAAAGAATGCCCTTGTGACTTATGTGCTTGTTTGGTCTGCTGTTCAGGTGCTGATGTGCAACTTCAAGGCCTCAGCTTCTGTCCCTCCTTACTGATTTTCTTTTACCCTTTAAACCAGATTTGGGCCTGTTAGCCCTTCAAACAGAAGACTGTCCTCTGCAAAGTAGGACATCCAGGCAAAAGACAGGGCTGCCCATTGTTGGTTTAGGCCAGTGATGTGATAGCAGAGACTGCATACTGTGAAAAGGTACACATTACATTCATTGCTCCACCATTCATTTTGCCTCTGACCTTGCCCATCTCTGGCATGTGGCCCCCTAAGAAGGGACTGTGGCCCTCAGGCTGAAGGAGTTTCCTCACCTCCACCAACACCCTTCCTGCACTTAGTGATGCCCTGAAATAATCACAGACACTCCCTGCTCCCTCACTCAGGTGGCAGTGCATCCTCATTCAAATGTCAGCTCTGCTCTTAAGTCACCTGGGTACCTTAAGCTGCTGCTGAGGTACAGTCTCAGGTGGTTATTGTCTCCATCAGTCAACTCAGCTGAACAATCTGAGGGGCTCACCAGAAGCACAGATTACTGGGCAGCCACTTTTGAGGAGAATATTTGAAGGAGTGTCTTGGCTACTTAGACGTGTTTTGATTTTTGGGCAAGTTTCCCAAATTGTCTTTTATTTGCATCGGACCAAAACTTGACACCGTCTCCCAGCTTAGAAGTGCAAATTTAAGCAAACAAATGGTGTGATTTGGTAAAATACATTTTAAAAAACCCATATTCATAAATATTATTTTTAAAAAATAAGTCCTTATGCCACAAGATTAGACTGTGATGAACATAGATTAGCTGAATATGTAAACAAACCACTCACTCTTTTGAGGGTGCTTCATTATGTTTTTGAATATCGTGTTTTTAATGTTTTTATCATGGCCAGGGGCCTCAAAAGCTGGAAGCGGCCCAGGTCTCCCTGGGCCATTGGGAGTGCCTGATGGGAGTGGTCCATACCTAGAGGGATGACCACCTGGGAATGACACATCTGCTGTTTTGGGTTCCATCATGATGAAAGAAATGTGGGATACAAATACACACACACACACACACACACATTCTCCCAATGCTGTTTTAAAAACAAATAATAACAACAGACTTGACTCTGGAAGCAGCGTGGCAAAGTGATTGGAAGGTCAGACTAGGACCAGGGAGACCAGGTTTCAAAGCCTCACTCAGCTGTGAAATTTCCTGGGCAGCCTTGGGCTAGTCACTGTCCCTCAGCTTTGAACTACCTCACAGGGTTGTGGTGAGGATAACATGGGGGAGGGGGAGAACCACCTTCATCTCCTTGGAGGGAAGGTGGGATATAAATGTAATCAATATAAGTAAATAAACTTGCTAATTGTCAAATTGCATCACCTTGGGGGCTGGCAGTTGAAGCTGAGAGACTGTTCAGTTCAGACTCAAACAGCTGACACCCACCGGAAAAGGGTCTCCTTTAAAAATAATAAAAGCCTTAGAAATAGGAGTAAGTGGATTAAACAGAGGTAGGAATAAATTTATGGATCTTCTGGAGTACCAAGCAACTTTGATGTCTTCAAATGTAAACATCATCTAAGGCACTTAGGAACGCACTTGCTTTGCGCGGGGGGGGGGGGGGGCAGGGAAACATAACATTAGATAAATAGCAATTTTCTTCAAGTGGTTTTTCTAAGAAACTACTATTATGCAACAATGTGAACAGCACAACATTCTGTAAAAGAGCAAAATGACAGTCTTTTTGCTGTTCTGCCATTCCACGGTACAGCTCTCTCGCGCGCTCTCTCTCTCTCTATATATATACGGTATATATATATGAGATGTCATCTAAAAATTTTAAAATTCCAGGAAATGATTCTGAGTCAATAGATATGAGATATGGGAAGAACTTTGGCTTAGCATGCCTATGCATAGTTTCAATAAATCAAAGTAAATAGCTTTCTCCCCCCACCCCTTTTTTAAAAAAAGTCAGGAAATACACACATAGATTCATAGAATTACAGAGTTGGAAGTGATCTCAAGGATCATCTAGTCCAACCTCACTGCAATGCAGGAAGTTAGATGCCATTCCACCAAGCAAATGTTTCCCCATGTTTCCCAGTGCGTTTTACCATCTTTCCTTATTGCAAAATGGCTGGGGTGGTGTGTGTGTTTCTTTTGTAAGGTTGGAGCTCCAAATCTTTCATTGTGCAACCTGAATTTGCTGGTATGTGATTGAATCCCTCTGAAAAATAGCAACAGATTGGAGGCAACCTTAGTTTAATGGGACTTATTCCCAGGTAAGTGGGTATAGAATTGCAGCCTAATCCATTCACTTTGAGTATAATTTAGTTGCATGCTGAATGCTAGTCCCCTTTATCATATCATTCTATGTCTCTTCGTATGCAAAGAGAGATTTTCCTGTAATGGCTTAAACATGCTAATATGATGGTAAATAAATTGATCTTTGGGCACCAGCTCAATAAAGCAGTTAAAGCTGTGTAAATCAAAATCAATAGGGCTGAAGTACCTGCCCGTTATTAAGAAAGTGATTAAGTAAAAGGTAAAGGTAAAGGGATCCCTAACCGTTAAGTCTAGTCGCGGACAACTCTGGGGTTGCAGTGCTCATCTCGCTTTACTGGCCAAGGGAGCCAGTGTTTGTCTGCTGACAGCTTCTAGGTCATGTGGCCAGCATGACTAAGCCGCTTCTGGCAAACCAGAGCAGCACACGGAAACACCATTTACCTTCCCACTGGAGCGGTACCTATTTATCTACTTGCACTTTGACATGCTTTCAAACTGCTAGGTGGGCAGGAGCAGGGACTGAGCAATGGGAGCTCACCTTATCACGGGGATTCGAACTGCCGACCTTCTGATCGGCAAGTCCTAGGCTCAGTGGTTTAGACCACAGCGCTACCCACGTCCCGCAATTAAGTACCTTCCCCAATAGAAAAAGACTGCTGATTAAGGGTCTTGATAACATGCCAGTCTATTAACCTTGCTGCTGTTTGTTAAGAGAAAGTGGCAGAGGGTAGGGTTGTGGGTTTTTTTGTCTTTTCATTTGCAGTATATAATTAAGTCAAAGAGAATCTTATCCTAACCAGAGGTTGTTAAATTCCAAGAGATTCCCAAGAAACCATAACAGCTGGCTGATGCCACTTTGAGCATCTTTGGATGCCTGTGACCAGAGCAGGGACAGGGAACCTATGTTTTCCCCCCAGGTGTTATTGGACTACAGTTCCCATCATTCCTCACCATTTGCCATACTGGCTAGTGCTGATAGGAGTTGGAAGTACAACAACATCTGGAGAGCCTCAGGTTCCCTAAAATAGAGGGACAGAGAAAGCAAGTAGACTGTGTTTCCTGTTATTGCTGCATGCAATAACAGGAGGCTTAGGTTTAATAGGGGCAGTTTCAATAGAGATAAAGAAATCAGCACAATAGCCCCTTTCCCACTCAGGATCACCAGCGACTGGTGTTCAAAACATATTGGCGGTAGCCATCACATTGCTAGTGGCCATGAAAGTCCTTCTTCGCACCTCAACATGCAATAGCTATGGAATCTGCAGCTATAGTGGTGAATGATGATGCAGCTACACCTGGCTGAAAGGGGTATTAGGTAAATTCATGGAGGAAAGGACCATTCATGGCCATTACACTCACCATACATTCAAAGCACATTTCTTCCCTCCAAAGAACCCGTGGGCACTGTAGTTTTATCCCCACCCCAGCCCCACAAATGCACAGTTTGCTGAACCATTAGCAAACGACCATTCCCAGGATTCTTTGGGAGAAGTCGGTCATGTGCTTTAAAAGTGTGTTTTGCCAAGCAGTGGCGTAGCGTGGGGGGTGCAGGGGGGGGCCCGGCCGCACCGGCCGCAACATCTGGGGTGGGCCCTCGCACTCGCAGCTCTCTGCCCCTACCTGGCTCACTCACTCACTCTCACTGCAGTGCTGGCTGTGCGAATCCGATCCGAGCCGCCGGGTCGCCGTCCACTGTGGAGGGGAGGGTGCCAGGCGTGCGGTGTGGTGCGGAGAGAGAGAGAGGGACTATCTGGGGGAGGGACAGTGCAGCGGGGGGGGGGGCAGAAATTACTTGCCTTGCCCCGGGTGCTGACAACCCACGCTACACCACTGTTGCCAAGGAATACTAGATGGGGTGGGGCTTGGGTAAGAATAACAGGAGAAGCGGGAAGTTCATGGCCTGTTTCCCCCCAGGCATCTAGTTGCAAACAAGACCCTGGGTGGACTCTGGTGGGCCATTGGTCTGAGCCAACAGCAGGACCCTCCTGTGGTGGAATAGGTCAGTGTGCCTGGCTGTTAACCAGAAGGTTGGTGGTCCAAGGCCACTCAGGGATGGCTGTGGGCTATACAGTATATATTGTCTACCAACTTAAAAAAAAACACCTCTCACTTTAGAGCAGTTCCTTGAGAATTTGCTGGAGTACCTACAGGTAAATGACTGTAGGTCAAAGGCTTTACTGCATTTTCATTTGCTGCATGCAAAGATACAATAGAATTACTGTTTTATAAACTGTTCTTTCCATTACAATGTTGTATTTCATATTAGACTAAAGCAGTAATCAGGAGATTCCATCATCTAAAGCAGGGTAAACATTAATAAAGAGAAGGTCAGTTCCCATGTCCTAAAGAAGCAGAAATAAGGGAAACATTATGGATTTGTGTTTCCATTTCCATGCTTGATTGAACCTGGACTGTGGGGTTTAAGTTTCACACAGGCATCCATAATTTATTTATTTACAATGTTATATAGAGCTCCCAGGCCTGGGTAGAGATTCTCTTAAGATGCCATACAGAGAAAGGCTAGATTCTAGGGAGCAGGCAGGTCAGCATGGAAGATGACAGCCTTTTAGATGGTAGGAGAAGTGTTTGTTACTCATGCGTCTTCTGTCACTCCTTCAGACTATCTGAAGTGGCCAAGAAAAGCAAGAAAGCAAATGACAGAGACAATGGGTTGTACCCAAAGTTGTCATTCCACTCTTGCAAGAGACTTCTGCTTCTCCAATGACACTTCGCCCTCCTCTCCTGGCCGTGGACAGGATTCCTACACGGCAGGGGGTTGGATTAGATGACCCTTGGGGTTCCTTCCAACTCTACAATTCTATGATTCTGTGCAATTCTTCGGATGCTCACGCACAGCCTTGAGGTGATGCTCAGCATCCTCATCCCTTCTCCGTTCGAAACACCGCTCGCCTCCGCTCAGGCCAATAGGAGGCGGCCGCTGGAGATGCAGGCAGCCGCGATTGGCTCCCGCTGTTGCCCGGGCGACGAAGGAGGAGGAGGAGGAGGAGGAGGCGGGTCCCCTCGGCGTTGCTTTCGGTCCTCCTCCTGCTTCTCGTCCGCTGGCAGCAACGAGGGCGCCCTGGGAGGCGGCATCCTTTCCGGAGGCGGAGCGGCGAGACGGAGGGAGGCAGGGGCTTGCCTCTCGGCTGCGCGACCCCCGCTCACTCCAGAGAGCCCCCAGCGCTGCAGGGAGATGGGCTGCGGCAACTCCACCGCCACCAGCGCCGGCAGCAGAGGTGAGGGGCAAAGCTAGAGGCTGGTGGGGCTGGAGGTGGGGGGCTTGGCAGCAGCGCCAGGGAGGATGCCCCGAAGGGTCTTGCGGGGAAGGAGCCCGGAGGCAGGTAATGGGAGGGCTGGAGGGCAGCAAGGGAAAGAGGGCTGGGGGGTTGCAAGAGGAGGGTGCCTGGGAAAGGACAGAGCAGCGAGGAGGCAGAGGAGAAGGCACGGTCTGTTCTAGAAGAAAAGGAAGATTCCCTTTGTGTGACTGTGTGTCCGGCAGGCGTCGAGGAGAGGCAGCCGCACACTTCTAGAAGTGGCTAGAAACTTCATGCCACGCTCAAGCAGCGCTGCTCTCAGGCAAGGAATGCAATGCTTGATAGGGGCGTGCAGGCACAATTTACTCCTGCCTGCCTCTACCCCATACTACTACTACTACTACTACTACTACTACTTATTATTATTATTATTATTATTATTATTAATTGACGGAAATGAACAAAAATGTGTGAGGTTCCCCCCACCCACTCCCTCACTGGAAACAGCTGAAGCTGGGAAGGAAAAGGGGGACACACACCAAGTACGCTGCTGGAATGCCATTCCTGAAGCTGCTTTGCAAAAGCAGGCAAAGAAAAGATGTCCTGCAAAGCGATGCAGCCTGATTTTTTGGCGTGTGGGATCATACATCTCTTGGCTGACAAGTGCAGGGCTGGACTGCTGCGTGTCTATTTACTAGGCGTGTGAATAATGTTAGGAGTACAAAGAGGCTGACTGGAAAGAGTTATGGTCGCTCTCTGCAGCTGACCTTTCAGCATGACTTATCCTTTATTTCAAGCTCCTTTTTGTACTTGGCGGCTGATATTCCCTTCCTGAAAGGATTTGTCCTCTCTCCCCCCCCCCCCGCCCCCCAGTAATACAAAAGGCCTTTTCTTTTCATCCACTTAAAATGCACATAACTCAGGGCGGGAACAATTGACTTTGCATTCATGCATTTGTTTGGGCACCACATCCTTGCCTCTCTGATGATGATGCTTCGGGTTTTCTGTCTGTGAATGGTTCTGCTTTAAATCCGTGGATGTTAAATCATGGGAAAGTTTTTTCCTGCGTCAACATTTGACAAAAATGTGACCAACATTCACCCCTTAGACGTTTTTGCAGCCCAGTGTCGCTCGGAGTGGTTTCCAAGAGTTGTCATCTCATTGCAGCTTGCTGGATTACCAGTGACAAACTTAGAATCATAGAATCATAGAGTTGGAAGAGACCACAAGGGTCATCGAGTCCAACCCCCTGCCAAGCAGGAAACACCATCAGAGCACTCCTGACATATGGTTGTCAAGCCTCTGCTTAAAGACCTCCAAAGAAGGAGACTCCACCACACTCCTTGGCAGCAAATTCCACTGTCGAACAGCTCTTACTGTCAGGAAGTTCTTCCTAATGTTTAGGTGGAATCTTCTTTCTTGTAGTTTGTATCCATTGCTCCGTGTCCGCTTCTCTGGAGCAGCAGAAAACAACCTTTCTCCCTCCTCTATGTGACATCCTTTTATATATTTGAACATGGCTATCATATCACCCCTTAACCTCCTCTTCTCCAGGCTAAACATGCCCAGCTCCCTTAGCCGTTCCTCATAAGGCATCGTTTCCAGGCCTTTGACCATTTTGGTTGCCCTCCTCTGTACACGTTCTAGTTTGTCAGTGTCCTTCTTGAACTGTGGTGCCCAGAACTGGACACAGTACTCCAGGTGAGGTCTGACCAGAGCAGAATACAGTGGCACTATAACTTCCCTTGATCTAGATGCTATACTCCTATTGATGCAGCCCAGAATTGCATTGGCTTTTTTAGCTGCCGCGTCACACTGTTGGCTCATGTTAAGTTTGTGGTCAACCAAGACTCCTAGATCCTTTTCACATGTACTGCTCTCAAGCCAGGTGTCACCCATCTTGTATTTGTGCCTCTCATTTTTTTTGCCCAAGTGCAATACTTTACATTTCTCCCTGTTAAAATTCATCTTGTTTGTTTTGGCCCAGTTCTCTAATCTGTCAAGGTCGTTTTGAAGTGTGATCCTGTCTTCTGGGGTGTTAGCCACCCCTCCCAGTTTGGTGTCATCTGCAAATTTGATCAGGATGCCCTTGAGTCCATCATCCAAGTCGTTGATAAAGATGTTGAATAAGACCGGGCCCAAGACAGAACCCTGTGGCACCCCACTAGTCACTCTTCTCCAGGATGAAGAGGAACCATTGATGAGCACCCTTTGGGTCCGGTCAGTCAGCCAGTTACAAATCCACTGAGTGGTAGCATAGTCAAGACCGCATTTTACCAGCTTCTTTACAAGAATATCATGGGGCACCTTGTCAAATGCCTTGCTGAAATCAAGGTAGACTACATCCACTGCATTCCCTTCATCTACCAGGCTTGTAATTCTGTCAAAAAATGAGATCAGGTTAGTCTGACATGACTTATTTTTCAGAAATCCATGCTGACTATTGGTGATCACAGCATTCCTTTCTAGGTGCTCACAGATTGTTTGCTTAATGATCTGCTCCAGAATCTTCCCTGGTATTGATGTTAGACTGACTGGGCGGTAATTATTTGGGTCCTCTCTTTTCCCCTTTTTGAAAATAGGGACAACATTTGCCCTCCTCCAGTCTGCCGGGACTTCGCCTGTTCTCCAGGAATTCTCAAAGATGACTGCCAGTGGTTCTGAGATCACACATAACATAAACTTCTTTTATGTTTCATGGCTGTAGAGCATTTTGCATCTATGCAGCCCTATAATCAGTCCAGGAAGCACCACAAGAATGCAGAAAGTTATGCTGCCCTACGGACCCTAAGATTAGGGTACTGTTTTCTTAGCCATTGGAGACAGATGCTCATACCGCTGCTTCTCTGCATATAATTTTCATTAAGTTTTCTGTTTTACATTTAAGATACTCATTTTACATCCCTAATATATCAATGACTTCCCTTCTTCTCTTTCTGTGGTTCATTTTACATACCATAAATCCCTGCATATTTTACAAAACCTATACCATTCAGTATTCCATTATTGCATCCATCAAAACTTGTTTACACTGTTGAATTTATCTTAACCCTGCCAGCATTTTCAGCTGTACACAATTATTTCCCATATATTCAATGTTTTCCAATCATCTTTAAATGTATGTTCTTCTTGTTCTCTTAGCTCATACCGCTTCTTAGTGGTCCCGAAAAACAATGCATTCAGGTGTAATTACATCATTATTACTTTCATTACATTATTATGTTTATTTCCATTGCTTTGCAAATGCTTGCAGCTGTCCAATGTTATGGAATGTTTGCTAGTATCTAAGTTCCACTGAGGTCAGTGGAACTAGCTCCTAAATGCACTTCCAGTGTTGTAACACTAAGGCTACAACCGTGCACATGTTTCCTAGGTGTCTGCCACATTGAACTCAATGGAGCTTAACTTTTGTGTAGACACATTTAGGACTGTGCTCCTGGGGAAGTTGGAATGTGCCTTTGATAGTCTCTAGCCCTTAGCTTCTTGAATCTACGAAGTTTTCCAGTGGATAGCAATGCACACCCTAAGCACGAGTTCCCAGTAACTTCTGCCACTGTAAGATGGCCCTGGAGCATAAGCATTAATAGCAAGCTGTACTTATAAGAAGGGTTTTGCTTTGCATTCCTCAACAGTTTGAGGTGCATCCAAGAAATGTAATGTTGCAAGGTTATGAGTGAACTTATTTGAAGTTACTGCTCCCAGCACACAGAGTGGTAGAAGGCCACTGGTCTAGGTCAGCTTTTCCCAACCTGACATCCTCCAGATGTTTTGGGCTCCAACTTCCATTGCCCCAGCCAGCATTGCCCATGGAGCTGACAAGTGTATGTACTCAGAAGTAGGCCCCAATGGTGCTGACTCCCATGCATAGAATTGTAGCCTTGGAAACAGGAAGGCTCTAGTCCTATTCATACAATAGAGTTTACTTTCAAGTCATCATGCATAGGCTTGCACTCTCATGAGCAAGGTGAAGATTCTTGGGTACTCCTTCAGGAAAGCATATTTAGAATTACACTTCTTTAGTGTTCATGCCTGCCATATATACTCAACTTCCTTTATCCAAAAGAAAATGATTTTTGTCTACTGAAAATATGTGAGAAGAAATTTTGAGAGTTCTCTCTTGCTTAGACTGCATATCGCTTGTTGCTGTCTAAGCAAATATTTTTCCATATCCTCAGTGGAAAAAGTATTAAAAATCAGTTTATTTTTCAAAAGGTATTTCCACCAGATGCTTAAGATTCACACTACAGTTAGCTACTTTCACCTGAACACTGAACTATTCTGGGCTCATTTTGTGATATCAGGTAGCATGGGCTTTGTGGTAAATAAAAACTAAAACTGAAATTAAAACTAACTGGTGCTGGGGGCGGGCGCATTGTAATTCCATATTTCTCTACTTGTCATCCCATTCAAGATTGCTTGTTCAGAGTACATCCACAACAATTTTATGGCAGCACTTTTCATTTCAAATCCTTTCTTGAGAAGAGGCATGGAGTTGTGCCTCTTGAAGGATCAAATGGTGCAAGTCTTATCTCCAGCAAAGAGTCTTGTGGCATCTTTATAACTTAACAAATTTTCTAGGGCTGTATGATTCTGGGCCTGATCTGATACTTTGTAGCAGCCCCAATCTGACCCCAGGTAATCCAGAGCTGATTCAACCTGGATCCAGGTAGACCGAGAGCAATCCAGGGCAGCTTCAACCTGCTGTGGCCGCACGCACACCGGGCTGACCTGAATCATCCTGAGTTGGTTTGGGATTTGGCCAGAGCTAGAGCACAGCCCTAGGACTTGCTATGGCATAGTGACTCAAAGTCTACATCCTGAGATGCATGAAGTGCAATGGGCATGGTGGGACTGGGGGGTGTCGAGGAAGTGTCCCATTTGAGAGGCATTTTTGCAAAAGTCATATGACCTTCCCCTTCCAACAGGACAACTATGGGAAGGAGTAAAGTGGTGGTGAGCCCCATTGGCATGATCTTTTGCATATTTTCATCTTGAAGTGATGTACTTCAGCTTTGTAAAGAGGGTTGTCCAGAGCTGGAGGGCAGTAAAGGGGGAGGGAAATAAGGAAGCCCAATTTCACTTTCAGACAAAATCCTGTCCTAATGCAAGCCCAAATACTTCTCAGGTTGGCTGAGCCAAACACCTCCATATCCCAATCCAGATTTTAGATGATTCAAACTCTGGTTCTGGGTCAATTGATCCTATGAAGGACAGGCTGGAGTGTAAGCACCTTAGTTTTTATAAGTGTCTCCCCTACAATGACCTGGATGGTACATTGTTGGTGGAACAATGTGACTCAGATCATCATCTACTTGGCTGAGTTGGCATTATGATCCTCATTTGGAGAGAGGGCAAGGAGGACCATTATAACATGGACTCTGACCCCATTAGAAGAGTGACTGAAGCAGACGGAAGTACTTTTTGCAAATATAAACTTGCAGTTCATTGATGTTAAACAGTGATGTGGTTTTTTTTATAAAAAAAATTACTTAGGTAAATTAAACACTGGCTGTTAAATGAGCCACAGTTCCAGGGAACCTAAAGCATTATTAACCTTAGGAAAATGCTCATGAAGCTTGTTGCAGGTTTGCAACAAACATGTTATACAATTTGCACTAATTAGCTAACAGTTAGCAGCAAGATTGAAAATTCTCATCTGGCCCAAACACAAGAGGGTGGTGATTTCTGCTACAGTGATTTGTTTATTAAATCTCAGCTGGTTTATGTATCTATCAGGCAAAGTAAACCACTATTAAATTAGTGGTGCAATGGAGTACATATTGAAATTCTCATGTAATTTGCTAAGCCCCCCCCCCCCCGGCCTTTCTCTCCCACAATCATATTTAACCAGCTAGTGGCCTGAAGAACAGGGACGCTGGTGGCACTGTGGTCTAAACCCCTGAGCCTAGGGCTTGCCTATCAGAAGGTCGTTCGTTCGAATCCCCGTGACGGGTGGGCTCCCGTTGCTCGGTCCCTGCTTCTGCCCACCTAGCAGTTCGAAAGCATGTCAAAGTGTAAGTAGATAAATAGGTACTGCTCCGGTGGGAAGGTAAACAGCATTTACGTGCGCTCCTCTGGTTCTCCAGAAGCGGCTTAGTCATGCTGGCCTCATGACCCAGAAGCTGTCTGTGGACAAATGCCTGCTCCCTCAGCCAATAAAGCGAGATGAGCGCCGCAACCCCAGAGTTGTCCGTGACTGGACCTAACGGTCAGGGGTAGCTTTACCTTTACTAGTGGCCTGAAAGCCAGATCTGACCCCTGAAGCAAATTAGCCTTATCCCCTGGCAGGCTTACAAAATTTTAATTAAGGTGTGTTAAAAGTTGGCCCAAGTTTCCTAAAAAAAAATTCTTTTCAAGCTGTAAAAGAATAGAGATTTCCCACACTTCCCTGTTACACTTCTGCTTAGATTCTTCACTTGTAATGTTCCACCTCTGCCTGAATGCTTGTGGTCCATATCACTGAAAGTCGTATTTCTAGAGATGGAGTCATTCTTTGATGAAAGCCCAACCATTTGTGAAGTAAGGGGCAAAGTCAGTTCATTTAACTTATAGAATAAGTTGACTCCCTAGGAAAAAGAAGTTGGCTACCCCTGCTTAAAAATCAGCTTATGCATTTTATTCTGATTGCTTAAACTGGAATATTATAGGAAGCTTATATGATAAGTTCGACCTGACTCATCAGTGGCCGTCACTTGCAATTTTTCAGCTGCTTTAGACATGCTGCCCACATACAGAGCACCATGTGCCCATATACGAGGTGAATGGTTGAGATCATGCTGGAGAGTTTGAAATTCCTTGTCATTCCCCTCCTTTCTTTTTGATAGAAGGAGAAAGACAAAGAGGAGGGCTGAAATCCCCGTTCCTGGGGACCTGACGAGATGAAGCTGTTCCTCTTCCAGCTCCTGCTTTCTTCTGCAGGGTTTGGTAGGAAAGCAGAGATGTTTGCATCTGACTCTGCTTTGGAACTTTCTGCTTTTGGTACTGTAAACAAACAGTGGTGCAACTGAGTGCAATTCTCTGGCAATGGATGGAACATGTTGGAGCCTACACAGTGTGTGGTATTCAACTGAGTTTTAAGCAGAGTGGACCTCTTGACAGTAATGGTTGTAACTGAATCATGCTCATTAATTTCAATGTCTCTATTCTGAGCAAAACTTAGTTAAACCCACCCACTGATTCCTTCTTTAGGGTGGCCATCTCTGCTTTGCGCACACGAAAAAAGAGGACAAAGGTTTGCATAAAATTGCATATGGTAATTTAAATGTGTTGTTTGGGAATTGTTAGTAAGGTTGCAGGTTCAATCCTAGACAGCTGCATATTCCTGCACTGTAGTGGGTTGGACTAGATGATCCTCAGGATCCCTTCCAATTCTATGATTTGTTGTTGTTTAGTCGTTTAGTCGTGTCCGACTCTTCGTGACCCCATGGACCAGAGCATGCCAGGCACTCCTGTCTTCCACTGCCTCCCACAGTTTGGTCAAACTCATGCTGGTAGCTTCAAGAACACTATCCAACCATCTTGTCCTCTGTCGTCCCCTTCTCCTTGTGCCCTACATCTTTCCCAACATCAGGGTCTTTTCCAGGGAGTCTTCTCTTCTCATGAGGTGGCCAAAGTATTGGAGCCTCAGCATCAGGATCTGTCCTTCCAGTTAGCACCCAGGGCTGATTTCCTTCAGAATGGACAGGTTTGATCTTCTTGCAGTCCATGGGACTCTCAAGAGTCTCCTCCAGCACCATAATTCAAAAGCATCAATTCTTCGGCGGTCAGCTTTCTTTATGGTCCAGCTCTCACTTCCATACATCACTATTGGGAAAACCATAGCTTTTACTATACGGACCTTTGTTGGCAAGGTGATGTCTCTACTTTTTAAGATGCTATCTAAATTCTATGATAGGGGCCTCCTAACAACTATCAGCACCCTTAACGAAATACAGCTTCCATAATTATTTGGGGAAAGCAATGGCTGCTTAAAGTGGCATCATAGTGCTTTAAATATATGGTGTGAATGTGACCTTAGAAGAAGGATTAAAATAAAGGGCTTTCCTACTCATGACCACATCAATCCTTTTCAAAACAAGCTTCTTAAGGATTGCCACTTTTCTTTTTCTTTTTCTTTGCTGGCTCATGTATCTTCCTAGAATGCAGCTTGAGCTCTAAACATTAGCACGTGATAATGGTTATCTCCATAGAGGTATAAAGCTCCACCTGCTGATTTTTGCAGATAAAGTGCTGTTAAAGGCAGATGATTAGCTCTTTCTGTGAGTGCTTGCCTGCCTGATGTCATCATGAATTTTGCTTAGGAAAGAACTATCTGCAATTTAAAGCATCTGCTTAGTAAGTGTAATAATAGCTCCTGCAGGTACTCTAGGTAAAATTGTGCTGCAAAGTGTTATCGATCTTCATGGATCAAGGGATAAACTATTATGCTTCCATCCCCACTAAAGCTCTGAGCAATATCCCAACTTTCAGCCTTGGTCTTCTGCTAGAAAAAGCAAACTGAACCTTGAAGATTAGGAGGACACACAGACAGGGGAGGGAATTGGGTGTTTACACTCTGAGCTGAAGGTTACTTGCTGGCACAATAAGAAACCCTTTTAGTTCCAAGAAAAATTGCATTATGTATTTATTTATTCCTGAAAACCTAAGCAGAGGAAGTTATCTATCGAATAAAGTATGCCAATACAATTGCATTACCCTGTTATGCTTACCTCGCCTTGTAAATAAACAAGAACCACTATAACGAATAAACTAATTGAAACAAAATTAAATTCCACCAACAGGCCCTTTGGTTTCAAGTGTCATAATAAGTGCTTTTTTTCATTAAAAAAATGTTTAGGGGTGTTCTCATTTTGACTCAAGAAAATCACCATTTTATAGTTCAAATCGGGGAAAATAAATACAGTAAATGGACAAAAGTACAAAGATTCACAAAATGTTTAGGGGTATGCGTACCCCTGCGTTCCCCCAGAAAAAAAGCACAGGTCATAAGAATGTCCCATTATTTATTTATTTTATTTATATTGATTACATTTGTATATCACATTTACCTTCCAAGGATCTCAAGAGGGGTGTACATGGTTTCCGCCATCCCCGTTTCATCAACACAACAACCTTGTGACACTGGGTCAGGCTAAGAGATGGTCTGCAGGTATGTGGAGCAAAGAAATAACAATTCACATGGAAAATCATAACACCCCCCAAAAAAAACATATTAAATAGAAATTTAAAATTTGAAATTATGCAAGTTGACTACATCTGCATATACTTACTGGAGACTTCATTCGGCTTGCAGCATTTAAAGAGAAGGGATTGAAGGCAAGAAATGAGAAGAGTGAAACTCATGGGTGGTGCAAGGACCAGGAGGAGGTTGGCAGTTACAAAATATGAGGTGCATCGGGCTTATTTTGAGCTGAGTTGTGCTTCAGAACCTGTTTTTAATGACAGGCTTTAGTTCTGGAACATAGGGGCATATGCAGAGCTCATCGCTACTGAATAACTCTTCCCAGATCCCACATACAGTAGTGTAGTGGCAAATTCGGAAGTGCTGGGTCCCAAGAGTCACACACAACGAGGGGCAAACGGCTGGCTGGCGAGCCTTGGGTGTAGATAGCTTGGGAGTAAGTCTCCAGCTTGACGCTTCAAGCAGAGCATGTAAGAGCAAGAATTGCAACCTTTCCCCAGAACAGCCTGTCTCCCGCCTTTCTGCATGAGTCATTGAGAGATGCCTCCTAAGAAGGCAGATGATTCTGCTGTACCAGGAGCGATGGGATGGAGTGGACCACAGGAGGCAGAGTCGAAGAAGACAGGGGCAGAACGGTGAATCATGATGCAGAGAAGCAGCTAGCAGCTACTCCAGTTGGTACAAACGTCCCCAGGCTGGTGCCCTCCAGATGTTCTGGACTACAACTCCCATCAGCCTCAGCCAGCATGGCATGGGTAACAGTGAAGCAGCTATTTAGGTTGCAGTCAAGCAAGGCAGTGGAAGTTGCAGAGCTCACATTTTTCATGGGAACCATTTTTGAGAAGGTGTTGGGCTTGGGCGGGGTAGCCAATGCTATGTCTTTTAGATGTTTCAGGACTTCAGCTGCCATCAGCCCCAGGAAGCATGGGCAATGATCAGGGATAATGGGAACTGCACTCCAGTAATAACTAGAGGGCGCCATGTTGTCTACCCTGGTCTTGTAGGACTCCCTATCCCAGCTGATCAGCAGGTCTCTATTCTCACTCCTCCTTTATCTCTATGAGTGTTTTTTCACCTGGCTAGAATATCATTTGTTGGCTGGAGGATAGACAGGGCTTTGTGTGCAGTAAGTTGCCTACTGCACTATGGTAGAATTCACATTTGTTGCTCTGTCCACATTGGCCTCTGTTTTCACCCATTACTGACATGCGGCCCCTAGAAGGTTGCCCAAAGGGGGATGTGGCCCTCAGGCTAAAAATGTACTAGAATGTTGGTGTTGGTACACAAGGTCCCATAGCTAAGCAAACAAAGTTCAATTTAAATTGCAGATACCGTTTGCTTTCTCCTGGCTGGAGGTGAGGCAGTTATTTGTTGAAAAACTTGGCCTATCTCCTGACAAACCACCGGACACAGAAATCCCTACTGATAAGGATTCATTAGGAGTGAGGGGGGAAGGCGCTTCTCAACTTTTGAACTCAGTTTTAATTTGGAAATGATTCGGACAACATGGGATGTGCCTGTTTCTTGCTCAGGAGTGTGCCAATCAATCAAGAAATTGCTAGAAATTGTTCTTAGAGCTGATAGTTTCCTGCGAGCTGATGAAACCTACAGCTGACTCATATGCTCCAAACCAAGATATAATCTGGTGTCGGAGGCATGGAAAATCATTCACTATTTTCCTGTGCAATTAGTCACTTCGATTTAAGCTGACCAAGCTTTATCTGAACCGCCCAGAGTCTCTGTCTGCATGTTTGTTAGAATGGCTGTGTGTGTCCTATTTCTCCATAGGACAGGCCTCTCTTTAAAGGGCTGTCTTGTTAAGAACTGGTTTAAGAGATAAACAGCTATATTGAGGGAGAGCAGAGACCCTGGGATTGCCCATCAATGCAGTTAGCACCTGGAGAGTAGACTGAACAGGCAGGGACACAGGTCACTTGGTTTTCCTTGCTGTTTTGACATGTATTGCGTTTCTCTGTAAGTTATAGTAATTATTTCTAATTCTGCATCAATACATATAAATTAGCATGTGGAAATCTTAGGCAAATCTGTGAACTTTTTGTCCTGTTTTGGTAATGTGTTTCCTGTGTGATGGAGGGGGTGGTGATGGTAATATAAGATGCGCAGTCCAAAGGCCCTAGACTACAAGAAAATGGTGACAGACCCCTTATATTGCCTCCTCCTCTTCTTATTTCCCCTCTATCTGCTTCTTCAGTACAATGAAGTGGTTGTTTCTAGCATCTGATGCCAGTCAGGATGAGGAAACTGACCGAGAGCCCATCAAGGGGGGCAGATTTGTCTTGCTTTGCTTTCCAGGACCAGCCCTATCATTTGGAACGGTGATAGAGCTGCTTCAGGTGGGGGGTTCAGTGTGGGTGGAAAGTGGCAGCTAGATGTTGGCACACAAAGCTGTGCTTGCCATGCAGCACGCCCTCCTATCCCTCATCTAACCTATTGCCCTCTGGTGTAGCAGGATATGCTGCCCCATTGACAATGCTGGAGTAAATTTGACCTGCTAGTTCAGTCAGCTTCTGTGCATGGAATGCAAGGGGCTCCCATTGTATCTTTTGTCATCTAAGTAACCGAAGCCCAGGTCACAAATTCAAACCTAAGTTCTTACAAGATGAACTCGGTGCTGGTTATCTGAGGTTTTCCACTGTTTGGATTTGACCTGCTCTTGCTATCTTCTCCTTATTTATTTAATATTTTTTTTCTGTTTCCCTCTGATATATTTTAAATCTGATGCTGCTTAGCTGCTGAATTCATTTCAGCTCAAAGTGGGAACACTTTAATGAGCAGTGTAGGACAAATCTCTGATTAAGTCCACTTTAGAGTGGAATGCTTTTTTGTCTCTTTAGAATAGCTACCAACAATCCATGGGCAGCTTACCCTGCACAAAGCTGATTCATTTCAATGGAGCTAATGCAGGAGTTGTCATAGTCCAGGTCAGACTCTTTGTCTATCTAATCTGTTTTTTAAAAAACAACAAAACGCAACTCAAACAATTTAGTATCATCAGCAAACTTGGTTGTTCACTCCTAGCTCTACATAGTTTACAAACAAGTTAAAAAGCACAGGTCCCGATACAGATCCCCGAATGACCCTGTACTCCACTTTCTACATCTCCCCATTTGGAGAACTGTCCATTTGTCCTTACTGCCTGCTTCCTGCTACTTAACCAAGTCCTAATCTGTCAGAGGACCTCTCCTCTTACTCCATGACTGCTAAGCTTACTCAGGAGTCTTTGCCTTGTCAATAGTTTTTTGGAACTCCCAAGTATACTATGTCAATCGGATCACTTCTCTCTATTGTTGTTTATACTCTCAAAGAACTCAGACATGCTGTCTCTGCCTTCAGCAAGGCTTGCACTTCTTAGGATGCTTCTTTTTAAGAATATTTTCCACCAGTTTTCCCAGGAGAGATGTGAAGCTAGCTGGCCTGTAATTTCCATTATCCACCCTGGATTCCTTTTATAAATTGGTGACTACTTTCCAGTCTTCAGGGAATCCCCATGCATAGAATATGCCCACTTCCCTCAACTTTGTGAGCGCCAGATAATTTTGAACTAAAACTCCCATCATCCCTCACCACTGGCCATTTTGACTGGGGCTGATGGGAGTTGTAGTCTAAGATATTTGGAGGGCACCAGGCTGGGAACACATTATACGTAGGGCTGCCTCTGAAGAAAGTTCAGAAACTTCAGCTGGTGCAAAATTCGGTGACCGGGTTACTCACTGGGGAAGAAGGTTTGAGCATATTACATCAATCCGGGTCCGACTCCACTGGCTGCCAGTTAGTTTCTGGGCCCAGTTCAAAGTGCTGGTTTTGACCTATAAAGCCTTAAATGGCTCAGGACCACAATACCTCAAGGACTGCCTCTTCCCATATAAACTGACCCAGACTTCATTCATCATCTGAGGCCCTTCTTCGTGTGCCTCCCCTGTGAGAGGTCTGGACGGTGGGAACACGAGAAGGGGCCTTTTCTGCAGTGGCTCCCCATTTGTGTGGAATGTTCTCCACAGGGAGGCTTGCCTGGCACCTTCATTATACACCTTTAGGAGCCAGACGAAGACATTTCTCTTCAAACAGGCCCTTGGCTGATTGACATCCAATGCCCTTTTAAATGTGTTGTGGGAGGGGGAAGATTATTGGCTTTGGTTTTTTTCTTATTTTTCTTATGTATTTTGCATTTTTATACTGTAATTTTATGTTGTGAACCACCTACAGATGAAGGGTGATATACAATTAAATGATAGATAGATAGATAGATAGATAGATGATAGATAGATAGATGATAGAGATGATAGATAGATAGATGACAGAGATGATAGATAGATAGATAGATGATAGATAGATAGATGATAGATAGATAGATAGATGATAGATAGAAAGATAGATGATAGAGATGATAGATAGATAGATGATAGAGATGATAGATAGATAGATAGATAGATAGATGATAGATAGATAGATAGATGATAGATAGATAGATGATAGAGATGATAGATAGATAGATAGATAGATAGATGATAGATAGATGATAGATAGATGATACATAGCTACCAAAACATTCAAGTTCACATTAAGCCTTAAATTTAAGGTTTAACATTTTTTTTAAAAAAAGTGTCCAATGTCTGGCAGCACCATTCTACCCACGTCTACTCAGAAGTAAGCCCTACTGAAGTCAGTGGAGCTTACTGTCAAGTGAACAGGGTTAGGACTGCAGCAGAAGCTGTCTGTGGGCTGCTTCCCTGCAGGCTTCATTGAATGACATTTCAGCAGCAATAAAACAGCCTTTCATAACAGGGGAGGAAGAAGGAGGTCATCCTTAATTGATTCCTGCCTTCTGTGCATTTAGTGGCTGAGTGAGTCATGAACAGGGAGCTGCTGATATGATGGGGAATAAAGTGTGGTGTTTGTTGTTGCCTTCCATTCTGCTTTTTTTTGGATTTTTCGTATATTTTTATATGCCTGCCTTTCAAAGGGTGTATTAATAACAGATGTTTTCTAACTAATTGGCAATAAAAACGTTACAATATTTAAAATGGTTCCAAGTTCAATCCTGGGAGGGGATCGATGTCACTATGATAATCAACCTGATCTTTAAATGCAGTGGCTAAGAAAGATACGTCTTAGTGGAATAAGCTTGGAGATTCACGTTTGGGTTAGGGCCTGCTGTTGCTGGCCTGGCACCAGTTTAACAGCCCTGCTGTCACCCAGCTCTTTAGCATGCCTGACACCAATATCTTAGAAATGATGAAAGTGGAAATTTAAGGGGTGCATTTCTGCACATTAGTGGTCTCTTCATAATTTATGTGGATTCCCCCCCCCCCATTTGGTTGTGTACTTTTTGATGTTTTGTTTATGGTTTATGACTAGTTTTGTTACGTTTGTAGTTATGTAATTTTTTATGTGTTGTAAGCCGCTTTTGCACGTGGTTTGACATTTGGAAAAGTGGCATACAAATAAATGATGGATTGAACAAGTGACACCAAATTTCTACACCCAACCTTCATTTTGCTCTTTCCATTCTAGATACTGCAGGAACAGCAATAGATGTGTAAGTATATATCTTTTGCATTGTCTATAAAATATTTTGAATTATCAAATGATTACCAGAGCCAGTAACCATCTCATGATAGCTTCTAACCAGGGTTGGCAGGTTTTAAGTAAAGCTTCCGTTGTAACCTTCTTACTTGGGAGCAGGCTCCATTGAATTCAAGAAATCTTGAAGTCTCTGGGCAGATGGGGATATGATAGGGCACAGCATTTGAACCAGGCTGTCATCAACCGTGGATTGTTGTGCAGCTGGTGAAAAAGTTGTCCATGCTTGGAGGTCCACGGGACCCCTCCCCACAGAGGCTCACCACGATGCACTCCATAAGGCGGACATGACTGGCCCCCTTCCTGCACTGACCAAACAAGGATGCAGCTGTGGCATGCATCAGTTGTGGGGGTGGGGCTAGCCTCGGTGTGTGCCCCCCACCACAATTATTTCAGCATGTGGAAGGTGTGTGTTGAATGAACCTGCCTTCTGTTTTTTCTGCACCTGGAAAAAAACCCAGCTTGCCTTATTTTATTAATGCTAGCATTAAATCACCGAAGCAAATTTGTTAGTATCTGTTTGAAAGGCTTTTCTGTCCTGCTGGGCATGAGTAGCGTGCTTGCAAAAGAAATCACATTGCATTGGGCTGTGGTTTCTGCTTTCGCCTGCCTGCTGCCTGGACCTCAGTATTCCTAGCTGGTGATTCAGGATTATTTGTTTGTTTGCTGCATTTATGTCCCATTTTTTTCTGCAAAGAGCTTAAGGTGGCATGTATTTTTCACGCCTCCCTTGTTTCATCCCAACGACGACTTTGCGAGGTAGGCTAGGCTGAGAGTGAGTGGCTGGCCCAAGGTCACTCAGCGAGTTTCATAGCTGAGGGGGGAGGGAATTTGAACCCTCCCAGTATGACACCCTACACCGCACTGGCTGCATCATTTTCATCACCTCGTATCACCGCAGACGCAACCACTTCGGAACCTGGAAATTATTCTCCGTGTGGGTGGCCAAGTGAGAAAGCAGAAGGGATCCTTGCGCCTTTCACAGTTGTCCACATAAGGGAATTTCAGTGGCTTGCATGTCCAGAAACACCTGTTGAAATCTCATTTTCTACACCACCGTGAAATGTTCAGGTGCCAAGTGCATAAACAACTCCTGCTGAAATTCCCTCTCTGCCTGCTGTGCTTTCTCTTGGGGCTCCTTAATTAATAGAGCAGATGTTAAGTGGATGATGAAAGCAGTGGGGTGGTTAAGGAGGAGCAGCAGCTGGACTGCAATAAAACCACAAGTCCCGGGTAGCTAATTATAGCAGTAATGAGTGTCCTAGATCCATCATTCTAGGAGCTTTTTCTAAGAGTCAGTCACCAGGCAGGAAGGAACGATGAAGTATGTAGATGTATAAAATACTAGTTTGCCACCTTTTTGTAGACGGGAGCTTTCCATAGCTGCACAACAGTAGGTGAAGCCTTTGCTGATGTGGAAATGCAGTGAAGGGAAGATGGCCTGCACCTGTTGAATTCTACCTGTTGTGTTAAAGGTACAGAGCCTCTTTTCTTTTTTCTTTTGAAGAAACAAAGCATCAACACCATTTTTAAAAATGCATTAAAGAAATTGTGTCAATAATAGCTTTCCAGGCCCATCAACTTACTTACAAATACGCTTACCTTTAAGCATTATGGTAGCTGACAACCTTATAGATTTGGATGAGATCATTCAGATTTGCAACTTTGGGGGGTTTGAATGTATTGAGTTGTATCCTATATTGGCCTTACTTAGAATAGACCTGTTGAAAGCAATGGACATGATTAACTTTCATCTATTGCATATGTAAGTACTTTAATATAAGACTTAATTTTAAAGTGTTTTAATAGATGATTGATTGATTGATTTAGTACCCCACTCATCTCATTCTGTTGCCTCAACCACTTGGGATGGCTTCCAGCATGAAAACACAATAAAACATTAAACATTATAAACCTCCCTACACAGGAGTGCATTTAGATGTCTTCTGAAGGTTGCATAGTTATTTATCTCCTTGACATCTGATGGGAGGGCGTTCCACAGGGCACGTGCCACTACTGAGAAGGCCCTTTGCCTGGTTCTCTCTAACCTCACCTCTTGCAGTGAGGGAACCGCCAGGAGGTCCTTGGAGTTGAACTTGCAGTGTCTGGGCTGAACCATTTGGGTAGAGATACTCCTTCGTGTTTACAGGGCCATGGCTGTTTAGGGCTTTAAAGGTCAGCATCAACACTTTGAATTGTGCTTGGAAACGTACTGGGAGCCAGTGTAGGTCTTTCAGGACCGGTGTTATATGGTCCCAACAGAAGCATAGCTCTCTTTCTGTGCTGTGCTGTGAATACTAGATTATTAATGCTTGATGTTTAGCTGTGTTTTTATATTATGTTGGAATACACCCAGAGTGGAGCAAACCTGTCAGATTGATGGGGTATAAATAAATTATTATTATTATTATTATTATTATTATTATTATTATTATTATCCAACTTCCAAAAATGTTTGACAACCAAGGTGCGGCTTCTGATTGGCTGCAGGAACGTCCTGCACTCAATTGGAATCCGCGTTGGATGTTCGGCTTCCAAAGAACATTTGCAAACTGGAACACTCACTTCCGGGTTTGCGGTGTTTGGAAGCCAAAACGTTCGAGTTGCAAGGCGTTCAGGATCCAAGGTACGACTGTATTTGAAACTAAAAACAAGAAGCTTTAACACTGCCATTGAATAGTTTCTATTTCTGAAGGGCTCTGGACTGAGAATTTTTGGACTGAATCAAAGAAAGGCACATTTGTGGAATGCACCAAGGGATATTTAATGACCTCATAAAGTAGATGGGACCTCAAAGCTTGCCAGAGACAATAGAGCTTGAAATATTAGAGGGAAAACAGAAAAGCCAAAAAGCCCTGATTGTTAACTTCTTCCTTCTCAGTGGAGACTGGCAGGGTGGAAGGCAGAGATGACAACAGGTAGTGGAGCCAGAGCAGATGGCTGGTTGAACTAAATTCAGCATGTCCAGTGGTTAGGGGTGATGGGTATTTTAGTTTAGCAACATTTTGAGAGCCAGAAGTCCCCTCCTCCTGCCCTAAAACTTTCAAATTCCAGAAATAGCCTGTGACCAGAAATGGCAGTTGTTAAGTTGTGGGTGAACATATCAGACAACACAGCGATTCTTCAAATTGCTCTTGTTTATTCAGAGGCCAGAACAGAACTGAACTGAAGGGTTCAGTCAGCCTGCTTATATAGAGTTCCGGCACAACGTGAATGTAACAATTTTCTAAAACTATCCAATCACTGAACGTCACTTTTGATCCCTTATTTCCATAACTTTCTACAGTATCCCCCTGCTGGCCCAGGGTGAGAACTTCAGTACACAACAGCAGTAATAAACTTTTGAGGAGGGGTGTTTTTCCCGAGATAGAGATAGCAATGTGGGTGGCAGTTCTGCTTCCAGAAAGGTTGCACACGGATATTGCATGTAAGCTAATGGAACTTTGAAGTTAATAGCAGCCAACTTGTTTTTCGTAATTTTAATTTGCTTTAAGCTTCTTAAAATATTGTGTTTCATATTACTGTGTTTTAATTGTTGTAACACACCCTGGGACCTTAGGGTGAAAGGCAGGTAATAAATTGTAGTAGTAGTAATTATTAATGTGTGTGGTGATGACAATAACAATAACAATAACTTTATTATTTGTACCCCACCCATCTGACTGGGTTGCCCCAGCCACTCCGGGCGGCTTCCAACAAATATAAAAGCATAATAAAATGTCAAACATTAAAAACTTCCCCATACAATGCTGCCTTCAGATGTCTTCTAAAAGTTGTATAGTTATTTATCTCTTTGACATCTGATGTGAGGGTGCTCTAATAGCCGCACATCATAGCAACCAGAGTTGTGATTTTGTTAAAGTAGTCTTTACAGTCGAGAGCTTTCAACTTTGCATTTAGGAATTCATGAGAATGCTTTGCCTCCTGCTGGGAACAAATAGATCAGCCCTGCCAGATGTTTTGGACGGCAACTCCCATTACCCCCAGCCCACACAAGCTATCAGTATTCGCTAAGGTATTTCTTGAGTGTTTAGACATTCACAAAATCTGACTGGGATTGTTGACGGAAGCATGCGAACCTTCCCCAAAGTTTGGAGATTGGCTGTAATATATAAACTGCCACAGTAATAATTCCTACATTATTTATCTCTGGAGAGGAGAATGCTATGCAGAAATGTTCCCCAAGGACTCATGTTCACAAACCTTCCCTTTTTGTCCTTCATTCAGTGCTTCTCTGCAGGCCTTGAGGCCCCTGGCAAAGTTATGGTGGTGTTCATGTGTCCTGTTTCATCATGGACAGTCCTCTATTTGAAGGGCTGCCTGAGAAAGGAAGGCAGGGGCACTGAAGTTACCCATCAAAAGTATGACCTCCACTGTAGTGAAAAGTACTACATTTCTGTTTAAATAACAGTGGTACCTCTGGTTATGTACTTAAGTCGTTCCAGAGGTCCGTTCTTAACCTGAAACTGTTCTTAACCTGAAGCACCACTTTAGCTAATGGGGCCTTCCGCTGCTGCCGTGCCGCTAGAGCACGATTTCTGTTCTCATCCTGAGGTAAAGTTATTAACCTGAGGTACTATTTCTGGGTTAGCGGAGTCTGTAACCTGAAGCGTATGTAACCTGAGGTACCACTGTATAGTCATCATTTCTGGGGTACAAGCCGAGGCAGTGTGTGGAGGTTCTGGGCTGCCCAAACGACAAGACCCCCTTCTCGGTCTCACTGATGTGGTCCAAAGGAAAACAGAGCAGTTTGTTTGATGTTCTCTTGGCAGCAGGAGTTGCTGGAAGGAGGTTACAGTTCCTCTTTTTTGGTGATACATATGCGACATCCCCCTCATAAAATGCCCTCTAGTGAGCTCCTTCCTCTACCGGTAAGCCTACTTGGCTTGCTTGGCTTCAGCTGCACTCTGAGCAACACTCTCAAGGACTAACAGATGTTTGAGAGCCTCACTATGTTTCAATGTCCACAATAGCCCAGAGTCATACTGCACCAGGGGCCTTGTGGGAAATGTCTGGAGCCTGGAGCTGCTTGGGGCAACTGTGACTTTCTCCTATTTCTGTCAGCAGAAGGCTTGATGAAGTAGGAGAATGAGTCATTGGCAAATACAGTCAAACCCTGGTTGCCGAACGTAATCCGTTCCGGAAGACCGTTCGACTTCCGAAACATTCGACAACAGAGGCGCAGCTTCCGATTGGTTGGAATAACTTCTTGCACACAAGCAAAAAAACCTGCGTCGGATGTTCAGGTTTCAAAAATGTTCAAAAACCGGAGCATTTACTTCCAGGTTTTCGGCATTTGGGAGCTGAAACGTACAACAATGGAGGTGCTCAGGAACAGAGGTTTGACTGTAGAAGCTTAGCTATCGACAGAAAGGGTTGGGTGGGGAATCTAGAACTGAGTTTCGACAATCTATTTTGTCATTTATGTCATTGCAGAACAGAAGAGTCAGTGTCAGAAGATGACAAGAGGAGGTATGTTGCCGTGGATTGGGGTGAAGTTGTACGATCCAAAATGGATTTCCATTTCATGAGGAAAGAACACAGGGAAAGGGATGGTTTTTAGGTTATTATCCCAAACCAACCACTGTATTTTGGTTTAGTTGCATGAGCAGAGATTCCTAGGGAGTTTAGCTGCACGCACCCCCCCCCCCAATATATTGTTGTCATCTCAACCTCTACTTTACCCCCTGATGCTGGGAAACAGTCATAGCACAGAAGCAAATTAAGGACCTTTCTTACAGTAAACAATGATGCATAGAAGGCCTGTGAGAGGCCACATTCTTTAAACAGAATGTTTGATGGAAAACTGCTGTAGGTTATTCAAAGAGACTTTTAAGAGGGGAGGCTACAGGGTTAGAGCCCTTCCCCCAATTAGCTGAGCCTCCCTCCGCATGTTGATCAGGCAAACAAGATGGCTGCAGTAGTGAACCGTCAATTGGTAATAGTCAATTGAGAGAGGGAGAGTTGAGGCTGAGAATAAAGAGGCTGAGCCTTAAATAGTAAGCTGCTTCTGCCATTCTGTATAACATTCAAGAACTGTGTCTTATCTGTATTGTTGGGATCCATTTTGAATTTATACAACAACAACAACAACAACAACAATAATAATATTTTTTTATTTATACCCCGCCCATCTGGCTGGGTTTCCCCAGCCACTCTGGGCAGTTTCCAACTGAATATTAAAAACAATACAGTGTCACACATTAAAAACTTCCCTAAACAGGGCTACCTTCAGTTGTCTTTTAAAAGTAAAATAGTTATTTAATTTTTAATTTAATTTAATTTTTAATGCAATACTGGATCACCTTGAGCAAGGGGTTGATCCCAAACAGGCAAAACGGAGACTGGAGCAAGCAGATTGCTTAGAATCATAGAATCGTAGAAACTGGAAGGGACCCCAGATATCAGCTAGTCCAACCCTCAGCTAAAGAATCCTTGACAGATGGCCACCCAACCTCTGCTTAAAAACCTCCAATGAAGGAGAGTCCACCACCTTCTGAGGGAGTCTCTTCCACTTTCAAACAGCTCTTACCACCAGAAAGTTCCTCCTAATGTTTAGTTGGAATCTTCTTGTAATTTGAATCCATTGGTTTGGGTCCTACCCTCCAGAGCAGGAGAAAACAAGCTTGTTCCATCTTCCATGTGGCAGCCCTTCAGATACTTGAAGACTGCTATCATATCTCCTCCCAAAAAGCTGCATGATCTAGCATATTGAATTTTACCTCTGCAATGAACACGCAAGGTCACCTAAAGCAAGCTGCTCCCTTCCACTCTCTGTCTCCCCCCTCTTACATGATGGATGGTAATAATGCTAACTTAGGCTACTGGGTTGTTGTACCGATTGCAACCAGCTGACACATGTGAAATGCTTTCGACACTTGAAAAGACCTATACAAACGTTAAAGTATTTAATTTTGCTACTATTAGTATTAGGTATACTCTCAGTTTAAGTTATGGTTTTCATGTCGGTGTTTTTCCATTCCATTAAGGAACTATGGAGGTGTTTATGTCGGCCTCCCAGCTGATGCGGCTACCAAGATTCCCACCCAGTCAAAGACGGCGTCTCAAGGTACTTCTTAAAAAGGTGTGTGCTTTTAGTGTTTCCAGTGTGCTAGCATCTCTAATTTATCATAGCACTAAGATCGTTGTTTTGGTGTTTGAAACTGTTAACCACTTAGAAGCCATTTGGTATATAAGCAGCAAACAAACAAACAAGGCAGCTATGTTCACTGCTTAGATTGTATTAGATCAGTTTAGTGAAGGCTGTATTAGATGATCACTTCTGTTCAATGACCACCAAGCACTGTAGCATCTGAGAGGGTCCTTCCCAAAGCCTAGTTAGCACTCTCCCAGCTTTAGGAAGGAGGGCTCTAGGACCCTGCCAGAGCCTCACACCTCCTTCCCTAATCCCAGTGCCCACTTAGCCAGCTTTGAGAAAGCAGTGTGAGGGCTGGGGGAGGGCATCAAATTTTGGCCTCACTCCCCCCACCCCACATGACAAGGGTTCCACGTCAAAGTACTCTCTGAAAAGTTGGGCCGCGCTAATATAGTTTAATACAATTTGAGATGCTGGGGTGAGGAACCTCTTTCAGCCTGAAGGCTGCATTCCAACATGGGCAACCTTGGGGGGGGCACAGTGGGTGGGGCCAGAGGCAAGAGTGAGCAGAGCAACAGATGTGTCTTTTATCTTTGTGCAGTAGTCCACATTTGTCTATGCAAAATTCAGAGATTTCTAAACACACACACACACACACACACACACACACACATCCATTCTCCATCAAAGTCAGCAGGAGCCATTAACGACATATTCCAGCCAGGCAAAAAGCAAGGACATATTCCAGCCAGGCAAAAACACTTGTGGACTAGCACAGAGTAGGGCTGGTGAGGTGTGTAGCCAGAGGAAAGTCCTGAGGGCTGGACAGAGATGCTTGAAGGGCCTGGGCCTGAGGTTTCCCATCTCTGCTCTTGAATGCCTCTGACCTCACTGTAATTGCCCCATGTACAGTATATGCATGCTTCCTGCATCACCACTGAGTATTCAATCTACTTCCTTTAATTTATATCTGGTTTAAGTTTTACATATGGGTGACTGTGACAAATGGGGGTTGCCAAATTTCCCCCTAGCAGAGTTTGCCGGCTGGAAAAGCATGATGTAAATAAAACAAATAAACTACTAAATGGGTTAGGGCTGTACAGTGGTACCTCGGTTTTTGAATGTCCTGGAAGCGGAACATTTCGGTTTTTGAACGCCGAACACCCAGAAGTAAATGCTTCCGTTTTCGAATGCGCCTCAAAAGTCGAATGGCTTCCGCTGCGTGGACATGTCATTTCCCCCCGTTTTCTGTAGACCGCCTTTGCGCCTCAGTTTTCAAACATTTCGGAAGTGGAGCGGTCTTCTGGATTGGATTATGTTCGAAAACCAGGGTACCATTCTAACTGTATCAAATGTGAACCTTCAGGGCATCGCTACTTCAATCACAACTGGCCTGCTTGCAATAGAAAGTTCTTTCACCCGCTGGATTATGGTCCTTATTACTCATGCAACATTTCTCTCCCAATCAGTTATCTGCGTAGACCATTCTTCGCAATGGAATCCAGAGCTGCCTTTCGGCTGAAGATTTGCATAGCCAGAAGCATGAAGCCACCAAGAGCTTCTTGGCAGTGAAAGTTACAACGGCAGATCAAGAAGCTGGATGCTCAAAATGGAACTGAAGCATAGGACTGTGATTTATGGATCTTTTTGATGTCCTCCGGTCAGCGTTAACGAACAGATATATGATGGGTATTTCTGCACAAAAAGCTGACGCTGTTGATCGCCAGCACTTTGGCCGTACTACAGAGTCTACGGATGACAATAGGTCTGGTTTTTTCATTTGGCTACTTTTGATAGCTTTTATATAACAAGACCATTACTGCTGTTCACGCAAGTGTTCCTAGGCTAAGGTTAGTGCAAATGAACTATTGATTTACTGCAGAGTAATATATTTGAGTATTAATTGAGGCTACTGCTGTGGGAAATAGGAGTTAGGTACCACTAGGCATTGTCAGCTATTTCTAATTACAACCTACTTTTATACTGTTAACTTGCCACTGATGTTGACATGTCACTTTTTAGAAGTGTAGGAATTGTTCAGGAAAAATGATTTTGCCAGAAATATATTCAATGAGTTGCCAGCCTTCTTACTACCTACTAACGAACTGTCATTTATTTCAGTGAGATGCTAACTTGCCTGCCTACCTTTTTTCATTTTGTTTTAGTGGCTGAAAATAACCTCTACTTTTACCAAACAATCATGTGCTGTGTCTTTCATTTTGCATACAGATAATGATGATATATGTAAATTAATTTTTTTTAAAAAAAATGAACAGAAGACAATGGCAGGAAGGAGCTTGCAAGTGCTGCAGCAAGGCAAATGCTACTCATTTCTTGCATTGAATTTCCATGTAAGTCCAATTGAACTAAATGGCACTTGTTCAGCCACAGTCCTTGATGGACCGTATTCAGTGCAAAGCTTTATAGAGACGATCAAACCTCGAGTTCTGCCCACCTCTTAAATCTGGAGGTGTTCTGATCAGCATCAGAGTTGGTATCTTAATCTTGTTAATGGCAACATTTCATTACGTGAAACTTCATCCCAACATTTCATTCCAACCTCTGCCTTTTATATACCATCCCGTTAAATGTTTTCAAACGCAGTTAACTTCATACTGGTGATCTTTCACTGTAGCACCACTCAGTGTTTCTGCATGGCTGAATATGATGTATTAAATTATTGAAGCGTTTTTGCATAACCCTTGTGCTGTCCTTTCTGTTTTGAAGATGGCACCTGCCCACCAGCTCACTCCCATCGCGCTCATGGTGATTCTGAAATGATCTGATGGACTGCAGTGCTGTGGACCACTTAGTGAATCATGAGCACATACACAGGGCAGGAATCTAAAGAGATTTAGCTGTAGGGCCACTGTATGAAGGTAATAGGTGTTGCACATTATAGGCAACTGCCTTAAACCAAGCCATCTATTCCAGTGTTGTCTATTCTGACTGGCAACAGCTTTCCAGGCTCTCAGGGAATTAAGTCTTCCATGTGGCAGTTTATTGTGGACTCAGTTCTTCTCATGCATACAATTTCTCCCCCTAGCATCCACACAACATCCTCATAAAAATGCCACCCCGTATCCCTCCCCAGTCAGGAGCAATCGTGTCAACAGCCTGAGCCATTTGGACGTTCCAGAGGTCGACCAGGGCTTTGACAGGAGCGCCAGTCATATCATCACCCTTAGCAAACCACAATTCCCAGGGTTATTTTGAGGAAGCCATGACTGTTTAAAGTGGCATGACACTGTTTTAAATGTATTATACAGATGGGGCCTTATTAACTGTAAGTGCAGTCTGGTCATAAATTGCTAGGGTGAAATAACTTTTGCTGTTTTGTGAAAAGGGCTGCTGTGGAATGTCAGGCAAAAGGAAGCCTTTAACCAGGGGCTTCTCTTTTAAAGGGGAGATTCTCTCACACCAGGGAGCATAACATGCCAGTCATAAATCCTGCATTTCCAGTGTTGTGGAGAATTTGTCTTCTGCACTTTCCCATACATTTTTACTATCTAGATAACACTTGCTTTTAGGGAGACACCAAAGAGGATCTCAATGTACAAAGAATATATGATTTACAGAAATACAGAAGCAATGCCATATTTTAAGTAGTATTCCTCAAAGTGCTTTACAAGGGAGGCCAAACTCCCTAAGGCAGACAGTCCTTTGTCTCCCAGTCATACTGTCTGTGGTGCAAAGAGGAAGCTTAATCCTAGTTATAGGTTCTGGAACAAGGATTATGTTAGAAATGCCAGAATATGCAATGTTCTTTGAAGGCTTATGGTCTAAAATGCCACCCCTAATGCAACTCTCTGTCTCTTGTTAACCACTGTTCACTTTCAATGTTGCCTTTGAATTTCTGTCAAATAAGGAATCTTTTTTTTCCTGCTCTTGAAGTCTCCATTACTGGTTTTCCTAATCTTGAAGATATGGATATTTCGAAGTTCCAATTCTGGGGAAGAAGGGGGGGCAGAGATGAGGGGAAATCATATTGCATGTAGAAATGGGTACTATCTAAATAATAATAATAATAATAATAATAATAATAATAATAATAATAATAATAATAATTTATTATTTATACCCCGCCCATCTGGCTGGGTTTCCCCAGCCACTCTGGGCGGCTTCCAAAAGAATATTAAAATACTGTGATACATCAAACATTAAAAGCTTCCCTAAACAGGGCTGATTCAGATGTCTTCTAAAAGTCTGGTAGTTGTTGTTCTCTTTGACATCTGGTGGGAGGGCGTTCCACAGGGAGGGTGCCACTACTGAGAAGGCCCTCTGCCTGGTTCCTTGTAACTTGGCTTCTCGCAGTGAGGGAACCGCCAGAAGGCCCTCAGTGCTGGACTTCAGTGTCCAGGTAGAACGATGGGGGTGGAGATGCTCCTTCAGGTATACTGGACCGAGGCCGTTTAGGGCTTTAAAGGTCAGCACCAACACTTTGAATTGTGCTCGGAAACGTACTGGGAGCCAATGTAGGTCTTTCAAGACTGGTGTTATATGGTCTCGGCGGCCGCTCCCAGTCACCAGTCTGGCTCAGTCTCAAACCCTTCTCTGGATCAGTCTCAAACCCATCATGTCTCTACTTGCAGCTTCTTTCTGCTCCAGCCTCTGCTTCCTAGTCCTTGTGACAAACAGACCCTAGTAATGATAATGGTGAACATCAACAATTCTGGAAATGGAGAGTAGTGCTATACATGCAGTCTCTTCCTGTCACACCCAGTTGCCCAGGAAGGATGCTCACATCATGCACTCATGCACAAAACCAATGGACATTTAAAAAAAAAATTTTTTTGGAACCACGCTCAACAGGGCAACTGGAGATTCACACACACAAAGCCAGTGATACCTGTTAAAAACTATTAAGGTAGCAAGCCTAAATATGAAGCTACTAAAGAAGAAACAATCATAAGAAGGGACCATTGGGTGAGAGATATTAGCAGCCTGAATATATTAATTCAAATTTGGGGTGAACAACACACCTTGCTTTGGAAGAGGGGTTCACCAGCTATGGTCTGCACACCTGATTCAGGTAGTCCATAGCATATCCACATTGCATATTCCTATTGATTGTATTTTTATTGCTTCTTTTCTTTCTTATCCTGCATTTTATTGCATTGCAATTTAAATATGAAATGCAGTAGAATAAAATATAATTTAAGAAATAAAAGAAGCAGTAAAATTACAATTACATATCATACAATGTCCAGCAACAGCGGATTATGATTGCTGCAGCAACAAACAGAAAAAAAGCAAACCATCACCAATTTTCAAGTGGTCCATGGGAGCTGGGGGTGTGTGTGAGTTTGGGAACCACTGCTGTAGATAATTTGTTCACATCTAGCAGGATTTGTAAAAATCTAGTACTGCAACTTCTGAAATGCATTATTTGCACTTTCCCAGCAGAGGGCGGAAGAGCTCCAGCAACAGCAGTAAAACTGGCTTCAATTGGTCACCAGGAACACACACTGAGGTGTATGTGTGTCTGCTTTGGAAAACTTGACGGAATATGACTTGATTTATTCTAGGTGTGTTATTCCACCCCACCCTTCTCAAAATTATTTTAACCAGGGGCTCTGCAGTATCATCAAGTGTGGGAAGCCTGTAGCCCTCCAGATGTTTTCTCCTGTTCCAGAGGGTAGGACTCGATCCAATGGATTCCAATTAAAAGAAAGGAGATTCTGACTAAACACAAGGAAGAACTTTCTGACAGCAAGAGCTGCTTGATGGTGCAACAGACTCCACCGGGAGGCTGTGGACTCTCATTCAATGGAGGATTTTAAGCATCTGTCATGAGAGTCCTGCTTTGCAGGACATTCGACTCGATGACTCCTGGCATCCCATCTAACTCTAAGATTCTATGTTGTTGGCCTTTAACTTGCATCAGCCTCAGCAAGCACAATGAATGGTCGGAGTGGAGGGGAGCCGTGGTCCAGCAACATCTGGAGGGCACCAGGTTCCACACCCTCTTCTGCCTTGGTCTATAACTCAAAGTGGGGATGCGGGTGGCGCTCTGGTTTAAACCACAGAGCCTAGGACTTGCCAATCAGAAGGTTGGCAGTTTGAATCCCCGCAACGGGGTGAGCTCCTGTTGCTCGGTCCCTGCTCCTGCCAACCTAGCAGTTCAAAAGCACGTCAAAGTGCAAGTAGATAAATAAGTACCACTCCAGTGGGAAGGTAAACGGCATTTCCGTGCGCTACTTTGGTTCGCCAGAAGCGGCTTAGTCCTGCTGGCCACACAACCCGGAAGGTGTACGCCGGCTTCCTCAGCTGATAAAGCGAGATGAGTGCCGCAACCCCAGAGTTGGGCATGACTGGACTTACCTTTATAACTCAAAGCATGGGAAAAAGACAGACAAGCTCATGAGCAATCTTTTTTTATTCATCTGTTCACAGGTCATGCTTATGAGCTATTCGTAAAACCTACACTTCAGTGACCCTAAACTCCAATTTTATTCCACAGAGCAATAAATGTTGCAAAGCACACATATTTTCCTGTATTAAGTGAGTATGTATGGCTGGATTTGGTTGCATAATTTATCTCACACCCCTCCCTGCTTTTCCAGAACTTTGGGTGTTTTTCAGGGGCAGCCTGACTCATTTCGTCACCTAAGGAGAAGTGATTCAGGCCTTTGGCATTCCAGATGTTGATGGACTTCAACCCCCATTACCCCTGACCATTGGGCCATGCTGGCAAGGGCTGCTGGGAGTTAAGAGTCCAACAACATCTAGAGGCTCACAGTTTAGTTGCCACATGGACCTTATCATGTTGAAAACCATATCCATGTCGTGTCTGTTTAGCAGTGCAGGCGCAATGCAGCAGCTATTGAGCATTAGCAGTTAAAGTCTTCTATTCGAATTTAACACTAAGCACAAATTCATCTCATGTAAGCCACATTCCCTCATCCTCAGTTCTTCATCAGTGATGAGGATGAGGATACTACACAACCCAAATGAGCTGTCATAGCATTACTGAGATAATGTATGAGTAGCAATAAATGAACAATAATAAGTTTCCCCCCCAGGCTTTACTTTCCAGTCATGACTCCTGATTCTCCCTACCACTGATGGGAGAGAGAGAGACAGAGGAGAGTGACAGAAGAGTGACACAGCTGGCCTCCAACTTCACACTGTGGGTTAGGTCTAATGGCTATCTGCTACATCATCCTGGGATGCCCTGCCTCTGGACAAGAAACAAGTGTGAAGATAATGCTACTAGGGTGCTGGACTACTGCCAAAGTGGAAGGGGCCCACCATAGTTTAGGTGGAAGGGACAGCACAGTTTCAAATTACCTGATAAATGTCTCATGTACTGCAGATATTAATACTGCTCAGCTTGAAGTGACTGGATGCATAAAAACTGACTCCTTTTGGAATAAAATGTTGACCAGATTCAAAGCTTTACATGCAGAACTTAAATCAAAACAGAACAAAAAACAGTGAATGATCCATCCAAACAGCTCCATAAGATCATGTGCATGTCCAGCACAAGCTCAGCATCTTATATATTAGCTTTTATCCTGCCTAAGGCTATGTAGCTCCTGGAGAGCCATTATCACATCTGGGAACAAAAGACCAGGGTAACTCCCTTCAAAATCGTGATTTGCAATTCAGTAGCCTCGCATGTTAGCTAGCAGAGAACAATAGTGCTTAGAGAGTTCTTCTTGAGCTTCAATGGAATCTTCCAGTTAAACCCTTTCTGCAATATAGGCATTCTCCATTTCAGTGTGAATTAAGCAATTATACATAACAACATTCCAGCTAATGCATTTTTATCCCACTCTTCATCTACTCTTCCCTTAATAGTGTGCATACATGATTCTCTTTCCCCTTCCACTTTAACTTCATGACAGCCCTGTGAGGTGAGCTAGGTGACTGATGTAGAGGGAGTTTCATGGCTCAATTTGAATTGGCTCTTCCCAGCCCAGAACAATAACCATCTACTACACCAGGTTGGCTGTATTTTTAGTCAAAGCAATCTGCAGTTTCAGTACTAGAGGCCATCATAGTCCAAAATTTGTGATAAGACCATGCACATTCTGGCATTTAAATTCAAAGTTGCATTTAGTAGAGTTTGAAGCTTACGAAGTCCACAATTTGGTGGAGAAGCAAGACCACCCTGAATTTCAATAACAGCTTGCAATAAAATCTTGGCTTTTAAACAATGCCTTGGCTGCTCTTCAGCTTTACGGGTGTTTTTTAAAAAAAGTTAAAAAGAATACTTCCACTGTCTTTAAATCATAAAGCGTGCCCTGTATTTTATTTCTCTGCAAAGAAGTCTTTAAAATCTGAAATATGCTGAATAGGAGAGAGGCAGGGTCACAAAAGCATTTAGAATGAAAGAAAGCTGAGGAAATTAATATATTATTGTTCCCGTTGCGATTTGCGCTCTTAAACTATGCCTGGATTGCTGGTCTATGTACATGACTGTGTTTCCCCTAGGTATAATTCAAGCAGAGAGGGCAAGCATTGGGATCTCGAGAGTACAATAATGTAAGAGCTCCCTCTTTTTTCTATCCAGCCCCCATTTTGTTCAATGTACACCTTTGCAGCCATTTTAGGGCCAAACTAGATGCGAGGAACCTTCGCCTTATGTGTGGGTTTGACTCAAACATAAAGTAGGGGGTGGGTGCATGGGGTGGTCTGCTGGATTCCCTCCACCTCCCACTCCCAGTTTATCCCACTACAGGTCACTCTACCCTCAGCCAGAAAAGAACCTGGCCAGGAGGAAAATGTCTCATAATGAGAAAGTCTGTAGGAGGTCCAAATGGGCATGGAGAGGCCTCAGCATCCCATCACATGCCCTTTTTGCTCTTTAAATCAAGCTGCACCCCCCATCCCCCATATTATATGCATGTATACATTTCTTAGGGACCCAGGTGGCGCTGTGGGTAAAAGCCTCAGCGCCTAGGACTTGCCGATCGAAAGGTCGGCGGTTCGAATCCCCGCGGCGGGGTGCGCTCCCACTGCTCGGTCCCAGCGCCTGCCAACCTAGCAGTTTGAAAGCACCCCCGGGGGCAAGTAGATAAATAGGGACCGCTTACCAGCGGGAAGGTAAACGGCGTTCCGTGTGCTGTGCTGGCTCGCCAGATGCAGCTTGTCATGCTGGCCACGTGACCTGGAAGTGTCTGCGGACAGCACTGGCTCCCGGCCTCTAGAGTGAGATGAGCGCACAACCCTAGAGTCTGGCAAGACTGGCCCGTATGGGCAGGGGTACCTTTACCTTTATACATTTCTTAAATGTGTTCCCCACCCTTCAGCTGGAGGACAGGTTGAGCTGCATTTACGAATGGGTGAATCTGTCCATTTCAGTTTCACATTTCCCCCCACCTTAAGTTCAGTGCACTACATCAGCAAGTGATTTTTCTTAGGTCCTTATAAAAACCGACCAGCATTTTAGGGTGGAATTCAGCATCACACAGTGACGATCCCTCCCCCCACTGTTTTGGGGTTTCTCCTGACCCTCCAGAGTGGATCTGGGGGAGGTGTGGGGAGCAGGGAGTTTGGGGGCAGGAGAGACAGGGAGAAAGAACGCTCACTGTTGTGCTCATGGGAGTCCTGCATTGGCTTTTACTAGCACACCAGGATAGTGGATTCTGGCCTCTTGGTCAAATTCTCCAAATGCATCCATATTTGCTTGCAAAGTTGCTCAATACACATATTTTTGCAAGGCAATTTTCCCTAATAAAAGGCATTTTTGTATGTTATTTTCATGAATATATGCATTCTCATTCACACTTTAGCAAACATATTTTTTTGCATATTACAGGGCAACTGCATTGCAAAATTCAGAGAAGTGAAGGTTTTGAGGAATGGCTGGCACCATTTCAGTTTGCATGTTGTTTTGGAAAGAGTTAAGCAGGAAGTTTCATTCTGTATATGCAGACTGGATCACAATTCTCACCCATACCTAGTGACATGCAATTAAAACGAGATCATACAACACTTAAAACTACAGGAAAAGTTATTCATTTATGATTCCATATTTATAGCTGTTAAAGCCTGCAGTGGTTACACCCAGGCAATCCCAGATCAAGACATTTTGCTACCTGAGGCAGATGAGTTCTGAGTCAAGGTGTGTGATAGTAGGGCAGAGTTATTTTGGTACCCGAAGCAGAAAATCCCACAAGCTCTTCTCCCCCTCCCCAGCAGTAATGAGCAAAACAACAACTTGGTGCCTTTTTATAATACCCAAAATTCAACTTCCTGAGGTGCCTGCATCTCACTCTGTCTAATGCAGGGGTCAGCAAACTTTTTCAGCAGGGGGCTGGTCCACTGTCCCTCAGACCTTGTGAGGGGCCGGACGATATTTTGAAAAAATAATAATGAATGAATTCCTATGCCCCACAAATAACACAGAGATGCATTTAAAATAAAAGTGCACATTCTACTCATGTAAAAACACGCTGATTCCCGGACCGTCAGTGGGCCGGATTTAGAAGGCAATTGCGCCTTATCCGGCCCTTGGGCCTTAGTTTGCCTACCCATGGTCTAATGGTAGGGCTGGCCACCTTGTGGGGAGCTGGGCCTATTGTAAAGGTAAAGGGACCCCTGACCATCAGGTCCAGTCGTGGCCGACTCTGGGGTTGCGGCGCTCATCTCGCTTTTTGGCCGAGGGAGCCAGTGTACAGCTTCCGGGTCATGTGGCCAGCATGACTAAGCTGCTTCTGGAGAACCAGAGCAGCTCACGGAAACGCCGTTTACCTTCCCACCGGAGTGGTACCTGTTTATCTACTTGCAGATTGATGTGCTTTCGAACTGCTAGCTTGGCAGGAGCAGGGTCCGAGCAATGGGAGCTCACGCCAACCTTCTGATCGGCAAGCCCAAGGCTCTGCGCCACCCGCATCCCGGGCCTATTGTACAGCAGAGGAAATGCTACCTTTGAATGGAAGCAGCTCTAGAGATTCCTAACGCTGGGTGATTCTCATGTCAAAAAGATAGCTCTCTACATCTCTCTGTGTTGCTTATTGAACCCTGATGGTAGAATTCTGGCTCTGCAGAGGTTAAGAGGGACCTATGCAGCCCCCTGGGACGCGGGTGGCGCTGTGGGTTAAAGCCTCAGTGCCTAGGGCTTGCCGATCGAAAGGTCGGCGGTTCGAATCCCCGTGGCGGGGTGCGCTCCCGTCGTTCAGTCCCAGCGCCTGCCAACCTAGCAGTTCAAAAGCACGTCAAGTGCAAGTAGATAAATAGGGACTGCTTACTAGCGGGAAGGTAAACGGCGTTTCCGTGTGTGGCTCTGGCTCGCCAGAGCAGCGATGTCACGCTGGCCACGTGACCCGGAAGTGTCTTCGGACAGCGCTGGCCCTTGGCCTCTTAAGTGAGATGGGCGCACAACCCTAGAGTCTGTCAAGACTGGCCTGTATGGGCAGGGGTACCTTTACCTTTTTTATGCAGCCCCCTGCAAGGGTTCGAAACACAGGCCTGCAGCAAGGCTTCTCCCAGGCTGAGGAAAGAGCTAAAGAGTGCTGGGTGCTATGTTCTCCTTAACAGTTAGCCCACTCCACCTGGGTATAATACAGAGACCAGACTCTGAGAACCGCTGGTTTAAAGAGTTGATTCAAACCCCTGTGGAAATAGCTGGTGCCCAATTGGCTGCACCTCTTTCATTTCATTTCTTTTCGCATTTCCCCCCTTGTATTGTTCCCTTCCATCTGAGAACAACTGCTATGTGTTTTGAACAACAGTCTGAGTAATTAGAGCCAGTCAACTTTGCTGTGCATAAATTGCCAGCCCAAATGTGCTGATGTCACCTGGGGTGTTTGTTTTCCCCGGGACTAATTAAGGGGCCTAATTTGATGGCGCACTGAAAACAGATCGGCCTTTTGTGCTCCGACATGAGTTATACGTGAGTCCCTCCCAAAGGTGTGTGCAATTGTAATCCTAATTAACTTTGCCACTCGGAGTACTTTTGGTATATGCAAATACAAGGCATCTGGCTCCAGGCGCAATTACATGTAAATTTGCCCTGCCTGCTGTTTCAATAAAAAAAAGGAAAACTTAATCAGCCCATATGTTTTCTGCTAGATGTTTTGCATGAGAGCCAGTGTGGTGTAGTGGTTAAGAGCGGTAGTCACGTAATCTGGGTAACCGGGTTCGCGTCTCCGCTCCTCCACATGCAGCTGCTGGGTGACCTTGGGCCAGTCACAGTCTCTCAGCCCCACTCACCTCACAGAGTGTTTGTTGTGGGGGAGGAAGGGAAAGGAGAATGTTAGCCGCTTTGAGACTCCTTAAAGGGAGTGAAAGGCGGGATATCAAATCCAAACTCTTCTTCATGTAGCCTGTTGGTAAAAGAAAGGGGGGGGGGGATTCCTCCTGGCTCACCCAGGGGTGAAGCTCAGTAATTTTAGACATTGGACTTAATGTCCTTACGGAGAAACCCTTTCTAGATGGCTAAGTTTTAAAGCACGCAATTTACATCTCTCCCACCCCCTCCCTGTCTCCATCCTCTACAACCCTGATACATTAAAACAAAAAACATTTCCCCCTCTTTTGTCTTTGGCATCTATAACAATTATGTAGGCCTATTGAGATGCGGGTGGTGCTGTGGGTAAAACCTCAGTGCCTAGGATTTGCCGATCGTCAGGTCGGCGGTTCGAATCCCCACGGTGGGGTGCGCTCCGGTTGCTCGGTCCCAGCGCCTGCCAACCTAGCAGTTCGAAAGCACCCCCGGGTGCAAGTAGATAAATAGGGACCGCTTACTAGCGGGAAGGTAAACGGCGTTTCTGTGTGCTGCGCTGGCTCGCCAGAGCAGCGATGTTACGCTGGCCACGTGACCTGGAAGTGTCTGCGGACAGCGCTGGCCCCCGGCCTCTTAAGTGAGATGGGCACACAACCCTAGAGTCGGACATGACTGGCCTGTACGGGCAGGGGTACCTTTACCTTTATTTTGTGTGTGTGCGTGTGTGTGTGTGTATGTGTGTGTGTGTGTGTGAGAGAGAGAGAGAGAGACTTGTGTGTAGAAACAGCCAATAGACTCCCGAGGGATAATCATATTTGACCTGAAACATGCGGGGAGGGGTTGGTAGGATGATTCACCCGTTGTTAAATGGCATCACTTTTCAGAGTGCTGTGCTTGGCAATGAAATCTTTTGTGGCCTTTTTATAATCATATCTCACACCCCGAATGCTAGAGACCAAGGAACTGGCATGACTTCATGATCCAGGCACACATTCAGGACTAGATGCCATGAACTGAAAGTCAGCAGCTTCTGTTTAGTTTACCCTTTTCAGGATAGTGAGCTTGCATACCTTCCAACATTTCTCTGATGACAATAGGGACGTCCCATTCCACAATGATAATTTTACCCCACACATTTTACTTGTTTGGCCCAGCCACTCTGGGCAGCTTCCAACATGTATAAAAACGTAATAAAACATTAAACTTTTTAAAAATAAAAAATAACAACTTCTCTATACAATGGTACCTTGGGTTACAGACTCTTCAGGTTACAGACTCCGCTAACCCAGAAATAGAACCTCGGGTTAAGAACTTTGCTTCAGGATGAGAACAGAAATTGTGGTCCGGTGGCGCGGCAGCAGCGGGAGGCCCCATTAGCTAAAGTGGTGCTTCAGGTTAAGAACAGTTTCAGGTTAAGAATGGACCTCCGGAACGAATTAAGTTCTTAACCCGAGGTACCACTGTACAGGATTGCCTTCAGTTGGCTCGGAGGTCAGATAACCCTCCAACATTTCTCCAATGAAAATAGGGACATCCTAAGGAAAAGTGGGACATTCTGAGATCAAATCAGAAATTGGGACGGCTTCTCTAAATCAGGGATGTCCCTGGAAAATAGGGACACATGGAGGGTCTGGGCTTGCCATGCCCTTTTTAAATAGGTTACCCCTGGCAACATAGGGAATGTTAAAAATGGAACCTGGAGCACCTTAATATTGTGCAAAGCAATGCACTTTTAAATCAAAAACCGTATTTTTAAAAAAACGGGTGAGCAGCCATTGTTGTTACTGTGTCTCAAACTCCCAGTAGCCTGGGAACTTGAAATATGCTTTGCACGTAGCACTATCTAATCTAATTAAGTTTATAAAACCATTCCATTGCAAGACTGTTAGGGCTCTTCATAAAATAAAACAAACCCTGCAACTGTGTCGTCTCCTGGGTGTCTGCACACTAAGTTCCTGGAATAGCTGAATGTGACTTCCAGCACAGAGGAGGTTCCCTTCATTCTCCAGAGCAGACACGCCAACTCTAGGGGACTGAAGTGTCTTCAGCCCCCTCAATATTTGTTGGAAGGGGGTTGGGGCCCCTCAACGTTGAGGGGGCCCAGCATGTGGCATGGGTGTGTGATGTCACACGTGTGACATGTGTTGCGCATCACAGCTCCTCTGCGTGCTGTGCACCAGGGGCCCTCAATCTTGGGGGCAAACTGGTGCCTCTGCTCCAGAGTGTGCCCTCAGGGCCCACGACCCCAGTTTCAGCGGGTATAAACTCTGCCTCCAACCTTTGTGTATCCAGCTGAACACATCTAGAAACTTTCCCCGCAACTGGGAGCTCTTGATATTACAGAGTTGTCTGTTGCTGGGAGGTGAATGAGCGTACACCTTCAGACTTTTAGGACTGGAAGTGGCAATGATCTTGGGGCAGGGCCAGAGCACACAATCCTGTGGCCCTTACGCACCTTATTCCCACATGGTGAGGAAGACTGCCCAGAGAAGACTTCAGTCTTCAACCAGACTAGTTTCTTTCCTTTTTCTCCCCACCCAACCATCTAGGACCTGCTGCCACCAACATTATTTAGATGCCGCAATATTGGAAACAGCCTTGTTACATACGCTGCAACTGTCCCATTTTAAGTAGGGCATCCCAGATCACAGAAGCAGCAGGATGGTGTGGGGTGTGTGTGTCCTGATTTGCCCCCCCCCCAAAAAAAAAATCTTGCAGGGTGTGCTGTTAGGCTATGTGAGGAAAAGTATTTTTCTATCAATTTACAAATGCATATATTTCTGCCTAAGTAATTTCCCTCCCCACAAGTATATAGAAATCACTGCCTTCTTTTTTGGTTACTGCAATTTCTCATCTAAACAGACACTATTGAATTTGCTTTTAGAGGGAATTTCTCTGCCCCCTCCCCCATAACTTCAGGTAGCAGGAATCCTCTCCTCTCATTCACCAGGACAGATCGTGAATATTCATTGGATTCCAGATGACCTTGAAAACTTGGTCCAGCCCATATACCTGGTAATACTTAATAAGGTACAACTCCAGTTATTCTTACTAGCATCTTTTTATTGTGATAGTTGTTCAGTGAGTGCCAATGGTTCCCAGTTCTTTGATTAAGAATCTGATGCATTCCAGAGAGAAATTCAGAGAAAACTAGCTGTCTTTATATCACACTGAAGCCAGTGGGACAAGGTAGTTGTGACTAATTTAAGCCCCATAGACTGCAACAGGACTTAAGCGTGACTAACATTCCCTGGAATGGTGCCATTTTGCTCAGACCAAACATAAGGGATGGAATTTGCTTTGTGAGTCTGGAGGGGGCATTCAAGCGACAGGCTATACCCAGGAGCTCCATGGATGCTGAGTGCGAAAGAAAGAGGATATTATAAAGTAAATTCTTAAGCCATCTTTGGCACAGAGTTGGATTAAGTTGTAACTGGAATGCTTCTGAAGCTAGGTGTGGTCTTCAAGGTATGTGTATCTCTTTCTAATAACATATAAAACAAGATTTCAAGAAAACCATCTGTGAACACTTAAAGCAGGTAAAACAATGTGAGGAAATATGTCCAGAATGTTATCTTTTTCGTCTGCCAACTCTAGTCTTCCAGATAAATGGCAAACGCCAGTTCCTTGTTGCAGGGAAGAAGCCGAGAAAATAAAGCAGTGGGTGTTTTTATTTTGCCTTTGGGAGAGAGGCTTAAATTCAAAAAACATTCTGATGATTATTCCATTTGACAACATGATGGAGGAGGGAAAAACAAAGTCAGGCCGTCGGAGGCGCAGTCAAAGAAAATAAAAATGGCTTATTATTAGCGTGGTTTTGTGTCCGGTGCCAGATTCTTTCAACTCAAGTAAATCAACTTGAGCTGTGTTGAATGCAGTGAGAATGGCATTACTTTAAAAATGGGACACTTGCTTCAATCTTTTAACACCTCTTCAATATATTAAAGGATCCCACTCTACAAACCAAGCTGGACTGCACTAGGGTCACACTGACACCTCACATTTAAAGCCCTATGATTCCACTTTAAACAGCCATGGCTTACCCCAAAGAATTCTGGGAGTGACTGACTGTTAAAACACTCCGAGAATTGCACCCCTGTGTGAGGAACAGTGGCCTCCTAACATCTCTCAACGCCTTAACAAAATGCAGCTCCCAGAATTCTTTTGGAGACGATATACTGTTTAAAGTGGCACCGTAGTGCTCTAAAAGCATGGTGTGAATGTGGCCAAGGCTACACGCCTTCATTAGCCCTCCATGCGCATGATAAACACTCGAAGTAGGTGGCAGGACTGTACTCACTCAATGAACCCAGGCCTACCTCCATGTGTCTGTCACACCATTATCCACATACAACAAAATTATAACCAGACTACAGGAAGCCCCCCGCCTCCTAGACAGCGAAACCTTTTGAAACTAATAAATCCAAAGAGTTGGGGACATATACATTAAAAAGTTGTTAAGTATGACAGAGTTACATTATCTTATAATATCGCCTTGTCTCCTGGCAAGAGTGACTTCAGTAACATTTATGCAAAGCAAGGAATCGCAATCATTAGGTTCATAGGTAAGTGAATGCTCAGGGCAGCGAGAGGCTGTTATCTACACTGTTCACAAGATAAATAAAATCTGTCAAACCAGACAGATTCAAAAGTGTCATGTTTCTTTTGTTCCCTGACTACTCTGAGTTAACTTTTTTTTTGGGGGGGGGGAGTGACTTACCACACTTTATGATTCCACAGCTCTAAATCTACCCTTGCAAAGTCTTTCCATTGATGGGCAGTTATTGACTGTAGTCACTGACAAGCGGCTGGTCAGTTCCTTCCATTTGCCAATATCCACATTTCAGCTGCATAGGCACTGCTTCCATTTAGTCTACTGAACACATAGTCATTTGTGGACAGGGCAAATGGGTGGAGTCCTCCTCATCTATGCTAAATATATAAATAAACAATCTATGCTATATGTATGGAGGTGAAATGGCAGAACAACAGTTATTTACATAGCTGAAGTGACATAATGGATTCCATTGTCACTTGTGCTATGAGTGAATCAACAGGAGGTGACTTCTCATCTTAGGGTACTTCCCCACAACGTGTTTACTGAGTGTTCAGATTTGTTAGCAAGGAGATTAGATGACGTTGGCTATTTAATGAGCATTCATCCTGTTTGGTTTGCAAGGAGATTAGATGGCGTTGAATGTTTAATGGAAAGTCATCCTTTATTTGTTTGCAGAGATATTAGATGACGTTGCGTCAAAGAAAGTGTTAGTTCACACTTTCCGGTGTGATTCCCCATCACTTTCCTTACTGCAAAAAGCCCAATCTTTGGGGGAAGTCGGTTTCTTGTACAAGACCTCCCATTCAACTATAATTGGGCAACCCTGAATTTGCCAGTAGGTGATTGAACCTCACTTGGAAACAACGGCAATCTGGAAGTGCCCTTACATTTTTAGAATATGGAGTAATACCTAACATGAATCATACTCAAAGTCAATACATTGATTTCAATGTGAGTATGAGTGGGGATGCTCATGGAAGTTGTTTACAATATGGTGAAATGCTTCCAAAGCACAGTCAACAAAGGGGAGGATGACTGGGGCATCTTTGACCTGGTTTTGTCCAGGGAGTCTTACTAGCTAGTTCCAGTCTATACCAAGAATTACCTAAGAGCTAAGCTCATGATTCTACATGGAGCAGCCTTGTCACATTTCATTACAGTTCCCACGAGAAGGAATTCTTGCCCTCCCCTTCATCTGCAGCTAGCTTTGCAACAGTCACTGACTTTAATTCTTCCTGAGACTGTAACCATTCAAGTCAAATTTAAGTCAGCTGGGCTGTTGTCTTAAAGGTTTACAAGGTTAACAACTGTTAGCTTGCTTTAGTGGTCAGTATGATTTTCATGCTCATCTGGATTTCCCCCATTTCACAGCTCCTGACTTGACAGTGCAATACCCCCAGTGACACGAGAAGTCTGTGTGTGCCTTGATTTCTCGCTTGGCTTCCTCTTCAAAATTGACTTTAAGGGAAAGCAAGTGTGAGCTGACAGCTTGGCCTCTTAGTGATCTTGCTTTTCAATTAAAGAGGGTTTTTTTAAACACACACACACACACACACACACACACACACAGACGACACAGGTACACAGGCCAAGTCTACCAATTCTTGTTTCCACCACAAACTAATGCTACGAAAAAGTGAGTATCAAACGTTTAGAAAATGGGGCATGACAAGAATAAGATGAAAGCAACTTTCCCCTCATAGCTCCCATGTTCAGTCCCTCAAAATGGACAAGATGTAACTAATTAGCAGGAAAGCAGTTTTTGAGAGAATTTAGAACAAGCCATTTATGGCTGGATCAGGTGGCTATTGACAATAAGGTTTATTTCCCAGGGGGAATTGTTTCAATAGCCCTTGATTTAGCCAGGGATATTCATATGTGGAAACAGTACTCTCTTTCTCCGTTAGTGTATGTGCACATGTATCCATAGCTGAATGAGGAACTTCATATAGAATAAATGTCGCATTTAAGGCTCTCCTCAAAAATCACATTCAGTGACATTCGTTCTGGGGGTTGGATGAATCTTTGAATTTTGCTTCCTTTCAGTTTCTTTTATTTCCCCATTTTAAATTTAGTTCCCCACATTTCTATGATGTGTGATCCTCATGAAAATTCATCATTTTATTTTATTTAATTATTTAGAGCATTTGTACCCTGCTCTTCAGCCAAAAAGCTCCCTTAGAGACTTAATTTAAAATAAATTAAAACAGGACAGCCCCACCTGCAGGCTTACATATTTTTTAAAGAACGACACACAAAGGAGAATAAGGAGAAGGGGCAGGGACCAATTCTTAAACAGTTGCTCTTGTTGTATAATATACATACATACATACATACATACATACATACATACAGGCTTTTTTCATCTGGAACTTGACAGATTTAGAGTTGCCACTGTCTGAAATATGGCAACCCTACCTTTGCTAAATTCAGGAATTTAGGAGTTTGCTCAAATTCCAACCCTACACTGAATGTAGAGAGGTGTGGGGGGGGGGGGTCTGCTGCCCCAGAAACTCAAAACAATATTCACTACATTTTAGCACGTCCCTGGTAGCCTTAAAATGACGTGTCACAGTGAAAAAGATGGCATCCTCCAGAGGTACATCAGGGCAGCCATCTTCTTCTCTGTACAGTTACCCAGCCACCATTAATGCACTGCTGTTTCTGGAGGCTTTTTACTGAAAAGCATAGAAATGGCTGTAATTTCTAGCTGCTACAGGCATCTGGAAACAGTTGTCTGAAAAGAATGAACAAACCAGGGAGGTCATTGGTCTTCCAAAACAATCTAAATTGGTTGGAAGTGTGTGGATTTTAGGATTTTATTTTTTTAAAAAAAAATTTTCTCATGGACTTGGGACAGAATGGGCTTGCTGGCCTACTCATGTGCAAGGGACATGGGCCACATCGGGACAGTTTCTTCTGTTCCTACCATGCTGTCAGTGTGACTTATGGTGTCCCCTTGCAGCATTGCTTTCAGCCTTCACTACAGAGTGTGTGGCTCTGTGGTCTAAACCACTGAGCCTCTTGGGCTTGCTGATCAGAAGGTGGGCAGTTTGAATCCCTGCGACAGGGTGAGCTCCCGTTGCTCTGTCCCAGCTCCTGCCAATCTAGCAGTTCGAAAGCACGCCAGTGCAAGTAGATAAATAGGTACCACTGCGACAGGAAGGTAAATGGCATTTCTGTGTGCTCTGGTTTCCGTCATGGTGTTCTGTTGTGTCAGAAGCAGTTTAGTCGTGCTGTCCACATGACCGGAAAGCTGTCTGTGGACAAACGCCGGCTCCCTCGGCCTGAAAGTGAGATTAGCACCACAACCCCATAGTCGCCTTTGACTGGACTTAACCATCCAGGGGTCCTTTACCTTACCTTTTTACCTTACAATGTGTGTACCATAATGGTTCCCTCAGCACTGGCTTATTTGTTCTTAGCTGTTTCTGTCTGTGGACTTTTGCATTGCTACTGCTTTGGCGTGAAGGAGAAAATGTTCACTTCTGTTGACTGCCCAGCTGTAGAACAATATACATTTTGGTTTATGCCTTCCTGTTGTCTATGTGTTTGGTGGGGGTGCAAAGGGCAGAAATCCCCTTTTCGGATTGCAGTTGTGTGCCACAGCTCTGGCAGCTTCAGATAATGCATTCTAAATACGTTGTACAAAAATCAGAGAAACTGATAGTATTGTAAGCTTTGTCACACTTGAAGGGGAAGAGTGGGCTTACAATGCTTACATTTACTTCAAGAACAATGCAGCAAGGAATGTCTTCAAAGACCCATTCCAGGAGTTTCTGGTTTTATCAGGGAATTTGGTCTCTCCAGTTCACTGCCTAGTAAAAATATTTCAGATTTAATAAAGCACAGATGTTGACATACACACACACCTTCATCATTGCATGGATGCATTTCATACTAAATTTCACCTAAGGAATTTTAGACTTTCAAGATAATAATCAAAAACACTTCTTGCTTCCCATTGGGATTATTCCTTGTTTGAGATCACAGATGCCCCCAACAACATCTTTTATGGAACATTTAATTCCAAAAAATAATCATCAATACATGCTACAATGCCTTACCTGCGGTTGTTTTAGCATCTCGCTTACTACTTCAGCTCTTAGGAAAGTATTATTTCATCAACATCTTTCTCTTATTTCTGCTATCAGCAAAAGTAGCCATGTATAATAAAATTAGGATCCCATTTCAATATAATTAAATATAGTTCCTTGCTGACTACATTCCAGGAATTCTTTTGGGGGGAGCATACTGCTCTTTTTAACAAAGGAAGGAGTCTGCTATGTTTAAATTTCAGCCAATGCAACACAGTTTCCCTGCTTTACTTGCAATTCCACATCAGAGTGGGGAATTTCTCATCCAGTTCAGCAAGACTTACATCTGGATCCTAAACACACTTAGGTAGAAGTAAGTATTCTTAGGACTGTATCTGCAAATGGCAAACCTAAGAATGCTTAGCAGAATGTCAGCTCCATCTCTGAACTCAGATTTTTAGGACTGGACTATGTTCGAAAGCACATCAAAGTGCGAGTAGATAAATAGGTACTGCTCCGGTGGGAAGGTAAACGGCGTTTCTGTGCGCTGCTCTGGTTCGCCAGAAGCGGCTTAGTCATGCTGGCTACATGACCTGGAAGCTGTACGCCGGCTCCCTCGGCCAATAAAGCGAGATGAGCGCGGCAACCCCAGAGTCGGCGACGACTGGACCTAATGGTCAGGGGCCCCTTTACCTTTACGAAGGGCAGACTGCTGTACAGGAGAAAACCTTTTGCTTTGCTGGGGATTGAGGAATCTGTCAATTTCTGTAGGTTCTCCACGTTTCTGCAGCAATTTGCTAACTTTTTTTTTAAAAAAAATCCTTATAAAAATTGTCAGCATTTTACTGAAGATTTCTCCTAAAATACACGTTTTATATGCAGTTTTGACTAATAAGCACATTTTGTAAGCCATTCTCCCTAATATAATGCAGTTTTGCATGTTATATTCACTGGCCTATACATTCTAGTGCATACTTTTTACACCAATAAATGCATTTTTGTTCATATAAGAGCAAATTCTGAAGGATATTGTTTTGGTAAATGCAAACTTGTCAAATCACTTTTAAATGCAGACTAATGTCTCCGCCATGCCTATCTCCAGTTATGCTTGGGAATGTTCTCACTTTAAATCTTGGAGAACTGCTTCCAGTCACTATAGACAATATTGGGCTAGAAGGACCAACGGTCTGACAAGACACTTTGATATGTTAAGGACTTCATTTGTTAAATCAGAGAAACTGGTCTGGAAAGCTCCTGTAAACCATGCTTGCTCAAGAGTCAGAGACTTTTTCAGGGCAAAAGGCATCAAAGATGTACAACATCAATCCCTATGACTGGTAGTGGTGGCGGAGCAGGCGGGGGCGGAGCAGGCGGGGGCGGGGCTGGCGTGTGCCCTGGCGCCCAGCGCAGGGGGGTCAGCCGCAATGGCACCCCACCAGGATCGTGCTGCGGGGGGCAATGCGCCAGTGGCGTAGCGTGGGGGGTGCAGGGGGGGCCGGCCGCACCGGGCGCAACATCTGGGGGGGCGCTCCTACTCGCAGCTCTCTGCCCCCTGCTAAAATCCATGGGTTAGGGGGCGCAAATTACTTGCCTTGCCCCGGGTGCTGACAACCCACGCTACGCCACTGCGATGCGCTCCCCCCTCACTCCTCTTCCTCTGCCCGTGACTGGTAGGCAACTGGAAGCCTGTGGGTTGGCCTGCCTGGTATAGATATGAAGAGTGCATTATGCTTTTTGTGCAAGAGATCTACAGCTTCCAGTTCATTGGGACCCTAAATTGTGTGTTTAAAATACACAAGTGGACACCCTATTTGAATCAGTTCATGGGCTAAGATTGGTCTGAGACACTACCCCACTTGCATCAGACTCTGATGGCAGACCTCTGAACTACAGGCTCAGACCACAAGAACATGATACTTTTAGATCTATAAAGCCCTATTCAGGAATCATCTTTACTGGAGAATGGTCTTGAAGAGGAGTTGGGAGGTGTTAGGCCAGGTCCCCATTATTGCTTCTAGTATTGCCTGCAGGAAAGCCCATTTGCGTCAACATTTCTCTGATGAAAATACAGATGCCCTGTTCAATAATCATAATCAGAATATATTTACAACCCACTCATCTGACTGGGTTGCCGCAGCCCAACATATGTAAAAACATAATAAAATCTTAAACATTTAAAAACTTCCCTATACAGGGATGCCTTCAGATGTCTTCTAAAGGTTGTACAGTTGCTTATCTCCTTAGCTCAGGTATTGCATAACTCCATACCCTTCAACATTTCTCCCATGAAAATAGGGATGTCCTAAGGAAAAGTGGGACATTCCGGGGTCAAATCAGAAACCAGGACAGCTTTGTGAATCTGAGACTGTCCCTGGAAAATAAGGACAATGGGAGGGTTTGAAGGTTCTGTTTGGCAGCTGGTCCTCAAAGGGGGAGAGGTATTTTGTGCAATGGCCATCAATTGCAGTGTAATAAACACTGTGTGAAATTCTTCTAAACTCAAAATGAAACTGAAGCTAATAACGAGAAAGCAGTTTACAATGTGCTTTCCTTCTAAGAAAAATAAGAAGAGTTTTGTTTTTAAAAAGTCAGTTCCCTTTGTTTTGTTCTCCAAGGAAAACCCCATCTCTCATCCCACAGTGGCCCCTGCTTTGGAACGAAGCTTGCGCTAGCTTCTCTTTGATCGTGCTCTATGTGTACAAGGTGATCCCGCCAATCTGTCACTTGTATCTTTAAAACACTGGGTGTAATAAATAAGTGCCACGCAAGCTGCCAGCCAAATGGCATGGGGGGGGCACATTAAGATGATTAAGAGAAAGCGGGGTGTCAGTCCAACTATAATAAAGCCAGTATCAGTTCAGTCTGCTGTAATTTAAAACAGCTGCCTGCTGGCCATGGGTTGTGGTAGAGCAGGCCAAATTCTTGGACACTGAGTTATTCTTAGAAGAATGCACACAGGCATTGGCAAGCTTTGTTGAGCGCTGCCTGCTGCCAGCGCCCTGTCAAAAGCGTGTGCCAATGGATCTCAGAACTATTGTTCAAGTTTATGAAAAATATATAACTTTTTTAATAAAAAAATGTCAAATTACCCAAAGGCCACGGAGATGTAATAGCCAGCATGCTTGAAAATTGGCTTCGCAACAGCAAATAGTAATGTTGACAATACTGCCATTTAATGAAGACAAAGGGTGTCATTCACTTCATTCAGCACTGCTTATACCGTCACATTAAACACGGTGGGAAATTTCTCTAAGCAGACTAGGGTGTTGGCTAGATGGCTCCGTGTCAGGAGATGCTGGATCTGCATACAGCTCCCCATGTGGTAACAGAGATGGCTGAAGAAGTTTGGCGCCATATTGGATTGCTCTAGCACAGGGTACTCCTGTGGTTTACTTCCAATTGGACTTCTCAAATTCAAAGCAGGATGTTGTGGTTATAATGTAGGTGCTGTTCCAGAGACAAAGGACTTTTTAGTACAGGCAAAAGGCAGGCCTAACCTTACCATGAGTTGACCAGAAACCATTTGGTCTGGCCACAGGTTCCAGTGGGGTCATCATTTTCTAGCCTCCATTCCCCTTCTCTGCATGTGATTAAAAATGAATCCTAGCCCAGAACAGGGAGGTGTTCTTTCGACATTTGGCTTCAGGTGTCAAAATGCCTAAGGCTTTCTCTCTCTTTTATTTACGTCTCATCATGTTTAGTGCACATATAATTATGTACTTTTTGAACTTTCAATAAAGATATCTGGGGAGAAGGGGGGGGGGAGATAATATTTGTGATTAGGCTTTGCAGTTCTATACAGCAGGCTAAGACTAGATTAAAGTGCTGGGATGGGCATGATAGAGATGTATAGAATTATGCACGGAGAAAATAGATATAGAGAAGTTTTTCTCCTTACCTCATAATACTAGATCCTGGAGGGATCCAATGAAGTTGGACAGACAAAAGAAAGAGCTTTTCCACACAGCACATAGCTAAAACGATGGACTATGCTCCTACAAGATATAGTCACCAGCTTGGATATCTTAAGAAGAGGATTAAACCTATTCATGGAGGATCAATCCATCAATAGTCACAGGAGCTATGTTCTCCTTCCATTGCAGGTAGGGAGAGTGTTGTTGTTTGTGGACTTCCCACAGGCATCTGTTAGGCCACTGTGAGAACAGGATGCTGAACTAGATGGGCCATTGGCCGGATCCAGCAGGGCTCTTCTTACGTTCTTGTAAGATGCAATTCAATGTTGGCCTGAGATGTGTGCACAATAACCAAGAACCCTGTCACGCGTTTTTTGCGTTCACTAGGCCTTCAGGCTGGCCAGTTGGTTAAAGCCCACAGACCCAAGGAACCCAGGTCCAACTCCTGAAGGAAACAGGATTGTATAGACTTTTCTTTTTAAACCTTGATGAATATGAAAAAGTAATTTTCATAGAAATTAAACTTTAGGGGGGAGAAATAGTCTGCCCTCTTACTTAAGCGGGTTCATTTTCATATGTTCCCGCTGTCACCTGTGAAAACCCAGCTGCTGCTCGTCATGCATTGCAACATCAGCTCTGGGTGTGAGCCCAGTCTGGCGAGGGATTTGGCTCCATCCCTCTCTCACCTGTGGTGGTGCTACTGACCATGCCCGGCAGCACTTAAACGCCTCAGTTAAGCCAATGCTAGCTTTGTGAGTGTTACTGTGTTTCTGCAATTACATCTGGCCGCCATATTTCCCCTCAGTCTTGTCATCTCTGAGTAATTCTAAACAACACCGGTTACTACACTTTTCTTCTGTCACATCACAGTTTTTGTTAAATCGCTGGTTTCCCCTTAGATCTTTTTTCTCTCACACTTCCATCCCCTCCCAACGGTGTTTTCACTTGGTTCCTTTGGCTTTCGTTTTGCCTCTCTCAGCCTTACCACCTCACAACTTTTGCTTTTCACCATGTTTCTTTAAAATAAAATCCACTGTTTTCTTAGCTGTTTTTAACAATAATATCAGTCCTCTTGGTCTTTTTAACTGCTTCTAGTAAAACATGTTGAACTCTTTATTTTCCCCTGTTTAATTTTTCTTTCAAAATGTTCTTTCTTTTATTTGCTAATTCCTCCCCCCCCCCTTTCACCAAGGCCTGTAGTCTGGACCCTTAGCAACACTTTGTGCCACTTCTATAGCTCTTTCGTAGCTAGAAAGCTTTTCTTGATTTTAAATGTGTACTGATCTTCCTGCAGTTAAACTACAGCTCACCTCTAAAAATATTAGCTTGCAACAAAAAATCAATAGAAACATTGAATCATCACAACACAATGATAAAAACAAAGCACAACATGATCTTTTAGAAAAAGAAGCAACAGGGAAAATAAAACCAGCAAGCAATTTCCCCAAATATAATGCACTCTTGTATTTTACTTGCACTACTATATTCATATTTAGGCACGTATGAATTTTTGCAAACATTGAATGTTTGGAGAACATCACAATATTCAGAGAAGGGCGAGTTTAAAAGGCTAATAGTATTTTGGTTTGCATATTATTTAGGGAAGTGCAGATCTGGAAGTTTGGGCTTTAAATGGGAACTGAGTTGAATTACCCCCTAGTCAGGGCAGTTATGACTCCCATCCCCATCCCCTTGGCTAGATAGATACACAGTTGGGGAACACCCTGCTTTCATAGCTAGGGCCCATAGGTGACTGCCGAGTGCTGAATCCTGAAAATATTAACAGTTAAATGAGGCCAGGATATATATGAGACTTTAATCCCTTTAAACTAAAGGCTACATTTTATTCCTGCATTCTGTCCCGGCCTGATCTCTAGTCTCTGTGCAACCAATGAATTCATCTGTCAGATATAATCACGGTATCTGCCTGCCAAGTTTGCTTAGCAATCAGCTTTATGGAGTTGAGGGAAAACGGACTGCAAACCCACAGGAAAACTCTTTTTCCTGTCTCTCCAAGAGGTTAACTCCAATTGAGAGGGCAACACCCTTATCCTGACACAGCTAGGATCTTGGCCCCTGGTGACATGCGCCACTATTTAGTTTGCTAAGTGAAAACAGTTCGGAAAAAGCTGGGTTTAAACTGCGGTTCACCCACACCAGTGAAAAGACCCTGGACAGAGTCTTCCCTTAACTGTATCAAGTCGAGATACCATTTAGTGACGTTGTCAGCAGTTTTTCAACATGAACCTTTAATAAGCATGTTGGCGAACCAAGCTTTGTGCAAATATCTCAAGAGCCCCTTCACTGAACCTCTGAGGGGGTATCAAGACTTAATCATGGTCTGTCTCCTGGATGCTTAAAGGTTGGTTGCAAATAAGCGATTTTCCCCTCCCTCTCACCCCTTTCCATCTGACTAAATGGACCAGAGAGAGATGTCAAGCAGTTTTCTTGAACAGAAGGCAAACTATTCATCAGCTTGTCATTAATAGTAACTGCCCAAGCCACTTTGGCGAACATACATTTATTATACTCCATTACGTGTCTTTATGGCTGGCTAAACTTCGTGGCCAAGCAGTGGATATTTGAACTCTGAAAGGAAGCTCCTAAATCAACGAGAGCCTTCGTAAACTTAACTCCAGCCGCCCCCCCTTCTCCAAGGCTTGCTATGTGCTGCTGTCACAAAGACCCTTTCTGAGCATGTGCTCAACTATTTATTTTCCTAGCCTATGCAGCTCATCTTTTTAATGAGTTCACATGGTAGAATACATGGTTTTTATATGTTATCAAGGGACTGAGTTAAATAAGCAATACTGAGCATGTTGACTCATAAGTAATTCCAGGGAACTCAGTGGCTCTGATATCCTAGTGCATATATTTAGGATTCCATTTTTAAGGATGCAAGCTTATGCTTGGCTACTGGGAAGCAAGCACTATTGGTTTCAGTCGGACCAGGGGTAATAAATAGGATTGCTGCCTATGTCACTTCAATTTCAACAAGGGTACAATCATACCTCGGGTTAAAGACGCTTTGGGTTAAATCTTTTCAGGTTGCGTCCCACGGCGACCCGGAAGTACCAGAAAGGGTTACTTCTGGGTTTCGCCGCTTGCACATGCGCAGACGCTCAACATGACGTCACGCTCACATGCAGACGCTCAGACGTGGGTTGTGTTCTGCTCATGTTGCGAACGGGGCTCCGGAACGGATCCCGTTCGCAACCAGAGATACCACTGTACTTTCCACTGGGTTTCATATTAAAACGTCATTAGATCTTTAACATACTCATATTGACCAATTATGCATATGCTTTGAAACTGAATGGGCTAAAAACTGTCAATAAATAAATGCTAGGATAAGTTGCAATATATAAATATAAATTAAGCATGGGATGATATTGAAGTTAATGCAGACGGCAGTAAAACATGCCTTGGGAAGCTTTTAATACCTGATATTTTTGTTGTATTTTACATTCTGTTAGAAGCCATCCAGAGTGGGTGGGACAACCCAGTCAGATGGGAGAGGTACAAATAATAATAATAATTTATCAAATCATTTGACAATGGCATTTCCTAGATTTTTGCAGTTCTGTTGACTTGCTTGGTTCTAATTGGCCTTGACTAAATGCTGAATGGTGGTGGGGGCTGGTGGGGGGAATCACCAAATACTTTCTTATTAACCTTCCTGCCTTCCCTTATATAAACAGCAGAAAGGAAAATGCCCTAGGTGCGAGGGGCGGGGGGAGTCATCATGATTAACTGTGGAATATCTTGTGAGTGTCCTTGAAAGCATACTAACTGGGGTTCTGCATGATTTTTGACAGCATTTATAAAGCAAACTATTTATTTGCTGAGGAAAGCCAGGCTCTCTTTGTCCTTGACAAACAGTCTGCAAGGAGGTAAAAGATTGAGGAATGTTACACCAGCTGGCAAAAAAAGAGAGAGAAAAAGATACATAAGGAGTAGTTTTTTAGATGACTGGGCCATAGTTTTGGGGGGCCACTTATCTTTTGATTTATTTGTTTATGTATCACATTTAAATCCTACCCCCCCCAGCCCCCAGGAGCTCAAGGTGATGTACAGTGGTACCTCGGGTTACATACGCTTCAGGTTACATACGCTTCAGGTTACAGACTCCGTTAACCCAGAAATATTACCTCGGGTTAAGAACTTTGCTTCAGGATGAGAACAGAAATCGTGCCCTGGCGGTGCAGTGGCAGCAGGAGGCCCCATTAGCTAAAGTGGTGCTTCAAGTTAAGAACAGTTTCAGGTATAAACGGACCTCCGGAACGAATTAAGTTCTTAACTTGAGGTACCACTGTACATGGCTTCCCCTCAGTGGTGTAGCGTGGGTTGTCAGCACCCGGGGCAAGGCAAGTAATTTGCGCTCCCTAACCCGTGGATTTGCGCCCCCTAACCTGTGGATTTGCGCCCCCTAACCCTAACCCCCAGATGTTGCGCCCGGTGCGGCCGGCCCCCCCTGCACCCCCCACGCTACGCCACTGCTTCCCCTCCCTCCCCAATGAATCTCCACAAGGTCAGCCAGTGAGCTTCATGGGGATTTGAATCTCACATTCCAGCCACTACATCTCACTGTCTCTCCTCAAAATGTGCAGCATTAGAAGTAAAGGAGGCTGAACATTTACCTGTTGCTGTTTGCCACTAGTCAAACAATCTGAGCATGACCAGCTGCTTTCATGAGGTCTGTAGGAGCAGTAGTAGGTGGTCCATTGGGGTGAGTGGGGTACTGCCCTGCCAACTTTCAGTGTGCCCTCAAGTAGCTGCCACCTGCCTGCCATCTTCCTTACAAGTGGTCCAGGAGGTGGCAATGCTTGCCAGCTTCCTCATTATAGAACTAAGCAGGGAAGAGGATGGGGACAGAACTGCCTGTCATTGGCTCTGGCTCCACCTACCGCTGCTCTCCCTAGCAGTCCCAAAGAGCACCAGATACCACTATGCAGAAGAAACAACCAGCCTCCGTGTGGCTTTGTTCTCACTTATGATCTACTGCAGGGGATGAACTTGCTCTTTCAAATTTCAGTGATGTCCTGTGTGAGCCCAAAATTTGGCACACCCCACCCACCTCTCATCTTCCGTTCTGCTCCATTCACTACATCATAGCTGCAACGATCCGTGGCGCCCCCTAGGCACAGGACCCAGTGTGGCAGAATTGCACCTCCTCTGCGCATCGCATCATGGAGCTCTCATAATATTAAGATACTCTTCTACCACAGCGAGGTGGGCAGAGACTATGAAAACGGTCTTTTCAGTGGTGGCTTCCCATTTGTGGAACTTTCGCCCCAGATAATCTTGCCTTACATCAACCCTTATGTAAATATCTTTTGCCGAATTATGGCACATACTACTGCATGTTTCCCTGATGTGTTGTTTTTGTTTGTGTGGAATACTACAGTATTTTTTTTATAAAAAAAGCAGAAATAAACACAGACCAAAGGTGTAGTCCAGCAGTAGCCAATATGGTGCCTTCCTGATATTGTTGGACTACAGTCTTCATCATGCCTGAACATTGGCCATGATGGCTGGGGTTGATGGGTGTTGGAGTTCATCAACAACTGGAAGGGCACCATGTTGGCCAAACTGGTAGAAATCTGGGTACGAACACTTTAGACTCTGAGTGATTGCCTTTCTGCAAAGTGCTTCTTTGAAAAATTGCTGTTCCACCCAACATTCTTTCCTTTCTCCAATACAATGTGGGATTACTGCTGGACTCCAAATCCCATCAGCCTCAGCTCAGGTTCAGAGGGCATTGCCATCCTCATGTTATCAGCCTTGTTCTCCCAATGACTGCGCCATGTTTTCTCCTGCCTCAGAAAATCTGAGAATGGAACAGGATCAGAAACTACACAGGTGTGAATGTTCCTTTTTTGGTATTTTCCCTTTCCTGTTTCTAAGGCCCCTGCTGCTGGTCTCCACCTGATTAATTGCTTCCTTTTTCCATCACTGCTAATCTGATTAGCCCCCTAATTCAAAAGTTCTCATTGCCTGGTGTGTGCGTTTAATTACTCTGGCTGCAAAGAGGGAAAGAACTGCAGTTTCTCAGGACGGGCAGAATGCTACCCTTTTTCCACACAAAGAATGCACAGTTAGAGGGATAGCCACTCTTCATAAACTCCTTTGCTGTCTAATACTTGGAAAAGGTAACAACTTCCAGAAATGATTAAGCAACAGTTGGGAGGAAATTGAGGTGATCCGTGCCCAGAACATTAGCAGAGATCACATTTTTTAAAAATCAGCCAATGTACCCTGGTGTATGTACCCAGTAGTGATGTGTGGAAGTGAGAGCTGGACCATAAAGAAGGCTGATCACTGAAGAATTGATGCTTTTGAATTATGGTGCTCTTGAGAGTCCCATGGACTGCAAGAAGTTCAAACCTATCCATCCTTAAGGAAATCAGCCCTGAGTGCTCACTGGAAGGACAGATCCTGAAGCTGAGGCTCCAATACTTTGGCCACCTCATGAGAAGAGAAGACTCCCTGGAAAAGACCCTGATGTTGGGAAAGATCGAGGGCACAATGAGAAGGGGTCGACAGAGGACAAGATGGTTGGACAGTGTTCTCAAAGCTATGACCATGAGTTTGACCAAACTGCAGGAGGCAGTGGAAGACAGGCATGCTCTGGTCCATGGGGTCATGAAGAGTTGGACACGACTAAACAACTAAACAACAACAACCCTGGTGTAGATACTCTGTTGCAATTCCAGATGCAACATAAAACAGAAAAGCAACAATTAAAGAGCAATAAGAGGCTGCCATCTTGAAGCACCCATGTTGAAAGATTCAGCATTCACACATTCATTCCCCTTCGCAGGCACAACCCAGCAACAGATACCTGTCGTGGTCCAGTTCACGGGCGATCGAAGTCCCAGCAGGGGATGTCAGGACTGGGGGCAAGTTGGCGGGGTGGGAGCAGGAACGGGGGTCCAGAAGCCAGGAGTCAGGAAGCCAAGAGTCTGAGGGTCAGAGAGCTGGGAGTCAAGAAGCCAAGGGCCCAAGGATCAAGAAGCAAGAAGCCAAATGCAGGAAGAATTTACCTACGGCAAAGAGCCGAAGGGAAATGCTGACCTTATATCCCTTCCCAGCTCTTGCCACCAGGCAAAGAGCCGAAGGGAAATGCTGACCTTATATCCCTTCCCAGCTCTTGCCACCAGGTGCTGTGAGTTACCAATGGGCCTCACCTCTTCAGAACAAACTTAGGAAGGCCCCCAGTCCTGCAAAGTCCTATTGGTCACAGGGCCTGGCTCCTGCATGCACACATGTCAATACCTCGTAGGGGGCTCTATGATCTTCTGTTTTAGCTGTCAGCTAGAGGTCATCTCAATCAGATGGTGAGAAATTTATTTAATTTCAGCATTGTGAGCAAGCTCGGGAGCAGCAAGAAGCCACGATAAGTTTAGCCTGATGAGGCTGCAGTTTTGAACAAGTCTGCGACAATGCCCTCAAGTTCCCACATTACAATTGCAACCACATTTATCTCAGCTTTACTTCCTGAGAAAATATGTGGACTGAAATACAGCTGTGTTTCGAATTCACACCTCTGAATTTTGCGGTGTGGAAAATGTGTACAGAAAAGGGCGTAAGTGTGATAAAATTGCATACATTAAGAAGACAATGCACAAATATGCAGCGTATTGGGGGAAACTGTGTGCAAAACTGTATATTAGGCAAAACCACGTACAGAAATGTGTACATTAAGGAAAATGCACTGTTAATGGCTGGTGTTTTTCACACAGACTTAAAAAAAAAAAATCACAGAAATGTGATGCAGATTGAAAAATGAGAAACCAAGAGAGACCAAAATGGACAAATTCATCCATCCATAGTGGTATTTCAGTCAGTTCTGCCTTGCATATTATACAGCTCATGTGAGGGACCCCTCTGATGAGCTGGGGTTGCGAGGAGATAAAAGAAGTGCCTGACTGCAGCATCATGTTGGAGTGCATGTGTTATTTATGGAAAAAAGATCAACATTCTTTGCCTTTATCAGCAGTGCTAGTGAGTAGCAACAGTCTGAGGTAATGCTCAGCCCAATGGCTATGGTGTTACCAGATAGAGAAGTGTGCCTGGCAGCCTAACTTGTTATTGTTGTCGTTCCTGCAATGCTGCGTCATGATCCTCATTCCAAAGCCAGCTATTTATAATCTTCCCGCACTGTGTAAATAAAGCTGCAGCTCTTTCCTCCTGATAGATGCGTTGAAACCCAGCTCCATTTAAGAGGGGGGCAGGCGGGAAATGGGGCAGGAAATGGCTGCTAGTGTTTACTATTAGCCCTTCGTAGTTTGTTATGCAAGAAAAACGGGGATTTCTAAAGGCCATTGTTTTTTAATCTGTGTGCATCCCTTTGTTCTCTCTCTGTATCCAGCTCCTCCTTCATCTGCCAAGTAGTTCCTTGGAATCTCCTCTCCTGTGGCTTGTAACTGCGCTCTCGGTTCTTGGCCTAAGCTGCGCAATGTTTCTGTACTTCAGTGAACCTGGGTTGCGGTTCAGCGATGCAAAGTATCCTTTCTCTTCCTCTCGCTCCACTCCCATCTCCCTCCCTCCCTCTCTTTTTGTTTTTTTGTAGTTCTGGAAATGTGATTCCATTTTCTGGCCTCATGGGCCTTGAAATTAACTTCCAGATTTCTGTGAGAAGCTATCACTGAAGCATGGCTCATCTGCTGTGTGCATAAACAAAGTTTAAAGAGACACGGGCACAGCCACAATCTTGTCGGAACCCATGAGGCACCACCACCACCCCAATGCGCATGTTGAGGGCTCCTTCTTGGAACATGCATATAACTTTGCACACATGGGTTAGATACTCTTCCGCTGAGATGAATGGGGAAATAAAAGAGTTTTGTCTTTAAGAACACACAGGGTTCCCTGGACGAAGGAGAGGAAGCTGGCTGAAACTCTGACATCCAGTGACACCAATGGCAAGATTCCCTGGGATTTCAGCAGAGCTGAAGTTATACTCTGTTTGTAAGGTTTTCATAGAATCATAGAATCATAGAGTTGGAAGACACCACAAGGGCCATCGAGTCCAACCCCCTGCCAAGCAGGAAACACCATCAGAGCACTCCTGACATATGGTTGTCAAGCCTCTGCTTAAAGACCTCCAAAGAAGGAGACTCCACCACACTCCTTGGCAGCAAATTCCACTGTCGAACAGCTCTTACTGTCAGGAAGTTCTTCCTAATGTTTAGGTGGAATCTTCTTTCTTGTAGTTTGGATCCATTGCTCCGTGTCCGCTTCTCTGGAGCAGCAGAAAACAACCTTTCTCCCTCCTCTATATGACATCCTTTTATATATTTGAACATGGCTATCATATCACCCCTTAACCTCCTCTTCTCCAGGCTAAACATGCCCAGCTCCCTTAGCCGGTCCTCATAAGGCATCGTTTCCAGGTTTTACATAGCTTCTTTTAAAAAATCAAACTCATTGGCTGTTTACATACTATGAGCCGAATTCAGTTTAATGGTTGGACTAGCTGGAGCAAGCACAAGAAACCCTGATAGTGCAACAGGGCTCCCTCTTGCACAGACACCAAATTGGTTTTTTTTGGGGGGGGGGGTCAGGAGAAACTCCAGAGTAGGGCACAGCATAGAGAAACCATTCCAAAAGGCAAGCAGAAATGGCTTTTGCTGATTAAATTATCACCTTAGTCCAATGTTGAATTCCACCCCATACATTAAAAGACACCCCCTCCCCAAAAAATCTTGGGACCTGTAGTTTGTTAAAGGTGCTAGGAATGGTTCTGTGAATGGTAAACTGCAGTTCCCAGATGAGTTTTGAGGATGGGAATGTGCCTTAAATGTGCTTTAAATGTATGGTGTGTACTCAGCCATTGACTTTTAGGAGAAACTGGTTTTTAAGGCTTTTTCTTTTTTAAAGAAAGGTCATATTTGTCTTCAGTTTTCATACTAGTTTAGGATTTCTCTCTGTGTGGTCTAGATGTTTTGCAATTTGGTTTTGTCTAATGCAGATTTCTCCCACTGTTGTACATTTAAATCATGCTGAATAATACACACTAGGCTACCCCGTTCTCTTATTCTAAACCTCTGTGTTGTTTATAATTTACCAAATGAAATGATAGAAGACATTGGACCCCGTTTTGAATTCCTCTTCACTCTTTGGAGGTCTGATGATAGAATACAGTCTGGTCTTTTTGAATAAACCAGCTTCTCAAGAGGAAAAGAAAGGGGGTTTTTTGGGGGGGGGAGCAGAGGGAGAATGTGCAGATAATCATTCATAATGGTTGAACTTCGCAGCTGGGAAAACTATTACATTGCTTTGGAAAGTTTATATAAGAGCACTCGGAAAATGTGTTGTTTCTGTTCAAGGATCCCATTCATCTCTTCAAATCTTTTAGTCTGCATGCTATTTTACCTAATTCAAGCTAAAAAAAATATCCATCTTTGATACACAGTGGGTGGCTACAGAGGAACATTTTATCCCATGACTGGCTTCAAATGTGCTTTAGTTAGTGCACATGGAACTATGTTGGAAGCCAATTGCTTACATTGCCCTGTTACACGACAAGGAGAATTTTGCAATGTCTGGTTTTCTACATTTTCCCATGCACTCCATCTCATGGATGGAGGTCATATAAGATGTGCAGGTAATCCCCATATCATGATGAATGCATGCTAAGGCAAGAAGGCAAGTAACTATCGCAGAGTTCGTGGTTATTTGCAGCTTCTCAAGAACCAGAGCAATGCAGAGTGTAAGTGAGGGGAGGTATCGTGTGATAGATTTTCATGTGTTAGATTTTGCATTTCTCTCTGGGCTGCCCTTCATTATCCCAATACAAGGTTAGCCAACATGATGTGCCCACCAGATGGATAACAGTTGCTTGGAAGTTTTAATGGACTGGATATTGGCCAATAAACTGTGGCTAAATCTTGAAACAGCAAAGGCATCAGTGCCCCAAGTTTTCACATCTGGGAGGTGAGGAAACAGCCTGTTTTCAAAGGAGCAGGTCTGCAGTCTGTGGGTACTCCCGGATTCAACACTGTTGCTGGAGGTTCAGGTGGCTTAGAGTGCCTTTTACCAGCTCTGGCCCCTTTGGCTTGCCTCAGCCCTAACCACTATCAACCATAGCTTAAGTGGGCTTTGAAAGCTATGTTTCCCACATCAAAAACCCTCCATTTTTGCTGTGGCCCCACAGTGGGTGCCGTACAGCTTTTCAATACAGTCTTATTTGTTTATTTATTGCATTGATAACGCATGCATGGTGCCCCCCCCACCTCTTCATTTAATCTCCACAAGAACCCTGTGAGGTAAGTACTTAACCCGAGGTACCACTGTATACTGTAACAGAGGTGTGGAACCTGTGGCCTTCCAGACACTCCAACCCCCATCAGGCCCAGGCTGCCTAGTCAATGGACATGGATGATGGAAGTTGTAATTCAGCAATGCCACATGTTAAACACTGCGGCCATACAACAATGTTTGAAAACCATAGCTAGCAGTGAGTATCAAAGCTTTTTAACACACAGCCATTTAAATTTCTGTCAGGATATGAAAGTGGACATTTCCTTCCATCTACAGATGATGCATCATCTGTGCATCAAGGAAAACTATAAAAAAAGGTCACAGCTGTCAACCTCACACCATTTATCTCCCCGCTTTTGCTTTATCTGCAGTTGGATATTTTATTTCCTTCTCTGTCATCCATTAGGTAGTTAAGCACTTTAGGATGCTCGCACACTGTTTACATAAAGCTCAGCCTAGCTGCAACTTAGGGTACCATTAAAAAACCCCTCTGATTTAACACCCCTAACAAAGAAACCAGCTTTACGTTTTTCTCCTTTGACTGAAACTGTTTAAAACAGAATAATGCTATATCGTCCCTGGCAATGTGTGAATTTATTCAGCTGTCAGAATGCTCCCATAAAACTGTTGGTGAGTGAAAATCTTTTCTATTTTTTATATCATGTAAGGCTAAATATTTCAGTAGAATGTCAGACAGATTTTCATTTTTAAAAAAATCCATTTTAAGCTTCAAGTCTTTTACATGATGATATACTTTTTGCTGATCACCCCAGCTTTGTGGTCAGAGGCATCACCAGAATATTTTCTTCTAATGCACAGAGGTTGTTAGGAAGTGTCCGAGGGGGAATTTGGGGTCCCAATCCTGATTGCCTGCATTGTACAATTTGTGCATTGTCTATGTACAAAACAGAACACATACAGAAATCAAAAGAATCTCAAGCCAATATATAAAGCAGAAATGAAATACAATGCAATGGGTGGTATTCCAACTAAATCACTTTTGACTGTGGGATGGAACTTCCCCTCCCTTTTCTCTGCAAATAAGTAGGGTGCCACCTACGGGTGCTGCTATGTACCCTCTGTCTATGAGATCTTTGCTCTTCTACTTTCTTTTTTTTTAAAAAAAAATAGCCGACCAATCAAATCAAATCAAATTTTTGTTGAGGTGACCCATATTTCAAGTTCCGAAGGGGGATTCCGATCATCTTCTTGCTACTGCGTTAATATCCAAATCAGTCCAAATAATGTTCATAATTCTATCCATTCTTATCTTGCTGTTTCCACATCTCATCTTGTTCGTATATTTTTTTCTTTTTCTCTTTATGATCTCTTCTGATAATCTCCTTAAGCAGATAAACACCAATTATAATCCTGTGTGAATTTTCTTTTCGTCCAATCCTCATATCAAGATGGTTTCCATATATCCTCGCTTTCATAAATAACATCACTCTTTCCATCATTGATCTCGCAAATCTATTGCTCTTAAGTCCCTCTGAGGAGTCTCACCCACAATATAAAAACAGCTCTGTTCCTCCTCCCAGACTTAAGTCCTCCGACAGAACTTGCCAACATGGCGACGGTATTTTTAACTGCGTCATTCCAAAGCTCTTATACTTTCCATGATCTTCTTGAAACATGCTTTGGTTAGAAAATTTATCTCCACACAGTCATAAATCCACAGCTTAAGTTATTAAAACGGCATTTCTGACTTGTGGTGGGGGATTCCTGGTTAATCACATAAAGGAAAGAAAGGAAAGTTTTTTCCCCCCTCCTCCATCCAGTCCCTTTGCCATACCGAGCCTTGGTATATCTTCTCATGATTTATTCTTGTTCCTCCGACCCGTCTTGTTTATCAGAGATCTCTTCAGTTAGCAGTCTTTACTCCCCCTCCTTCCTTGAAATATGTGCATTCACTTCCTCCTAATTGTTTCTTTTGAAGTTGTTGCAGCTAGAGGCGCGGATCAGAGACAGCGTCCAGGAGCGCCGAGATCCACAGGAGGGCTTTCTGCCTAGTGCCCCCATCCCCACAAATCCGGGGGTGGTGTAGGGCACAGCAGGCAAGGGCAGCCCCCCCCCACAACCTTGGGGGGATAGGGAGGCTATTTACTCCCATCACAGCCTCCTAATTACCTTGTGTGGGTCGGAAAGATGTTATTGCCAGCCATCTTCCGATGCGCCCCTAGTGGCCCCTCCTGCTCTTCTACTTTCAAGGCTCACTGGGTTCTGGGTGGGTGGGGGTCTTGGAATGCTTTCTAAAGACACTGTGCCCATCAGCTGTTGCCCCCTGGTGCTTCCTCCTCCTCTCCCAATATTTCCCAATTTTCCTCCTCATCTGTCTGTGACCTCCCTCAAACCCCTGTTGTAAATCTAAACTGTCTTCCTCTTCCTCCTCCCTGGAAGGGTCAAGCTGGGAGGTCTCCACCATTCCTTCTCTGCCCAGTCCCTGACAGGAGCCATTCTTGCCCTCAGGATTGTGGGTGCCTGTCACTGTAACGCAGATTCGCAACATCACACACATGGCTGCATGTACACTGTACGCACGATGCACAACGTTGTGTTGTGTTTTTGGAGGGGGGGGGGCTCCACTGAGAGCCAGTGCGGTATAGTGGTTAAGAGTGGTAGACTTGTAATCTGGTGAACCGGGTTTGTGTCTCCGCTCCTCCACATGCAGCTGCTGGGTGACCTTGGGCCAGTCACACTTCTCTGAAGTCTCTCAGCCCCACTCACCTCACAGAGTGTTTGTTGTGGGGGAGGAAGGGAAAGGAGATTGTTAGCCGCTTTGAGACTCCTTTGGGTAGTGATAAAGCGGGATATCGAATCCAAACTACTACTACTACTACTATTACTCTTCTTCTTCTTCTTCTTCTTCTTCTTCTTCTTCTTCTTCTTCTTCTTCTTCTTCTTCTTCTTCTTCTTCTTCTCCTCCTCCTCCCCCCCCCCCTGCAGCCAGCAAGTCACCCTTTTCTGTGGGAAGGGGCTTGGACTCAGAGACAGAGAGATTCTGCCTCCACTTCTGAGGGTGCCTCACTGGCTGGATGCCTCTCTCCAACTTTGCTCATTGACTTTGTGGGTGCCCAGTCCCCAAAATTATATTATTGTGCCAACCCAGCAGTTTGAAAGCAAGTCACAGTGCAAGTAGATAAATAGGTACTGCTCCGGCGGGAAGGTAAACGGCGTTTCCATGTGCTGCTCTGGTTCGCCAGAAGCAGCTTAGTCATGCTGGCCACATGACCCGGAAGCTGTACGCCGGCTCCCTCGGCCTATAGAGCGAGATGAGCGCCGCAACCCCAGAGTCGGTCATGACTGGACCTAATAGTCAGGGGGCCCTTTACCTTTAAGCACCCACGGCCCCCTGGAGTTGGCTCCTATGTTTGCAAGTGTATTAGATGTTTCCTTAGCACTTTGGATAGATGAGCTTGCGCAGGGTTTATTTTTCTGTAATTGATTCCATACGTGCGAGATGGGAATTGCATCTGTCATATTTATTCTAGTTCTTAATACATGTGTGTACTGTGACTAGCCAAAAGCCTCATATATTACAGTTTAGAGATTATTACATTTCCCCTGAGCCACCATCAAGAAGTGTAGCACTGCCTCATTTTCCTGTTTTGGTGTTTTTATTTGTCCAAGCACTGATCTCCTAAGCACGCACATGAATTTCCTTTCCCAAATCTAAAGCTAGGCATTTACTGTTTATGTATGATGCACGCAGACTTCATTCCTATTGTGACTTTTAAAAATCAAAAAATCTCTGTGATGGGAAAGTCAGGATGAAACTTGATTCATAGAATGCAGAAATCATAATCCCGTGGATGATGTCAAGTCCTGCATATAAATGAGGCTTTGAGAAATTTTAAATGAGACTTACAGCTAAGTACATCATAGTTCCAAATATATTTCTTTCTGCAATTCTAAAGGAATATACAGGTGCATAGGAAACTGCCTTATATTGACTGTGTTGATGGCAAGGAAAAAGTAGGTATAAAAAAAGAATTCCCTGGATGCCAAGATCCAGGTTTGGGGCAAGTACGGTAATCTTTGGTGAGAGAACCCACAAAATTTGCAGCAATGTGGAAATACAGGCTGCTAGACCTTTAAAATATGTACTTTTGAGTTCCAAAGTTCCCCTCTTCCCCTAGCATAGAAAAAGGCCACACATTTGGTAGGTTAAAATTGGTTTACTTACAAACTCTCCAAAGGTCAGGTTCATGTGCTTTTCCATAAAGCATAGTTATGCTTCTGTGCCAGGGAAAAACCTGTGTCCTCCTGCATGCTCCTCCACTGAGCTACAGTCTTTCTCCATAGAGTGGCTAAGCTTATGGTATACTTCAAAGTTTGGTGAATGACACCATTTCAAGAACTAGGACTGGCAGTTGTGGTGTGATCAGCAGCAGAACAGCTTAGGGTTTCTCCCTTGTGCCCTAAGGCTAATGCAGATGTGCAGTTGGAGGCTTTTAAATGGCTGCATCTCCAACAGATGAAGTGTTGAAATACGAGACATCTGCTATATATTTATTCTTTGTTTTTGTTTTCTGGAGAAATTGATCTCTTGAAAATGGTCTTGGAGAAATGGTCTTATGCAATCAATCTGTGTAGTTGGCTATTGGTTCTCATTTCAGACCAATATAAATGCAAGCGAATAACTGATAATGGAGAGTTCTTTATTTCATTCTCCAAAGGCATAAATGGTTCCAGTTAGTAGGAGGAAAAGTAATTAAAAAAGAAATTAACTTTTGAAACCAGTTATAAGGGTCTTTGGGGTGGGGGGTAGGGATACTTTATTTAAGGGAACTTTGAAATTACCTCATGAATTCCTTTCTAAAAGATGTAGCACCATCAAGCGTCAATTATTGGAGTGAAGGAGGAGAATCTCATGGCATGCCATTCAAGTTACAAAACAATTGCTGTTGTTATTATTAATTAAATTATTATCCTTCCCTCCCTCCCAAATGAACCCAAACCAACATCTTTTGTGTGCCCTGTTTGCATCTTCTGCATCATAACTCTACAATTCTATGATTCTATAATCTGCTATACACTACAGTGGTACCTCCGGTTAAGTACTTAATTTGTTCCGGAGGTCCGTACTTAACCTGAAACTGTTCTTAACCTGAAGCACCACTTTAGCTAATGGGGCCTCCTGCTGCCACCACGCCACCGGAGTACGATTTCTGTTCTCATCCTGAAGCAAAGTTCTTAACCTGAGGTAATATTTCTGGGTTAGCGGAGTCTGTAACCTGAAGCGTATGTAACCTGAGGTACCACTGTACTGTGGATAGCTCCAGGCATGGGCATAGCCAGGATTTTTGTTGGGAGGCCAGGCCTTTTGTTAGGGGGGGGCAGGCCCTTTGTTGGGGGGCAGAACCTCAGTTAGCTACGTATTTTATTGATTTAGGGGGGCAGCTGCCTTTCCCTGACCCCCTGGCTACGACCATGGTTCCAGGTCCATCATGCTCTTGGATGAGGGATGGGGAACCTCAGACCTTGTAATGATCTCAGGCAGGCAAGCAAGCCCCAATAAGAATTTTTTACAAATTACATCCAGAGCGCGGCTCCGAGCCTGCCACTCTTTTGCTATGAGTTGGTCACTCTGAGTCTCTGCCCCTATCGCAACACGTAGGGTGCCAAAGTCCAGTCCTTCCTCTCTTGCACTTCCGTAGCATCTTAACCCTTTCAGTCCTTCTGGTTTGGGGAGAAGGGGGGTAAACTTCCACCCGCTTTCAAACAACACTTCCTCTGAACACTGTCTCCCTCCTGGTTGCCTAGCAACCCCCTCAATGTCTTCTGTCTCCTCCCCTCCCTCTGCCTGTGAGCTCTCCAAGTTTGGGAACTCTTGATAAAGGGGGGGGGACACTCCTGTCCTGTCTGTGGCTGTGATCTCTCGCTTCCAGGGTCAGACTCTGGCTCTCTTTGTACTGGCAATCCTTCATCTCCATTCTCAGACTCTTCCCAGGCATTCGATCCAGCCATGTCCCTGACAGGCCTCCAGAACTCTCATTCTGGCCCTTAAGACTCTCCCCAGACCACCACCCTCTCATCAGCCACACCTTTGCTGACCCTGTTCTGTCCACCCTTGCCTCCTCTGAGTAGTTTTGCCGGGCTGGACTTTGCCCTTGAACTGTGATAAAAGTGTTGCTGCCATTGCTCCACCCACTTTAGCTGCTGGCTACACCTCCTCCTTCCTATGGAACTCTGGGAATTGTAGCCCTGTGAGGCAAACAGGGGTCTCCTAACAACTCTCAGCACCTTTAACAAACTATAGATCCCAGGATTCTTTGGAGGAAGCCAAGACTGCTGAAAGTGGACGGTGGAGGAAGATTGGAAGAAATTTAAAGACTATTTACAGAAACACTACAAGATTAATGAATGTTAAAATAACATCAGATTGAATGTATAAGGTTATTGGAGTAAAACTTTAAAGATTAGAAGACCCAACATCTTAAGTTCTAAGTATTGAATAAGCTATATTAAGACAGTCAAATCAAGAAGGGAGGTTAAACATGACAGAGGGAAGGGATTTGTTGTTAAATTGTATGAATTGGAATACAGGGAAGGGAGACTTGAGGAAGTCAGAGAAACAAGTTAATGCAAGATCAATATGAAGATAAGATTGTTTTTATTTCTGTTGTCTGTAGTATGTTATGTTTGTGTAATTCTGTATGTTTTTGGTGTACTGTTCGTTGTTTTTGTTGTTTTTTGTTTTGCTTTGTTGTTTTGTATGTAAAAACGAATAAAATATTTATAAAAAAAAATAAATGAAAGTGGTATGATACCGCTTTCGACATATAGCACAGATGGGGCCTTAGAATGCACACTCACCCAAAAGGGAGAAGGGGAACATTTTCAACCAACCTCTCTATAGTCAATGCCGCAGAGCCTGATTTTGTAAGAAAAAGGGGATGGGTGAGGAAGAGCAGAAAGCAAGCATTCTAAAGAAAAATCCAGGCAGATGCCGCCATGACTGAACAGCTCCAAAATAGGCACAGGTGGAAGATAAGAAATAGTGTTTGTATTCTGGGCTCTTTGGTGAACAGATGCTAGGAAGTCACAAGACAAAAATGAGCTTGTATGAGTCATCCACCCTCCTGACTAGAAGCTGAAGCCAGAAGCAGCAGAGCAGATAAACTCCAGAATTTTTGCACCATGAGAAAATATACACTAGGGGAGAACTGAATTTTTAATTGAGTTTGGATTTCAGGTCTAACCATGGAATTTTGATGGAGAGATTGTTGTTCAAAACACGGAGTATGTTGCCAAAAATGTTCCAAATAGTTTTTTAAACTATGCCCCACTTCAGCTCAAGTTAGTTTTAATAAACATTTATTGGGAATGAGTTATGACTTCCTTAAGTTGGGGTGGAACCTTCTTTAAACTGTTGGTGGCTGTCTTGCCCTTCCCCTCAGTTTTATTGTTTGGAAGATGGGATACCGGTACATACTTATAATAATATATTGGTATATATGTGTATATATTAGATGACAGAATTTTGTAATGATGCTAGAACTAAGAATTGCAAGCATTACCATTAATATGGCAAAAGAAAAAGGATGGTAATGATTTCATGCAACTTTAAATACTGTTTTATAGGTTGCATGCACACCACTCATTTAAAAGCACATGGCTTCCCCCAAGGAATCCTGGACTGTAGCTGGTTCTGGAATAGCTCAGTTGGTTAGAGCATGGTGCTGAAAACACCAAGATTGCAGGTTTGATCCTCATGAAGGACAGCTGCACATTCCTGCCTTGCAAGGGGTTATACTAGATGATCCTCAGGGTCCCTTCCCATTCTATGATTCCGATCAATTGATTCTTTTTCAAAAAATTAAAAATAAAATTGTTTTCATTTTTAACTATTATCATCATACTTAAATCATAATCATTTTACAAATAGGATTCTCAGAATCCCAAGACTTCCCTCCACCTCTCCATGGTTTCCCTAAATATTGTTTTCAAATTGCATTGTATCATATTCTCTATATTTTCTTAAAACTCAGTTGTAACCATAATTCTTGCTTCGTTGCAAGTGTTTTTTTACAATCCTGCCAATGTTTTTAATTGTTTACAGTGTTCTTTCAAGTAACTTATAAAATTTCCCCATTCTTTATTAAATTTATTGTCCTCTTGATCTCTGATTTTCTCAGTCATTTTCGCCTTTTTGGCATAGTCCATCACCTTTATCAACCATTCTTCTTTTGTAGGTAATTTATTCTCCTTTCATCTTTGGGCAAGTAGCATCCGCGCAAATGTAGCATACATAAATAGTCTCTTCTGATCCTTCGGTATTTCTGGACCTAGAATTTCTAGTAAGAAAGCTTCAGGTTTTTCCACAAAAGTAATTTCAAACATTTTTTTCAACTCGTTATAGATCATTTCCCAATATACCTTTGTTTCCCACATGTGGGAAAATGTTCCTTCTTTCTCCTCTGATGGATTGATTCAAGAGTTCTGGGATCTATAAAATGGTGAGGGAGAAGCTAAAGTCCCCAGGACTGTTGGGGACGGGGAAGCCATTTGCTGTGTTTTGGGTTGTGTATTGTTTCCGGGAGGGCGAATTAGGTAGGTTCACCATTCACTGGGAACTAGCTGTGCTGGCTTGGCCCTGCGAAAGTGGGTGCCCCAGGCCCTGCACCATCAATGGGGCACGTGCACAAGGTGTGGGGCATGCTTGCTACATCATCATGCCCCGCCCAGCATGTGCGTGCTACAGTTCATAGGATAATGGGACAATGAGCAAGTGGTGATCCTACAGCAGTGAAGGAACACCCAGTGATTGTTCCGGCACTAAACCATCAGCAAAATGCTAGCACAAACACCCTCCGAGACGTTCCTTTCAAGTCATTTGTATGACACACGCAGGCTGGTCTCTTACTGTCTTCTATCCAAAGTTTTATTTATTTTTCGCTTTTATCAACGATGTTTGTTCTGTAACATCTGTTTTCTGCAGTAAATGAATGCTTGGAAGTTGCGCAACGCTCAGAGGCCAAACTCCCACCCTGTCCTTCAAGGCAAGATTTCATGCACCTGCTGGAGAAAGTTCAAACAAACAGAAACTTGTGGGAGGGCAGAAATCTCTAACTTTGAATGAATTCCACTGCCGATGAGTCAGGAGCAGCAGGCTTGCGATGCAGCCTCAAGGATCTTGTATGTTTCTTAGGCCATTAACCGAAGAGAGATAAGACACACAGCAAGAAGTGGATGTAAAAATAACCATCATATGAAGGGGATTTCTTGTGGTTCTTCAAGCTGCAGCTGTAATTGCTTTTGCTAAGGGAGTGGCTGGTTATTTCTCAGAGAGAACACCCAGAATTTTCCTTCCTGGAATTACAGAAATAGAAGGAACCACAAAGATCATCCAGCCCAACTCCCTTGTCAGTGTAGGAAACCTACTACTACAGGATCTCTGATAAGTAGACATCCAACCTCTGCTAATTTACCTGCAATGAAGGTGAGTCCATCACCTTGAGTTAGGCCCCATCTGCACGGCACATTTAAAGCTGTACCATTGTCAGTGGCTGGACTGAGGAGGAATGGTGGGAGCTGCCCCCACTTTCTCCTGAAGCTTCCCAAGAACAGGAGGACAGTATAGATTTAGAACAGTGGTTTGCAGAAGGTCATAGTTCAGAGGCTGCAGAGGGGAGAAGCTGGAAAATATTGGGAGAGGAGCAGGAGGAAGAAGAAACACCGGGGAGAGATAGCTGACAGACTCAGTGTCTTTGGAGAGCATTCCTGACCCTCCCTCTCCCAGGACCAGGTGAGCATTGAGGGTAATAGAACAGAAGGCTCAGAGGCAGAAAGCTCAGATTAGCAGACGCAAGGGTGACGCAGAATAGGAGAGACAGAGGGGGTTGGACTTTATTCGGAGCAACGCCATTATCTTAGGGAGGCTGCATTCCTTTGTCTCTCTCTGTGAATTATGGAATAAATTACTTGGTAATAACTCCTCTTGTTTATCTGCTTATTGTCTGCCACCGTGGGAAGGATCAGATTCCCTGAAGCCTGGCAACCATACCACTCTGAACAACTATTGCTTCCCACAAAGAATCCTGAGAATTGTAGTTTGGGAAGGGTTCTGAAAGTTGTTCGGAGACCCCAGTTCCCTTCATAGACCAATAATTTCCAGAGTGGTTTAATACCTCCAACTAAGTGGCTGCATTTTAACCACTGATAAGCACTAATGGCTGCCCTGATCTGAGTGGACCCATAAGGGCAGGGGTCTTGAGGCTATCCATTGACAACTAGGAGCCGGACAACAGAATGATCCTGTTGCCAGGCCACCTGGTCACTGCCTTTGCCACTATGGAGAAATGTATTGTCTTTCAGGATACAGAAATTATTTTGAAATGCAAATGGATATGTATAAATTAGCATGTGCAGATTTTGTGGAAATAGGTACCCTCTTTTGGGTGGATGCATTTCACGGTTGTTGGTGAGATGCAAGTGGGCGCCCTACTGATCATTCATTATTATTTTTTGACAATAATTTTTTAAATTAATTTTCTATTACAATGATCCAATGGTAGGCTCATTATAACAATGCCAAATTACAATACAATTACTAATCCCAATCATTTGGATGCCAGATTATATAATTTAGGTGGCCTCCCGCATGCTAGAATTGATGGTTTTATGATTTACTTTGTTTCTGCATTCCAAAATCTTATTCATCTCAATTACAATCCAGACAAAATAACAATCCCTTATACAACAACTGCAATATTAATGACATCCATTCGTCTTGACACATTAAATGATTTATAAACCCATAGGTGAAGCATTCAAACTGCCATATTTTTCGCTCCATAAGAGCACCTCCATATGGCACCTGACCATAACACGCACCTAGTTTTTAGAGGAGGAAAACAAGAAAAAAATTATTTTGAACGAAACAGTGGATGTATGATTTTTGTGGTTCATGCTGTGGCCACAGACATGATATGTGATTTGATGGTGAGTTTGGGGTAGCCCACTGCAAAATTCCTGAGGATCCATGTGGATCTGTGCTTTGTAACCACGTTTTTGAGCCATTGTGGTCCCACGAAACAGTGGATGTGTAATTCTTTTGGTGCAGGATGCAACCATGGACATGATATGTGATTTGACGGTGAGTTTGGGGTAGCCCACTGCAAAATTCCTGAGGATCCATGTGGATCTGTGCTTTGTAACCATGTTTTTGAGCCATTGTGGCCCCACGAAACAGTGGATGTGTAATTCTTTTGGTGCAGGATGCAACCATGGATATGATATGTGATTTGACGGTGAGTTTGGGGTAGCCCACTGCAAAAATCCTGAGGATCCATGTGGATCTGTGCTTTGTAACCAAGTTTTTGAGCCAATGTGGCCCCACGAAACAGTGGATGTGTAATTCTTTTGGTGCAGGATGCAACCATGGACTGATATGTGATTTGACGGTGAGTTTGGGGTAGCCCAATGCAAAAATCCTGAGGATCCATGTGGATCTGTGCTTTGTAACCACATTTTTGAGCCATTGCGGCCCCACGAAACAGTGGATGCGTGATTTTTTTGGTGCAGGCTGTAGCCATGGATATGCTATGTGATCTGATGGTGAATTTGGGGTGACCCAGTGCAAATATCCTGAGGATCCATGTGCTTTTAACTCCTCCCTCCCAGGCAGCCTCCTTTATCTCTAGAGTCCCTTATCTCCCTCCTGATCCCTTGCCGATCACCTGCTCAGCAGCTTTGTTTCAACACCCCCTTCCCTCTTTCTAAAAAAAGCAAAAAAAAAAAAAAAAGCATAATCTGTTTTTTGCCCCTGGGCAATTCGGCTCCAGGGACCACACATTCGCTGCATAAGATGCACAGACATTTCCCTTACATTTTAGGAAGAAAAAAGTGTGTCTTATGGAGCGAAAAATACAGTATATTGTTATTCCTCCTGTGTGTGACAATCATTCTGTCCGTGTTGTTCTTTCCTGTCCCTACGGATCATTCACTTGTTCCTTTGACTTCACTCCTTGAACCACCCACCCTGTATGCACACATTATTTTTTATAATTATAATTATTATTGATTTATATTATTTATTACATTTGTATGCCATCCTTCATCCAAAGATCACAGGGTGGTTCACAACATAAAATTACAAAATGAGAACACATCATAAAAATCGTAAAATGAATAGATATCGAAACATAAAATCAAAAAATGGTTGGAGAGGAATACTGACGGCAAGATTTGAATTTCAGACATTTAGAAAACTGGAGAGTTAAAAAAGATGAACAGTAAACACAGGAGTAAATCATCTGAAAAGGGTTAGTGCAAACATTCTCCAGCGCTGAGTAACAACAATGCTGAACCCCAGCTCAGATTAAACACTTGATTGGAGATAGCCCCCCTCCCCTCCCTGCCCAACTCAATATGCTTTTATTTGACTGAAAGAAGCACAGTATGGCTGAGAGTTCAAGTTAAATTATTCCCTCATCTTCTTTCTTTCCATCGATAACACAATGACGGTAAAAAATTAATCCATCTTCCATCATGTCAAAGTCTCCTCCTCGTATTTGAGGAACCCATTGACTTCCTGACACACTGATTTAATAATGTTAAATAGAATGAAACGAGACAAAGAGAAACCTGACTAATTGGCATTTCCAACAGATTTTCGCAATCAACCAGTGGGAATTCTTTAAGATATGAAGTATTTGCTTTCACGTCCTCGTCTCCCACATTCTCAGTCTAATGTTTGCTTGGTAAACCTGGTGGAATAAAGATCACATCTGCCTCATTGTGAGTTGTGTTCTTGGGAGGTAACTGCGTACGGTTTTTGTTAGGAGTAGTGTGTACGTAATTATATAGATATAATTAGATATATGTATCTGTGAGCATGCTATCCCAGTTTCTCCACTTCATTGATTGGAATGAATCCCACTCAGGATTGGTTTCCATTTTTAATGGACAGAAGGTCTCTCCCAAAGGGAAAAGGATGTCTGGCATTGCATTTAATAAAGTTTACTATGCAAGTTAAATCTCTGCAAGACAGGACTTGGGGGGAGGGGGGGAATAAGCAGTTCTTAAAATAATCCCACCGCTCTTCTGCGAAGCTTAATAGATATTACTCTCTGCAGGGACTGTAAAAGGCAGGCAATTAATCTCTATTTTGTAAATATGGAATGGTTACGTGATGGTTTAATGGAGCTTTGGTAAAATAATTATATAGCTTTAAAAGTTACTGATGCTGTCCCATTGCACTCAGTGCTAATGGAAGATTTTAGACAGATAAGTTCCCTACGGCAAGATGAAAATAAAATGTCACAATAATCTTTATTCCATTTCAGAGCTTAGGAGGCTACTGAAATACAACAGTGTGATCAAGAGTTCATCCCAAGAAATGTAAAGCATGACTAGTTTGTAGAATGGGGAATAGTACTAGGAAGTGGCTTTATAAGCCATTGGGTCCATCCATCAAACTGAGACAGAAGACCAACTTTATCCCATGAAGATAAAATATATACACTTAAAATGTGTTCAATCTGTTACTTGAGGACAGAGACCCCCCTTCCCCATTTTATGCCGAATTCCTTTATTACTAGGTAAAATGCTGAAGTAATTTATTTGCTCACCGTGTGTGTGTGGTTTAGGCTTTGTTCAGAAACAACCATTAGCAGAAACTGAATTTTGCAGGCGAAAAAAATAAAATAAAATTTGGATGGTTGTTATTTACTAAGGAACTAGCAATTAGATATCATAGGCAAAAACCTTTAATGGACAAAGCACTTCAGGTTTGATCCAAAGCTTCTATTCCATACCTCCCAAGTTTCCCAGAGAAATTAGGACATCCCATATTTTTTGCTTGAGACCTCGGCAGCCATTTTGGGAGCCACAATTGCTCACGCCTCGCTCTCTCCCTGAAGAAAGCGCTTTGGGGGGGGTGAAAGTGAGGCGTGGATCACTCAGATGTGCATCCCGGATTGGGGCTTGACAACGTTGGGTGGTATGCTTATTGTTCCAGCAGAAAGTGCTTCCTCCAGTGTGTAGGGGTAAGGCCTTCCGACTGATACCAGGGTTTCTACAGCTAACCTGAACAGGCCTAGGTTGAGGTTGTGGCTGCACAGATGCACCAGCAGATGCCATCCAGCACTCCTGCTGGTGCAACCAGATAAGTTCAACCTTGCCCCCAATGTTGCTGCCACCGTGCCCTGCCCCAACCCTCACCAGGTAAGAAGAGAGGAAGAGTTTGGATTTGATATCCTGCTTTATCACTACCTGAAGGAGTCTCAAAGCGGCTAACAATCTCCTTTCCCTTCCTCCCCCACAACAAACACTCTGTGAGGTGAGTGGGGCTGAGAGACTTCAGAGAAGTGTGACTAGCCCAAGGTCACCCAGCAGCTGCATGTGGAGGAGCGGAGACGTGAACCCGGTTCACCAGATTACGAGTCTACTGCTCTTAACCACTACACCACACTATTTCCAGCCCAAATGCCACATTTTCTTCTGGGCACATTTCCTACCTTCAACAGGGACACATGCTAGGGCAGAAGCAGAAGTGGACAGAACAATGGATGCAATATTTTACCTTTGTATAATAGCTGTAGTTTCTACCAACATTCATAGAATGACAGAGTTGGAAGGGACCCTGAGTCCTGTAATGTAGGAATCTCAACTAAAGCACCCATGGCAGATGGCTCAAGCAAGAAAATAGGATGCGCCACCTCTAGTTGGACTCCAGCACCCATCAGTTGCAGCCAGCATTGCCAAGGAACAGTGATAATAATATTTATTTATACATGCATACATACATACCTACCCCACCCATCTGGCAGAATATTAAAACACAATAAAACATCAAACATTAAAAACGTCCCTAAACAGGGCTGCCTTCAGATGTCTTCTAAAAGTTAGGTAGTTGTTTATTTCCTTGACATCCGAAGGGAGGGCATTCCACAGGGCGGGGGCCACTACTGAGAAGGCCCTCTGCCTGGTTCCCTGTCACTTCACTTCTCGCGGTGAGTGAACCACCAGAAGGCCATCGGCGCTGGACCTCAGTGTCTGGGCTGAATGATGGGGGTGGAGACGCTCCTTCAGGTATACAGGGCCAAGGCCGTTTAGGGTTTTAAAGGTCAGCATCAACACTTTGAATTGTGCTCAGAAATGTACTGGGAGCCAATGTAGGTCTTTCAAGACCGGTGATATATTGTCTCGGCGGCCACTCCCAGTCACCAGTCTAGATGCCGCATTCTGGATTAGATGTAGTTTCCGGGTCACCTTCAAAGGTAGCCCCACGTAGAGCGCATTGCAGTAGTCCAAGTGGGAGATAACCAGAGCTAGGGTGTGGGGGCAGAAGCAGAAGTGGACAGAACAATGGATGCAATTTTTACATTTGTATAATAGTTGTCGTTTCTACAGACATTCATAGAGTTGGAAGGGACCCTGAGTCCTGCATTGTAGGAATGTCAACTAAAGCATCTATGAGAGATGGCTCAAATGGCAAAATAGGATACACCACCTATCCAGCACCCATCAGCCAGCCAAGGGGCAGGGATGATGTGAGTTGTCTCTTGAGAACAACTGGAGAGCCCCAGGTTCTCCATTCCTGTTGTGGAGACTGGAATATCTGCCTGCTGGGATGGAATCTCCATTAGCAAGGGATGGGCCCTCCATTAACTGCTTGAAATAACAGGTTTGTAAAGGGCTGCAGCAGATCTGCCAGCTAGCTATCATTCCCAGCTCAACTTTCCAGGTATGGCATGAACAAGGAGTTATAGATGGCCTCCAAAAAGCAACAACACGGCGCGCTCACAATGTTGTGCACGTGAAAGCTTACCCATGGGCCTCTTGTCACTCCTTTGTGCTGTAGAACTCGGAGAAGCCTTTTGACACTCTATAAATGTAAGATCATAATAAAATAATAATAATAATTTAATAATAACAGCAGCATAGTCACTAAAATAGATGTTCGAACTTAAGATCCCTGCTCTTAAAAGGCGTTTACTAGTCTGGGCAGACAGTCAAAATAACTAGAGTGTGCTGCGGATTTTCAAAAAGAGAAAATAACAGTGGAGCCCAAAAGTCTCGCTGCCTTAATGGCAAGATATTCCAAAATGCAACATGGTATGCGATAGGGACTCAAATATATATCTTAAGAAATGGCAATAATGCTTTAAATGGTTTTTAAAAATTGTTCTTGCCCTGGAAATGGCCCAAGGCTCTCATAACATGTCCACCCGGCAAACATCTACCTCTGAAGGATGCTGGCACCTAACAAATTATCCAATGGGGTTGTCAAACATCTTTTGTTGGAGAGAGAAAAATAAATGTGACAAATGTAAATATCTAAAGAGTAGGACCTGCACCATAAGGACTGGTGCAGTCAAACCTGATAAAAGCTGATTGTACATTCCTTTGCCCTTAGTCAGACAGCTGCTTTCTTTAATAGAGCATGGCTTTTTGGACCAGTTGTTCATTCCTGGGCTATATAATCTTTCATTTCTACCTTTTAGGCATGCTGGGAGTGTAAGGTTCCTATTAGCTAATTACAACCAACTCTTCTTTTTTTTTAATCCCTTGCTCCCCCTTTGGTGCTGGTTCACACAGGCTAAAGAACACATCAAAACAGGCCAAAGATTATTGTTCCACATAATAGGATGCAAATCTGATTCCTTTCTGTGTCCCCATTCGTACAAAAGAACCATCTGGTTCAGATGTTAGGGAACTGTGCTTTCAATTACAAACTCCTGGATGTGCAAGCTTTCCTTAGGCATGACTGGCGCAGAAAGTACATTTGCAAGACGAGAAATCCTAAAAGTTGAGCTGCAAGCCTTGAGTGGGAAATCAATCAACAAAAGTGATACCTGACTAACTGGTACAGGTCACTTATGTCTGCGAATTAAGTATACAGATTTTTATTGTTTAAGACCCATGGGCACATTTGCAAATCGAAGAAACTATTGTGGGAACCACACGCAGAGGGATAGTCAGCTAAGCGAGTAGACTGACTGAAACTGATGTACAGTACCTAACTTAGTAATGTTCATTCATTTCAGCAGGTCTGCTGTGAGCGAAATTTAGTTGAATACCACCCACATACTGCCACCCAACAGAATGCTTATTTCAAGTCTAATTTCAGAGTGCCTCTGAGGGTGCCAGGAGACATGCTCAAAGAGCAATTGGGATCACAGAGAGAAGGATAAGAGAACAAACCAGGAGTCAGGAGCAAAGAGAAATACAAGTAATTCTGGAGATCAGGTAAGCTCTGTTGTTCAAGCCTAAGGCAAAATACAAGGTGGCATCCCCCATATCACATGACTAGTTGACTTGAATGATTGCCTTATGCCATATGTGCCCTGGCAACCATTTCAGCCTGAGGAACTGTCACTTTTGCAACTGCCATATGATATTAGTTCCACTCTTGTGAGGAATCAGTATTTTAGGGTGGCAGCCCTCGAACTCCCTGTCTGTTACTATCAGGCAGGCACCCTCTGTTTTTGACACCAGCTAAAATCATTTTTTGTTTAGGCAAGTCTACCCAGACATATAATTATATCATGTATATTTCTTCTTGAGCTCTGTTGATTTTATCTATATTTTGATAATTTTATCATGTCTGCTTGTATTAAAGTATGCTGATCTTATCAGTATTTTCTTGGGTATATTTTATATTACTGTAGTTAGATATTTTATGTAACACAATCCATAAATCTTGTTGAATAACAATAAAATAAATCAGGGTTTCCAAACTTTTCAGAGAGACCGCCCTCATGGTTCCATAAACCCATCTACAGTGCCCCCTACCCTATGGTTTGCACAACTCACTAAGGAAGATAATAATACAATAAAATTCAGAACACCCCCACCGTTCAGCTCAGACACTGAGGTCCAGCACTAAGGGCCTTCTGGCGGTTCCCTCACCGCGATAAGTGAGTTACAGCGAACCAGGCAGAGGGCCTTTTTGGTGGTAGCGCCCGCCCTGTGGAACACCCTCCCATCAGATGTCAAGGAAATAAACAACTATCTGGCTTTTAGATGACATTTGAAGGCAGCCCTGTTTAGGGAAGTTATAAATGTTTGAGTCTATTTTTAATATATCTGTTGGGAACCGCCCAGAGTGGCTGGGGAAACCCAGCCAGATGTGCAGTGTATAAATAAATTGTTGTTGTTGTTGTTGTTGTTGTTTGCACCTTTATTCAAAATCCAGTTAAAAAGATTTAGTTTAATTAATTCAACCAAGTTGATGAACTTGATCCAGTGATACTACAGTGGTACCTCGCAAGACGAATGCCTCGCAAGACGAAAAACTTGCAAGACGAAAGAGTTTTTTGGTTTTTGAGTTGCTTCGCAAGACGAATTTCCCTATGGGCTTGCTTCGCAAGACGAAAACATCTTGCGACTTTTTTTAAAAACCGTCAATGCATTCCTATGGGAAACCGTCAATGCATTTCCGTGCTTCGCAAGACGAAAAATTCACAAGACGAAAAACTCGCAGAACGAATTAATTTCGTTTTGCGAGGCACCACTGTAGCTTTTCAAAGTCTGATAGCCATTTACTCCAGCACCCCTGTCTCTCCCCCCTTGCCTTTTAGCACCCCCAAGTAATCCCACTGCTCCCCAGGGGGCATTACCTCTCACTTTGGGGACCTGTGGGGTACACTGTGCACCAACATCGTTCCACCACCACTTTTCCAACAGTTTACTAGCACCCAAGAGCAGCTGTAAAACAAAGCAAAGTTTGGAGAAGCAAACAATGTTTTTTCAATAATCTCTGAGAGTGCTCATGGTTAACTTATGGTTTATTCAACCAACCATAGCTTAAACAAACCATGGTTAGGGTTAGGTGCAAACCAGGGCTAACAAGAGGGCCTTTTTTCTCCACCTTGCTGGTGTTTGAGTCTAGGCTTGTTGGTTAGCACTATAATGAAAGCCAAATGTGAAACTTTCTGGTAATAGCTGACAAACTCTAGTTGTTAATTGCACACACATATTCCAGAATTCATTCACCTTCAATTTAATTCTTTCTCCCCCATACTCATGTTTCTAATCTTAAATGATGTCAGTGTACTTGTTTCCCAGTGTACTGGGATGTTGCCAGAGTCAACCAAGGCTATTATGCTAACAGCATCCCTGGCATGGCTGAGATAGAAAACACCATATCCTAAATTAGATCGCTTGAAGCCGTTGACTTGATTAAGAGTGCTCTCCTGCAACACTGCACATTTCTGAGCTTTCTACAGCACTCTGACAGCTCAATCCATAACCAGGAGCTGAAGTATTAAATGCAGAGCATGTATAGCGACAGTGGAATGCAATAGAAATCAACCTTAAGCACAGATCTCACCTACAACAGTCTTTCCCAAACTGGTGCTCTTTGGGGCTGATGGGAGTTCTAGTTGAAAACAGATGGAGAGCACCAGGTTGGAGAAAGCTGACTTACAGGTTTCTTGGTCAAGTTTAAATGAAATAGAACTGAAATTGTATTTGCCAGTACATATATATCCTTCGGAATCTGAATAAAAAATATCCATACATGCCCTATTCATGTAAAAATGAGAGAGGAGGGGTTGATGTTCATGTCTTGAACAACAAGAGATGAACCTACACAGGCTCTTCCATTGAACAGGGAGATACATGAAGAAATGCACATGACAGCTATTTCACATCTTCTCTGGCCCCTTCTGTGTGGATCAGAATGTGAATCTCAAATCAGAAAACTCTTCTGATTTTCAGTGTAGTCACTGAAAAGACTTGGATTGGTCTAATGGTGCAATTTTGTCTTTGAAGTTTCTGTCCACATACTTGGCAAGCCATGCCAATTTCTTGGGGAGTTTTTGTCTCCAGCATTTGTGATGAGCAATAGTCTAGCCTGTGCAGCAGGGAGGGGTTTACAAGCCAAAACCTCTTTGTTGTGGCCAAAGCACTTCCTTTAAGAGCACAGCGAAGCTCTGAATAGTGTCCCAAAATAGAGCAGCTTCAGAAACTTCAAGAGTTTTGGACATCCAAGAATATGCAAGGCCAGTTATTCTGGAGATGCTTAACTAAGGCTCATGTCACAACACGAGTTTTCAATTCCCAGATTGCCCAAGGATGCAATTAGATATTAAATCGTGTATTGTTTTGCGCTGCTCTTCGCCTGAGCAGGGGGGAAATGGCAGACTTGACAAAATAAGACCACAATTACATGCACACTTACTCTCAAGTAAGCCCCATTTAACTTAGTGGACGTGACTTCTGAGATAGCATGCATAGGGTTGCACTGCACATTTCCTTGGGGGGGAGGGGAGAGAGTACTGAGATACACCAGACCTTTGTGATAATTTTCTAAACATTACAAATGTACAGTTTGAGCATGTGCACAGGTGGACATGGAATTGCCAGTTCTAAAGCAGCATTAGCAGCCTGGAACATAGAACATCAGCCACACCTCTGGTCCAATCCAGAAACTGCCATATCAAACCAGCTCGATTCAGTTGTGGTTTCTCACCCTTTTCCCAGTGTTAAGTTTGGTTCACATTTTCACATCAATTTCTGATTTAGTTACTATTTAAAAGTCCTCAAGAAATAATCAGCATCTCAGCGTAGATTTCTCTTAATTGTTCAATTTTGTCCAATGCACACATTTTTGCAAAGCAATTTCCCCCCTAATTAATACATGTTTGTATGTTATTCTCACCAATATATGCATTTACACCCACACTTTACCCTAGTATATGCATTTTTGCACATGTTACTTGGCTGGAGAGCTGCACTACAAAATTCAGAGAAGTGCAAAGGCTGTGTTTCAGTTTACAGATAGTTTGGGAAAGTGTGAAATAGGTAGAGCTTGCCTTTACATGTGAACTGAATAAAATTCCCCACCTCCACCCCTAAATGTGACGCAGGTAGGTATGGCAACTACCCACAAACTTCCATTACTGCCATTAAAAACCAGGCAATATTAAACCTTAAACAAAGAACCATCTGTTTCACTTTGCAAAACACAAAATATGACTAGCAGTATGTTCGAAAAGTACCATAGCAATATAACATCTAGTAGCTTGCTGCTCTTCAACTTTTCAGTGAAAGGATCCAAAGACTATGGATATATAAGACTGGGGGTTTAAACAGGAGAGGAGTAGTGGGTAAGTTAGAATCATAGAATCATAGAGTTGGAAGAGACCACAAGGGCCATCGAGTCCAACCCCCTGCCAAGCAGGAAACACCATCAGAGCACTCCTGACATATGGTTGTCAAGCCTCTGCTTAAAGACCTCCAAAGAAGGAGACTCCACCACACTCCTTGGCAGCAAATTCCACTGTCAAACAGCTCTTACTGTCAGGAAGTTCTTCCTAATGTTTAGGTGGAATCTTCTTTCTTGTAGTTTGTATCCATTGCTCCGTGTCCGCTTCTCTGGAGCAGCAGAAAACAACCTTTCTCCCTCCTCTATGTGAAATCCTTTTATATATTTGAACATGGCTATCATATCACCCCTTAACCTCCTCTTCTCCAGGCTAAACATGCCCAGCTCCCTTAGCCGTTCCTCATAAGGCATCGTTTCCAGGCCTTTGACCATTTTGGTCAAAGGTGCTGGCCAGGTTCATCTGCATCAGGAGTAAAGAACCTTTGATTCTCCAGATGTTGTTAGACTTCTATTTCCATTAATCCAAACAGGGTTAGAGGGCATCCCAGGAGATCTTGGGGGGGGGTGTATGTTCTGCTGTGGCCCTGGAATTCCTGTTCAAGTGGTGTGCTGGAGAGTAACTGGCCACGTGCCACCTTGATTTGCTCCAAGGCAAATAAAATGACAAGCGGCTGTGGTTCTACTAGGTCTGTGTATTTGGGGGGGGGGGGAGGATACAGACTGCAGTTATAATTTTCAGGAGAGGCAGGGAGATTGCCAACCTCAGGATTTTGGAATCTCCATGTCAGACGGCAAAGGTGGTTGCTCACGAGTAACCAGGCAGGACTCCGACCTGTCTTTGATGGGTTTTATTTAGGTGCAAAAAACTATTTACTGTGCAGAACCCCAGAGTTCATGTCTGCCTCAATCGCTAGCAGAATCCGGGAGTGGTTGTTTCCAGGACCTCCCCCAACATAAAAGTCTTGTTACGCCCAGCCTTTTCCTTCCCGCTTTGCACTTTAGACTTCTGCGCAGGATGGGCGACGGAGGGGGTGTGCTTCCCTCCTGGCTGGCTGTGCCAGAAGTGGTGCTGAGCCTCCCACCAGAATCCTCTGGTCCTTTCATCTCTTCCCCACTGGAGGTGAGGCTTTCCTCATCACTGGAAGAGGATCTGCTTCGCAAGATTTTCGGAGGCTCCCTGTAACACAACTGCCCCTCTGTTTCCCACCCCTGTTCTGATGGCAGTTCCCTGACACTCCATATCACTCTAGATGATTGGAATCTATGATACTGAAAAGTTTAGCCTCGGGGTCATAAGAGACCAGCATGTTCTTCTGAAATCTGGGAGAGACTTGCGGAGCGTGGGCTGCCTTGGCACTCTGAGTAAACTATAAGATGTTTCAGTATTTTATCTCCTGCATCTCAACCATGGACGTTGGACTTAGATGAGTGTTTTTGAAAAGTTGAGTTACCGGTGTATCTGTGGATGGGATGTCAGGCTGCCTTTAGCGCAAGAGGGAAGATGGAGCATGAGGATGTTTTGCGGCTGGGATTGCAAAATGAATGTCAGACAGATATTTGGAGTGCCTGCTTTGAAAGGCATTTACCGATGCTATATGTATGACTTAGGACTTGCTTGGCTCAGGTTGAATTTCTTTGAGCCCGCCTTGTAATTCTCAGAGGCTTGTTGAAATTAGAGCAGGAGGATAATACTAATTAGAGATCACTCCGTGATGTTTGGCATAGGAGGAGAAAGAAGAGGCTCAAGTGGTCAGATGCAAGCCTTGTAATGAAGGGCCTTCCTTTCCTCAGATATACTGATACCCTTTTGATCTCTATAAAACAGACATGGAGCAACGCTCATGTTTCATCTCTATTTTTAATCTCCTTGAAGCAGCAACCCTCTGCATAGAGTTCAAAGAAACAGGAAGCCAGAGAGAGAAAGAGAGAGAGGAGAGAGAGAGAGAGAGAGAGAGAGATTTGCAGGTTCAGTAGCATTGCACAGAGAAAAAAGGGAACAGGACAAGGAGCAGGGACCTATCTGGCTGGCCTGAAGTCTCTCAGACCAGTCCTTAGGATCCTGAACTGAAATGGGTGGATGCAGTTTGAACTGACGAACAATTTCCAGAAGGTTTCATCTGTTGTAGCAAAAAACTATGATCATACTTGAATGTTGGGCCAAGCCATAGTTCAGCATAATGAGAAGAAGTCAGAGCAAGCCTTGGGCTTGCACGTTCTTCCACCCTTCCTCTCCTCTTGCAGTGCAGCCACAAGGAGAAGTTTGGAAACTTTCACTAGTTTCCTGTTAACCACAGATTGGCATTTATTCTAAATCCTGTTGTTGTTTAGTCGTTCAGTCGTGTCCGACTCTTCGTGACCCCATGGACCAGAGCACGCCAGGCACTCCTGTCTTCCACTGCCTCCCACAGTTTGGTCAGACTCATGTTTGTAGCTTCGAGAACACTGTCTAACCATCTCGTCCTCTGTCGTCCCCTTCTCCTTGTGCCCTCCATCTTTCCCAGCATCAGGGTCTTTTCCAGGGAGTCTTCTCTTCTCATGAGGTGGCCAAAGTATTGGAGCCTCAGCTTCAGGATCTGTCCTTCCAGTGAGCACTCAGGGCTGATTTCCTTAAGAATGGATGCGTTTGATCTTCTTGCAGTCCATGGGACTCTCAAGAGTCTCCTCCAGCACCATAATTCAAAAGCGTCAATTCTTCAGCAATCAGCCTTCTTTATGGTCCAGCTCTCACTTCCATACATCACTACTGGGAAAACCATAGCTTTTACTATACAGACCTTTGTTGGCAAGGTGATGTCTCTACTTTATGCTTAATGTTAAAGTACAGTTTGTTTAAACAAGCCAGATTCATAACCCATAGTTTCAAGCTGGCTCATTTCAAACAAGCCATAGTTAACACGGCCATGTTTGCATGTAATGCTACACCATCGTTTAACACTAGATGAACCTGAGTGAAGTATCTGACTTGCATGCTCACTCCTACTCATGAGGAAGACATCAGCAGCGTCTTGTTTCACTTTCACACAATCCTGGCTTAGCATAATGGTAAAAAACCTGGAATTCTGATTTAAAACAGTTCTCGGGAAAGTTTACTTTCCTAATTAATTTAATTAATTTCCAGCTTCAAACCGTGGTTTATGAATCTGGCTTGTTAAACCACCTGAAATCATGAAAGTGCTTAAACCCTGAAACAACTGACACTGTTTATGCTCTCAAAGGAAGCATATTTGAATCTTAAACTATTTTTGAAAGTATTGTTTCCTCTGAAGCAAGCTAAGTCCCAGATGAATTTAAAAAGAGAGGGAGAGGAGATAAATCCGGCAAGATCTATTTAGAGAAACTTTGAAGGTGTTATTGTGAAAAGGGCTGTTTTCTAAAACTGTCCCCCCCCCCCCACAGGAACTACGCTGAATATGTGGAACTTCCAAAACCATTAAAGCATTCTTTGGAACTGTGCTCGGGGCAAACACAGGTCTGATTATCAGTGTTTGTCAAACAAGGGAGCCCTTTTAGTATTTTAGTGTTATCTCTTTTCCTTAGGCAATTATATCTTAGGCAATACTTAGGAATACTACGAAGTAAGGTTCTCAATGCGCTTGTGATGGAGGCTGTCTTGTCCCCATGCCCTCCAAAAGATGCCTTTAAATGGTTGCCTTAATTAAATATGGAGCTTTTCATCTTCTTTCTTAAACAGAAGGATCTGAGCAGTTCTCAGACCATTGTTAGAAATAATGAAAAGGAAGCTTTTTAATTCAGGAAATGTTCCAGCCGTGAACTCCCCGCCATCACCACCTTTGCTCCACTGCCCCTTTGCTTAGCTGGGGGGGGGGGGGAAAGCTCCTCTCTAACTACTAATTATGTCCATTTTCAAAGGGCACAAACCCCATGCAATGCTGGCAGATTAATAGCCTGATATGAGCTGCAGAAAGAGGGCAATGTCTTCACTTGAAAAATATTTGTCAGCTTTTAAGAGAGAAAAAAGGAATAGCCTACCCCGTGTATCACGCTAATCTGTTGTATTTCATTTATGGATCACTCCCCAAAGCAATTAACAATGGAATCATAGAAACCAATACAGAAGCAGACTGGGACAAGAATCTCCCCTAAAAAGCTGGTTGAGGAAGGAAGGCCTTGTTAAGTATAATTGTTTAATGGCACACTGAAATGAAGAATGCCTGTATGTATATTACTGAATGGGTTTAACGTTGGAAAATTCCATGGAAGCATATTGAAGGTCTCTCTGAGCTTCTAACTGAGTTGATAATTAACTGTTGACGTTCTCTTGCTGTTGACGTCTGAGGATTGATGCAAAGAGTGGGAAGAGCCCATGCTGGTTACTGTCAATGCTCTGTGGCAGTAGTATGGAAGTCCCCAAATATTTTAGTTCAAAGAAAGGCCATTCTTAACTTGCCATGTGAACTGCAACTATTATTTATAAATTTACCATATACCGATACTTGTGACATATGTGTGAAAGTGCCATTGATTTGTTAGGCCATTCGTTATGTTTGCAAGACGCTTTGGGGGCCTGGTCTGGGGCCAGAAAACGGCTTATGTTTTTATAACTTTATTAATTAGTGATTTAATCAAAGCTTATGCACATCATAGCTTTTAGGTCAATGTATGCTACTTCTTCTAATCACTTCTGGGTAACAGCATAATGTGCTAAATATATTGCATTTATTATAGAAATGCTTTATTTGTGCTGGCAGTCCAAAAGGAAAGGAGAAGCTTGCAAATTCCATGTTTGCAGCCAGTTCAGCCTAAAAAAGATAAGGCATAATGTGCTGCATGCTGTCAGTGGATGAGAAATGAAGGCTGATAAATGTTGAAGTAATGGTTCAGTTTGTTATTTTTGGTTTATTACACTGACACAAATGTGCTATATGAAGAATGCTTGGCTCCCTGTTTCCTCTGACTTGCATAGCTAGAATAATTGTGTTCAATATACACTAGAGCTGTGTTCTTCAACCCTGGGTCCCCAGATGATGTTGGACTACAACTCCCATCATCCCCAGCCAGTTCACCCAGTGACCAAGGATGATGGATGTTGTAGTCCAACATCATCTGGGGACCCAAGGTTGAAGAGCACTGTTCTAGAGTATTGGGTGCCCCACACAGTGCTGAGCTGAAATGGGGCACAATTCTGCATGGCCACTACAAAATCCCAGAGTGCATGATATAGATTGTCCCTTTTGCTCAAAGTAGTCATTATTTCAAAATTGGCATTTCCTAGGATTAACCATTTCATACCCTACATCAGTAAGACGGGTTTTGGTGATGTCACAACCGAGGACTGCACAGTTAGCACTGACCCATGACATGGCTTTTTCAGCAGTGATTCCCTGTTTGTAGAATGCCCTCCCTGGTCAGGTGTGTCTGTCTCAATCATTATTGACTTTCAGGGGGAATTTGAAAACATTCCCGATTACCCAAGCATTTGATAGCAGAAGGGCACTGTTGCCAGCGACCCTGAAATCAGTGGACGAGAGAATGCTTTTAACAGTTTTTAGAATGTTTTATCTGTTTTTAGAATACTTAAAGAAAAATAAAATTATTTCACCCTGTAGTTGAAATCTCTGCTTATAGCTAGGCTCTATGTTCCTTAAATTCATCTAGGAAAGCCAAGACACTGTGGCCTTGTCATTATAAACACAAAGACACACACACACGTCTCTGTCTTTCAGATCAAGTTGCAGCAGGTGACAATGAAATCTGTGAAGCCGAGTCAAGCAGAATCACATATAAGTGCAAGGAAAGAAGCTTATTCCCCTTTGCCAAAGGAACATAATCCCCGGCAGACCAGAACAGCATGTCGGATGATCCCTCACGTGTGGTAAACACAAACAAGACAGTGGGTACACACTGTTCTGTTGCAGAAAATGCCTGGCTTGTACAAGAGGCAGCCCCAGAGAAGAGAAAAGGAGTGGATCGTGTATCTCATCGATGGCACTCGGCCTAGTTTGTTAAGTAAACTGCCTCCACTCAAGAGTCCATGTCCATTAACATAAAGAGAAAGAAAGCCGAAAACAGGGACTCTCTCTGCGTTTCTTTAGCTGTTGTCTTTTCCTTGAGGCGCTGTCAGTTGCAGGCTGACAACTTTTCTGAACTGCCCAAAAGTTTCCCCCAGAATTAGGGTGGGGATTTGAACCCTGGTCTCCTGGGTCGCAGTCTGATGCTGTAACCACTATACCACACTGACTCCACACATAAATTATAAACGCATTCCGATCTAAAAGCTGCATGATGATGATGTACCATCACGAAACTAGCCAGAGGGCAGCCATGCTTCCTGCTTTCACACCAGAGGATACTGGGAAGAAAAGATGGCGTCTAATTAGCCACTGAGAGTTGAAGGAGTACTGTAATTGCTGCTGTCAGGTGGTGCTGTGGGGGTAGTGAGTTTGAGGGTGAGGGCAGATTCATGAACCTTCTTACCAGAACCCACCAAACCCTCCAAAAACATTCTTGGAAGAACTTTCAGGTCAGCTATGCCACAATAAAAGGTCCCCAAGTATATCACAATCAATTTGTTCATTCTTGGGGAGAGGGAATAAAGTCTTTGGAGATAACCCTGGGCATGGTGACTTTGAGCTTTTGTCACACCTTAAAAACATGACGACCAAAGATGAGATACATTACGATCACAATATTCCTGTCATCCAATAATCTCCGTTTTAACAAAAAAAATTAACTTATAATCTTGTTCAGTCCCAGTAACAATGTCCCAGAAACTTCACATCAGGAAAGAATCTGCCCCTGACAGTCCTCAGCACCTCACCCCACATTGTCCAGGAGCCCCACTCCCCTGACCCTCTGTAGAGCCTTTTGGGGGAGCACACAGGTGGCTGTAGGATGAAGGGATAGAAAACGTTCTTGTTAATTTATGTTAGGATCCAAACCAATATCTGTATGAGATCAACCTGAGTTGCTGCCAACTTCACATACTTAATAATATTGCTTGAGAAATGCTTTTATGTAATGTTCTAGCCAAGTCTCTTGCTGGTTTCACATCCGAAATACTGTTTCCCCCCCCTTTAATCTATTATTGTTTTGTCCACTTCATAGGAATATTCAGATGGGCCATAACTCAGAGCTAGAGCATCTGCTTTGCATGCAGAAGGTTCCAAGTTCAACCTCTGGAATTCCCAGGTAGGGCTGGGAAGGTCTGAAATCCTGGAGAGCTGCTTGTAGTCATTGGAGACTGAGGGTCATTGGAGAACACATGTGCATTCAGCTGCTTAACAGTGCCTGTGTCATCCAGGAGACTGCAGCCTCAGAGATAAGAAAAGAAGAGTTGTTCCATTGTCTGGAGAGGTCGCTTCCTGGTTGGCATATAGAAGCCATTTTCCAACGGAGGTCAGCAATGGAAGCATGCAGCTGTATCAGGGACCAGGTGTCAAAATTTTGTGCCCCTAACAATTTTGCACCTGGGGCAACCACCCCTGTGCCACGCTATCCGTCACTGGAAGCCGAATGCTTCTGAACACCAGTTGCTGAGAATCACAAGTGGGGAGAGTGTTGTTGTACTCAGGTCCTGCTTGCAGGCTTCCCATAACCATCTGACTGGCCACTGTGAGAACAGGATGCTGGACTAGGTGGGCAGTTGGCCTGAGACAGCAGAACTCTTATTTTGTTCTTAATTTTGTGATGAACGGGAGTCTTTGGAACATGTGCAATAATGAGGCCTAGCAGCCAGTCCAGAATCCCTCAGATTCCAGAATGTGAACCAGAAAATTCTGTGAGATCCACATGAGAAAAGCAGCCCCAGCAAAATGGAACCCAGGTATAATAAAGGTCTCTGAAGTCAGTATTCAGTCTCATTCTCCTTTTCTCTCCTCCCCTGCCCTGCAATTATCCTTCAGATTTTTTCCCCTTAGCTTTAACAGCACAGCAGCCATTCAGTTGAATTGCTTCGATATTTTGCATCCGCCTTCTCTGCAGGTCACACATTCTTTCCACCCTTCAAAACAAGCACAAAAGTTTAGGAGATGGAAATCGCCTCATATGCTTCCTGTGGTTTCCAGTCGGTGTAGAGCATGCTTTTAACAACTGATAAGTAGTAGGTATATTCAAAAGTAAAGCTATATTAAGCTCCTTTGTTAACCATGGGCCGCAACTCTCTGAAAGAGCACAATGAAAAATGAGTGGGCATATCAGAACCACATGAAGAACATGTGGCGAGGTAAGCATGTGCCTTTGCTATACAGAGAACCTCAGAAGCAGATTTTGACATAAGTGGTATCACATGGCAAATTTTAGTACTTGGGGGAAATCTACTAGTACCATTCGGTCTGCATTTTGTGGAATGAAATCCTTCATTCCAAGTGACCACAAAATACTTCATCTCTGTACCTGTCACAACTGAGATGGTTGATCATTCTGGAAGTTCACCTTCTTCTTAAAAAACCTCCACATACTGACATGTGCATCAAAAAACATTGAAAATTCCTCTTATAGAAATCCATCCATCATTGTTTGGTAAAGACAAGAGATGTGTTGTCAGGCTGAGTCCATAAAACTGGGTTGGTATTCAGACTTCTATACAAAGTTACTCGGCGTAGCTTTCTGGCTGATAATATACCAGACAAAAGATCCCAGTGGTAGCCACCTGCCTGCTTCCTGTGCTGAGCATTGACCAGAAGGCCATTTTTCCAGGAAAGGAAAGATAGCACGGTACAACTGCCAAGCAACCACAGATGTACTTCCATTGTTTGTTTTCCAGACCTTGAAAAACAGTCTATTGGAAATTACTGGTGTGCTGAAACCAATAGCTGATGGTGCAGTGGGGTCTCACCACTCACCTGAGTTCCTGTTGTGTACTGGGTTGGAGCAAGGCTGGCACAGTGCAAATGCACCAGCGGAGCCAATCTGGTATTCCTGCTGGCAAGTTTGCACCTCACTGATGTGTTGCCCCTCCCCTTCTCCATCCCACTATGCAGCTGCAATTCAGCAGCAGGGAGGTTGGGTGACTGGTGTGACTCAATCATGCCATTGGCCACTGGGCAAATCCCTGAGGTCAGAACTAAAGGTACTCCTGCCCGTTCGGGCCAGTCTTGCCAGACTCTAGGGTTGTGCGCTCATCTCACTCTATAGGCCGGGAGCCAGCGCTGTCCGCAGGCACTTCCGGGTCACATGGCCAGCGTGACAAGCTGCATCTGGCGAGCCAGCGCAGCACACGGAACGCCGTTTACCTTCCCGCTGGTAAGCGGTCCCTATTTATCTACTTGCAGCCGGAGGTGCTTTCAAACTGCTAGGTTGGCAGGCGCTGGGACCAAACGACGGGAGCGCACCCCGCCGCGGGGATTCGAACTGCCGACCATGCGATCGGCAAGTCCTAGGCGCTGAGGTTTTACCCACAGCGCCACCCGCATCCCATTGAGGTCAGAACTAGGGATGGTTTAATTTGTCCATTTTAGTTTCTCTCAGTTTCTCTTTTGTCCAATCTTCAGTTCACCCCATTTCGATACTGGTTTATTTTAAAAGTCTAAAACAAAACCGGTATGCATTTTCATGTGTTTTCCTCCTAATATGCACATTTGTGTACACCGTTTTGTCCAACAATTTCCTCTAATATATATAAAAATGTATGTTTTCATCAATATATGCATTTTGTGTGGACTTTTCCCTAATGGGTGAATTTGAAGAACTGCATCGCAAAAATCAGAAAAGGACAGCTGCGTTCTAGTTCACACATTATTTCAAAAAGTGCACACCTTGGTAGGTTCACATTGTGAACTGAACAATTTTCTCACCATCCTCAAAATCCTCAGGAAGGAGCCATTAGATAATACCAGACAATGACTATTGTTACCATGTGGTAGTTTACCTGTCTGTGATATCCATCACACAACCAAGCAAAAACGAAATGTCCTTTATTCTCACCTAAATCACTGCATCAACAGTGTCAGCAAGTCTAGTATTGTGCATATCATATCTTTGACACCATTTTCAACTGAATGTGTGAACTGGTTACATCAACTGCAGAGAATGATCTTAACACGTTTCTGTTGAAGATTTCCTGCTGGTAATTTTACAGTGGGTTGTGGTGTTCAGATGTCTTGAGTTCAAGCTTTTGAATCCCATTTAGGCCTTTTCATATATTTAGCTGTGTCAGGAGGTCCTCATTTTATGGCAGCGATGTCAGGGCCGATTATTACCAACATGATAAAGAAACCACTCGTTGAATATCCTAACCTTACTTGCCAGAGATAGTTCTGTGGTGTTTCCTTCTCTGGGCACAGAGGGAGGAGAATGTCCATTGTGCGAGACGACATTCTAACCTGCCAGTTCTATTCCAGAAGAGAGACACCAGCAAAACAACTCAGCAACTTGGGGACTTTGCTAAGCAGATAGACTAACATACTCTGAACAGCCAGTTCTCATTGGATCACGAAGAGGAGGGGCAATCTAGACATTCCTCTTAAAGAGACAGATTATACAACATATGAGGAAATGATGACCTTGGCTAGAGAACAAATATTTGCCTGACAAACACATTTCTCTGATATCTAGGTAAACAAACATCAGTGACATGGGGCTGAAGATGAAACTTGAATGTTTCCTCTCATTGAAAATATGCATTTTTAAGGATAAGAAGTGTTTAGGGAGAAGTTCAGGAACAATTTAAACACAGTATCTAACATATAACATCCAGAAAAGAAGGAATTTCAGTCTACATGGTTTCATGTTATAATGTATAAAGCAACAAAAGAAAATGGGTACAGACTTCCTACTACACATGGGGAATTATGGAATTACACTTTCATATGATTTTTGGAAACATCTACAAGATACCAAATGTCTTTGAATTGGGACTGTGCCTGCGTTAGGGTGGAATTTCCATTTTTGTGTGTCTTCTTCATTGTCTAATCTGAAAATTCAAATACTTTTAAACACAAAATCCACTGATTGTATGAACTAGACCATTTAAAGAGTTCATGATACAATTAATATTGTTATATAATTGTGCATTACGGAATTAAATGGCGTGGTTTTGAGACATTTTATCCGAATGGGCCATGCACACCACTGGTTCAGATACTGCAAATACTTATTGCTGCCTTGTATATGAAAGGAGTTCTTTGAGCCTCCCATTTTCTTCTCAAGTATTCCCAAATTACTACATGCCTACAGACATCGGCCTCTGGTGAAAGAATGCTGCCCTTGTTTCAGTCCCCATCTCTGTACCCAAATTTTCAATTATTTTTTACAGAATGAAGTTGCACAAGACCTTTGAACTCCCATCAGTGATTCCAGCGGATAGAAAGCACATAAATCCAATCTTTTATGGAAATGCTGAAATGTCTTTGGGACCCTGCCTTTTGTATATAGGATCTAGATATGTTTTCATGTAATTTCCTGTGTTTTATTGGTCTGCAGATATTAAGGTCAAGAGAGATAGCTGTTGTCATCCAGTGCAATAAGGCAGAAGTTTATCATTTAATTCTTGAAATAGAAGGGTGTTATGAATAGGTGAATACTAAAACGTTTTGGTCATAAATTACTCTTAACAGTAGGTCAACACATTTGTAGGAGTGGCAAAGATGACCTTTGAGTAACTCATCCCACATGGCTGGTTTAATGGAGGAAACTGGCTTCATGAATCTCCTCTCATTGTTAGAATATGAGCCTGCCTTATACTGTGTAAGACTATTGGTCCATCTAGCCTAGTACTGTCAATTCTAATTGGTAGCCAGTGATGGAAGGCAGGCTGCTGGTGGTGCTCACCTGACCTCTAGTTGCCCAAATTGCTGCTACATACCGGGACGGAGAGGTGAGAAGCTGGCAAGGTTGGTGCAGTGCGAACGCATTAGCAGGAGTGCCAGGTTGGTGGGCTGTCCTTGCCATGCTGACTTCACCGCCATGCCTCATTTTTTCATCCCAGTATGCAGCAGCAATGCATGCAACTGGAGGTCAGGTGAGCTGATGAAAGCTGTAGTCCAAAACTTGGGGGGGGGGGGCATCAGCTCAACAAGACTATTCTGGCATGTACAGTCTGATCACATGAAGTGCTGAACAGAAAGTTGTTGGACTACAACTCCCATCATCCCTGAGCTCTGGCCTTACTAGCTAGGGGTGATGGGAGTTGTAGTTCAACAACATCTGGGGACCCACAGGTTGAGAAAGGCTGCTCTAGGGTGTGCCCTGTGTTGAACCAGTCCTGTGGATCTATACTATCTGCCCCTTCCACCTCTCTAGAAGACACCTGGGGAGGTGGTCTCCACCACTCCTCTTAATCTTCCCAGTCCCTGACTGGTACTCAGATTCCACGAATGCCTGTTGACTGACAATGCTGCAAATTATGCAGATGATTAGAGAACTCAGTAACCGTGTCTTCAGATACTTCACCTGGCTTCAATCTTTCCTAATAATTGCTGTTTGTAATGTCTTAAGTAAGAAAAGGGGGAGGCAGGCAGGAAGAGATCCCCTCACTTTAAATTTCAGGCTATATTTTCATAATGTCAAAACAGTCAACTTAAGCATTACAAGGTGTTCAAATGCTCTGTTTTTATTGTCATGGGAAAGAAAGAAAAAACATAATGAATCCAGACACAGAATCCAGTTACATATGCTTGTTTTTAACATTTGCTAAATTTATCTGTATTATATTGTTTTATGTAAACTAGAGGCAGGTTTGATTGTTTTGAATTAAGCAGTTTATTCACTTTTCTAAATAAATAAATTGATGCTGTTGGACTCTAACTCCCATCAGCCCCAGTAAGCATGGCTCATGGTTAGAGATGAAGACAGTTGGAATCCAACACTTTCTGGAAGGCCACAGGTCTATAACCTTGTCCATAATCTACTGAGACTCCATCAACTGATATAATTTATTGAGTCACTGAGCTGATATTGCTTTCTCAGCTGATGTCTGAGGATGAAACAAAATGAATGGTTTGGGCCTCACTGCATTCATATTCCAGACCTTCCAAGCATCCCTATTTTTCCAGGAACAGCCCCAGATCTACAGACGCCATCCTGGGTTCTGATTTGATCCCAGAATGTCCCACTTTTCCTTAGGATATCACTATTTTCATAGGAGAAATGTTGGAGGGTATGGAGTTATGCAACCCCTGAGCTAAGGAAATAAATAATTATACAACCTTTAGAAGACACCTGAAGGCAGCCCTGTATAGGGAAGTTTTTTTTAAAAAAAGTTTAATGTTTTATATATGTTGGAAGCCATGCAAAGTGGCTGAAGCAACCCTGTCAGATGGGCAGGTGTAAATAATAAAATTTTCACCATTATTATTAGTTTTGAATAGGACACCCCTATTTTCACCAGATAAATGTTGAAGGGTATGTTATTAAGGCAAAATAAAAAGAAGGACAAAGGTGCTGTCTATGGGCATTTTTGTGGCACAAGATGCTGTGCTAGGAATGGTCCCCCACTCTGAAAATTCAGACATTTTAAAGGCAACAGAAGCTGTGACGCTAATATAGTGTGAGGGTCTTCATAACTCAAACTATGGACTTAAACCTTCTATTAAAAAACAAAATCTCCTGTTGCCATTCTATAAACCCACAGTGCACTTTAACTTAAATAACGAGCATAGTTCCAGCCTCTTTTCCCTTTTAAGAAAAGGAATTGTGGAGCTAGAGCATTTGAAACAAAATGCTTCCATATGAGAAAAGATAGACTAGAACTATGGCTTAGAGAAAGAGCTAACTTGGAAGAGTTAAGTTGGAATGATATACAGTTATAGCTAGTGTATACAAAACGATTTACAGCTCATCCCAAGCCACATGCAGGCTGTTGCACAGAAAAGGCCAATGTATCACTACAGAATTATGTATTGCAAGTATCTCATGTTAGCAAAAAAAAAGCACCAGTGCATCTTGAAGAAATGGGCAACTTTCCTTACTTTTCCTTACTATTTTTTTAAATGATTTTTAAAGAGCATATGCAGTAGTTAAGCATAATTCAACTTTCATAATACTAGAACCCAGAGTCATTCAATGAAGCTGGACTTTGGTGAAGATTCAGGACATACAAAAGGAAGCACTTCTTCACACTCTGGATGGTTAAACTATGAAACCCACTGCCACAGAGTGTAGTGGCACCAACTGCATGGCCACCAGCTTGGATGACTTGAAAAGGAGTTTACACAGGTGCCTCTGAATAGGAGAGTGCTCTTGTGCTCAAGTCTTGCATGTGGACCTCTTATAGGCATCTGAGAAAAGGATGCTAGGTGGGCCTTTGGTCTAATCTAGCAAGACACTTCTTACGCTTTCAAGCCACTCCCATATTATCACCTGCAGGTGCCAAATTCCACAGTCAGCCTCATCAGCATCAGAAGGAGGACCTTCAGAGCAGAGAGGCCTGGGGCTTATTGACTGGGTTATTGCTAATCAGCGGAGGCTGGTCCATTAGGATAAATGGGGCACTGCCTCACCAACCTTAGTCTGTTGTCAGCCAAGCCCCACCCACCTACTTTCTTACTTGTAACTGGTCCAGGGGGTGGCACTGATGGTGAGCATCATCTTCCTTAGTCTCAGTGTTGCCCTTGAAGATCTCAGCTGGGAGGAGTATAGGGACAAAGTTGAAATTGATTGATTCTGGCTCTGCCTACCATTGTATCCCCTGCCTTCCACCCGACCAGTCCTGGTGGGCACTGGTGTGGGAATGTTCAGGGATGCAAGAGAAGATATATTGTTTGATTATATCCTTTCCAACTTGTGTTAACAAGTTCCACAATTTAGCAGAGTAACATTCCCCTTTTTAAACTTAAAGTGGATGCGTTTGCTCAGGCTCGCTAAAGCCTTTATAATATGTTTTAAAGGTAATTCCCTTTTAGTTCCTCATAAAAAGATAAGACACGACACAGTCTTCTGTAAAAGTATAAAAAGAGTTTACTCACTCGCGTTCTGTTCACAATTGGATCCCAGAAGGCAGGCTTAGCTGAGAAAAGTAATGTACACCTGGAAACTATCCCATAAGGAGACAGTCCCTTTGTCCTCTCTTGGCTGCAGGCCAAGAGGGCATCTTAGGCTAAGCAGATGTTGCTTCTTCGATTAAAGTAGTCAGAGAGAGAGAGAGATGGCTGACCAGTCCTGCTCTTTTGTTACCTGGGCAGGTGAGGTCACGCCCACCTCTAGTCACATGCAGAGGAAGTATGTCCCAGACAGGAGAAACAGGAAGTTCCTACTGGCTGGTCCAGACATCCCCTTTTATGTCCACTCTTGGGATGTTGTACTTGACCGCTCTTGTGTTTCACATTGCACAACTGGGCACTAGCCAGCACTGCTGCTAATTTGTCTGTAGGCTGCAGCTGCAAGTGAGCAAAGCACAGGTACCCAGCGCCAGTAAGAGGAGCTGCAAAAAGGCCATGCCTGCATTATCGCATCTCAGCTTGGTAAGTCCAAGAGGGCCACCAGCTTTGGGCACTGGCACACAGCCACTTGGTTCCCCCTCCCTTTTTAAGGAAAAGACTAGAAATGAGGTGTTGGAAGGGGTGCTGTGCATTCCACACTGAGGAACACCCCCCTGTCTTAGTCCACACCTCCTAGTAAGCAGCAGTGATGCACTTGCTGGGAAGCTTACACTGAGCTAACATTGATGTGAGAGAAATTCAGTTCAGTTCACATTTTAATACCAAATTCATGCTTCCAGAAGCAATTCATGACCTAAAACATAACCATGTTCAAGAATTGCAGTTCTCTGGATTTTGAGTTCCAGGTCTCCAACAGCAGCAGCAACAACAAAGTATTCCAGAAATGCATATTTTAGAGGAAAGTGTGCATAAAAATGTATTTATTGGTATAAAGAACACACAGAAATGCTTCATACCAGGGGAAATTGCTTGCAAAAATGTGTACGTTAGGACAAATGCATGCTAAAACGCTGGGGGATTTTCCTGAGGATCTTAAAAACATTGCAAACAAATGTGGAAATGTGGCAAACTGAACCTATGACTAGAAAAATGAGAAAAGGAGGGAAACCCAAATTGACAGATTCATCCATCCCTCGTAACCTCACAACCTGGTCCTGGGTATGCCTTTGGTCAGTCTGTTATTCTAATCCCTTGACAGCCAAAACCAGCAGACTCATCATTAATTTAATTGCCTGCCAACTTAATGATTTCTAAATGGAGGAAAACCATACGACAACAATTAAGTGTCAAATTGACTCTGTTCCTGTTACTGGTCTTAAAATCCATCTGCAACTGTGATCTTTGAAATAATAATAATAATACTATTATTTTAAATAGATTTGAAGCATTACCTGAATAGGAAAGGAATCTTAGCAGTCATTAACTTACTATCAGAAAGACAGGAAACAAGGCGTTTGTGTAAAGATTAGAGACTTATCTTCCTGGTTTAAGGTGCACATACATGCATAATTTAACTCTCAAGAAATGTTCATTTGTTCCATCCCAGTCATGCGAGACACTGTGGAGAACTGTATCCTTAGGAAATTGTCTAGTTAGGTGCTCATTCAGTTAGGCAGCTCTGTCAAGAAACAGAGACTGGTATGATGCTGGCAGTCAGAAGAAGGGCCAAGCAAAGCTAGCAGAGCACTGAAAGCACAAGGAATTATTTATCTCTGGATAGTTCCATTCTGCCACTCTGCCTATAATTCAACATAACAAAACAAAATGGGGATGGTTACATATCTGCAGTGACTTAAACCCTTTTGTCAAATACCACTCCAAGAAGAAAAGAAAAGCAGGACCGTGTGGACTGGCTCCTTGCATGAGCAAGTGTAGAAGTTGGTTTTGTGTTACAGAATTTTGCATCATGGTGGTCTCAGGTTTATTCAAAATAGCTGAGCTATTTGGGGGGGGCAATAGTTTTGGGGGGCAGCCCTCCGATTTTCCAAGCAATTAGGGGGCAAAGGAGTCAGAGTGCAATGCAGCTTCAGCAGCCAGCTCCTCCTCCTCCTGCTATGGAGGGAGGCCCAGGTTCCGTTGTGATAAAGCGTGTGTGATGTCATACACATGCGCCACATGTCATGTGATGTCACACACATGCATCGCACACCCCATCTGTGGTGCAAGTTGGCCCCTCTGTATCAGGATGTGCACTTTTGTGTGAACTAGAAATTCTGGTTTATGGTTTGACACATTATAAATAAATACTGCGTAAAACAGGGATAGGCAAACTTGGCCCTCCAGATGTTTTTGGGACTACAATTCCCACCATCCCTGATCATTGGTCATGTTAGCTAGGGATAACGGGAGTTGTAGTCCCAAAACATCTGGAGGGCCGAGTTTGCTTATGCCTGGTGTAAAATCTTTCATTGAGAACAGTGCTGTTTAGGCCCCATTTACTCCATACATTTAAAGCACAATGAGGCCATTTTAAAAGTCATGGTTTCACCCAAAGAATTCTGGGTGCTGTAGTTTCTTAAAAGTTGCTGGGAGTTGTTAGGAGTCCCTGATTTCCCTTCCAGAGCGACAGTACCCAGAGCTCCCTGTGAAGAGGGATTGATTGTTAGTGCTCTGTGTTTTGTAGATCTGGGAGGGGAGTCAGGGACTCCTAACAACTTTGTAGATCTGGGTGGTACTGTAAGGTAAGGTGTGAATGTGCCCTTAGTGGCAAAAGGGCATGAAAGAGGACTGAAAGTGTTTTGCTTTTACCCCTCCTGCTGTATGACTGTCTCTCACCATGCATTACTGGTTATGTCATTAGATTGGGGCTTGCAAGAGTATAACACAAAGGATGGAATGTGAATGGGCCTAACAATGGGGAAGGAATTTGATTTAATTCACATTTAAAGGTGAACCCACCTAATTTGGACTTTTCAAAACAAAACTTGAACGGAAAGGCAGCCAACCTTTGAAATTCGCACTTCTCTGAATCTTGCAATTCTCCAGCCAAATGCCAGGGTAGACTGTGCTTTAAAACAATATTTGTTTTAGTACAAATAATATACACATATGCATTATATTAGGGAAAATAGCTTTGCTTATGTACATTGGGCAAAATTTCAAGCAAAAAGGTGTATATTAGGATAAATTTGCTCAAAAATGCTGATGAATTTCCATGAGTTGATATGGCTATGTGGAGAACTGGGCCTAGGATTAGAAAAATAAGAAGCTGAGAGAAACCTAAATTAACAGATTTGCCCATCCCTAATGGGTGTGCAACACTTTCTCCAATTCAAGCAGGAAATATAACCAAGGAAATATTTTTCTCTCCTGGTAATGACCGTGTCTATGTTAATCTCTCTGATTCTGAATGTGCAATTTATACTGAAGAAGGAAAGGCAACCTGTCTCTGAAATACTTCAGGATTCCAACATAAATAGTTAACAAAGCAAAGTATTATCTCTGTCTTTGATTCAGAAATGCTAATCTAGAAAAGAACGTCGAATCTGTCAACATAATTATTTCTTAACTCAGCGAGATGCTCAGTGAGGCTGAAGCAAATTAATAATCAGGGAGTTTTCCATTCCTCCAGACTTTCTCCAAATACTGAGATAAAGCAGGGTATCAGCTGGGCTAGCTGTTATCTAGCAACACATAGCATGACATGGCTCACTGCTTCATTGCCAATACATTCTTGTCACCATGGAGATAAAATGAATGTGGAGGACTTAGATTGATCAGGAAACCAAAGGGATTCGTTTAAAATGCATTTGAGATGCAATGTTTGCATTAGATCATATCTGCAGAGGGCAAAGCAATAGTAACTAATGTTAAACAGCACTGTTTAAGGCAGGGGTCAGCAATCTTTTTCAGCAGGGGACCGGTCCACCACTGTCCCTCAGACCTTGTCGAGGGCTGGACTATTTTTTTTGGGGGGGGTGAATGAATGCCTAAGCCCCACAAACAACCCAGAGACACATTTTAAATACAGTGGTGCCTCGCAAGACGAAAAGAATCCCTTCCGTGAGTCTCTTCGTCTAGCGGTTTTTTCGTATTGCAAAGCAAGCCCATTAGCGGATTAGCGCTATTAGCGGCTATTAGCGGCTATTAAAGGCTTAAGGGATTAGCGGATTAGCTGCTAAAAGGCTATTAGCAGCTTAGTGCCTTAGAAAAAGGGGGTGGGGAGCGGAAAAAAACCCCCAGGAATCGCAAGACATTTTCGTCTTGCGAAGCAAGCCCATAGAGAAATTCGTCCTGCGAAGCACCTCCAAAACGGAAAACCCTTTCGTCTAGCGGGTTTTCCGTCTTGCGAGGCATTCGTCTTGCGAGGCACCACTGTAAAAGGGCACATTCTACTCATGTAAAAAACATGCTGATTCACGGACCGTCTGTGGGCCGGATTTAGAAGGCAATTGGGCCGGATCCAGCCCCTGGGCCTTAGTTTGCCTACCCATGGTTTAAGGGGAATCACAGATGGGGCTGTGTCGTGTTGATCATCTCTGAGGCCCTTCATCAGATAATCCTGTTGTGCATTCTGTTTCAGAACTTCAGCTATGTCTAGCATGCCAAGGGGTACAGGGGTACACAAATAAAGGAAGTGGGGAGGAATTCAATTTTGTTTGAAATTTAAGCTACCTACTTCACATGTTTCGAATTGATGTTAACCGAAACACAGTTAACCAAGGAAATAATTTTATTTTATGATGCAGTTCTTCAGCCAAACAATATGCTTAAAAATGCATATATTAGGGGCAGTTTCCACAGAAATGCATGCAGTAGTGAAAATCACAAACAAAAATGCCTTAGAATGGGGAATCGTTTGCAAAAATGTGCATTTTGGTCAAAGCAACAGACAAAAATGTCTGTATGAGGCCAGATTTGCACCAAATTGCTGGTGATATTTCACGAGGAGTTCTTTTTTAAGAAATGCAAATTGCTGAGTAAATGTGGAGATCTGAATCTGAAAAATGAGAAACGGAGACGGGCAGATTCATCTACCCCTAGTCATGAAACCTATGCATGTATCCTTTATCCCGTATGGTCACCATTGCATGAGGGGATGATTACCATTGCCAAGTCTATGCCGTTGCATTACTATCCCCACTCCTGCAGCCGTCCATATGATGGCAGCAGGCATTCTGCAGAAGCGGTGGCAGTGATGCAACAGAAGGGGATGAGGCCAGTAACATGTCCTCATTCCCTTCCCTTCCATGACGGTAATCATGGGAGGGGAACATCTGAAGAAGGCTATGGAGTCGCAGTCAAAACAGGAAGTAGGTCCAACTAGATGGAGAGTAATGAGTGTGAGCCAGTGTGGTGTAGTGGTTAAGAACGGTAGTCTCGTAATCTGGTGAACCGGGTTCGCATCTCCACTCCTCCACATGCAGCTGCTGGGTGACCTTGGGCCAGTCACACTTCTCTGAAGTCTCTCAGCCCCACTCACCTCACAGAGTGTTTTTAGGGGGAGGAAGGAAAAGGAGAATGTTAGCCGCTTTGAGACTCCTTCGGGTAGTGATAAAGCGGGATATCAAATCCAAACTCTTCTTCTCTTTTTCAGTGCAAAACTTTCTCTCCAAGACCAGATACAGGATGACACAAGTGGAGCAGGCACATCTTTGTGTCTCACCAGTAACCAAGGCAAGACTGTTTGGGACTTGGAAAAGAGTCTTTGTGGCCATGCCTACACTATGGATTTTCCTGCTTGGGGTGGTGGGCATTGCCCTCCCTCTGTTGATCTTCAACTGCCTGCCAGAACTGTTTCTTTTCTGGCAGGATTTCAGCCGAATGAGATAAAAATCCATGACCGAACCTCTGGAGAATATTGTTTCCCATTCTGGCATGTCCTTTTTATTAGCTGTGCTTCTATTTAGCCTCCAGTTTTTGCTTTTAAAAAACACCTTTGTTGCTATATGGGGAGAGCCGATATATAGTATTTATAGTGTTCTGTGTTGATGTCTGAAGGTAGCACATAGCCATCATGAGCAACCCTAACTCTATCCTCCATTAACTCATCTCACCCCATTTTAAAGCCATCTAAGCAAGTGACCATCACAGTATCTTTTGACAGTGAGTTCCACAGATTAACTTTCCACTGTGTGGAGGAGTATTCCTTTTAGCCACCTTTAATCCTCCACCAATCAGCTTCATCTGATGACCCTGAGTTGTAGGGTTATGAGAGAAGAGAATAACTTCTCTCTGCTTCTCCACACCATGCATCAGTTTTGGTTTGCTTGCTCGAGTGATGGTCAAGTGCTTCACCTGGCTACCAGGCACTGCAGCAGCATCCTCTCTGTGGAAAAAATGCTGGCTACAGATTGCATGGGGAGAGCCCATGTGCACACGGCAATTATGAGCATAGGAAAAGCCCAACAGCCCCCTTGACATCAGCATCACAAGGGTTAAAATCATGACTAAAGTTAGATGAGTGCAAAGATGCATTCATGAATATTCTTGAGATTAAATCCTGCCAATTAGAAGGGACTCTTATGCATTTATTCATGCACACTTGAACGCTTTAGTTAATATTCGTCTTTGTTGCCTCATCCAGAGCTAAGCAGACTTTAGGAATATGATTCATTTTGGCTATTTTTGAATACATCAATTGTTCTCAATAATTAGCCTCAACCAGAGTCCTCCGATGTCAAGCAACATGGGACAGGAGTGGGGATACTTTATCGGCGTGATGGATGCACTCCATGTGTTAAGAACATCTATATCCAGAATGGGGAAACCCATAGCCCTCCAAATGTTGTTGGACTCCAACTCCCATCAGCCACAGAATGAACTTAAGGACATATGCTGGATCAGGCCAATAGCCCATCAAGGCCACCATCCTGTTCTCACAGTGGTGAACCAGATGCCTGTGGCAAACCTGCACACAGGATCCGAGCACCAGGGCACGTTCTCCTCCTGTAGTTTCCAGGAACTGGTATCCAGAAGCATTTCTGCCTCTACAGTGTAGCCATCATGGCTAATAGCCTTTGATAGCCCTTAAGTTACAGATGTTGTTGCACGTCCAGCATCTACCGCCTCAGGATTCTACCATGTCATTCATCCGCATATGTAGACAATACCCAATTGGGATTCCAGTTGAGAAAGAAAACAGTGAGGCACTTTCTTGCTGAATAACTCCTGCAGACGTACCTAACACAGGCACCTTTATTAATACGAAGCCAACACAAATTGAATGGTCTCTAAGGATGTGACCCCAAACTTATAGAAGTCGCAGTTTGCATCCATAGTGATTTCAACAGCCCTTTGATCAGGTTCCTAGTAATGATCCTTTCAAAATGAAATGTGTGAGCTGGAAAGTTAGCAGCCAGCAAGTGCTAACATAATATTGTTTTAAGCAATTATTTGATGCTTTAGATATATTCATGGGCATTTGGCAAAACGGCGTGGAATGCCAGAGAAAACAAGGCAGAGTCACTGCATCACAATGGCAAAGCAGGGCCGAGAGTCATAACAGCATAAAATACAGACATTCCAAGCAGGGTAAATGAAAGGTGGATGGGTATCAATGCCAAAATGGCAACCATGTTGTTTTCCAAGTCTGTTTTCCAGGGCTGTAAGCCAAATTTCCTTTGCCTGGCCACACCAACTGGAACGAAGTGCCATAGAAGGTTAAGTCACCTTGACATCACAGTGATGATGTGTCAAACACAGGAAATTTGAAAAGAGGGGGCTCACAAAAGACTTTGCACAGCTTGCCCACTTGTGACGATTTCCATGTTTTGTTTAGCTAGCGGCAAGACCTTTGTGCTTTTCTCTCCTTTTAACCCGTAGCACACTTCAGACTTTTGTTTCATGTCTCTCCCCCTCTCCTTTTTCAAGTACAAAAATGGTTAAACACAAGCACAGCCATTAATATCCAGGGTGAACAGTAGATGGCTTTGAAAACACAGACTAAAAATACCCTGTTTGTTTTGTTACTTTTTTTTATCCAAACTTTTCTCTAGGACAGGGGTGGGCAATCAGGGGTTACCTGTGAGCCTCCAGGCATGTCTGCATGGTCTCTGGGACTGTCCGTGGTTATACCCATCCCAAGGCCATGTCCCTAAGTAGCCATGCTGCGATTCCTCCTCCAGTGCTGTTCTCTGGCTGGATTGTATCTGTTATGTACTGAGTTGAATAGGATCCAAAATGCAGCAGTCTGATTGGTCCTAGAACAATAGGATTCAGAATGCAGCAGTCTGGTTGGTCCTAGAACAATGCAGCAGTATGATTGGTCCGCAGGAGCCACCCAATCCAGTTCCAGGTAGAAGTGAATCCACAAGCTGATTGGCCTACAGGAGAATCCCAGAATTAGCCAATCACGTGCAGCCCACTGTGTAAATAATGTATATAAAGCAGATATTGTGGGGGAACTATGAGCTGAATAAAGAGCATGAAATCCACTCTCGACTCCGAGTATATTTCAGTGTCCTTGAACAGTGACAGTGGTATTTTTAAGAAACTCACCTCTCAGCTCATACTCTTAAAATACACTGATTATACTGCAAAACAATAATATTGAATACAATCATACCTCGCAAGTCGAACATTTTGGCTCCTGAATGCCACAAACCCGGAAGTGAGTGTTCTGGTTTGAGAACGTTCTTTGGAACCCGAATGTCCGATGCGGCTTCCACAGCTTCCGATTGGTTGCAGGAACTTCCTGCAGCCAATCGGAAGCTGCACCTTGGTTTCCAAATGTTTTGGAAGTCAAACGGACTTCCGGAATGGATTCCGTTCTACTTCCGAGGAACAACTGTATATCCAAGAAGTAGGCCTTTAAATAGCAGAAAGAGAAGGGAGCAAAGTCACACCATACATTTAAAGTGCTATGATACCACTTTAAACTCCCGTTGCTTTCTCCAAATTTTGTTTGTAGCTTGTTAAGGGTGCTGAGAGTAGTTCGGAAAAGACCCCTATTCCCACCACAGGGCTACAGTTCTAAGAGGACCCTGTGAAGAGGGACAGATTGTTAATCCACTCTGTCATTCGGTATTTTGAGCTAGATGGACTAGGGGTCTGACACAGTGTAAGGCATGCAACTTCTTCTGTTCCTTATTCCAGAAACTTACCACATCTGTAAATGCCTCCATTTCTGGAATTACAACCTGGCAAACCGTTGGTAGGAAGGGACTATGTACTACTGAATTATTCTGGATTACTCCGTTTAAAAGCCTATCACTCCGTTCCTTTAATTACTGCAAATTATGTTGCATTTAAACAATTCTAAAGCACAGTCCATGTCTGGCCTTGTTGTTTCATGTGCCCTGAGGATGAACTTCAAATCTGGCATGAAACTTTTTGCTTGAGTTTACAATACAAATAGTTAGTGGAAATAAAGTGGCATTAGGAATGTTTTTGTTAACTGTGCCAGCTCAAACCCACATAACTCATGCACTGAATTGTTATGGTTTTGCAAAGAGCTATTTGTTTTATTTTATTTTTTTTAATGCATTAATTAAATGGCAAATAAAGCTACTAACCTCATGTGCTGGAATGGGTGCCAAAATGGACATTATAAAAATGTTCGCTTTGGTATTAATTCTGTGTTTATGGGGTGTCTCATGTCTCTAAAACCTCCCCAGATCACTATTCATCATAACCTATCAAGCACATTCATCACATTTCTTTTCCTGTTGCACTCCAAAGAGCCCCTTTATTAATTTAAGGGAAGAAAAATGGGGAAGGAAGCCCATTTGAGCTATTATCGTTTTCTTGAAGAGGAAGTGATAGTATTCAAACTGTCAATTCTTGGCTTCCCTCCATCCCCACCCCTCTCTGTGTGTGATCTTGGGGGGAGGGGGAGGGTTTCAGTCCAATTTGAACCAATCTCCATTTTACAAAGGTTGTGTCCAGTCAGAAGGCCAGCGTAGCAGTTATGATGCAATGAAGAACAGGGTTGCAGCAACCAAAGAGCCTTGCAACAGGTAATAAAACCATTTTCAACAATATTCTATTAGGGCCCCTGCAGATTGGTGGGGTTTTTTGTGGGTCTATTCTGCAACAAGTCATTGATGAAATAATAGTGGATTTCTATTGGACCATCCAAGGGACGCGGGTGGCGCTGTGGGTTAAACCACAGAACCTAGGACTTGCTGATCAGAAGGTCAGCGGTTCGAATCCCCACGACGGGGTGAGCTCCCGTTGCTCAGTCTCTGCTCCTACCAACCTAGCAGTTTGAAAGCATGTCAAAGTGCAAGTAGATAAATAGGTACCGCTCCGGCGGGAAGGTAAACGGCGTTTCCGTGCACTGCTTTGGTTCGCCAGAAGCGGCTTAGTCATGCTGGCCACATGACCCGGAAGCTGTACGCCGGCTCCCTTGGCCAACAAAGTGAGATGAGCGCCGCAACCCCAGAGTCGCCCACGACTGGACCTAATGGTCAGGGGTCCCTTTACCTTTATTGGACCATCCACCCAACATCCACCCTTTATTGGACCATCCACCCAGTTAATTGGCTGTTCTGTGATGCTTCCCTAATATTACTGCATTATATCCATCTCAAGGGGCACTTTTGCACTGCAGCACAACTAAAGTGGGACAAAAAAACAGCCAAATCCCCAGATTATCTGTAATATGAAAAGTTACAGCATTTCAGCAGATAGCTGCAGCACATGCAGAGACTGGAAACTTTCATCTACGTAAATGGTACTCAAAGAGAGTTCATGTATACCTGCCAATGCTATGTATACCATGTTTTGGGAGAGAATGACTACCGTTGGGGGGGAAGGTGGTATATAATAATAATACCTTTATTGTCAATGTACAACCTGTGTACAATGAAATTAACCGAGCCTCTCCCCCCCCCAACACTCAATCTCATTGCACTCTGTGTGGTTGTCGCACAAACATATAATTGCAAGAAATACATTAAACACTGCCAACTGTTCCTTAGTTTCTTTTGGTGGACCTTAATCCTGTTCAGACTTACCCCACCACCACCACCGCAATCAAATCCTGGAAAAGCCACATCTTTGGAATTTCTCTGAGATTTTACTGTAGTCTCATTAAAGTCAATAGAGATAACATACGCAAAGAAGAAGAAGAGGAGAGCAAGTCTAGAAGTGCAAATTCCATGAGTGTTGTTTCAGGCATTTTAATGAAGCCCAGCATTTTGTTTAAAGAAAAAAAAAAACACTTACAGGCCACCTCTAACCAATAATTAGTAGCAAGGGTTTTTATCCAACCTCAAAAAGAATTGTTTGGGTGATACGCTATATGTGGTTTTATAGCTTTAAAATCCCTTGGGGCTATCTTTTCTGGGAAAGGGAAGATAAATCTTTGTTTTAAAGTAATTTAATGTGTTGAGTTCTTTCTGTTCATTCCCTACTGAACAGCAGTCCTCATCGCAAGAGCTAAACTATTATTCTAGTTTGTGACAGCTGCCTTCACCAGAATAAGAACTGGATTCTTATTTTTATCGTAAAAGTTTCCAGCAAAGAATGCTTGCAGGATAATATTTGCAGTAAAATGCCGTTTGTCAATGGTCCAGTCCAGTATACAGTGTTATGATCTGTGAACAGTGAGGGTTTTCCCCTTGGAGGGTGAGGTTTTAAAGAAATGCGGCGCTAAGAAATATGGCTATCCCACATGATGTCGACGGGGTACTGAAGAGTGTGGGGTTTTTAAATTATTTTATTTATTTATTACTAAAAACTTTTAAAAGCTTCATTTAAGTGTTTTCTTAAAGAAAAACAACCCCAAGTTACTTTGCCTTAAACAATAAATAAATAAATCCCAGAGGTCTTCAGAGGCAGCATTATTGACAGCCTCATGTTCTGTGGCCTATTAGCGGCCTATAATGGCCTCTTGGAGGACACAAACAACCCCTGAAAAAGTTGTTGTGAAACTACAAAGTTTTGTGTTTTTTTAAAAAAAGGAAAACACATGCAAGGATATATACCACTTGGCCACCTCTTAATTTGTTTTAAGTTTTTTTAAAAAAACGCAAGAGACAACCTCTTATGCCCTCCATATGGAGGGAAATGAATCCCTTTCAACATGAATTCCTTTCAAACACAATCTGCACTGACTTGGTGGATCAGTTGCCAAGACTGAAAGTCCCTGCCATCTAAATTCCCTCCCCTCCAGGGCTTTTGCTAAGCAATCAGAGACTGCGCCTGCATGCAGCCAATCTCTCCTCTGCCCTTGTCACAGCAGGACAGGGAGACACCTGTGACTCTTCAGCAGCCGGACTCATCTCTGCCTCTTGACCTCCCTCCTCCCACTCGCCAAAGACTCTCCTCCCTGGAAGAGAGGGGAGTGGTTGTGGGCGGGAGCCCGAGCTCCGCCTCTCGCAGGGGGGCGTGAGCCCCCTGCCTCTTCCGCCCACCTGGCTGGTGCCCACGCCCCCCCCCCCACGGCAGGTACCCAATCAGGTGCCTCTGAGGGGGCGTTTACAGCAACCTTTTGCTGTGGCACCAGCCCCTCCTCTGCCTCATTCACCTTCGTCGTCTCATCGCTCCCCCTTTTAGTTCAGGGTCTTAGTTCATTGGCCTTGCTATGGACCTTAGGTTGGTCGCCCTGGTTGTCCGGGGGGGCTGGTAGGAATTTTTCCATTTGGCATTAGGCTCTTTGGTTTTTTTGCCTACCTCGTAGCAATCGTCACAACTTTTGTGGTATTGGTGGGTAGGTTAGGCATTGGAATTGTGTTGTGGTGTGTCGAAGAGCTAGGTGTGGCCATCGCCTATGCCTTCAATTTTTGGATATTCCGTTAAAGGAATCTGGCGGTCGTGTATTCTGTCCGATGCCTGCTTGGCGGGAGGCCATGGCACGACCCTCGGTGACATCAGGGGGTGAGCCTTTAGTTGGAGTAGCATCAACAGGCTCCACCTACTGGTGAATAAACCCCCCTTGTTTAGAAATCCAATGCCTAGGCCAATACCTTCTCACTGCTGTAATCAATAAAGTTGTGGCCTTTTCTTGCCTATTAACCTTATATCACGTGTCCTTGTGTGTTCATTTCATATCGTGGGGGTCGGGCCCTCGAACCACAACTTCTGATTCTGGACTCCAGTCTGCCCCAGACTCTCCCAGTCTGCTGCCCCTTCAGCTTCCGACACTTCCTCCTCTCAGTCTTCTCCCTCTGACTATTCATTGTTGTCCCACCACCACTCCCTGGGCTCCTTGCCTTCTTCTCTTGCTGGTTCCTCAGCCAGTTCCTCCCACCAGTCCTCTGCATCCAACCAGTCCATGACAGACAATACTTAATTCTACATAAACATGCACAGAATCGCACTCTTAAGATTTCTTAAATGGGTTGATAGACCTAAATTTTATATACATTTTGAACTTTTAAAACCATATGTTCCCCATGTCTTTTGTTCATTCGCATAGGCCCAGTGTTCCACCTGTGCCCCCTCACAAGAAATTTGGTGCAGCTGGTGACTCTCCCATTTTGCCGAACAGATGTTTCTGAAAACAATCAGGAATTAGTGAAGGCCAAATTCATTAAGTCATTCAACTTGTATGATTTCTAAGTCTATATAAATTCAGCAAGAGTTTTTCAAGTGCGGCTTTCAAAATGAAAAGCTTTTGAGTTTTCTGGATGCCAGCATTATTCTCTGAATAAGATTCCTGTCATTAGAATTACTTTAAAGAACTGCAGGGCTCCTTCTTTCTCTCCCCATTCACTCTGTCTCTCTTTCTCTCCCCTTTTCAAATAAAATGTGGCAGATCTGACCTCAAATGTAATTTTGGACCCAGAACTGTTTATGGAACATTCAGACGAATGAGAAACATGGAATTTGTGAGCAGCTGTAAGATTCTGTTTCAAAGCAGAAAGCTGGAATTTCTTGTTTTTGTTTTAGAAAATGCCAATATACTTTGCTGGCATGGTGATACAGCACATGAAAGACTTGCCGGGGAGAGGAGAGGAACATGGATCCCCTCCTTATTCCAAGGGGATATTGCTTCCTTTTATGCAATTTAAATTCCTTTGGCTGGGAGTTTTCTTCCAGATGATAGAACGTCTGCAATCTGGAAGACCGAAAGCAAAGCTGGGTGGGAAGGAGGAAGTTGCAGCCTGTGAGGCAGAGAGCAGGTTGGTGATCTCTAAGAGGGAAGTGTGGGCAATAATAATAATAATAATAATAATAATAATAATTTTATTTATACCCCGCCCATCTGGTTGAGTTTCCCCAGCCACTCTGGGCGGCTTCCAATCGAGTGTTAAAAAGGTTACATGTACAGGTGAGATTGTTTCTTTGTCTGTGAGCACAGACAGAAACCCTCCTCAGGTGCTACAGCGATGTATACAGTACATGCATAGGCTGTGGGGATGAGCATGCAAGCTCTAGCCTTTGTTGTCATCCTCACTGTCCTCCACAAACTGGAGAGCAACAATCTGAAGCGGACAGGCTTCTGCACTTCTATAATCTCCTTGCACTCTTTAGATCCCTGATTTCCCAGTCACTTTAAACTAATCTGTGGCAAAGCATCAGCACCACAGTTGCCAGTGTGGTGTAGTGGTTAAGGGCAGTAGACTCGTAATCTGGTGAACCGGGTTCACGCCTCCGCTCCTCCACATGCAGCTGCTGGGTGACCTTGGGCTAGTCACACTTCTCTGAAGTCTCTCAGACCCACTCACCTCACAGAGTGTTTGTTGTGGGGGAGGAAGGGAAAGGAGAATGTTAGCCGCTTTGAGACTCCTTCGGGTAGGGATAAAGCGGGATATCCAATCCAAACTCTTCTTCTTCTGCTGGACCATCCCACCCACAATGGCTCAACTTTGAGGAAGGAGATGTGGTGGGCATCCTGGAGGACCCCACAGAAGCCTTGCAGGGCAGATCGGTGAGAGAAGCAAGAGCAAGTGCTGGGCTGGTGAGCAGCAGCAGCAGAAGAAGTCATCAGGGGCCCAGAAGCCGTGGCCCAGAAGCCATCCAGGAAGACAGCAGCAGTTATGGTGGTGTGCGGTCCTGTGGATGGCCCACAATCCTCCATCATCCCAGTCCACTGTGACTCAGCATGGCTCATGATAGGGCCAGCACTGTTCTCCTTATATATTACATCTATGCCTTACTATGGCCTCTGGATCTGTTGGACTCCGACTCCCATCAGCCCCAATCAGCATGACCAATGGTCATAGATGATTGAAATTGTAGTCCCTGAGACCATCCTTGAGTCAAAGTATTCTGCAATATGAGAACAGATGAGAAAGCCACTCCTAATGTAGAAGTGTATTATTTTGCACATTGTATAAATTGGCTTCCGGATTAGATAGAAAACTCATATGTTTCAATATCAGTACGAAGAGGCACTTATGAAAATACCTTTACATATGCTGTTATGGACAAATGCAAATCTAAGATGACAAGAACTTTAAAGAAGCCAGCCAGTTTAATTTACAATCTTTGGAGAAATTGGGATAAGTTAAAAAAAAAAAAAGAAAAAAGATTAGTCCTGTCAAATTGCCAATAGTGTTGGTTATTCATGATCCAGACTTTAATGTTGAGAAATGCTACCATTTGATTTATGGAAGAAATATGAGGCCTCTAGATATGAATATATTGCAATAAATGAAAAAGTTTTATCATATGCTGAATTAAAAGATAAATAGAGTGGAATTAATGATCTTTTGCTAAAATGCTTACAATTCAGATCTTTTGAAAGCATAATTAAGTTTGGGTTATGGAAAACAACAGAATTTGAAAGGACAATAATAATGATTAATAAACATTTATTGCCCAAAATGTACAAGCTGCATTTACAGTCTGAATGTGAAATGGAACAGGTCAAGGAATTTATGACTCACTGGGGTCAAGAATTTGGCTAATATTAAAATGCCGGTTTGGGAATATCTATGGTCGCTAGGCTTTAACTTTTCCATGACTATGAAGATTTAAAAGAATAGCTTTAAAATGATGACAAGATGTATTCATATCAAATAAGTATTGCTTGTTGCCCGAAGTGTAGGAAATGTAAAAATGAACAAGGAGATCGCTATAGTATCTGGCCAGGTTTTTCATTAAATAAAAGGGACGGTATTGGAGGAAGATTAAAAGAACATCAGTGGGGGGAAATTCTAGGATGCTTGATTATGTCTGATCCTTTATATATGTGTATTTTGTCATACAGATTAATATAAATATAGCATGGTGAATTTGCTAACTATATGGCAGTGACTGCTAGAGTCTTTTATGCAAAATGTTGGTAGACATACATTTTCAGAAGGGTGATCTGTCCTCCCTTTCCAGCCTCTGCTGGGTGATGCAACTTGGTAAGATCCCTGGTTTCACTCTCTTGCAGTAGCGTGAAGTGAAAAGGAAGGTGCAAATCTCTTTGGCTTATGTAGTCACCAATCCCCAAGCAGGCCTTCCAAATTAAATGATAAGTATATTAAAGAGCAAGGTGGAAGGTGCAAAGACGCCGAGACGTAGCAGACAAATAGCATGCAAGGTTCACCACTGTCATACGCTGCTAGAATGTGGTAGTGATTGGGAGAATCCTACATTTAAAGATTTCAAAAGGCAAGAAGGAGGCTGAGAGGGAACCCAGCCACCATGTGGGTGGTGGGGAAGGAACTTCTAGCCAATATCCCATTGATGACTAAGTCACAAAGAGGTTGACTTGACCCCTTCAAGGGGAGCAAAAAGAAAAGTGTAGCTGAAAAGTGCCACCCATCTTCCTCCCAGGAAAAAAACAACCCAAGTCCATGGCTGAGGGCAGCATGTGGTGACATAGGAGCAAGCAAGAGTTGATGCAATGGAACCATTTTGATAGCTAAGTTGGAATCATTAGCTGCTGGGCTAATGTTCTTCTTCAGCTCTACAAACAGGCATGCTGTAGAGTCTCCAGCTCAGGAGACAGGCAAGGTTCAGGGCTCTCAGCCTGCTGCTGGAGATCAGGACTTCCAGAAGAACCTCCCACATCTGTAGGGACAAAACCCAGGCCCTCGCAAACACCTTCTCTTGAGCCCAAGGTATCAAATACCTCCCACAGAACCTCACCGGTCCAGTGGCACAGAGAACGCACCAAGTGGGAGGCTAGGGAACAGAAGGGACATTCTCAGGCCAGAATGTTGTCTGTTTCAGAGTTGAAAGCGAGCAACAAAGTGGCTCAGCCTGGGAGAAGTAGTCTAGGGGGCAGAGGCTTCAAAGGTTTAGTCTGCTCTCAACTTTTATTGGAGCAAGTTGCTCACTGGGAGCTGTCTGTGGTCCTGCAACTCCTGACCCGCCTTGCCCATGGGATCCAGCATCAGACCAGGACACGACCCTCTGGTGCCCAGCTTAATGGATGCTGGATGGCGGTGGTCATGCTGACACGCCCAGGCACCCACGAGGTGTGGTTTAATTCACTTAGCAAGAAAAGCCATAGACTGCTCTAGGCCTGAACCCGCCAGCAATTTTGTGGCGTTCAGGGCAATGAATCAATCTGCAAGGTATTCCATATCCCCATTTCCAGCCAATGACAGGAGATCCTCTTTGAAGCTACATAATAGCCCTTGTTCCTTTTCAGTTGTTCTTTCCTTAAGCCCTCAGTTTAATGATGTGTGAGAAGGAAGTGGCTTTTTGTCTTCCTCCCTCTTCCTCCCTAGCTGCAGATTTATACTCCTGTTCCAAGAACTACAATTTAATAATGGCATTTCAATAAATTCATCTCTCTTCCCCCCCCCCCCGCCCCTTTCATTCCCCGACAATGGTATGTTTCTTTTCTTTTTTTAATGCTCTCTATTCCTGGTGCAAGCAATAAAATATTAAAGTTATTCTTTGTAGTTGCCCTATTGGAGGAACGCCACCTCTCCAAAGCCCCCATCTTTGACAGTGATTGAGGTACAGGAAACTTAAAATAAAATCACCACCCTTTTCCTCTTTCCTTTTGGCAACAGTTTCCAATCCGTACAGAGACAAATACTAGGTTTGAAATATTGCCTCGGAAAAAAGAGAGCCACTCCCAGCCCTCTGGGGTTGCCTTCATCAAGCTAGATTCTGTTGCTGAGAGATATCCATATAGTACGTAAGGGCTTTGTTCTGGGGCTGATTCAAACCAGCCACCCTCAAGAAAGGCCGTGAACCAAACCAGAACCTCTCATATCTCTAATTTCCTCCTTTGTGGGCAAATGTTTTCATCTAAAACTCCTGTTTCCCCCTTGCATATTTTCACCTGATGCAGGGGGACAAGGGGCCGGCCCTATCATTAAGCAGAGAGAAGCACCCACCCTGAGACAACTCCTTTTGAAAGTCATGAAAAAGCTGCAAAGTGTTAGTTATTTATTATCATTGTGTTATTACAGACAGGGAGAGGTGCTTGTGGAATATTCTGCCTTGGGCGACAAAATAACTGGGCTGGTCTTGGATATCATGTCCCTGGACTTGGAATGGGGAACCATTTGCCACTTGAGCACTGACAGCAAAATGTTTATCTGGCCAGCCCTGCAGGAGGAAATGTGACCTCTGTTTTGTTTTTACTGCTATACATCGCAAGCAGCGCCTGCCATAAGAAAAATCTGGGACAAGGAACATAGGAAGCCGCCTTAGACTGAGTTAGACCACTGGTCCATCTAGCTCCGGATTGTGTGCTAAAACTGGCAGCAGCTTTCCAGGATTTCAGGTGGGATTTCTCCCCCCCGCCCCCCCCGCCAGACCTGGAGATGCCAGTGATTGAATCTGAGACCTTCTGCATATAAAACAGATTCTCTGGTACTGAGGTACCCAAGGAAGTCAGGAGTCATTATCCCTGAAAGTTTTTCCCTCTGCTCACCCAGGCAAGCCTCTAGGACAGGCATCCCCAAACTCGGCCCTCCAGATGTTTTGGGACTACAACTCCCATCATCCCTGGCTAACAGGACCAGTGGTCAGGGATGATGGGAATTGTAGTCCCAAAACATCTGGAGGGCCAAGTTTGGGCGTGCCTGCTCTAGGAAGTGGTGAATCTGTCAATCTCAGTTTCCCATTTCCCCAATCTTAAATTCATTTCTCCACATTTCCACAACGGTTTATGAAAAACAAGTCCTCGTGAAAATCCGTGCAAATTTGTGTGTGTGTGTAATTTTGCCTAGCAATACACATTTTTGTGAGTGAGTTTCCCCAACTATAATACATATCTCTGTGTTATTTTCACAAACACGTGCATTTTTTTTAATGCACAACTGACCCTAGTGTATGCATTTTGGAGCCCATTACTTGACTGAAGAGCTGAATTGCAAAATTCTGAGAAGTGCAAATTTCAAAGGATAGTCATTCCACTGTTTGCATATTGTTAGTGTGAATTTAGTCAATTCAGCTTTAAATGCAAACTCAATCAAATTCCTTCTTTATCTATACAAGACTCCTTCTGCATGCCTGATCCTAGTGCTGGAATTAACAATGGAGCCAGAGTGGGAGACTGACCCCCTTACATGTTGTAATGGCTCCACTACTGTTTTACAGGGGCCATGATTTGGCTAAAATTGCTGGGGGTAGGACATGGGAGTGGGGAATTCACTAAAAGCTCACTCAGAACATTACCTGGTTCATCATGTTATAGCATGGATAGGCAAACTAAGGCCCAGGGGCCGGATCTGGCCCAATCGCCTTCTAAATCCAGCCCATGGACGGTCTGGGAATCTGCATGTTTTTATATGAGTAGAATGTGTCCTTTTATTAAAAATGCATCTCTGGGTTATTTGTGGGGCATAGGAATTCGTTCATCCCCCCCAAAAAAATATAGTCCAGCCCCCCACAAGGTCTGAGGGACAGTGGACCGACCCCCTGCTGAAAAAGTTTGCTGACCCTGTGTTATAGCATCTGCATTGTTATAGTGCCTGCATAGGGAGTTGTTGTTCCTCCAGCGCATGAAGAACCAGTGGTAACCTATGAACTGGGGCTATAACTTAGATCATGGCAAACACAGCGAGCAAACAAGCCTCCTTATGTGCGCACAACTCCTCAAGAGACTCCACTGGTGGCATTATCACTCCAGTGCATTTCAAGAAACTAGAGTCCTGGAATGTAAATGGCCTCACAAGCTTCATTTATGAGGCTCTGGGCAAGTGCAGGCATGATAACCTCTGAGAGGGCACCCCAGGATGTTCAGGGATGGTGCAGGCTAAGGTGCCAGAGAAATGTAACAGCAACAAGGTTTTGCAAGATAAGGTATTGGGCAGGGTGTTTTTCAACTCCATTTGCTTTGATATTGATTATCCATATTGACACAGTCTGGTGCCTTTCCAGAACTACATTAATCATTTGCTCTAGAGATGGGGTGGGATGATTAAGGAGGCAGTCATTTTAAGATGTGGGAAATAATATGTATCATGGGAAAGAGCTGTTGAAATGAAAAGGGTGGTGTCCCGTTTTATCCATTTTGTCTTGTCTGAGCTGCATCCCATTCTCATCTAGGCAACCTGTAAAACCATAGAGACAATACAAATTATATGCAATAATGTTTTATCAGAAAGAGTCATTTTACTAGTTGGTCAACTTTACGAAAAGCTATTCTGTCCACCACTGTGCTCTTGTATGCTTCCATTCATTTCAGTAAAATATAATGTTTATGGAGTAAGGAGGGGGGGAAACGAGCAGTAGTGAATGCCACTCATATTAGTTTGAGTGATTTCTGTTCCTGACGTCAGACAAACATGCAGATTGTGGCAATTTCCACTCCCATTTCTGAAGAAGTTTTCTGACATGGCAGAGAAATGAAAACGGTTGGAACTCAGCTCTGCTTCACAGATTGAACTTTGTCCCTTGGTAGCTACACCATGGGATAACTAACATTTGCCTATAGCCAGATGGCTTCAATTTATATTCTCAGGACTCTGGGCTTTCTTGGAAGCAAATAAGTGGTTTCTTTTGCAATGGCAGATATGTTGCCTGAATGACATCTTCGTTGCCATTATGAACCTTCCCCTGCAATGTATAGCCTCGCGGGATGAGGGTCAACATCAAGGCCCACAGAACATTTGCTGTAGAAAATGTGTCAGAATCCTTTGCGAGGCGCTGACATTCTTATGAGGTGGCTCCTCATAAACCAATGTGGAGAGGCTTCCCAGAGAGTAGGAGGATTGGAAAAACACCACTCTGGACAGCAGCAGCAAGGCTAAAGACAGTGATTAAAAAGGTACCGGGATAAGTGACAAACAGGGATTGTCAGGGATAAGTAATAATCATCCAGGAGGTATCTGCCGTTTTCCTTTAGAGTAACCTGGGGGACATATGGCAGCTACCCAAGAGTAAAACAAATTTACCTTGTGATAAATGCTTTGTACCTATAATGTATTTCCCAGTCCTCAGATTCAAAGAGCTCCCCCCCCCCCTTTCAGTCTGGTTGTGCATTTAGAGAGTGTTTATTTTTGCAAAAAGCTATTATCAACCAGCTGCTCATAAACTCTCCTCTGCAATGCAAGAATCTTTGTGCTGCGTAAGTGCCTTGCCTCTCTAAGTGCATATTCCACTGGTTCGAATTAACTGCTAACTCTTTATGATTATGGCTATCATTCATCTCCAGCAATTTCAGTCAGGTTTAGACTTAGCCGTGGTGACATCATCCTGCTAAGAAAGAAGCCTGAAGGGGCTTACTGTCCTCAAGGCAAGGCTGGACCTGTGCTGGATCCGTCTTCCTGCTATCTTTCAGGGTATATGAGATGTGCAAAGCGGAGCACCTCCCCTGCCTTCCTGAAAGTCATGTTGCTTTTAAATTATGCATCCCATTCAGATCATGCGCCTCTTGGGGACTTGGGTGTTACATCTAACTAAGTAGCTGCCCCATTTGCAAATGTACCAAAATGGATTTACCATCTAACCCAATAAAATTTGCACAGGGCATTCTTTATGTCTAGAGATATCTCCCCTTTAACATCTGCGACCCATTAAGACGTGTTTCTCCTGGCTCTTGAATAAACAAAAGCCATATGAATGGTGTGTGTGTGTGTGTGTGTGTGTGTGTGTGTCCCTGCTGCCTCCTGCCACTCTCTCTCTCTGGACCTACCTTATATTATCCTTGATATACAGGTTTTGGGAACCACAACTATTTGAGAGTAAAAACAAACACAAAACCACACAAATGGATTGCAGACAGCAAGACATAGTGACACATTTATTGATTGAAGGAGTTGTAAGGGACATGACCAGTGCCCAGTCTTGTTGGGAATCTAAGGCGAGATACCCACACAGCAGAAGTTGCCCCAAGTTCCAGTCACCACACAAAGGCAGTTTAGGGTCCAAAATAGTTTACTGCTGTAGAAGATTAGGCTTCAGTAATGCAGTTCCAGATGTTCATATATGCACACAGTTTGTAGGCTTTGCAGCTACAGATATCATAGAATCATAGAATCATAGAGTTGGAAGAGACCACAAGGGCCATCGAGTCCAACCCCCTGCCAAGCAGGAAACACCATCAGAGCACTCCTGACATATGGTTGTCAAGCCTCATATATACAAAACACAAAGCATTCCTGTTGCCCCAGCAATTCAAGATGTAACACAGACTGACTCATGGACAGACAGACTCACTGACTGATGCCAAATACACAGACCCAGACCCCAGCACAATAAGCTGATGTGTATTAAACACATATAGATGGCACTGGGCTGTTGCCCTAGCAACTGGCTTGGCTGACTTTGCACCTGTTGGCTTATCTCATACATTCAGTGATTTGCACTCATGAAGGAAATCAACCCCTTCTTCCATGTCCAGTTCCTCCAACAAGTTTCTGAAGTCTGAGATGGACCAGGGTGGGGATGCTTTAGACTTATGCCTTACTTACAACCCCAGCAGTGTGTGTAGTTCATTGCACAGGTACCTGAAGCAGGATCCCCCCCCCCCGGTCACTTCCAGACTGTTACTATTTGGTGGGAGGAATTCAGTTGCATACCAGCAAGCAGGTCTGTGCTAATAAAGTGTTCTGGTGCGCTGGTGAAAACAACATCAACCAGCCTTTGGCAGTAAGGAAAGTGATGGGGAGATGTGTGAAAGTGTGAGATAACAATCAATTGTCAGAAAGTCATGTAACTTCCATATAAACAAATCAGGATGGATTGGCGCTCCCAGACAGGGATCCCAGACTCTGAGCTTTCATTTTCTTAAAAAGTAAACCTAGCCCTCCTAAAAGAAACAGCCAGAGAAAAGAGTGTCATATATTAACATTAAAGATAATATTAATCCCAGAATTGCAATTATTTGAAACTATTAAGAATAGGTGAAATATGTGCAAGCTGCCTGTAATCTCTGGTGAGAATATAGAGGGAGCAAAAAAGTACTCAGAGAATGGGAGAATTCCATCAGCAAGAACTGATGGAGGTCAATGTTAATGTAAGCACTAAATTTATTCTGCTCATATTTAATGTTAAAATACATTTGTTGCATTCTTATGTATTTTGCATTTTTAGAACATTTTAAAAGTGCCTTTCTGCATGCTTAAAGGCATACAGTGCCCACCAGTGAAACTTTCTTTTAAAAAGCACGGCAGAGGTGATGTGTATGTCGTTCTTTGAAACTTTCCTTCTACTGTAGGGGTGGGGGACTGGTGGCTCTTCAGACGTTGCTGGATTCCAACTCCCATCAGCCCAAACCAGCATGGGAATGATAGGAGTTTTAGTCCCCACAACACCTGGAGGGCCACAGCTTCCCCACCCCTCTTTTTAGGGCTCTGCTCTGCTACCACTTTCCCCTTTCCCAATGTAAGGCTTTTTGCTGGTTTGCTCTACTTACCTGTGGGCAAGGTAGAGAGACTAGCGTAGCAAGAAAGGCAGAGAGCAGCAGAGGAAAGAGGCAAACTCTGTTCAAGAAGGGGCACCTCTCCTCTGATTCAAATAATCACCCCATACTGTGCATGCGAAGACAGGCTCCAGTGGACTGAGAAGACCAGACCAATAATGGCTCCAACAGTCAAGAAGGCAGTTTCTGCATGTGCTATGGAAGGAAGTGAGGGGCAGATGAGGCTCGTCAACATGGGAAGGGAGCCCATCTAGGAAAAGGAAAAATCTGATCCTAAACCTCCACTGCTCTGCAGGATATCTTTGGGAGAAGAAAAGGCTATGGAGTACACCCTAGACAAATCTGGAGTAGAGTCTCTAATACAGTTGAATGGTGCCTCGAACGCCTCCTTCCAGCAACTCCTGCAGTCAAGCTGGTGCCAAATGTATTGCTCTGCTTTCCTTTGGACCACATCAGTGAGGCCAAGAGGGGAGTTTTGTTGTCAGGGCAGTCCAGGACTTCCATACACACTGCCCAAGCTTGTGCCCCGGGAAGGTCACTTGAGTGTTGCTAACCCAGTGGTTTGACAGAGGCACACTCCATTGTCTCTCAAGACAGACGGATGCCAATAAACAGCCACTATCCCTCAGTCAAAACCGTTTCTCCAGACCTACGCACAATACACAGCAGACTTCCTCTTCATACCTAAACTTGCTCCAAGCTACCATTGCCACATGAGGGGAAAAAGTCTTCGTAATCTCCTGCCCTATCTTAGAGAATAACAAGCTGCTGCAAGCAAAATGAACAGAGCACAAGCTGTTTGCTGTCCTAGATGATGACTGCAGATTCCAAGGGTTTCTAGGCCCCTCCTGTTGTTCTTTCTTCTTCTTCTTCTTCTTCTTCTTCTTCTTCTTCTTCTTCTTCTTCTTCTCTGGACTGGAATTTTAATGGTTCTGATAAGAGAGAAACGCCACCTTTCATCAGATGGTTTGTGGTGTTTATTTTAGCTCTTCGCTTCCTTCCCAGCAATTGCTTCTGCACACAACCCTGCGCTATCAGTTGAAGACAGGCAACCTTTTCAGCCATCCTCACCAAAGCACTTGAACCATCCATTACCCCGAACCTGTTTGCGATAATAATAAATAAATGAATTATCAGCAGTGGTAGCCCCAGGGGGGAAATCTGGGCAGGGGCCACAGAAGGGTCAAAGAGAAATAACAGTGTGTGTTAATGACAAGAGTTCAGAATTTGGGGGGTGGGAGTGGAAGAACAAGCTCCTTCTTTTTTGGGGGGGAGCCTGCCCCCCTGTCCCTCCTATGGTTATCAGCCGCACTTGCATGGGATGTCAGCAAAGGAAGTGAGGCTTCACCCATGCTTCGGTCTGGACTTGAAAAATGAAAAGAATGAAAGGTCAATTGAAAGATCAAATGACACAGCAATCCTGAGCAAGGAGAGCTATCATAGTTGGGGCACTGCAGGGGTTAAAGATATGGAAGGCCAGCTTCCTGGTTCAAGTCTATCTTCAGCCACCAACCCACTGGGGCTGACATCCCTGGTCGCATGAGAGGAGGAATCCACATCACAGCTCCTCCTTGAACTTCCTATTTTTCTGTTAGCTATTGGCACAGCAAAAAGCAGTCTTCCCACCAGATACAAATTGGGAGAGTGCTGCTGCTTTCAGGCCCAGCTTGTGGGCTTTTAGGAAGGTTACAGTTTGGAGAGTCAGTGTGGAGGATACCCATCAATCCCTTCCAAACCTGTGGTCCTTGTGTGTGTGAGGTTAGAATCTATAAGAGGAAACCTGTTGAACCTGTTAGATGAGTTCCTCTGTTAAGGTAATGGCTTCATCTGGCCAGTTCAGCACCACCATTTACATGTCCAAAGGGTGAGTCCTGGGTGGGCCTTTTTGCTACCTTACCTGGCAGGATTCTACATCATCCTAGGAGTAAGAACAGGCCAAGTGGGGCTGTCTGTGTGCGAGTTTAGGCCAGAAGATGGAAGCACAGAGGCTTATTTTGCTCTATGCTGGATGCAAAACTATGATTTGGGGATCTCCCACAGAACCTAATGGGGAGGCAAGATCTGTGGAGTGTTCCAATCTTTTCCCCAAATTTAAAGTATATTTACAGAAATATTGCAAAATTAATGAATGTTAGAAGAATATTGGAATGAAGTTATATGATTTTAGCAGAAGTGTTATTAAGAACTATATGAATATTAATTGTTAATGCGCTAAAGTGGAAAATTTAAAGTTAAATTGTGTTAGGATAAATTATAGAACAAAAATTGAAGAAGAGGGAAAGGATTTGTTGAACCAGCTAATTTGAACTAGAATACAAAAAAGGGAGGTGCGAGGAAGTCGAGGAAACAAGCAAATGAAAGATAGAGATATGAAACTTGGATGTGTGTTTAAATGTTTTTGTTTTTTCTTGTTGTATTGTTGTATTGTATCTTTTTTATTTTTGATGTATTGTCTGATGAATTTGTGTATTGTTTTTCTCTACCTTTTTTCTTTTTATAACTATAAAACATCTAATAAATATTATTTTTTTTAAAAAAAGATCTGTGGAGTGTTAATGATGTGAGCCATTCCTTCCTATGCTCAAGTGTAAATAAAAGCACATATCCAGACCATCATTCCAAGGAAATGGAACCCTGGGTAAGTGCTGGAACCCCGGAGTCTCTGACTTCTCAGAGACATACAACAATAGGAATAAACATATTGCTGATATTCAGGGTGGAAGATCTTTTCTCCCTCATACCTGCAATGCTTCTCCAGTAGGGTTCCAGGTGCAACAAGCCCTGGGAAATCTCATATTGCATGTGCTGTTGTTATCTCAAGCCGTACGGGGAATGTGCATAAAGAGGCACCAGCGTGCATCTTCAAACAGCCCTTTCACTCCCCAGCAATGTACGATGTGTATTTCTTTTTCATGGCAGCAAATAAATCTTTGCTTTACTATGTTGTGCCAGCAAACAATCTTCCCTCGTTGAATCATTTGCCTGCCTGCTGCTGTGCAAAGATGCAAACAGATGTCACACACTTCGATGTTCAAAGAGCAGCCCCAGCCATCCTTGATGGGGAGCCTACCTGGCCGAAGGTTACATGATACAGCACTAAAAGTTCTGGAATGCCGGTGGAGAAATCACGCTGGTTACAGAATCATAGGTGCTAAGAAAGAAAGAAAAAGCTTTCCTAATTGTTTTTCCTTGGCAAATCTTGCCCCTTGCTCTGGAAAAAGGATTTGGTTCATTTTAAGTAGTTTTCCAGAGTGGCCTTTGGATGTTTTTTTTAAAAAAAATATATGGTAGACTGGAAGTTTTTAACGATGGGCTATTTATGCCTTTCTGTAACCCAAGCAAAATTGGTCTTGTTTTGTTAGTAGGGAAAAACACCCTTCAGTCAGAGCACTTATGGTCAATGGTCCAAAAACTCTTCTAAGTTACTGCTGTTCTGGAACCTTATTTACCTCATGGATCAACTGAGTGCAGTAGCAGCCGTGGATTAAAGGCTCAGGGTCCCATGTCCTCCCTTCAGAAGCATGTGTGTGGCTTTTGTTGAAATCAATGGAAGCACTGTTTATGCATCCAAAAGCCAAATTTGGCTCCGGGTTTTTATAGTTTCCCCATAGAGCTCAAATTGATTCCAGCGTAATAGCTATTTCTTTACTATGCAGACTACTCCATGCATCAGAAGGCTGGCTGGAGCCTTCACAACTTGATGGTAGCTTCAGGGACCGTGTGTATTCTGATGAGCTTTTCCAGTCCAGCCTAATCCTCTTCAACTGCCTCCAACTTTCTCTTCTTGTTGTTCCTTTCACTGTTTATAGGGTTGAGAGCAGATTTCAGTGGAGGAGTGTATTTCCAGGGGCATATTTTCACCACAAACAGGTAATTCTCTTTCCCCAAGAAACCCTGGGAATGATAGCTCAGGGCAGGTGTGCCAATTCTATTGGGCCGAGATAACTTTGAACACCCATAGTATTTGTTGGCAGGGGGCTGGGCCTGAGGAGAGAAGGTGCTGCTACTGCCCCACACATGCCTGCATCTCCCTTACTACTGCTCAGCTGTCTCCTCCTCAGAGACACGCCACCTTCCTTCCCTCCTCAGTCTGGACATGGTCATGGAGGCCTCCTCCTGATGATGCGATCGTTGCATGTGTGGCATCACACATGTGTGCTGATGGACAACTTGCTACTCTCTTTCTTAAGGTTAGAATAATAGAATCGTAGAGTTGTGTAGAGTTGGAAGGGACCACAAGGATCATCTAGTCCAATTCCCTGCAATGCAGAAATCTTTCACCCGATGTTGGGCTCGAACCCATGACCCTGTGATTAACAGTCTCATGCTCTACCAACGGAGCTAATTGGAATCGAACCAGTTCTTTAAACTGGATTTGGACCAGAAAGCCCATAAAAGTGAAGACCGTCCTCTGCACAATCAGCAACACCTGGTCAATATTCCACAATTGTCAAGGCAAGTTGTAGTACTGCCCTTAGTGAGCACTAAAAATGATCTTCTGGAAAATGCTCATTTTAAAATTCAAGTGAAAGGAGTTCTGATAAAGCTCCAAGGAGTATCCAATCAATTAAAGAGCCTCAAAAGAGAAATGGAAAACCACATACTTCCAAAGCTTTTAGGGCTGTTTCCAATTCAAAACACTGGTTAGTTCTTGCAACATGGAAGTTTCACCTTAATTGCCTTTAGGGATTAATTGGACCAGATCAAGACAGAAGTTTGATGTTACGCATTCTTAAAATGCAAGGGAGCAAAAGATGAAAAGCAGCATGGCCGTGGATTTCAGGACATCTTGAGAAGATGCAAAGAAACTGTCATAAACATTTGTCAAAATCCAAGAAAACCAAACCAAGATGGTAGATTAGCAGTGAAAGCATTCAGCCATGAACTCACAGCCATTCAGTCCATCAGACCCTATGCCCAAGCTGCATGTCAGCCTCCCTGCTCTACAGTACGCAAGGGAAATGGTTGCATAGTCCATAACTGGGATGAGTTTCCATTGATGGAGACCTAGTCCACACATAATACATGATTGCTGTTCTTGATGCACTACTAGTCCACTGAAAACCATTGTGTTGAAGTGATACTTGGGTACCTTCACATATGCCAGGTTGCTGCAGCCATCAAATAATGCCCCCCAGTTGTTATGGGCCACAGCTATCATCACCCCTGACCATTGGCCATGATGGCTAGTGCTGCTCGGAGTGATAGTCCTAAACAGTTGGAGAGCACCAAGTTGGGAAAGGCTAGCATGGAGCTTTGTTGCTATGACTACCATAGGCCACAATATTTTGCGGGGACATCTAATGATGCTTTATGAATGTTTGCAAGATGCCTTTAGCTAAGAACGAGCAGTGTGCAGCTAAAGAAATCATGACAACAATAGTCTTAAACCATTGTTTTGGCTTATTTTTAAATTGTTGTAAAGATTTTGTCTTGTTGCTAGGCAACAGCTCCTGCTGAGGACCATGAGACAAAGGAGTAGAGCAGGAGTAGCCAACATATTGCTCTTCAGATGTTGAACTCTCAACTCCCATCATCCCCAGCACAAGTGCCCAAAGATTAGGAAAGATGAGAATTGAACTGGATTTATTTATTTTTATCACCCCTTATATAGCCAGTTGATCACTGAGCTCTGCAGGTGAGGGACCTCCAGAAACCAGACCTTTAGTGTTGTGACACCTACCCTTTGGGATTCCCTCTTGTTAAATATTAGACAGGCACTGTCTCTTGGCTCATCCACACATCTGCATGCCAAGGAAGCACAGGTTGCAGCAGTTTCCCACTTATTCTGCACTTTCTAGGCAAAGCTTTCCCCAGAAAACCTGCTCTTTAGCACTAAACCAGAGTGGACAGTGACCTGCAGAATTGCCATTTGCTAAACCACAGCTTTTCTTGGAGAAAAGTGTCGGGGCAAGTGGAGGTGTGGCTAAGCCCGCCATTTTCTTTTTGGTGCCAACTAAAGACCTTCCTCTTCCACCAAGCCTTTCAGATAGAGATCTTTCCTAGCATGCATGTTGTTTGGATTGTTTTCCACATGCTTTTTGTGTTTGCTTTACCATTTGTCATTTGCCACCCTGGGCTCCTTTGGGGGAAAAGGCAGGGTATAAAGTAAAGAAAAGTGAACAAGACCTAACTTGCTTTTTATAATAAAAATGTGCTCCTTTGTTTTAACGCCACCTGAGTGCTTCTGCACAAGACCTTCTAGTTTGAATTCTGAAAGGGGAAATAAGAGGAGATTATTTTCTTGGAGTTAGGGTGGAATCCTGGCTTGAGATATGGCCTGGAAACTTTTGCCCATTTTTCGAACAGACCTAGGAATTCTGGTTTTCTGCTCAACTAGGCCGCCTCTTCCATGGCACCTCGTTTGTTCACTGAAAAACATTGCTCAAAAACCCAAATCTGACTCATATGTTTGCTGCTTGGCAGCGTGAGTATAATAACTCTCCACTGTGTGGAAGCCTCCTTTATGCCACAGGCAGTAAATAAATACAGGAGATGCAAACCATACTTACATAAACTAATACCACTTGTAAAAATATGAAGCGATTTAGCATACAAGCGATTTAGCATACAAAGTGCAACTGTTGAGAGGGAGGTCGAGATGAACAACGCCATTGTAATAAGGCTCCCTTTTCCTTTACCAGGGAAGATATTGCCACAACTTGCAGCACTCAGCAGACAGCAGTAGCACATCCAAGTGCCAGCATGCTACTATCCCAAAAGGACACTCTGCCTTTCAGACAGCAGAACTGTTCTAAATAGAAGCAATTCTGCTGTACAAGGTGGGGTCTGGGGTTCTGAGGAGGTCCACACATACCCTCCAACATACCCACATCACGGAGCCCAAAAGATGCACTTTTCTTGGGGCTGTGCTCGCAAGTTGGGGGGGTGGGGAGAGATCTTGGCATGAAATCACACAAGATCACAGCACTCAAAATGGCTGGTATGCTCTTGCAAGAGAAAATGGAATGTCCCGTTTTTCCCGGGACTCTTGTGGGGTATGCTACTGGATGGATCTACGTCATAGGTAGTCCTCCAGATGTTGCTGGACTACAGCTCCCATCAACAACAGTGAGCACAGCTGGTGGTCAAGAATGATGGGAGTTGCAGTCCAGCAACATCTAGAGAGACCGGGTCGACTATCTCTGTCCTGTGTTCTTCTAGAAAGTCAGCACAACTCTTTGCATGACTTCCCTGCCATTTTGAGGGGAATTTTCTTGGCAAATGGCACAGCCAGAGGGTTTTCTCTCACTCTCTGGGGGTTAGAATGCCTGTTTGTTTGTTTGTTTGTTTGTTTGTTTACTTGCATAATGAATGAATTGAAGAAGAAGAAGAAGAAGAAGAAGAAGAAGAAGAAGAAGAAGAAGAAGGAGGAGGAGGAGGAGGAGTAGTAGTAGTTTGGATTTGATATCCCGCCTTTCACTCCCTTTAAGGAGTCTCAAAGTGGCTAACATTCTCCTTTCCCTTCTTCCCCCACAACAAACACTCTGTGAGGTCAGTGAGGCTGAGAGACTTCAGAGAAGTGTGACTAACCCAAGGTCACCCAGCAGCTGCACGTGGAGGAGCGGAGACGCGAACCCGGTTCCCCAGATTACGAGACTACCGCTCTTAACCACTACACTACACTGGCTCTCTACTAATAGCATTTATATCCCACCTTTTTCTCCAAGGAGCTCAAGGTGGCATGCGTGGCTTCCCCCTTCCCCCATTCAATCCCCATAACTACCCTGTGAGGTAGGTTGGGCTGAGAAGCAGTGACTGTGAGAGCTTCATGGCCGATTAGGGCCATGGACCCTGGTCTCCCAGGTCCTAGTCTGACACTCTAAACAACCACACCACCCTGGCGCTCATTTCATTTCATTTCTTATTCTTGAAGTCAGAATTTAGGTTGAGAGAAAAAAATGGAGGGGTGTGTGATGCGAGAAACCAAAACAGCAGCAGCCTTTCCCCGTATTTGGTGCTGGCTCCAAGAGCCAGATGGCTGACCTTGGCAGAAGGCACATGTGTGCACCTTGTGTTTCCTTTGCAGCCGCTCCCACAGGTTCTGTTGAGTCAAGGCAGGTAGGATGGGTGGTGGCTGGCAACTTGGCAACTTGGCAGCGGCATCCGTGAGAACTTCTTCAGCACCTCCTGCCCTCCACTGCTCTGATATTTTACTGTGCAGTAGTGGAACAAGAAAGGGTTCCAGTCCTCCTGGAGTCTACCATCCCCATACCACCTCCCTCTAGTCTCCCCGGGTACCAAGAGAGTAACCACCATTCCTCCAAAGCAAGCTCGTTTGTTCCTCCTGGGTTATTGCCAGGCTACCAGTCAGACTCTGCTGCTGCTTGCCTATTCTTGCTCCAGACTGCCTGTTTACTCCTTCCTTTCCTCCCTCCTCTCCCCTCCTTAGTTTCTCCACCTAACTTTGAGCCTACCAGCTTGCCTTCCCTGTGGCTTACCTGAATCATTGCTCCTGCTAACACCCCACCTTCAGATGGACTTCCCTCAGGAGCCGGTGATGGCCATCAACCTAGATGGCTTTAAAAGAGGATGAGACAAATTCATGGAGGAGAGGGCTATTGAAGACTACCAACCATGGTGGTTATGTGCTGCCTGCACAGCTGAGGCAGCAATGCTTCTGAACACCAGCTGCTGGAAACCACAGGAGGGGAGAGTGCTCTTGTGCCAGAGTCCCACTTGTGGGTTTACCACAGGGTCCTGGTTGGCCACGGCAAGAACAGGATAACTAGACTAGATGGGCCAATGGGCTGATGCAGCAGGCTCTTCCTATGTTCTTAGGTTCTGAGCTCATAACCTCGGCCCAGTATACCTGAAGGAGCATCTCCACCCCCACCATTCTACCCAGACACTGAGATCCAGCGCCAAGGGCCTTCTGGAGATTCCCTCATTGCGAGAAGCCAAATTACAGGGAAACAGGCAGAGGGCCTTCTCGGTAGTGGCTCCCATCAGATGTCAAAGAGATAAACATCTACCTGACGTTTAGAAGGCATCTGAAGGCAGCCCTGTTTAGGGAAGTTTTTAATGACTGATGTTTTAATGTATTTTTAATCTCAGTTGGAAGCTGCCCAAAGTAGCTGGGGAAACACAGCCAGATGGGCGGGGTACAAATAATAATAAATTATTATTATTATTATTATTATTATTATTATTATTATTATTACCTGACTTACCATTGCTTCTGCATCCAACTGTCCCTTGTATGGATGGGCTCCCAGTCTTACTTCCAATTTGGGTCCCCAAACTGATTCCTGGATGCTCCATTTCTTAGGGCCTTGGAAGCCACAAGTTCCGCAGTGTCATACTTATTGTCGAGGAGATGAAAAATCTCCCGCAGCAAAGACAATCTACATATCTGTCATGCAAGGAAAAAGCAGATGTTATGCTTCAGTTATATTTTTCTGCTGTTGAAGAACAGACTACATGGGGAATTAACATGCCCAGTCCCTGCACAAGAAGGGAATAACCATAGCCACATAAGCCTGGGCATCAGCAGCAAGTGCCAACTTTCCATGGTTCTGGTGGCATCCCTACGTCAACAATTAGGCATTTCCTTTGTGTGATTTTAGGATAAAACATTCATTTTGAAAGCTTTTGCTTTGCTAGGGAGAGGGAGGGAGGGAGGGAGGGAGGGAAAGCCAAGGAAACCTATAAAATGAGCCATCTGAGGAACAAAGACAGCCAACATCCACTGCAATATCCTTAATGGCACTTCCATGTGCTTCTTGAAGGAAAATATGGAGCAGGAAGCAATGTAAATGAGAATTGACAGAAAAATGGTTTGACATCAAGTTCACGTTAAGCTAATGGATTGTAGCATCTCATAAATCCTCACAGTGGACCTGAACTGATTTATGATTTCTTGCTGAAACTGTGAAAGCATGGGATTTCAGATGGTTAGAATCAAAGGTGAGGCTTTTCTCTGATACCTTTGCTTTGATCCCCAAGGATGTGCTTGCTAATATGCCCCATTTTCCTGCTTCAGAATTCTATGGAGATATGGATGCAACGTGTAATGGTTCTAGCGATTACTCGTGCGTAAATCGGCGCAACACCTGGGTGGGTTGCCTGAGTGAACCCTTTCTGTCTGGACAGCCACTCGCCCGTGGCTGTCTCAATCGCTGGCAGAATCCGTCAGTGGGCGTTTCTTGAACTTCTTCCAGCATAAAAGTTCTTTGATGCCTAGTCGCCGCCTACTCTCCCTACGCGGAAGCCTTCTGCGCAGGGAGGGTGTGGGCATCGGAGGACCCGTGCCCTCCCCACTGGTCCCCGGCGAGGAGTCTTGGAGCCACCTCGCCGATTCCCCCATCTGCCCCCCTCCTCCACTGGTGCTACGCTGATTTCCTTCCCCAGAAGATGTGCTGCTTCTCTCCCTCCCGGGACGCTCTCCGGAATCCCTCTGGAGCCCTCCATCTCCTTCTGGCTCCGATGGCAGTTCTCTGACAGCACGGGTCCCCCTCTGTTCAAAAGGCCAACTGCAGTGGGGGAAAGATTATGCAGCCTTCAGAGGTGCATGCAGCTGGGACTGTGTGCGGTATGGTCTGTGCCATTCCAACCTAAATTATGCTGCCATAATAAAATGGTGCAAATAACTTCCGAGAGCTATGTTTTCCCATTGTGCAAAGGAGAAAAATGAATCTCTCTGTAGGTAGGGCATGGCCTACTTGTTGGCAAGAGACAATGGACACTAATGGCCCATTTGCTTGATCATGTTCTAAGACATTGTGGGACATGCTTTAGATCATACTAACTTTCCAGAGTGCAGGTGAAGTCGGTTTTATATGGCAAAGTTGATGGGCAGAAATGTTTCTTTTTCTTTTCTGCATTAGAGGGTCCTGAAGGAGACTGAAGACTAGCACTGCTTGCTGGTCTGCTTTGCCTACTTCGGCAGGTTATTGCAAAGATACTTTCTGTCTCTAGTGCTGCCTCATCGTAAGTAAAACTTGAAAAGTGCTCCCCATTTTGTGGAAATGAGGTAAGGTAAAGGTACCCCTGCCCGTACGGGCCAGTCTTGACAGACTCTAGGGTTGTGCGCTCATCTCACTCTAGAGGCCGGGAGCCAGCGCTGTCCGAAGACACTTCCGGGTCACGTTATGATTGAAGACCAACCTAGATATATCAGTTTGTGCTTTCTATCTTTCAACATCCAGGGTCCCTCCAGGTGTCCTTTTAAATCATGTGTTCATTATGCTCTGTGCTTAAGATGCTATTAGGACAGCCACATGCAACCCCACTTTCAGTTCTGTTTGTGTCTGCAGAAGTTTTGAGGCTTTCATACATCTTCCAGTTAATGCATATCTTGTAATTTCCTGCTGAAATCCCACAACTTTCCATACCACAATTGTTCAGGGATTTTATTTTTTTCTTTTGCCCTGTTTTGTTGTGCTATAGCCCTTCCGGACTGTAATAACGTAGCAACATTGGGGAAGCATCATGGAACAACCACTAAAGCAGAATAAACCCACAACTAATGCACTACAGTGGTGTCAAGGTGACTAAAAGCAATTGAAATAGCAATATCTCAAAGGTCTACTGGGTTCCCATTGCTTCTGCAGTTTTACAAGGTATTGGCAACAAATTTTCACGTGTTTTTCTCTGCAAGCGTGGGAACATCCAGTTTCATGGAAGGTGAAACTCACACAGCCCTTCACTTATGGGAAGAGGCAATGTAAGAGTTGCATGCAGAATATCCCATGCTTGGACCTTGGCATCCATTGATGGCATACAATAGGGTGCAAACAGGCCTGTGGAAAGCTGCTATGAGTCAGAACAGACCATGCTGGGTGAGATAGGCCAATGGCCTGATTCAGCACAAAGTAGCTTCCTATATTCATAATTCTTCACTTTGAAACGGTTTAAAGGAGAACTGAGCTCTCAGCTTTACCATGAAGCAGCCGTGGAGTCAGGTCTGCAGGTGAAAGGGGGAAAGGCGCTACAAGCCAAACGCTTCCACACAGACAATCATTCTCTCAATTACATGCTTTCTTATTTTTTTATATTTGTTTTATGATGTCAGGAGATTTCAATCAGGGCTGGGGAACCTGTGGCCCTCCAGATGCTGTTCTACTACAGCTCCCATCATCCCTGATCCTTGGCCATGCTGGCTGGGGCTGATGGGATTTGAAGTCCAACAGCATCTTGAGGGTTACATGTTCCTCACCCCACCCCACCCCGGTTCTAAATTGTAAATAGATTCAACATTTGCCCTGTGCAACCAGAGATTAAATAGGGTTGAAAAGAAAAACGTAAAAGAAGGAGACTTTAAATCTTTTTATACAAGCTCACATGTAACTGCCATGGGAGCAGAGATCTAGATCAGAGATTGTGGTGCTTGTGATATCCATAACCACTTTGGGTCAGCTCCTAAAATGAAAACAGCCACCGCTGTAAATGCAGTTGACTGCTGCAGGATGTTTACTTCTTTACACATTCTGCTACATCTTTCTTTCACCTTCTTTCTTTCTTTCTTTCTTTCTTTCTTTCTTTTCTCTCTCTCTCTCTCTCTCTTATTTAGAGGACAGTAGCAAGATACAAGAAGATCTCTCTGGGGTTGTATAGCTGGCTGGAGTGGATGATATTTTAGCAGAAGAACCAGATGTTACTTTGGAGCTTTGTGGCTTAGCATGGATATTTCATTTTATAAGAAGAAGCTATTTTTGTCATACCAAGCAAATGTAATGGCCCTAAACTTGGGAGATGGAGGGGGCGGCGGGAAGGCGGCTTCAATTTCTTTTTAATTCTGTATGTCTTGGCCTGTTGCATCAGGCTTGAAATACTGTAGGATCCTCAGATTGTTCCTCTCTATTGGCTGCCTTTTATTCTTTTGATGCTTTTCAAAGGGCGCATCTGTTAAAATAGGAGCCTTGTCCTAACGCAGCAACAATGAATGTAAGGATTATGTAGACGATAGCATATTAGTTCCTGTCACTGGATGATTCGAATATCCAGGTGTTTCCCTAATCTTTCCAAGGTTAGTTTTAAGTACTATAAAGCTACTTGGGACCACACAGCTAATATCTGGATAAGCTGCTCATTTCAGGTCCAATTTATCAATGCATCCAGCGTATACGTTCTACATGTGGTAGGTTGCAGGAATAACTGAACTTACTTTCCCCCTTGCAGCTCACTCTTAATGATGTTTCGTGGAAACAAATGCCCATGTGCATTCATTTGCATTGGACCACCTACCCACAACCCACCCATCACATGTGAGCACGAGGTGGGAAAATGAGTCACTCAAGTTGGTTCCTGGCTTCTCCTGCTGCATGTGGACACCAAGGAAAACAAAGGAGAAAGGAAGAACGAAGATAAAAGGAAGAGAGAAATATAAGAGAGGAAAGGGGGAAAGAGGAAAGAGATAAAAGGATTTCTGATTTTCTGTCTGTCAGTTACATATTTTAAAAAATCAAAATAGGATGACACCCAGCTGTTCTAGCTTCTGCTAACCAATACTTTCTTCATTCTTCAGACTCGGATATCTGAAATTCAATCATTTCCCTCAGATTTCTCTCTTAAGAACCGCCCAGCTCCTTGGGGAAAATTGTTCCCCGTTATTATTCTAATAAGCCTACAGAGTCAGGCCTCCATCCAAATAAGCCCAAATAGAGGGTGTCACTCAGTGGCTATCAGGGACCACCATGTTGCACCACAACATGCATCATAACGAACAGGCTTCAATATTAGTGTTAGGTCACTTCACAGTGTGCTCCTTAAACACCTCTAGGTACAGTGGTACCTCTGGTTAAGAACTTAATTCGTTCCGGAGTTCTGTTCTTAACCTGGAACTGTTCTTAACCTGAGGTACTACTTTAGCTAATGGGGCCTCCCGCTGCTGCCGCGCTGCCCCTGTGCAATTTCTGTTCTCATCCTGAGGTAAAGTTCTTAACCTGAGGTACTACTTCCGGGTTAGCGGAGTCTGTAACCTGAAGTGTTTGTAACCCGAGGTACCACTGTATTAGCAAAAGAGAGAAGGGGACAAATGAGAACAGATGTACACAGTCAAGCAGGGTGGGCTCCAGGTTTTGGGGGTCCCTTGTGCAAGATCTCCTCAAAGGGGTCCCCTCCACTAGCAGCCTCATCTCCTCCTCTACCCCAAATCCCTCTCAGAGGAAAAGGCGGGGCAGAAATAAATATAATGATAAAAGCTTGCCCTCTCTCATCTTCGACCTTATCTACACAAACACTCAGAGAGGGAACAGGAACCATGCTGCTCCATCTCCTCACTCCTATCTCTGCTTACATGCTCAGAGAGGACCGATGAACAGGCAGCAGCAAGGAGCAGCAGGGCCAGGAAGTCCTACGGGTTGACAGAAGGCCCCTTGGTATGACCTCAGCAGGTACCCGAGGATGCTGACATCTGATACCAGCTCTGCAGCCAAGATTTGTGGCTAGGGACCGATGGCAGGCCAAATAAATGAGACGAGTATTACAATACACAAGCCAGTCTACAGCTGGTTGGGTTTACTAAACCATTGTCTTGTATTTCCCTCATGCGCTCATGATGAGTGACCTTGATATGGCGTTCTTATAGAAGATAATTTTAACGGTTCTGTTTATTGCTGCTGATAAATGGAAAGGATATGTCCCTTAGGCAACTCGTTTAATCTTCTGGGTTAATTGAAACATCTGGTTAAAAATGTGTTTCTGGACTCTTCATTGCAAGGATCCCCATTTCTAAAGAGTTTAAGGCTCTCTAAGGTTCAGATTATTGGGTTATTAAATAAATCCCCAGTGCAAAGCAGACTTTTCCACTGACTCCTGACATGGCTCCTCATATTTATATCTGACATTTCATGCAAGCAGCCACCCCCTAATTATATTTGGACAGCATCTAGCTGAACAAGGCCCAGAGTTTGTAGTCTTGCAGGCACTACCACAGTATAAATGCTGACCATCCTCGTCACACAACTTTCCAGATTGTGCAACTTCCTACATAGGAAGGAGGATAATCCTTGATCCTGCACGCTATCATTTTCCTTTCAGGGGCTTTAGGAATAAGAACACCAGCAATTATCTTAGCAGCAAATACTATTAGTGGAAATGAAACTATGCAGTGCTTGGCTAAATCCAGCCACAGAGTTTGACTTGCTGACCTTCTGCTGCATCCAAATCTTGCGGATGATTTAAGTTAAGCCGCTTACACTAGCAGCTTCTTCCTATGGTTACAATTTTCTCTATTTCCAGTGCATCATATGCGTCCGCTGCAGCCCTGTCTGTTGGAAATATTAAGAGAAATGAATGGTTGCTCCTTCAGCCACCACGGGTAACTAAAGACTGGGGAGAAATTAGAATCAGTTTGCATTTAAAGGTGAACATACCTAATTCAGCAGGGTATGGGGTGCTAGGGGAGGGGTAGTATATCTGCTGGGGGACATGCCGTCCTCCTTCTGGGGTAGTTTGTCCACCTTTGGTACCCATCTTGCACTCAGCTCTCACCTTTGGCTCCTAGAAGCTGTCAGCATGCAACCCCAGGAAACAGCTACACCTGGCCAGCTAAACCAGGTGAGGGTGGCCGATGGGTCTCAAACCCTCGGTGAGTTACATAGGTGTAGCCAGGATTTACTGGGGGGCAGACTTTATGTTAGGAGGAGTAGAACCAAGTTATCTGTGACACAATACGTCAGTTAGTTAAGTATTTATATGTATTTACTTGATTTAGGGGAGGCAACTGCACACCCCTCCCTGCACCCCAGGGCTACCCCAATGGTAAGGACTCCCTCTGCATGTGAAGGCTCCGGCAGATGGAGTGGATGAGACCAACAGTGGGTCCAATGGCAGTTTCTGCACATGCTGTACAGGGAAGTGAGGGGCAGATGGGGTTCATCAACCTGGGAAGGTAGCCCATCTAGGAGAAGAAAAACTCTGATCCGAAACCTCCACTGCCTTGCAAGATGCCATCAGGCAAAGATAAGGCTAAGGAGTTAAACCTTACACAAATCCAGAGTGGAGTCCCTAGAATGGTTGGATGGCACCTTGTACACTTCCTTCCACCAGCTCCTGCAGCCAAGTTAGTGCCAAATGTATTGCTCCGCTTTCCTTTGGACCACATCAGTGAGGCCAAGAGGAGAGTCCTGTCATCTGAACAGCCCAGGACCTCCATATAAGATGCCCAGTCTTGTACCCGTAAAGGTCACTTTGGTGCTGCTAATGTAGCAGCTTGTCTTCATCCCTGGAGGTGCAGTCCATTGTCTCCTGAGACAGATGGATGCCAACAAAGTAATTCACATCTAAGAGGCCACTGGTTCCCCACCCTGCATGACAGACCGCTTTAGCTTGATTGTAAAGCGGCTACTTTGCTGGTGCTGGTTGCCCCATAGTTACATACTATGGGCAGTGTAGGAGTGGTAGTGCATACTAGGATAAATCTAATCCTGATTGATATATCCCCAGATAACCAGCTCAAGTTCCACTATGTCCTGATAACTTTGCCATTACTTTAGAACCCAGTACACGATAACGGGGTGGAATCCGTGTCATTCTGCAGCACTGTGGACTCAGAATGACTGCAACTCAGATTAAGTTAGGTGCCAGTTGTGCTGATTTCAATGGAACTTGAATTAGGGGTGCCATATTGCAAGAAGTGAAAATCCGGACACAAAAGTTGTTGAGCTACAGTACAAAATCTACACGCAGTATACCGGCTAGGTCTGGGAAATTCAGGATGTATGGCAACCCTGACTTGAATGCTTGTTTTACTTTTCCGGACCTGTTGAAATAAATGAGGCTCAGCACATCTAGCTTGGTCCCCAGGGCTACTATACAGTTTCAAATCTTTTCCTCATTGGGTAAAGATACTTAACTAATGAACTATCCGAGACCAATGACTCATTGACTCAGTGAAAGGAAAGCAGAGGTGGGTCCTGAAACTGCACTATATGAAAATGGAGGGATGTGGAAGAAAATCAAACAGAAAGAGGGTGGGGAGGACAAGCATTCCAAAGGCTTTGCTGGGAGTGCTTCCCCCTTCGTGAATGTGAAGCACAGCAGTGAACATGAAGGTACATTAAACACTTGAAGAGGAAACAGATGGATTTGCCTCGCCACAACCAGGCTGCCTCCTTTATTTTTTACAAAGTATGAATGTCAAAAGGAACTGCTAGGAACATTTGCATTGGGTTATACATTTATGTGCACAACCTCCCCTCCCCACACACCCACACCAGGATTCAAATAAAGATGTTAAAATCATGTTCAAGTAATGTTGGTAGTATAGCAACACACAAGAGTCTTTGGGGCTGATCTGCTTAGGGGTTGGTACACTTAATCTTTTAGAAGATGCTGATTTCTTTTTTTAATCCAATGTGGGCAGCACACCATGTGTTTTCCTGAGAAACACATTATGGTCCCTGTTCTTTTCATTTCTACAGTGCCTACTTACTCTCAATTATCTGTACATTTTTCTCCTTCATTTTTCCTGGGATAAAACTTACTAGTCTACATGTGGGAGCATTAATTGGCTGGTGAGCTCTGAACAGTTTCCATAGTTACAAGACCCACTGAGTCTTGATTGACAACCTAGGCAGATGAAATCATGGTTTATGTTTCCATATTTATCCGACGCCAGGAAGAAGCAATAGGAGATGGCCAACACCTCACCATCATGCCTTGTTTACATTTGTTCATTGCCTTTAGAGTGCACGTTTCGTCAAAAGAGCTCAGGGTAATAAATTAAAGTTGCTCCCCCTCCCCCCCTCCAATTTATTCTTGAAATAATTCTATGCAGTTGGTTAGACTAGGAGATAATGACTGGCCCAAGGCCACCCAATGAGGGGATTTGAACCTGCATTTCCACAGTCCTAAGCCAACACTCTGACCACTATACTATACTGGCATAGCTTCTAAAAGTATCAGATGTCTGGGACTCACAACAAATGTGTTCCTGTCCAGTGTTCTGGCCAGCAAGCCTGTTATGCCTTCTTTCGGGATATTCCATTCCACTCTCCCTCCGGCTTCTATCTTTCCATTTCTCTCTCCCCCTCACCCACCTTCACCCAACACCCAATGAACATACTTGGCTCTTACTGGGCTATTTGGGAGCTTATTGTGCTCCCTGATGTTCCCTCCTCTCCCCCTCCCCCGTATTTTTCTATTTTGGCAAATCCTGCAGAAATGTTCTACTTCTGCAAAAGCACAGGGCGGCTTCTGTTTCTAACTTTCATAAATACTTCTCTTGAGAGTGCATGACCTCCAGCAACCCACGCAGGCTTTTGGAGGGGCTATATCTGATTGCTGTTTTCCTTATTGTTTATCTGATTTCAATGCTTGTCACTTCCAATCACATAACAATCACCCATGAGACATCTGCAAATGTTTGTCTCCTTTGCTATGCTTTTATTGTACTTCAATTTGCATTTTTAAAAAACCATCTGCAAATCTTGATGTTCTTTCAAAGCCCACCTGCATCTCAGTAGCCCTGTTTTAACTGCACCTGAGTTCATTATTAGTTTGGCATCATCACATAAGGTGCACACATTGTTTGCTCCCCTCCAGCAAAGCACATTCTTATGTTCTTGTTTTGTAATACAGGCATCTAGTTGTTCTCAATTTAGTATTCCAAGTATTTCAGATTTCTAAAAGTGATTCTCCCACAACTATATCATGACCAATGGAGGAGTTGATGACACATTAAAATTTGTGAATATCTCCATTAAAGAAAACCATGCTAATCTTGACCCCCCAAAAAACATTCTCTTGCGCAAGCCTCTTTGAAATGAAGTGGAATTGTGCAAGATCATTTTTATTCGAGGACCAAGAAATGGCTCTGATGTGCAGAGGAAGAAATAGACCAGCTGGCTCCGCAGTTCAAACTGAAGCCAGATGCTAAGGATAAACAGAAAGGAAAGAGAAAAGCAGAAACTGTGTCCTCAAATGAGCTACACCAATTTTTCCTTTGGTGTTTTTCAACTAGCTTCCATTTAATTTCAGTGGAGAAATCCCCTGATGCATGATGCCCATCAGCCAGGAGGAGGAATGGGGGAGAAAACTGATTCAATTCAAATGAACAGCAAACTTACCTAATTTGCACCTTCTGAAACAATGTGGGAATCAAAACAAGGCATCCTCTGAAATCCACCTCTCTTTGAATTTTGCAGTGCAGTTCTGGGTGCATAAAAATCATGCATTAGTGAAAACAACATGAAAATGTTTATATTAGGGGAAACTGAATATAAATATGTTTTTTTTAAGGAGACATTTAAACTAAAATTCTGATGGATAGAATCATAGAATCATAGAATCATAGAATCATAGAGTTGGAAGAGACCACAAGGGTCATCGAGTCCAACCCCCTGCCAAGCAGGAAACACCATCAGAGCACTCCTGACATATGGTTGTCAAGCCTCTGCTTAAAGACCTCCAAAGAAGGAGACTCCACCACACTCCTTGGCAGCAAATTCCACTGTCGAACAGCTCTTACTGTCAGGAAGTTCTTCCTAATGTTTAGGTGGAATCTTCTTTCTTGAAGTTTGTATCCATTGCTCCGTGTCCGCTTCTCTGGAGCAGCAGAAAACAACCTTTCTCCCTCCTCTATGTGACATCCTTTTATATATTTGAACATGGCTATCATATCACCCCTTAACCTCCTCTTCTCCAGGCTAAACATGCCCAGCTCCCTTAGCCGATCCTCATAAGGCATTGTTTCCAGGCCTTTGACCATTTTGGTTGCCCTCCTCTGTACACGTTCTAGTTTGTCAGTGTCCTTCTTGAACTGTGGTGCCCAGAACTGGACACAGTACTCCAGGTGAGGTCTGACCAGAGCAGAATACAGTGGCACTATAACTTCCCTTGATCTAGATGCTATACTCCTATTGATGCAGCCCAGAATTGCATTGGCTTTTTTAGCTGCCGCGTCACACTGTTGGCTCATGTCAAGTTTGTGGTCAACCAAGACTCCTAGATCCTTTTCACATGTACTGCTCTCAAGCCAGGTGTCACCCATCTTGTATTTGTGCCTCTCATTTTTTTTGCCCAAGTGCAATACTTTACATTTCTCCCTGTTAAAATTCATCTTGTTTGTTTTGGCCCAGTTCTCTAATCTGTCAAGGTCGTTTTGAAGTGTGATCCTGTCTTCTGGGGTGTTAGCCACCCCTCCCAGTTTGGTGTCATCTGCAAATTTGATCAGGATGCCCTTGAGTCCATCATCCAAGTCGTTGATAAAGATGTTGAATAAGACCGGGCCCAAGACAGAACCCTGTGGCACCCCACTAGTCACTCTTCTCCAGGATGAAGAGGAACCATTGATGAGCACCCTTTGGGTCCGGTCAGTCAGCCAGTTACAAATCCACTGAGTGGTAGCATAGTCAAGACCGCATTTTACCAGCTTCTTTACAAGAATATCATGGGGCACCTTGTCAAATGCCTTGCTGAAATCAAGGTAGACTACATCCACTGCGTTCCCTTCATCTACCAGGCTTGTAATTCTGTCAAAAAATGAGATCAGGTTAGTCTGACATGACTTATTTTTCAGAAATCCATGCTGACTATTGGTGATCACAGCATTCCTTTCTAGGTGCTCACAGATTGTTTGCTTAATGATCTGCTCCAGAATCTTCCCTGGTATTGATGTCAGACTGACTGGGCGGTAATTATTTGGGTCCTCTCTTTTCCCCCTTTTGAAAATAGGGACAACATTTGCCCTCCTCCAGTCTGCTGGGACTTCGCCTGTTCTCCAGGAATTCTCAAAGATGATTGCCAGTGGTTCTGAGATCACATCTGCCAGTTCTTTTAATACTCTTGGATGCAGTTCATCTGGCCCTGGAGACTTGAATACATCTAAACTAGCCAAGTATTCTTGTACTATCTCCTTAGTTATTCTGGGCTGTGTTTTCTCTGCTGAATCATTTGCTCCAAATTCTTCAGGTCGGGCATTGTTTTCTTTATCGGAGAAGACTGAGGCAAAGAAGCCATTGAGGAGTTCAGCCCTTTCTGTGTCCCCTGTTTGCATTTCACCATCTTCTCCTCTGAGTGACCCCACTGTTTCTTTGTTCTTCCTTTTGCTACGAACATACCCATAAAAGCCTTTTTTGTTGCTTTTAACCTCTCTAGCAAGCCTGAGTTCATTCTGTGCTTTAGCTTTTCTGACTTTGTGTCTACACGTGCTGGCTATTTGTTTGAATTCCTCTTTGGTGGTTTCCCCCCTTTTCCATTTTTTGTACACATCCTTTTTTAATCTTAACTCAGTTAAAAGTTCTTTAGATAGCCACCCTGGCTTCTTTAGGCACCTTCCATGTTTCCGTCTCATTGGTATTGCCTGAAGTTGTGCTTTTACTATCTCCCTCTTAACAAACTCCCAGCCATCATGAACTCCCTTTCCTTTTAGTATTACTGTCCATGGGATCTCACCCAGCACTTCCCTAAGTTTTATGAAGTCGGCTTTCTTAAAGTCAAGAAATTGAGTCCTAGTATGCTTGGCTGCTCCTTTCCGTTGTATAGTAAACTTCAGAAGAGCATGATCACTTGCGCCTAATGATCCTTCCACTTCTACCCCATTAACCAGGTCATCGACATTGGTTAGGACCAGATCTAAAATGGCTGTTCCTCTTGTTGCTTCTCCCACTTTCTGGACAATGAAGTTGTCTGCAAGGCCAGTGAGGAATCTGTTTGACCTTATGCTCTTGGCTGAGTTTGACATCCAACAAATATCTGGGTAATTGAAGTCCCCCATTGCTACTATCTCCCTTCCTTTTGCATGCTTGGCCATCTGTTCCAGGAAGGCATCATCTATGTCCTCCGTTTGGCTTGGGGATCTATAGTAAACTCCCACAATGAGGTCACTATTATTCTTCTCTCCCTTAATTTTGACCCAAATGCTCTCACTTTGGCTTTGAGGTTCTAAATCTTGGATCTCTTCACAGGTATACACATCCCTGACATATAACGCCACTCCTCCTCCTTTCTTGTCTGGTCTGTTTCTCTGAAATAGATTGTATCCCTCCATTTTTACATTCCAATCGTGGGACTTGTCCCACCAGGTTTCAGTGATGCCTATTATGTCATATTTAGTTTGCTGTACCAAGAGCTCAAGCTCATCTTGTTTATTTCCCATGCTTTGTGCATTAGTGTACAGACATTGAAGTCCATTAGTCATTCCCCCGTGTCTCTTATTTAAGGATTTTTTCCTCCCACCAGTAGGTCTGCTTGCTGTTTGCTCCATTTGGTCTATGACATTTGGATGATCATCTTCATCAATTAATAGACTCCTACCTTCAGGAGCACTGTCTCCCTCCCCCGCATTAGTCAGTTTAAAGCCCTCCTGATGAGGTTTCTTAGTTTTTTGGCAAAAACATTCCTCCCAACCGTTGTGAGGTGCAGCCCATCGCTTGCCAGAAGTCCATCCTCAAGAAACTGCAGTCCGTGATCTAAGAATCCAAACCGTTCCTGTTTACACCATTTGCGAAGCCAGCTGTTTACTTCCACTATTTTCCTCTCTCTCCCTGGGCCCCGTCGTTCAACTGGGAGGACAGATGAGATGACGATTTGTGCATTTAATTGCTTCAATTTCCTGCCCAGAGCCTCGTAGTCTCTTTTGATCTTCTGGAGGCTATTGCTTGCAGTGTCATTGGTTCCCACATGAACCAAGAGGAAGGGGTATTTGTCAGTGGGTTTTATGATTCCTTGCAGTCGTTCAGTTACATCTTGGATCTTGGCCCCGGGGAGACAGCACACTTCCCGAGACATCTTGTCAGGCCCACAGATCACTGCTTCTGTTCCCCTCAGTAAGGAATCCCCTATCACCACTACACGCCTTCTCTTAGGTTTGGTCAGGGTTCTTCCGTGAGCGGTCCGTTCCAAGGTCGCCTGCACATTCCCTGAGGACTGACTTTGCTGCTCATCTTCATATACGTGATCGACTGTAATGAGGGAGAGATCCTCAAATGGAGTCTGCTCTTCGTCTTCCATGCTAGGGGAGAGGACCTCAAAGCGATTGTGTATTTCTAGACAATCAGAGCGAACCCTGGGCCTCCTACTTCTTTGAGTCACGTTTCTCCACATATCGAGCTCCTGTGTTGGTGAACTAGCCGCCTCCTCAGGGGAGTCCCCTGTCTCCTCCTTGGTGGAGACGGTGTGCTCTGTTGCTTCCAAGAAGAGCTCCAGCTCTCTAATTCTTTGGAGCGTAGCTACACGTTCCTCCAGTTGCTGGACTTTGTCTTTTAGGAGGGCAATCAACATGCAATTGCTGCACGTAAAGCTGCCTGCAACCTTTGGCAAGATGGCAAACATTGCGCAGGAACCGCAGGCGACTGCAGCTGTTCCCTCCCCCTCCATCTTGAGAATGTGTCGTTGGGCTTTAGAGTAGCTCCCCTAAATCTAAAAGATGGTTCAAACTGCGCGCTGCCCTGCAAACACTGATAAGCTCCTCCCACAGCTAATCACCTGCCTCAACAGAAACCCTGCCCCCTTTGACCAGGGAAAGCAGCTAATCAGCCACAAGAATCACACACACAAGAAACCCCTTTTGGCTCCTTCTTCAGCCGCTGCCCTGCAAACACTGATAAGCTCCTCCCACAGCTAATCACCTGCCTCAACAGAAACCCTGCCCCCTCTGACCTTTGACCAGGGAAAGCAGCTAATCAGCCACAAGAATCACACACACAAGAAACCCCTTTTGGCTCCTTCTTCAGCCGCTGCCCTGCAAACACTGATAAGCTCCTCCCACAGCTAATCACCTGCCTCAACAGAAACCCTGCCCCCTCTGACCTTTGACCAGGGAAAGCAGCTAATCAGCCACAAGAATCACACACACAAGAAACCCCTTTTGGCTCCTTCTTCAGCCGCTGCCCTGCAAACACTGATCAGGACTTAAAAAAAAATGGCAAACGGATGTGGAAATGTGGAGAAGGTTGAGGAAAATGAGAAATTGGGAGAAACTGAAATTGACAGATCTGCCCATACTTAGATGGAAGTTAGTGATATCAACAGGGCATAGAGTTGATTTTTATGTTTTGTGCCATATTTGTATGCTGCTTTTTCCAACCACAAGGCTAAGCCCAGAATGCCTTACTACAATAACAAGGCAATAAAACAACAAATTTCCACCAATATAATCATATCATTAAAACACAGTCAGTTGGTGGTGTACGGGAGAGGCAAGGCACTCCTGATTGGTTAGAATCAACCACATGACCAGCTAAGGGCAAATAGGCTCAGATAGACTTGCATAGTATCGTCACTCTCACTACCAGGCTCCTGATCGGATAGGTTTACCAGGGATGGGTCAAGACACTGCAACAGCAGCAGCAACATTGCAAAATAATGGCTATGACCCAAACAGTAAAAACCAAGGGTTTGTCCCCTTTGGGAGGCACAGCTTTCACCCCCAAAGTTTCTGCCACTGAATATTTGGTGCAGCTGTAACTGGGCCCATGATTTTTTGTTGCTGCAGCATCTCACAGGATTTACTTGTTTTGCAAAGAGTGGAGTTTATGACAACATTTACTAGAGATTAGGTATTTAGCTACCCCTTATTAAACCAGCAGGGGTATTGAAATGAAACATATGTGTGTTAGAAATAGACAGAATCCATATCTCTTTCTCGATTGATTAATTAATCAGGAATGAAAGACTTCTGCCTTAAGCCAACAACCTAGAGACTCATAACCGCCACCCTGCCATTCCTCCTAAAAAGCTGCAGCTCAGCTTTGCCCCATTTTAATTATTGGCATGAGGAAAGATGAACTGTTGGATAATTAATTCATCACACCTGCGTTCATGAGTAGAAATAAAGGTTTGGCATGAGTCACTCACAAAAAGAGCTCAAAACAAGATGGTGAAGTGACTTGTTGGATCTAGTTGAGGACCCAGGAAGTTACTTCTGCTGTTCAGCTTTTGATCATACAGTCCATTGAAGTAAATAAACATGAGGTAATGTATTTGGCATCAGGCTGGCAAAGCACTGGATCAAAATTGCTTTGTAATCACACAGTCAAGGGCAGGCTCTTTCTCGGATTATCCATCATCCAAGAGAATCCCCTATTTCCAGTCAGCCTTACCCTATGTTGATTACAAAGGTACGATCTGCAAAGGTCCACCCCAATGTGCATAATTACTGGCGGTGGGAAACACAAACGAAGAGAAAGTTCACAACATTATTTCATGAAACAACAAGGGCCGAGCAGCCAGATTATTACCATGTGTCCTCATTCACATGTGTCTGCAATGACATGGGTGCAGGGGAACCACATGCTCAGGTATTTTAGCTGCAAGTAATGGCATGCCAAGTAGCAAGTATATGAGGCGGGATTAGCAATAAAACAAGAGGCGAGAATAAAGGGACATGCAGTATATAACAAAACAGAAAGGGCAATGGATTACAAAGACAACGTATTGAACAAGAAATTAAGGGTAGGAGAGAAAGGAGGACCCGGGTGCCAAACATGGAGAAGGCAAGTGTGGTGAAAAATAGATAGACCTGTGAAGATCCTAAGGGGATAGGAAGGAAATAGCTAGAAGCCATACAGTATGGCTAATTCGCTTGGAAACGAGAGACATGAAAAGGAAAGAGGAGATTAAAGCACAGTTATTCCCTCTTTCAAGTTGAGAGTGAACAAGGGTTCATTTTCCAAGGAATGCTGTTGATCACAAGGTTATTTCAGGCACCAGGATGCTGAGGTTGCTTAGGTTATCTCTTGGTGAATCAACAACAGGGTCCTGAGGTAAGTGGAGCCCTTTTGGTGAGCAGAGTACAAACACAGGCACTGCTAGGCTCCGTGTGCCTCTGGATCCCCGACCTTTAAAATGCCTCCCCAACTTTGCCTCCTACAAACTTCGTGGCAAAGTTGGATGGGGCATCTTGGCTCAGCATTATCTAAGTGATGTATGCACTAGACCAAAAGAGTTGGTGCTAAATGTTGTGCGTGCACATGCACACACAAACGTATATAAAATAATTTCTTCTGCTTCCAAAAGCCAGGGAGGGACAAGAGAAGCAGGGGATTGCAAGGATGTGGGACTTGGAGATGGAAGAAGGATTTCATCCCGCCTTGTTCTTTGTCCTCAGAATTTCCAGGGCAACCCCAGAGTCCTTTGCAGCATTTTAATGGCTTTCCACTTGGCCAGCGCTTCACTGGCTCTCTATGGGCAGGCCACAAAGTTCCCTGCACTATATTTAATCATTTATGGCTAGAAGCTGTTGACACTGGCCATGTTCACAAGTCTTGCTCAGCCAAACCATGGCTCAGTGTGAATGGGTGAATGTACTGGCTCCCAAGATGGAGTCTGCAGCTGTTCTCCAGACTTTTTAGGTCAGTGGCAGATAAGCCAAGGTTTAGCTTAGCTTGCTGTCCCAACCTGGGATCTTGGTTAAGGTCCTTCCTCCTTAAGCACAATCTATACCCAAGGCTCGTCCTTTGGTTACAGGTAGGTTTGGTTAAGGAGGCAAGCCTGGGCTCAGACATAACACCAAGCCAAAACTTAGCTGCAGTCTCATAGAATCATAGAATCATAGAGTTGGAAGAGACCACAAGGGCCATCGAGTCCAACACCCTGCCAAGCAGGAAACACTAATCCAAAAAGCCAGGGAGGAACTATGTGAGTGCAAACTTCTCTATGGGAACAAGCACATTTTTATGCAGTCATGGTAAACCATACTGTGAGGTGCAAACCAGGCCACTGTATGGTTTAGTGTCTGGTCCAGGACTCAGACTTCCCACTATCAGAAGAAGAGTTCCGGAAGTGCCAATCATGGGTGCCCAGGGCTGTGGGTGCCATGCAGCGTGCATGGCCCTGGTGCTGAAATTTGTGGGTGCCCAGCCCCTTCATGGGGAATTTTGTGGGTACCCAGGGCCCCAGGGAACTGGCACCTTTGAAGAGTTCAGTGGCACAGAGGATAGGGAAGACTCAGCTCATAGGAGAATTCCTGGAGGAACTGGTCCACCAAAATTTCCCGTGAAAAGGGCAGGGTTAGTGATGCTTGCAACCTCTGTGCTGGAGGCTGCAGAACATTGCTGGAGAAACACTCTGCTTGTTGGTCTACCTTACACCTTTCCAACTTGACCACATATAACCAACCTCACAGCATCTGTGGTCCTTCTCACTCCTCAGCCTATCGTGGATAGTTACTATGCCGGGCCAATTCTCCTTGCAGGCTTCAGGCTGGACAGAACAGCAAAAGATAAATGGAGCAAATATTACATGTATCAGATGTAATGCAATAACTAACAACAACAACGATTCCTGTAGCACCTGGTTAAGTGGAATCTGATATATGAATTATGTCATAATGATTGTGATCTGATTATGATTTATGTCATAATGATTGTGTTAAGACTTTAAGTTGCTGCAGAACAGGGGTCGGCAACCTAAGGTTACATGGGCCACAAGCGCCCCACGGGGGTCGTTTAATCAGCCCCCAAACTGCCCCTGAACCGAGCCGCCCACTTGGTGAGCCCCTGCATGCTGTGCTAAACCGGCACGGGGACTCACTTCTGCGGCGCCGGAAATCATGTCTGCACAGATGCAGTCACCGGAAATCGCAGGCGCGCGTGATCCAGCCATGGAGAGATCTCTGCTGGAGTGAACCAGCCCAGGCAAGCTAAACCTTGCGGACCCCTGCTGAAGTAAAACAGAACCTCAACCTCTGGAAATTGTCCTTTACGGTCTAACCTTTCTGGAGAGCCAATGCCATTGCTAATTTACTTTCAGGCATACAGTGGTGCCTCTGGTTGCGAACGGGATCCGTTTGCAACATGAGCAGAACGCAACCCGTGTTTGCGCGTTCGCGGGTCACAATTTGCTGCTTCTGCGCATGTGTGTGATGTCATTTTGAGCGTCTGCGCATACGCAAACAGGGAAACCCAGAAGTAACCCTCTCCGGTACTTCCGGGGCGCCGCAGGATGCAACCTGAAAATGCTCAACCTGAAGCAAACTTAACATGAGGTATGACTGTATTTGCTCATCCATGTTGCTGCTATGTAGCAAACTGATAAACTGGGTGGAGGCAATTGCTCAATATTTGTACAGGGCAATCACCTGCACCCAGGTGTTACCCAAACATGATTTTTCTGTATCTTGTCCAAAAGTATTTAGTAAGATAGCAGGGCACAAAATCAGCTCCAGGGTACCTTTGAATGGTGCTGAGTTGGCTGTATGATAGTACCTCCTTGGGATTTGCTTGTTAAAGAAAAATAATTCTGTGCCTTCGGGGAGACCGTAATGGTGAAAAACAGATGATACCATAGGAAATCAAATAGAAACCAGCAACTAAGACTGCCATCTAATAACAGCTTTGGGGGAAACAAGGTTGTGCTCACGGCCCCAATCCAAAAAGCTGCAAGTCAAAACCCAAACTGTCAGTGATTCTGAGCATAGGTTATGTAACCCCTTTGGAGAACATTATGTAATTTCAGGTGTTTATCACTCTGTTGGATTCAGCCCAGGTGCCTAAACAGAGGCTCAGACTTGCATTAAGAATGCTCTACTCATTGTGGGACTAAACATTTTGTCTTCATCTGCTTAGCATTTGTTCAGTGTTGACACTAAAGAGCAGTTCCTCCCTACAAAGGTTCTAAGCGAATTGGCAGCTGCATTTAATAATAAATAAGTCATAACAAGGTGGGGGGGGGGGAATGGAAGACCAGTTGCGGATTTGCTGTGCATTGGGCCTGCCAAAGACATCTTGCTGCCTGAAGCAATAACAGGAAATGACAGACACAGACAAGTCAAGGTGCATAGCGCTGTAGTGAAGTGTGTGAGACTTGTATGTGCACCCCTGCCACCATCCACACTTTCAGCGTTTGTGTGTTTAGGCAAATGCTGAAGGCTACTGATGGCTACTAGCCACAAAGGCTGTGCTCTGCCCCCATGGCCAGAGGCAGTAATGCTTCTGAATACCAGTTGGTGGAAGTCACAAAAAGGAAAGGACGATTTATGTTCACGTCTTGCTTGAGGGTTTCCCACAGTTAGCCATTGTGAGAACAGGATGCTGGACAAAGTACCCACTGGCCTGATCCGTCAGAGCTCTTCTTATGTTCTTACATGTCTTCTCTCACAGCCAAATTCCTCTCACAGGGTTGCTATGAGAATAAAATGTGTGTTGGTAGCAAGTAAAAATACCGTATTTTTTGCTCTATAAGACTCACTTTTCCCCTCCTAAAAAGTAAGGGGGGATGTGTGTGCGTCTTATGGAGCGAATGCAGGCTGCGCAGCTATCCCAGAAGCCAGAACAGGAAGCGGGATCGCTGCTTTCGCTGCGCAGCAATCCCTCTTGTTGTTCTGGCTTCTGAGATTCAGAATATTTTTTTTCTTGTTTTCCTCCTCCAAAAACTAGGTGTGTTTTATGGTCTGGTGCGTCTTATAGAGCGAAAAATACGGTATGTATATAAAGGAGAATTCCATGGGTGCCAAAATCCAGGTTTGGGGCAAGTGCTCTTTGGTGAGAGAAACCCAGCAGAGATTTAAAATCACAAAACATGCGCAAAGTACAATGCTGAAATATAGGCTGTTATGCCTTTAAAATATGCCCTTGTGAGTTCTAAAGTTCCCCTGTAGCATAGAAAAACACCACACGTTTGGTAAGTTTAAAAATGGTTTACTCGTGTGCTTTTCCATACAGCAGACAGAAAACACAGGCCGTAAAACTTGGCTTAGTTACAGTTAAGTGACAGTTCCTAAATTGCTGGTATAGGAACTCAAGGGAGGCTTTTTAGAGCCATGTGGTCTGAGCTTGGAGCAACCAAGAACATCTTCACTCATTGAGCTTCTCTGGTAGACTGAAAGTGAACAAAGGCCTTGATTACCTTCCTCCCAAGGTGAAGTAGAGCGACTTAGCGAAGCCTGGCAGGACAGCTGACTCTGTGGCATTGACCCCTTCACTGAGAGCCAGTGTGGTGTAGTGGTTAAGAGCGGTAGTCTCGTAATCTGGGGAATGGGGTTTGCGTCTCCGCTCCTCCATATGCAGCTGCTGGGTGACCTTGGGCCAGTCACACTTCTCTGAAGTCTCTCAGCCCCACTCACCTGACAGAGTGTTTGTTGTGGGGGAGGAAGGGAAAGGAGATTGTTAGCCGCTTTGAGACTCCTGAAGGGGAGTGAAAGGCAGGATATCAAATCCAAACTCTTGTTCTTCATGCCTTGATTGGACTTGAGCATGTTGGTTATATGTGGCTGATTATCCCACAATATGGAGGGAAAACAATGTTCTTGAGCTCTGTGGAGGAAGGGTAAAATAAAGATGAAATTAGTGCTGTTCTGTTATTACTACTACTAAATTATTATTACGGTTTGTTGTTGTTGTTGTTGTTGTTGTTGTTGTTGTTGTAATATCCAGTGGAGGAACTTGTGTATTTTCCCTTTCCGTCTTCACACAAAAGGTGGCAAATAGAGGCAATGTGATTCACTTGTGCTTTCCCTGTCACCACTTCTGTATAACATGTGAGGCCAGGCTGAGCCTGAGGTGAGGAGCAAACCTCTTCAAAATTGCATGGAGCCAAACTGAGAAGAGCCAGCTGGAGAAATTGAAAAGGGTTGGAGTCCAAGGTTGGGATGAAAGAGAGACAGAAATAGAGAGGGAGGATGGGCAACAGCAACGGTGCTGAAAGCCAGCAAGAACATTTTGTGGCCACCTCCTCCTTGGGAAGTTTGCTAAAGCAGTGGAGAGTGGTGAAACTGCTGGGATAAGATTACTGTAAAAGCCAGTCCAGAAAGCTGACTGTTGATTGGTGGCGATGCTGAGGAACTGAAATGGAGCAGCAGAATCAATGGCTGATGCTATGCCAGAGTAGAGGCTGGGATGAAGTCTGACCAGTGGCGCCATACCGCCTGCTGCGGCAGAGATTGTGCCAACACAGAGTGACCCTTCAGTCCTGGCTTTGTGTGTTTCTGAGGCAATGTATTGGTTCAGGTCATTAGGAAACCAACAAGACTTCCTTAGTTACTGGTTTTGTAAGAGAACAATGAATCCTTCTAGATCCAGTCCTGCCACTGAGGCAAATTTTCTACCACCAAGTGCTTTGACTGAGGACTATAGGATTAGAACGCTGGGCAAATTGAGCTTTCCTCAGGGGCTCGAACGTGGCAACAATTTCTAATAGTTTGTTTAGAGTGCAGAGCTGAGCCAGACTAGTATAACCAGAGAATAGAGCTAGATCCACAGATTGCTTCTTTGTTTTTGTGCTGCAGCAAACCCTGTTCGAAAAATATTCATTATTTCCCACTACCACATATCCTCTTGAGTAATGAAAAGTACAGGAGGAGGAGGAGTTTGGATTTGATATCCCGCCTTTCACTCCCTTTAAGGAGTCTCAAAGCGGCTAACAATCTCCTTTCCCTTCCTCCCCCACAACAAACACTCTGTGAGGTGAGTGGGGCTGAGAGACTTCAAAGAAGTGTGACTGGCCCAAGGTCACCCAGCAGCTGCATGTGGAGGAGCGGAGACGCGAACCCGGTTCCCCAGATTACGAGACTACCGCTCTTAACCACTACACACCACACTGGCTCTCACAGGAAGTTATGGTTGGGTTTTAGAGTGGCTCTTTGTTAATTATGAATAAAGTAGAAATGCTGAGCTCGCAACAGGAATGTGAATGGTTTGCTATCTGTCTCTTTCTGCCTAATTTAGCCCTTGCACACCGTAGGTTAGGTGAAGATGTTTCCATAAGGCCGCGCAGAGTGGGCCATAGCCAATGCCATACCTCCGCTAGTGCAACAGAGCTTCCTCTTCCTCTCTTACCTCCTCCAGCCCTTTGCATGCCCTCGAAAGCTGCTCCAGAGGGTTAGGGGACCCTTCAGAGTAGATTTTGCAGGTATGTGAGGGGAGGGGAAGACCCGTTGCACCAATAGAACTTATCTGGCACAGCATTGGATACAACCCAGTGTTTGCTCAGTTCCAATCTGGGCTGAAATGGTTCTTCATTATGTGAAGGCTCAACTTTGTTTTGTTTCTCTCCATGGCTGTTTTTGCCATCTTCTGATGTTAGAGCACCATTGGTGCTGTTTTCTCCAAGATCCCGTTCCTTGAAATAGTAATATGATTTATCCTAGCCAATCAGAGAACACGCGAATGTGCTCACAATGTGATGCTCTGTTGTGAAAAAGATCTGGTTGCAAGGAAGATCAGCTTGTCTGAGAGCACCAAGCCAATTGAGTGAGGGGGCAATGCTTTCCGTATCAGCATTGCCCTCACTCTGAAGAGACAGTCCCAGGGTGTGGTCTGAACGTAGACAAGGACGCCGCCTTGCTGAAGCTAAGCAGATCTGGGTTGAGTCAATTACGGGATGGGTGACCTCTTGGGAACCACATCTTTGCTACCTTGGGCTTCATAATGGAAGCAAGGTCAGAATAGAAAAGTAAGTTAAAAAAACAAATATACAAACCAGTTCCATATCATCTACATTGACTGGTAGCATCTTTCCCTGAACAGACCTGGGATTGAAGTGGACTTTTTGCACCAATGAACTCTGCACCCTTAACCTTCCAAGGACCCTCAAGTTTTATTTATTTGTTTGTTTGTTTACTCACTCAATTTGTACTTCACTTTTTGGTCTGGGCCAAACCCACAAGGTGGCTTACAATAAAAGCAACATGCAATTTTAAAAAATCACAATAGAAATACTAAAACAACTTTAAATTGCTGGGTTCCCCAGAAAGCCACTGTAGTAATCAGCTTGCAAACATTATAATCTTACTGCATGGAGGGCTTTCTTTTTTGTATTGACTCATGCAACACAACAGTTGGGGAAGATGACTTCAGCCCTAGACACTTCAGTGTTCAGGTTAAAATTTGCCATCCTTCTTTTTAAGGCATTTTAAATTGCGCAGATCTGGCAGTTGAATGAATCATTCCTTTATCTCTTTTGATTTGGAGATTGGCAAGATAATGTATTTCACATGTGGGTTGTTGTTGTTGCTGTTGGTGCTTTTAATCTAGAAAGTATTCCCGGCAATCTGAAACCCGAGTATTTTTCTGATGCTAGACCCATTGAAACAAATGGTATCTGTACTGTGCTTTATTACTATTTTATTCTTGGGTGAAGCTTTGCAGATGGAAAGCAAGTAACTGAACACATTCACCATCTGCAGAAGCTGATGAATTTTGCAGGCAACTTGCTGTCAATTTTCTTTGATGTGCAAAACAGCTCCTTCACCACCCAGGGCAAACTAGGTAGGATAACTCACTAGCCATATGCTAATAATAAATAAATAAATAATACTATATTAATGCAGTGCAGTCTTGTATGTCTAATCACCAGTCAGCCGCTCTGAGTTGAATGGGGCTTACTCCCAGGTAAGTGTGTATAGCGTTGCAACTGTAATTTCTTATACCTCAATGATGCATAATTTAGAGGTGTTGTCTCATCTTGGGTACAAGTTAAATTTGGTTGTATTTAGTTTGGGTAGTTATCACAAGAAAACGCACTCTCTGTTCCAGCTTCCCAGCCTGGGGATGGATACATAAACATACGTCTTGAGAATGGAATAGGAGGTATAATACCTCTTAGCCTTTAAGTAAATCTTAGTGCTTACATTGCTGGATTCTTGGAAGCTTACATTGCTGGATTCTCTTCTGTAAAGAGAGCAAATCCCTGTTTTGACCTGATCTTGTTAAATGTTAAACCTTGGTGGAAATGTTACAAGAGAATGTGATAGCAAATACACTGCTGCATACTGCTAACGACTGGATAGCTCCGTTGGTTAGAGCATGGTGCTGATGATACCAAGACTGCAGGTTCAGTCCCCATATGGGACAGCTGCATATTCTTGCATTGCAAGAGGTTTGGACTAGATGTTCGTCAGGGGTCTCTAAAGGGATAGTAAACTTGGTGCCCTCCTGGTGTCTTGGACCACAACTCCCATGATCCTTGTCTTTCTTTTTCTTTTTTGAAAAGTTTTATTGGGAAACTTTCACGAGACAATAAAAAGAAAGAACTAATCTACAAAGAATAATAACAAGAGAGAAACTAGAATAAAAGAAAAGTGATATGAAATTGCAAAATCCTCTCTCCCTGTTGCATCTTATCTTATATCCCTTGCTATTGGCTGTGCTGTTGGGAGCTGATCCATGCACCACAGGATGATATTGCAGCATTTAAACTTGCCACCTGTCAGGCGTCAGAGGATCCAACCCTGCGTGGTCGATTGCCAGGAATGGATAAGACAAGGGAAGTTCTTACCAATGTTGTTTATTCAATATTCACAGAGAGAGGCTTAGAAATGCAACCTCTTGGATTAATCATCAGAGCAAGTAAATCTCCCCTCCCCTTCTCTCCCACTTCCTCATTCATCATCCCTTCTATGGGTGGCAGTGAGGGCACTTTGCTTCTGAGCACTTTGCTCTCCTACTTTTAAGGCTCATTGGGTTCCGGGAGAAGCAGGGTCTTGAATGCTTTCTAGTGATGACGTGTCAGCCAGCTGTTCCAGCTCTGCCTCTTCCTCCTCTCCCATTATTTCCCAACTTCTCCTTCATCTCCCTCAAACCCCTGTTGTAATTCTGAACTGTCTTCTTCTTCTCTGGAAGGGTCAGGCTGGGGAGGCAGTCTCCACCATTACTGCTCTGCCCAGTCCCTGACACCACCAGAGCAACTGTCCCCTTCACCATTTCCTTGTGGTCTTGAGTTGTGCAAGTACAGAAGTAGCCACTGTGATGCCCTCTAGAGTTGTTTGGAGTTGTAGTCCACAACACCTGGAGAACACAAGGTTGACTACCCTTGTCCTAGCTTATGCTGCCTGCTCAAAGTGCAAAGCTTCCAGTTAGGAGGTTCTGGGTGTGCTGCACAGCTTTAGGATGGAATATAATCTGTTCTTTATGATGATGGTTGTTGTTGTTTAGTCGTTTAGTCGTGTCCAACTCTTCGTGACCCCATGGACCAGAGCACGCCAGGCACTCCTGTCTTCCACTGCCTCCCGCAGTTTGGTCAAACTCATGCTGGTAGCTTCAAGAACACTGTCCAACCATCTCGTCCTCTGTCGTCCCCTTCTCCTTGTGCCCTCCATCTTTCCCAACATCAGGGTCTTTTCCAGGGAGTCTTATTTTCTCATGAGGTGGCCGAAGTAGTGGAGCCTCAGCTTCACGATCTGTCCTTCCAGTGAGCACTCAGGGCTGATTTCCTTCAGAATGGATAGGTTTGATCTTCTTGCAGTCCATGGGACTCTCTCCAGCACCATAATTCAAAAGCATCAATTCTTCAGCAATCAGCCTTCTTTATGGTCTAACTGTCACTTCCATACATCACTACTGGGAAAATTTGTCGGCAAGGACTGTGGATTTTGGTTGTATTTCATCTTTAATTTTATTTTTACCACTTGGAGAGCTTTTCTGATGAAGCAGTTTAAGAACCTTCTCAATAAAAAATAATAAATTTGGTTCCCAAATATCAGACCAGTGGCACCCTCCAGATATTGTCAGACTCTAACTCCCATCAGCCACAGCCAACATGGCCAATGGCCATAGCATGATGGGAGTATTAGTCCCAGAACATCAGGAGGGCACCTACCCCTGTATCGGACACTAGGGTAGAGTGTGGAAAAGGCAAAATCCATGCTAGGAAAGGAATTGGAAATAAAGCTGCCAATACCATCAGGTGGTCATACATATCTAGGGTGCCAAGCTCATTTGGAATACTGTTGCCTCACCTCAAAGAGGGTATTGTAGAGTTGGAAAAGGGCGACCAGAATGACCAAGGAGATGGAGCAGCTCCCCTAGGAGGAAAGGTTGGTGGTTTGGGGACTTTTTAGTTTAGAGAGAAGGCAAATAAGAGGTGAACGACATGATAGAAGTTTATAAAGTTATGCATGGAACAAGCAGATTGGATTGCAGGCTGGGTGTTATCAGTCACCCATGCATTTCAAGACTCCTTTTTCCCTGCAGTGTTTGGCCAGCCATAGACATCCATGATAGAATCATAGAATTGTAGAGTTGGGGGGGACCACGGGGGACATCTAGTTCAACCCCCCTGCAGTGCAGGAATCTTTTGCCCAATGCGGGGCTCGAACCCACGACCTTGAGATTCATGCTCAACCAACTGGGCTATCCTACTATGGCTTTAGGGTTAAATATTCCCTCTGCAATCTCTCGCTCTTTAGGGTGTATCTATGGTGAGGGATTTTTTTAGCTTGACTAATGGGCCCAGTAGTGTCAAGGCCTGCATGTCCATCATAATTTATTTATTTGCATTTCTCATGTTGGAAATACCTTGGCAATATGTGCTATTTTTGCTACAGCGCCAAGTGCCTCTTCTAGCTTCAGAGGCTGTTCAAAGCACCTCTTAAAATGATCCAAACATGTCACACTCTTTCCCCCTGGCCCCCCCCTTTTTTTGTACAGGCTTATAAATTGTAAGCTTTGCTTGCAGGCATCAAAGCTGTCAGCAAGCAAGTGGCACAAATGTGTGTTTTTTTCTGTAGGGAAAGTATAGAATCACCAAGAAGATGAGAAAATTGGAGAATATTAGATAATATTCTTTCCTCCCCAAGCTCCAAGGCTCCTTTTGAGAGTTAGTAAAGGTAAAGGTAAAGGGACCCCTGACCGTTAGGTCCAGTCGCGGACGACTCTGGGGTTGCGGTGCTCATCTCGCTCTATAGGCCAAGGAAGCCGGCGTACAGCCAGCATGACTAAGCTGTTTCTGGCGAACCAGAGCAGCACACGGAAACGCCGTTTACCTTCCCGCCGGAGCGGTACCTATTTATCTACTTGCACTTTGACGTGCTTTTGAACTGCTAGGTTGGCAGGAGCAGGGACCAAGCAACGGGAGCTCACTCCATGACGGGGATTCAAACCGCCGACCTTCTGATCAGCAAGGCCTAGGCTCTGTGGTTTAGACCACAGTGCCACCTGCGTCCCTTTGAGAGTTAGTACATGTGTTTATATACCAACGAAGACTTGTGGAAGCAGCATGGGGTACAAACACCTAAATGCCGCATGGTCTTCAACTCGTTCCCCCTCGTATGTTCCTCCTCCTGTCGACATTGCATATATAGGCTCTGCTCCCATTACCCTCCCCAGGGACCTTAGCCATCTTATACGTATAATATGTATATATTCATAGTTCGTTTTTCCATAATTTTATTTGTACGCCACTTTCCACAAAAAGAATCATGCCACAAGCAGCTTGCAACAAAAAGCAACAGGAATGCAACTCAAAACCAACCCACACAAGAACAATGTCCAAATTACATAATAGAACAACAATGTAATAGCAAATATGGCAACATGTTTTTTAAAAAAACAAAAACCCAACTTTTCAGTAATATAAATGCAACAAGATTACATTAACAACATTACACTTTCTGGCAACAGCAAAAAAATGATGAGGGAGCTTGACAGTTTCAGCTGGGTCCTAGGAGCCGTGATGTTGCTCACAGTCCTGCAGCAGCTTCTTATAAGACTTCCATGGGTAAGGGATGCGGGAGCTGGAAACACCTCTCTCATGATCACTCACTCTCTCAGGAGTGTGGTGGAGTCTCCTTCTTTGGAGGTCTTTAAGCAGAGGCTTGACAACCATATGTCAGGAGTGCTCTGATGGTGTTTCCTGCTTGGCAGGGGGTTGGACTTGATGGCCCTTGTGGTCTCTTCCAACTCTATGATTCTATGATTCTATTCTATGATAGAAGCAGAAGAGTTGGAAGGGACCCATTGTGTGTCACTTCTGGTGATGGAGACGGGCAAGGCAGCAGGGAGCTTGAAGTGGTGCGGGCATCATGTCAGGAGTGCCGATTGGCACTGCCACACTGCCTGCACAACAGCAGTCTCCCTGCTGCCTCACCCTTCTCCCTCTCAGTAAACATGCAGCCTTGGAAATCCAGGTCCGTAATATAGCCCTAGCCATGGAGGTTGAACTAACTGATCCTTTTATCTCCTAGTTTTTGATGTGGAGGGGTAGGCAGGGAGATAGAAATTTAAAGTATGGAATAACATTGTCATATGAAGGGGGGGGCCTGCTGCAATCTGAAGTAGAATAGCACCACCTCCTCAGTGGGAAACAGCCAATTGTGAGCCAGAGACATTCTCAAAGGCTGGAGGATGAAGGAGGCTGTAAATGGGGGGAGGGGAGTGCAGATAAATGTGAAGGGCTGGATTAGTATTATTACATTTACTGGTAAGTATTGGCTTGAAATAACCAGCCAAGTCTTTAGCTGTTGGAGGCCTGCCTGTATAATAAACTCCCTTAGCTGAGACCATTTCTTATCAGGATGTCGTTAGGGCTTGCCGGTGCCTAATCTGAAAAGTGACAGCTCTCATGCGCTGCACCCTTCGGAGATCCTTTCCCCCTGTCAATCATTCTGCCAGTTGGGGAAGAATTACACAGGGTTTCTCTGATTAGTTTCCCTCCCCGATTAGCATTCAGTTGCACTTAGGGGATTAAGTTCTTTGTGCTATGGTTTTGCCACCTACACATATCATCCTAATGCGGCTCTTAGGATTTATACTGATGCACGTGGACTACTTTGTACTGACATCTGCATTGCTGAATCAAGAAGAAACAAGGCCAGATTTACCCCTGATGTATTGATTCTGGTGACCCTCATCTCACGGAATAGGATTTCTGAAAGCCTCGGCTATTAAGAGAACTAGGGTGCCTCAATCATCAGAAGAACATACATAGATCACTTCCAGGTGACCTGTTTCTTACTCGTTCATCCTGATTTATTTGTACAAAGTTTTGGGGACGTTACATGACACCAGTCATTTCCTGAGCATTCATTTCTATTTGTTTTGTGGGAAGGTTATGCAATGTCACATTTTTTGCAATTGTTATCTTGCACTTTCCAGCGTATTTTCCATACCACAGAGTCTCCCTTTGGAGGTGGGAGGAAACATATTTGGTGCCCCAGAGTGCCAAGTACACATCTCCAGGAAGCCAGAAAAAGATGCATTGCCATAATTGTTAGACCCAAATCTGCTTCTCTTCAGCTTGGTCCTGGCCCCGTGTGCCTTCAGACCCTCCTCTGAGACGGAGAGCTCATTAAATCAATGTGCCAAACTCTAATGCAAACAGAATACAGAAGGCTAAACAAAGTGACTCATGGATCTTACTAGCTCAAGGCTTTTCTGCAGATTAGCCCGAAAGACCCAAGGGACCAAATGTAATTTTCTTTGTTCTTCCTGCTCCCGCTAACCGTTTGCATTACATTCTGGCATTGGCTGCTTCAAGGCAATCTTGGCTCGGACGGTGGCAGGTGGCATTAAAAGGGTTCTGCACCAAGCAATATTGCCAAGATGGCTTGCTTTAAGTGGCTCGGATATCAAAGAGCTGCTTCTTCATTAGAGCACACATTTCGGTGATTAAATAATGGCCCAGTGCTTGATTAGCATGTTGCTGCTGCTCTATGTAACATCGTTCTAGCCTAAATGTAATTACTTTAAAAATAGCAGCAAGGAATCAGATCGTTATGGTGTTATAAATGAATAACACTGTGGCGGGAAGCCACCCAAACCACAGGCCCATGAAAAGGATGGGGGGGAAGGGGGGAGCAGTAAAGGCAAGAGATGCTGCAAGATGCTTTTTATAGCTGGAGGCAGCAGCAAATTAGTCATGAACTGTCAATGGGATATTGAAGCAAAGACCAAAAGATACAAAAGGACAGAGTCACAGGGAAAGACAAATGAAAGGAGGAGGGGTGCTTCTGCTAGGGAGAGAAACATGATTCTTGCTTTTAGATTCCAAATAATCTAAAGCTCTTTTAACAAATGGACCCAGTGCTTGTTTAGTGGGTATTCAATGGACGGGGCTGCCTCAAATGTGTAATGCAGAGGTTTGCAACCTTTTGGAGCCCACGGCTCCCCTGACCAACTACATTCTTTCTGCGGCACCCCTGTGGGGCACAGGAGCCCAGTTATGTCACCCCTTGCCTGCAGAGCCAGCAGCCCCTCACCCCTTTTCGAACACCCTCCCTTGTGGAGTGGTCCCTCAGCCTCCGCACCTCCTCCCTCTTCTTGGGAGTCCTCTGGGCAGCCGCCGCCACCGCCCCTGTTCTCTGAGCCAGCCCGCCCCCTGCCCAAAGAGAGGTGCCTCCTCACACCACACCACCCTGGGAAGAGGATGCCTCCAGCCTTAGTTGGGTCCAACAGAGACTGGCCAAAGGTGAACGTGAGGCCAGCATCTTACTCACCTTAGGAGGCAGCAGTGGCAGCAGCCATGCAAGCCTTTGGGAGGCAGAGACGTGAGAGGGCACCAGAGGAGGGAGGGAAGGAAAGATGCCAGTGTTGCCCGAGGCACCCCTGACCATCATTCAAGGCACCCCAGGGTGTCACGGTGCTGAAAACCGCTGGTGTATGGGGTCTTCAGCAAGGGACCAGGCAGTGACAGCAACTCTCCACTAGGTGGACCAGAGGACAGCCCTACCATTAGAGATAAAAGGCCCCTTGGGTTGTTATTTTCATGGGTTTATTCTGAGACATGCCATTGGTGCAATAATAGTACAGTGGTACCTCGGGTTAAGAACTTAATTTGTTCTGGAGGTCCGTTCTTAAACTGAAATTGTTCTTAACCTGAGGTACCACTTTAGCCAATGCAGCCTCCCACTGCCACCACCGTGCCACCGCCATGCGATTTCTGTTCTCATCCTGAAGCAAAGTTCTTAACCCGAGGTACTATTTCTGGGTTAGCAGAGTCTGTAACCTGAGGTGTCTGTGACCTTCAGTAAGTTCGCTCTTCCTGATCTACAGTTATAATCAAATTCTGGGCCAGAATCCCAGTGGTTGTAAATCAGTGTAGCTGCTGAATCTGCAAGAGACCAAATAATCCCAGAGTGGCCCACGGTCCTGGCCCCCCCACGCCCAACACACAAGGCTGCTTCTGAGGTGCAGTATAGCTTCTGCTGTTAAGGCTGGAAGGCGCTCCACAAAAATGACTGGTAGAAGTCAACAAGTGGTGATTTCAGCCCATTGGAAAAGGAACAGAAGACTTGGGAGTGACCAATGGCACACTGGGATTTGGGCATGGACAAGCCTCATGAAGTTTCAACTTTTACACATGGTCAGTTTGAGCGCTTCAATTGCACTCATACGAAGGCTGTGTTGACCACTTTAAAAAGCAACCAGCAGTCTTTCAACTGATGAATAAACTAATGTTTGTGCCCCCTTCTCTGCATTTTTCTAGTTCAGAACATCCCCACTATGTTCCTGCATCAATTTAGTTCCCATGGCAGCACGTCACCAAGCTATCAACACTCTTTCATCAGGTGCAGGTAATGCCTCAAGGCAACCCACACAGAGAGCCCTACTCCCAAGAACCTGATAGGAAACGGATAACATTTTCTCTTTTTTGCAGTTTCTACCACCAACCATAGCATGTAGGATTATATATAAAAAAAGCTCATGGGCTTCAGGGTGCCTGTTTCCTTGGCCCTTCTGCCAAGCAGGCAGGGGCAGTCTGCCAACTCTGCCCAAGGTTGTTGTGGTTTAAAGGACAAAGTTAAACCCTGTCATCTTGGGGTTACTCCAGACAACCTATGTAATCTCAATTCACCCTGTTTTGTTGGCACAAAGCTTATGCAGAGGTTAGACTATGGACACTTCCAGATTACCTGTTTCTGTTTGCAGGGAGATTAAACCATGATGGCTATTCAATGAGCATTCACTCTGATTTGTTCATGGGTTGCCTATGCAGCAATATCCCCGTCACCTTCCTTATCTCAAAAAGTCCAATCTTTTGAGGAAGCTGGTTTGTTGTGCAAGACCTCCCCAGTCAACTATAACTGTGCAACCTGCATTTTCTGGCATGCGGCCAAATCCCACCAGAGAACAGCCACAGTCTGGGAGCGCCCTATATCTCATCTTTGAAGATCATTCATCCTGCTTTGCTTGCACAAAGCTGATGTGATGGTTAGACTATATCTGGTCTATATTGAGCATTATTCTAATTCATTTGTGGGGAGGTTATTCAACAGCAAGTGTTCATCTTGATTTGCTGGTGTGGTGTTTTTACACATCTTCCTGTTAATCCTTCATCCACCCTACACTTTTCAGGGCTTCCCCCCATCACATTTCTAACCACAAAAGGTCCATTCTGTTATTAAGTACTGTAGATTTGATGCACCAAGGTAATCGAGTGCTTTGATACACTTTAACTGCACAAATCTAAAGTTCTGGAGGGAGCTTGAATCCCTGTTCTGTTACTTGCCACCTGCTATATCATTAGTCAAAAATCACCTGAATTGTGGCAAGTACAGCAGAGAGCAGGCAAGAGAGTGGCTCAGAATAATGTACCTGGGACCCTTTGCCAGAATCGGTGGTTTCAGATGTCCACTGTCTTAACACCTTCCAACAATTGCAACTGAAAAACAGGTATTCCTTCTTTCATTTGATGGATCTCTCAGGCACGGAGTACACTGGGTTTCATAATTTTCATCCTTTGCAAATAAGTAATGGCTAGCAGTTAATAATAACACAGTGGTGTGAAACATACCTTAGGAAACCCGAAACTGGCAAGAGCTTGACTCCAAAACTCAGCCCAGTTTTTTCCAAGAAGTTTATTATTATGGTCTGCAAACTGGAGCCAATTGTCGGCAAGGTCTCCAGCAAAATTGCTCTCAGAAAGGGCGGTGCCCTGCAGAGTCTGCTCATTTCTGGTGGAAAACATGGCAAGGAGAATGTTTTCAGTGGAGAGACTCCCATTCGAGCTTGAAACCCAATGTCAACTCAGGGAATCTGAACCCACAGAAAGCAAGCTCAGGAAACTGGCTCCACCATAATCCCTGCAAAAGAAAACTGCTGAGTGTCGCTCAGTTCCAGTTTGTCAAATATCCTTGTTTTCCATCTACCTTCCTAAGTAGTTATGAAACATAAACTTTAATTATAGCTGACCAATTTGAATAAATAATGCCATGAACATTTTACCATTTTTGAGGTGAAGGGCCTTGCTGGACCCTCACATACATTTATCTATTTATTTCTTGTTTTCTTGTTTGCATTTATATCCCACCTCTCTCCTCAAGAAGCTTAAGGTACATGGTTATACTCCTCGTCATTTAACTACCACAACAACCCTATGAGGTAGGTTAGGCTGAGAGTGACTGGCCTGCAAGGTCACCAAGTGAGCCTCACGGCTGATTTGAACCCTAGTCTCCCAAGCCCAAGTCCAACACTCTAACCACTGTACCACACAGGCTGTCTGCAGCAATCTCAGCATCTTTCCTACTGTCCTGGAACTGAACATCAAATTATCCGGCAACAGTAGGGCAGGTCCAAATGTGAGGCCCTCTGCTGGGTAAATGAGTCCCTCATTCTCGTGACGGGCACCTGCTACAAAGTTCCTAATGGGTTAAGAGAGCAAGAGTCATTTTTCTTTTCCTTTGTAAACCACCCTCTTTTCTTCGAAGACAATATGGGGCTACGGCTGATTATGTTTCTTGAGGCGAACCGTATCTGCGCTTGTATGAAAGAAGCAGACAGGCCTGTGCATGCAGCGAAGCCATATGCCTGAGTGGCATCTTGGCCTTTCTGAGGAGACAAAGTTAGCACGTAGGCCCTCTGTTTGCCACACGTCAGACTTTGCATAGCATTGTGTGGCTTTTTTGTTGCTTCGACTAAGCTCTGACCTGCTGACGGCAGGCTTGCCAAGCACGCTCTGGGGGAGCAAGGCCGTCTTGGCAGGGTGGGATGTTTTGCTAATTCTGTACATGCGCATAGAGCGGGCATTCTTGCATAACAAGACATTGCAAGCAGACTTGGTGCCGGCTCGCCCAGTTGGTTCTTCTAATAAAAGACCCAAAGGCTATATAAGAGCATAAGAAGAGTCCTGCTGGGTCAGACCAATGGTCCATCTAGTCCAGGAACCTGTACTCAAAGTGGCCAACCAGAGGCCCATGGGGAGCCCACAAGCAGGACCAGAATGCAACAGTACTTTCCTCACTTACGATTCCCAGCAACTGGTATCCAGAGGCATTAGGCCTTTGGCAGCAAAGGTAAAACAAATAAGATAAGAATCCCCGTTTTGAAATGACCAGGAAACAGCTTTAAACCCTTAGTCGGCCATGAAACTCACTGGGTGCCCTCAGGGAAGTCTACTGCCTCAGTCTGATTGACCTCAGATTCTAGTGAGGCAGAAGCTGTGCTCTGGGTTCCTTGGAGAAATGATAGAACAGATACATCCATAAATAGTCTGAGTCCTGTCGTGAGGCAAGACTATCCAGCAAGCAAAACTATGAAGGGCAGAACCAATTTCAGAGACACACACAAACCCAAAGGCAAATTCCCTATGAAGAAAACTGTGATTTCCTTGCAAACATGCCCCAGTTTTTGGACTTTTGCTCTCCCAATATGCAAAGAAATTTCTTATTTGGGAGGAAAGGAAGTGCTGGGCTGGAATGCTCCCATCCACCTCCATTCAGCATTTTTGCATGCAGTCCCATTCAGCATTTTTTGGAGTTAGTGGGTGGGCAGATGGGGATGAATTTCAAGCATAGGGGCAAAACTGATCAATGGTCCTCCTAGAGCCTTGTGGCCAACACACACACACACAGAGAGAGAGAGAGAGAGAGAGAGAGAGAGAGAGGCTGTTGCGTAGTTCTGGGCATTCTGGGGAGAATTTTGTTCAAGGTAAATTATTTTGTTGCTTAACCACCGTTTTAATATCCTTGGTGCTATCTAACTATTTTGGAACTGTTTTTCAGTTTGGAAACTCATGGGGAAATGCATGGAAAAGTGTGGGATGAATGACTGATTAATGAGGAAGGCGTGTAAACACTCTGTGAGCAAATTGGGATGAATGCTCATTGTTATGTAACTGCCCCATAAACCAATAAGAACAAATGTTCAATATAAACAGGGCATAGTTTAACTCCTGCATAAACATTTTACAAGCAGATCAGGATGAATGTGCAATGAACAGATCATCTGTAACTGCCCTGAGAAGTGGGCTAATATACAGAGAGATATGTGTGTGTGTTTCTGTGTGTGTGTCAAATAAATATTCTAAACAAACAAATATCATATGCATTTGAAGTAGCATCATGAACTAATACGATATTAATGAAATCCTATGTAGAAATCTTTATTCTTTCTCCCAGCCACAAATGTTTATACTACAAGCTCATTATGGCTATGGTCTTTATTGAGATTTAATTCTGATTTGTTTGTGCAGAGGTTATACGGCACCAAGCATTCTTCCTGATTTGCTTGTGGGCTATTTGTTTGTCTTCCCATTCATTCCACACCTTTTGTTGTGTTTCCTCATCACTTTCTTAATTGCAGAAATTCTGCTGTTGGTTATTGTTTTGTTGTTGTTGTTGTTCTTTAAAGCATTTGTTGTACTAGGGTGGCACAGCACTTTAATTGTGGAAACTTAAATTCCCTGGTATGTGCCTGAATCCCTCCTGGAAAACACAGAGAGTCTGGAGGAGTCCCTTCACTGTGGAGATGAACATATCTGTGCAGGAAGGGGCATCTAAGACCCCAGAGCTGAAAGCTGAATCAGAACATTCCTGCTGTCAAATTGTGGGCAACGATAAAGGAAGCAAAAGTTCCACTGGTTGAACACAGGGATAGGATGTATTAGACCATGGGTAGGCAAACTAAGGCCCAGGGGCCAGATCCGGCCCAATTGCCTTCTAAATCCAGCCCACGGACGGTCCGGGAATCAACATGTTTTTACATGAGTAGAATGTGTCCTTTTATTTAAAATGCGTCTCTGGGTTATTTGTGGGGCATAGGAATTCATTCTTCTTCTTTTTTCAAAATATAGTCCACCACCACCCCAAGGTCTGAGGGACAGTGGACCGGCCCCCTGCTGAAAAAGTTTGCTGACCCTTGTATTAGACAAACTGTAGACTGTAGATTCTTCACAGCAGTTTAGATGTGAAACAAGAAGAGTGGATGAAGGAACACTGGGAAGCTCAGGGGCATTTGGGATCACCAAACCCTCAAATATATCAAGACCCCATGCCAGGCTTTTCTGACTTCTTTTGAGCAAGTTGTACCAGAGGCTCCAGGACAAATGGGCTCCACTCTCTTTTGTTGATGACTATTTTGATGTCAGTGATTGTTATACGACTTTGTTGTGGTGCAGTGGTTAAGCTGCTGGACCAGGGTTGTAATCCCCACCATGCCATGAAGCTCGCAGGGTAATCTAGGGACAATCAGAGTACCTTAACCTAACACATTCACAGGGTTGTCTTGAGGATAAAAAGAGGAGAGGGGAAACCACATCCCCTATGCTGAGCTTCTTGGACAAAATGTAGGGCATTATGGACCATTTTTATTCTCTGATTCTTGGGGAGCTCTTTGAGTCATAACAGTGGGATGAAAATACCTTGTGAAAGAAAGTGAAAGGCAAGGCAAATATAAGGATTTCTTTCTCGGGCTGAATTTATAATGAGAGAAGCCAATAGTTATGATTAGACAAGAAATTAGACAGGGAAATTTTGTACCTCCCTGGGGTTTTTTAGGCTCTTCTGTAAGTTGGTTCATAAACTAGCCATTCTCAATGCCATCTTCCTTTGCCAGTAAGGTCTGGGTCTTTGGCAACTTGGCTTTGGGTTTTGTTGGCGTTACATAATGGGCCTTTTAAACTTCTCTGAGCACACCAGCAAATATCTGCCAGTGTTAACCAAGAAAAATAAATGAAATAGCTACTCAAACGGAAGTATGCACAAGTTAGCTAATGCACAAAGTATTCTTCTTCTACGGACAAATGTGCCATTTAGCATCCAAAAAGATGAAGATGGGGCATGGTCAGTAACTATATAGTCCTGGTGCAACTGCATAGTAATTTTGTGTTCCTCCAGAGTTAAACAGCTTGGTAATTATATTCGATGGTTCCCAAAATATCATTTAACACGTGTCCTGGTTTGTAAGCCTAAAATAATTAGGAGTTTGCTTGGTGATTACATGGTACTTACCACATATATGTTCTGCCAATGCATGATCGTTATATACCCTGTTATTAAATGATCACCAATTTCGCAGGTCATAGAAAGGATTTCTAAACATATCCCTCCTCATATCTATTGAGGCTTCATTGGAAAACCAGTGCACTCCTTCTCAGGGTGATTTTTCTAAAGGGAAACTTCGGAGATTGCAAGTCCTTTAGGTGATCTCCAAGCAGGCTTGCTCTCCTGGAGACATCTTGGGCTTTGATTTGTAAAGAGAGAAAGGTTTCAAAGGGCTGTACCAATTGCCAGCCTGTTTACTCTCAAGTAATCAAATTCTGTGGGGTTTATTTCCAAGAAAGAAGAGTACACTTACTAGGCAGTAAATTCTATGGAACGTAGAGGGAATTTGACCATTTCATTTCTCATTTTTCCAGTTCAGTTCTCTACATTTCCTCAGCAATCTGAGATAGATAGATAGATAGATGATGATAGATAGATAGATAGATAGATAGATAGATGATAGATAGATAGATGATAGATAGATAGATAGATAGATAGATAGATAGATAGATAGATAGACAGACAGACAGATAGGTAGATAACAGATGATAGATAGATGATAGATAGATAGATAGATAGATAGATAGATAGATAGATAGATAGATAGATAGATAGATGATAGATAGAGATAGATGATAGATAGATAGATAGATAGATAGATAGATAGATAGATGATAGATAGATAGATAGATAGATAGATAGATAGATAGATAGATAATAGATAGATGATAGATAGATAGATGATAGATAGATAGATAGATAGATAGATAGATAGATAGATAGATATAATTTCTCAGCATTTGGGTGCAAATGTGTACTAATACAGTATACACTTTCTTTGTGTGCCATTTTGACAAATATGCACATTTTGGTCAAATCCCCTGCACAATGCATTTTGCATGTTATTTTGCAGACTCCGCTAACCCAGAAATAGTACCTCGGGTTAAGAACTTTGCTTCAGGATGAGAACAGAAATCGTGCTCCAGCAGTGCGGCAGCAGCAGGAGGCCCCATTAACTAAAGTGGTGCTTAAGAACAGTTAACAGGTTAAGAACAGTTTCAGGTTAAGAACGGACTCCGGAACGAATTAAGTACTTAACCCGAGGTACCACCGTATGTACACTTTCTACTAAATTGTGCATTTGTGTACACGTCACCTGGTTTAGCTTTTCCTAAAGCAGTGTACACCAGAGTAGGTTCAGTTGACTAGGAATTTTAGGACATATTTCTAAACAGTCGTGTGCCATGATCCCAGTCATAGACATGTCCACCTCACCTGCTGACTTCCAAGGAGTATATGTGTATGGAGGGCTGTAGCACCTGTGGCACATGCAAAAGGTGCCCAGTTCAATCCCTGGTGTTGCCAAGTAGGCCTGTGTAGTGGACAATACTGAGTTAGATGGAACAATGGTCCGAATGCCCATAAAGCAGCTTCCCTATAATAGCACATTCCTCTGAGTAGAGAATGCCGGAGAGCCTGCAGCGTTACTCATATGCAATGAGTTCAAAATAAGGGGAGGGTTTTATTTTGCTTTTTTACAGAGAAACGGATGGCAATGTGGAGTGAATCGGATGCCGCAGATGTTGGTCCTTCCTTTGCCCATCAGCTTATTTCCTACTCAGCAGGTGCATTTTTTGAATGGCTAGCTGGGGGGGGGGGGGGAGCAGGGGCTCAACCACAGAAGATATGCCAAGCCACAACAGACAGACCACATGTTGTGGCTTGCATTCTTTCTGCAGTAATGATCATGATTGCCTTCTTTGAAAGCCGCATATTTTTCCAGTTATTTCTCAGTTTGATAGATCGCTTTGGGCTCTTGCCTTTTTAGGGACATTAAGGAAGCTGATTAATCTTCCTTATTTATCCCATTAAGCCAGGCACAGGGGCTGCGTTAGCCATTCTGCTGAGTAAGCAGCAGCTCAGGACTCCAGCCAAATTAAAATGCCTTTTGTGGCATTTCGTTCTCCAGACATTTTTCCAAATGGGAGAGCAGTTTTCCTCCTTTTCACCATGATTCTAAGCAGGCTTATTGAGAAGTAAAGGTTGCAGCCCACTGGGTGTTACTCAGAGTAGATCCACTGAAATTAATCCACCTACTTTGAGGAGGACTACTGTTGGATAGAAGCCTAAGTTTGGCTGAGCACCAGTGAGACTTAGGGTAGAACCCTGTATGTGTCTTATTCCAATGGGTTCTTACTCCCAGTTAGCAATGGAAGGACTAGTCAATTTCAGTTTTATCAATCTCTCATTTTTCCAAACTTAAATCCTGCTCCCTACATTCCTGTAGGACAAGTGGTGCAGCGATAAAACCGTTAGCACATTTGCAAAGCTAAGCAGGGTCCTGCAGATATAGTTTGGTTGGAGAACTACATTGCAAAATTTGAATGAGAATGAATGGCTATGTTTCAGTTGTCATAACTGTTTTGAAAAGTGCAGATTTCGGAGGCTCTGCTTTAAATTAGCACCAAAACTAATTTCTCCCCCATTGCTATTCCCAGGTACATGCAGGTAGAATTGTAGCCTTGACTGTGCTAAGGACTGTATCTTGTTGTTGTTATTGTTGTTTAGTCGTTTAGTCGTGTCCGACTCTTCGTGACCCCATGGACCAGAGCACGCCAGGCACTCCTGTCTTCCACTGCCTCCCACAGTTTGGTCAAACTCATGCTGGTAGCTTCAAGAACACTGTCCAACCATCTCGTCCTCTGTCATCCCCTTCTCCTTGTGCCCTCCATCTTTCCCAACATCAGGGTCTTTTCCAGGGAGTCTTCTCTTCTCATGAGGTGGCCAAAGTATTGGAGCCTCAGCTTCACGATCTGTCCTTCCAGTGAGCACTCAGGGCTGATTTCCTTAAGGAAGGATAGGTTTGATCTCCTTGCAGTCCGTGGGACTCTCAAGAGTCTCAAGACTGTATCTTAAAATTCCCTAATGGAAACAGTGTCTGAGCCTTTGACACTGACCAGTCAATGTACACTTGAACCTCTCTCAGTCCTGTATCTTCCCGTAGGGGTATAGCATACCAGTTGAATTTCTGCCTGGCTTGCTGCTGCGATTCAGAGCAATATATTTTCTGTAACATTTGTGTGTGAGTGACCCAGGAGAAATCACCACAGAAGTTGCAACCTGAAGTGATTATTCCAACACCCAGCAACTTTGAACCACATCTGCATAGCAGATCACAGCTACAACAACATTTTTCTGGCTCCGTTCTGTACAGCGCTGCAGAGAGAACTCCCACTTAGTCAATTCCATAACCTCACTGGAAACTGGAGGTGTGACCAGACATCCCTTATGGTCCTCTGAGGAGGAGAAATGAAGACGGTTCAACATCTGCTCCTCAGCGGAGGAACCAGAATGGCTCAAGTGTGCAATTCAGCCCATCTAGCTGACCCAGAAACAAAATCGCATGTCAGCATTTGCAATATTGTAAATCACAGTTAACAGCTTGAAATAGTGTAAGAGATACTAAACACAAAGATCGGTCTATAGCTAAGTGATCCTCAGGATACCTGTTGATACTCTGCTATTCATTTTTCTGGCGGGGGCAGACGGCGGACAGCTTTCATCACCAAAAAGTAAAGTTTCTGGAATACTGTTATCTCAGCATTTTTTAAATAACATGCCTACACACAGACACATGCCCACAGATGGATTTTTTTAAATAAAAAAAACCAACCGTTGTAAGTAGTCAGCCAAGCCTTTAATAAATGTGGCAATTGTAGATTTCCACAGGTGCACAGCAGACAACAGTGGCTGATGATCCCTCTATTCCTATTTTGAATTGCTTGAGGTTATCCCCCTGCTCATTTAATCCCCAATCATAGAACTGTAGAATTGCAAGGGGCCTTGTGGATCATCTAGTCCAACCGCTGCAATGCAGGACTCTCAACTAAAGTATCCATGACAGGTGATCCTGTGAGGTGGGTTTGGCTGAGAGGCAGTGACTGGCCCCAAGGTCACCCAGTGAGCTTCATGGCTGAGTTGGGATTTGAACGCTGGTCTCCCAGGTCCCAATCCATCCCCCTGCCCTCACACCCTGTCAACTGCCTGCTGCATAAAACTATGATGGGGGACCTGTGGCCCTTTGTATGTAATTGGACACCAACTCCCATCAGCCCAACCGGCATGGTGAATGGTCAGGGATGATGGGAGGTGTAGTCTAACATGTGGAAGGCGATAGGCTCCCCGCTCAGGCTGTAGGATATAAAGGCAATCAATTCTCTTCTGAACCAAAGAACTGCAAAGGTGGGGGTCTTCATGTCAATCACTTATGTTAGATATACTTAAGAAGAGACTATAACCCTTGCTCCACTGGAGGCGCCTTTGCTGAACCCAAAAGTATTTTAGCACGCCTTTTGGGGAGCAGGGGCATTGCGTGTTCAGACCCAGAAACCTCCCCCCTAAATAAATTCACACTTGACTCAAATTTTGGTTTGGCTTTTTTGGCAGAATTTAGGCCACAACTTTATTGATTACAGAAAGTGACTGGTTGCATAGGCTCTGGTTCGACTAGCTCCCTGCCATGCAGATAGCGCTGACCCAGGGCACCAACATAGGTCAGCCAAGGGTGAACACCTGGATAAGTGGAAAGCCAGGAAGGGGCTAATTCTGCCACCCAAATGTCCCCCTGGACTCAGGCACAGGCACAACCCCCTCTCAGGGGTTGACCAAACCGTCGAGTCCCTGGATTCCTTTAACGGAATACCCTTCACATAGCGATGGCGAGAGCGTTCTCCCATCCCTATCACCTGAACCAGAGCCTATCCGCAACCTTACAAGTTGTGAGTATTTGCTACGCAGCAGGCGAAACCCGAATGGCAACAGCCAATCAGCCAAGTGGGGGAAATTCTTGCCGTGCCCCTGTCCCAATGACAGACAACACACGACAGCATAGCAAGGTCAGGCGCAATCCCTAAAAGTAGGGAGAGGTGGGTGGGTGTTCCGAATGCACGCGCCAAAAGAGGAAGCTCTGGGTCATGTGCATGGGCATAAATAGGTCCTTCAAACCATTTGGACTGTGTCCCATTGGCCAGATTGTACCCAACTTTGAGGGACCCACCAACTGGGTGTTGTGGCTGACCAATCGTACGCACCCACAACACAGGGTGTCAGTTTTCCAGGTCTCACCACAATACATGCCCTCTTTAAGTGAGGACCCAATTTGCAAAAACTGGAGTGAGCATGTTAGACAACAGCTAAGGATTCTCCCCCCATCCACCCACCCACCCACACACACACTCCCCCAGCAAAGCTGCATGCAGATTCTGGTGTGTGTGAAAGCTGACAGCACAGTAATCTAGCTGGGAGGTCTCATTTGCATTTCTAATCATGTGTGCTGCTAAGTAGGTCCCAGGGGTGTTCAGGAGTTTCCCACACGGAAGTAGTCTTAGAATTACAGCCGCTCTTTCTCAAAGACTCACCTCTGGGTGGCTAGTGCTCTTTGTTCTGGTCTGTGCCTGTACTATTGCTAGTGAACTAAACCACCCACATAACAGATCGGCTGCAACAGATAGCCCATTGGGGAGGGGACGACTTAATGACCCACCCACCCGCTCGCTCGCTCGCTCTCTGACAACACCTTTGGGGTCAGCAGAATCCTTTCTCTGGGTCTGAGGGCAGGTGCAAGAACACGGGGTGGTCTTTTTACCACCCCCTGACCACACAGAGTTAATATAGCTAGATTACATTCAGGAGATAGCATAGGGGCCGGAGTAATGGGCTTGGCAGGAAGAGATCCATATTGAAATCTCTGCTTGATCATAATGAAGCTCAGTGGGTGGCCTTAGGCAAATCCATAAGACTCTGCTTAAACCTGCCTGAGAGCTCCTATAGATTGTGAAACGAACACAGAGATTGTATCATTAGCTTGCATTACCATTATATGGAGATATATCAGGAGATGAGATTTGGGATTAATAAAACCAACACATGCTATCCCATAGAGCTGTTATTAATATCCTATCCAATGAGGGAGGCAACACTGCCTGTATCTATCTATCAATCAATCGCCACATTTTTAAGTGTACTGCTATTGAAAAGTTGCTGTTAATGTACTTGCTGTTTGATTAGGAAAAACTCAGGGAAAGGGGCAGATCTTACACACACACACACACACCAGTCCTGGAAACTCTAAGATAATATTCATGGTTCGATCACATACCAGGAAAGTCAGGTTACTCTGTTGTAGTTGATGGCGAGGGTCTTGCGCAACAAGCCTGCTTCCCCAGATGATCAGACTTTTTGTGATAATGACAGCAAAAGTGAAAGGCAGTGGAAAGCATGGTGAAAGCACTTAGTGATGACACAGTCTAGCCTAACCTCCCAGCAAACAAATCAGAATAAATATGTTCATTATATAGCCAACATCACCCTACTTGTCCCACAAACAAATAAGGATGAATGCTCAATAAACAGGCCATCTTGAAGTGACCATAGTCTAACCTCCTTGTCATCTTAGTGCAAGCAAATCAGGGTGAATGCAAAATATATCATGGAGTTGGAAGGGACCTCAACAGTCTGCTCAAAATGCCTGCTGATGCGGAGAATCCTCTCCTACAGCATCCATGATTAAGTGATCAAAAATCTCTAATGAAGGAGAGTCTACCACCTTCTGGAGCAGTCTGTCTTGACTGCTGAACAGCTCATACCCACCATGTAATGATAGGAATATACTGCATTGAGGTTTCTGAAGCTACAGTCCTATACACTCTTCCCTGGGTCAGATCCCATTAAATTCACTTAGACACACATACATAGGAAGACGTTGAGTTAAATATATTCCTTCGTTTGGTGTCAGCCTGCTTTGGATGGAGCTGCTTCTATTTCTAATGGCTCTAGCTGTGCACAGCCACTGTTTGCTGTCCCAGGTGGAAGAAAACACCCGGGTGTGTATTGTCCTGCTCTTTTGCTTGACCTTCCTGGATTACAATGCCCCAGGGCTAGTTCACAGCCACGTCTTCCTAGAAGTATCCAGCCAAGTTTCTTGTTAACTGGTCTTGACTCATGGAGCTAATGAAAGCAGCACCTCTCTTGTAAGCAAGCAGAGTGGGTTGGGATTTCTAACCCAGAAACCATTGAGTCTTGCTATTGCTCTCCTGTAGCCTATAAACTGCTTGCTTCTTGGGTCACTCAGCAAGCGATCGTATTAGGTTTCTTAATCCAGAAAAAAATACATGTGATTGTGGGATGTTGCCATCAACCAGGGGCAGCCAATGCAGTGGTCTTCAGGTGTTGGATTCAGCTCCCATCATCCCTGACCATTGACCATGCTGGCTGGAGCTGATGTGTTCAACAACATCTGCAATCTGCTCTATCGGCTCTTCTTGCCAGAGGCATTCTACAGACTGTGCAGTCAGGCCCGCAGAGCACAGCATAGGCCGTAGTTCTTACATGCATCTATAGATCATGTCATTGCTGTACAATGTATGGCTCGCAGTTGAGTTTTGATCTACATCTGCATGTGGGTTACCGCTGTGGGTTTTAACCTGTGATGGCTCATTCTGATGGGCAAGTCACCGCTTGAAGCTGAGCACCAAATTTGCACATTTGACTCAGCCCCAAACATGAAATACACCTTGTGTGCACGTCTCTTGCACAAGTCCCATTCATTTCAATAGTGCATGCACCAAAGAACCTCTCCATAGATTGTGTCCAGATTCATTTGTCCGAAGGGCAGCACAAGGCCTCCCAAGACATTTTGTTGCCTGAGGCAAAAGAAAAGATGGTGTAGCACCCACCAATCACAGATACAGAAGCTGCTTGGACTGGCCATTGACTCTTACCTCGGTGCTGGTGCTGGAACAGTATCTTCTGCTGTGCCTGAGGAAGCAGGCTAGCTAAATAATAATAATAATAATAATAATAATAATAATAATAATAATGCTGCAGTAATATTGCTGTTGTTGATGATAATACTTTTTTATTCTTACAACTCTGTTAACCACTCTGGGAACATAAATTTCTGTTGAAAGTGTGTGACATAAATTTTGTAAGTAAGCAATAAACAACACCTCAGCCGCAAGTCCATTCCACATTCTTGTGACAGTACAGTATGCGTCTCCAGAGGGAAAGTTACAAGGAGACGGGAGAGCATTGTGGCTCATTATGGTCCCTCATGTCTTTTGAACCTCTCCAAGTCCTGGCAAGTGGCATCAGAGACTGGCTCAGAGCTTTGTACTTTGTTCCAGGACAGCGTTTATTCTTTTAAAAAAAGGCGGGGGGCCCTAAGCATCCCAGAACATGAAAGGACTGAAAGAGAGGCGTGGGGTGTTTCTGCCAAGCTTTGAAAGAATTAATGCAGCAGGCCCAATAGCCACCTGAAAACCGCAATGGGAGACTTCTTCTGCTTTGCTCAGGAAACAGGATTTGTTTCTACAGAATTCACGAGCGTCTTACATGGACTGGAAGCAGAACATGCAGTTTCCATATCACCTGTGCACATATTACTTGCACACATGTCCAGCTGTGGGGAACTCTATGGGAAGACTCTTGAGGGAATATCAATATGAGACCACACAAGTAGAGTTACCACTGAGTTGAGTTTTGTTTTGTTTTTAATGCAGGATGCAACCATGAAGATGGCCATTCATCCAGCTGCACCGGAAGGAGAAATAAAACAGTGAGGCCCCCTTCATGGACTGAGCTGGCAGAAGGGGTGGGGCAGAAATTCAGCTCAGTTTAAAGGTATACTTACTTAATTCACACTTTATGAAACAATATGAAGACCAAAACACAGCCATTGTTTGGATTCTCCAAATTCTGAACTCCAGTCAAGTAATGTGTACAAAAAAATGCATTTATGAGGGTAAAACATACATGCAAATCTATCGATCGGTGAAAATAACACCAAAAATGCATTCTATCAGAGAAAAATGCTTGCATAAAAATGCATATGTTTTGAGAAATCCAAACTAAAATACTGGTGAATTTTCATGAGGACTTAAAAACAAATCATGAACTGATGGGGTTGGAAAAATGAGACCCTGAGAGAAACTGCAATGGACAGATTTGCCCAACACTTTGGCTTCTCCTCTCTCAGAACTGTCTCCTCAGGGGTGATTCCACTTGGTAACAAATATGATGTCAGGATGAATGGCATCCCAATTGTCTGATCTTCCTCTTCCTGAACACTTCCTTTTATGCCACGTCTCTTCCACTGTAAGCCATTATTTTAACTTGTACACCACCGGCCCTAGACCCACATTCCTTCCAATAGGAGATCAACCCATCTGGGAACTGCAGTTTTCTTGTCATTGGCAAAGTGAGAGATATTCCCAGCTGTGGCTCAACTCAGCGCACCCAGAGTTCTTCTCCGGTTTTCATAATCCACTTCCTGCTTCCATAACCCCGTGAACAGCTTTCTTCCTTTATGAGAGATGGGAACAGGGGACCTTACATAACCTTGATGAGGGAAACAACTAGCCCGGTTCCCTTGCCATAGCAATTGTTTTCAAGTTGATAATCCAGGAAATACATGTCTTCTCTATTTACTCAGAAAAGAATTAATGGCCCTCAGTTTTTTGATGGCATCCTCTCACACCTCACTGTTGCAACGGAAAGCAGACACAACCAGGCTGCTAGAGTACTTAGGCAGCGCTCTATGACTTAAGCACTGTGTGCCATGCGCGATGGTTGCTAATGAGACCTAATAATTCTCTCATTGTTATTCTAACACGGTGCAGCAGGACAAGTGAGCCTGTAAACAGAGATCCAACAAAAATAAAACCATTATAATCACAGCCTGGGTTGTAAATCACAGGCTAGGGTGTTCTGCTGTGGTTTGACTCCAAGCCAGGGAATAGTCAAATAATCAAACTGCAGATGGTAGGGCAGCAAATCGACTTACATTTAAACAGTGGCAAGGCTCCAAACGACAGGCGGAAAAATGCTTTGCACGATACAGGAATTCTCCCACCTCCCCACTTCTTGTTAACTAGGTCTATAAAATAACCAGACATGTTAACCAATAATAGTGTTATTCCTTGCAAGTGCGTGTGCCAACCCAGGTTCACGGGCTCGGCCGATCCTGTTACAAGCACCGCTAAAGAGCTGCCATACTAATAATAATTAACATTTCATTTCCAGGCAACTGAAGGGGTTTCTTCCCTCCACCCTCTGGAAAGATGAATTCCTGGTGTGAGGAACATCCAGGTGGTTTGGCAGTTTTACAAAAGGTAAAGGCAGAATTCTAGCTTTGCCACATTGTTTGTTTGTTTGTTTGTTTGTTTGTTTGTTTGCTTTTGGATGTATATCCCACCCATCCTCCCGAAGGAGCCCAGGGTGGCAAACGGATGCATAATTTTAAAACAGAGCAAAGCAAAAACATTATAAAACACTTAAAACATTCTAAAAATAATTACAGTGAAAAACATATAAAAGCAGTCTCAGTTAAAAACATTCTAAAAGCAGTCAACAGTGATTTTGGGGTTGCCAGAAACAGTCACCAAATGTCTGGGTAGGCTGAGTTTTTTTCCACACTTCTCTGGAAAGTTATTAATGATGGAGACAGTTCATAATGATGGAGACAGGGAAGGCATCACAACCGGAGAGCTATCACTGAAAAGGCCCTGTGACAGGTGAATGCCAACCTGGAAAAATAATATTAGAATGTGCAGTAATTTTTTAAACCTCTAAAAGTTTAAAAAGAGAAGCAGCATTTGGATTTCCATGAATTACCCTATGGTTGCCAGGGCAACAAAGGAATTGACCCTCACAAAATGGGTGGTAGCTGAACTGGACCTAGGATTGCTTTAAAGACATTTTTCTTTAAGAGTTCTCTACCTCTGTAATATGGGACGCGAGTGGCACTGTGGGTTAAACCACTGAGCCTCTTGGGCTTGCCGATCAGAAGGTCGGCAGTTTGAATCCCCCGACGGGGTGAGCTCCCGTTGCTCGGTCCCTGCTCCTAGCAGTTCGAAAGTACGTCAAAGTGCAAGTAGATAAATAGGTACCGCTCCGGTGGGAAGGTAAACAACGTTTCCTTCTGCTCTGGTTCACCAGAAGTGGCTTAGTCATGCTGGCCACATGACCCAGAAGCTGTACGCCGACTCCCTTGGCCAATAAAGCGAGATGAGCGCCACAACCCCAGAGTTGGCCACGACTGGGCCTAATGTCAGGGGTCCCTTTACCTTTACCTTTACCTCTGTAATAACAGTTTAGCATAATTTAGAGCCCTTCTCTGATTTGGAACACTAGTCAGTGTTCTTTCTTAGAAGCTGGTAATTTGTGGACCTGTCCAAAGGTCACATAAGGCCGTTGGAGTAGATCAGGGGTCACCAACCTTTGGGGGCTTCTGGGCACCTTTGCAAACTGGAGGAGCAACAACCGTACACACTCACTCTCCTCTCCCCCTGCCTCCCACTGGAAATTGGGCTTGGGGAACACCCTTCTGTTGTGATGAACCTAGAAGGAACAGCAGCAGGATCATGGCAAGGGCAAAGCTGTTCAGACACACCAGAAAGAGATAACCTGGTGGTCCTACCAGTGCGTCTGTACAGCACCAATTTAACTGCTGAAATTTCCAGGTACTCTGCAGCAATGCTAGCATCAAAAAGGTGGTACCACCCTACCCTGCTATGCTGCTCTTGCTCTCTGGTCCATTGTTCAAAATTAGCCAGGCGCCAGGTCATTTTGCACTTGGCTTTCACCCACTTGTGACCACGTGAAGATGCCTGGGTGCCAGGATGGCGCCTGACATCTTCCCCATCTGGGGAATCATTGGATCTTGACTGTTTTCCCACACTAGCAACACACCCTGTAGAATTCTATTTTATCTGCGCAATCGGAATGAATTTCTGGAACCAAATGGCTTTTTCTGTGCAGCCGGAGCAGGAGCGAAAGCAGTCACCATTAAGAAAAAGAGGTCAGAACAGGACAATATATATGGGGACTGTCCCTGGATCCGGTGACTTTTTTTCTTTAGGTTCTCAAAACTCTTAACCTAGCTCAAGGTTGTCTTCTGAACCAGCCAGATGTCTAATGGAGAATTAATCACAGCCATCATTTGAGAAAGAAGTCTTTAGAGCCATCTTGCCCCAAAAGGGCAACTAGATACAGTGGTACCTCGGGTTACAGACGCTTCAGGTTACAGACTAATCCAGAAATAGTACCTCGGGTTAAGAACTTTGCTTCAGGATGAGAACAGAAATGGCGCAGCGGCAGTGGGAGGTCCCATTGGCTAAAGTGGTACCTCAGGTTAAAAATAGTTTCAGGTTAAGAACGGACCTCCGGAACGAATTAAGTTCTTAACCTGAGGTACCACTGTATTCCATTTTGGCAAATGTAACCATGGTTTAAAGAGCCATTTGGGGCCTAGCTTATTTATCTGAGTTTCTAAAACCGCTCCAGTCATAGTCTAACACTTCAGCCGCTACACCACATTGACACATGTTAAAAGTACTTGGACCTCTTGCATTGCACCTGAGACTAAATTCCTTCCTCTGGAGACTGAGACGCATACAGCCCTGAAACCATGGTTGAGGTCTAGAATCCCAGAAACTTAAGCTGGAGCTACTCGGATAGATCCGAGACCTGCTGTTTCCCCATAAACAACAAAAACAACCTTGCCGCCGTGCGTCAGATCCATTGGTTGGAAGCTCAAAGAGAAAAGTTGGTGCTTGCTGCTTCTTTAGAATCAGGAACTATTTTGGTGTGTGTTTGGATATACCAGAAGCTTTTGCTGCTGCACATTGCAGACCCTTCAAGTGTCCCTATTTTCCAGGCACGTCCCTGATTTAGAGGTCCCTATTTTCATTGGAGAAATGCTGGAGGGTATGGAGTTATCCAACCCCCAAGTTGTGTGAAGAAAATCCTGTATAGGGAAGTTTGTTTAATGTTTTATTATGTTTTTATATATGTTAGAAGCTGCTGAGAGTGACTGGGGCAACCCAGTAAGATGTGTGGGGTATAAATAGTAAAATTGTCGTTATGGTATGGGATGTCCCTATTTTCATCAGAGAAATGTTGGAGGGTATAACATTGATGACATCAGTATGGATA